>NC_059429.1:46415331-47739831 GCF_021028975.2 Sphaerodactylus townsendi | reverse complement strand
AAACGTGTGATGTTAGTTTTACATTCATATTTTAGGATCCAGGACCTGAGAATGTAGGGAGCTGCACATATATGCTCCACGTTTTCCACCATACTTCAGAAAAGTGCAGTGAGAAAAGCAGTGACAAAAAGCCACAACCAAAACAAATTATCAGCCCTGTTGTTCACAGATACTGTGAAAAGTTATACTTTATTCCTATGCCACCTCATGATTTTCTTCTGCTTCATTTCTCCATCCCTTATGGTTTCTTCATGTCCAATCTTTTTCTTCTTCTAGAGACCAATGTCTACTTTGACCATCCAACAGTCTGGCTAAATTAAGAGGAATATACTTCTCAGAATTCTTATTGCCTGTCAGCATAGTATACAGTCCATTTGGGTCTTAAGCACCATAAGGAACTATTTCAGTTCAGGGGCGATGCATATGCAGTTTGCATGCATTTCAATACTGTGCCCTCATTCAGCAAATACACATAATTTTTTAAAAAACAGTTACAAAATGATCAGAGGATTACAATTTAAGTGCTTAAAAGCAAATCTTACCATGCACTTATAGTTTAATTTTTGTAAAGTAAGCAGAATACCATTATAATTCTTGGCTTATATTGTTTGCCAGAAAGTACTTTAAACAAATCAAAAGTAGTGCTGCCAAGGAAATGAGTTTGCTCCTTCAACAGTAAATCCTAAACGGAGTCACACCCCTCTAGATCTTTTCAAGTCAGTGGGTTTAGGATGGAACACTGTTTAGGATTGCATTGTAATTGACTTAGCAACAACTAGCAATTCCTTCGCCACTTGTAGTTATGCTGTTCCTTCGCCATTTCCTAAAGCTAAGTATATTAGCAAAAAAAATTTTAAAACCACCAAAACAAAAGCAAAACCTTACCTATTATTTGGAAACTCCAACGCTAGATTTCTGGTTGTGCTGCTCATCATGGATCAAAAAACATGCTAATACAGTACTAACCTCAATACCATTTAGGAGAATGACGAAAGCTGATTGAACTGGCAAGACAGCATACTGACCTCCTACAGCAACAGAGACTCATGGATGTCTGTGGTCCTATGCTGTACTCTTCATTGCCACATTCTTTTAGAAATTCATGAAGATCTGTCACTGGAAAGCCATTCTGTTGGTATTTCTGAAGCAAGTATGGTGGAGAAAAGGGGGAAAGATCAATTTAAGGAGTAACGTTGCCCAGCATGAGAGCTACTGTCCATTTCATGCTATTCGCCCAACCACTGTACTACATAGACAGCATCACTTCCTTTCCTATCTTGTTCTTCACAGAATGGCTCAATAGTATAGAATTGCAAGTATTCATGCATAGTAGACCACACACACACAGCAGACCAGTGAATTTATTATTCTGGATCTGTATCATCCAGCATTTGAGCTACTCTATTAACTTAGCTATGACATGACTTTCTAATAACTCTAGTAAACACTTTAAAAGCAGGGCCCCCAAATCATTTTGAGCCTGTGGGAATATTTGGAATTTTACAAAGTGTGGTGGGCGCAGCCACAAAATGGCTTATGTTGGAGGTGGAGCCAGGGACAAAATGACTGCTGTAGTTTCCTTTCAGCAACACAATGAATATCCTACTGCTGTGGAAGCATTGCTGCCAAAATAAGTTTTAAACATCTGCACAGCCAATCAGTTCTCCAGTCAGGAGCCATGCGGTGTGCCACTGCTTACAAGGGAAAGGAGAGATCATATCTTCTCACTTTTGACACATTGTTGTTGCTGAGGATTCATGTGTGACTGTGTAGTGTGGTGGCTAGAGCATCAGACGAGGATCCGGAAGACCCAGGTTCAAATCCCTTCTACTCTGGATGCTTGCTGAGTGATCTTCAGCCAGTCACACACTGTCAGTCTAACCTACTGTACAGGGTTGTAAGGATAAAAATGGAGGCGAGAGGAATGATGTAAACTGCTTTGAGTCCCCACTAGGAAGAAAGGTGGAATATAGTGAACTAAATGAACTAAAATATAAATAAATGTGTTTGACAGGGCTGCCCACTTTTCCCTGCTCCTTGCAGAGCTTCCATGCATTTCCATAACCTCATCAACCACTCAAAAGTTGAAGTTAGATTCCAGTCCATTAGCACCTTAGAGACCAAAAGATATAAGCTTTGGTTCACCTGTAGAATTTCTTGAATTTCAGACAGTCTTGACAGGAAATAGAGCCAACTCATTATATACAGAGAAGAATTGCCAACAATGTTGTACTAGGGATGCTGCAAGGTTACCTATATTAGTTACCAGGATCAGATTTTCAGGAGGGGATCGAAGGCTACTTAAACAAGAAAACCCTTAAGTACTCCCATAATGAAACTTTAATTCAGCATCTGTTTGATCAGGTTTTACAGCTCAACAAGAATACTGAACCACAGACGAGAAAAACACGAGCAGTTTACCTTTATGGTGTCATAGGAGTCTGTAATGAGTGCAATAAAGAGACTTAAGATCATATAAATGAAGAGGCTAATGAAGGAATACAGGTATAGCCGACTAAACAGCCACACCAAAGTACTCTTCTGCTGAATTTGAGCAAATGTAGCAAACATGTCATCGCCATTGACCAAAGAAAACAGGCATTCTGCTACTGTATTCAGATCTTCAAACTAGAAGATATTGAAAACAAATAGTTACCATTTTAATGAAATTAAATATTTTCATTTATAAATCATCTTAGGTGGTTTATATCAAAGAATTAAAACCCAACAATGAATTATTTTCTATGATGTAAGGGACCCAATTATCTCTCTGATCAGAATCCAGATGTTTGTATTAGTTAAACCATTCTACCTAGGATGAAAAATACCTTCAGAGAAGACCTATAGCTGGTAATTCCAGAAGAAAGGAGTCACGTCAAGAAGATCCTGCTCCTCATCTCAGCCAATTTCATTGCATAGCTGCAATCATATATGCTTCTTTCTGACTTTACTGTATAACTGTCAGAGTTACAAACACAGTGACCCCCAGTGTGGCTCTCAGGGGCACTAGGGTGTCCACAATGTGTTTCAAGATACCCCCTTGGGTTTTCCAAAGAGCCAATCCTGCCTCTCTTCTACCCCAATGGAGCTGAGGTGTCAAAAACAACATCACCGTTGAATCTGCAGGGAATGCCTATTTGGATATAATTCTCCCATCAGAGGAAAATGTTTGCCTTTGCAACTCCTGATACTGATTAATTGCCCTTTCCCATCTTGTAGCTGGCCCCTACATGTTGTAGTGGTTAACAGTGGTGGACCCTAATATGGAGAACCAGGTTTGATTCCCCACTCCTACACATGAAGCCTTCTGAGTGACCTTGGGCTACTTACAGTTTTGAGAAGGGAAGGGAAAGGAAGATGATTCTAAGCCACTTTGAGACTCCATAAAAAGTTGAGAAAAGCAGGGCATAAAAAACAACTCTTCTTATCCAGGGGCAGTTTTGTGACAGCATCTACTGCCTTCTATCAAAGTTCCAAATGTGCTCATATACTCAACAAAGTTGAGTGCCACTGACGTAGAACTTTATTCTTTTCCAAATTAACACCACCTGTAAGAGACAGCTGTTTCCCATTCCAGACACCCAGAAAGCTACTCAGAGATACATTTTAAATGATAATCAACAATATTAATGTAAACCACAGTTCTCACCAGGGGATTATTCTAGCCTGCCTACAGAACTTATTGTGCTATTTTACTTTACAGATTGGGAACAGAGTTCTCTGGGTGCAGATTGGGAACAGAACTGTCTGGGTGAAGAATGCAAGAACAGATGGGAAGAAAAGACTCAGGGATCCCCAACCTTTTTGAGTCTGCGGGCACACTTGGAATTTTGACACAGCCCAGTGGGCACAGCAACAAAATGGCTGCCTCAGAGGCAGAGTCAGCCACAACATTATTGCAACAGCTTAACCTTGCTATCATAGTGTAGATCCTCGTGCTATGGTGGCAGCTGCTGACAAAACAATGTTTACATAACTCTGGAGAGTCAATCAAATTTCCAATAGTCATTTTTTAATAGAGACTCTAAGTATCCTGACTGTATGCATGAAATTACGCCCTTGGCATCTGAAACATCTGTGAAGGTGGACTAGAGCAGGGGGCCTCAGTGTGACATAATTTAAAATGCATCTCTGAATAGTTTGCTGGGTGTCTAGCATGGGCAGTCTCTTACAGGTGGTGTTAACTTGGAAAAGAATAATGTACCATGCTTTTAAAGCTCCAGGTCAGTCAACTCAACTTTGTTGAGCACATGAGCACATTTGGAACTTTGGGAGAGAGCAGTAGGCACTGTCACAAAGCTGCTGCTAGGATAAGAAATGTTGATTTTTATACCCTGCTTTTCTCAACCTTTTAAGGAGTCTCAAAGATGCTCCAAGTGCCAGGGGTCTAATTCCACACATACAGTAGAGACACTTAGGGTCTCTGTTCAAAAATAAATTGGCACCAGACCCTAAGGGAACTTTGGGGGAAGCTTTCAATAATGCTAAAGGAGCTGCAGTAAGCAAAGCAACAAAGAAAATTATGGTGCATTACATGTGACTAGAATCTAGAATCTAGCTTAGTTTTCCAGTACCTGTAGAGGTAGATTATTATGTCCAGAGCATGCATTCAATCCCATATATAACAAGTTCAAAAAGGTCAAATATAGACTGCAATTTGCCGGGAATTAGGATAGAAGGTGAGAAATCATAGGCTCTACGAAAGCTTAAAGACACTTCAAGGATCAGGTTATGCTACTAGTACAAATATGATACAATACTGCCCTCTTGTGAAAAGCAATGAGATCTGCTGCAGTCCCACATACTGTATTATGTTCAATTCACGTTTCCATTAAAGACTGATCAAAGAATTTGTGTTTTGTTTCTCCCACAAGATTTTTGTTTATCTCACACACACATCTTTATCAGGCATTTATCAAAACGAAGCATCACATTTTTTGCAAGCACACATTTGACACAAAATGCAAATATTAAGCATGCAGATACAGTAGAAGTAGATATTTTGAGAGCAGAGTATGAAAGGTTTATCCATGTACGCCAGTAATGCTATTCTCCCCAAAATGCTATTTAAATACTGTAGCAAAATCTGGGTTAAAGAAAACAGCCTGCATACCTTTTCATGGTATGGTCCTAGAACAATCCAACCACAGAAAGTGTAACCAAGGTATATCATCCCAGCACAACAACAGAATCTTAGAACTTTGGGTAATGAGGCTTGCATGGTTAAAATGAGTACCTATAAAGGAAGGAGAAAGAAACCACATTTACACAAATGAAAGCAAAAAAGTAATGATTAAATCAATATTTGATTCTAGGGCTTACGTTATAAGTCTGGAAGTAGCCCAAGTATCGGATGACTCCAACCCAAACGAATAAAGTTGATGTACCAAGCAAAATGCTGCAAACATCATAACTTGTAAGGTTCTGAAAGAGTATTAAGTAACCAAAACAGATTTATATTATTAATTCCTCATCCAGATCCCAAGTAGAGTTATGAAAACTTCGAATTTTCAAAGCCACTATTCCATAATACAAAAACTGTACTACTTCTCACCTTGGCTTTTATTTCCATTTTCATTATAGAGCCAATGATAGTCATCATGTCACTGATAATCACAAGGACATACCAGCCATTTATAAATTCCAGACGATCTGCACTGCACACATGACGCTTATATTTCTTCAGGAAGAAGTTCACAAATCTCTGTTTAAAATATTTTTTTAAATTTTAATTCGTTTGGAAGCTTCTACTGCTTTGGAGCAGGAAAAAGATAATTATATATTAATTCAGTTTACATTATCTGGGTCTACCAAGTAACCTTAAGTCTCTCCTGATATGTACCCCGAAGAGTATTAAGCGCTGTAAGTGAAAATCTACTAGTGATCCCTGGCCTGAAGGAGGTCTAGCTAGCCTCAACCAGGTCCAGGGCTTTTTTGGTCTTGGCCCCAACCTTGCAGAATGTCCTTCCAGTGAGATCAGGGCCCTGAAGGCCCTGATGCAGTTCCACAGGACCTGTAAAATGGAACTGTTCCACCAGGTGTATGGTTGAAGAGGTTATGGTTTTCAATCAGTTTGGCCTCTTCTCTTCCCTGCCCCGATCTGACTTTTTGGTACCATAAAGTTTAGAAGGTTTTTTTTATGCTTAATATTTTTAACGATTTTAATATTTTAAAATGCATTTATATTGTTTCTAAATGTTTCAGTTGATTATGTTTTAAATGGTTTTATCATGTATTATAAAATGTTGTGAGCTGTCCTGGGCCCATTGGGGAAGGGTGGCATATGAAACCAATAAAATAAAAAATAAATAGAAATCATGCACAAAAATATACCCAGCATTAAATTCCCACTTACAAATCACTGGGTGATCTTGTTCCAGTCACATGCTCTCTGCCTAACCTAACTTAAAAAGTGGCTATCACAGGGATAAGGGGTCTGAGCTCCTTGGAGAAAGAGCTGAGAAAAATGTGCTAAATAAATGAAGAATATGGAAATGTTGTGGAGGAACTAGGCTACATCATGTTACAGCAATAGAAACTAAAGGTTACTTAAATATCAGGGGACTGTAACAAATACAGCTTCTTAAATTATGCACCATTGCAAGTAATTTGTACCTACACTTCCACTTTTTATTTTACACTGGAGGCACAGAAGCACTACAACCAACAAGCTCTTCCCAAATCTCTTGGACCCTATGTCACAAGTTCTTCCATTGCCACATCCCTCTTAGAAAAGAAATCTCATGTCTTGCTGTGACACAGTCTAGGACCCCTTACATGACCTTGGAATTAAGGAAAGAACATCTATGGACCAGCTCATTCCACTAAAGCAACAGATCTAGAAGAAAGAAATCCATGTTGATACAAAATGACATTGATCATTCCTGTTCCCAAAAATTTCTAAATATTGAGCTATGAAAGGGGGTGAAGGTATTCCAATAAGGGGGGGGGGGGTTAGGAAGGTAGGAAATGTTCAGAGAAGGCAACACTCACTTATTGTAGTACCCTAGCATTCATGTCAGGACAAAAGCTCAATTTTATTGTATGCTTCTAGACCAGGGGTAGGGAACCTGCGGCTCTCCAGATGTTCAGGAACTACAATTCCCATCAGCCTCTGTCAGCATGGCCAATTGGCCATGCTGACCCAGAAAAAACTTTGATATAGGGGAATTGTAGTTCCTGAGCTATCGACATTCTGTTCTAGACCAAATCCAACTGATGTTTATCAACAATGAAACTGGCACAAAAACAAAAGCAGCAAACCTACCTGGCCCATTCATTATGACTTCTTCTGACCTAGGTCAACTGCTGAGAGATTTTCATTTAAAAAAAGACTAAAAACCACATACTTCCAGCAGCAGATCTAAATTGTTACTGGGGTTGAATCCAGATTAAGATTAATTCAAACCCATGACCAAAACACAGGTTTTGTTTTTGCTTGGAGAAAATGAAAGAGCAATCATTAGAACAGTGACATTACTTACTTTTTGTAGTTTCAGAGCAAGAACAATGGATCGTGTGCAGAGAATAAGGGAAGCAAAGCAGCTCACAATGACGAACCCATCAAAAACCAAGATATATTGTGTGTTTTTTTGAACTGTTATAGAAAATATAATCTTGTGTTAATCTCTTTGCATTGTTTCTTGAACAGATGGATTTGCAAGTCTGAAATCTCAGCCTTCTGTTCAATGTATGACAAAAAGAACAAACACTAATGAGCCAATAGAGGACCAAGGGATGAAGTGTAAGCTAGAAAGAACATTTATATGCACATCGCCTCTTCCAGTGGTAGTTCTCAGCCTACAGCCACGATCACTGAATATGAAGAGTGTTTACAGGACAGTATACCAAGTAGTGATCCACAAGGAAATCAAAGGCTTCTACAACTTAAAATATATTATATCACACCAACTAATTCTAAACAGATGCAATTCACCCCCATCTTACATGTTTTTCCCCCACTTTATTTTCCTTGGGGTTTATGCTAAAGTTCAAAGAAAGAATTAAATCTTATTATCAAAGCTATGTACTATTGCTCTAAAAAACAGCACCAATAAAACATTGCCTAACAAGGCATCTGCAGTATTACTTTCCAATTGGATATATTTCCTATGACAATCTTTGCATTACAAAGGTTTAAATAAGCCATGATTAAGAAATCTTTCAGGAAAGAGCAACACCATAATTTTCCATACATTCTAGCATAACACAGAGCTCTGCATGCAAACTTTTCCAAATAAAATGAGTGCAATTAACTATAACTTCTTTTGGATACACTGCTGTTCCAAGTTGTCTTCTGTCTTTTTAGACAGAGAATTATTATTATTCTGTCTTATTAGATACAGCCAGTGTGGTGTAATGGCTAAGAATCAGTGGACTCTAATCTGGAGAACAGAGTTTGATTCCCCTTTCCTCCACATGGTGAACTGGATTTGTTTCTCCACTCCTACATTCCTGCTTGGTGTCCGAAGGCTAGCCACAGTTCTCTCAGAACTCTCTCAGCCCCACATATTTTACAAGGTGTCTGTTGTGGGAAGAGGAAGGGAAAGGAGTTTGAGTCTCCTTACAAGAGGGAAAGGTGGGGTATAAATCCAAACTCTTCTTCTACTATCATTTATGTACAGCAAGCCAAGCATAGTCAATAGTTCTCTAACATCTTTTAAATTTGCAATCAGATTATGCAATTATCAAACAATTTAAATCTGCAGAGTATATTCAGCTACGATTGTTTATAATAGTATACATTAAGATGGTTTGTCTAAACTGGAATAAATGGTTCATTTTGCTTTCAAAAAAGTTACACCAACTTTCCCAAAGACAAGTGTAGTCTACTGGGTTAACTACTGGGGTCACTGAACATGGCACACAGCTGCAATTCTAGTGTAGTCCTACAATTCATGACTGAGCTTGTGTAAGCAAGAATTCAACATCTCAGAGTGTACACATATACAGATATAATACTTACTAGAGCCAGATATGTTCAAGTCTTTGCATTCCTCAATATCGGCATCAGTATCAAAAAATATTTTCATCTTACCACTGTGTGCTTTATTGTTAAAAGTGATCTGTTAATAAAATTTCAGGAATTTAAAATTTCACTTGGTACAATAAGGCATTTGTAAACTTGAGATCTCATATAGTAATCTTTATACATTAGCAAGACCCCCTGTGAATAAAATATAGGATGCTTACATTTTAAATCTTCACTAATAAGATGGTGTCCACATGGATGGTCTGCTCTTTCATGGATTCCTTGCAGTACTACTGTTTTGGGTGAGCATTCATACATTGAAATCCTCTGTTCACCCTGCTTCTGTATTTCCTTCCACTTTGCTACACCTTCCCAAACCTAGTTTGGTATGATCTTTTTGGAAAGATCACTGTCAAAATACCGTTGGTGACTGTGTGCACCAGAAGGTGGGTACTTGTACAAGTCCCATTAACATCTGCTCATTTTCCTTACCATCAGTCCCTATGAGCACCATTTCCCTTTCTTTGCACACTGGAGAGAATTTTCAGACTTTCCTTTTTTAAAAAAACCAGGAATAGTTAGGTTACTGCAGTGTTGATGCCATTGTAACTTACTGAACCACTTACTAGCAGTTCCCAGCTTTCACATTTTTAAAAAAGATGCCGGTCTTTAGCTCTTTTTGATTCAGTGTTATAAGAGAAAGATGCAGGATGCACATGCAGTGGCAATGAGAGTTACACAAAAAAATGTCATGTGAAGGCAGCATGAAAATGCAAAAGCAATTTGAGTGGATGTGTTATGCTGAAATGGATTTAGCCAAACAAAGTGGCAAACACATCAAAGGAGAAAGAAACAAAGCAGCAGGTATTTTTACCTTCCTAACAGTCTCCAGCTGACAATATATACATCCCAAGCCAGCCACCATTACAGAATATGAGACTTTGTACTCACTATGAAGAAAGACAAGGCAGAAATTTATCTAGTTGGGCTTGGATCCTAAGCAGCATGGACTACCCTACTCTGCTAGAGAAAGGAAATTCCCCTGTCGCACCCCCCCCCCCTGTGCCATATCTTCAGGAATTTCCCATCCCAAAGTTGGCAACCCTGCTAGTACTATGCTAGTAGAACAGCAGTTGGGATTCAAGCAACAACATTTTATTAAGCAAATTGCTTGAAGTGAAACTTCAATTCCTTTTTTTAATTATGCAAATCAAACAGAAATTCTTTATTTACAAAACAGAAGATATGGTTATACAATAGTAAAAATTTAGACATCCACAATTTTGTTGTGAGCCAAAGAACATAGATGGAGATTTACTTCCTTCTCTGAGCCTTTCTTTCCTTACTAGCTGCTGCATATTTGACTGAAGAGCAAGAAAAACATCTTATTAAGTGGGGATGTGCACGCAATGTATTCAAGGTGGAAAAAATATCCAACACACATCAGAAAAGCCACCATGCTAGCTGGTTGCTACGGTCACTCCAAAACTGAAAAAATTGAGTTTATTCAGACATGCTAGACAACAGCAGTTAAAGGTTTCTACAGTTGCCTTATGCCCTTTTCCTGCCTTTAGACTGGTTTCTAGGACAGAAGGAAGGAGGGGAGGATGAGGCATTTCTCACAGGCTAATTGGAGAGCATGGAAGGGAGGTGTACCCTTTGGCCAATCGTAGCTGTTGTTTTTAGCGTGTTTGGTTTCAAAGGTGGAATCTAACAAGAAGCAGAGGTCACTGCCCTCCTCCACAGAGTCTTCCTTGGTGGCCTCCCTTCCAAGTTCTGATCCTGCTTAACTTCTGAGATCTGACAAGATCCAACTATACCAGTGGTTCCAGTGGCATAACTAGGCAAACTGGAGCCCTGGGCAAAACCTGAGTTTGAGGGGGCCCCCAGGCGCGTGCTCAGTGCAACGTGACCCCCCCCCCCGGCCCCCTTGTAGCTAGCCCAGTGGCGAATCTAGGCTAACTGGAGTTTGGCGCCACCCCCCATGGGCAGCCGCCCTCCCCCACCGTTACCAAGCAATGATTTTTTGCACCAGATCATTTCAAAGTCGCCATCACATTATAGAACATGCTCCAACTCACAAATCTGAACACAGCAATAGGCCATGCCACACAGCAGAAATAATTTTTTAAAAAACATTTTCAAAATGCTTTCAAAATGTTTTAATACAGCTATGAAAACATTTTATAGTGTTGTATCCAGTCCCCCCAGTTAGGGGAAACAGCATCACTTTCAACGTTATTTAAACTGGGAACCCCAGATTCTCCCTTTAAGGTGGATTTAAACGGAGAATCTGAGCTCCCTGGTTTAAACAAGTGATGCTGGAATTTACTCCCAAACAGCATCATTTTCAATGGTGTTTAAACTAAGGAGCCCAGATTCTCCTTTAAAATCCACCTTAAAGGGAGAATCTGGGGTTCCCAGTTTAAACAACATTGAAAATGATGCTATTTTGGGGTTGATTCTCCCCCACCCTGAAACAGCATCACTTTCAATGTTTAAACTGGGGACCTCAGATTCTCCCTTTAAATCCATGCCAAAGGGGGGGATTTAAAAGGAAAATCTGGGGAAATGTGAGGGGTGCCTGCTGTCAGGAGTGCAATTGTTAAGCTAACAGCACCAAACTTTCAGGGTATCTTTAGAAGACTCTCCTAATGATGCCACCCAGGTTTGGTGAAGTTTGGTTCAGGGGGTCCAAAGTTATGGACCCTCAAATGTGTAGACCCATCTTCTATTATCTCCCATTGGAAACAATGGATGATAGGGGCACCCTCCATAGCTTTGGACCCCCTGGACCAAACTTCACAAAACCTGGATGGTATCAGTAAAAGACTCTCCTGATTATACCTCCCAGATTTGGTGAAGTTTGGTTCAAGGGGCCCAAAGTTATCGACCCTCAAAGGTGTAGCCCCCATCTCCTATTAGCTCCCATTGGAAACAAAGGGGGATGGGGCACCCTCTTTGGGAGTCCATAACTTTGGACTCTCTGAACCAAACCTCACCAAACCTGGGTGATAGCATCAGGAGAGCCTCCCGAAACATTCCCGAAATTTTGGTGCTGCTAGCCTAAAAACTGCGCCCCCTGCAGGCCAAAAACAGAAAACCCACTAAAATACCAAAAAAACCCACAAATGGACCCTGCATTTTTGGTGCCCGCGATAAGGGGGCGCCCTGGGAAACTGCCCACTTTGACCAATAGGCATTATGCCCCTGAGTGGTTCCCAACTTTTTTGGTATGGTGACTCACAAGTCCAAATTTACTTTGTATGATTGATCATCCTTAATTTAAGAAAAAGTGACAATTTCAGTATTCAGATTAAAGAATACTTACTGTATTCTGAAATTCATAGCAATCAGGAAGTTCACGGGCATGAATGGTTTGTAGATCAATACCCTTTAGTTTAAAAGATAGTTCAACTTCGATGAGCCTGAATGATTAGAAAGAGAAAGAGCATCATCATACATCCCTTCTTTTTTAAAAAAGAAAAACTATATCCAAAGACCACTTTACCTATAAAATTCAAGGCTGAAAAATGATGAATTCTTCAAATCGTCCATTTCTTTAACAGCCAGTACTTGTGGCTCTAGGATAATGCATTCTGAGAAAGAAGAGACAATTTTTTTCTTAATTGTACCAGTAGGTCAAACAGTACATAGAGCTGATGTAATGATCCTAAGAATGGGTGGGGAAAGGAGGTAAACCCTCTGACCTCAATGTGACTTGCTTCTTAGCAATCATAGGATTATGCTGCTAGTTAGATGTCAGGGTTTGTAGCCCAGCATAGATTACTTTGCAAATTCACATGTTAGCACTTCTCCAAGACAGTCCTGCCTAATTTTCTTTCAAGACTACTTCCCAATAGAGCTGAGTAGATCCTGGTTTTGATTCCACAAGAAACAACTGCTGTTAACATGCACTACTAGGTTATGTACAGCATATTGACTCTGCATGCCTCAACTCCAAGGTATGTGCCTTGACCTTTTCTCTACACACCAGCTTTTGACTGAATATGAGGACAGAATTCTTCAGTGCCCATGTCAAAAAGTTGGACTATGCTCCATTTAAAAAAATACCTTGTCCTTGGGACAGTCCCAAGAAGAACATCATATTTTGCTACAAATACAGAATCTATACAGTCAGGTTATCCCAAAGTTAGAGGAAGCTTGGTCATCTGTAACAAACCAACAAATGAGAGAGCCAGCAGGATTAAAAGACTTGGGTTTGAATTCACACTCTGCCATGGAAACTTGCCTAATGATGTAGGGCCAGTCCCACACTCTCTCAGCCTAACCTACCTCACAATATTGTTGTGCAGATAAATGGAGAGGAGAAATTATGTAAGTAGCTTTGAGTTGGGTATAAATTAAGTAAATAAAATCATAGAGAAGACTGTCTCACAGACATAAGAAAAGTCATTCATTTGTCCACAAAATGGCTATCTAAATAGACCATTTGCATCCATGTCTTACAGAATAAGGAATTATACATTTGAAAGACAACTGCAAGCCAGCAAGTTCCTTGAATCTGTGAAACTACTATTGCTAGTTCTTTCAGACCAGAAGTATTTATTTCCTTGCCCCTTATAAGGCAAGAAGAGAATGGATACTTCATGTCTTCCATGAAGCTTGTCTCAAACATCTAAAGTTTAGGGTCCACCATGAAAATACTATTTCTATATTTTACTAGAACATAATTATTTGAATCATTTTAGACAACAATTATTCAAGACAGCTTCTTTCTGAATGTGGGAAAGCCTTGAACATGCAAGAAAGCTCACTGTGAAGAAGTTCTGCCAACATTTGTTTACTTCCTTTTTATCCTGTCTTTCTCACTAATGGAGATCTTGCTATAATTGAGAAGGAATCAAGAACAGATATTCTTGAGGCTTCCCTTTACCACAGATACACAAGTTTCTCCACTAAATGCAAATACTCACAAATGTACTTCTGACATTTCACAATTCCTTAATTGGAAGGGGTTTTAATTAGTAGATCTGGGAGCTTAAATCATAGGATACAGTGAATCCTCCATATTTAACAAAAGCAATTCTTAGCATATTTATGCAACATCATTCTCAGTCGATCCAGTAGGGCTTATTTTTCCAAAAGTGTCCTTTGGATTGCACTAAAAAACCCAATTTACAAAAAAACACCCTCTTAAAGTTCTATACCTGTTTCAATAGTACTGTCTATATTCAGCGTGTCATTGGAAGGAAGCATTTTGCTTTTCCTGTATTGCTGTTTACATATCTGCAAGCCTGAGAGGTCATCTTCATCTTGCTCATAACCAAGTATACCCAGTGATATATTTTTCAGTTGCCGATACTAGTTGAAAACAAAATACATAACAAAAACATTCTTTAAAAAAACCTTCTATGATGGTTAAGACACAGTCGTTCTCCTCCCAATACAGTGACATACACAAAAGTGATGTGAAGAGTGCCTTTCCATCAGCAATGTGGACATGGGATAGAAACTATAAGAGATATTCTTCTCAAAATCCACATTCCACTCATATGTAAATATGTCAGAACATAAATGATAAATGGCATAAATTCTGTTAGCTTGAAAAGGGTGACACTTTAGCTGCCTTGATTTAAATGCTATAAAAGTTAGTCATTTACTTAGAAGGAAATCTAATTGACTTTGAACACAATCCTAGGCAGAAGTACCAGCACTCATAAACCCACTGCTGTATTACATAGTGATAGCAAAGTCACTTGTCCAGGTAGCAAAGAACACCTGCCCAGCAAAACTGTGGAGGGAAAAACACTTAACCTAGCCAAAAGAAAAGTCTTCCAGTATTAAGGGATGGTCAAATGATAAACATAAATTGAAGTGTAGGAGGCAAAATACCCAAAAACAGTGTAGAGCACACTACAGAAGGTCATGTGAGGATCAGCTGATGATGTAAGGCAGGGTCCCTAACATGGTTCTCACAGACAACATGCTGCCCACAACACCTTTTCAGATGCCCAACTAGTGTTTTTAGGAACTTGGTGGAACCAGGTAGGGCTTTTGCCCAGCAAGACTTCTGATTGGCTGTGCAGACTGTTAAAAACATTGTTTTAGAAGCACAAGGATCTCTATTGTATTACTGAAGTTAAGCTGCGACAGCCATATTATGGCTGGCTCTGCTTCCTGAAGTAGCCATTTTGTGGCTGTGCTCACCATACGGTATCAAAATTCCAAATGCTCCCGCAGCCTCAAAATGTTGGGGATTCCTGATCTAAACTTCCAGTGCTCATTCAACAATATGATGGCTGCTTTATTGCTGGACTCATAATTAAAATACATATGGACCTTCAAACGTGAATTCTAACATTTCTAAATATCTTCCATTCCCCCAAGGATCTACAGTCACTAACACTGAAGTCACGAAGTCACTAACACTGTAAGATGGGGTGAAAATTCAGAAGACACTGTGGAAACCATCTGCAATAACTTTTAGCCTAAATCTAAAATGTTTCAGACCACTGTACTAAAATATCTCTTTTGAGTGAGCTATGAAGATTACAAATGCCTTATTAAACATGTCAAAAACTCTGTGTTTTGAAACCGTGGACTCATACATACCTGATTAATTGCAAAAAACATGGAGTCATAAACATCTTGCTGTGTATACACACTACAGCTGTAGTCATCTTCATCAACACCAGAGTAGTTTTTCAGAAATAGGTGCTTGAATGCAACTGTGTTCTCTTCTTTGAAGGAAACCACTAACTGGTTGCTCAAGCCAAAAAGGATAAGCTTTAAAAACAAAGAAGAAACTAGTGTTTCAAACTTTAAACGTATATAGTTTATCATGGAAAATCAAACATTTTGCTATGTTTAACATGTGCAATACCATTACGAAAATAGAAACCTACCGGTAGCTTTCTTTTCAGAGCATACAAATTAACCAGCCTAGGTACTTTCACCCCAGTTGCATTCTTCAATTTCAGCTAATCAAAATGTGGAGTTTTTTTCCTGTTTGTATCTAACACTGTCCTGTATTCATGACCCAATCATTTTTTCTCTAAAATATTTTTTTAACAAAAAAACCTTAAACCCCCATTTTTCCATGCATGATGCGGAATTCTTTCAATGTGTCCACTGAAACCATCCATTTCATTTAAAAGGTATTACTTCTACCACTTCTTCTACCTATCCATTAGGGCTTTTAAAAACTTTTAAAAAAATCTCTCAGCTTTACTGACAAGTCACAACTTCAGGAGAAAGAGGGGGCTGTATGTAGAATTCTCTAAACATGCTGTTTTCCTTTTTTTAAGTAATGCAGAGGCGCAATTTTACTACTACGTTTGTTACATTGTGTGGATCTCTGAATTAAGGGAGACAGGAGAATATAGAGGAAAGATTCCCAAATGGCAGATATGCCTTCAATGAAAAGAAACACCTGCCTTCCTCCATCTGTCCATTCAATTTTTTAATTTAATTTTTTTATTTCTAAAGTCATTGTGCTGGTATTCAAGTGACTAAATTCAAAAATTACAGTTTTCTGTGTTTCCATGTTAACTCAAAAAGGGGGTGGAGAATAACCTGTCCAATGCTAAAATGTAGTAAATAGAGAAGTGTATTCATGGGAGCGGTGGATTGTGCCATCATAGTTAGGCAAATATAAGGGAAATAAAGTTCTTCATTATTCCTGAGCACATTTTTTTAAAGCCTTTATTATAGACCTGAAAACTTTGAAAAGGAAACATGTGCAGGGATTCATGACAGCGAAAAGACTACAATGGGGAAAGGGGGGATGGTGATATGTGCCTAGTGTAAAAAGGAAACCTGTGTCCTGTGGAATCATTGAAAATATCACACTGCAACATGAGGACAGTTATACAAACATGGAAGTAACCCTGATTCATCCCAGCCTGCATGAATCGGTTGCTCAAGAAACGAGGCTGCTCAAGAAATGGAACTAAATGATAGGCACTTGACATCTACGTCTAAATCCAAGCACAGCTTCATAAAATTAGGCTTCAGAAATTAGGTGTGCTCAGATATGTTTTTTCTAATTTTAGATACAAAACAGGTCCAACTATTCAACAGCAGTATTTCAGATGATAATGCTTAATCTTATTAATACCTTCATAATCTAATTATATTATTTGCATGGTGGTGCCTAAAATAAACTATATGGATCAACAACAAGGAAAAAAAACAAGAGGGGGAAATGTATTGTCGAAGGCTGTGTGAAACAGACTTTTCTCTGTGATACACCTCTGAAGATGCCAGCCACAGATGCAGGCGAAACGTTAGGAACAAGATCTACCAGACCACAGCCACAACCAAGAGGGGGAAAGTTTGTTCCATTTCTACAGCAGCAGGCAAAAGAGCAAACAACTGAGAAGTGACTGGAGTTTATCTAGGACTCTTGACAAATATTTTTTCATGATTACTTACTAAAGAGTAGAAGACAACATCCTCTATGTCTCGAACACACATCCTATATATAAACCTAGAAACCATCAGTAATGAATATGGCTAACTGTACATTCGTTTCAGTGGCAACCCAGAGTAAAACAGAATTGTGCAAATGTCACCAGCAAACTTGATGGCAATGCAGTTATTTCCTCTCCTCCCTTGTCAGTCTACAATTCACTTTTGCTACTTAAAATTAAGTAAGATTTAACTAGCCAGCAGTTACTGAAATATTGTTTATTGACTGCCTAGTTCATGGCAGGACCCAGTGGAAAACAATAAATTAGCTTTTTGTTTTAATCACCTGGGTGGTAACCATAACTATCTTCAATATCTGTAGCCCCAGTTTCCATGGTATTTGACGTCTGGCTCGGTATTTTTCACATGGATTCATAAAATAGAACTTTAAATCTTCCTTTAGAGATGCATCTTCCTTATAGTCTGAATCCGGCTGAGCCATCATACTTCTGCAATAAACGGGTTGAGGTTTTAAGTTTAATGAACCTTAATACATTTTATTCACATCTTTTCATTCAGAAATCCATAAAGGAAGACAGCTTTCCATTAAAGGAAAAGAAGGTACATTGTTCTTTTATAACAAAAGAAAGTTGTTTCATCACGCTAGAAGGACCTGTTTGCACATATCACATAATCTAGTATAGCACTGTGAGATGGCTGTTTTCCAAAAAGCTGGTAAACATTAACATTTAATAAACCAGGATTAGTACATCATAAGTGAAGTTCTTCAGTATGTCACACCACCCAGATCTGTTGTGTTAGGAGACACTGCTGCCCTTAAGGCGTTTAGTCCAACTGTTTGAGTCATAAGCTAAGGGGCAGCCTACATATTACATGTAACTGTATGTATGAAACACCAGCAGTTCACATTTTTGCTAAAAACCAGTATCAGGAAGGAACCGTTTTCAGCAGGGAAGCAGCAGAGTGTGCATTTTTAGCTCTTACTGTACCTACAATAACTTCCTTGACTTTGATCTAGAACTGTCTCCAAGGGATATTTGTAAAGAGATATACCTAGAGCAATAATTGCCGGGGGGGGGGAGGGAGAAAAGTTGCAGAGGAGACACCGTGGGTAGGGAAAGAACATCCTCCCCCTGCCATTTCTCTGACACTTCTTTCCAGCAAAGAAGATAGTCAGCAGGATTATTTTACATACAGTTACTTTTAAGATACACTTTGAACTTGATATCGTGACTGTGAGGAAGTAGTCCCACCAACCCTGCCCCATGTCAGCACCTGAGTTTACCAACAGAAACCACCAGTAACAATGATTTCTTTCTTAGATGCTTTTACCATCTGACTGTATTTGGCCCTGTAATACTGTATAAACAGAACAGCTGTAAAACATCCTCCCACAGAAGGAATTACTGAAGCCAAAGGTCTCTGTGGTTATGCATTGGCCAAACAAACTCAAAACTTGCCACCTATCTCATGACTAAAAATATTTTACTGAAAGACGTGTTATACTCATTAGTGTTAGAGAAACACTACCTTTCTGGAAGCCCTGAATAAGTGCTTACCCAATTCTGCCAGATGACCAGAGTTGCAGTGCTCGGAGCAGCGCACAGCAGTCAAATAGTTTGTCTGGTAGTGGGTCAGAGTCAAATATAAATTCCCAACAGCTATATGTTTGAGGTGTGATGGGGGTAGGGGAGTTGGTTTGTCTCTTTGTTTGCTGAGAGTCAGTCATTGTCTTCTCTTCTTCCTAGATGATCAAGGTGCAACCCAATCCAACTTCTGCTAAACATCCCTTTATTCATCCAGATCTGTCAGGAACTGTCAGTGGTCTGCAGTCCAGATCTGATCCACACTTTTTAAAAACCTCCAGCTTGATGAGTTATGGAGAACTCACAAGTTTTTAGTTATTTGGGCTGGTCTTAATAAAAAGATATTTGATGGCTTTTGGTTTTAGATCCCAGCAACTAGGGTTCATTTTTCAGAACAAACTATGGAAATTCAGGAGAAGGCTAACCTGGTTGGATATCTGTGAGCCCATGTGGAATTCTTTCCCTAATTCCGGAGAAACCCAAATGCCAGAGTGCTGAACTAATGGGGCAGCCAGCTATTCAGGTCTGATATACTAAGAAATGTTATCAAACACTGCTGAGCCCTGCTACATTTTAATCAGGGTATGGTAAACACCTGCCAATTTTACTCAAAAAGAATATTTCCAAGACCTATACTCCACAATTTTATGTTATATAATTGTGGAGCCCTGCAAGACAGATATTTTATACTAGCAATAAAGCCCATTGTACAAACAAATACAAAAGGCTTCAGAAAACGGTTGGTGGGTTAATGACACCCACCAAGGGGACCAACCTATCCTGCCTTTCCTCCCACCTTGGCCCCACATCACCATCCTCCTCCACGTCCTCTTCCTGGGCAGCTGCATCAGCACAGAAGGGTTAATGGTGCCCATCAAGAGGGCGTGACCCCTCCCACCTTTCCTCCCCTCTTGGCCCTTTGTCCCCACCTCCTTCCTCTTTCTCCTGTTCCCGGACACCTGTATCACCATGCAACAGTTAACGTCACAGTTGTGGCCCCCATCAGTTGTGACCCTCTCACAGGGAACTGTCGACACCTGCTGCTTCTCAGGCAGCTGCAGACAGCATAGTGATTGTAAGTATTCAGCAGTGGGGAAGAAGGGTGAGCACATGAGAGAATGAGTAACTAAACCACCATATAAATGTTAACTATTAGTACAACCTGTAAACCAGTGGTGGGATTGAAATCATTTAACGACCAGTTCCGGTAGTGGGATTCAAATAATTTAACAACCAACTGTATACAAGCACCATTTTAACAACGGGTTCTGCCGAAGTGGTGTGAACCTGCTGAATCCCACCACTGCTGTAAACCATATAGAAACCACAATACAACCAGACTGCCATTTTGCAGATGCATTCACATCTGACACGCTTTTGAGATCTTCGTGTATATTTTTAGTGATCAATACACTTACAGTACAGTAGTGGGGAAGTACCTGTTTTGCCTTGTGGATATTCCCTTGGGATTTTGAACTGTATTAACAGTTTGAAACTGTTCAGAAATTGCAATTGGATTTCCTTTCCTTAAAGAATTTGGTAGACTTCCTGGAGGAGGTGGCAGCAGTGGCTGCAGCGGCAGGTAAGAAATGGCTTCAAGGTTGCTCCAACAGTTAGCATTTATAAGATGGTATATTGTTGACAGAGCATGAAATGTGCGTGCATTTATTTGTCAGGTAATTTCATAAAACACCATACTTCTGGAAGAACTTTAAGTCCTAACCAAAGGAGCTAATAAAAATAGGGTAAATTACTGTTACGCATCTCTGCCAAAATGCGCTTGCCAAAAAGGTTACCAAGCCTATTTTCCATTTTTGATTAGACAGACTCTTTTATCCCAACCCGGCTCCAGCTTAGCATAGCAATTATTGAACGTTTAAAATCAAAACGACCCGAGAAATAAGGACGTGACAGAAAACTTTCCTTCAAACTCCATACTTTTTAAAGAGCAACTCGCGGCAGGTTCCCAGGAAAGGGTTTCCCTTTCCCTGCCACTCACCTGGTCACCAGCGTCCTCCCCTTGCCCACATACTGCATGGCCACGGTGCAGGGAAGGCGAAGCTTTCCTCGCCCTCGCTTGGCGGCGACCCGCTCAGTGAGAGGGGCGGGACTCATGGAGAGCTCGGCCAGGAAAGGGTTCCGCGGAAGCCGGCGCCACTATCACGTGGAGCTCAGGCCGACGTGCTGCCTGCCGTCGAGGCGAGCGGCTACGCTTCTCACGCGGATTCTGTGGATATTCCGCGCGCGCTTTGCTCCTCTTAAGGCCGTTCGAGCGGCAACGAGGCGCTCCGTTGTTTTTAAAGGCGCAGGGGGTAAGGGTCTTCTTGCTGCCTCCTGTTTTCCCGGCTGGGTCGGAACGTCCTGTTGCGCATTCTGCAAGTGTGTGCCTGCTTTTCCAGCGTGGAATAGGACCAATTTCGTAGGAAATATATACAAACGGCTCAGCTGCCCGCGCTGACGGCATACGGCTCTTTGCTATCCAGTCACAGAGGATTAAACAGCGGCATTTTGAAGATTGATATTTTATTCCTGCATGTTTACAGTCTAGTTTATTTAATAAGCTCTTACTAGGCTTTGAAGAAGAAGAAGAGTTTGGATTTAAAGCCCATCTTTCTCTCCTATAAGGAGACTCAAGGTGGCTTACAAGCTCCTTTCCCTTCCTCTCCCCACAACAGAAACTTTGTGAGGTAGGTGGGGCTGAGTGAGTTCAGAATGAATGGTGACTAGCCCAAGGTCGCCCAGCAGGAATGTAGGAGTGCGGAAACACATCTGGTTCACCAGATAAGCCTCTGCCACTCACATGGAGGAGTGGGGAATCAAACCTTGTTCTCCAAATTAGAATCCTCCTGCTCTTAACCACTACACCACGCTGGCTCTCTTTGGAGAGACACCACACTACTGTTTGGATGAAATTATTTTGCACCTTTGGCTTTCTAGTCTTATTTACTTTTTTAGTCTACCTTTCCCCCCTCTTGTTCTCTTCTGTTTCACCTTCTGAACAGCCCAGAGAGGTTCTGTTCTGAGTCTCCATATTCTAATCCAGCAGTCTAACCTCTACACCACCCTGGCTCATTGAGTGCCATTAGGCTTACTCTCAGGTACCATTACAGAATTCGAGGTTATTATGCAGAAGTACATCCTGGTATGTCCAGTGCAAGAGTTTGCCTGTAGCTTTAAATCAGAAACCAGATGTAAAACTGACAGCGTTTTGGTCTGATGCTGCTATGCCGTCTGAATGACAGCACTCCCAAGTGATAATCTAGTAGTGGCATGGTGTCTAACAGTTGCATGGCAAGCAGAATTAATCCAGTAGCACTCTCCATCCCACCGTATCTCTATGGTAGGAAAAATCATATCTGTTGCATAACTATGTAATAGATGTTAAAGACACAAGGACTCTCTGATAAATGTGATAATCTTAGCCATGCTTAATTTACAGAATGAGAGATGCTGGAATTTAAGCTTTCCTAGGAGTTAGTCCTGAAGGCCCTGTCACTGATGCTTGCTGTGCTTACCTAGTGATGACAAAATTGAACTCTGCACACACCCACAATCATTGTTCTCTTAATTATGTAGGCCTGGCAATCCCTAGAGCAAATTACAGTTGAAGCTAAGCAAATAAAAGCCTCTTACACTTAACACTTGCACTTCCATAACAGCTTGGACTGTACCAGAAAATTTTCCCAAATAACTCCTACCTATAGGCCACTGCAAAAGAGGCCTTAATTGTCGCAGACAGACCAACGTTTACCAAGAGCAGTGCCTGCTGTTTTGTGACTCTTTTCTTGCCACATGGATGAGGCACCGTTTAATATGAACTGTAAACATCAGTATAACTGTATTTGAGACAACAGGAACAGTAAATGTGTAGCCAGTCTGTTCATGTAAGCCTTTTGTGATGCTTCAGCCATTCAAGCAGTGGGCATGCCCAAATGCTGTGTCACACCTTATACACATGTCATGAAGACAGTGGTACTACTACACATTAGAATGTAACAGAAAGTGAGCCAAATGGATACAGAAGATGTTACAGTATAATTCAATGTATCTGTGTTTACTTGGGCCGATTCCTAAATACCCAAATCCCATCTTAAAAGGTAAAACAAGCACTGGGTCATTACTGGCCCATGGGTGATGTCACATCATTATGTTTACTAGGCAGACTATGTTTATGGGGTGTTTTGCTATTGGCTTCCCCAGTCATCTACACTTTATCCCCAGCAAGCTGAGTACCTTTTTTGCTGACCTCAAAAGGATGGAAGGCTGAGTCAACCTTGAGCAGCTACCTGAAACCAATTTCCATTGGAATCAAACTCAGGTTTTGAGCAGAACTTTGACTGCAGTACTGCACCTTAACACTCTGTGCCTCAGGATTCATTTTCTGCAAAAAGAGATCTACAAAATGTCCATCATTGCATTTAAAATCAAAATTAAATATATTTAAAAAACAAAGCCAAGCAGATGTGGAAGAACCAAAGGCAGAAAGAGAAAAATGTACCAAACTGCCCTCAAAATGACAATGAAAGGGGGGCCATTTACATTAACCAGGGACTCAAAAGGATGGAAGGCTGAGTAACCTTGAGTCAGCTACCTAAAACTCAGTTCTTTTGGGATCAAACTCAGACTGTGAACAGTGTTTCAGCTGCAGTACTGTAGCTTACCACTTCACACCGTGGGGAGTCCTTAAATCCCATTTTAGAATCTTGCAGTCTTACCTAATGTTCACATTTAACTTTAGATTGCTTCTCTCACATTTAATTCCCAACTAAAACACTTTAGCATTACAACTAAAACACTTTAGCATTACTATGTGGTGGCCCATAGTATCGGTTTAATATCTGCCATTTTAAGTGGCCCAGGGATATTGAGGTATAATCTTGCTAGATTTAAATCTTGTTAGATTTAACAAGATTACAGAGAAGTTAAATCTGGAATAGGTTGCTCTTTCTCTTCTTCTTTGCCGATGCCTTGTTAACTACTGCCTAGGTGTGACTGGGGATATCCCAATACTCAGTTGGCTTAAAAGACAGCAGATGCAACTATTTTAGATGCTTTAAAATCACCTGAAAAAGGTCTTTCAGAATGTGTAAATTTGGAGGTTTACATTCCAAGCCTAGGTGGGAAGAAAGGCATTTGCCAAAGTAGTTCTCCAATTTTAATATTTTTATGGTTCTATGTTCACATTCTTTCTAACTACAACAGAAAGGGGGCCCCTGCTTCCTCTTCAAGTGCCCAGCTTTCCCCCATCTGCCTTATCACCTATTTTCTCTCCCACCCCTAGCTTGCCCAATCAGCAGTCCACTGCCCCAGCAGCTCCGTTTCCTTTTTTGTGCTTTTTTAATGCAAGGTTTATTAACTGTGCTGGAATCACAGGAGGAGGATTTTAACTTTCATTTGGTAAATTATATATATATTTGCAAACATAAGGTTCATACAAATTTTAAGAAACATAATCCTTAGTGTTTTAAATATTTTTTTATCTACATGGGGGAGTTAATTATATTTTACAGAATGAACCACTTTGATTGTTTGACTATGTGGTCTCCTGAGCATGCCTATGTTAACCCAAACAATTTTGAAATTGTTGCTGGTCTCCTCCTACACATCACAGAGTCTAACCCTACCAGTACCAGGCTTAGAATAAGTCATTGCTCTTCCCTATTAAATAGGTCTTTTAATATAATAAACATCCAAGCCTATCCTATTCTAACAACTGATAGTTTATGTAAAGAGGAAAAGACAGAGGAATTACATTTATGTCTCACTAACAGTGAAGCCCATTTCAGGGGAGATGCAATGGGCCCTAGAAAAGGGAAATGATGAAGCATCTCCCTGGCAATGGATTTTACTGGAGCTGTAGCAGGCACCATCCTCTGCTCCCAGTACCATGCTTGCCACTTACCTGGTTCTCAGTCTTGGTGGTGGGAGAGGTTGTAGAGGTGTGGCTTGGGGTAGGTGGGAAGGCAAGGATAGGGGGAGGGTGGAAAGAAGTGGCTTGGGGTGAGGGGAGTGTGGCAAGGTGAGGCTTGGGGTTGCTGGAGGGTGGAGAGGTGAGACCTGGGGTAGGAGTAGGGTTGGAAGGTGTGGCTAGAAGTGGGGGGAGGGTGGAAATATGAGGGGTGGAGTGGGGTGGGAATGGGTGGAAAGGTAAGGCTTGGGTGGGGGATTATTGGAAGGTATGGCTAGGGGTGGGGGGAGGGCTGGAAGGAGAGTATTAGTGTGGGGGAGGTTGAAAGGTTAGTATTGGGCTGGGGGAAGGGTAGCAAGGTGAGGCTAGAGTAGGGGAGGGTAGAAAGGTGAAGATTGGGCTGGGAAGGTGTAGTTTAGGGTGGGGTGAGAATGGAATTGGAATGGTTGGGGTTGAGGGGAAGGCAGGAGGGCTTTGCTGGGCCTGCAAAGCAGCTGATCTGTGGGTCGGAGTGGTGCTAGGTGTGGAAGACAGGCGGACGGGCTTTGCTGGGCTGTAAAGCAGCTGTTCCGCAGCCTGGGCTAGCTGTTGAGGGAGGCGGGAGGGCTTCTGGGGGCCTGCAGAATGTGTCACTGCTCTGCAGCCAGGGAGAATTTAATGTTGCCCACCAATTAGGGAGCAGTTGAGGGTTTGTTGTTGCAACATTCAATTCCTTACTGTTTAATTGTTTAGAATTTCTTTTGAACCCTTTGCTTGATCTGGAGCTGTGCTAAACATATACTTGTTAACCATTTCTTTTTAATAAGTACTTTTTAATGTTGGATGCTAGAAGCAGTTCTCTGTACGATCTAGATCTCCACTGTCTTGGACATGTCGTTTTACAAAGGCAGTGTCAGGATGGGGGAAGGCTAACAGTTGGCAAGCAGTTATTCCTCCAGAGGCACCAGGCTGTAAACCATTTCTGTGGTACCCCAGGAGTGGGGAAGCAGGAGGCACAGAGGCAAGCCTTGGTGTTGGAAAGGAAGCTTGGGGGGGGGGGGCTGACCTTCCCCATTAGGAAATTCCTATGAAGGTCAGGTGGTGGCAACAGTTACCTGAGAGAGAGAAGCCCCTCCAGGAGGAGCTGGAAACCCCAGGGAGAGGACTGGGTCGAATAGAGCCTGTATGTCAAAGCAGGCCTGTTCTACCACAATTCTCAACACTTGAAGTATAATGAGGGGCCCAAATCTTAAGCTGAAACTAGATATCTTTTTGTTATCTTACTAATCTACAGCTTTTGGAATTACGCTTTCATTCATATTGAAGATTTCTATGGCTCCAAACAAATCCAAGCATACACATTTCAGCCACACATCAATATTAAATCCTTTCCAGATATCCGAGAAGCTAAAACAAGGAAGTACTGATTGAATTTTACTCTTCACGTCAGTGTTAATTAACTTCAAAGTTTAATACAATATCCACTACAGCATCTTCCTACAAAAAGTGAACAGTACATAGTGTTTTCAAAGCTTGTACACAGTACATAAAAATACCTTGCTGTTCATTCAGTACCCTGCCATGATTACAGCTTTTACATTTGAAGTTTTAAAAAAATCTAAAAACAGATTTCCTTTTTTCACATCTGCTTTCCAAGTAGATAAGAGGATAGCAAATAAGGCATCCATAAAAATCTGCTCTGACATCAAGGTTTTGGGCCACTATTCAGCAGCTTTAAAACACAAATTGCACAAAAATGTTAGGAATGTGTTTGATTAGTTCTATGTGCTGTTCCTTCCTCTAATTATTGCGAACAGTCTGAACCTGTCTAATATGGACAGAAATACAAATAGCTGTGTCTTATACTGTATTTGAAAGAAAAAAGAGACATTCTATTTACTGTGAATCTCTCTCACTCCATTTTCTTCTTGTTGACTGGACTGCAATGGTGGATGTTAAAAACAGAATACCTGATCCAATGTGTGTTGATTCTGGTCAAAGCACTATTCAGCATCACCAGCTTTGTTAGCTGAATGATAGTGGGATAATTTGAACATCCAGCTATACTAGCCTTTACAGCTGGTATAGATATATGCACAGAGAACTGAAAGGAAGAAAGCATCTCTGGAAAAGCAATGTATGTAAAACATTTAGTGCACAGTCATCCAAACATTATGCCTGTTACGCTAAGATCATAAGACTAGCATGCAATAACACAGGCAGTTTTCCATTGTATTCCTCTTTAATTCTAGCAAATGTAATAAGGAAACTGGAACTCAGAGTTATCAACAAGGGTTATACACAGAGACTAAAAGTTTACTATTTAAATGTTACAAGAACATTAAATAGTGGAGTTTTGTGCCTTATGTACAGAAATTTGCGATGAATAATCCAGGAGCTCCCAAATATTCTTGTCAATATCTTTAAGACCTGAAAAATGAAAAAAGTATGCTATATCAAAGAAGACCGAATTTTTTTTCGAACACACAGGTTATGGGTTTAAGAAATTATTGGCTTCGATACAACCAAAACAAATCATTTTGATGAAGGGCTAAATAAATTCTATATACAGGATTCTGAGGAATAAGAGTCACATTTAGAGTTCTACCAACATGTTGCTATCTGCATAAAAGACACCTTATGAGGTTATAGTGTGAACCCATACCTGTTGCAATGAGTAATGTTCTGTTGTTGTTTTTGCATCCCATACCACATGCCTAATGAGTCTTTGTGTATTACATTCTGTTTATGAAGAATGAAGGAGTCTCCTTTTTGTAATGTTCTTTTTATCCTCTTTGGAATATAAGAGTGATTTTAATCTCACCAAACGAGGTGAATTTCTCCATTTCCTTTAAATTTCTGCTTAGTGTAACATCAAAAAACAGGAACCAACTAGTTTGATATGTTTTTGACATGTTTTACATTAATATTGTGTTCATACAACCCAAAATTATGAGTAAAATTATGAATTATTGCTTAACCAGAACTGTTTTTCTTTTGTAGACCACACATTTCAACTAAGTGGTTCTTCCTCATGTCTTTTACAGAGGACAATTCAGAAGACCTAATACACTACATAGGCCCTTTACACACGGGTCATGCGAGCAGGGGTGCTATGCCGATGCACCGGTCCTGCTGGCCCAGCAGTCGGCGGTGCACCCTTGCATGGGCCGCGCCATTCCTGGTGCCTTTTTACCTCCTTCTGGCTTCCGTCACTGGAGGCCAGGGGATATGCCCCTGTGGCCATAGTGACACCTCTGGGGTCGGAGGCCAGGAGGCATGTCTCCTGGCCTCCACAGAGCGACTGGAGCCAGCAGGAGGTAGAAAGGCACTGGGAGCGGCACAGGGAAAATGCTGGCTTCCACACAATGCCATTCACTCAACACCGGATGGAAGCCAGCGTTTTCAAAAAGACTTGCTCAATGAGAGAGTCGAGAAAACGCCATTGTGGAGAGAAAATGCTGCAGTAGCGGCAGCTGTGCAATCTTTTCCCCCACAATGTGTTTTTACTGGCCCCACACCAGTCAAAATGGTCCGTGCAGAACGGACCATAGTATTTCACCTCTGTCTCTGTTAACACCACTGGAATGAACGAGAGTTGCAAAGTGAGAAAGGGAAAACTCTGAAACCTTATAAAGACTGGGAAAATAGTTGTATTCAGAGGGAGAGTACAGCTGCAGATGGGTCTTTTTGGGGAACATAGGCAGGCACAAAAGGATGTTAACAAAAATTTAAAGCCCCATAAAAGCACAAGAGGAAAAGACAGGAAAATAAGGTGTTGCCTGTGTACTAAATATACTATTCAGAACTGGAAGATGGAGTGAAAAATCAAGATGGGATACTGTTTACATCAAATTACACAGGAAATATTTCCCGAAATAGATCAAACATTCAGAAGCTGGTTTAGGCACTCCCTTAGTCACTAACCTTTTACAACAACAGAAAATTGTTACAGGACTCTCTTCTTCTAATCGGTACCTTCCAGAGTTTGGTAGATCTTTGCACTGTGCTATAAATGCATGGAGTTCTGTTTCTGGAAAGCCTTCTTGCTGGTAATGCTGAAAAATGGCACTGTTATTAGAGTCAATGCATTTAGACGGAACACTACTGCAACAGATAAAATAAATTTCAGTTCCAACAGCTGCTGATCAGCATCACTCCCCAAAGGGAGAATTACTGCAAGCAAACATACTAGATAAAGCAGGTAAAGAAGAGGGAGTGGATTCCTGCATAGTGGAAGGGTTATGTGTCCAAAAGACATACAGATAAATAGTAAGTGTTTTTAAAATGACCCCTGCTTCTCACCAAAATTATCTTTTTAGATTAGATTAGAGACTGTCTATGCATGAACACCCTCAGGCTACTGTAGAAAGCAAAGTCAAGCCCACAGTTACCACAATCAGACTGAAAGGAAGAAAGGAGTTTTCTATTTGATTCTACTTCCCTGCTTTGATGTGAGAAGCAACGGGGGTTCCAGTATGTTGTCAGATATGCATTTTGTCAGCCAAATTTCCTAACAAATTACTTTAAATACCATACTTTTCAGAGTCACTGGCACTGAAGAACATGCACCCTGTCTTTTCCTGACCCCTCACTCTCAATTGAGAGACTCTCTAAACAAGCAAGGTCTTCCAGTTCAAACAGCAGGACTGCTGCTGCCATCTGCAGTACTAGCTTCACGGGAAGTCAAGCACTCCATTCCAATGAAGGATCCACTTATGGAATCAGGCTTCCATGCACATATCATTAACCAGGTCTAGGAACCACATGAATAAATCAGGTTTTGCATTCCACTGCAAGCAACACAGTAGATATCTGTTGTCAGATGATTGTCTGGATATACATGTTTTATATATGTTCATTAACTCAGCCTTGCCCAAGTCATGCAGCTGCTGCTCCTGCATGTGAGGTCTGTTGATAAGCAAAAAAACCCATATAGTGAGAGGGAGCTGCAGGAATTACCCATATCTGATAGTTTTTTTTTGAATGAGAACATTATTTCTTTAAAATCACTTCCTGATTACAGTAGAACTTATTTAATACTTGGAAATAAGAATACAAGTCATGGCATATCAAATTCAAGAAATGAGAACTCCAAAGAAAGATTTTTAGATTCTATTTGCACTTATTAACATTGTACACAGGTGACCAGAACTATCTGGAGGGAAAAAAATACAGGATTCTTGTATCAGAGAATCCGACACAAAGTTATTTTAAAAAGCACTAGTTCCATATCCCTCTCTGAAAAAAACCCTTAAGCATACCTTAACGGTTTCATATGTATCAGTAATAAGAGCAATGAAAAGACTCAGCACCATGTAGATAAATAAACTGATGAAAGAGTAGAGGTAGATCCGGCTGAATAACCAAACCAAATAGCTTTTCTGTTGCATTTTTTCAAATGTAGCAAACATGTCGTCTCCATTTATTAAAGAGAAGAGACATTCAGAAACCATGTTCAAGGAACGGAACTAGAAAAAGAGAGCCAAACACAAAAAAATCACAACTTTGTAATACAAACACAATGTCAGTGACTAATACAAGCTGATTTTTTTCCCAGGGTGTGGGCACTGACTCTTTGGTACTAGGATATTTGGACAAAAACAATTAAGGTCAGAATTGTGAGAATTCTGGACTTTAAAATTTTATGTTTCAAATATTATTTCAATTTCATCTTTCCCCTTCGGAATTCAAGACCACATGTATGGATTAATGGCTAGGTCTCCTTTATCCTTCCAACAGCCCTTTGGGATTGGTTAGGCTGAGACATGGTTTAACCTGCAGCCAGTCACAGTGATTACAACTGAGGAATTTAAATCTAGATTACCCTGGTCTGACCATTTATTTACTACGCCAGCTCCATAATCTGTATGCACTATGCAATCTAGCAAATATTTATTATGCATAAGTTTTTCTGCTTTTATTTTGAATTATTTATTCTGATTTTGTTAGATGTAATGGGAACTAGTTGGTGTTTCAAGCCATCAACAGAACTCTGAAATTAACTACACACAAGGTGACCCCAACTCCAGCATAGAGCTTCTGAATTGTCAACAGTCGTTATCCAGTCATTTTCAAACCACTGTTTGCATACAGTGGAAACTTGTTTTTTCCACCTGTAAATGAACAGTTTAACAGACTTTGACATCTGTACACAATAAGATATTTTGCACCTTTTCTGCAGGCCTAAGAAGTAACAGAAGTACAGTTAATATCAGTGGGAATGTTTTTAGGACTAGATGTTTAGTGGTAATTATTTCCACACAATTGTTCAGAAGTATTTCTCTCTGATGCTGTCCACATGACTGGACAAGTATTATCAGCCCCAATAGATATTATGGTAGAATGCTTATTTCTATATATCTCACCACCTTAGGTATTTTAATAGAACAAAATTGCAGCAACAGACTTATCTGTGGCTGCTTTTGCAGCTGCAGGGTGCAGCGAGCATCCTCACCTGACTGCATGCTGGCCAGGGCCAGGCCAGCTCTCCCCCTGTGGCAGGCTATCATGGCTCTGCATGGGTGGAGCAGTCTTCTGAGGTGGGGCTGGGGGCTGGGCCATGATATAAATGCACTTGTGTTCTGCCCACCCCTCCTGTTTTTAAGGCTTCCTCTGCCTGGCATTTGGCTTTGTTGACAGTGCAAAGGACCTGTGTCCATAGCTTTACATTATGTTTTATCTGTCCCAGATATAGGCCGTTTTGGCATTGGGCCAGATCCCATTTTGGGAACCTCTATATTAGGTCATGGATGCCAAGTCCTACTGCAGATCCCAGCTTAGGGTCTGTTGCATGGCTCCTCACCCAGGTAATGAGAGTAATACTTATAGGCCTGTGTCCATGTGGAACCACTGGCTTACCACTCTGGATTTTCCCCGCACACTCAGATTGGGAGTGCATTTCACTGGCTAACAGGGTAGCCCCCCAATGCATGGATCCGTGCCCTAAGCCTCACTTATGTGGCATCTGCTATGATCAATAAAAGCTGTGACTTTTTCAATCCATTCCTTATATTGTTGCATCCATCTTCTCACCCTTATTTCCACTATGGCATTACACTTGCTCTTGGGACCACAATTGTTATACTTCCAAAACGAGTTCAGATAATTTCTATGCAAGGTTATAGAAATTAGAATATGGTACCTTAACATGATATGGACCAAGCACAATCCAGCCACAAAAACAGTAGCCCAGATAAATCATAGCAGCACAACAGCAGAATCGAATGACATTGGGTAATGCTGCACGTAGGGTCAAAATAAGCAGCTGTAAAAACAAAGAGAAACCACCCCCAACTCTGTTAGACTTCATCCAGGCATTCAGTACAGATAGGCAGCAAGTTAAATTCTAATGGCATGGGGACCAAAAAAGATCCTTACATTATACTTCTGAAAGAAACCTAGGTAGCGAATCACTCCAAGCCACACAAGCATGGTAGAGGTGCCCAATAGGATACTGCAGACATCATAGCTTGTTAGACTCTATTTCATAGAAAGAAAAAAAAGAAAAAAAGTGAAATGTAAAGTCTATTGGCCTTCTCTAGATCCTTTTCTGGTCACAGACCCAACTGTATAGCAAAACTCGGCGAGGTTTCAGTAGTCATCTGTGCAGATATCAGCTATACTAAGGTGAGGAAGGTGTTCCAGAACGAAAGAACTAAAGCAGGGTCTGTCGCAATGACATTTTAGACTAGTCACAATCAGGGCATTTGATCAACATATAGAATGCTTTAAAAGCAAACTAATCAAGAAATTCCATCCTTTAACTTTTAAAACTGACAAGTGTAGCACCTTTATCAGGCAATGGCTGACGCTTTTGCTGGGTAAGCATCTCCATTTAATAAGGGTCTCCACACGATAAGTGGTAATTGGAAATGGAGAATCTATAAATTCTGAAGCTACATATGAGGCTCTGATTGGGATTAGTACCTGATGGATTTTAGCCAAACATTTATAGTAGACACTACCTCAGTACTAGCGGATTCAGGGTCCTGTATACATATGTATACTATTTTATATATGTAAAAGAGAACTCTATGAGGAGTTTAAGTAAGAAGGGTTCAAAAAACTATTGTCTATGTAAGCATCTTACTTTTGCCTGTATTTCCATCTTCAGCGTAGAACCAATTATAGTTAGGACATCACTAACAATGATCATGATATACCATCCATTGACAAATTCCATCTGATCACTGAAAGATACTTCTTTCTTATAATGATTCAAGGAAAAAGATACGAATTCCTAAAGAATTAGGGTGAGAGAATGAAGAGAAATTGTGACTGAGAGCTGGTGAAAGACTGTATTAGGAAAATGTGTCAAGCTTAACTTACCCTCTGCAGATGAATTCCTTTAATCACAGACCGTGTACAAAGAATCAGTGATGCTGAACATGTTAATATGACAAAAGCATCAAAGATCATCATGTAGTGAGTATTCTTCTGTACTAAGAAAGAAAAACATACATATCATGATTAATGTGTTTTTAAAATAAATCTTGCTTCCTTACTCCCACATGCACTCATTTATTACATTTACATTCTGCCTTTGTTTTCTCTTGGACCTCAAGGTAGTGTACAAAAGCAGCATACTATACCTACTTAGCAAAAGCAAGATTACTGAAATCAACTGGCCCATGGGACCAAAGTGCGTACTTCCATTTGTGTAGGCAAAATGCTGTTTATGAAGTAGCCCTGAAAAATGGAGCTAACAAGGAAGAAGTCTTCTTCCTTTACAGGAGAGTAGACCACAACGGTAGGGAGATTGCAGTGCTCAGTGATACTAGAGATTACACCACAGATTGGTATGGCCAAGCAAAGCTAACCTACTGATCTAACAGTCAGCATTCTTCAGCAAAAACAACTTCAAAAGGAGACTCCCATACGAAATGAGGAACTAAAACTGATCAAGAGATTTGGTCACTCTCCTCCTGAGGGGCTGAACAAGAACAGAACGTTTCTTAGTCATTACAGCTGTTAACTATCTTGGTATCAGACTCTCTTTTTTTTCAGAGACCTTTATTAGGCATATACAATACAGGGAGAGTAAGGAGTAAATCCAATAGGGAACAGTAAAAGTAATATGGTCAGCAGCCAAGGGAACCTAGTTTAAAACACGCAGCAAAAATTTGGCTATGATTTCCGCTATTTCAGCCTTGAGATTGTTGAGCAGGAAAATTATCTTTGCATTGATAGGAAGATCTGAGAATCCAATTAAGAATCCCACCAAGGTTAAGGCAGAGAAGTCCGGACTACAACTGTTATACTTGAGGCAGGCGAGCAAGATATGTTCAAGGGAGTCAGTGTAAGTGGGACAGAAAGAACAGTGTCGATCATGCCAAGGGATATTTAAGAACCGGCCTTGAAGTAAAGACGATGGAAAGGAATTGTATCTTGCTCTTGAGAATGACCATCTGAGTTTATGGTTAGGAAGTTGATTCAGATAATGGGCAACACAGATGGTATCAGACTCTATAGCCTCTGCCAGTGTTGAATATCTAACCAAAACTATAGAAATGACCTGTTGCTATTGCTGCACTTTTCCAATTACATCTGACTTTTTAATTATTTCATTTCACCCTATACTTCTCATGACCCTGGCTGTTTATTTTTCCACCCATAGTATCATTTATTTTATTTATTTTTATTCTACTTTTATACCACCCTCCCCCGAAGGGCTCAGGGCGGTCTACAACAGTGATAAAACAATAAATATTAAAACAATTTAAAAGCAGCATCCAATTTCTGTATCAATTAAAATAAAGATGGCGTCCCGCTATTAAAACTCCTACAAAGGGAACAGCGGGTTGTAGCTGTTTCATATAAATATATATATGGGGGACGTAGGGGTCATTCTTGTATCTTTCACAGTCTCTCTGCGTATATAAAAACATCAGCATTTACAAAGATCAGTAAAACTATCTAGTGTAAAAATTAAGTAGTTTTGCTATATCATTTCATTTCCATTATAACATTTAACTATTTCACACTACTCTCACTCATAGCCTTTGCCAGATTTCTGTTCCCAGAACAAGGCTATTTCTAGCATCCCTTTTCTAAAGTCACAAATATCAAGTGCCAATAGGCTACGTAGCATTTTCACTATAACAGCAGTTTCACTATAACAGCAGTTTCATATATTACTAACAGCCCAATCTGGCAGTGCAGGGCTGAATCGGCTTCTGGGACCGGCAGAGGAAGAGCAAAGCTGCTAGCATGTGGGCACTGTACAGCTCCACAGCGGCTAAACCTGGAAGTGGACCACTCCAGGGAGCTGCGTCAGTGTCTGAGTGGATGCTGGCGGGGGCGGGCAGTGTTCCTGAGGGAAGAATTGATTTAGTTTCCACTGTCCTTCCAGTCTGGAAACACCGCCACAGAATAATGCCACAAAAAGTGTGGAATAAGCCCGTTTAGGTTATGGGGTTATTTAGACAGTGGGCAGGTTTTTAAATTTCCCTCCTTTCTGTTCCACCCAAAGCCCCTTGGGAGGTAGTGTAGCACTGCACTTTACTGCACTGTCCTTGGCTGCTGTGGCATTTCCCTCCATCTGGATTGAGCTGTAGGAGATAGACTGCATTTGCCAACAAGTGGAAAGTAGTAGCTAATTCCTAGTGCCCTGTATAATATACACATATTATTCAAGCAGTTTGTGTAAAGAGTGGACAAATTTCTCTAGCTTGCTTTCTAGCTAAGAAGATAGGTACGGAGCAACAATAAATATATGTGAAGTCAAATTGGTACTTACTTGATCCAGAAACATGCCATTCTTTACATTCCTTGATTGCAATATCATTGTCCAGGCTTATTTTAATTCCTCCACTATGTGCTTTGTTATCAAACACTATCTACCGGGGGGGGGGGGGGGGGGGGGGACAGAACAGACAGAAAAGTTATCTTTGTTCAGAAACATGTTAGTGCATTCAATACTGACATATAACTAAAACTGGATTATTAAAAGTCTTCATTCCCCCTTACCCCCTTGCTAAAGACTTACATTTTCAAAGTTTTGTTCAAAATGTGCAGCTCACAGTTCCTACATGGAAGAGTTTTCCATGTAAGCAACTCCTTAACAATCAGGGTTTGTTGGTTTTAAAAACAAGTCTATAGCCTTCCTAGGTCATTCTTGAAAATAATGGGTACAATGCTTCCAAGTCTCAAAAGCCAGATGTCCCCAAGGGAATTGGGGTTCAGTATTCTACACAATGCTTTGACTTGTCTCCCTGCACATGGCCACTGTTACTGTGCTTGTACCTCTATTTACTAACCTTACCCCTTACCCAACCTCATTTATTAAAGGAATGTCAGGAAAACAGTCAACAAAAAAAGTGGATTTGGACTACAGAAGTTGGGTAGTCTTAGGAAAGAACATGAAGCTGAGGGGAGTTGAGGACAGAACACAGGTCTTGCCTACTGTTGTCTATCATATTACATACATACTAACATAAGCTCATTTTTTTATTTTTGTAATAAACGTTTACAAATGGTGAACTGAACTTTCAATGTGTATTGTGTATTTTACTTAATCCATGCTTGTAGCCCTGTGGCTCTTAATGTGGTTTGAAAAAAAAACAATTAGACCATTTAAAATTAGCAGCCTTAGTAGTCATTTTATAACAGAACAGCAGCAGTAAAGCCAAGAACAAACCTAAGAACACCAGCAAACATGATTCAAGACAGCACTAAAACAGACCAAAGAAGAAACAGGCAATACCCAATAAATAAAATCCAGGACACTAAAAGAGGATGTTAAACACTGCCCCCCCTCCACCCCCCAAAAAAGACTCAACTGAATTAATAAAGCCTTAAGCTGGTGCTGAAAACTCAGCAGGTTTGGCTCCAGCTGAATAATGGTGGAGACAGAACCTGTGTGTGTGTGTTCATAACTGAAGTGCCACAAAAGGCCTGTGAGATGGAGCATCCCACCAGGTATATGGTTGAGGCAGCAACATTTTTACCATCTACTGGCCTCCCTCTTTCTCCATCTTCCCTGCCTTTCTGTTTGGGTTGTTGGGATTTTAATATCTTAAATTCTGAATATCTCCGCCATCGGGATTATATTTTTTTAAACAGAGATTATTAGTTGGATTGTTACATGCTATCTTAATTTTATTGTACTACTTTATGATGGAAGCTGCCCTGAGCTCACAAGGGGAAGGGTGGCCTACAAATTAAATAAATGATAACAACAACAGAAAAGGTTCTGTCCAATTTGGACAACATACAGATCTGAGCCTCCAAAGATGATAGACAGATATGCTTGAGATAATAATGATAAAAGTTAGAAGATACCCATAGGTGGGATCCAGCAGGTTCTCACAGGTTCCCAAGAGTAGGTTACTAATTATTTGTGTGTGCCAAGAGGGGGTTACTAATTGGTGATTTTGCCACGTGATTTTTGCCATAGTTACGCCCCTCCTCTCAGCAGTAGCGCACAGAACTTGAAGCAGCCTAGCAGGAGGTGAACCAGAATGCGTGGCAGCCTGCGCCTGCGTACATTCGTTTCCCGCCCAAGGACCGGCGCAGCGGCTGCGTCCTTGCCACAGCCCCGCCCAGGAATGCCCCGCCCCCGGAATGCCCAGCCACGCCCCCGTCATGCCCCACCCAGTCCCATTGGCGCTACGCCACAGTTTGAATCCCACCACCATGGGAACCTGTTACTAAAATTTTTGGATCCCACCACTGCAGATACCCCTAAGCTAAGTGTAACCAACAGTTAACTCCTGAGCCCAGTGTAGACACACAAAGGTACTGCTCACCACAGGTGCAAGGAAGTTGTGTGTGGAAAGGAGCAGCAACCATAGGACTGCCAGAAGTTCTATTGGAAGGTGTGGTATTGTTATTCTGGTTGATGATTCCAATCCCATTCAGAGTGGCCCTCCAGAACAATTGGAACTCTATAGTATGGGAACTGTTCATCCAAGCTTCTACTTACTGTCAGGGTAAAATCATAGCAATCTGGAAGTTCGTGGTGACGAACCGTCTGAAGATTGATGGCCTTCAATTTGAACGTGAGCTGCACAGTCACAAGTCTAGAAGACAGTTTGGCATTTTATTTCTACCATTACCAACCAGGTGCATGAACATAAGCAGCTGTTACTGAATCTCACCTATGGAAGTCAAGAGTAAAGTTGAAAGCATTCCTCCTCACTGTCCCATTTTCCAGTAGCTGCATTGGCTCCACATAAAAACATTCTGCAAGAAGAACACAGACAACAAATTGCATGGGAAACTACCTGATCTCTTGCAAGGTAAAGTTGCCTTTAGATAAAAGAAGAAGAAGAAGAGTTTGGATTTATATCCCTCCTTTCTCTCCTGTAGGAGACTCAAAGGGGCTTACAATCTCCTTGCCCTTCCCCCCTCACAACAAACACCCTGTGAGGTAGGTGGGGCTGAGAGAGCTCTGAGAAGCTGTGACTAGCCCAAGGTCACCCAGCTGGCGAGTTTGGGAGTATACAAGCTAATCTGAATTCCCCAGATCAGCCTCCACAGCTCAGGCGGCAGAGCTGGGAATCAAACCCGGTTCCTCCAGATTAGATACACGAGCTCTTAACCTCCCACGCCACTGCTGCAGGCAACTGGCAGTCCCTCGGGACAGATCTGGCCCTGAAATGTCTTTCTCATGTCCTTAACAATTCTACTGTGCTTGAATCACAATAGGTTCTAAAATGTTTTGCTCATTTCCTTTGAACGGAAAGGTATCCATAATTTTTATATTACACATAATTTTTACTGTACATGCTTTCTGGACAAACATAAACACATTTGTGATGGGATCTTTCAAGTTTCTCAGCTCTCCCAATTGACTGTACAATTGTTACAAGTGACCGAACTTTATAAATAATGTCTAATGCTAGATACAGTTTCTTTGTGTTTTGATCATATTCTTGCTTTGTACATTACAAATGTCTGGTAACATTCTAGAACTTATTTTATATTTTTTATTTTATTTTATTTTATAAAGGTTGTTGCAGTTGACTGTACAATTGAAAAAATGCATTCCACTTCATTTCTGTCAAACACTTCACATATGTTTTCAAGATGGTGGTTACTTACAGAATTAAGGGACTGGATCCAGCACAAGGAGCTTGCTTGTGAGAACCATGAAAGGACTGCTGATCTTCCTAATGTTCCCCTGCCCTCAGCAGCCATCTCAATCCCTATTAAAGTTTATTTCCAGGGTCACAAAACCCAAGCAGACTAATAGTTACATGGGTTGAAACTCTGCAGTGGAGAGGAAGAATCTTGAAGATCTCTTATTGCATTTAACACAAATTTTCTTTCATTAAAATGATTGTGCATGCATAGGACCTGAATATCTCAGGAATCTGCACAGATGCAACTGATCATACCTTGTTCTACAGGAAATTTAGGAGTAGTAGTTTCCTACAGGTAAAGATGGTCCCCTGTGCAAACATCAGGTCATTACTGACCCATGGGGCGATGTAACATCACAGCACTTACAAGGCAGACTATGTTTATGGGGTGGTTTGCTATTGCATTCCCCAGTCATCTGCACTTTACCCCCAACAAGTGGAGTACTCATTTTACCAACCTTGGAAGAATGGAAGGCTGAGGCAACCTTGAGCCAGCTACCTGAAACTAACTTCCATTGGGATCGCATTCAGGTTGTGAGCACAGCTTTGACTGCAGCTTACCACTCTGCATCAGGGGGTTCCTGGGCTTCCATACTCTAGAAAACTTTTACCCTGCTCAACAGTCACATGATAAGTTAGGAACCTCACCAGTTTCTATTTCTGGGTCAATATCAAAAGTATCATTTCCAGGGCAAATGGTGCCTCGTTTGTAGAAGTACTGGCATATTGCCATGGCTGTCTCTTCCCCTCCTTTCTTCTCATATGCATGATTTCCAACAGATATAGTGCGAAGCTGTAAATACTAAGCCAATAGCAACAACTAATTAACACCAACAGAGCATCTAAGAAAATTATTAACATTCAACCAACATTTTCAGACCAAATGTTCAAAACTTCCCTGGATAGATTCAGGCCCTGGTTTCTTTCAACCAAAGATATATGGACAAACTATCCTATGATGTCAGAATATACATATACTTCACTGGATATTCCATTTGCTTTAGTTTTATATTTTCTTCAGATAATAATGGACAATTTTCTCAGTTCTCCCTCATCCACATGAAATGCTGGGGTATTTGAAATGTTGAAATGTGGAGGTATTTGAAGGTGCTGCAGGACGAGGGAGGCAAGAAAAGTGTGTTCAGTGGGTAGAAGCCCTTGTGCCTGCAGAATTGTTAGTCTGGATCAAATCTGATGGTTTGTGAATGGGCCCATGGTCCAGCATTGAACTAATTTATCACAGGCTTTGGCTTCAGTAGTCACCATTTAAGGTCAAAACAGAAAAGATGCTGGGAGATCTGGGACTGGATGTTTCCAGAATCTTTTAAAAGTTTATTACATCTTCACATAGTCCCAATCTACAGCAGGGCAAAGCAGAGAGTGAAGGGGTGGGTTCAGCCTTTCCACCTATGCATGGCTTCCAAAACTGAAACCCATTTCCTCATGTTGTTATAGCATTCTGAAGTTTTTTTAAAATGTCATTATCTCCTTTATTAACAACAGCGACTGATTAAGGGGGCAGAAGCTATATGAGTAATTGTGCTGAGGAAGAAGAGTTTCTTCTCCTCATATGACCTGATGTGAATCATAGCTACGATTTGTCTTCTAAAAGCTATGATCTCCCACACATCTAATTGTAGCCTTAGTGCTGCATACTTACACTCCTTCAATGAATGTCCATTAATTGCATTTTAAAGTAGATGTATAATTAACAGTCCCATCCAAAGGGGGGAGGGGGGATCTGCTAGCAGATGGCTTCTGTTGCCCTCCCTGGTGGTGGAATGTGGTCCTGGAAGCCACACCAAGGTCCCTGTGCCCTCACTGCCAACATTAGGCTCCCTAATGCAGTTGAAAATCCCTCTTGGGAACAGGGTGGGGGGGACAGCAAAGCTGTGGCACAGTGCCATTTGCCATATATACTCGCGTATAAGCCGAGTTTTTCAGCCTTGTTTTAAGGCTGAAAAATGCCGCTTCGGCTTATACACGAGTCACTGCTTGCCAGCCGGCTCTTCAGGCCTCTGCCGAGGCTGGGGGCGTGGCCGGGACGACCTCCTTGCAGCTGCACAAGCCGCTTGTTGCTGCCCTCCTCGGAGGATGAAGGGGAACCCTGGCTGGCTGGGCTTCCTCAAACCCAGGGAGGCAGAGGGAGCTCCTTATTTGGGCAGTGACTCCCCCTGATGTCATTACCCAAATAAGAAGCTCCCTCCACCTCCCTGGGTTTGAGGAAGCCCAGCCTGCCCGGAGGTGGAGGGAGCTCCTTATTTGGGCAATGACATCAGGGGGAGTCACTGCCCAAATAAGGAGCTCCCTCTGCCTCCCGGCTTCCCACCTTCGGCTTATACGTGATTCAATATGTTTTCCCAGGTTTTGGTAGTAAAATTAGGTGCCTCGGCATATACACGAGTTTATACGGTAGATGGGGCACCTTGCCATTTAGATGGGGCTGTCCATGTGCCTGGTTTTGATTTAACAAATAATCTCATCTTAATCCCAACAAAATGAAGGTGCTACTGGTGGAGGGAAGGAATTGGGGTGGTTCCTGTTCTGGATAGGCTGCACTCCCCTAAAGGAGCAGTTTTATAGTTTGGGGGTGCTGCTGGATACAAGCCTCCTGTTGCATAAAAAATGTTGACGTGAAGGTTGGCGACCTTTTATCTGCCTTGGCTGGTGAGTTAGCTGCAGCCCATCTTGGATAACTGCTTTAAATATTTTTTATTCATATACACACATATACTTGTATTTTAAACAGTGTTTTGATATTTACTGCCTTGGGACCCTGAGTTGGGTGGAAACTCAACATACATATTTTAAACTAGCGGGCCCGGACACGCTTCGCTGTGACTTGGGGGGGATCACTTGAAGAAGGCGTACGGGGCTCCCTGGGTGGAGTGGGATCGCTTGGCTTTCGGCCTTGCACGCGGCGACTTGACCGATCGAAAGTGGTTGCTGTGGGAAGCGCCAGGGAGGGTGTGGTCCCAGGGCCGACGCCTATGTGAGTGGCTTATGCTCAGCTGGGTCAGGGAAGTTTCATGCCATTGGCTGGGGGGGGGGGTAGTAGGAAGGGAGAGGCTACTGTGGTGTTTCCACTCGCGGCAGGGAGTTGTCGAGCAGCTCCTCCTGCACTCCCCTTTGCCCCAGGCAGCAGCGAGGCCGGTGTCATGCGAAGGCGATGCACCTGGCGCCATGCGGCTCTCACGAAGACAGGCGAAGGCTGCGATCCACTTCCAACCGACCACGGCGGCGCTTCTGATTGAGTTATGCGTGGGGATTGGGGAAACGTGCCTTTATCGGGCTCGGGGTGTGACCTCGCCGAGCCCGGTGAAGATCCGATTTACCTGCCACGCCAATGGGAGGGGCGTTGAAATGATCAAAGATTTGGAGAACGAAATCAGTCCAGGCGTTTCGGCGTTAGGGCGTGAGTAACAAAGTCACGGTTAGCTTTTTATATATAGAGATAAACATTTTTGTTTCAGACAATTATATATAAACAATATATATATATATAAACAATATATATATAAACAATAATAAACCGGTTACCTGATTTATTGCAAAGAAGATCTGATCATAGACATCCACTTGTGTGTATACTGCATAGGTGTCATCCATTCTGTCCATATAGCCTTTCAGGAAGAGATGTTTAAAAGCCACTGTGTTTTCTTCTTTAAAAGCAACCACCATTTGGTTGCTTAACCCAAAGAACACTAGCTAAAAGGTATATGAAAACCACAAGTATTAATGTCTAGATTCCAAACAAATTTACCTTACATAGCGATCTTAAAGTTGCACCTTCAATCATAAGGAACGTTCCTGAAGACAAAGCATTAGAATGGGATTTGTGTATGATTTGAACCCATCATTAGAAAGCAAGAGGCTCTGTCTTACAAAAAGACAGCTCCAGAAAAACTGAAGCTTTCCTTGGCTCTGTTGTTTAAACTCAGTGTGCTTTTGTTTGTGTTATATACAAAAGTTGCCAGTCCACATTTAAGAGGTTGCATCAATTTCTACCACTTCCCCCTCCCTCTGCAGATATCCACTAGGCTGTTCTGAGGATTTACTCTTTCTTTCTTTGGCTGAGTGGAGAAGGTCAGCGCATGAAGATCAGAATTGGAGAACGCCTATAAAGGGACTGGTACTCATTACAGATGAGTTTTGTCACACACACAAAGCCCTGTTTAAAGCAATAGTGATATTAAGTGAACTACATATTTGTCCAACTCTGCCACTGAGTTTCCACATAGAGCGTGAAAAAAGTTTAGTGTAAAGTTAAAAACAAAAAACCTTGTGTCAGATATGTCTTCTCCTTCCCACCTGATAACTGCACCCGAACAGTCTCCTACTTATCATAGTATTCATATTTGAGTAAATGTAGATTTTTTTCCTACTTCTAAAGTTCAGAACTACTTGGACATGTATACCTTTCAAAAGAGAAAATGCATTACATCAGCAATGTTGAATTCATTTTCTGAATTTCAACAGCTTTGTGGATTCATGTTTCAGAACCGCAACTTACAGAACAGAAGGTAATTTACACTCAAGGTTCCCCAGCCTCACCTGGATGGTAACCATTGCTTGTTACCTTTTCAGAAGCACTGTATTCTGAGAAAACTTTGGACTTTCGGAACCCTCCGAGACTCAGTTGGAAGGTACCTTTTCACATGGGTTCATGAAGAAGAATTTAAGTTTCCTTCTCAGCTGATCTTCCAAAAGCAGTTCCTGACAGATTGAAGGTTGGCCTTTGTAGCTGTAAAGATTTTCATCATCATGTGAACTGCAGCTGCTAACAATCACTTCAGGATTTTCCATTGCTGGAACATATAAGCATGGATTAATCTATGGACACAGTCCTGGAATGACTAACACAACATTATTTACTTGTGACATATCTAGGACATGATTTGGTTCTATAGTCTAATATGGGTAGCAAGTTACAGCTAGATAATCCATGTGTACATATTACAGTTCCCAGCCAATTTAGATGATCATGCTTTTAACCATCAAAAAAGCACAGAAGAAAGAAACAGATGCATTAAACAAAGAAAACTTAGTTCACCCAGAGTTCCCACACTTCATTCTATTTTTAGAGCAATTAAAGGAAAACATTTTGCATAAACACAACATTTTGTACACTGTACAACATTTTCCCAGATTTTTTATTTGACCTTTGGATATAGTTACATTTTTTCAATTTAGTCCAGAAACCTTCATTCATTACACCCCAGTCTGAAGCTTCTTATATCAGAAATGTGGTTCTTAAATTCTTATTCTAAGAGGTATTTCATCACACAGGTAAGTTATGAAATTTAATGACTGTCATATTTGATTGCAGATGCTTATTTGACTCCTGCCTGTGTTTGCTGTAACAGTTACATTTTTGAACAGACACAAGAACATGCCAACCCTCAAAGCACACTTTTAGAAAAATAACAAATTCTTCAGATTCTGGAAAACTAAGAGACACACCCACAAATTACTATAATTTGTTTCTGAGACCATCAGTGAAGCATCCTGTGATCCTGGATTTCTCAAACATCCTATCAGCACAAAAGATATGTGTATACACATCTGTCTCTCAGGTGAGTGGCTGGCAGAGGGCACAAGAGTCTTAGCAATAGGATGGGGGAGGGCCTCCATTGTTGCATATGCGCAGCCCAGGAAATAATACCAGTCCAAGGGTGCTTATTCAGCGCCAGCAAATTCCCAAAGCAGCTTTTGAAAGAACTTAAATGGCTGTAGAGAGCAAGAAAATAGCCAGAATCTGGACAATATGTGCAGAACTCCACAACTAGCTCTTCAGGTTCTACTGTTTACTTATTAAATTTGTTTATTTGTCCTCTCCATTTTATCATCACAACAACCCTGTGATGTGGTTTAGGCTGAAAGCATGTAACTGGCCCAAGGTGACCCAGAGAGTTTCCATGGCACAAATGGGGATTTGAACCTGGGTATCTCAGATTCCAGTCTGATACTCTTAACCACTATGCCCCAATGGCTCTCCTCTCCTAGGAACTCTAGAAAATAAAGTATATTCAGAAACATACCCACAAACAATTCAAAGAGTTGTCTGAAAAAAACCAACCTTAATACAACTTCTTATGTGCTCTACTTACAACACAAAATGTCATGCGGATGCTCAGGACTTGAGATGCCTTACATCGATCTCCCTCACCCATATCTTTTGCACAGAGCATGTGAATTATTTAGCATTTTACCTGCAGCAGTGGCAGAAACATGCCAAGAATGTGCTACTGGAGGTGCTACTCAATCCTAAGCACGCTTGCTCACCACATTTGGTGGGAATGGCCTGCAAATCATTGTCGCTTTCAGTAAGATTTATGGTGATTATGTTTCTCTTGACACACTGTCCTAATACTGCTGGGTCTTCTAGGCTCAGTACAAAACCATCCATTAAAAAAACCCATCCATTAAAAAATAGCAGGAGCAATAAAGAAGCAATTTTTATTCCCATCTTGCTATTCGAGACATGAACCATAACTAGAGACTGATAAAGCATATTTATGCATTGTACATAACCTACTTATGTACACTAACTGTTAAATTGGCAATATCTTCCAATTCTCCCTTTCCACTACAGACCCTTCTCATGCAATTCCTCAGGGACACCTATTCCCCAGGAGCAGCATTTGGGAGGAGGTAGCAAGGTTTCAGTGACGTAGGTATAGATTTATTATGTGAGGGTTCGGGGCAAGGCCACACCCCCACCTGCCCCTGGGGGCGTGGCCACACCTCTCCAAGCCCCGCCCCTGGCCTCATTGCCTATAAAAGCAGCTCTCCGAGGCCAGAGATGGCAGACTCCCCTGCCCTGCCCGCCACGCCCCCCCACCGGCTGGGCTCCCAGCTGGTAGCTGGCAGTCCCTTCTCTCTCCCCTCCAGGCAGAGGGGTAGCAAGGGAAAATTGAGCCTGGTGCAAAACCTGAGGTTTGTGCCCCACCCCCTAAGGGTGGCTGCTGTGATAACTGAAAATCCACTTACCCCAAACAGCATCACTTTCCAATGGAGTGTTTTAAATTAGGGAGCCCAGATTCTCCCTTTTTTGATCCATCTTAAAGGGGAGAATCCTAGGGGTCCCCAGTTAAAACATAACATTGAAAGTGATGCCTGACCCATTTTTTGGGGTGGATTATCCCCCCTACTACTGAAACAACATCACTTTCAAGGGTTTGAATCCACGGGACCTCAGATTCTCCCTTCAAATCGAAATGCCGAGAGGGGTTTGGATTCAAAAGGAGAATCTCCTGGAGAAATGTAGGGGAGTTGCTTGCTTTCCAGGGGTCCGAATTGTTAAAGCTAGCATCCACCAAACTTTCAGGGTATCTTTAGAAGACTCTCCTGAGTGATACCAGGTTTGGTGAAGAAGTTTGGTTCAGGGGTCCAAGAAGTTATATGGACCTTCAAAGGTGTAGTACATATCTTCTATTAGCCCCCATTTTAGGAAACAATGGGGATGGGAGGCCTACTTTTGCACGGAGTCCATAGCTTTGGACCACTCTGTAAACAACCTTCACCTGAAACCTGGGTGGTGTCATCAGGAGACTCTCTCTAATGATACCACCCACCTAGGTTTAAGTGAAGTTGGTTGGTTCAGAGGTCCAAAGATATGGGACCTGCATCAAAGGGGTAACCCATCTACTAATGGCTCAAAGCCATTGGAAACAATGGGGGATGAGGGCACCCCCTTTGAGGGACCATAACTTTGGACCCCCTGAACCAAACTTCACCAAACCTGGCTGGTATCATCAGGAGTGTCACCTGACAATAGCCTGAAATTTTGGTTCCACTAGCCCAGGGGTAGGGAACCTGCGGCTCTCCAGATGTTCAGGAACTACAATTCCCATCAGCCCCTACCAGCATGGCCAATTGGCCATGCTGACAGAGGCTGATGGGAATTGTAGTTCCTGAACATCTGGAGAGCCGCAGGTTCCCTACCCCTGCACTAGCCTAAAAATGCGACCCCTGCAGGCCAAAAACCGAAATAACACTTTAAAATACAAAAAACCCACAAACGGGGGCGGAGCTTTGGACATGCAATGGGGGGGGGTTGAACCTGAGAATCCCCCCTTACCTACGTGCTTGCAACGTTTCATTCTACTGGTAGAAATTTTAGTCTGAATCCTATCTTAAAACCAGAATTCCTGAATTTATTTCTTACTTCTCAAAAACAGGCAAAAATACAAAAGCTTCAATTAAAAAGTCACATCTGCAGTTGCATATAATTACAATGCTGAATATGTACCTGACAAGCTTCATCCTATCTTTGCACTTATTCATCATACACACCATGGCTGGTAGAAGAAATGCAATGCCGCTATCATATTTTATCCATCACATACTGCCCTTCTTCCAAGTGGCCAAAGGCTGTGTAGACAAGTCTTCCCACTTCCTTTTTATCTTCACAGCAATCTTGTGAAGTAGACTGGACTATGAGAGAGGCAGACTGGTCAAAGGACACAAAGGTGCTTATTGGCCAAAGAGTGGCTTGAACCCAGTTCTATTTGGTCAATCATGACATCACACTGAGTCTGAACGTTTAAACAAGGAAGAATATTCTGCTCACCTTCACAATGCTAGGAACATGACAAAAATGTGCAATGTAAAGTTCACTAGCTGATGTGTTCCCGTAGTGAATCCCTAAAGGATGTGATTAGTAATACTTACTGTGGTGGGTTTTCTGGGCTGTGTGGCCATGGTCTGCTGGATCTTGTTCCTAACATTTCACCTGCGATATCCATCAGACCACAGCCACACAGCCTGGAAAACCCACCACAACCAATTGAATCTGGCCGTGAAAGCCTTCAACAATACAGTAATACTTATCTTTCTTTAACAGCTATAGATAACAAAGTGCTGATCTGAAGTTAGTTTCAGAGGGTAGCCAAGTTGATCAGCAGTAGAGCTGTCAGATTTCAGTCCAGTAGCACCTTCGAGGCCAACAAGATTTTCAGGATATAAGCTTTTGAGAATCAAGCTCCCTCCAACAGACACTTGATCAGAAGTTTATTCTAGGACATGCATAGTATAGACCCCAGGGGTCACCAAAGTTTTATTTAATGAGATTGGTTTCTGAGTAATTAAAAATATCCTAAACTACTATAACTTGGTGTATCAGTGTAAAAATTCCCTGTTCATAAATTTAATTTGATGTCAGCTTATTTATTTATTTATTTATTTATTTATTTATTTATTTATTTATTTATTTATTTATTTATTTATTTATTAAACTTTTATACCGCCCCATCCTCTGTAGCCATGGACTGGTTCCAATTCCCTCTGCACACAGACAGACAGACAGAATTCCCAGCTCTTTGGGACTTGCAGTCTCCTACTGGGTCTTCTTCTAGAGGCTTCATAAGCTATTTTTGGTAGTCACTGAGGCACCAGCTACCTGCTAGAGAGGCTCCTGCATGATGCATTCACAGCTTCCGTATCTCCTCTGCTACCATATGAATTAGAAGTTCTGTTCCCTGTTAAATACAAGCGGAGATTGTAAAGTTGGGTATTTTAAAAAAGTTGTGGCCTCACAGTTATAGTGTTTATTCATTTTAAGGTGACAATTTTAAAAACAGGTTCTGGTGGGTTTTCCGGGTTTTAAAAACACTTTCTTGGGAATAAGCCTCACTGAATAAAATGGGACTTACTTTCTCAGTAGACTTGTTTTAAGATTGTTCCTTAAGCAACCAATTCAATTTATGACGCCCTGACACCCAAATATAGAAATAGGATTTTTTTTTGGTGGCTTTTCATAATCCCAGTCTTTCCTATATGCAAATTAGCATATGAAAAAAGAAGTATGAGGAGGGCTCTAAAGGACATTCCACACACAGTGCAGTGCTTGGCTGGTCCCCATGACAGTTCACACGATCCATATTCAAGTCACAAAAGTTTCTTCACACTTCCGCTGTGGGTGACATACACTTCAATGGCAGACGGTGTGCTCTGCATGCAGAAGGTTCCATGCTGAATCTCCATTTCAAGGCTGTCAGTGTTGGCAGAGATATCAACAGAAGTCCCTAGAAACTATTTAAGAGTAAGGCTACATGATCCCCACCAGGTGACAATCTACAAAACAAGGGCAAGTAAATTTCTGGAGCAGATGAAGGGCACAGGGTTTTAACAGGGCTCTAAATGTAACTGTTCTGATTGCTAGGCGGTGGTAAATATTTTATACTGCTCACCTTGCCCCTTTGGATAAAACCTCAGATTTCTCCCCTACATCTTTAACAAACTTGCTCACAGCAAACAGAAAGCCTATATAACAAGCACACCTCCTCATTGAAACAGAATTGGTTAGCTAGTTCTACAGGTCAAATCACTCGCCATTAAGTCTTAGTTTGGAACCAGAGTCATGGGGCCTTAACCCCATCACCTGTTACCCCTGCAATATCTCTGCTCCAATATGTCAAATCTTAAGGGAGGGGGAGGCTTTTGAGCATGCACAAAGTGTGCTTTCTCTATCACTGCTAAGCCACCCTGATCCATTCCAGAGTAGGGCATTTGGTGTTGATGTGGGCATCTAAACAGGGAAAAGAAGTCAACTTTAGCCTGCACTCCTCTTTCTTCACAGCCCATTTGAGCCACCGCAATTAGCAAATTATAACATTTAATTTCACTTGCTGCTTCCTACGCATCTTAAAGGGACAGGAACAAACCCGGGCAATACTTGGTCGGTAGAAAACTCTAATTCCTAATCCAGTCTCGTCATAACCCAGCAATTCGGAAGAAAGCACAAGGGAGAAAAATTTCCCCGTGACCTCTGCAACCTACAGAGAGTTTGCCGTGTCTCCTGGATCGAGGAACCGGAGCGCGTGGAAACGAAGACTGACCTTTCGAAGGATAACGAGAGAAGCAGCGCATTTCGCAGCCTATGTCGCCCTGCCCTGCCATGACTGAGCGCCCTGCCTTCCCTGACGGGTTTTTTCCCCTCTTGCACTACAGCCGCCAGGCGGATTTATATAAGTGGCGGGGACAACTCTTATCAGCATCTGGGCGAGGTGCGAAAAAGGAGAAACCTGACACCGCCGGTGAGGACAGCGCGCCGAGATCCACTCACCTGCAGCCGCTGGGGGAAGTGCAAATTCGTAGGAAGGCGGCACTGTCTCAATGGCCAGCCGGCGTCATGGCCGTGTGTGCGCGCGGGCCTCCTCGGCCCCGAGGTGCACCCACATCTGGACCCGCAGGGCTCTGACTCCAGGGTCGTGGCTGCGGGGCTGCCTCGGTGCAGCGACTGCGGCAGCCGGCTGAAGAGACGCCACGTGACTGACGGCAGTGCCCACCTCCTCCCGCAGACAATGTGACCAGATCCCAGCTCCGGCTGCCCTGCGCCCGCCTCCTGCATCACAGAAACCCGCTGGCGAGCGTTTGCTTTCCTGAGGCTGGCCCTATGCAATATATTGCTGCGAAAGACCTTCGGGGAATGCTTGCTTCGGCATAGACCACTTCCCTCTTGTCTAGCCCAAGGTTGGCCAACTTTTTGGACTCGGCCTTTCCAAAATTCTGAAAGGGACTAATTGGACTCTGCTGGCCTGGCTCCAGCCTACTCCCATCAAAAAACCCCAATGCTTTACAAACATTTGTTTTTTTAATCCAATCACGTGTGTTGCTATGTATTATATAAAGAAACGTCAAATAATTACAAAAGTGACTCAAACAGGGAAAATAGTTCTTGTGTCACCCAAAACATTGTGGTGTGCCACCTTTGACATATGTGTCATAGGTTCATCATCACTGCTAAGCCTCCCAGCAGATGACCCCCTTGGTCAGTTTTCATTTTTTAAATAATTTTTTTATTGTATAGAATATTTATATAACAGTTATGTGCAATATATTTATTCGAACTATACATTTCCCCCCTTTTCCCCCCTCCCCCTCCCCTTCTTTTTTTCTCAGTTATTCAAGCAAGCAGCAGGAAGTTCATTCTCCGTATTCTTTTCACCCAGATTTCTTCGTTAAATCCGGCTTCTCTCATCCAGTTCTCGAACGTTGTCCATATCTTCATAATGTCTCTTAATTTTTCTTGCTATAGCATATTTTTTGACATCATCTCAAAAATTTCTAACTGTATTTGTTCCCATACATATTCCAACCATTTTGAGATTGTCCATTACTTATTATCTTTCCAACCCAATGCTATCACCGCATGTGCAGCTCTAATCATAATTTTATACCTTGGTCAGTTTTCATGTTCTAAAATGCCTTTCTAAGTAACTTGGTGCACATCTCTGAAAAAGTGCTGCACTACAGTTCTCTCACCATGCTGAGCAGGCCCTTACAACGCAGTGGTAGGATTCAAATAATTTAACAACTGTTTGTTTAAAAGCACCATTTAACATCCGGTTCTGCCAAAATGGTGTGGACCTGCTGAATTCCACCACTTACAAGTCTGTTTTTCTAAAAGAGTAATGGAAATGTGTGCAGGTGCCAATTTTGGCTATCTAACAAAGGGATTGATTGGATTTATTTCGATTTTATTGGCAAAGGATCCATTTAACTTGCTCCCTTCCCTTCAATGAAAGCTTTAGAAAGCAACGCAGGGTAATAAAAATGATGTAATTTATATTCAGGTCTCTGCTTTTCTCTTAATGAAAATGATTTGCTGACCTTGGGCCAGTCTGTCTCTCTCATCCTAACCAACCTCAGCTGTGGGGATACAATGACGAATATGAAAAACACAAACAGGGTCCTAAGCTTCTTAAAGGATGGACAAGAATGTGATAGACAAACATGAATAAGTGGAAATGTCACTGACTAATTATTTTAAAGAAGTGTCAGAATGGTTACAATAGTTCCACACTAAATAGAAATCTGAAATCTAATGCAGATAAAGTGCAAAAAAAACTTGAATGATGGGAGAGGCTGGAAAGGAAATGGGACATTTTTAATGTCTAGCAATTGAAACATGCAAGGAACAGAGGGGACCAAAATCAATGCTTTGCTAATTCCCCCTCCCCCTACCTAAATGCTGCAAGAAAACTATAAACTCTTAAGACACCTGAACAAACCCACTTCTCCCCTTTTCCTTCAATTTTGCCTGACTGTCAACAGTCCTCAGGTTTCATGGATCCTGGGGCACGCTCAAGCCTCATTGGGCCTTTTTTGGTTGTTGCAGTTATTATACAAAGTATTTTCTCAGATATCTGGGAGTCCCCTAAGTATGTAAAATCCCATGCCATCTTGGTTTTGCTATTTTTCTGATACCACACACCTTGTTATAAAGTATACTAAATTGGGAGGGAAATCTGTGTCCCATCAAGTGAGACATGTAAATGATTGGGAAATTTCATCCTGATGAAAATCTCCATCTCCAGAATTTTATAAACTCTGTGGGGCTTTTAGCACGCCAGTGTCCATACTCCTTCTGTTTTCTTTTTGTTTTCTTCTTTGGCTCTCTCTCAGTGGTTCTCAACATAATCTTACCTTATACATCAAAAGAGAGGACAAACACTCCCCCAAATGACCTAATAAAGACGGGTACTCATTGCCCTCTGCTGAGAAAACAATGTCTTTTTGAGCTACTTTTTGGGGCAGGTTGAAGGGAAGCCAAAAATTAAAAGAAAGAATGAAAAAGCAAGATTTTGTTTTTCTGCATGTCTGAAGTGTCCCCATAGTATGTGGTAACACTGATAGTTTTGTGAATGGGACCTTTTAGTGGCCTTCCTGACAGACATTTGAGTGTGATGATGATAAGAGGATTAACATATACTGGCACATGTGACCCATGAATCTGAGTGCAGCCAGCAAAGTATTTATTTTAACCTATCAGGTGCTCAACAACCCTACTGTTTTTCTAGTACCCATGTAAAATAGAGTTGAAGGTAGATCACCATGCATGGTGAACTCCAGAGTGGTAGCATGTTAGCCTTATATAGCCCTAAATAAGTCTTGTGGTGTCTTAAAAACTAATGGCCCAATCTGGGGGACCAGAGGAATCATCTTGCGGAGACAGCATGGGCCCCCACCTGCAGATTTGCCCTCCCCTGGGCAGTAACCCTGGGAGAGGAGCAAATGCTGGTTGGTGGATGCCGCAGCCCTCTGGGATATCTGGACATGGCACTGGACATTGGGTCAGCATTCCCATGCCGCCAACCCCATCAGGTAACATACATTCATTAAGCCCTCTGGAGGGCTTTTGGTGAGAATGGGTGATTTTTCTGCCTCCCCGCACCACCAGAAAGCCCTCAGGAGATGGTGGGGTGGCATGGCAGCAGTGCTGTCCCCGGCCACCTGGGGCTGTGGATTGGGCTGTAACAGACTTAGGGCATGTACCAGAGCCTGAATGCATGAAATTCTATTGGCAGAGAAAGACAGCAGCAGGAGAAAGAGTCCAGATCCCAGGTGTGCTACTTTACATTGCAGAGCACAGGTGAAAAACAAAATCTTATCAAAAGAGTAAACAATGAGTGAGGACCACTCCCAGCAACTGATGACATATCAATGTAGATGAATTTGAACAGAATACAAAAACCTGTACAGATTAATGGTAATTTTTAATTTTTTTAAATAATATTTTATTAATTTAAAAAGAATATACACACATACAATACACAACAAAAAGCAGGAAAAATGTTTCTATACATAGTCTATATAACAGTTTTAACAATGCAAGCACTCTGGTCCTGTTACTATACTTATTTTTCCAAAACATTGTCCTATAATAATTGTTCAGAAACCTGTTCCAAAACATAATGTTCATCGTTTGACAAACTCAGTTATTTGATATATGTTGTTTAAATGAATGTAGTCAAAAAGCATCATCCTCATGAAATCCATCATGCTAAGTAGCACATTGGGCAACAAGTACTCTCCAGCGTTTTTTATCTTGGGCGAGTATTTCTGCCTCTTCCCATGTAAGTCTAAAAGCATTTTGACATGAAGCCATTCTAAGGTGGTGAGAAGTTCCAACAGTTTCTAACAAGCTTCTTTGCAATTACTTTTAAACCTTTCTGCTGAAGGTGACTCTTGGGTTGCCAGCCTCCAGGTAGTGCTTGGAATTCTCCTGGATTTAAAGCTGATCCCCAATCTACAGAGATCCGTTTCCCTGGAGAAAATGGCAGCTTCAGAAGGTGGACTGTACGGTACCACATCCCTGCTGAGCTCCCCCATCTCAAATCAGTACTTTCCCAACTTGGAATTGGCAGCCCTACGTGATTTGGGTATCAGTTTATCCTTGCCATTTATCTTCTCACTTTCCTTGTAGAAATCTTGCTGTAAATCTTGCAGGTGTTTATCCCTGTCCAGGGGATGGGTGCAGTTGCATATCAAGGCTTGACTGCAAACAAACCAATCTCAGTGTCAACCCTGATATCCACCAAATGACACCATCACAAGATCAAGTTACATTTGCCATACTATCGTGGGCTCATTTACCTGACATATTTGTAGGCTGCTTTTGGTTTGACCCGTTACAATTTGTGCCCCTGTCTGATGTCATGCTATCTGAAAATCTTTTAAAAGAATGTGGCTTTATTTGGCTTTTGCAAGAACATTACAGATAGCAAAATTACATCAGTTTGTGCCTTCAATGTTCCCAAGATGCAAGCAAGTATACAAAGTGCTTTTGTTATAAGCCTTTAATGAAATTTTCCTTTTCCGTCACAAACTTGCAATTATGAAGAGTAATCTCATCATGGGGAGGAGAGATAAGGCAGACTTTGACTTTGACTGAATAGCTTTGACTGTTCTGAACAAATGCCCCCCAAATAAAGCTAAAATATAATTAAGCTATTAAAGTTATTAGGTTGTCTCAGAAAAACGCCTCAAGTCAGCCATCGACGGGAAACCGAATAGAAAAGAGTTTGCTTGGAAACAGCTGTATATGAAAAAAAGGCGATTTTAACGTACTTCTTTTTGGCCGTTTCCGCACGGCGGCGGAAACGGCGAGGTCGGCGCATTGCGCGCCGACCTGAAGACGCTGGGACCATCCGCATGGACGGTCCTTGAAGCAGCTGGGCAGCCGGCGCCGCGGAGCGCCGGCGCCCAGCCGACCCGGCCTGTCCCCGGGCCTCCGGCGCGTCGCCGAGGGGGTCGGAGGGCAGCGTGGGCGGGGCTGCGACGCCCCGCAGGCGACGAGGACGACACGGTAAGTGGGAGGGAGGAGGGGGAACAGGCGGCTCCGTGCGGAGCCGCCTGCCTTCTGCCGGCCTCCCCCTCGCCTGCTCGCACGCTTCCGTGCGAGCAGGCTCCCGCCCCCACGCCGGCGAAACTCTCGCCAGCATTAGAAGAGGCGACAGGCTCAAACCGATGCATAAAGCAGCCTTTAGAAAAGTAAGAGAAATAAGATAAAATATAAAAGGAAATGAGTGCAGTAGCTTAAGGAAAACTATGTTGTGAAAAGAAAAGAAACATCAGCACATGGAGCTGAATATTTACTTGCTTTTTGCAACGAGACCCAAAATGAGCCAACAGAACCCAAAACACACCTCCGACACACAGACGCTTGAAAATAGAGCATGCTGGGAATTGAAGTCCTCTTGAGGTTGCTACCGTCAGTTGTTACACTTTGCCTTGAAGCGTCCAATGACTCTTTCCATCAGTAGGGGCGGGTTAAACCTACAGAAAGCGCATTGCTTCCGGCAACTGCCCGTGCTGAATGGCTGGTGACCATAGCAACTGAACGACGCCTGCAGTGAATAAGATAGCAATAAGACCGGACAGTCTTGAGCGGCAGAGTGGTGAGATTTACTTAAAAGTCAGGTAAGCGGTGATCCACGGGAAAGAGGGGATGCAGGAAACGCGCTTTACCTGTGCTGTGCAACCTTTAGTACATCCCTAACCACAAGCTTTCCTATTGTTAGGCAGCCAGTGATTTCTCCCTGGCTCCCATCAGATCCAGCGCTGAATTCTTAAAAAAACAGGCTCAGTATAGCAAAGATGAACTTAAGCCACCACAGGAGGAAGACATGAGGTGCTATTTTAGAATCAAAAGTCTCCATCTGTCTCTCTAGCCAGAGTATTGTAGCAGAATGGTGGATCAGGACCTGGGGCTCATTCCACACAGCATATTTATAACGGATTGCAATAATTATAAATGAATTCATTTTCCATTTATAGAAAGGGAAAATGGGTTCCTTTATAACCATTGAAACCCATTATAAATATGCTGTGTGGAATGAACCTGTGTCATTCATTCTGCCATGAACATCACTTGGGGTCTTTTAGATAAACAGCCTCACCTAGCTGATTAGGTTGTTGTGAGGACGAAATGGGGAAAAGAGAACTATGGTGACTTACATATGGGTTATTTGCCCTGGCATTTGATGCTGTTGGGAAGCTGGTTTTTCTTCTGGTTCACCGCAATCATTTCGATGCTTCCATGCACCTGCTGGTCCCCCCTTCCCCCCATCTTTCCAACATTTGATTTACTGTTATGATTTAAGAAAGATTGCAGTGAAGGAGGGTGGTGCACATTTGAACGGGGAAGTCCTGATCTTCCTGGTCCCATCCACATCAGCACCATTGTCCTTGCCTGAGTCTTCTGCAGTGGTAATTGCTCCCTTTTTGTTTTATTTTTGAATCAACTGCTGACATGTTGCTAAATGTTGGAACAATTTGTCTGTCACAATCTCTGAATTCCAAGTTTTTCATTTTTAAAAAAAATAGTCCAGGAAACCCCAACCTTTTTGAGTCTACAGGCACCTTTTGAATACAGTGTGGTGGGTACAGTCACAAAATGGTTGATACAAAATAGCAGTGGAAGACACCGATGTCTTTTAAAATCAGCACTAGAATAGCATTCTATCAATATACCATTGTAACTGTAAGCATAGCAAGTCCTCTGAATTCTCAGTTTGCATTTAAAAAAGTCTGTAGCCACTTCCCTTGTAGAAATACAAGATAAAATGTATAGAAGAGGAAAGGAAAGCTCAGAATTCAGAGGACCTGCTGTACCTGTTTCTTCAATGGTACACTGATATAATTATATTCTGGTGCTCCTTCGTGGCGGAGGGCTGGAGAGAAATGGCTGCTGTGGGGACAGGGTCAGCGAAAATGGCTTTCATGTGGACCAGAAAATCCAAAGAATAAGTGCACCATGATGCTGTGGGGAAGCAGGACTAAAACTGCTTCCTGAAAACATTGTATTTCGGGCAGATAGCCCATGTGGAAGCCATCTACATCAATACTGTTGCTTCTTAGAAAAACTTTGCTGGCTTTCAGAATTATTGCTTTTTATGCACAACACAGACATTTATTTAAAATGTTTGTTTTTTTTACCACAGAAGAGATTTCAAAATTTCATCTGAAACACTTACTCAAGCACGGACTGGATCTTTTTAGATATTCGTGGCTAACAACAGGAGGCAATTTTTCTTCTAAAAGTAGCATATCTTCAAAATTGAGGTGTCTTTTTTCTATGAAACTCTATATGACTTTGCTTCTTGGGAGTTATGTTTTTTTAAAAAATACTTTGTGTTCTGCACCTGTGTATTCTGATGATTCAGTCTTTTTATACAGAAATATATTAGTATTTAATGAGAACTGCACACAAACATGACATTTAAATAGTTCACTCTAGTCACCAATTAATCATTCTTCCTTCTTGCTGTAGACAGCATTTGTGTCTTTCCTGATAGTTAATTAACTTGCCCTCCCATGAGGACCTAGCAACTGGGTAGCTGAATTTCATAATACTCAGTGTTTCAGTCCATTAGATAATTAGAACATACTGCTCTCAGATTGGATTTGTTAGTTTCTGGCCCAAGATAATTAAAAAAAACCCTTCAAGTACCAAGTTAACAGATGTTTATTGTTTAACAAATACATGGTCAGTTTTAAACATTATTTGAGAATCATGGGCTGGCTAAATATACAAATATGTAAAAGTGACTGGTAAAGAGAGAGTACCACTTATATATATATAAGTGGTACTCTGTATATATATATACAGATTAGATTTATATATATATATATATATACACACACACACACACACACACACACACACACACACACATATATAAAAACTTTAAAATGTTTATATTCAAAATATATATTAAAAGCTTTAAAATGTTTATATTCAACCAGCATATCACATCATTAATGCGTGTTTTTTATATTTTTATATTTTTATATATATAAAAAATATATTTATTTTATATTTATATTATATAAATATAACTATTATATAAATAAATAAAATATATATATAAAAGCTTTAAAATGTTTATATTCAAAATATATATTAAAAGCTTTAAAATGTATATTAAAAATATATATTAAAAGCTTTAAAATGTTATATATATATATGTTATATATATATATATATAAATCTTTAAAATGTTTATATTCAACCAGCATATCACATCATTAATGGGTGTTAAACGATGGTACCATAATAGGGAATAGGAAGAAGAAGAAGATGTATTGTCAAAGGCTTTCATGGCTGGAATCACTGGGGTGCTGTGTGGTTTCCGGCCTGTATGGCCGTGTTCTAGCAGCATTCTTTCCTGATGTTTCGCCTGCATCTGTGGCTGGCATCTTCAGAAGATCTGATAGTAGGAAAGGAAAGCAAGTGGAGTATATATACCTGTGAGTAAAGGTCAATAGGTGAGGCCATCTGAATAGGAGTGGCCTGGCAAGTGAGTAACAATGAAGTGTAGCATGTGAGTAACAATGGAGATAGCAAGGTCAATAGGTGAGGCATCTGAATAGAAGTAGTCTGGCCTTTGTTCCCTTTGATTGTCTATAGTCATCCTATGTCTGTGTGGAGCTGATTAGTCACTGTCTTGACTCTAGTGTTTTTCAAAACTGGCAACCAAATTCTGTTCATTTTCATGGTTTCTTCCTTTCTGTTGAAATTGTCCATGTTTTTGTGGATTTCAATGGCTTCCCTGTGTAGTCTGATGTAGTGGTTGTCAGAGTGGTCCAGAATTTCTGTGTTTTCAAAAAGTATTCTGTGTCCAAGTTCGTTTATTATGTGTTCTGCTATTGTTGATTTTTCTGGCTGAAATAGTCTGCAGTGCCTTTCGTGTTCTTTGATTCATGTCTGAGCACTGCGTTTGGTGGTAGCCTTGTCCACAGCTACATGGTATGCAGTAGACTCCTGCAATAGCTAGAGGATCCCTCCTATCGTTTGCTGAACGTAGCATTTGTTGAATTTTCTTGGTGGGTCTGTAGATTGTTTGTAGGTTATGCTTCTTCATCAGTTTTCCTATGCGGTCAGTGGTTCCCTTCATGTATGGTAAGGACACTTTCTAGATGGCTCTTTATCTTTGTTCATGTGGCTTGTTCTTGGTCTTGCAGCTCTTCTGATGTCTGTTGTAGAGTAACCATTAGCCTGTAGAGCCCAACCCTGTGAGGTGGGTGGGGCTGAGAGAGATCCGTAAAGCTGTGACTAGCCCAAGGTCACCCAGCTGGCGTGTGCTGGAGTACCCAGGCTAATCTAGTTCCTCAGATAAGCCTCCACAACTCAAATGGCAGAGCGGGGAAATCAAACCCAATTTTCCAGATTAGAGTGCACCTGCTCTTAACCACTATGCCGCTGAGAGGAGCAAAAACACATACAAAACAAAACATACAGGATTAAAAGGCATATTTTTAAATGGCTTCAAAAGACAATTGAAAAGACTTAGGAAGGATCTATGTTGTGATACTGAAGGATCCAGCATTGGATTAGAGGAATAGGAAACATTGGATTAGAGGAATATGGACACAATCTAACAGCAATATCATCTATTCAAAGACGTATGTTGAAACCACTGTGTTCTTGCTTAACTCCTATTCATTTCAAAATGTTCAGAAGAAAATCACAGGTATTTGTATGCTATTACATCCTGCCTCTGCCAGTGGCTCAGGGTAATAAACAGAGTGGCTGGACCCTTTCAGGAGCCACCCTCTTATTGGACATTTTCCCATAATTGTAGTTGTACATTTGTTGGCTGTGGTTTTTCATTTAAGTGAATGGTTTTCTGTATATGCACACAAATTATAGCAGCCATACAGTTTCTTCTCCTGTTGAAGGTTTGAGTTCTAGTGCTGAAAATATATTCTGAATTTGTCCTGATGATCTGAGGCTTTGGATTAATTTTATAAACACTCTTTGGTATCAGACACTGTTTTTGGTACATTTAATAGACACTATCTTTTATAGACATTAGTTTTGGTGTATTTGAGTTTGATTTGGCCTGTTGCAAGTAGTTTATATGGACAGTTAGTGAAAATGTACTCTGTTTTGATTTGCTTTTAACTTCTAAAATCATTACTGTACATTATTTATTTATTTGAAATATTTATTAGCCATCTTTCCACCCTATTGAAACTCAAGGGGACGAATACAATACACAAAATACATAAAAACTACCAGTTAAAATCAATAATTTAAAACTGCCAGTAGGCAGAATGAATCAAATGTTGTCATAGACAAAACCTTCTCCTGCTGGCCTCCTAGCGGTTCAGAGTAATGGAACAAGGTGCACCTCCTTATGGAGGTTGTTCCATAATCATGGGGTTGCCACTGAAAAGGTCTTCCCTTGTGTACTCATCAGATCTGTTGATCTTTTGAAGACCTTTTTTAAAAAGTGTGGGCAATCGAGCGGTGGGGAAGTTGGGGGAGTGAATCCGGATTCGTTTTTCCCGCCGCTGGTAGTGACGTGGAGTCTCCCATCCAGTGAGAATGCAGAGTCTCCCATCCAGTGAGACTATGTGTGATGCGCGTGCAGCCTTTTAAAAAAATTTGCAGACCAGAGATCCACGTGGATACGAAGCAACATGGGGCTGGTTTTGACTGAGTAGAAGGTAATATAAAGCAGGGCTACATGTCGTATCCATGTGGATCCGACTACACAGAGGCGCGCGGAAACAAGGCTTCGCTTTAATCGCCTGTTTCTTCGTTTCCGCATGGGGTCACTCTGCGCATGCTCACAGAGACGTGGATCTGGAAGGTTGAAAATAAAATTAAAAATTCCTGCCCCAACACAACACAACACAACAAACACAACACAACACAACAGCCAATCAGGATAGCCCCTGAGTGGATTGCATGTTCAATCCGCCTCAGTGGGGAATCCTTCATTGTTGCTGTGTTTCTGGGAACAAGGATCGTTTGTGGGGCAGAACCTGCAGTGGGGACTCTGAAACCATGCTGAAAAGGTCCCGGTTTTTCCCAAACTGGTGGGGAATCAACCGCAGAGTGCAAGCAGAGGCAATAGAGGGAGCAAAGCAATGCTTTGTCATCACCTCAAAAGACAGGGCTGAGTGTGGAGAGGCAGGGTCAAGACAGGGGCCTTTCTGTGGCTGCTGTCTCATCCCACTCATCATCTCCCAAGCAGAGGACTGAACAAGGGATGGTGAGCATTCTGGGATATATCAACCCCTGTCTGCCACCGCTCCATCTCTTCCTGCTGCTGGGGGCAGCTGCTTCTCATGCCCATTCCTAGATCTGGGCCTGGCCACAAGTACAGCTCATTGCAGTAGTCCATTGTAAATGCAACTAAGGCATGGATCACTGTAGCTGAATCAAACTGAGCCAGGAATGGGGGCAGCTGGGGCACCAGCTGAAGCTATGTGAAAGCAAACTACAGTAGTGACCATGTAACAAGCAACATTCCCAAGCTGTGAACCACTTTTTAAGGGGAGTATAACCTTATCTAAGACAGGGTTGATGTCAGGTTTCTGATCTACCTTTCTGCTGAGAGTACCTGTATTTTGTCAGGATTTGGTTTCAGCTTTTTCACACTCATCTATCCCATTACTGTCTCTAAGTAGCGGTTTTGAACATCACAACTTCCTTGGAATTAGGTGGGAAAGAAACATAGAGCTGAGTATCATGCACATATTGGAGATATTGCAGCCCAAACCTTTGAATGACCTCCTCCAGTGGCTTCATGTCAATATTAAATAGTATGGACAATAAGGCTGAAACTTGTGGAAGCCCACAGGACAACAGCCATGGAGCACAGCAGGAATTCCCCCAGCCACAACCTTCTGGTCCATCGCCCACATAGGCCTCAAACTCACCATAACACAGTGTCTGTGAGTCCTTGCACTGAGAGGCAGCCCAGTAGGATACCATGGTACTAAAAGCTGCTGGGTCTAAAAATCTTCAAAGAACACCTGGAACTGAGAAGCAAACATTTGCTCTAGTATCTTGCCCAATAATGGAAGATTGGCTAGAAGTTTTCCAACATGGTAGAGCTGAGAGAGGTTCCCCCACCCCGAGGTCATCCCCCCCCCACCCCACCCCATACCCATAAAAGGGCCTCCTTGAGAATAGGTGACACAATTTCTGCTCTCAAGGAAGCATTTGCCATTCCTCTTGAACATGTGGCCGGCCCACTCTACCAGCTTTTATCAACCAGGAAGTTTATGGTCAAGGGCACATGGTAGGCTTCACCTCTCCAAGGACCATGCCCACATCCTTGAGTGTCACAAGCTGAAAGGTATCCATATAAATAAGACAATGCCAAAGGCAAGTCATCTGAACATGAATCCATGTATAATGCACACTAAAACCCCTGTTGTCCATAACACTACCTGTAGTGGCCTGGACAAATATTATGCAGTTCCTTTCATTTGGCCTTTGTCTCACACTTTCCTTTTTATGTTTTAATAGTTGGGAAGGTTTTTGTGTAATATTAAAATGATGTGAATACTTTTACATAAAAACACCTTGTTTCAAGTTTGTGTTTTTGTTACTCGACCTAATCCATAGAAGTATCATATGTGTACACAAAGGTAGTTGTATTTACTCCTTCTTGATGTTACACTCTTCACTTTTTCTTATGGATGTGAACCATGGATGTCTCTCAATACTTGATGTACTAATCTTCCCCAAACTTGTTTTTCATATGCTGTGCTGATCTGCATGCTTTTCCATTTTTTACAAGAACACCAACAAGAGAAATGAAGTTAGCAGGGATAGTATTTAAGTAGATTGAGAAAGATTAATTTGATAAGTAGCTACTTTTAGGAACCTTCTACCTTCCCATCTAAATTACTTTCCTACAAATAGTCCTGTGATTAATCTGAGCAATGTAAGGGTTTCTTTTCTTCATGCAACTCAGTGTTTTGCTGACTTGGTAGGAAGTGCATAATATTTTCTAATCAGTGGTTACTTCATTGTTTTGCTGAAGAAATAAATGTTAGTGTTACTAAAATGAATATAAAAGAACTCTAATATTCATCCTTTTAATGTTTTGAACCATCAGACATCCTTAGATGGTACAACTTTTTTCCAAAATGAATTCACTTGATAAAATGACAAGGGGTTGAGCAAACAGTCTTGCTGTGATTGACAAATGAAAAAGAGTCCTTTAATAGTTTTGTACTTGCATTTTATGCTCTTTAACTGCAGGAGCTCTGCAATAAGCTCAGGCTTTAGATAATAAATATTATACTGTGTCTCACTAAAGGAAAAAAATGAAATTGTAACTTCATTCCCCACCTGCATGCCTACCTAGTTCTGTTAGGTAGGCACTAGCACCCAAACAGAGCATTACAAAACAAAGACAGTCTAACATGTGGCAAATGAAGTTACAGTGTTGGGTTGTTGTTGTTTTGATAAGATAGAGTATACCAATCAAATATACATTTCATTTCATGGGGAAGGCAATCACCTATTTCTCCTAAAACTACTACCATTCCTATTTGGAAATTCTGGCCATTTTAATTACAAGTAATTATCTTATTTGCTGTTCTTACTGATATACAGAGACAGGCAAACATTGCTCCATATTTTAAAACAGAACTTATGAACTGTTCTGTGGGTGAAATTAATCTCTAGTTATTGTCTTAATGCAATTTGATAGAAGGCTAAAGCAGAAAGTATGTTATCTGTTAAATAATAAACCCATGACATGCACTATTTTGTAAAACAGCAAAAGTGGCAGATAATTAAGAAATAATTTATAGTTGTATTTTCCAAGGGCATAACAGCTCTACTTGGTTGTAAAATTACATTTTAATGGGTGTATCTAGTAATTACTATGTTGTTTTTTAAAAAGTCAAATAGGAGAGCTGATTAACAGCCCAATCTGGGCTGGTGGTGAAAGAAGTTATGGAAGGAGTTATGCCTGCACTGGCTTGTTTGCCCACCCTGCTGGTGTAAGTGGCAAAAGGTGAGCATGCGGGCAGGACCCAGAAGATGTTGCCAGGCTGAAGCTTCCTGGTGTAAAACACAAGGGAAGGTGCCAACACAAGGGAAGGATGCCCGCTGTAGTTGACAGGAACACCCCTGATGCAGCTCTCCGACTTTATGCCACAAAAGCACGTGGCATAAGTCACGTTTACCTATGGAGTTTTCCAAGTGGCAGCAGGTTACCTTTTCCCCACTGCTTGGTGCACCACCTAGAACTCCATTGGAGCCTGCTTGGCTATGCTGCAGTGATGCCATCTCAGGGTGCCACTGAAATCCTTTCCACCCTGATTGGGATGTTAAATAAATATTCTATACCTTGATGACTGAAATCACTAGTTTAACAATGCAATCCTAAACAGAGTTACAACTTTCAATTCATGTAATGGGCTTAGATAGTGTAACTGTTTAGGGTTGCACTATAAATCACCTTAATTTAAATTGATTTGACCTTGTCATACAGTTGATCTGATTATTTATTTTTTATTTATTACATTTTTATTCCACTTGACTACATAGACTCAGAGTGCCTTACAACATTTTTTCTAATGTAAATACTCTGCTCCCAAGGAGATCACAATCTAAGAATGTAAATAGGTTTGTGGAATAAACTGTATTTTACATGCATTAGCTAGACACACAATATAATAAACTGTAACAAACAAAACTTTAAACTGCATCCTCCGGCTGCAACCCTACATCTTCCATAATGTGCTACCTAAGCAATGTGGATAGTCAACAGCTGGACAAGGAATTGCATTATAAGTGAATATGTATTTATGGAACAGAAACTTTCTCACTTCCTCTTTTTCACTGCAGCCTGCTGAGTATCCCAAAATGAAATTTTAAATTTTTATTTTATTGGTTACATTGTTACCCCGCCAAATCTCCTAGAGGACGCAGGGCAGCTTACAGTAAAATGAATAAAACAATATAATACAAATATATATATATATACACAAATATATACATTAAAACTTTAAAAACAAGTTACAATAAATAACACAGAGCCAACGTAGAGACATAAAAGTATAAAAGTTCTTTGTTCTTTGGGCCAGTAGATCCTTAGGAGCAGGTACAACACGGGAGTCTATAAAGGAGAGAAATTGGCAGTGATCTTGAGCCATGTGTAAATGCTTAAACATAAGGAGACTCATAGTGTACTCCTATAAATCCTGTAGAAATTAATGGGTTTTGACTGAAGTAAATCTGTTTAAGACTGCACTGTTAAACTCAAATCCCGTGTTTTCTACTTGTTGAAGATGCACTATATTAACAGTTGTCTGATGTTATAGTGTTAAAAATTATGTAAAACTTTAAAAAGAAAACCCAATACACTCAGATAACAAAGATATACTTTTACTTGCTGTAAATGTGAATCATTTCCACAGGAGGGTGCTGGAGTTATTTTTTCCTTGAATCTAATTTTTCCCCTCCCATGTTGTCTATTATGCAATTCTGGTTATGCTTTGTTCCTAAGAACAGATTCAAACTCTTTTTTGTCACTGAAGTTCCTTTATATATCCAGGAAGCATTTCCTTAGTATGCTGCTCTTCTGCGCCTTCCCCCCCCCCAATTAATTGTTCAGCTGCAAACTTTTTTCTGCTTTCTTTCTCTCCAAGCTCCCCACACTACTTTTAAAATAGCACATTAGGAACCAAGCAAAACAGGACCAAGTCTTCCAGCGACTCATTCTGTAAGGCCCCTATCCAAGATGGTTCAGTTTTCAGTTGTGCCACTGGAACAGCATTTGGTCCATCATATCTGCTCAAAGATCACTAAAAGGTCATAAAGAGACTTTCAATTACACATGAATCATGATGCAAGGAACAGTGTCCGAGCATCCTTTGAATCTGCAAGACAAAGTCAGAGGATGGTCAGGCATTACTCTTGGGACAACTCTGGGACTAACAATGCTTTGGTCTGACTCACTATCATACAAGGAATTTGTGCTCTTTTGTGAAACTGTTGCAAATTTTGTACTGGAAATTAGTAATTTTAACTGCATTTCTTAACCTTGTTTTGTTTTAAAAATTTGTCCTGTTTTATATGCCAATAAAGGCTTGTGTTGTAATCATACAAGGAATTTCTATTACTCCCCATGGGCATGTGGTCCCAGTATGATACAGAATAAAGAATATAAATTCTCTGTTGAACTATGAATTTGTCCTCTTGACTACATGCTGATGTTCATTTTGCAGGGGGTGAAATCTGGAAAATGGCTGAAAGCCCAACATCTAATAAATCCCGTTCTCCAACTGGTAGAGCAAAGAAACCTAAAGGCAAAGGATCACCAAAACCTAAAGGATCACCAAAACCTAAAGGATCACCTAAAGCATCACCAAAGGGATCAGCCAAAGGGAAACGAAGGACTTCTAGTAAGTCTGCAATATATCTGGTCATTGACTGTAAATAAAGTCTTCTTCTACCTAGTAAGTCTGCTACTTTAAAAAATTGTTTTGTCCAGTTTTACATGCCAAAGAATAATGTTAATGAAAAATGGCACACCGTTCCTTTTTCGTTTTCTGCAGTGCTTAGGTGAAAATGTTCAGCCATTTAACTTTTTAAAAAATCTTTGAAAATGTTGTAGATTGCTTACTGAATGTTTCAATCCAGTCTGCAGTTGTAGTGGGGGGAAAAGGTCAAACTGACATTTGGGAAATGATTGTGTGTAAAACAGCCAGTATATGGTTTGATAGACATCTGTGGTTTGACTGAATTTGGAAAATCATATACATTACTATCATCTATCACATCCTCAGAGTCACTGACATGACCAAGGGGTTGAAACACTATCACTATGGCTCATTCTGCACATGCAGAATAATGCACTTTCAAACTGCTTTCAGTGCTCTTTGAAGCTGTGCGGAATGGCAAAATCCACTTGCAAACAGTTGTGAAAGTGGTTTGAAAACGCATTATTTTGCGTGTGCGGAAGGGACCTATGAGACAAGGCTAAAGTATTTGAGGCTTTTCTGTTTTAAGAAAAAAACTTTTCAATTTAAAGACAGGACAGAAATACAGGAGGAAATGCTAGAGGTTTATAAAATTATCTTTCATTATAGTAACATGAAGCCCCCCAGTAAAACAACCGTAGATTGAGAACAGACCAACGGGGTATGACTTTATATCATACACAGTTAAATCATGGATATTTGTGTAACAGGATGTAATTATGGTCAGAGGGTCTAGCAGATTCTTTCCTTCCTTCTTTCCTTCCCTTTTCCTTTAACAACTTTCCTTCCCCTTGTTTCCTTAAGCAACATTTCCCGGGGAATATTCAGTCCTCTACATGCTGGGTTTTTTGGGGTGGGGTGGGGTGGATGGGTTATTTTGGTTATGTTGTTCTGCATATTTGGGAAGTCCCTTAATATGTTGGGTGACTTGGTTTTGCTTTTCTGATTGGCATGGGTGCAGCATACGGTTTACATTTAGATTTCTTTTGCTTTCATGGCTGTGTGTTTCCAGAGGTGACTTAGTAGTCACAGAGAGAAATGAGAATTGCATGAATCTTTGCTCCAGTTTGCAGGCCTTTTCTGATGCTAGGACTATTTTATCTTATTTCAGTTAAAAAAGATGAAGAACCTGACCTGTCTATGGCAAACATTGGTAAGTTCTGCACAGGAAAAATTTTCTGAAGAGTATATGGTATTCAAATTTAGACAACCATAAACAAGGTAAAAGAAAACAAGACATTGCTTACTTTTTGCTGAAAGACGGGACTGTCATGTACTGTATTTATTTGAAAGGAGATGTTCTGTTCCCCAAGTAAAACTATCTTACGACACACTGTCTTTGGGTGAAACAGAGTGGGAGACACAAAAGCAAGGTGTAACAGTTCAAAACAAGGTTTATTGCTTAGAAGAATTGAGACCCTAACTCCTCCCAGTGTCTGACTAAGATAAGGTACTTGCTTGACTGGTGAACAAACTTGAAGCTGTAGACTTTTATTCTTTCTTGTCTCCTTTCAAGAAAGTCTACTTGTCTTTCTTCCTCCTGGTTCTTTCAGTCTTTTGTATGGATTCTATTCCTGTTGACACCCGAGCTTTCTGTTCTCTAGACTATATATACTTTAGTCTATGCACCATAAACGTAACAACCTTCCAACTCCCTAGGCACCTTAAACTGACTGAACTATGCAGGGGGATTGCTGGGCAATTAAGGAAGACTGCCACTAGGGAAATTTCTTAAAGGGACAGGGTCTAACTAAAACTCCCTCCCTTAGAACACTGTGTAAGGAACTAAGCCCATTGTAGCTATGGGGAAACTTAGACGTAATAAGGAAAATAACAATAGCTTCTCTGGGGGCATGACAGGAGAATAATCCTGAATGTAAACTGACCTTCTTAAAATGTTATGTACACACACACACACAAATATTATTGAACATAACTGTAACTTGTATGCAAATATAAAACAACCTCTTATTTTCTATGCTATGGCATTCCTATGAAAAAACTAGTCTTGCATTTGATTAAACACTATGCATAAAACCAGACCCTCTGAAGCACTGCAAAAGCTATCGTCATGGAGAGCAGGTCCCTTATGAGAGATTTATGAACACAAGACTCTATGGGAAAGGACATAAGGGGTGAGATCTGAGGAAGAATAAACTGGTGGGGATTATGTGTAAAACCACTAGCAGCCCCTGGCTGAATTCATAAACAGCCGTCCCTATATGATCATTAGGTCAGAATTCTTATACGAAACCAGCAATGGATTTGTTGGGAACGGGAAGGGGTAGGGAAGAGTTTGAAAATCCTATTCTATCCCAGATAATCTAAGCCCTAATCTGTTCTCAGCTACCCTGTTTCCCCGAATATAAGACATCCCCGGAAAATAAGACGTAGTAGAGATTTTGCTGAAGTGCGAAATATAAGGCATCCCCCGAAAGTAAGACGTAGCAAAGTTTTTGTTTGGAAGCATGCCTGCTGAACAGAATACAGAAATATAAGACATCCCCTGAAAATAAGACATAGCGCATCTTTGGGAGCAAAAATTAATATAAGACACTGTCTTATATTCGGGGAAACATGGTCATCTTTTCAGGCTAATTTCTTCTCAGTCGCTCTTTTTCTCATTAACTCAGCATTCTGCCTCGTCTGAACCAAATATAATATCCACTAGGCTGTTATTTTAGGGCTTTTGGGGGGGGGGTTTAATTTACAAAGGCACACATTTTTGAATTCCTGGGGAGTTCTGCCATATAAGCACAAGCCCATAACTTGTGTGTGGGTGGCCTGGTTTTACAGCTTTCATCATTCATACATGGGCCAACCAGTTGATTATCAGATACAATGATTCATGGAACCAGAAATGGATTTGTAAGCACGTTTCTGTTTCACACAACAATATTTTAAGATGAGTGTTTCTCTTGAAACACACAGGCAAAGGAAATCTTTCTCATTTCCACACTAAAGTCACATCTTAAGCTTGTTCAGTTGCTAATGAATAACTGTAGTTCAGCAGGTATAGTGGAGGACCAGCCATGAATAGGCTTAAGGCAGGGGTGTCAAATTCATTTGTTATGATGGCTGGATATGCCAAAAATGTGACATTGTTGCGGGGGTGGGGCTTCTTTAGCAGGTGAGCCTGCAGAAGCCTTGACAGCCCAGATCAGCACTGTGGGGAGGTGGTCAGCACTGTGGGGGTGGCTGCTGCAGTTAGCAAGCCCACAGCAGGTTCACCAGTCCAGATCAGCACTGGGGAGGAGGAGTTGGCTGTCTCAGCTGGCAAGCCTGCAGTGGATTGGCACAGATTGGGAGTGGGGTGGGGTAAGTGCCTGAATTGGCCATTCTGCAGCAGTTTCACCAGATCAGGAGCTGAGGGGTGTTGCTTCAGCTGTCTCACAAGCCTGATAAGCCCTCTCAAGGGGTCTGATGTAACCCCTGGGCTGCATGTTTGACACCCCTGGATTAAATGATAAATGAAGGATGTATCTAATGTAAAATATTATATGGTAGATATTTGCTGAGAGATTTAGGTTTCTCGATGAAAGAGGTAATAATTGGATTTATTGTTTCATGAGTTCTAAAAGAATTAGGTGGCGGAGCTCGTGAGGAAACATTCACAAAGCTTATGTGCCTAACTTGATCACTATCCCAAAGTTTAGATTTACTGTAATTCAGTTTTATAATATCCACATATGCCTGTTCTTAAATGATATATCATCTCACACCACAATTCACTAAATTCATCCATAGTGACTGTTTATTTACTGCAAGATACGCAGCTGATCTTATATGTGAATTTACCTTGTGTATCTTTTCAGTCCAAAGCAATGTTACACCTCTAAAGTCCATTGAAGTCAAGGAAGATTGGTCTTGAATGACCCCCTTTGACATTTGTATGTATTGCATTCTGGCTTGACTCTTGATACCAAGTGATAAGGGATCTTGTGTGTATGAAGAATACATGACAGGAAAAATAACAAGGTCATAATACTGTGAGAAAAAATATCAGTATTACATTTTAGTAATTCCTGTTCAACAATGCAGTGCAGATGTTATATCTTGACTTTACGATTTCAGCATTTATTTGGGGATATTGGAAATCGTAAAGACGAGATTTGTTGGTGGTGGTGGTTGATGATGTTGTTGTTGTTATTGCTCTTTTCTTTGTCAGGCCACCCAGAAATCTTTCCTCTGGTTCTCACTGAAAAAACTCAAGAAATATTTAACTGTCGTGGTGATATAGATGTCACAGCTGACAAACCTTACAAACTTGTTAAAAAAGAGGATATAATTCAGGATATAAAGACACGAGCTGCAATTTCTGACTTTCACCCAGTCAAACACATAATCCATGTAAGTGATTTCCTCTTAGACATAGCTAAAAATATGTTTTGGTAGGTGGATGGATTCAAATGTTAATTACCTCATGTTGCATGTGTCAGCTTGCAATAGTTTTTGAGGCTTTTCTACTAGAAATGGACAATCTAAAAGTTCTGATAAGAATATTTTACATATGTCAGAAGGAAGACTCCACTGGTATAATGGAGTAAATATATGAGCGTGATTGCATGATTGTTGCAAAAAAAAAACTTGGAAAGCTAAGAAAGGGTGGCTAGGATAGCATGGTAAAACTGATACTTTTTAAAAAGGCTGTGAGCAGACAGAATGAGAATTAACACCTTAAAATGGAGGTTGATCATTGAATCAGAATGCACTGATTGAATTTGAATTTACTTTATATTATCGATTTGAGCATTTATTTGAAATTATTTGAAGTGTTTGCATCCTACATTTTACGTTATATTTCCTGTTCAAAAGGTTTCTGCAAACTGGGGCTCATTCCGCACATGCAGAATCATGCACTTTCAAACTGCTTTCAGTGCTCTTTGAAGCTGTGCAGAATGGCAAAATCCACTTGCAAACGGTTGTGAAAGTGGTTTGAAAACACATTATTTTGCATGTGTGGAAAGGGCCTGGTTAGTATGTATGTGATTTTTAAGCATGTATATATGTATTCAGTTATCAATGTATTGATGTGTATGCTTCAGTATACATACCCATAATTTTTATTCTCCTTCCTCTTGTATTTGTCTTTGTCATCTATACTTAATTGTTTCATTCCATTGGTTAGTCATTAAGACTATGTATTTTTATTTTTCTAGACTATGTATTTTTATTTTTCTAGATTAAAAAAAACGTAACAAAGTCTTTTTCATCTGAGGATGGCACCTGAGGGACGAGGTGTGCTAGTTGCCTGGATCAGGGCAAATTAAGGGAAAACTTGAATTACCTGGCACTTCCACAACATGCCATATTGAGTTGTCTTTTAATGTTATGTATTTATAAACCATAAGCATCTTACAACTGTTCTCCACTCCTTCATTTTATCCAAAACATTGTGAGACTGTATGACTGCCCAAAGTCACCTAGCAACAGCTGCTCGATGCAATTTGAATCAGGTTCTGTCAAATCCTTGTCTGATACTCTAACCACATCACAGTGGACACTAAACTGGGCCCAAAGGAAGATTTCTACTAATGTATTTTTGGTGATACCCTTTCCACTGTATATGTCTAATCCCCCCAAGATTTTAGGGGACCACTGACCGCCAGGAGCAGCGATTTGGGGTTTTTTGAGCTGTTGGAGAAGTGAAGTGATGAGTAAGTTGTTCTCCACAGACTGAAAACCCTTTTATGGGGTCCAAAACCCTTCTATGGGGTCCATGGAGTAGAAAAGGACCCTGGCTGGGTGGATTAGAAAGTACTGCTGGATGTCCTTATAAGGGATTAGAGAAGGATATGTTCATGAAGAAATATTTAATATTTAATATTTGGAACACTGCTAGTCGACGGAAAACATTGCTGAAGCACTCTGAAATTTGTCAGTATTACATTAATGCTGACTGTAGCTAATCATCTAACTATTTCTTCTTGAGACTTATTGTTTATTTTTATTCATACAGGATTATCCCGGAGAAGAACTTTTGATAGTCTTTGACAGAGAATTAAAATATGGACAAGTATTTTATCTGATTGCAACTGAAGAGGCCAAGGAAAGCATTTTAAATGTAAGCTGTTTGAACATCTGAAGCTCCCATATACCAAATCAGAGAACTGGTCTATCTAGCTCAGTATTGTACACTCTGTCTAGTAGAGGCTCTCCAAGTATTCCAACATCTTCTACCTGAGACACTTTTAACTGACTCTTGGTACCTTTTGGGTGCAAACAATGCACTCTACCCTTAAAGACATTTTGAAACTATTTACATATTATTCCTAGCCAGTGGCATACTTGCCTAGGGATGAGGGGAACCCTCTGTCCCTGGGCACCACTAATCTGTCCCTGGGCACCACAACATCACGTGACCAGGAAGATGGCAAGGACTTTGGGTGCCCTCGGCCCTGTTCATGTCATTATCGATATGGGCTGGACCAAGAAAGCCCGGTTGCTGCCCCCCCCTTCCTGGCTCCCAGCTGGCAGCTGGCAGTCCCTTCTGCCCTACTCTCTGGGGAAAGCAAAAACGACTGCTGTCCCTTGTCCTCTGAGAGTTGCTTTTATAAGCATTGAGGCTTAGGGAGGACGGCCACACACCCCTTGAGCCCCACCCTCGTCCTCAGTTCTTATAAAAGCAGCTCTTGCAGGACGGAGGATGGCAGTCACTTCTACTCTTCCCAGAAGGGAGGGCAGAAGGGGTTGCCAGCTGGGAGCCAGGAGTGGGGGTGCGGAGGTGCAGTGGGGTGTGTGCGCACTTGGAGACAATTTGTGTCCGGGCTCCATTTCCCCCTGATACGTCTCTGTTCTGTTAACCTTGCCCTTGACACCCCAATATATATTATTTCATAATATTTTCCTGTTAAACTATATTGGCAGAAGCCACCTCTCATATTTTTGTGTGTGTAGCAGTGTGTCCACTTAGAAGCACGCCTCAGGCAAAAGGTCTGTTTAGCAAGATTAAATCAATGGATGAATTACTCCTGCATAACCCGGAGGTCTCATTTTGTTTGAGGGCATGCTTGATTACCACACCTTGCTAAAACACTGTAAGACAAAGGAATATGGAAAGCCACCTTGGTATCAGATGCTGCATTTCACTATCTCCTCTAGAAACCATGTCAGTAACAGATGGTTGCTTCTTTGTATTTCCTCCACCTATTGTTATGACTCTCCTAAACCACTCACCCTGTTCTAATCTGATGTCTCTGCTAAATCTGAATAACCTGGGCAGTGTCTCTACAGAGTTTCTCTGCATAAAGCCATTCTGTGCTTCCTGATTTAATCTAAGAGCAATTGACCCCCATTGTCCCGGGTACTTAGAACAATAGATAGAGCTCAAGCCAGCAAGTCCAGCATGGGAAATTCCAGAGAATTTAGGAAAATGAAACTTAAAACTCACTTGTTCCCGCCCCTATCTGAGCAAAAGGGTATAAAAGTACTGTGCACCCCAACTCCAGTGCTCATTGCTAACTTGAACCTCCCTTGGTCTTGTTGGTGTGAGACACGAATTCGTTCTTCGCCTGGATTCAGATGCTGGTCATTGAATCCTTGCCTTCTTCTAGACTTTCTTCAGCTGATTTAGGTAACGTATGACCCCCTGCTTCCCCAAATCTCATTCTATCTTCCCACCTATCTTTCTTCCCTATCTATATACTAGGAACTGTGTGTATGTGCCTTGACTTCTTACTGTGTGATTGTTTGCAACCAAAATTTATATAAAAATATTTAAACTGCAATTTAGTCTTTTGTGAATTCTCTGCAGATACCTTTCAAGCCATTTCTGGTATGCATAGTCTAAAAAGATCCCTACCCAGCCTGCCTCTGCATTGCTAAGCCGAGTTATTTTCCCCATTGCTACTTTAAGATATTTGTGTGCTGTTACACTCTTAGCAGCTGGTGGAGATTCCTTAAAAATAAGTTCACAACCTGTGAAAGCTGGGTAACAGATTCCAGGATGCCCAATAGAACATCAAGTCATGTTTGATTGAAGACCAGAGATTGATGTGCAATGGTTGTTAAGTTCTGAAGATTTAAGGGCACTTACGTTTCCTTAACAAGGGAGATATTTCCACTAGTTCTTCTCTCCTGCTGCAGTTCATTGAAATTCCTCTCCTTGCCTCAAATTTTTGTTCCTGGAACAGCATAGTGGTAGAGTCTGCAGTGTGAGGGAGGAATTGATAGAAATTACCACTCCCTCATGTAACAAATTAAGTCTCTTTAAATCATTGGAATGTGATTGGATAAAGGCCATCGTTCTTTAATATTTATTAATAATAAATGCAGGACTTTGACAATATTTCCCCTCGATAGTTTCCAGAGCCAGAGGAAGAAGAAGGAGAATTTAAAGAAGGAGTCCAAGAGGATTATGTTTATAAGCCTCCTGTACCTAAACCTTGGGTCTCTCTTGGAAGTGAAAAAGAAATTGAAGAAGAGTCAGTTAAGGAATCACCAGCAAAGGTTAGATCTTCTAGGCATGTTATTCTTCCTACTAATATTGTTTACATTAAATAGCATTATTACATTAAAAAGTTCTGTGTGAATTCTTTTAGCTTCCAATGACTTTCATAAACTGTAACAGGGAGAGAATTGGAAACTGCATAGGAAATAGTCCAAGGTTCAAATGCTGGTGTTTAGGGTATAAATAACTTATAAACTTTGATTGGTAAGATATTGGTAAGATATTGATTAAATTTTTGGTTGGTAAGATATTGGTAAGATATTGATTAAATTGGTTGGTAAGATATTGATTAAATTTTTAAAACTTATTTGGGCTTTGTGAGAGGGTTTGCCTGTGTGTCATTATATAGTGAATCTTATTTTAATGTACAAAATCAATTAAGTGCTTGGTAAAAAATTTGTTGTGTTAGTGGGATTACAATGTGAAATGCAGGGACGTAGGTATAGATTTTTATAAGGGAGTTCAGGGGTGGGGCCACGCCCCACACACCCTGGGGGCATGGCCACACCTCCCCAAGCCCCGCTCCCTGGCCGCAGTGCTTATAAAAGTAGCTCTCTGAGGCCAGGGGCGGCAGACTCCCCTGCCCTGTCCCCCCCACTGGCTGGGCTCCCAGCCAGCAGTCCCTTCTGCCCTGCCCTCTGGGCAGAGGCATAACTAGGGAAAATGGAGCCCGGTGCAAAATCTGAGTTTTGCGCTCCCCCCCATGGGCAGCCACTGTGATGCTGGAATCCACCCCTAAACAGCATCACTTTCAATGGTGTTTAAACTAGGGAGCCCAGATTCTCCTTTTAAATCCACCTGAAAGGGAGAATCTGGGGTCCCCAGTTAAAGCAACATTGAAAATGATGTTGTTTTGGGGTGGATTCTGCCCCACCCTGAAACAGCATCACTTTCAATGTTTAAACCGGTGACTTCAGATTCTCCCTTTAAATCCATGCCAAAGAGGGTGGATTTAAAAGGAAAATCTGGGGAAATTTGGGGGATGCCTACTGTCAGGGGTGTAATTGTTAAGCTAGCAGCACCAAACTTTCACGGTATCTTTAGGAGACCCGCCTGATGATACCATCCAGGTTTAGTGAAGTTTGGTTCATGGGAGCCAAAGTTATGGACCCTCAAATGTGTAGCCCCCATGTCCTATTAGCTCCCATTGGAAACAATGGGGGATGCGGCACCCCCTTTGGGAGTCCATAGCTTTGGACCCCCTTGGCCAAACTTCACAAAACCTCGGTGGTATCAGTAAGAGACTGTCCTGATGATACCACATAGGTTTGGAGAAGATTGGTTCATGGGGGCTAAAGTTATGGACCCTCAAATGTGCAGCCCCCATCTCCTATTAGCTCTCATTGGAAACAATGAGGGATGGGGGCACCCCCTTTGGGAGTCCATAACTTTGGATCCCCTGAACCAAACCTCACCAAACCTGGGTAGTATCATCAGGAGAGTTTCCCAACAAATCCCTGCTAGCCTAAAAACTGTGCCCCCTGCAGGCCAAAAATAAAAAACACTAAAAAATACAAAAAAACCTACAAACAGGGGGCGGAGCTTTGGACATGTAATGGGGGGTTTGAACCCGAGAACCCCCCCATTACCTACGTCCTTGGTGAAATGCAAAATGTAGTCCCTGCCCTCATTAATCTTCAGGTGTGGACAAAATGGAAATACACATGAGCAAGCAACTTCACAAACCAACCCCCTAAGACCACTGATGAGGAGAAGATTGTAGCCCATCACTGTGGACTTATACCATCCCACATAATTAGTGGTATTAGTTACCATGCAAAATGTTGAGAATTTTGAACATGTACTGTTTGCAAAACTAAAATACAAGCACACGATACAAGGAACTTTTCAGAAACTCTATCATTATTTCATTTGTTGCTACATCACGGTAGAATTCTAAAGTGGAATACAGTGGTTTGGTGGATTTTGAACTGTTAGCAACTTTCCTGGTTTTGGAGTGCACTGTTAGTAATTTTTATGTCCTATAAAGGCAATGCACAAGCAAAATATAGAAATGTTTAATAACCAATAAAACACCTCTATACAAATATCAAACTGTAAAATCTAGAATTGGCACTGTTCCAAAGAAACATTTTCATTACGAAATATTTTGGCTGAAATTCCAGATTAAGTATATGATTTCTCGACCACACAAAGAGTTTGGAACTCGAATTAAATTCTTTGATAGAAATGCTTCATCTGATAAATTTGGATATGTAGAATGTACAGCTTACCAAGATAAAAATTTCACCATTCATCTGCTTGAGAGAGATACTGGTATTCAAGTTGTTCCACAAGAAAAAGAGACCGGTACTCAGACAAAATGGTAAGTGTATGTACTCATTTCAACCAAGATTCAAGCAACTTTTACTTTCGACCCCCAATCCCTCCCTCCCCCCCTCCCTCCCTCCCTCCCTCCCTCCCTCCCTCTCTCCCTCCCACCCACCTACCCACCTACCCACCTACCCACCTACCCACCTACCTACCTACCTACCTACCTACCTACCCTGCCACAACTACTGGCTGCTGGCTACCCTAACTGCCTAACTACCTAACTACCCTGAAAAACTTCTACCTGCTACTTGGTTGTGCGGTGGAAGGATGGAACTGGCAACCCATATATATTAATTTGGGAGTAGTGGGGCCTGGAGTTCTCCCAGAATCACAACTGATTTCCAAAATACAGAGATCTGTTCCCCAGAAAAAAATGGCAGCTTTGAAAGATGGACTGTACAATGTTCCATGCTGTTGTGGAGAAATTATGTCAGTCACATCCCATCCCTGCTGAGTTCTCTCCTTGTCAAAACCCCACTCTCTCCAGGTACTGCCCACAACATCTCCAGGAATTTACCAGTCTAGAATTGATAACCCTGTTAGGCAGAGGAACTGGATACAACTCTGGACGTGAATCAGCTACCAAGCAGGGGAATCCCACATGGAGTTCACCCCACTCTCTCTGTTTGATTTATTTAAACTTACCAGTGTTGTACCAGTGTTGCAGCCAGTAATACTAAGCAGTAAAATGATATAAATTATCTAAGTAAACATGGCCTGCTTGAGGATATCAGGAAGGCTCCCAAACTCCTGGCATTTCACGAACGACATAAAATAGAGCATTTGTACAAAGGAAATAGGTCTACATCATAAGAGATTGGTTCCATAATTCTAAATGATGTTTATCCTTTTCCATAGGATCTACCCAAAAAATGCAGGGACACAATATTATCCTAGAGAATTTTCAGATGAAGAAAAGAATATGTATTTATCATCAGAAGCGTTGAAAAACTTTATCCTTTCTGTTGCTTTAAGGTTAAGTATCATGCTGTATCCATTAAAAGTTGTATATTGAGAAGAAAGCAAGACGGGTTTTTTTTTCAGCTGTGTAGTTTGCCTAGTTAGCGCCAGAAGCCTCCTCAGTTTTCCCTTTATGTACTTCTGTACTGATTGCTATACATAAGCTCCGACACAGGGAACTGTCCCTACTCATAGTTTGAGAAATGAAGTTAAAGAGCTATTTGACTGAAGTATCAGCTTGTGGGCAAAGCCATTGCTGCTGGCCCTCCGTTCCCATTCAAGTACCTGTCTAAAGCAGTTTATGTAGATATTTATAACCTTTCTCTCCAGTTAGAAACCAAAGCAGCTTACAACATTGGTGGATTCCACACAGCAGATTTATAATGAGATGCAATAATTATAAATGAACTTGTTTTCCCTTCATAAAAAATGCAGCTTGTTATAAATATGCCATGCAGAATCCACTATTCTCACCACGATCTGACAGTCAAATCTGAATTTTCTTTACTAAGAAGTGAATCCAGCAGAATTCAGGAAGACAACTTTTCTACTTGATGTGCCTAACATTGTGTGGGTGCAGTCTGAAATTTTAACTTACCTGCTGAAGTTTTTGAGGTGCTTGAAAAAACGAATATCCTCTACACATGCCTTCTGTCTGAACACCACATCATAGAGGCATAGAGTTGGAAGAGACCCAAGGGCCATCAATGCAGGTCCTGCAATGCAGGAACACACAATCAAAGCACTCTTGACATATTAGGCAATATTCCTGAAAGACAATTCAGTGAATATGAACAGAGCAATACAGTAAATATGAACAGAGCAATACTCAGCTCTAGAACTTGCCAAGGTCAAGTGCCTTAGCATAAGAAATAATGAATGGCTGTGAATGCATTTGCTATAGAAGCCATTTTCAGTTCTGTATCCTCTAGTGGCATAACAGGGTGGAATGGTGCAAGGGTGCTAAAACCCCAGGTGCTACTTGAGTAGGTCACATGGAGGACACATTCAGCAGGTCAGGTGGAACTTGGGGGGAGCCAGTAATGTAAAGCCGATCAGAACCAGCGTTCAGTTCAACAGACCCTTTACGGCTCTGGCCCCTGCCTGGTGGAACACTCTCCCTCCAGCTGTCCGGGCCCTGCGGGATTTGGGTGATTTCTGCAGGGCCTGTAAGACTGAGTTGTTCCACTGGGCTTTTGGAGAAACCAGCCGCTGAGTGTGCCCCCTCCCCTATATCATCGGGACCCGTTACTGGAATATATGGGTTCTTATTACTATCAGGACCTGCTACCTCTCCCTCCCCCTCCTAGGAGGATTAGGTTTTAGGTGGGAGGCCATCTTAGGACATAATTGTTGTTTTATTATATTTCTGGGAGTTTTGTACGATGTTTTTATTTGTGATTTTATGTTGTACACTGCCCAGAGCCCTTCGGGGATGGGGCGGTATATTAAATTAAATATATAAATAAATAAAAATAAAACATTGGACGCAGCCTAACTGGATCAAGCTTTAAACTGCAGGCTCGAAGACTGCAGTTTAAAGCTGGACCCAACTGAGCCCTATGTGGAGCAGGCACACCCCACCTTTGAACTCCACATGAACTTTGGGGATGGGGCAAGCCACTGAACTTGCCTTGGATGCTGTATTAGGCAGCTATGCCCCTGCATACCTCTCTCAGTGTTTCTCTTGCAGTTGTGGCAAAAAATCAAATCACAAAAAGCAGAATGACAGGAAGTCTTGATCTATAATTTTGTTAATCTGCTTGATTTTAAGCAGTACCAGGTACCATATAAATAGTACTTCTTCCCATATATGTATATACCTAAGATAAGTATTGAAGCCCTTGGTTATCAACCATGTAGGAAACAAGACATGTATGCCACAGTAGTTGAAACAACATTCATTTTAGGCTGAAAATTGCATTTTTTCAGAAATAAGTCAATTTTGTCATTTTTCTTTTTCAATTTCCCTATACACAGAGTTGAAATAGCATTACAACAAAACGAAATAATGGATGCCTTTTTTGATGACTGGAAAGTCCTTGCAGAAGAGGAAGGGGCCTTTGCGGGCAAGTCAGATGCTTTTCTTAAGGAATACCAGTCATTTACAGACCTACATTATCTCAAGGACAGAACTGTTAGCTGCATTTCCTGGCACCCAACCATTTATGGTAAAGTTTACAGAATATTCCGTTAACAGCTAGCGACACCGTGAGGCATGTTCGTAAAACTTTGAAAGATTAAAATCTCTTCCAGTTTATTAGCCTTTCCTTGAAAAAAAAATCAGTTTGACATTATGATGAACATGATGAACAAATATTACATAATATACTGGCAGGTAAATACACTGTAAAATAGATGGCCTCTAGTGTATCTAATCCTTTAGTAATTATTAGAAACAAAGTAAAAGACAGGTCCTATAACTGTAGTCTCTTGCCTCTGCCATCTCAGGGCATGGTGCAACTATGCTGCCTCTATATTACAAGGCACCCTCTGGATGGACTGATCTGCATTAGAGAAGGGGTGGGAGGAAAGAGTATAATTAATTCTTCTCTAGCATATCACTTTCCACCCAGAATTTCTCTATCCCTACCGCTGCTTTTATTCCAGACATATGGTTACCCCTAAGCATGGGCCTGGAAACTTACAGAAGTGAACAGAAGTGTGGATATATTGGCAGGAGGGAATTTCAAAAGGCAAATCATTAAATTCTTTTAAATTTCACCTTCCTTTAAATAAGGAGGGCAGAAAAATCATTTGAGATAGGTTATGGTGAAAGTGATCAACCACGGTTATCCAGTGAACCTTTTGATTGTGAAGATATGACCCTGAATCACCCCAGTTGTAATCCAACATGCCACTACTACAGCACACCATCCCTGCAACTGGTTAGGGAAGATTTAGACATCCCCTTCATTCATCCGATTCCAAGTGCCTGATAACACTTTGCAAGGGAGAAGAAGCCATCTCAGCTTTTTAACCTGTGGCTGCAGGGGAGCATATAATTTGCCTTTAGAGAAAAGGGTTGAATATTAAAGCAGCAAATATAAAGCTATGATATTAATCTTTAGGGAGATCACATTTATAACAGTGTGTACAGTTCTGGTAATCCAATCTCGAAAAGAGTATTAAAAATCCTTTGAATGCTGCCCGACTGCTGAAAATGACAGATCCTTAATAGTTAACTGTTCAGTTTTAAAGTCTGGGTCCAATTTTGAAAAATTCTCTGCCTTGATTCATCACCCGTCTCATCTGTAATTTATGATTCCCAGCATAGTCCAAAGTTCTTTCAGAAGATGGGCATTCTTTAGTTTGAATATATGGAATGGGTTAAAAATAAGATCAGCAATTGTCATAGTTTCCAATAAAAATGGCAGAAGTTAGACTGCCAATATTTCAATATATTTAATGACTTCCTGAATCACTGAAAAATAGCTGGAAGGAGTTTGCAGAAACTTGCAAAAATAATGAGGCAGTATTGATATAAAAACTCATTGTTCAAAATCTGTCAGTAGGTTGGATCCAGGCAAGGATCTTGCAAGGTTCCCCACTCTTTCTCATTTTCCTCTTCTCCTAGCAGCTGTTTCTGATGTCAGGGTATCTAGGCCCTTTGTGGACTAACAACCACAGAAGTCAGTGGGAGGTGTGAAATCACCTCTTCTGCCTTTTTTTGCAAGTGGAAATCTACTCATGCAAGAGAGAGAGGAAGCCATTTCCCCTTACCTCTCCCAACTGCAGTCTCCTGACTGGAATAACTGTTATTCCTCATTAATTTTAATGTGGAATCCCGACTGAATTGTTATTAACATTTCTTAAAAAGTCAATATCAGAAGAAAAAGATCAATTTTTTTATGACTATGGCACCTTGAATATGCTAGGCTAGATTGTGGAGATCTAAAGAAATCTAAACAGAGTTTGGTTCATTAAAACTTGTGATCTTGCCAGGATCCATAAGTTTAGCTGGTATATTTGTATTGGTGGGGAGAGGTTTTAAGAAAAACAACCATTTTGGAAGAAAATGGAAATGGTTTAAAGATTTTTGAAATTCTAACACTATAGAGTTAAAAGAAATGATAGCAAATGATAGAACAATTTACTCTTTTTGTGATCACTTAAGAGCAGCATACTCTAATCCAGGAAGAGCGTGCACCTGAGCAGAAGCCAGAGCGCTAGGCGGGGACAAAACCACAAGGTTTGGCCTGCCCCGCGTATGAGTGACCACCTCCCCCACCATGACCAAACAATGATTTTTTTTGTACCAGCTCACAAAACACCTCCCACTCCCAGCAAAGCATGTACATGGCTCTCTCCCCACCAACTCTTTTCCTGAATTTCCTAATCACCCAACAAACCTTGCCCTATGAGGGTAGGTTGTTAGCCTGACTAACTCCAAGCCAGTGCAAGTCCATTATTAAGCATGTAAATCTCACTGCTTAAAATCACCCCCAGCAAAACATTTACCAAACAAATGTCAGCATCATCTCTCACAAAACATCTCCAGTGGAATCCACCCCCAAACAGCATCACTTTCAATGAATTGTGTTTAAACTAGGGGAGACTCAAGATTCTTCTTTGGAAATCTACCTTAAAGGGAGAATCTGGGGTCCCCAGTTCACTAAAATTAGAAAGTGATGCCTGTTAATGGATTCTCCCCCACCCTGAAACAACATCACTTTTGAGGGGTTGGAGATTCAGATAGGAAACAAATAGCAGATTCGGCTGGAATCTGGGCACATTTAGGCACATTTAGACCAAAAATTGTCCAATTATGTCCTACCCAAATATGAACAAATCTGAATGCAAGGTATTTGGGTTGGGGGGGGGGGTATTTTTGGTGTTTTTTCGGCCTGCAGGGCGGGCATTTTTAAAGCTGGTGGCACCATAATTTCAAAGGCATCATCCAGAGACTGCCCTGATGATATCACCCAAGTTTGGTGATGTTTGTTTTGGTTCAGGGGCAGCAAGAAGTTATGGATACCCAAATGGAATACCCCATCCCCATTGTTTTTCCATAGGGAGCTAACCTGAGATGGGGAGCTATCCATTTGAGGGACCATAGCTTTGGTCCCCTGGAACATATGCTTCACCAAACTTGGGTGGCATCATAAGAATGGTTTACCAGATGATACCCTGAAATTTTAGTGTCACTGGCACTAAAGGCCTGTGTCCCTTGGGGCACCCCAAAGAAATTTGCCCAAGATTCTTCGTTTTGCAGTGACTTTGCTCCATTGTAGCTAATGAGGAATTTCTGAGGCAGGCTGCACATTTTTGAAGATAGAGGCGCCAGACTTTCAAGGTGGCTCCAAGAGGCCTCCTGGTAATAGCATCCAAGCTTGGTGAGCTTTGCTTCTGGAGTGGGGGGGGGGGGGGGGTTGAGAGAGTTCTGAGAGAACTCAGCCCACAGGCTTTCATGTGCAGGGGCGGGGAAACAAAATAAGCCTTTTGGGGGGCTATGAAATTGTGAACCCCCAGAAGCAAAGGTCTCCAAACCTAGATGCGATTACCAGGAGGCCCTCTAAGAGCCACCCTGAAAGTCTGGTGCCTCCTATCTTCAAAAATGTGCAGCCTGCCTACACACTCAGAAATTCCTCATTGGCTACACAATGGAGCAAAGTCACTACAAAACAAGAGACTCTCCAGACAAATTTCTTGGGGTGCCTGGAAGGGATGTATTTTTTAAAGCTAGTGACACCAAAATTTCAGGGTATCATCTGGTAACTATTCTTATGATGCCACACCCAAGTTTGGTGAAGTTATTTTCAGGGGGACCAAAGGTTTGGTCCCTCAAATGGGTAGCCCCCATCTCAGGTTAGCTTCCATTGAAAACAATGGGGATGGGGCACCCCTTTTGGGAGTCCATAACTTTGCTTCCCCTGAACCAAACATCACCAAATTTGGGTGGTATCATCAGGACAGTCTTCGGATGGTACCCTGAGGTACTAGTGCTACTATACTTAAAAATGCGCCCTACTGCAGCGAGGCATTGAAAAAACACCCAAAAATTTAAAAACACACAAAGGGACCACTGAAATGTTAGAAGCCCCAAGTGACCAGATGGGGAGAGCCTGGGGACCTCAGGGTGCCCCCCCCCTGTCCCTAGGCAGGAACGCCACTGCTCTAATCTAATTTCCCCACTCCTGTACATGCAGCCTGCTGGGTGACCTTAGGCTAGTCATAATTCCCTGAGAACTTTCTCAGCCCCACTTACCCCAAAAGCTGTTTGTTGTGTTGAAAGGAAGACCATTGTAAACCACTTTGAGACTCCTTTTGGTCCAGAAAAATAGGGTACAAAAACCAACTATTCTTCTTCTAACAATTATTTCAAGTATATTAACCTTTCTATGCATACTTCTCCAACAGATTTATATCCATTTTATAATAACACAATATTATTGTACTAATTCTTTTTAAAAAATAAAAAATGTACTATAGAATACAAAAAATACAGAAAGAACAACTAGGGTGGTCAAGAACTTGAATTATCTTTCCTGTGAGAAACAGCAGTGCCATGGTTTCTATGGACTTCAAATGGAGTAACTGTATAGGATTGAACTGTTACATTTTAGACCCTGGAGAATGACAACTAATGGGGAATATGGTAAAAATTTATAAAATTATAAATAATGCAGAAAGAAGATTTTAAATATTTTTTCTTTGTATCTTAACATTCAGGGGTATTTAGTAGATCAGGAGGTTCATTTAATGGTATTTAAGTGAAGCAATATGAGTGGTCAGCATAGTGGTTGGGCTTTCATGCAGGCCATTGTATTTTTAGAATTCACTGCTGTAAGAAGCAGTGATAGTCCTAACTTAGGATTAGCCCCTGTTATACAAAACCCTTTTGTAATTCTTAAAGCAATTTCTGACTGCTGAATTCAAGCAGAATGCAGACAGCAGCTCTCAAAAAGAATGTGTTTCCAACTGCAAGGAATGAAGCTGCATTTGTCTTCCATCAGGGATCATCGCAGTGTCAGTAACAGAAAGGCTTTCTTATGAGGAACGAATTCAGCAATCTGGGAAATTACTCTTGTCTAAAGCACCTATTCTTTTTTGGAGTTTTGCAGACCCTATTCACCCACAGGTATTTAATATATCAGAGTAAAACAACAAAGAATCAGCTATAACAGTGCTCAAAACTCTTATGCCTCCCACCCTCTTGATATTATATTTTCTAGCTAATGCTGGAGTGTCCTGAAGACATCTATTGCTTTCAGTTTTCACCAAGTGACCCCAACATCATCGCAGGAGGCTGTATAAATGGACAGGTATTAGGATCTACTTTCTGTCCTTCTATAGCCAATGTTTAGCCAGGGATTTTCATGTATAAAAATATACTCTGTTCCACATAAAGATTGTAGTTCAGTCAGTTGAGGTGCAGCAGTTGAGAAAGTTGTATGCTTCCAAACGAGTGAGAATTATCATTCATTTTCATTCACTGCCTTTGTCAAATCCATTATTTTGTGCATTATTGAACATGGTACTTTGATGTAAGAGCATGTATGCCAAAATGTATTTTTACTTTCAAACTTTCAAACGGATGGGGAGAGCAGGGTGCAGCATGCTTTGTTCTGTGGCAGAGGAATATACAATCTACTACCATCTTTATGTGGGATAGAGTATAGGCCCTTTATAACTGACCAGCAGTATATATAGTTTTCTCTCCCTGACACTCTGTAGAAGTTCAGATGACAAACTGTAGTAGCAGTATCCTATCTCATTGGGGGAAAGAGGGTGGAGCTAATTAACATGAGATCAAAAACCAGCTCCTCATTAAAATCTAAGGCCCTTTCTGCACGGGCCATTTATGGCGCCCTGGGGACGGGAAAAACTCTGTCCCCAGGGAGCCGTTCGCACAGGCGGCGCTGCGAAAACGCAGCAGCGCCGACCTGGCTCCCCTCCCCCAGGGCGGCGTCAGGCCGCCTCCAAAAACCTCCCTCCTGGAGGTAGGTTTTTGGAAAACAGCACATTCCCTCAGCCGGATGCTGCGCCCGAACGGGCACCGCTGGGAACACGCCAAAGCCTTCCCTGTCCACCTCTCCCACTCACCTAGGTAAGCCATTGCCGCCCTGCTGGCCTCCTAAGACCCTCCCTTGCTGTCCTCCAACCCCTGGAGGTCGGAGGGCAGCGTGGGCTTAGGAGGCCAGCAGGGTGACGAAGACGACGAGGTGAGTGGGAGAGGGATGGGGAAGAGACGGCTCCGTGCGGAGCCACCTCTCTTGTGCCGGCCTCACCGGGGGCCGCTCGCACGCTCCCGTGCGAACGGCCCCCACCCCTCCATCAGAATTCCTGCCAGTGCAGGGGCACCCTTTGGCCCGTGTGGAAAGGGCCTAAGAGTATCAGTATCAGGCCAGACATTAGATGACACAAAAGGACAGAAGTGTCTCCATCCTTACAGTCCATGAACCTCATGCAAATGGGGCCTTCATGATTACAATTTCAAATTTCAAATAGGTACAACCCCTATTTTGACAACATCTTCTAGTAACACTCCAAAGAAGACTCAGAAAGTAATAGTTGTTCTTTAGCATTTTTCCTTTCCAATTTGTATCAATGAATGTCAGTAAAAAACAAACAAGGATGTGTGCTCCTCGTCATCAGTGTACATGAAGTTTTATGTAGTTACATTAACAAAGGAGATGGATTGCTGCCCTTAATGAGTTTACAGTCTAAATTTTGATAGTGGGAAATAAAACATAAGAAGGAGATAATTATGTGTCCTGTGCTGGCCTAAGTTTATTTGTGGTTTCTCAAAAACCTTCAAACTGTCTGCTCATGGTGTACACAAAGTGAATTTTACTCATCAGTCTATTCTCAATCTTGTACAATGTTAGTGATTTTGTATCACATCATTATTTTGGTAATCCAAAATAAAACAGTACATCAGGAGGCTTAGATCATTGTGTGGAATTCTTCAGTACTGGAAACAGCTATTTTTTAAAAAGAATCTTAATTTTTATTATTATAAAGTGCTTTCCTTTCTGTAACCACCCTCATACATTCTGTAGAAACATATTTCATTCTTCTGTTATATTACCTCTCAATATGTTGTCTCTTTCACTTAGGTTGTACTGTGGGACATTTCACAGTATGAAGACAGGTTACGGGATCCTAAGACAGGTGGAGGAGGCAAGAGAACCACAGTCAATATGGTTAGCTCTTTATTTTAATCAATTTCTGCCCATGCTTCAGTCATTCTAGAGTACATGGTTGTGTGGGCAATCTGACATATAAACAGGAGACAGATAAAGCCATGGTAGTTTTTATTGTCACAATAGGAGACAGTGATTGTCTCATCCACTCTTTCTAAGTGCATGTAGGTACCCATACATGCAGTACTTAAGGACATGGAGGACTTATTTTAATGAAAAACAAAAGAAGTAATGCAAACAACACAAATTTATGTATCTAAATTGTTAACACAGAGTTACTTAAATATGCATTATGGAAGAAAGCTGAACTACTGAAAGATAATTCAATTGGAATCTCTAGTAGGATCCGCAGAGTGTATTCTACTAGAACAGGGGGAACTGCTTTTTATTAGAATGCTCAGATACCCCCATTGGGCTCATATGCAGTTCAAATGCAACTGAATTTTTGTCAACCTGTTCTGCTGTTTGCAACCAGTTCAAATCTGTTTCTCAGGTATTCAAAAAGCACAATATAACATAGTACAGTACAATCTGCAGAGTTTCATGCTTGCACTGTCTCACACAGCCCATTGAGAGTCCTGTTTTCTCCCTCACCCACAGACCTGTTGCTGCTGCATGTAGCTTGGCAGCCAATCATATAAATAAACAGGGAGCAAATTGGTCATTCAGCCAGTGATTAACATTGTATTTTTTTTCAGTTTTACTGTTCAGGCCTTAAGTTCATGCACAGGGATTTTTTTGTGCACATCCATTTTCACAGTCTTAGAGGAAGCATAGTTCCCCCCTCATGTAATTAAATTACCTGAGCCATCTAGCCATGACTCTGGGTAGAATCAACTCTCCCAATGCACAGGTGAAGACAAGGGAATGAAACTATCAGCACAGCTATTGTGCAGCTGCAAAGTTGTTTGGCAGAGTTTGAGGCAGAAGAATGGGCTGCATGTTTGGGTCATGGTTGATTGCAGATGTTGAACATGGTATGCTCATCAGTAGTTTTTATGGAGCTCCCAAAATGCGGGACAGTCAGATAGGCCAGGTTATATCACTGAATTTCTGAAGTTATTGTGTGCTGTATGTTGCTAACAAAATTTGTTATAATTTAAAAACACAAATGGAAGCTGAATGTCTGTTCACCAGACTTAATTTGTCTTTGTGAACTTCAGAAAAAGTTGCAGATTTACAGGATAAAGTTAAAATAGTGTGTGTGTGTGTGTGTGTGTGTGTGTGTGTGTGTGTGTGTGTGTGTGTGTGTGTGTGTGTGTGTGTGTGTGTGTGTGTGTGTGTGTGTGTGTGTGTGTGTGTGTGTGTGTGTGTGTGTGTATAACTGGGTGGCTGAGGCTAGCTCAATCTCATTCAATCTTGGAAGCGAAGTAGGGGTGGCCCTGGTTACAAAAATGTAGCTAGGGAAAATGGAGCCTGGGGCAAAAGGATTATGAGTTTCTTGCCATGCCCCCCCCCACCGGTATGGGCAGTTGCCCTCCCCCACCATGACCAAACAATCTACTAGCAGCAAAGCCCATTGCTGGGGAGATGCAGTGGGCCCTAAAAAAGGGTAGAAGAGGAAGGATCTCCCCAGCAATGGGGAGGCTCTAGAAGTCCCCACCCCACCCTTGCTCACTTACCTGAGCATGCATCTGTGGCTCTGGGGTGGGACAGGTTGAAGAGTGTGGCTTGAGGTAGGAAAGAAGGTGAAGATAGGTGCAGGGTGGAAAGGAGTGGGGTGGGGGGAGGGTGGCAAAGTAAGGGCTGGAGTGGAGGAGGATGGGACAGAGTGGCTTTGGGTGGTAGGAGGGTTGAAAGGGCAGGCTTGGGGTGGCAGATTGGGAGAGGGTGGAATGAGAGGCTTCAGGTCAGAAATGTGAGGGTTCTGGTGGGGCAGGGTGGCAAGGTGAGGCATGGGGGAGGGTTGAAAAGTAAGGCTTAGCGTGGTGGGCGTGGAAGATGTGGCGAGGGGTGGGGGATAATTGTAGGAGAGCATGAGGGTGGGTAGGGTTAGCAGGTTAGTGTTGGGGTGGGGGAGGGTGGCAAGGTGAGGGTTGTGTGGGGGAGGGTTGAAAGGTAAGGCTTTGGGTGGTAGGAAGGTTGGAAGGTGAGTATGAAGGTACGGAGGGTTGACAGGTTAGTATTGGGGTAGGGGAGAGTGGCAAGGTGAGGGCTGGGGTGTGGGAAGGTTAGCAAGATGAAGCTTGGCATGGGGGAGCATTAGAAGGTAAGGCTTGGGGTGGGGAGGATTGGAATGTGTGACTAGGGGTAGGGGAAGGGTGGAAAGATTAGGATTTGGGTGGGGAAGGGTGGAAAGTGGCTGGGGGTTGGTAGATGAGTATGAGGGTGGGGAGGGTGGGGAGTTAGTATTGGGGTAGGGGAGGGAGGTAAAGTGAGGGTTGGGGTGGGGGAAAGTTAGAAAATGAGGCTTGTGAGGGGAGGAAGCTGTAGGTTAGGGTGGGGGTAGCAGGATCCAAAATTCCACGCAGGGGTGGGGCCACAAAGGGAATGGGCCACAAAGGCAGGGAAGGGGCCACGAAGCTGCTCCGCAAGCCTAGGCTTCCTCGTGGAGTGCGGGAGGCAGGGAAGGGCCCATAGAGGTTGGGGGAAGTTGGGGAGTGCTTGCCCTGCAGGGCACAGCATGGGACTCTCCAGGCAGAAGCAGCGGGCAGAGAGCAGGGCCTGGCAGGAGGCGGGGCGATCCAAGCCTTACCTCTTTCCTTGCTTGCTTGCTGCCAACTGCCAAGTCGGGCTGGGCTGTAATCAAGCCAAGGAGGGCTCCAGGGGGGAAGGAGGAGGGGTGTGGGGGGTCATTCTCCCCACATGACTGAATGGCAGCCACCCAGGGCATTTGTTCCCAGATGTCCCTGTGGAAGCAACGCCTCTGCCTGGTTACTATTTGATTGGGAAATCACCAAGGAAATCCAGGGTTAGAATGCAGAGGCAGGCAATGGCAAACTACCTCTGAATGTCTCTCGCCTTGAAAACCCCATGGGGGTTGTCATAAGTCCACTGCACCTTGATCGTGCTTTACACACACATTATATAAAGTTCCTGAAAACTAAAAAATTCCATTTTCACTTTTAGCCATCCTTCATGGTGGAGCAACAACTTGCAAAGGAGCCACACATGTTGAGATACTGTGCAGTCTCTTCCATAGAATATGGCCACAAATCTGTTATTACGGATCTTCAGTGGCTGCCAGACACTTTTGAGGTATGTTTCCATTATTACTGAATCTTGTGGCATTTTTGAGACTAAACCACTGTATTCCAGCTCACTGCTTCTGATGCAGTTAATGGATCCTCACTGTGAAGATTTTTAATGGAGACGACATGACAAAAAAAACATATAGCAGGATCAATTATGTGAAATTCATATCTAATCCAGAAAAAAACAGGGACCACTCACTAGTTATACTAAGCTTTAATTGTAAACAGAACCCCAGTTTTTTGCTAGGATAGTTAGTACATGCAAACTCTTTTCAGTTGTAGCAGTTTAGAAAGCATATGGGGAGAACGTCCTTCATGCACTGTTCCTGATATGATGATGGCTATTTGTCTGAACCGGATTGAAAACTCACATGTTGTCCCTTGCTAACCCTTGCATAAAAAGTGGCTATCAGGCATATTGAAAGGAGTATGTGCACAGTGATTTCTCTATACGTGTATTCAGCTGATTCGCACTGGTTTGGTAGAACTGGTAGCTAAGATTCGGCTGAATTCACCTGAATCCCACCACCCTAGGGGAGGAGGAGCAAGCCCCCACTGCAGTGTGCGCTTCCCACCCACCACTGCGCCCCCTGCTGCTGATAACTTACCTGTCTGCTGCGGAAGACCATGGATGGCCCTGCCGGGGCTTTTTCCTCCCCCTCGGGCCCAGCTGCGTGACCGGGAGACCTCTTCCCCACTGGGGATCACGTTGGTGTTGTCCAGCGGCACTATGTTGGTGTTGTCCAGGGGCCTTCCTGGTTGCGTGGCTGGGCCTAAGGCCGGGGGCCTGCTGCATGGCTGGGAAGGCCCCTCCCCTGCTGGGGGATCTTGCTGCTGCCATCCAGCTTGGCCGTACAACACCGGTGCGATCCCCAGCGGGGAAGAGGTCTCCCAGCCATGCAGCCGGGAATCCCCTTCCCTCCCCCACTGGAGGATTTTGCTGCCACTGTCCAGCTTGGCCGGACAACGCCAGTGCGATCCTCAGCAGGGAAAAGTCTCCCAGTCACGCAGTTGGGAAGTCCCTTCCCTCCCCTGCTGGAGGATCTCGCCGCCGCCATCCAGCTTGGCCAGACAACTCTGGTGCAGTCCCCAGAGGGAAGAGGTCTCCTAACCATGCAGGCGGGAAGCCCCTTCCCTCCCCCGCTGGAGGATCTCACCGGCGCCATGCAACTTGGCTGGACAACACCGGTGCAATCCCCAGCAGGGGAGAGGTCTCCCAGCTGTGTTCCTGGGCCCAAGGCTGAGGAAAAGACCTCTGCTGGGCAAGCCACGGTCCTCACAGCAGCCAGGTAAGTGGAACGGGGTGTGTGTGTGAGGGACGGCATGGGGGACCCAAACCAGTAGCTAAATTAATTGAATCCCACTACTGTGTGTATTAGAACATAATGACTGAAAAGGCTATTGTGAGACAAAAATTGCAGTATTCAGAAACCATTTGGAAAACACTTTAGTCCCCAGAACATTGTCTCAAATGCATGTTATTGGTGGCCTGAATGTCACTGGTCACAAATGTAGTAAAGAATATTGAGGCACAAATGCTGGCAATAACATAACTGAAAATACATTTGCAGACCAAAACATGAGAATGTCCTATTCCAGTAAATATCTGGAGATGCTTTAGAAATTATAAAGGGTCTGCAGGTTGCTAAGTCATTAGGTAATTATAAGAGAAGACCTTGGCTAAATCAGAAGATATAAGAAATGTATTAATTAGAAATATAAGACTTCAGAGTTAAAGGAATATCAACAGAATAATGAGCATTATACTGAGTCATATCTGAAATGAAAGTCTATTGTATGGTGTCTTGCCAGATCTGTTTGATGTGGCTCACAGCAGTAAAACCAAACATAGTAAAAATAATGTCAATCCCTTCGGGGGAGGGCGGTATACAAATCAAATAATGCAATGCAATGCAATAAAAGCACAAATAAAACTAACCACGTCAATAAAAACATGCCAACAAAAAATGGTCAACAGCAGCAACCCTGGATGTAACACCACATGGATCACTCTAAAATTATATTGATAGAACAGCTCTCAGGCTCATGAAACATCTAAAAAGACAAAACCCCTTAGTTAAAAGGCTGGTAAAGAGACGAAATCCTTTGTTAAAAGGCTGGTAAAGAGAAATGTTTTGGCCTGTACCTAAAGGACAGTAAAGTAGCCATCAGGCAAGCCTCAAGGGGGAGAGAATTCCAAATATGAGATTCTACCACTGATAAAATCCAGTAGGTGGTTATCACTGGCCTTACCTCTGCAGCTGAGGGAACAGAGAACAGGGTTTTTGAAGAGGCTCTTGACTGGAAGGCTGGGCAACATGGTAGGAGTACCCTGACCCCAAGCTATATACGGCCTTATAGGTAAGAACTGGCAAGATGAATTGTACCCAGAAACAGACAGCCAAACAAAGTGGATGATGTTTAGTCATTAAATATTTAGTAATTAAAACTGATATATTTCTGTTAGAATTAAAAGTATTATAAATCTTGGATGAGGTTTTACTGTTATAAGAATGTAGAAAATAAATTTGCCCAGGCTGTGTGCCCAATTAAGTAGGACAGTCAGGTTTTTCTAGGGATGATTTTAATATGAGGTAATATTTTGAAAATATATAAATAAGATAACTTTGAAATCCATGCATGCTGGAGAGTCCTTGGTAGCACTAATTTGCCCTGAATAAATGTTGTCCAACTTTAAAATTGTGAAACTTATTATTTTGAAATTTGAAGTTGATGGATGTAAAAAGCAAACTAAATCTTGAATCTTCTTGATAAAGTTTAAAGGCTATGATTTCTAGCACAAACTTTGCAGTCTTGTATTCTGTTGTTTCTATTGCACATAAATTGAACAGTATCTATGAGAAATTTTGCAAATAAATCAAAGAAGCCTTTGCTTGATAATCTCTCCCTTTGCCTTGTGTTGACAGAGACTTTCTGCCCTTCTAGATATTGATCACTCATTCTAACTTATGGTGCTAAATGTCATTTGTCTTGCTTTTTATACCCATGTCTTAGGTTAACAGAATGGGCACTGTCTTTGAGAACAGAGCTGGAATTTGTGTACAACTCATCACTAGTTCTCCTGACTGGTAGTGGTTTTATAAAGTTTTATTGCCCAAAAAGCCTGTTTTTGATTCCCACACACCCATACCTCAACTCCCCTTTTCCTCCCATTGCTTCATGTAGCTAGCCAAGATTGCTTCTTGTGCAGGGAAAGGGAGAGAAGGGGATAATTGTCCTGATATGTTGAGCTATTCAAAAAAGTTACTTACAAGATTCAGCTGTGTGAAACTTGTTCCACCTTAAAAAATAAGTGTTCTAGTGTAGTATAACCATACAAGAATATTCTTAATCAGGATAATAACTATTAACCATATCCAGGAACAAGTGCATGAGTCTTCTTCGGCCTGTGTGGAATTCAAAAGAAGGGGGCATCCTTCTAAAATCATTCAGAACAATTAACAAGGAGAGTTTAAACAGACTCACTCGCTATCAACTTGTTCCACACTTTCAAGTATGCCATTTGAGATCGATTAGCCAACAACAACCCACCAGAAACTTGACAGACCCATTTTGCTGCCAGCCTGTATCTGTCATGGAACAGACTAAATTCCTCTTCAACTGTTACTGTTTCATACCTGTGCCACCGGGGGAGGGGAGCGGGGGGGAGCGCAGGGGGAGCCAAGTAATATCTTTATTGTGGTCTGTATTTAGAACTTGATGCATCATAAGTTGTTCACATGAGTAACAATGTTTTCCCTTGTCAATTGCTGCATGATTAAAAATGCTGTTAGGAGAATATATTGTCTATGGGCACCAAATGAAATGTATGTTGGTTGCCCAGACTACCTGGGCTGCAGCCATTTAGTTACGTGGGGGCGGAAAATCGCCCCCATACCCCTCCTCCTTCCCCCAGATCCATTCACTGACTTTAAGACCTGGTGCAAAAAATGTTGTTTGATTCTGGTGGAGGAGGGCAGCCGCCCATATGTGGGGTGGGGGGAAGGAGGGCAGAAAATTAAGATTTTGCACCGGGCTACGTTTTCCCTAGATAAGCCTCTGCCTGAGGCACTTAATGTATGTTGCTCTTTTTGTCTGTTTCTCTCATCAAAGACTGTTTGCTCAGATAAAGTACAGAAAACCTGATTGAAAGATTCTGGGCCTGCTACTTCATCAGGCCTTTTCTGCTCTTCTGTCATTGCTTTCTTTCTGTGCAGTTCAATATTATTTTGGGATCTCCGGTCTCAAAAAGTTGGCCTCCAACCTTCGGCTGAAAAGAAGAAAGATGACAAGATAATTACATGTCCATCTGATGTGCCAACTACTTTCAAGCACTTAGATCTCTCCTGGAGACCCCTCCTTAAGGTACAGCATTACACAGAATTATCGGAGAACAGCCAATATGTACTGATGTACCTAGGCCTTGACTTTTACTTTTAATCGCTGTGCTATAACAGCTAAGCCAAGCCTTCTGAAGGTGTCATCTTGCCAATGGATAAGATCAGATCCTACTCATGCTGGTGTCAACTCTTGTTGTGGCTGCCACTTGGAGTGATTACCTGCCTTGTGAGGCCAGGAGGGCTCCCTCATTTCTGTTGTTTCACAGAATATATACAACAGGAGGTTAGGGGGTTTGTTGTTCAGAAGGTTGTGGGGTTTTTTTGTTGTTGTTCAAAAGGTTGTGTTTTGTGCAAGGGAAATAAAATTACCTCAAAATTGGATTGTTCAAAATGACAATTTTGTAAATTGAAGAGGATTCTTTTTAAAATGACTTTTCTTGCATTGTTTGCTGCATGTCTTGTGCTGTTTGTATTGCATTGTTTTCTAATTTTATAATCCAGGATTTTTTGTTTGTTGTATGTATTGCACTGTTTTTTATTGCATTGTCTTCTCATTCTGCAATCCACCTTGAATCTCAATGAGAAAGACAGACTACAAATAAAGTAAATAGATTATTTAAAAAAATTAATTTCACCTGAAGGATTAAGCATGCCGTAAACTCCAGCCAGTTGAAACCACCATGTTTAAAAGTGTACTGGTTTGGTGGGATCACATATTGTATCTGCAACAGAACGGAAACTGTTTTAGGGGGGGAAAGCTATACTGAGTAACTAACACTTCATTTTACACTAATGTGAAATGTGTAGCCTTTCTTTCTGTTCCAGGGGCATATCAGAAATTTTTCTCTCTTTCTCTCTTTCTCTCTTTCTCACAATACTAGAACCAGGGGGCATTCATTGAAAATGCTGGGGGGAAGAATTGGGACTAATGAAAGGAAACACTTCTTCACACAACGTGTGATTGGTGTTTGGAATATGCTGCCACAGGCGGTGGTGATGGCCACTAACCTGGATAGCTTTAAAAGGGGCTTGGACAGATTTATGGAGGAGAAGTCGATTTATGGCTACCAATCTTGATCCTCCTTGATCTGAGATTGCAAATGCCTTAACAGGCCACGTGATCGGGAACAACAGCCGCAGAAGGCCATTGCGTTCACATCCTACATGTGAGCTCCCAAAGGCACCTGGTGGGCCACTGCGAGTAGCAGAGAGCTGGACTAGATGGACTTTGGTCTGATCCAGCTGGCTTGTTCTTATGTTCTTATAACTCCAGATTTAAAAAAAAACTAATGAATTTGCCCTACCTTCTAACACAGTTAAGTCTGCCAAAGTCAGATACTGGTGGAGAATACAGCCCAGTCAAAATAAGCCTCAGAGAGGAGCACTACTACACCAAAATACAAGGTAATGCTAAATTTCACTCTCATGTGTTTGGGAAAATGTTTCTTAGTTGTTAGCATAATTAAAACTGTAGCCAAATTCATTTAATAGCTACTGCCAGTCTTCAGTTCATCTTTGTGGTAATATTATGTTCTGTTTTCTGCTTATGCCTGCAAAACATGCATTTGTGAAGAATGTAAAACATGTGCATTGATGAAGAAGCCGTACAGACTCCTTAATGCCCTATATGCTTCCTAACAGCCTGTCCATATGCTATATGCTGAAACTGGTTTAATTGTCATGAATTCCCCTAAATAAATCTGAGACGTATAATCTGTGAGGGAGTTAGTGAATTCTGACTTGAAGCAATCCCATTGAACTACACATCTCAGTTATACTTGAAGTGATTCCAGGACAATTACAATTAAAGTTGATTGTGTTTGCCATGGAACTGTATCCTTCTCCTTGCAGCACTAAACTAATATCTGAAAAACATGATTGCTGCATTTAGTGTGTCTGTTTTCACACATAAAGTGAAAAATATATGAGCTGGGAGTGTGCAAGCTTTCAGTTCACACAGAACTCTTCATCAAGGCAAAGGGAAAGTTGATCAGTTAATAATTAGTATCCTTTCTTAACAAATATCTCCACTTGCCAACCTCTGTCAGTGCTCAAAGGTAAAGTATTCGATTTGGTAACTTTGTTCAGCAATAATTTTATACCCATTTTTTAAAAGACAGGTTACAATTGCAAGTCAGACAAGAGGCATCTAAAGATAAACTACCATATAGCGAGGTAACAACCCCATCCGTAAAACCACCTAAGCTGCTGGAAAATATCACTACCGTCTTTTTTGTTGGAACTGAAGTAAGTTGACATTTTAAATACTTCTTCGCTGTAAACGGAACAAAAAGCTGATGGAGAAAACAACATAATGGATTGTATATTGCTACTCTGCTAAACTAAGGGTCATGCAGTCTGTGGTTGCAAGGTGATTTCTGCCGATATGAAAATCTGTGCTGCTGAAAGAAGGCATTTTCCATGGCCTGTTAAAAGATCACCTTTAGCTAAGCAGGGTGAAAGATACAATTCTAAATATTCATGTGAACCAATGATGATGAATTGATGAATTGACCAGTGAATTCTTTATCTTGGATTAGCAGAATGTGAAAACACATCAGAGAGTTGATCAGCCTCTTCTGGCTCATTCCGCACATGCAGAATAATGCACTTTCAAACTGCTTTCAATTCTCTTTGAAGCTGTGCGGAATAGCAAAATCCACTTGCAAACAGTTGTGAAAGTGGTTTGAAAACGCATTATTTTGCATGTGCGGAAGGGGCCAGTCTGTTACAGGGGACCTTTTGAAGTGTGACTTAAACCTCTTCTCACAATAGAGAGTTCACAGCTACCAGAATAGCCTTATGAGTTGTTTAACCCTCCAAAGCAGGGATCCACTTTGGAAAAATTGCTTTAATATAGAAAAGTATGCTGTAGGTCTCTGACCCTTCCCCTGTCCATGTATGTGGAAACTTCACCTAATCTTCTAGCCTTTAAAAAGTAATATTACTTGAGCTTCTAGGCAAGCCAAGTTAATTCAGTCTGGAGATCTCAAAAAAACAACCCACCCACCCCTGGTATCTTATGATAAGGCAGTTGCTTATGATTTTCTGCTTTATTCTGAATTAACTATTCTATTTAGGATGGGTCCCCAGTGTTTTTGAGCCTGCATGCATCATTGGAATTTTGATGGGGGTGGTGAGCATTGCCACAAAATGGCTGCTACCAGAAATATCAAATCTAATATTTCCCTCCACACTTTGCAAAAGAAAAAAGGCAGCTTAATCCAGATCACTGGGGGGGCATTGCTTTGGTGGTGCAGGGAAGCAAAATGCAGAAAAACCCACAAACCCTCCCCACTTCAGAAATGCCCTGTCTTAGGCTCAGTGAGCTTATACAACCCCAAAGGGTGGCATAAATTGATGCCCTGGGCACTGGTGTCTCGGGAGACAAAGCTGGGTGGAAGCCAACTAAAGTTGGCTCCTCCCCCAGCCACGCCTCCAGAATGCCCCCACTCTGCCAGTGGAGCTGGCAGGGATGCAGGAGTGCTGAAACAGTGCTCTGTGCTACATCTGGCTGTTGTGGAGGTCTGCGGAAGCCACCTGCCATTGAATTTGCTCTTCTGCAGGGTAAGTGGCATGGGAAGGGCAAATTGGCCCGTGTAGGACCCTGCTACCTCCACAACTTCCTTTGCCCCTCCCCTGCTCCAGATTGGGCCATTACAGAAATAAGGGAAAATCTAAGGGAGGGAGGAAGAAGAGAGGAAGAAAAAGGAAAAGGAAAGGAAAGGAAAGGAAAACTTGGAGCTGGTGGAGAAAGGAAAGGGGAACTAAAAAGAAGGAAAACCTGAAGAGGGAATGGAGCCACAGACTGACTAAGGAAAGCCTGTGCTTATCAGTTGTCATCTCCAGGGGTTGTGGCTGCTGTTGCAGTTGAAAATCCTTTCATTTGAATTAGCACAGCCAATGAGCATAGCAGTGTTGCTTGACACTAGTTTCCCCCACCTGTTTTGCATTCTCTACTCCACTAAGCAGCAGTGGGGGCTGGGAGCTATCTGGTTCTGGCCCCTGGGCTCCCACTGCAACTGTGTGAAGCAGTGGGAGGAAAATTGGGGTGGGGGGAGAGGCTGGCATCAAGTTAAACACCATGACACTTCCAGGTATGTACTCAGAAGCATCATCATGGTGTCAGGATGATACTCTTGGAATTTCTTAAATTAAGAAATGCTTAGACCGACACCCAATGTTATGACATCAATTCTGGATGCATACTCAGAAATGCATTGCCCAACACTCATTTCCTGTGTGCCCCCCCCCCCCCAACATTTCTTGGTGCTTGCTTGCTTACAGCGGCTCCACCCACTTTCTGAAAAGCTTGGTGGATGTCAGGCAAAATACTGCTGGGAGCCACAGTGCCTATGGGGTGCTGCATTGGGGAACTCAGGTTTAGTATTTCTATTTTCCCTTTTTTTAAAAAAGCTGTGTAAATGTTTGTCTAGTATTGCCTGTTCCACTGCTCTTGTCTCTTGACTCATGAACTCAAGGTCTCAATGCCAAAATTGGAGACTAAGACATATGGTAAAATTTATAAATGACTTCTAAAGCATCAAGCATTTTTTGTGCATGTTCACAACTTACATTCCAAATATGAATGTAATGCACAGAATTACTTCCATTGTCCAAAGACTTCTGTGAACTTAAAAGAAACCAAATTTTGAGTTAAAAAATTGCCCTTTTTATGAGATAAATTGGAAGAAGTTCATAACCCCCTTCCTGCGTGGAAGTGAAGGTATTACGGATAACCAGAAGGTTATCTATCTTTTAAATAGCCACTGCTACAAGTTGTTGGAAGTGGTGGCCAAATTTTTTAATGGTGTTATTTTAACTCGTCTGAAGTTGTAACTGATGGCTGTTGTTATGTTGTGATGTTGAACTATTTATATGCCATAAAAGGTATTCAAATCGAATCGAAAATTGAGTAAAGAAATTGGGTTAGATCCAGCCAGTTTTTATGCTCAATCCTCTCTCCATTAAAGCCCCAATCCTACATGTCTTTTATCTGTTTCGATTCCATGATCCCCAGTATAGCTCCTCTGTTTTTCATCAGCAGAAAAGTTGGAGCCAGCCCATTATAACCCATATTTTCCTCAAACCTCCTGTTTCACTTGTTTACTGCATTTTTGTGGCATTACAGGATGGTGAAGTCCTTTGTACAGATTGGAAGATAGAAAGAGATGGTGACTCAGGAAGACTACTTGGTATGTTAAACTTCCTCAGCTTGATGAAAGATTGTTCTGAATTTAAGCGATTTACTGGATTTACTGGATTATATTGGATTTACTGGATTATACCAGTAGTCCAACTATTCCTATATTCTATTTCATGTAGTGGCTGACCAGTTGGGAGGGCATAGAGGCTAAAATCTCCCCACAGCCATGGTGCCTCTTCTGAGGATGTGAAAGTTCCTTTCAGTCACCGTGGCTAACATCTGTTCATTGACTGACCTTTCATGAATTTGTCTAATGCCCTTGTTAAGCCAATCCTGTGCCCATCTCCATGTCTACTGCCTTAACTCATTGAGTAAAGAAGTATTTCAGATGCCCCCGAGTGCTAATGCTGTGGTTGAGGGAAAAGAAATTCTACTTATCCACTTTTTCTAGTGATATACATAGTTTTATAAACCCCTGCTTCCTCTTGTTTAATTAGGTTTTAATCAATAAGATTGTTATCCCATGTTGAGACGTGAAGGTCCAGAAAAAGAACAAAAAAGTCAGTGGGGAAAACCACCCACCCGCATCTTTCTGAGGACTGTTCCTTTATTTGTTCTGATAGAAAAAATAAAAGATTTTGGAAACCACTAAAAAAAAATCAAATCCTGTAAAATTTGCTTTCAAAATTTCTGGAGATTTAACATATCTAATCCCTTGCCTGCATAATTTACTCAGAGGTTTTTGATGATGAAATTAATCAAAAGCCTTGCTTCAAATATATAATCTCGATTGGATCACTCTGATTATTCCTTTCGAATAAGCCATGCTAATTATTTTTCAGTTGCCTTCATTCCTCTGTGTGTTTAATAATTCTGCCTTTAATAGCCATTTCCCTGGAACAAACATTAGATTCACTGCCTTATATATTCCCAGGTAAGCCCTGGATCCTTTACTGAAATGTGGAGTAATATCTGCTGCTTTCTGGTTCTTGGGTAGCAAGGCTGTAAGAATCCCCAGGGGATATGCCTTCCAGATCTGGAGACACTAGTTTTTTTTTATTTTATTTTAATTTGCCTGTTCGTTTTAGAACTATATCTCTCATAATGTGTTGTGGCACTTGAGTATTGAGTCTTTTTTGTCAACAATGGCTAAAATGTAAACACAACAACAGAAATGTTTTAAGGTCTGTACACTATGCATTGCATACAATTTAAAAAAATTAAACCAACGAAACTGGACTCAGCAGGGCAGCAAGTACTGGGTTAGAAGAGTATCTTTGAGGGAATAATTTGAAAATCGCACTATTAGCAGTTAAACAATTTTCAAATCTAAACGAAAGGGTCATAAATAGCAGGGTTAACTGGTATGCATGATAGCCACTGACAAGGATAATCATACTTACCTGTATGGATAGCACTACGTCTGTTGTTCTTCAAATCCTCTTTGGTTTTAACAGTCAGAAGTGCTCAGAGTCTTTGAGACTCTTGACATAGGGAAGTATTATGATACATTAAAAGAGTATTATGCTATCTGCTTATTCCTTGATAGATGTGTGTGGGTGGGTGGGGTGAGAGCTAGGATTCTCTTCATCCAGTCTCTCTGAAAAGCCTGGAAAAGAAACGTATTACTCATGCTAAAAAACTTGTAAAGGTATGAAGATGAGGTAAACTTATGCATGTGCAAAACTACCATTCCTGTTTTTTATTTAAAAGGTCACAAGCCATCCACAGTACATAACGCCCATGATGGACTCGTCCATACGATACAGAGGTCTCCATTTTTCAAAGACATAATTCTCACTGTTGGAGGCTGGAATTTTGCAATATGGAAAGAAGGAGTTATGGTATGTCCCTCAGGAATGAGAAGTCACAAACAAGGAAGTCACAAATCCAAACATAGCATGCAGTGGTTCAGACAGATGCAGGAAGTATTTATTATTGTTCAACTATCCAGTAAGTCCCAGTGTGTTTTGAGCTCTACCAGCTCCATCAGGGAAACACTGAATTACTGAAAATATTTCTTTTACATGCTCCAAGAGGAGTTTCCTGCGGGCAACTCTCTGTTATATAATATTTCTTTGTGAATGCAAAGTTATTTACATAAGTCTGTACTTCCTGATGAATACCTGCTGTAGCTCAAACTATGTTAGACAGTGTTGCATGCCACTCTGAGTGAAGAGAAATTCCAGGGGCAGTGCTACTAGAGTTGGTTTCCAATGGGTGAGCATGTATTGAAAATTTATGGTATTTTAAAATATTTGCCTTATTTATAAACAAGCACGTAGCACACAGTTGCAGGCCTTAGCTGCTTCTTGTTTGTGCAAAGTGCTTCCCTTGCTGAAAATGACCTTTTTTAAACAAAGCTCCCCATCAATCAATTCCCCCTTGTCCTACTGCATACTCATAGATCTATTCACATGGGAGGCAGAATTATCTAGTTTAGTGCTGTACATCTGGGAATGTAATCTGTGTTCCTTTGGTGCAGCACCTGAACTAACAGGCATACTTTGAAATACACCACCATCTTCTATCTGTGTGTGTATAATCTCTCTCCTTGTAGGTTCTCTGGGGCTAACTCTTGAACAGAATTCACAAGACAAAATTAATAAGATTCTTTAACCCCAAAAACCTTCCAGCCTATAGAACAATACAAACAACAAAGATGTATGTAGATTTAAAAAGGTGTAACAGCAACCTAGAACTTGCAGTATGAATTCAAGGAAGGAGTTCGTTTTTGCTTGAAACAACTTATTGAGGCAAGTCCATTTTCTCCTGTCCAGTTGTTAGATTCTTCTAATGCACTGGTGTTGCATTAAAAGGAACAATTTTGGCATCACAAAAATCAGTCTACATCTTCAACTAGAAAACTGTAGCCCTTGTGCAAGGTGATAAGCAAAATTTTATTCAGCTCCCCAGGAAACATATTTTCCTTCCACTGCTAGCCTCCATTCACTGACTCTGCCCCTCCTAGGCTAAACCAGTTAGTTCCTGGGGGGTTATCCTGGCAGTGGTACTTACACAAGTGGTATGTGCCAGTGGCACAATGCTAATGAAATACTCTAACAAATAGGAATATATTAACAATTCCATTCCCACCCAGAAGGTAATGAGAACAGAATATTGGATTGGGATCTGGATTCAGATCCCAACCCTGATATGAATCTCACAAGAGGTTCTAGAGCCAGCCACACAATCTCAGTCTAATTTACATCTCTAGATTATTTTGAGAATAAGGAAGGAAGAAACATGTATGTTCCTTAGAGAAAGACTGGGATGAAAATGTACTAACTAGATAGATACATAGCAGCTGTAACTTGAAGTGAGGATCACTCTGTTAGTCACTTAGCATTTCTACCAAAACTCTTCAAATTCTATGGTAGAGTTAAATCAGAATTAATAAGCAAAATAATTAACACAACTATAGCAATAACCTATGAAATATGTTTATGCAGAACTGTGTCTGCTTGTGTATCGTAATTTCTTTCCATTCCAATGGTAAGCATTCTGGAAATATGGCAATACAGGGTTTTAAATGAACAGTCTTTTTGTAATGCTTGTTTTTGCCACTTTTAAAATTTTTAGAGTGGACCACTACTTCAGTCAAGCTGTGCAGCAAAGAGATACACAGTTGGACATTGGTCTTTATCAAGAGCAGGTGTTTTCTTCATTGGTCGAGAAGATGGAAATATTGACATTTGGGACCTACTGGAGAAAACGCATGAACCATCTCAGACCCAAAATGTCTGTATTTCACTGATTACTAGCATCAAACCCTGGTTCTACTCATGTATGTCAATGTACTATATATTTTTTAAAAGATTTTTTAAAATTTATTTCCTTTCACTTCTACCTTTAGGACTCTGCACAATTCATGCCAAGTAACAGCCAAGTGGCATGACATTCTATTTAGGATGCAGGCAGTTAGCCTGTGATGTGGAGGGTTATGAAATGGTGTATGGCTGAGGAAGGAAAGGAAAGAGAACAAAGGGGCACCATCTATTACAGAGGCCACAGCCTAGTGTGGTGTAAAACCTGGGATCTCCTCTGCAAGTAGCTCTTTTTCCTTAATAGCAAGGAGGACTGTGAAAGAAGAACATTTAATCATGGGCACTGCAAAACCTTAGTGTTATCAACATATCACACGCACATGCATACTAGTGAGCTTTGAAACAATGTTTTTAAAATTAAAAGCTGCTTTGGAAGCAGCTTAAGGGAAATTTGTTAAGGGAAAATGCACTTTTTCAGAACACCATGGAAGAAAAAGTCACTTTCAGGTGCTCTAAAGCAAAGAAACAGCAGATAATAAGAATTACACACACCTTGCCTTCCCTGCAGCTTCTATCCTCTAAACCTGCTCCTTCCAAAGTCATTTTTCATTTTTTTAAAAAGCAGCATTGTAGTTCACTTACCTTTTCATATCTTTGTGGTTCACTTACTTTTTTATGACAAACATTGAGGAGTCAGTGAATAGTGATCATTTTGGCTGACCCAGGGGAAAATACTATTTGGTCAAATTGGAAGCTCCCTGCTTCATGGCTGAATTTTATTAAGAAGATGAAAATGATCAGTCTCCCACATAACATGCTATTTGATCCTAGGATCCTAGGAATTAACAGTCCTGAAATCTTCAGAGATTTGTGGCCAATGATTCTGATGTAACTTGGCATTCTTATATGCATGTACGTGGGCCATAGGCAAGAAAAGATTGATTTCTGCTTTGATTGTTATGCCTATCATGTATACAGATAATCATCACAATTTAATAAGCCTTTGGTGTAATGGAGCAAAATGGTATTAGTAGACAAGAAAATACAAGAATCAAAGTGAAATTTTTAAGGCATATTCATTGTGACTGATATACTGAACACAAATATTTTACTCTGTTTTGTATGACTGCACTAATATCTTTTGTCTTCACTTACAGCCAAGCAACACTTCTTAGCAGTGTCAGATGATTTTGGTACACTGCATATTTTAGAAATTTCATGGACATTAAGTCACCCTTCTGTTAATGAGGTTTGTATGATAGAGTTTAGTATGGCAATTAACTAACTTATTCGTCAGGGTGAGGTATGGTGCATGCACATGGTGCCCACAATCTGGGCACTTTGGGCAAGGGCTTTCACTTGAGGAATGACCTCTAATTTGAAGAAGAAGAAGAGTTGGATTTTTATCCTCCCTTTCTCTCCTGTAAGGAGACTCAAAGGGGTTTACAATCTCATTTCCCTTCCCCTCTCACAGTAAACACAAAGAAACAGGTGGGTGGGTCTGAGAGAGCTCCAAAGAACTGTGACTAGCCCAAGGTCACCCAGCTGGCATGTGTTGGAGTGCACAAGCTAATCTAGTTCACCAGATAAACCTCCACAACTCAAGTGGCAGAGAAGGGAATCAAACCTGGTTCCTCCAGCTTAGAGTGCACCTGTTCTTAACCACTACACCATGCTGGCTCTCTCCACCATGCTGGATTAGGGCAACTATATTGCTGTTGAATATTGCACTTTCATCATAAAGAACGAATGACTTCCGCTCTTTGGTGGAAGTCACAGCAGCGTGATTCCACTTTTCAAAGAAGTGCAGATTCTCTTGCAGCATTTTAAATTGTTATTTCAGTGCCACTTTCGCCTAAACCATTATTATCTGCACTGCAAAGTTCTAGAACTTTGATAAAATAGAACTTTGATAAAATAGCATTTATATTGCCTCGGACAGCTGTTAGCAAGACTTTGCCTTTTTATAAAGTTGCGTCTTCTATTTTCTTTCTTCTTCCTGCAACAGGTAAGCAGGTGGCAGGCGCAACTTTTCAGAAAATCCAAGTCTTACTAACAGGCATCTAGGGCAATATAATTGCTATTTTATCAAAATGCTAAGTTTAACAGTACAGATATTAATGATTTAGATGAAAGCGATGCTGAAATAACATTTTACAATGCCATGAGAGAACTGAAAGGCTGGCACTAGGACCCAGTAGAGCATTTGAGCAGGAAGAAGGTCTAGGACAATGAGCCGGATTTATCCACACATCTCCTTGGTTCTTTATGTTGAAAAGGGTGTAATCATTTGCCATCTGAACTTTCCTGTCTGGAGAAGACAACCATGAGATGAATGGTTATGATAGTACAACAGTAGTACAATAACCAGTGACACATTGACTCAGTCTTAAGCAAATCCTTCATGAACTAAACATACTCTCATAATCACAGTATTCCAGTGTTCATCATTATTTTGAGCGAGAAGTCAAACACCGCGAGTATTTTGACCAGCGACAAGAATTCAGAGCCAAAGAAAGACTGGTATTGGCTAAAGAATCATTGAAGAAAATGGTAAGATCTTTTCCAAAAACAGAAAAGCTAGAACTGTGGGCATTTTGATAGTATATTTATCTTCAAGTGATCAGTCAAACATTATTTTACCTTGTCAGCATTAAATTATCAAATGAATTCCTTATGTATTTTCTCGGCAGTCATGTATTTTTTGTGATAAGGAGTATTTCAACTAACTCTCTTCTGTTTGACCTTATAGTTCATTTAATGCTTGTTCCTGTTTCTTAGTGGCTACTGTATTGGAATTTTTTTTTTCTTTAGCCATTATTCCACTTTGCATGGAAAAAGTGGTTAGAGAATCTTGCATAACCTAGGAATGGGAAGAGGATAAAGGGACAACATGTTAATCAGTTGATAACATACAATCTCCAGTGACTTATCAACATCTACATATGCCATTACGAATCAAAACTCATAACAAGAGCCTCAAGTACAATAAAACTGGAGGTGGAAGCCAAGTCTTCGAACTAAAGGCTGATAACAGAATAGGGGCTGGTTTCAGTCAGTGAAATTAACTGAGGAAGAGAGAATTAAATCACTGATCTCCTCATACGTTCCTGATGGGCTTCTATTAGTATTTTTAGGATGCTAGAGAGATTGTTATAGATTTCCTATTGCCTTGTCTGTTTTGTTGGCAAGTTGCCATAACGGTGTACTAGCAGAAGAGTCCACTTCATGGAGGTGATACATCTTTTCTTTGACATAAATGTAAGAGTCACCATGTTCCAAGAATTTTAAGAAGTAGGTCTTTAACTTTTTTTTTCACCTACAGCCAACAGGTGGTGGTCAGCGATCCAGGGAAATAATAGAAGAACAAACAAAGCAAGATTATGCGGAGTTTTTGAATACAGAGAAGAACATTCTGAAGGGACTTGGACTACTGAAGGAAGTGGATCGATTTAGCCTCTGATGACTCAACTAATTTTATGACCAGTCACTTTTATTTTATTCATTACAGTGCATGAAACATTTCATGAGGGATGTATTTACAGTGATGCTGATTCAAAAACATAATGTATATTGTAAATACAGGGAATAGCCTCATACAAAACTGAAATTTTGTTTAGTATTTTCATTCCAGATATCCCCAGAGCTAAACCCACTCCTATTCATTTTAATAATCAGCTGGACTCTAGTCCCATTTTGGTAATCCATCCACGTATGCAGAAAAGGAAAGCAGGCATGAGTGTGGAAAGTTTGCATATACACACCCTCAAGTGCACACCAAGCTGTCTGCACAGAGCAAACGTGCAGAAGTATCCACACGTACACTCCCTCTCCACGATCAGCATCACTGCTTTGTTAGCATTGCTGATCACAGGGAAGGAATGTGCAGACACTTCTCCATGCGTTTGCTTCATGCAGACAACTTGGCAATTGTGCAGGGGGAGGACCAGGCCAGTGTGCTCAGTGCCACTCTCCCTCCCCATGTTGTTGGTCAGTACACCGATGGGCCATCTGTACAGAGCTAGAGACAGCTCAACAATGTTTATTAAGCTACTATTTCGAATTCCTGAAATAAGAACTGTTATTTTTACATTCCATGAATGAAAGTGTAATGTGCGAAGCAGTGCTCTGTAATACATCAGAAATGCGTGCAATCACACAGAGGCAGCTGCCATGGCAAACAAAGAGCCATTCATTAGCAACATGCCATGTGAAGAGGTTCCAACTCCCTATCTATGGAGCCTGGAAGTTTCAACTACATGACAGATTTCTGCAGAGAACTTGCTTTCTGTGTCAGTAGCTGTCATAGGTAGCTATTTAATCTGCACATGTATATGGACTTAAGTACAAACACCATCCTAGAGTGTGGGTATAAGAGAGCAAATCAGAGCTTACATTACACCAAGAACTCAATTCTCATTCCAAATCAAATGCCACAAAGGACTTCCACATCTGGGCTGGATTACCTGATCTGGCATTCATTTACTATAAACATCTATAATCCAACATCTGCAAAGTATGGAAAAATGAGAGGCTGTCACTCAGTACACCAGACTTGGATGCAGGCTACGTCAAAATGGAAAGTTAGCTCTATAGCCAAGTGCCTTGCTACAAATTTATAAAAGGGAGAGGGAGAGAAATAATTTTGAAATCATCTCAACTGTTACAGTCACTCTGTTTCAATCTGCAGATATTAAGTTCAGAGCAAACACCTAAGACTGATTGGCTTCCATTAGTATTTTAGAACCCTAGAAAGATTCTGTTCTGTTATGGATTTCCTATTGCCTTGTCTGTTTTGATAGTAAGTTGCCATAGCATGAGAATGCTTTTAGTGTCCTATCATGGAGGTGATGCATCTGAGCAGAGTACTGGTGACTTTGAGCAGAGTTTGGACCATCCAATTTTTAAATCAACAATTTGATGATGCTCGGTAGGGCAGATCAAATTGTTGATTTAAAATTAGTCCAAATTTGCTGAAGTTTTGAGGATAAAAAGATGTAAGAGAAACAGAAGAACAGTTAGGAACAGGCCAACTTTTTTCTGCGTGATAGGATCATATTATAAGTCTGAATTCTCAGATATGCAGGTACCTCATTCCTAGAGGCACACATCTCTCCGTACATTCACATGTGTCTGTTAGGGCACCACCTTCCTTCATCTGACACTCCTTTCCTTTCTGTCAGCACCCAGACAGAAATATGTGCATTTCTATCAGCACTTTTTTTTTCTTTTTGGTCTAATTTCTGGCAACTCCACAAAGGCAGATTCTACAGGAAATGAAAGGAAGATGGCCCTCCTCTTAGTTTTTCCAGTAGCTTTCATATTGTTCAGGAAGAACTTTGAAAGAGACCTGTCCAATCTTTCTTTATAAATGCCATATTCAGCTGACATAGCTCATGGAGTTCAGTTTGGATGAGATCAAAAAACAGATTAGCTGCAGCTGTTAAAAAAGGGCCACATGAAAAGAGGGCCTATTTTAACCTGTGGGCCTGATGTTTTCCAGATAAACACTGAGGTGGCAGAGAATGTGAGGTAAGGAAAGAGGTATTACTCAGGTTTCAGATACACAGTATAACAATTTTTACAAAAAGATTGCAAGAATAAAGATTTGGGGGCAATGTGAAGAAAGAAATTGCGGTGTGGAACTAAACCTTTGAAAATATGAATAGTGCAATCCTAAACAGAGTTATATTCTCTTAAGCCTATTGACTTCAATCTGTTTGCCAGATTTTCATTACCAACGAAGGTGCTGTGAATTATCAGTGTGCTGTTGTAATAACTGATATGAATTGAAGTCATTTTGTTCAGTGATAGGGGAGGCAAGATATATAAACTATGCTGTTCTCCAAAGGAAAGGAAATTGCATTGAAAAGGATTTCAGCTTTCCTTTGGCAACACAGATGACAGCTGTTTGTGACTACATTCAGAAAATTATTGCCCTCAAAAGAAGTTGTAAACCAGTTTTAGTAGGCATTTACTTGAAGGAAGAGTAGCTCATTAATATGAACATAACTCTTTGGAGATGGAGCTTTTCATAAAATGAGACTTTTGATTACTGCCAGAGCCCGTTAAGCTACAGTGCAAACAAGCAGGAGCTGGCAAAACGGAATTAAAGATAGGAGAACACATTAAACACTGGTAAATTCATACTTTCCATGACTCACTGTGGTAGCAGAGTGTTCCATGTGTCCAAATTGTCTCAGCAGCAATTACAATGCAAAACGAACAGACAAACCCCAACATGTGGGGCCACTTTCAACTAAAAGCTTGTACACATGTTCCCTCTATTTCTCTCCCCCACCTACATCATCTAGCCCAGTGATTGTCAACCTTCCTAATGCCGCGACCCTTTAATATAGTTCCTTGTGTGGTGGTGACCCCCAACCCTAACATTTATCCATTTTACAGATGGAGAACACTGATGCAGAGAGTCTTAGGTGACCCCTGTGAAAGGGTTGTTCGACCCCCAAAGGGGTCCTGACCCACAGGTTGAGAACCACTGATCTAGCCTATGGCATGCTAAAAGTATATATTCTACCCAGTGGTGGTATCCAAAAATTTTAATAACAGGTTCCGATGGTGGTGGGATTCAAATAGTGGTGCCGCCGCACACATGCACCTCCAGTCCCTATTGGGCAGGGAGGTTGCTTTAGTAGCCCCTTCTCGGCACCAGAAAAAATTAGTAACCACTTCTAGAGAAGTGGTGAGAACTGTTTGGATCCCACCTCTGATTCTGCCTGAAAAGCTTTCATGATTCTAGAAAGCACCACTTGCTCTTAAGAAACATAATTTAAAATAGTGATAAGAAACACAAAATATCTATTAACTGTCTTCTCTTTTATGCAGCCAAAGTGGTTAAAGAGCAGGGAAAGATTTTTTTCCCTACCAATTTTTTCTACATACAATTGTGGCTTTATTATTAGCCTCTTTGAAACCTGCTATATTCTGTATAAGGATATGCTTCAAATATTGTGCTGCTTTTGAACATGACTTCCCTCCCCCCGAGACTGAAAGCTTGTGTTGTGGCAACCAAACTACCAGATGTGACCCAAGATTATCAGATTTAGACTGTAAAAATCCTGAGGATCTACTTCTGTATGGAAAATTCATAGCTATTTTTAGCATATCCACTATAGCTGTTTTAAAAATGGGCTGGCTGGCTCATAAAACACTCAGGTTTTCTTCAATCTGCTTGCAAAAAGAATCACCCACAGAATGAACTTGGACATCCACCCTAGATTAATACGAGGATTCATAACAAATTATGGGGGGGGGGGGAGGCAGATCAGTTAACTAGTAAGTAACGGTGCATGTTTGTTCAAGCTTGGACATGGGAAAAATATAACTGGCTCACTTGAGCAACATGTAGAAGGTCATGACCAGTGGTGGGATTCAGCAGGTTAGCACCACTTTGGCAAAAACAGTTGTTAAAATGGTGTTTGTAAACAACCAGTTGTTAAATTGTTTTAATCCCACCATTGGAACCAGTTGTTAAATTATTTTAATCCCACCACTGGTCATGACTTATTCCTTTACTCACAGGGAATAAAAATTGTCACTCCAAACTCTGAACAGAAAAATTGCTATGAACAGGGACTTAAGAAATAGTCACTGGGGTGGGGCGGGAAGTGTATTTATGCTAAGATGAGGAAAAGCAAATGAATCCTTTGAATATAATTATAAGCACACAGGGCGTTCCAATGAAATGGCTGAATGAAGTCTGTTTCTAAGAAAATGTGTTCAGGACTAAGTTATCACAATGGAGCTGGGAAGAAGAAATATCTGTCCATAGATGTTAAGTGACCAGAGAGAGAGAGAGAGAGAGAGAGAGAGAATGTATGTATGTATGTATGTATGTATGTATGTATGTATGTATGTATACACACACATATGAGATATTAAAGCAACATGAGCATGATCAATTAATAACATAGTCACTGAGTGATAGGAATCTGAAGGGAGCCAGATGCACTAGAGGGAATATGGTTGCCAAATGCCCTTGTAACCTATCGTATAATCCCATAAATACAAGGCTACTGATGAAGCCAAACCTCTGTTGGGTTCTAAAATTAAGAAAGAAAATGTAATTCTTTTCCTCCAATATACAACTGTCTTTGTGATGCATTGCTGAACGACTGCCCAGTTGTATGATAGCATTTAAAGGGCATAGATGGTGGGAAGTGAGAGGGGACTAATGGCGGTGTGCAAACTGCAAAACCATAAAAGGACAACGTGAACTGCCCTTAGCTCCCCAGGTTCACAATCATCCATCTCCTGATACGCTGTAAACCGAAATGTCAAGAACGGCGGGCTTTTCCTGGTGTGGTCTGAAATCACTGATTGCTTGTGTATAAAGCTACGAGGCTGGAAACATCCCGATTTGTTGATCAGAGGCAGGGGCAAATCGGGTGTTTGGACTGATGAACTAGTCCAATCATTTTTACATTTTTTTAGTGTTAGTATCAATTTATCAATCAATTGATATGGTTATTTATTTATTTTTAATGAAGGAGCAGGGAGACCATGGGCAATAGAAATGATACAGCAGGACAAGAAGTGGGAAGAAGTCAGTAGCAGGGAGGAGGGTATGGGGGAAACATGCAAAGCAGCATGGGAGAGTGGGCGGATATGACTAGGTGGGCTGGCTGTGGGTGAAGGGAAAAGGTCTGGGGCAAAGCTGTGCCCACTGGCAAATCTGTCCCACTCTGGCAGTGAAGCAAAATTAAAATCATGCTATAAGTGGAATTGCATGCTGCGGAGAGAGGAAAATGAAAGTGAGGCTAGAGGAAATAAGTCCGTACAAGAAATCTTGCCATGGCAGACATTTGTTTCCACCATGCAGCAACACCTTGTGCACAATCAGCCAATATTTGTTTTATTGTATACTAAAGGCTCACATTATCAGTTAACCTGATTTTCAAATTCTCCTCTCCACTTGTTAACCTTGTTATACTGATCCATAGCTCTGTAGCCTCCAGAGAGGACTACTGTAATTTGCTGTATGTCCAACTGCCCTTAAAGGGGGTCCTTGAACTTCAGCTTGTTCCAAATGCAGCAACTTGAATTTTGAGTGGTACTGGGCTAAGTTCAATATGCTAGTTTGACTTTAAAGCCATTTATAACTCAGAATCCTCACAGTTGAAGGACTCTTCCCACAGAGACTTACTGGCCAAAGCTACCCAACAGCTGTCAGAGGTTGCAATGTTTGAGGAGATACATTTGGCCTCAGTGAAAGCTATAGCTTTCTTGGTGGTAGTCTTCTCACTGCTTGGAATGGGATGTTCTCCCTGTTTTTTTTTTTTTCAGCAGCTTTTGCCAACTGATTCTGACAGTGATGGTTTCTATAAGGAGTGTTCTGCACATTCTGCTGATTGTAGTATGCTGGCTTTTTCTTTTTAAAAAAAGCTTACAAATGTATCTAGTTTTGAGTGGCAGATGTTCTTGGAGATTTTACTACGATGGCTCTGGGTATTTTACAACAATATTTTTTATCAACAACTGAAAGCCAATTTGAGAACAGATAGAAGCAAGATAGAATTATTTTAGACAAATAGTGTGATGGCAACAGATAACACATTAAGACTAAAAGAAGACTTCTGTCTTGCATTCCCCTGGTTGGTCAGGAATCATGTCTTAAGTTCCCAACCCTCAGCCATATATGCATATTCTTATTCTCACAACCTTCTTCCTCCCCTCACCTTGCTACCTGTTCTATTTTAGATCACAGGTTTCTCAGTGAGGGTACTTGCCCTCATGGAACCATATCCTTTTAAAATGTACCTTCTTTCCAGTTGTACAGTGCACTCATACAACCCTGCAAATATTAAAAGATGTCCAAACTTTTTGAAACCAGAAACCAGAAACTTTGATAAGCCATCCATGCAGATTTCCACTAGCAAAAACAAGCGCTTAATATTTTTTCAAACAATGGCAACCATTTGTAAAATACAATCCATTTTTATTCTTAATCCAGGTTTTATTCAGAATTAACATAGTTCAAAAATAATCCATAATTCCTGTACATATACTTAAAAAAAGCTCACTGATTTATCCATAAATGCTTCAGGTTAAAATTGATGTTTTCAAACAGTACCATTGTTATTACATTGCCATGATTGTACAGTGTATTTTTCACACTCGTAATAATAATAAATTAATAAATGATGCTGGATAAAATGCTGACATTTCTTTAGGGGGAACAAAGGTGGCAAAATCACAAACATAAATTCTGCCATCCAATTGTAAATAAATAGTTAAAACATAATCAGACAATATATAGCAAGGCAAGTACATATTAAATAGCACATCAGGTCCATGGGCAGGGAAAAAACAGACGGTGATAATGGACTAAAACAAGAGAAAATTCAGTCCCATTATGGAGGCTGAATGAGATCCAAAACATTCCTTAAAGATAACTAACCCCTTCTACACTTAGCTTTAGAAACACAAACAGAAAATACGACTTGTGTACATTACACACTCGGCCCTCATTTTTTATGAAGCATCAGTCTGCATGACTTTTATTGCTTGGGTCTTATTGCTATACAGGAAAGGAGAACAGTTTTCACTGAGACTTGAATAAGAATGTCTGCTTTGGTTAACTACTAAGGTATCAAATGTTTGAGAGTAAATCTAATAAAGGTTTATCACATTCACCCTTCTAAAGGCAGAGATGAGAAGTTGCCAATACTAATTTAACACAAGCTGCCAAGAAAAACTATAAATTTTATAGTCTTAATAATTTTAATTTTCATGGCATTTAAAGAAACAAGGAAAAATTTGAACAAAAACTTCAAACATTTTCAAGTCTTTAGACATTCTTTTTTTAAAAAGGCACTCTCCTTGTTCACATAAACTAAAATACCCAACTGACAATGCTTTAAGAAAATCAATGAAATCCCACAGAGATGTGAGCTTTATGTTTTCTACATGTTCTGCCTGTATTTATCTGTACAAGATATAAAAATATTTACTACACTGCGGGCCCCAGCAAAAGACTAAACTGTGGGTCCCATGACTCTCTTCTAGCCATTTTTATGCAAATTAAGGCACCAGGAGGAGTGCAGAATCTACTTGCAGCAGGGTGTGAGGGCCCTGGGCATCCTCCCCCCCACCCCCATGATTGCCACCCATCTGATTGAGCATCCATTAAAGGACGATAGACTGCATGAGTGGGATGTATACACAGAGGACCTGATCACCCTACATACACACAGCATATTCCCATGAGGTGACCTCCAAATGCCACTATTTATACTGTCTGCGTTCTAGGCTGGTGGTTGAGCCTGCTGTAACATTCCATATAGCCTCAGCTTCAGTGTTTGTCTAGTCTTTACCAGCAGATTTGAACTCATGAAGGTAGGCTGCAAATCACCCCAAATCAGCACACATATTGAGGTGCTCCACTGAATTTAGCAATGTTTACTTCAGAATAAGAATATGTTGAAGGTAAGTTGCAATTGCTATTTTCTGGGTATTTTACAATATCCACAATGTGGTGTTTTTGTCTGTCCAGGCCATGCAACTATTTCCTGTCACATTCCCTGCAACTCAGTACATAGCAGCTACTTCTTTCTCTCCAGACAAGAAAGTAATGGCCATATTCACCAACATGAGGTATGCAAATCTCTACAGGAAAAAATGTGTAGAGGCAAAATACAAGTGATTACACTAATCAATAATGGTCTTGATTATACAGTGAAACAGCATGTGGTCCTATCAGCGTAGGAATCTATGTCTTTCAGTTAGCAATGAAAATGAATGAGGCTTAAAAATTCAAAAACAGCCAGTCAGCCCTGAAATCTGTTTTTTTTAAATTCTGAACATTGCTCAACATTTAATTCTGAACAGTCCTCAAATCTGTTGTTTTTTTAAAAAAATTCTGAACATTTGGCATTAGCAACAAGCAGATCCTTTGATTCAGTAAGAATTACTGCTTGGTCTTCTAACAGAATGTGACTGATCTTTGGACAGTATATGTATACGGGGGCAACAAATGCTTTAAACAATACAAACAGTATAAAATTACTACTTCTGATGAGTGATCATTTTCCTCAATTTGAAAACATGTCTGGAAATTCCTGTCTGTGGCCTTTTAGCAGAAATTGCACAAATGGCACAATAGGATGGTAAGCATACACTGTCTTATCCTGGCAAGTTAAGATTTTGCACATTTTTAAAAAATATATCAGAAAGTGAGCCGGAGCCTCCAGGCTCAACAGATGTTCTTCAACTCCCCCCTACGCAAAGACACCCACTTTTGCTCAGGGAGCCCCTTAATTTGGCATAATAAAAACACTGACCTCTATTAGAAGTGGTACTGTTATTGAAATCTATATGCCACTTTTCAAAAATACTTATATAACAAAAGAACTTACTCCAGGTCTACCAGAGGCTGTGGCATCTATGAATAAAGATATTCCTATAGAACATATAGCAGTCCTGTCTCCATGCAGGGCTTGTATTCTTGACCGAATGGGAAGAGAAGGCCAGACATGCTTCCCACTTCACCTACCTGCCTGGTTCCATGTCTATACAATCTATCCAAGCATCCGCCAGATGGATGGAGAGAAAAAACACCAGCATGCTATGCCCTACAGGGACTCTTTCAAATTTAAGGGTTGTACCTGTAGTGGGCTTTATCAAAGCCCAGTGTTTTTAATATATAAATATGTACAAAACAAAGTTAGAAAAATATATAATTTTTGCAGTTTAAATAATTGCTGGAAAGTGTTAATACAGGAATACATTAATATTTGTACAATTAAACTTTTAATATATGTGTGTGTGTATATATATATATTTTTCTAAATATATATATATATATAGAAAATTTTCTTTTCATAGCAGCGTTTGCATTGCAAGTGAAGAGGTGTCAAAATATGGTAGAACATGATCTACCTATAATTTGTGCTGCAAATTATCACACAAGCAGCAACACTAATCCTCCTTCTAGGAGAGCATCCATACCATGGCTAAAGTTTCAGGAAAAAGGAGTGCTCTTCCTGTGTAATGTAGACAGAGAGGATGACTTGCATATATTGCATAACCTGTCTAAACTTCATAAGTGCATAGTACCTAGAGGAAGGGGAAATTCTACAGACATGTCACAAACATACCAATCGAGGTGGATGGGAAGAAAAGGATGAAAAGCAACACTGGTCATTGAAGGCACTAAGCCTACTGGGGGATCATAACCACTGAACAATGCTATTACAATACAAGCACTCCAATCAAGGGCATGATCATTGCCCCCCACCCACAACAAATATTGGGACAGAAACAAGGCACAGGACATACCAACCAGAGGCACTGTGTAGAAGATTACTATTAGTAACGGATACTGAGTTTGTTCTTATTGAGTTCCCGTTCCAGGTTTCCTATCAGAGTGTCAATGCTTTCCTGTAAGTCTTTGAGGTTTACTCTGTGGTTGACTGAAGAATCCATTGTTTGCATTGCCAAGTAGGCCTGAAATGTATGCTTTTTGGACATGCAATCAGGTTGTTCAGTCAGTTTATCCAAACCATCCACTCTGCTGTCATCTCCACTTTCAGCCTCTTCTGAAGGAACATCATCATAGTCTGCTTCACTCACAGCCTCCTTGGGGTTTATGAAGTAGTTCTCCCCACAGCCACTCCAGTCTCCAGCATAGCGGTTACTTGAAGGACTATCCAGCCTGGCTGGCCTGGACCTCAGTATCCCTGATATTTCAGCACCGTTCAAGTTCAGCATTTGAGGTCGTTGCTTCTTAGGTCTCAGATAGTTCACTGAGGACGGCTGCTCAGGCAGTGCAGATTCTTTGGCAGCTGAACGTTGCACTAAAAGACACAGAACAGTTTAAATGCATTACAGAAACAATCAGGTATAAAGAGAAAAAAAACACGGCAACAATAGCCACTATTTCTGTCCACTTATATGCTTGGAACATGCACTAAAAACACATGCGCGCTTGACAGTCAACACATTCCACTATTTTGGTTTTTCTGTGGTCCAGTAATCTTATGTGGGCAGGAGTAAAGCCCCCATCTAAAAACTATCATGCCTTTAAGTCTATGCACAGTGGCAGACATCTATTAAAAATTAAATGCCTTGATTAACTTCGCAAGTTAATCACAGTCATAATACTGTTCAAATAAAAGCTGAAAAGCTTCCACCTTTCAAGCCTCCTTCACATTCAGCTAGGGAACAGAAAGAAAGCACAGGACATATTGATGTGTAACGACTACTCTAGAAAGCTGCCCTTTTTTGAACCAAATATGTGCAATGCAGGCCAAAGCATCTTTTCACCCCCTATGCAGCCATTAACTCCAACTTGGGCGGGTGGGGGGGAGGGGGGATACACTCCACACACTTTTGGAATTTTTATTACCTGAACTCATGATTCTACAGCACAAGAAACTAAGAGCCTCCTCCTGTTATCGGCTTCCTATGGTAAATAGCACAAATGTTTTATTGACCAATGGCTAGTGGGCACTTTGACTGAAAACTGGCTTTGCACAAATGCATATTGCTGTTATTCATGCATCTACTGCTACACATTTTTTTTATTTCACCCCAACAACGTGCTGGTTGCTGCAGTTTATATAAAAAGGACACCATTCCTGCTCAGAAGTCTTCTGTCTCTATTTCTGTGCACAGATGAAAATCAAAAGAAAGTGGGAAGGCTTGTTAAGGGATGGAGGAAGGAAAGGGATTAATAGATAATATTATTATCATTAATAATAATAATATTCAGATCAAGCAAATTGGGAGACAGGAAATGGACTTGTGTGGCTTAGGGACAAGAAGAGGAACACATGGTTTTTACAGATGAACTTTAAGAGAAAAAAGGTGCTCACATACACAGACCAATGCATTTGAATTCCTTGAATGGTGTGTGAGTGATACAAGGTTTGTTATCAACATGCTAAGAAGGCAGAAAGTACCCAAGAGATGAATAACATGAATAGTGAAATGGTATAGAAGTGCCCAGACAGCAACAACTGCAGCCATATGCCATATACAGCGCATGACAAATATCTTGCTTGTCACGAGCCGGGAGGTAATGTAGTCAAGCATTTGCCATGGCCAACATGTTCCTAGTTGATGCAAATGAATCCCAATGTATGCTTCACCTCTCTACACAAATGAGTCTTATTGGAGGGATGCATGTCTTATTAATCCTTAACGATCCTGATTTTTTTAAAGAAACACCCCCCCACCCCACCCCAGGCACATTAACAAAAGCTCTTCTGTTTGGGTTGTGGTCTCTTAAGGCAAAGAGGTCATATGTTAAACTGCCAGCTTTGTTACACTTTCCAACTGAACAAAGATCATGTGTTTTCCATTTATTTAAAAAAATGAGTTGACCTGTGGCATAAACATAGTGATCAAATTTTCCAAATCTACAGGAGGATTAATGTTCCAAGGTCCACACTCAGATTCAGGCTGCTTCTGAGATGCACAGCTCACTCCATAATGTTCAATTAAATTATTGAAAAGCCAAAGGACACTGCATGATACCATCATAAATTTCTACAGCAGGGTTTGAAATTCTCTCTTATTTAGTCCATAGTTTGTTCCCTTGCACAATCATATATACTTCAATACAGAATTTTCTCTATATTTTTTATGATCTGTGATTTCTCCAAATACTGAGCAATTTCAGATTTCACTGTGAAAAACAACAGATGCGGAATTCAAGGCCATATGGCAAAAAAAGTGTGTCCCACGCATGAAAGCCAGCATATTCAAGGACCTGGGCACCTAAGTTCAAATCACCCAGCCTTGAGTGCCCCAGGACTGGTTATTCTGTATCAGCCTAATCACCTCATAGGAACATTTTTCTTTCACCCTGACCTGCAACACCAGGAAATAAGTAGCAGTCACTGCAATAGCTCATGAAGGAACAAGAAGATGAAAGAAAAGTCTGTTAGGGGCTTGCAGTAGCAAGGAGGAAATAAGGTGAAAGGAACCACTGAGAGATATTTTCTGAAATTGAGGTACTATGACTACAAGGAGTGCAGTTATGGTATAACTAGCAGTATAGCCTATTGTAGTAAAGAATACACCAGGCTCTAGACAGCGCGGGCGGGGGGGGGGGGGGCTGGATGGAAAAACAGCTGGAGGTGGCGGAGGCCATGGCATCTGGGCAGGCTGCTTGGGGATCACATGGCGGAGGGAGAACAAGTAGGACCATCTGGTCAGTTTTTGTGGTGGGGAGAAAGGGCAGGAATCTGTGGGGGTGGAAGAGGGGGGGAATGGGGAGGCTGGTGGAAGACTTGGGAGGGCAGAGGGCAGCAAGGTGCTGCTGCCTCACCAGCCCAGTTTGTATTTGGAGAATGGTACAGGGCAGGTGGGGGGATGGAGAGGCTGGTGTTGGTGGGCTTAGCAGGGCAGTGGGCAAGGCGGAACTGCCCCACAAACCTGGTTTGTCTTTGGGGGAAGTGGGAGATGGTGGGTGGGGGAATGGGGGGGGGGCTTCTGGTGGGACCTGGTTTAATTTTTCAGGGGGATATAGCAGAAAGAGGAAGGGGGGCTTCTGATGGGACCTGCGGGGTTGAGATGGCAAGCAGAAGATTGGGGGGTGGGAGAAGGCAGATGGAGGAGTGGGGAGGCTTGAATTTGGCCAGCAGGGCAGCAGGCAGCAACCCACCAGTGCCCTGTCGGGTTGACTTGTTGTATGGGGCGGGGGAAGGGTGGTGGGACATTGGGAAAGATATGGGGAGCCCAGCAGGAGGGCAGCTTCCTGCAATCCTTGCCACTAGGCCCAGTTTGCTCCTGGGTCAGGGAAAGGCAGATGGGGGAATGGATGGAATGTTGCCCAGCAAGGAGTGTGCAGGACTCCTTTGTGAGTCCTGCATGCCAATTGGTGGGAGATTCATTGTCACAACATTTTATCCCTGAATGAATTATATGTTGGGATATTACTAACATAGGTAAAATGTGGACATCTAGATATTTGAACTTCTTGTAGAGCCTTGACCCTCGCCAGATGTAATGTGTTACCCTCTGCTTTTAGACAGGGGAGGGGCTTGGGAACTCCCTATCATGAAAGAACGTGTTCCTATGGAACTGGGTGTGAAGAGTTGGTTCTTCATGTTCTATTCTACTGCCCCCTTTACAACAGGTCTAGGAGCAAATATTCAGAACCCTTACTGATGGGTCTTGAGGAGGATGCTGATAACCAAATAATTATATTCCTTTTGAATGGTGATTGTAAGGAGATTCTGGAGCTGGTAGCAAAATTTTTATGTTTTGTCATCGACAAATGTGCATAAAGGGGTTGATTGTATCCTGCTATTGAACTGATATTTGAACTTCTGAAGTTTTTCTCTTGCTGGCATAGGTACGACAGCACTTTCCTTGGTTCACCAATTCAGCGAAAATAAATTAAGATTAAGCTCTTACTAGAGTTACAGGTGAATCAAGAATGATATACATTAATTGGAAATACAGTTGCTGTCACTACAGATGGTTGACTACCAGACAGGCAGTTGAATATCATGCAGCAGTATATTATTATTCACGCAACACCAATTTTGAACACTACGCCAGCTTCCTGTAAATGACAGATTTCCAATGGCAGCTCTAACATGCTGAACCTTTTCCACTGTTGTGCATACTGCTGTGAGTTCTGCAGGGCCTGTAAGACTGAGCTGTTCCACTGGGCTTTTGGGGAGGCTGGCCGCTGACTGCCCCCCCCCCTTTATAACATCGGTAGACCCTGCCGTTCCCCTCTCAGGAGGGTTTTTAGCTGTTGGACGCCACATGTTATATTTGTAATTGTAACTTGGAACACTGTATTTTAATGGGGTTAGTATTTTAATATTATAGAGCCTATATTTATTTATTTATGGTTGTTTAATTACCTTATACTGTGCTCTATTATATTCATGTTGTGCACCACCCTGAATCCTTCAAGGGAAAGGGCGGTATATAAGATTAATAATAATAATAACAACAACAACAATAACAACAACAACAACACCCCAATTCTACTATTAATGCTGTTGTCTGAGGCTGGAATGGGTTGAAAAGGAGTAACATTTCAAAAGGTGATTCCAGAACACAACCAAACCTGGACACTTGAAACAGTTCAGTCTGTACAAAAATTCCATTCACTCTACAGTCCATGCCAATGTTTAGAAAGCAGCAAGCAGGTAGTGTAATAGAGCTCACCTTCTGGCCTCAAGAGGATGCAAACAGACAATGTGACCTGGCAACTGATGTGGCAAAACTACCATAGAATGCATATATTTGGCAACATGACTGGTTGTTTGAATGCTTGGAAATATGGAAGGTCCTGGTATCTGCCATGTCATGGTTTGGATCAGATGGCTTACATTTGCTACATTAAAGAATCTGAAGTATATGAAATTTTGCCCTCATCAGTGACAGTTTCATTAAATTAACTGCAATATTAAGCTGTTCACATCCATTCCTGTCCTCATTGCTAATATCTGAGGAACAAAAGCAAAGCTGCAAATCTAGAGCAGTTTTTAATAACTGGAATGGTTGCTGAGAATGATTTTGCTTCTCATTGAGTGGGAAAAGGCAGAAGAATTGGCTGAAGACTTGTGACAAGAAAAGCACCCGGAATTACCCGGGGCGCCATCTGCGGTAGGACGGAGTGGACAGCTCGCCTTCCCCTCGCTGTGGAGCTGCGGTCACATGATGGGGGAACCGTCACGTGACGAGGGAGCCGGGCAGGCTATTTAAGCCAATGCCCAGCTTGGCTCAGCCTCCTGATGAGGCTGCAATCAAGCGGATAGTCGAGGACCTGCAGATGATTCATTGGCGGCTGCCAAGAACCAAGCTTTTCTGGTCCGGGCAATTAGAGAGGAGGGCTTGGAGGAATTCCAGGGCTCTCGGAAAGGTGGACAGGACAAGGAGAAAGGCTTGTCAGGCTGCAGCCCGGGTAGTGCAGGATATGGGTGGGGTTGTTATACCTCAGCAGGACATATCCTACGTGCAGGAAGCACATTTTCGCCCTGATGGGTTCCATCTATCTGAGTGGGGGATGGATCTCTGGCTCTATCCCATTCAGTTCACCTTATTGCAGTGGCTAAGCGGCACGCACTAGGCAGATGGCTCTGGGCTCCGGGAGCTGGGGCGGAAGCTGCTTGAGTCAGCTCAGTGGCGATTTTCAGGGAATAGGGGCATATCCTTTGCGGGTAGGCAGGCTTGCATGCCAGACCTTCTCACAGTGGGGGCCTCAATAAGAGGTCTGGGGGTAGTGGAGGGTTTGAGGGCGCAGGCCTGGAAGTCCTGTCTTGAGCTTTCCACCCCTGGCAGAAGGGGGTGTCACAAATGGGTAAGCGCCCAAGTGGCATCTAGAAACCTCCTGTCCCGGTCCCCTATGGGGGACGGTGCTGGGTTCAGCGGTTCGCTGCCCAAAGGGCCAGGGGTCAGCAGTGGGCTGACTGGGACCAGGTTCAGCAGTTCGCTGCCTGGTGGCCAGGATGAGCCCCGTTATGCTTAACCAGCTTCCAAAAAGTTATGTGTTACTGTTAATAAACCGGGCTGCGGCCATTCTCATTCCAACAAGCAAAGTGTTATGTGTAGTTAATTAGGGTAGCGAAATCCACACATCTGCACGCAATTACATTTGTCTACAGATTTTAAAAAGTTGTTTTAAATAGATCTGTTGTCTGCAAAAGGATACTTAGTACCAATCATACTGCTCTAATAATCCATCAGGTTCTTCTCAGCTATGGCTGAAGTATTTCATAAGCACCAAAGGAATGACTGTATTAATTAATGCTTATTTAATAAGAGCTGTGGGTCAGTTCAGATGATTCACCAGTCCTATACATTAGGGAGGGGGGAACATGCCTTATCTCCTTGTTACCCATGACACTAGTCTCACCTCTAATGCCAACAGACATCCACATATATTGATGTATTGTCAGTTCAGTGCATGCAACTTCCATAAATACAATTAAATCATAAATCAAATGTACATTCCAATGGCATGTATGGAGCTAACTATGTCAAACCAACCAATACAGAAATGTATAGAAGTCACTGGTGATGGAAGAAGGGTTAATGAATCAGGTGAGTCAGATGTACTGCCCCCTGTTATGCACCTTATGATGCATAATAGGGCCAGCTTATTATCTGAACCAGCACTATCAATTGTATCACAAAGTCTTGGTTTTTTTTTCAAAACTTGATCAACATAAAACAAAAAAATATTTTGCTATAAAGCAAGCCAAGTACTCCTGGAGCCAGACCTGCTTCCATGGAGTTCCCTCAGAATATTCCTCAATACAAAAGGCAAACAAAACATGTATATAAAAATGACACAAGAGGCACAGATTTCCCAGAGGCACAGCTTGTTTTGCTTAAACAGAAAGAATAAAGTTGATGATTATAGCTGAGCAAGTACTACAAAGCTGAGCAGTTATACTTAAAAAGGTACCATTTTTTTGGCTTACAGTTGTCATTTTAATAGTACTCCAATACTGCTACTTTAATACTCCTGCCTTTATTTGTTAAGTGGTAGATGAGGAGAGAAAAGATAACAAGGCCTTGTCCATTGTCTCTGACAATAGTTTTTGGTAACCAGTATTTGGAAATATGTAAGTTCTGTGGAGGAAATTCCAAAACTACATTTATGCTGACTTACTTCCCAACAAATAGCCAGAAGAAAATATCTGACCTCCTCTACTAATTTACTACTGCAGCTTGCATTCAGTAAATTATTAACACATTTTCTAAATACATTAATATCATCCCTTTTTATTTGGAAGTTTTTTTTCCTACTTTCCCATCAGCAGTTTACAGTAAACTGCAAAATAAAGGCAGATTTCTCTTGCCTCCTCCAAGATTTTTTACCTGGCCACAGCTGAAGTAGGTAGTGTAGAACTTCAATATGTTTTTTGAAATCCAAGGCACTAGCAAGTTCTTCAGAGTCTGTGAACACTCTGTTGTTATGGTTGGAAGTTTCTTGCCGCTGGCTCAACAATACTGGCCCAAAACAAACAGCTAGGTTCTGGCATGTCATTCTGTTTATTTCATGGTATGAAGCCACCAGTTTCAGATGGTCCAAAAGCATCCTTAGAGTGGCCTAAAATGTAAAAAAAAAAAGAAAGGATCAACTTTGGTTAGCTACTTACAAGAAAAGACAGGTGCTATCGTCTGGGAGTACTAGTTCTTTTAATGTGGCTACAATATTGACATACATACATAATGCTAATAGTCAACAGAAGACAACCTCCTGAAAGAATCCTTTGTGTGTTAAACATAACAATACAGAGATCTTGTGTTTTTGCAGCTGCTCTCTGTTCTCGTAACTCATCTCCTAGGGAAGTCTGCCAAAAGACATTAAGATATGTTGGGTAAATATTCAGTGGTAGAGCAAGGCAAAGGATGACTTTAGCTGTGGGCTTAGAGTACCGTTAGTATATTTTACATTTACTATTTTGTTGCCTTCTGAAGTATTATAAAATACTTTGAGCCTGGCAGGAAGCAGGGCTTAAGATCAACAGTTCAATTCCACCACCTTCTTTTAATGGCTGATTTCAGAATGGCTGCCATTGTGCTAGTAGAGACTTCACTTTTAACCATGCTGTGACACATAGCATTTGGGGGGGGGGGGGATCCCATCTACTGGCCTTCAGAATAGGAATGTGCATTTGCCTATCATGAAATAGTTCATGGTAGCACAAGCAAGGGTTACTGCTGGCCAGATTGGCAGGGCACAGGATGGAAGGAGGTGACAAGCCTGTAACTTATTCCTTTGGGTCAGCCACTGGTAGAGCAAGATGTCCAAGGAGTGAAGTAGAAAGGGTGAATCAGAGAAGCAGGGCTTCCTCCTGAAAGGAGCTGTTCTGGAACTACTGGAGGCTGGAGAAGAAAGAACATGTGATGGGAAGAGATGCTGGAACAAGGCCACTGGGCTGATGGTAGGCAGGGCATTCAATCTCAGGTGGGAGCCTGGAAGATGTCATGAAAGTCTGAAGGATCAGCACTGAAATGAGTAAAATCTTAAATGGGTGAAGAAACTGCCTTTAAGAAACAGTGTCCAATGGCCATATGCTCTCCTGTCCTAGGTTGTGATTTACAGCTGACAGACGTGTGGGGAAGGTGGCAGACCTGAAATGGTTTATTACATGGTTTCAAATATACAAAGTATTTTGCATCACCCCCATGTCTGTATGTTTTCAGTGTATGGCCCCGCCATAGCCAGCACTGAAGCCCGCCCTGTACAATATGCTCTAACTGCCAGACAGCATCACTCTCTCAGTGGCTACTGCAATAGCAGGTAGAACTGCTGCTCACATTTTGCCAGAGAGGTTTGTCTCTTCAGCAGTGGAAGCTGCTGCAGCAAAAGATAGAGAAATGCAGCTTTATCCATATGCCTGGTTTCCACATGTGCACAGCCCTCTGATCTTGGCCAAAGCTTCTCCAACGCACATTCTGGAACTAATTTCAGCTGTGTTAATAACTGCAAGCATGCACAATTGTTTCAGAAATAAACCTGCAGCCCCACTCATACCAGGCAATAGCACAGCAGAGTTCCTCAGGATACTGCCACTTTTCATGCAATGTCATACAGCATATAAAGAGCCTGCTGGTTCAGATCAGAGATCCATCTGGTTCAGCATTCAGTTTCATGCAATGGCCAACCAGTTAATCTGGAGGCCCAGCAACATAGGAACCTCCCCAGCTACTATCTCCCAGCACTGGATATGGAGCCTCTCTTGAATCACCATAGCTAGTAGCCAATGATGGACACTCTCCTCCATGAAACTGTCTTTCATCCACTTTTAAAGCTATCTGTGCTTGTGGCCATCACTACCATCCCTGGCAGTGAATTTCACAGTTTAGTTACTTGTTAAGTAAAGAAATATTTCTTTTTGTCTATTCTGAACCTACTTCTCTGAGTTGGAGGATTACTGGGGGTGGGTGGGAATTCTTCAATCCACTTTCTCCTCTATGCACATAATTTATATATTCCTATCGTGTATCCCCTTAGCCATCTTTTTTGTAGCCTGAAAAATCCCAGTCATCTAGTACAGAAGCCAATTTCAGCAACAAGTTACATATACCTGCCAGATCATAATTTCGTATTTGAGTTCTTTAAGAACTCTTGAGTATATGCCAACCAGACCTATAGACATAATCACTGTCAGTTTGCCTAATAATCCTAGAATTTCCTCTCTAGTCACTCAATTTGACTCAGGTCTTCAGACACTCTTCCTAAAAACCACTGCTCCAGCAGGGATGTGTGCCCCACATTTTTCAAAGTGAAAATGGATGCAAATACATCATCAAATTTATCCACCATCACCACATCTTCCTTAAGCAATCATTTCCCTTGTCGTCTCCTGCTCCTGACATATCACAATAAATGCTTTTTGCCTTAATGTTTTTGGCCATCCACTCTTCAAGTTAACCTACTTTTTTCTGGTCCAGGTTGTGGTAATAGCCACCAGCACACAGAAGATTTAAAAACTATTAGACCTACATTGTAAAAATGGAATTCCAATGTTTAAAAGCCTGTGTTTATTTGAGACTAAGAAGAGCCGAAGAAGAGCCGAAGCAATCATATCCTGCTAGAGAGCTTTACTGAGACATTTGGCTGAGTACTGCTGAAGTATGAATCTCTAGCAAGGTGACTATTATGTTCTGCAGCAACTTTTGCGGCCATCTTGGAATATGATTCATGCACCTTTTAATGCCAACTTAAACAACAAAAAAGCCCAAGACATATTAGACATTTGTAACTGTCTGCAGGGGCTAGCCGAACTTACCTTCTCAATGTCCGGAAGGCAATCCAAGAGGGATACTGTGTGCTCAGAATCACTAGTGTCATTATCACATCCATTTGATGTCATTTTCAATGGAATTTTTGCCATGGCATCCAATACTGCTTCATAGAGTTGTTTGGTTATCAAGGGGGAAGGAAGTTCTCTTAAATAATCCTTGAGGACACCTTAATGAGATGCAGAAGAGGCACAATATGTAAACTGCAAAGTTAGCAGACAACTGAATGTGTATGCTGGTAACATATGTTCAAAGCAGAAAGTCCTCAAATTGTCAAAGGCTCATTCCGCACATGAAGAATAATGCACTTTCAAACTGCTTTCAGTGCTCTTTGAAGTTGTGCGGAATGGTAAAATCCACTTGCAAACAGTTGTGAAAATGGTTTGAAAATGCATTATTTTGTGTGTGCGGAAGGGGCCAAACAGACTAGCACACGAGCAACAGATTTAACATATGTCAAATCCTGAAAATAATGCTGATTCTCAAATATGAAAAGAATTCTTGTTCTGATTCTAACCACTTTTCTAAGCATCATATTTAATGTAATTGCCAACATGAAAAACACATAATTAATTAGGAGCTGCTGTCACAGCATTATGATACCTCCGATCTTCAATTCCCATGTTTTATTTGTGCAAACGGCCCACAATATCAGTTATCATTACTAATGGATACCAATTTTCCTTTTCAGCTATTCAAATCTCTCTACTATAAACATCCAGCAAAACTTATTTATTTATTGTATTTATAGTCTGCCAGTCTTACAGAGACTCAAAATGTAATTGAGTGTACACATAACTGAAAACACTCTATATAAACAGACAGCTAATAAACATGTTGTAGATCAATACAATCAGTATGAGGAGGCATCAAATGAGTAATGTACTAGGACTACATTTACCAAATGCATTGGCTTCCAGTAGAGTTCCGGATCATCTTCAAGGTGTTGGTGCTGACCTTTAAGGCCATTCCACTGACCTCGGGGACCATCGGGTATCTTCTCGGTAGACCGCATCACCCCCCATACGTCCCCCTCTAGGCTGCCTCTTCAGGATTCTCGCGGAGGCCAATCTACTGGTGGTCCCTGGCCCCTCGGCAATGCGGCTGGCCTCCATGCGGGCCAGGACCTTTACTGCCCTGGCCCCGGCCTGGTGGAAACGCTTCTTCCTCCCAGTTGTATCCCGGGTTCCCTCTGGGACCTTAGGGAGCCCTTCCTTGGGGCCTGCAAGACGGAGCTGAACTGGGCTGGGCCTTTGGAGGACCCAGCCAGCCACATAGTGCCCTCTCCATCTTGGCCCTCAAGCATCTGGGGGGGCTCTAATTACATCATCTTCATCGAGACTGCTATGCCCTCCACCTTGGGGAGGGAGGGTTTTATACATTGACATCTGAACGCTTGGACGCTTCACTCTATAACTTTATGGATTTTAGTAACTTTATAATTTTATATATTTTTTATATCTTGAATCTTAACCTTAAATTTAATCTTGGGCTTAATTTGTGAATTTTTTGGGAGTTTTTTCCGCTGCTTTTCAATTTTATCTTGGAATTGCACTGTTAATGCTGTACATCACTCTTCCAGAGTCTCTCTGGATGGGGCGGTATAAAAATCGAATAAAATAAATAAAATAAATAAAATAAACAAAATCTGAATGAGTTTAGCATATTAGGCATGAGGAGTGTAGCTATAATGAATAAAAATGGTATTGAACCAGTAGAAAACAATGAAATGACAACATGTAGCAAACTGACAATCTGTCCTGTATATAGTGCAGTGGTGACGAACCTATGGCACGGGTGCCAGAGGTGGCACTCAGAGCCCTCTCTGTGGGCACATGCACACAGAGTTCATCATGTGGGGGGGAAATCGTCCCCCCCACACACACACATCTAGGCTGGCCTAGGCTGCTGGACTTGCATAATGTTTGGAATTACAGGAGAGTGGAAGACTTCCTGACCTTCTCAGAGAAGCCCTTCCACAAGGAGGGGGCTATGACAGAAGTCCTTCAACAGATGAGCGGAGCTGTAATAATGGAACACAGGAGTGGCAGTCCTGCAGATACAAGGGTCCAAGGCTGTGAAAGGTTTTCTACATGACAGTCGATACCTTGAATTGAACCCAGTAGCTGATAGATAGCCAATGAAGTGACTGCAGAAGGAGTATAATGTGCATACCCCCATTTAACTCCAGATAAAAAATGAGTTGCAGCATTCTGTACCAACTGGAGTCTCTGTGCTGTCTTAAAGGGCAAACCTATGTAGAGTGAATTACAGCAGTTTCACCTCAATGTGACAGTGGCGTGGAACCATGTAGCTAGATTTGCCGAATCAGAGTTGGGGGACAACAGCACAATCCTAAAGCAGGGGGGCAACCCTTATGCCAGCATAAGCCCTCAGTGCTGCTGCACCACTGTCATGTGTTGCTGCTACTGTGCAGCAACTATGCACCAGCATATTACAGGTACAGTGCTCTGAGCTGGTGTAGGTGTGGGCAGATCACAGGGTGTGGCCAGAGTTAGGCCGCTCCCTAATGCCTTTCATCATGGGAATTCTCCCTGACAAAGGCACAAAATTGCCCCAAGAAAAAAGGGCAGAGTGGCCCATAGATGGCCATACAAAAGCAAAAATAATTAAAATTAATTACATTAAGAAGTGCTCCTCTTACTGCCATGGCTATTCCCATGAGGCCCCAAGAAGCTCTGGATGCTGACAATGGGCATGACCAATCACCCCTCTCTCCTGCAGCAACCAAGCCCCCTCCTCAGCACCCAATCATACCTCCTCCAGCCCTACAAAAACCCCAGCAAGGACACCCCACAACTCATGAGGTAACCTGCTGTGCAGAAGTACAGTGAGCACTAAGGCATCTTGGTGGTAGGAAAAGTACAGAAAGGGCACTTATCAATGCTGGTCTAGAACTTTAGCCCAAACACCCAACAGGGAGAGCAAATTCCATAGACTGTGGCTGACCTCTCTCAGTTCTGAACCCAAACAGGCATCTCTCTACTTAGTCAGGACCCTGAGGGGTGGCTGTGCACTTAAGGTAAGCAGGGGACTTTTCCCCCAACCACCTTCCCTACTTCCCCTGTCTATGGCCAGGAGCCAAACTGGTAATGTCAGTGGCACCACAGGTATGATGCAGCACAGGTGCAGCACAGGATTACTCTGGCCATCTTAACATCTGGATTCTACAGAATTACATCACATAGTAACAGTATTCTGGTTATTTTAGGATTGGTAACAATGGCAGAATGGAGTTGTTAGTACAACATGCTCTTTTCACTTCTCTGCTGATCCTTTCTTTCTTTGCTGTCTCCTATACTTTTGGATAATGCAAGACACATTTCACTCAGGTCAAGCTTCCCATTCTTCATATTAATAGATCAGCAAATTTATCTTACACATTTCTAGACTCCTTTCAGAAGTCAAAGATACAGAATTTGGACTGTTAAGGGATTGATAATTTATAGCTTCTTCATACTGACTATGCTCCAACTCAGTTGGTTTCCAAGCTTTTTAGAATGGAGACTCATGTCCAAATTTATTTGGTATGGTGACATACTTAAAAAACCAGAGCATGTGAAAGCATACAACCATTTTCACAGGCTTCAAACCCACTTTTGGGTTGGCATCCATGGGCAGGGAATTGCAGCCAAGGCCATCTTAACAGCATTATTGGCCCCCGGGCAAAGCAGTGCATGAGATACATACGCACACATGGATGTGTGGTTACAGAGGTGACAGTGATACTAAAACATAGGCGAATGCCAATGCCTACTTGTTATAAAAATATTGTTCAGTACAGTACAGTACAGTACAGTAAACCTTTATTGGGTATAAATAATTCTGCATACAGTATGTTCGTATCATAAACAACAATACAATGAGGAATCCAATACACTAAGTTAGGATAAATTATACACAAACTTTCTGGAGACCTATTGTGATATCCATATGTTAATTAAACCGATTTGAATGACTTCTCATGTTTATTACAATGACTTGAGCCTCAGACATTAAATCAATGTAATTTAGATGATTTGATACATCGAGGGACACATTTTAGTACCGTCTTTGAGATATTACTTCCGCTAGATATGAAGCGACCCTAAAGGTTATCTCAGAAGATGCATCACTAAATAAATACTTCACTACATAAGCCGAAGGCAAATTTGTTTCAGCTTTAATAATCGGGGTTATGTAGTGACTATGTAATGCAGAGTGTAGCTGACATTCTAGGAGGATATGATGTATGGTATCCATGGCATTTACAGAGCATGGGCATCGTCTGTCAGCGAATAAAACACCTTGAAATCTCCCAATTGTAATTTTAGAAGGAAAGGTGTTTACTCTGGCAAGCATAAATGCTCTGCGACGAGATGGACTGTCAAGACTATAGAAGTATTTTGCTATCTTCCCATGTAGGATGGGTAGGTTTAGAAAATCTGGGGAACATGCTGCAGGTTGTACTGGGTGAAGGGACTGAAATTCCATATCAATCAGTCTCTGGCTGAGCAATCTAAATATATATTCCTCGTTAAGAGGTTCGAAAAATTCCAGAGAGAATGCTAGAGTTCTTATTTTGGATTCAATATGGAATAACCAGGATATGCTCAGTCGGTCAGATTTAAAAATAGGAGAATAACGAATTTTCCTTTACCCTAAAGAATATTTTTAGCCAAAATTTAAAAAGCATAAGCATAAGCATTTTATTGTCATTGTGCACGCACAACGAAATTTACAATAATCGCAATAATATTTACAATAATAATAGCAATATTATTTACAATAATAATCGCAATATTATTTACAATAATAGCATAATCCAAGCTTTCGTTTCAATAGAGTGTATACCCAGTTCTGCATAGATCACCCTATTTGGGACACATTTTGGAACACCCAGGATTTTCCTGTAAAAGGAGGACTGTATTTTCTTAATATTTGAGTCAAACTCCTGTAGCTAAAGTTGCGAACCACACAGAAGGGATGAAATTATTTTTGCTTCAAATATTCTTACAGCAGCTGGAACAATTTGGTTGCCTTTGGTGTAAAAGAATTGTGTAATTAAGGAAGCTGAGCAGCTAGCAGTTCTAATTACTTTTGCTTTTTGTTTGGACCATTGAAGTTTATGCTGGAAAACAATGCCAAGATAATTTAATTCCTTAACTTGTGTGAGCGAGTTGTTACCAATAACCCAATTTTGGGTTTCCAAGATTTTGAGAAGACTAGAATTTTTGATTTGGCATAATTGATAACTAAACTGTTTTTTTGACAGTAGTCATGGAAAATTTGCAGATATCTTATAAGACCAACTCTAGTATATGATAGGATTGTAGTGTCATCTGCATAAAGTAATACGGGAGTATCCCTAGTATTTAATTTTGGGGGTGTAATATTGTTCATTATCTTTAGGAAACACGTGCTAAATATGCATTCCCCAATAACAAATATTTATAGTATAGTATAGTATTTATTTATTGACAGCAAATCACAACATACATAGATTAGCATGGGGCACCTGTGCTCATGAAATCCCCAGTCAACTGCTGAGCATGCCCATGAGTTAAGGTGGCCCTGATTGCAGTTTGAATCTATGAATTAAAATGTGTGCCTCAAGATGTATTCAGCCAAAATAATCCATCTCAGTACAAATGACAGTGAAGAAGGAGTTGGTAACCTATATATTAAACAAGTTTTTACAGGAGGAGAAGAATGGGAGGAACTGATTCAAAGTGCCATTACTTCCCCCTCACATGAAGTAGGATAAAGTAGGCAACCCTTGGCAGATGTGTCAGGCCATTTGGCTCAGCACACAGCGTCAATTCTCCACCCAAGCAATAGCAGCAAGTCCCTAAGATGCTGGAAGCACTGCCAGGGCCATTTGCATAGGCAAAGGCAATGGGCATACTTGCCATTGGCTCCCCAGACCTGCACAGATGCCAGCTGGATTTAAAGCAAGCCCCTGAGGTGCTGGCAGTGCAGCTAAAGCTCAGCTTGCTCCTTATGTGTCTGGCCAAGTACAGACCTCATCTCTGCCTCACCTACCCCGTTTTCTTTGGCACTGTGCCAACATCTTCAGAGATAGATGTTTTAAGCTTTAAGATTAAGAATGACTTAAATTGGTGCTTCAGAAGTCAACATTATTCTACCATTCTAGGTTTTCTGTCTTTTATAACACGGAAAGAAAAACAGCAAATGCATAATAATTACTAGCGTGGCCCGGCCACGCGTTGCTGTGGCTTATTGTGGTGAAATGGGAAAGGAACAGTAGCAGCAAATCAATTGCAGAGGCCAGAAGTACATGCTCATGCAAACATGCAGCCTGATACTGTGCGATGTCAGTGATGTGTGTGCCCGCATTCCTTGGGGGGGGGGGAATGGAAAGGCACCCCTCCCACACATCTAGGCTGGCTGGTCATGATCCTTTACCTGGGAGTAAATTTGGTTGGTGGCAATGGGTGTCGCTTCTGAGGAAACCCTCTGATCGGGTAGTGACGCGAGCCATTCAAAGTATGTCATGGTTGCTGTACTGAGCTTACTAGGGTGCCTGGGTCTCTCCCTCCCTCCCGCCCCCCCCTGTGTGTGTAAGCTCTCACTCTCTTTCCCTCCCTCCCTTCTCTTCCTTTGCATGTGCCACCCCTCCCTCCCCCCCCCCTTCCTCTTTCCTCCTCCTGCCTAGGGTGTGGGTGGTGGGTCATATCAAGATGCTGGCTTCTCCCCTGCCTCTCCCTCCCTTGCATGCAACCCCTCACTGTCTCCCCTCACCTCTCTTCTCTTCCCTTGCATGCCACCCTCCCCTCCCTCCCTTCCTTTTCCCTCTGCTAGGTGGGTGGGTCATATCAAGATGCTGGGCCCCTGCCTCCCCACCCTGTGGTGGTACATGCCACCCCTCACTCTCTTCCCTCCCTCCCCTCTCTTCCCTTTGCATGCCACCCTCCCTCCCTCCCTCCTTTTTCTTTCCCTCCCGCTATAGGGTGGGTGGGTCATATCAAGATGTAGTGGCCCCCCTGCCTCCCTCCCTCCTTGCATGCCACAGCTCACTGTCTCCCCTCTCTCAGCTTCTCTTCCCTTGCATGCCTCCCTCCAACCGTCCCTTTCCTCCTCTCTCCCTCCCTCTCTTCTCCTTGCATGCCACCCAGTGGTGGGATCCAAAAAATTCTTAGTAACAGGTTCCCATGGTGGCGGGATTCAAACTGTGGCGTGAAGGCCTCAATGGGGCTGGGCTACGGGCACGACGTGGGCGTGGCCGGCCATTCTGGGGCGGGCATTACTGGGCTGGGCTGTAGGGTAAGCGACGCAGAGTCAAGCAGTGCCGTGTCCTTGGGCAGGAACTAATGCAGACGCAGGCTAGGCTGCCACACATGCTGCACCTCCTGCTAGACTGCTTCAAGTTCTGCGCGCTACTTCTGAGAGAGAAGGGGCATAACTAAGGCAAAAAATCACTTTGACAAAATCGACCAATTAGTAACCCCTCTCTCGGCACACACAAATAATTAGTAACCTACTCGAACCTGTGAGAAACTGCTTGATCCCCATCTCTGATGCCACCCCTCCTCTCAGTGGCAGTGGAGGTTAAGAGCTCTGTATCTAATCTTGAAGGAACCGGGTCTTGATTCTCCTCGTTCTGCCTCCTGAGCTGTGGGAGGCTTATCTGGGGAATTCAGATTAGCCTGTAACACTCCCACACACGCCAGCTGGGTGACCTGGGCTAGTCACAGCTTCTCGGAGCTCTCAGTCCCGCACCCCACCTCACAGGGTGTTTGTTGTGGGGGGGGGGGGAAAGGAGATTGCAGGCCCCTTTGAGTCTCCCTACAGGGGAGAAAGGGGGGATATAAAACTGTCCAAACTACTACTCCTCCTCTCTCCCTCTCTCCTCCTCCCTCCCTCCTCCCTCCCTCTCCCTCTCTCCCTCAGTGTGTATGTGTGTGTATGTGTTTCACTTCCACTCAAGTTACTGCCTATGTGCTGCTTTCCCCCACTGCTCATCTTTTGGCCATCTGGAGTGAACATTCTGGTAAGGGGCAATTTAACATTGAGCCTGTAAGAGTGACAAGTTACACACAGGCCCCCTCCCCCTCGTCCTTTTCACCAGGGAGCACCAGGAAAAGGCTGCTGCCACCTGGGCCAGGGTAATGAAATTTCAGGTATGTGAACATCTGAAAACACTCTCGCCTGACTGACTATAGTGGCTGGGAATTTTCAGAGGAATTGGCCCAGCAGTTACTGAGGTACCCTGTCATCAACACATACACGGTTAGCTTTTTATATATATAGATAATACATGCTTATTTCAATATTATCCAGCTGTTATGGCCTGTAACACCAAAAAACCCCACATAGATATATGTATTACTAAGCAGGATGACATGTCTATGAAAGACTAATGTAGTCACAAGTGCTAGCTATTTTGTTCCACAGAACTTGCAATCCCATGTATTTTGGGCTCAGCAATAACATACTTGCTTGAAGAAACTCACATCAAGTATCCAATGAAACAAAATTACATACACCAAGTGAATTGAATGAAGCTTGAAAGTAGCCTGGTTGCAAACAACTCTGTCCTACTAGCTGCAGGAATAATGTACCTCTCCCACTTCCAAATATATTCTCAAATAAGAACATAAGAACATAAGAACAAGCCAGCTGGATCAGACCAAAGTCCATCTAGTCCAGCTCTCTGCTACTCGCAGTGGCCCACCAGGTGCCTTTGGGAGCTCACATGTAGGATGTGAACGCAATGGCCTTCTACGGCTGTTGCTCCCGATCACCTGGTCTGTTAAGGCATTTGCAATCTCAGATCAAGGAGGATCAATATTACCAATATTTACACACACACACAAATATTCAGGCATAGAAATCCAATCATCTGATTTCATAAAATCATTGAAGTACCAGCTCACTTATCACATTTTAATTGTAAAAGCCCTCCATACTGTTTATGAGACATTAACAAGCTAGATAAACATGGCCTGATCTTTAATAAATAGAACCATTTAATAGAGGATGAAAACAAAGAGAGCTGAAAGTATGAAAGCCGGGATACTAGTTGAAGTATCTGCCAAATAAAGACTCTGTTAATCCCGGAACCATGACAGAAATACCACTGCTGAGTGTTCTTTAACAAAGAAGGACTTGTTGCAAGACTCAGTGTGCCTACCACAAATCCTGCCCTATGACCCAACTGTAACGTGAACTGTGTTAATTGAAGACTTTGTTAAGAGCAAAATCCTTAAAGGAATTGAGAGGGATTCCATCTTCGTCAAAAAGCCCTAATGACTACATAATTTCAGTGTCAAGGAATATTTAAACCAATCAGAATACGAAGTGTCCATTATATGATCATGATGTGACACTTAAAAGCTCTTTATGAATTCGTAGATGAATTTAAAGAGGAAAAAAGTACTCCATTACTAATTGACACAGGAGCCATGTCCACTACTGAAGCTGGCGACTGTACTGGAAAATCAGCAGGCCAAGGAGTGTGATTTTGTACACGTATCTATATCTACAAACGTGAAATACCACTGACTGACTGACTGACTGACTGACTGACTGACTGACTGACTGACTGACTGACTGACTGACTGACTGACTGACTGATCAAAAGAACTAAAAAAACACCGAACCTACAGTGTTGAAATTTGGCACACTGGTTCATTATGTGGTTTAGGTGCTCACTAAGAAATGATTTTTCAAAATATTCAGTTTTACTCGAGTTATGACACATTTACTGTAGAACTCTGGCCATCTGCGTTACTGTTGAATTCTGGCCATCTGCACGAACATTCTAAAGGTGACAGTTAAAAGCCTGCTTGCCAAGCTAAAGGATGCAGTATGGGGAGTACAAATGATTCGTTTCACAGGAGATTTTAATGAAGGGCACTTTAACGCTCTACTTCCATGTGTTGAATCGACAAGTTCTGATAATGCCCACCAAACAACAAGCACAATTGAGCCAGTGGTGGCCCAACTGGATTCTACTACCGACCTCCTCACCGCATTCAAACCTGTTCCTTCTGTTGAAACAGCTAAAGGGAGGAGAGGGATTACATACAGAAAGTGATTTACAGATTCGATTAGAAAAAGACAACTACAGGAAGCTGCTGCAAAATATATGAAAAACAACCCAGATGTTCATAAAGAGGCTGTGCTGAAGTATGCTGAATATCACCCCGAAGTTCACAGGCAGGCTGTGATGACGTAGGCTGAATGTCACCCTGAAAATCATAGAGAGCCTGTGATGAAGTATGCATAGTGAAGCACGGGTGCCCTGCTCGTCTAGAATAAAGGCATAGGATATTTACTGATCATAAATTAACAACATCAATGAACCAAACTGGCAAGAAGTAGTCGCTACACATTATGGGTTTTGGAATAGAATGCTGGCAAACAAAAGACAGCAGGAAGACTTCTTTGCCTTTGTTGGTTAGAAATGGTTTTGAGGACTTGACCAAATATACGAGTGAGAGGAAAGGAATCTGACCTATATTTTAAAACATGCAATTCAGAGGCACTGCTTGGGCCTTCTATTAATAGCATCAGCACTGAGCTATGCAATAGAGTCACCTGGCATTTCCTTCTCAAAACACTTTCTCTCGCTTAATTCCTGAACGAAATTACTTGTGAGCCCTCTGACCCACACACCCCTTTCACTAAGTGAGCCCAGTAAGACGTGGCAGCTATTTTTATGGACTTGCTTTTCCCAGCAGCTGCATTTTCCTTGATACAACCACTGTGTCTGCATAGAATTAACACAGGCAGCAAGCAGAAAGCACATACTTTCTCCAATTCACTTCATTAATTTCTCATTTTTCTAACCCACTGAACTGTTAACTCTATGGCATGCTTTACTCCAAGATGAGAGTTCACATGGAAGGAGACATGATGCAGCAGTATTAAAAACTAGTCAGCTTTCAAATCTGGCAGGGTACATTATCCTTAATCAGAAGTTCACTGAATTGCACAAAGCACAGCCAGTCATAGCAGCATTTCTCAGTCAAGGTTTAATGATTAAATGTTCATTCGTTGATGACCTGGAGAGTTTTTCAAGGAGAAAATGCTTTCATAATCTCTTGGGGGAAAAAACAGAGGACAACATACATTTAATTTTTAAAAACCCACTAGAATGAAATAAGAAGCAGCTTTTAAAGAGAGCTATGCTGAAGATGCAGCAATTTTTTAAATGAACTTCTACTTAGGGATTTTTGATGCAGAAATACACAGGAGTACTATTGACAGAATTATAGTCTGTAGGAGAAAAAAAAAGAAACACAAAATGCTTTATTATCTTCTTGTTAGGACCAACCAACCAGCCAACCTCTAGACAGTGGTGGTGAACCTTTAGCACTCCAGATGTTATGGACTACAATTGGCCATGCTGGCAGGGGTTGATGGGAATTGTAGTCCATAACATCTGGAGTGCCAAAGGTTCGCCACCACAGCTCTAGCATGAAGAACTTCAAAGCTGGAGCTCCTTCTTCTATGATACTTTAGAAGGTACAAAAACTCCAACAATTATTACTGACAGAGAACTTATTTATTTCAACAAATAGTCCAGGCCTTATCAAAAATGCTGCAGAAATCCGTGGAAAAAAAGTTCTTCTCTGGCTCTGTTTGCCCTGCTTTCTTAATAAACAAAATGAAAGCAGTAGTTCTGAGCCAAGAAAACCCAAGCCATATACAGAGAATAAATTATGCAAATTTAGTAATATGAAGGGACAAAGTGCTAAACAGGATGACATGGAACATTTCTAACTTCTGGTAGTTGGAAATATGGACATTTACAGTTACCTAATCCTGAGCCACATCTATATCTACTCCAACTGAGCATGGCTTTCCAAGATCTCAGGCCAATTTTTTCCCAGTTATGCTTACTTATGATACTTTTAAATTGGAGATGGCTTCACTGAATAATGATATTCTGCATGCAAAGAATGTGCTTAGGAGCAACAGCCTCTTTTCTTCTCTGATCTAGGTGCTTTCAATGGAACTGCTAAGGCACTGTGGCTATAATAACCACGTCGGAAAAATAAAAGCTGAGATTCTTCACATGCTGAACTATGCAGCCAGTTCCGGCTTCTATGCTTGCATAACACTATGCCAAAATTCCCATAGCCTTGCAAAACTAGTTACTGATTTAAAGACCAACAATTCAATAGCTGTGTACATGCCATTTTTTTAACTGCAACCAGTTATATATTTAGAATATTTAGATGGGACTCCACTAATGGGCTTTCTGTATGCATGACATTCCTAGATTTTTCTCAGCACTCAATTCACTAGCATTGGAACTGAACTGAGCACAGGGGATCCTCCAGATCTTCCTCCTTCAGTATTTTCAGTAATTGAGTAACTTTATTTTCTTAGAGATCACCATACTGTCCTGTGAAAAAAATGCTCTCCACTCAACAGTTTACCACCAGTATAGTGTAGTGGTTAAGGGTATGGAACTAGTAACTAGTAACTGGAAGACCCAGAGAGCTGGACTAGATGGACTCTGGTCTGATCCAGCTGGCTTGTTCTTATGTTCTTAACATTAGCTTTTGGTGGCCAAATGTTAAAAGATAAAGAAAATAAGTATTCAACAACAGAACTGAAATGTGTCGATAATAGTGGAGACTCTCAACGCTTATGGACCCCATTTACTTGGTTTGGAGTTTACCATTTTTCTGGATCACTGTGCTCAGTAATGGCTACTTAGAAAGTACAATTGAGAAGATTTTTATAGAATTGGATTCATACTGCTGGTACAAACAGTGAAACAGAGCCATTGCCTTGTGCATGAGTATTATCTGGGATATCTTGTTGGCCACCACTGAAAACCAATTGCTGGACTAGACAACATAACCCAGCAAGACTCTTCTTAAATTTTCCTTATAGTACTTGATATAAAGCAAACCCTAAGCACACAAATAAAAGCAGCTGCAGCAGCTCAAACTAAGAGAGGCAAAATTAAAAGAGACATCCAACTCTCAAAACAGCCATAATTCAAATGTGCTGCTTGAAAATAACCATCCCACAGGAAATTCCACTCTTGAGATTTGTTGTCATCAGACATGAAAAAGGAGAGGCAAACAAGAATTTTCCATAAAAAGAAAGCTATGAATGTTTTTATTCAACTGTCTGAAAACTGACCCAGAACAAAATGTATCAGATGAATCACTGATACCTCAAAAATCCAATTCATATATACCACAGAGAATTCTCAGGATGCCATTCTTCAACATCATTTACACTGAACTAAGAATGTGAATTTTCTTGAAATGTATACACTGCTGACCTGACTTTGGGAAAAACACAAAAGAATTCAGAAGAGACCTTACAAACATTTTTTGAGTCTTATGGTATGGAAGAGGAGAAGAAACTGCTTGGGGGTACTTTGGAACAGAGAAATATCAAGTAGGAAAATGGGAAAAGCCTCCCTCTTTTCAAACTGTACATTTTTTTAAAATACACTGGAAAACTGTTCTATGTATTTGCATAAGTGCTTGAATTGATAAGGGATGGCAGGATAGTGCCTAATGGCTTTTGTGAGCTCCTGCAACTAGCCATAGTCAAACAGGAGAACACAAAGAACTTGCAAAAAATGTTTTCTACAAAATAAATTATTAAAACAGAAATCTACATAACAAATTACTATTGACTTTTATCTGTCTTCCAAAGCCTTTTAATATTAGTTATTTTATGTAACATTCACAACAAAAACCCAAAGAAAACAAAAATCTTGTACAGAAGACATTAATTACATAGGGGATGAAGTCCCAAAGACAAGCAAACTAGACATTATACATTTTGTCCCAGCAATTCTAAAACTTGTTCCAGTATTTCCACAAATTCATGGCCCCCTGAAGCTACACTGGAGAGGATTATGGAGGTATAAAGTCCAAACCTGTAGTCCTTTGCTTTACACTGAAGCATGATAATTCAGTAACGCATCATTTCAACAATCCTACGCACAAAATTATATTCTTTATATTGATTTCCTCAAAAAAAGAAACCTTTTGGGAAATAACTGTAGTTATATACAGAAAAATATATGTCTTACAAACCAGCTAAACAATAAAATCCAAGCCTGCACAGAATTGAGGATGTTATTCTTCCCCCTCCTTCTTACTAAGGTGTGTATGAAAGAACATTTACACCAGGAAGGACCTATATAATTGGCCTACCCACCAGATTCCTATGTGCTACCAGAATTGGGCAGGCAAAATCTACAAGGAAGCATTAATTATACTACTGTAGGAAAATGTGAACTACATGGAAGAGCAGATGAGTACAGAAAGTAGTAAAAACCTGAATTTCCTGAAAGCGCATCGTTTTGGCATCAGTCAAGGAACCCAATATTAAAACCAGAAATCTTTTATCTTTGTTGACTGCATTACATTAGAGTTTAAAACCTCCATTGCAGTATATCAAGGTATGAAATAGCTTGCACAAATACTGATCATATGTCCTACTCGCAAGAGTGAAAAAAGACAGGTAATAGCACATGATGAAATTGCATGAATACCACAAATCATATATTTTTGGAATATTATACACCGCCTTATGGACACTGGGTAGAAACATGGCAAAAATGTTTTAAATAAAATAAAATAAACACACCTCTTGATGTCATGGGAAATTGTATTATTGACTTCAAAAATCAGTGAGGAAGGGAAGCACTACACTTGCAAAAGAAACCGATTTACTGTAGCAAGCAGCTTTCAACCAAGGGATTGGATCCTCTAGAGAATTTCTGCCAACTGAAGAGGGGGTATTTTGCTTCAGGGGATCTGTCACACAACAGCAGCATTTCAAGGATCATTTCGGGCTGTGGCAGTTGGGGGAGGCGAGGAAGTCTTGCCCTGAAGACGGAAATTCCTTCCATTTGTGGAAAGTACCAATGAATTCAAGCCAAAATTAGCAACTGTTCAGACTTCATTTCTTACAAGGTATTTTCAAGACTTTCCTACACATTGTAATATTTACACTCCATCCTGGTTCACTAAAATGAAAAATACTATTTTTACAGTGACATTCTGTATACTTTCGCCATATATTCACCGCTTTCTTAAAAACAAGTTAATTACCTGTTATCACATTTATATCTGGGTACTGGGTTTCACAGAGAGTAACTGCTTTGCTATCCTTTTCAAATGCCTCTCGGAGCTCTTTCTTGACAGCTGCTGAGCCACATAAACGGTACAGGCCTACAACCTAGAAGCAAAATCATAAACCTTATCACATGGCCTAAGTTCACTATTTAAAAAGTATCAAGAGGTTAAATCAACTATAAGCATCAATGCCGTTTTAAGTAGGAGGGTCAGGCTATCACTACAAAAATTCAGGTTCTTAAGGCAGTGGGATACAAACAGCCTGGATCATTTAGCTTATGGAAAAATCTGTGTTGCATTAAGTATATTGCAGATACTAAGAGAAAAGTAAATGGAAAATAAAAGTATGGGTTCAACCTAACAAACTATCTGCTGATGAAAAGGAAGAGGATTCCTTTTAACAATTAAAAAAATGCTTTGCTGGGGTTTATGGGTTGTGTATGAACAATAGCCGAATGGAATGGGGCTACAGTAAAGAGGAAGCTGGGTGAGACTGAGTGAAAAGCTGGCTGGATCCAGTCCACTATTTCTGTATAGCTCTAAGTTTAAACAATGGGACAATGACTCCCAGCCCATATGTCACCTTCAAGAACTCATTTTTAAGGCATTAGTAGTTTTTCTAGAATGTTCCTTTAACTGGAACCCCTGCTCTCCCCCAAAAACTCTATGAGTAAAAAAAAAGTATTTAGGAACCATTTCAAACCAAGCTTATTTTAAGATGTATGAAATTCTAAGATTACTGAATGAAAAGGTGTCATATTACTGTCATATTATTTTACTGTATGAGCTTTCTGGATAGCACCTTTCCTTCACAGCTGGTTTACAGCTATAGCGCTAAGCAAAAGTGGAGAACAGACAAAGCAAAGAATTGGTATCAATTAGCCTGGGGGACCATATAACAGTTGCAAATCTGGATATTCAACCAGTACAGTTCCTTGGTCTGCTATTAGTAAGATTTACAGTCCTAAATTACCTATTTGCAACATACCCAAGAAACAGACTTTGGTTCTAAGACCAATCAAGGGACTGTCTTACAATGTCCACTTGTGTATCTCAGGAATGCAAGAATATACACACAGGTATTATCGGTGACTAATCTTAATTATAGAATGAGTTCTCACAAATGTCTCCTTTACAGATGGAACAGAACGTGATAGAACTCTGAGGTGGTAGAATGAGCTGTACCATTTGTGCGGAGGGGGGAGTTATATTATGAATGCTCCCCTCCGTTGGAACTCCCTGGTTATTTTAAAAAAAGCACAATAGCAAAAGGTTAGGTCCTAGACTTTTGCATGCTGTGATAGTTTTCCATTGACAAGGAATGCCTAACATAACAGAACTTTGGAAAATCTTACCCCTCACTTGTAATCTGAAGCAGTACAGTCTTTTCTATCACTTCAGTATTCTGGCATGTTACTATCACTTATTCTGCTATGGATATGTACGCAATATCCTGACAATCTTCTAGAAGTGAAAGCCTTTCTCTCTTTACTTTTGCTGATATCTTATAAAGAATATATTTTATAAAGAATATATTTTATAAAGAAAAGAGCCACATGACCATTTGAATAAGCTTCAACACTGTAACCTATTTTAAGTCTTCAGAATGGAACAGGCATAAATCAAATAGAGGTACAAACTGCCTGAGGGGGTGGAATACAATAGTCTCATTATGAGTTATGATGCCATAAGCGATAATAGCAGTTACACACTTTGAACGTATCATGTGGTGACTAATTCCTACAGAAGCAATAAAACATACACACCTATTTTATCTATCAACACTTTTTATTACAACTTAAGCTTGAACATGTAACCTTGTAGCTTGTATTGCTGCAAAGTATGCCCTCCTCCCGTTTCATTTTATATGTCAAATTCTGAAGACCATCAAACACTTCACAAATAATAATAGATCTGTTGACCTCTTGGAAGGTACAGATTTCTTTCACCCTCTTTCCCTCACATCATAAAAGTACATCACAGTCCCGTGACAGTGCAAAGCATAAAAGCACAAAATCACTTTACACATTCACCTTGCACTGTGGTAAGTATCCTATTTGATTTTCTCCTCTTTCCCTGTGGCTTATATTGTTCTGTTCCCTCCATTTCTCCCATCAATTATGATATGTTCCTTCTTCCTATTTCAGTGATCCTTTCAGTTTTACTCTTTCCTGGATATATAAGTTTTCCTTTCTTCTCCTTGCCAATTTAAAGGCATAGCAGTCTTCCCATTCATCAAGAAAAAACCCTCAACTAGATATAAAATGTGAAATATGAAACTGACATGAATCCACTTCCTTTCATATTTCATTAGAGAATTGCTTTAAACATGATACCAATGATGCAGAAAAACCTACCTGTGTGATTTGCATATACTGTTATCTTGTTTAAACTTGGCTACTACATATGCAACATACAATCAGCACAATATCCACTCAGCCTGAATCTCTAGCTTGCTAATATTGCATATGTAGCAGCTGATGCCAAAGTTTAAACAAGGAAGTGGAAGGTTTCTTTAAAGTTTTTTGTCGCACAAGCATCACATTTAAATCCAGCGCTACAGCAGGCACCCTAAAGGAGATACCAAGATATGTGGATTATTTCAACCACAGTTCTTTTGTTTAAAAAAGTCACACCTGGGAAAGCATTTACACTAACACCTTTATCTGGTGCAAATGAGGACATCCATAGATCAGTCTGAACATATTGTGTGGCCCTGATCTTGCTACAGAGCAGGCAATGGCAAGATTACCCAAACTAAGGATGCAAAAAAATATAAGGTGTATCTAATGAAGCTGCCACAATATTTTTCATAGAAAAAAACCCTCTGCTGCTCCCGGTGTCAAAATTGAAATACAGAAATATTGACATGGCTGAATTTTTAAAAAATACTTTACCTGACAGCCTCTCTTTTCAATCTCCATTATGCATTTCTTCATCAAGAGGGGCACCATCAAGCCTATATTTTCCTTCTCAACAACTTTCCGAACATCGATGCCAAAGATTACCGGCTCTCTTTCTCCGTCTAGTCCATTAAGAGAGTTCTCCCACTGTTCCAGAAGTGTCAGCTTGACATAAATAAGCCCTCTAGGTTCCAGCTTTACTGCCAACTGATGAGTCTTTGTCACTCGAAAAAGAGCAGGAAGAATCACTGTCCCATGGCAGCAAACCCGATTTTTCCTTGGCATGGGTTCCCAGCTAAACACCACTAGTTTTAAATGCTGTGCATTTTCAATTTCTATGTTGAAAGTGTGGTCCATGTCCAGAAAGGTTGTTCTGCATGTTAGCAAGGCAGTCCTTGCTTTATTAACTGAATCTACCTGAATTGCGCAGAAGACATCTTTTGAGTCCATCCGTGGTGGTTTCAAATCCTCAGCCCCATAGAAGTGAATGCTCATGAGCCCAGATATATACTGGGAACATTTGGGCTGGTCAGAAAAGCTATAATGTCTAAAAGCATCAATGTCTATTTCCACTTTGCTACCATTATTGTTTGGGAATGCTTCTTTTCCTTTCCCAACCCTGCTTTCAGCTACATGTTTCCTTGATTTTGTTATAAGCTCAGGAGAGTCACCATCACTGAGGTAGCCTCCTTTGCTGGAAGATTTAGAACTCCCGTTGCTTTTCTTTTTGCAGTTGTGTTGAGAGGACACACTGCTATCAAGGTGATACCGGCTTATAACATTCCTGCTAGCAGCTGTTGTTATGTTCCCAGAAGAGGGCAATGATGCATGGCCTATATCTTGACAATTATTTTTAAGCAAAGAAGCATTATCTGAGCTATTAAGGCTTGAATTTCCTTTGACACTTAGCTTCCTGCTGAGCTCTGGTAACTTTTTCATTTTAATAGAAAGCTTTCTCACAGTTCTTGGGGATTTTATTTTATCAGGAAACGACCAGTTTATTGAACCACCCTTTTTCGAAGGGTTAGGACTTGACGGTGAACATTCAGCTGCCCCCATTTCAGTTTTGCTTGAAGACAAAATTCCAGGTCCTTGAAGGAAAACAGGGGTGACAGGTTTTAGGAATTGTGCATTAAAAACCAATCTCCTTTATAAAAATGACTTTGAAACTACTGCTTTATCATAATATAGAAAAGTATAGCCCTGTTCAGTAAGATGCTGAGCGTCAGTTGCACCCATATGGACAAGCATGCACCTGTGAAAGTCTACTTTTTTGGCTTGTTCTGCCAAGAATAAGTACTTAGAAATCAGGAACATGACTCATTCTTGCTTTAAGGAATTCCACACAAAAGAGAAAGGGAGTAGATACAGCCTAGGAACTCCTGCCGCTCATGTACTATTCAGTCTGTTTAATTTCTTTAAGAGGAGGCCACTGAAGCAACTGCTCTGTCTAAAGAAGTCTTTTGAACATAGTATTACAAGAGGAAATCTATTGTGTGTATAGTCTAAAAATCCGGAGAATGGAAAATAGGGAGCATAAGTTTTCTTGAACACCTACATCTTTTAACAGCTGTACCCTGGCTTTTTTCTATCCCCTCAAAAGGGTCCTAGAAGGTTACTTCATAGGAATTTATTTTCTGCCATCTTTTTCTTGGCACCATTTCTTTTCACCAGTCCTGGCATGGTAAAAGGGGAATGCATTTGGGATTCATTTCTCCACATAGGTCTAACCTCAATCTTCTCAAGCCTCAAAATCTATGCCTTGAAAATCTGTCTGCTCCCAGATGATTTATATCTACAAAACAGGAACTTACAAAGTGACTAACAAAGTGGTACCATGTTATATTCCGACCTAGGATTAATGAACAAACAATTCATTCAGCAATAGAAATGAGAAAACTAAAGCCATGAATGAGAACTCCTGCGTGCAATGGCTCAAGGAAACCACATTTGTCTATTACATGATAAGCTTCACAATACCTGTTTGAAGAGGCTTAACTGTCAAAAATTAAAGCTCAATTCAGACATGTCACCAAACAGTAGCTAAAGAAAGCTTAATTATAGTTCATCATTATGTCTTAATTGACAACCCATATCTACAAAGAATTGACCCTCCTCTGCCTCATAGAAACAGGATTACTGAACAGATGGACAATAAATATGAAGATCGAACTCATGTGAAACTCAAATAATTATTTGACTGGGAAAACTAATGTAAACCATGGGACTTGTTTTATTCTGACAGGAAACTGAAGGTAGTTATGTTGGTCCATTAAAAAAAATCCTAAAATATCACTATAGAGATCTATTAAGGCCAAGTAAAGCATCACCATGTAGTGAATAAGCTTTATAGAGAACCCAGCTACATGATTAGTAAAATAAACAAAAACAACCCCCCTCTTAGGTGAACTTGTATCTGTGAGGAGAGAGAAAAGTGTTATTGGACGTCATGGAAAGACAACGTCTGCAAATTGTAACTGTTTTAAAATTGAGTAGAGAAGATGTTTGTGAACAATTAGGTTAGACAGTGCTATGTAGCAAAATATCTTCAGCCATACCAAAAATCTACTGGGTCAAAAAAAAAACAAAAACAATGGCTACTCTCCCTATGAAAATGCAAAAGCATCTGTTCTACTCTATAACAGAGACAGACTGAAAGTGGCAGTGCATAAAGAAAACAGGATCATTTCTGTGCAACAGTATACAAACAATAATATTTTATGGTGTTTTTCAAAGTCACGCTATCAAATATTATTCCTACTAGCCATTAAACAGATAGGTCAATTTTGCTGGGAGTATCTAAGCTGTTGCCTTATTGACAGAAGAATGCAGACACAGCCTGATCCCCACTTCTCTAATAAAATATTTAAATTTTCTTATCATGATTTCCAGTTAGAATATGGACAGTGCTATCCTAAGGAGACTTACACACGTCTAAATTCACTGAATAGTCTTAAAAATGTATAACTCTGCTCAAGATCATACTGTGAATCTCAAAATATTCTTCAAAATCCTACGGTTTCTGTTATTGGCTTTTTATAGCTAGCTGAATAGCTCTCTTCATACATACAAATTCACTTGAGGTGGCTTCCTTGAAAAAAAAATCCACCTCTTTCTCTAGTAGAGAAAGATAATACTAGACAAAGTCTGTTTTCCAGAAGCCTCAATGAATTTTCTTGTTTCTCCCAGTTGCTACGTTTCTATTGAGACTGTTTCCTTACAGGGAGCAGACTATTTCTAGCACGCCTGCTGTGCTTTTCTGGCAAGCAGCTCGTAAGAAATGTGGTGTTTGATAAAACTGGACAAAGGCTTCCCTTGTACTGCAAATCATAGCATAGTCCCACTGGTGGCCTGCTCTGAACCATTCTATAGTAATCAACGCTGTGCTTCAGCCTCCTAACATTAATCTTCCCTTTCTGTCAGAAGTCTCTGGCAAAGGCTTAGAGAAGCAAGCCAAGATATTAAGAACTTTCCTCAGCTTCATTACAGCTGAGAAGTCAATCCAGCATTCTTGACATTTCACTTCTCACTTCCGGTGGCTTCAGCACTTCTTCTTTTTTTGTAACATGAACACATGTTGGAAAGACACTGGAATAACTCATGGCAATCTGGCACTCATCTCCAGCTTTATCTAGACAGTAGAGAGACAGTCCTACTGCTAAACATGTCAAGTGTACCAGTTTCCCTATATACTCATTGGGAGAACTGGGATTCTGACACTACATCATATTTTAGCTCTAGGTATGTATTCAGGCTATGCCACTTACATTCACACACAAAAACTCACAACAATTGAGTCAGAGAGTTTAGTGTTTTGTATTTTAAAAATTTTGTTAACTTTTTTAGCTTTGATTTTGATTTGCAGTTCCATTTTTCTTGCTTCAAGCGTTGCTCTCATTCTTCATTGCTGGCTTTCTTTTATAAATTATTGTAAACCTCACTAAAAAGAAGATGTAGAAATAAGAATGCCAAACTGGATAAGGGATGAAAACTTTTTTTTAAAAGTGGCTTGTATCCAACTCCATGCATATAAACATTTTCTTGAGCTTCTCTTTCTGCAATGTTTCCATCTCCAGGAAATATTATGCCCCTTGGTTGCAAACACTGTGTAGAATATCCATACAGGTCAGGGGATGGAGTGAGGGAGGACAAAGGAAAGAAACAGCTCCCACCCTGTATCAGACCTGCACTTGTGGAGTTAGACAGAAGGAGGAGGCGCAATTTCATCCCCTTGTCCTTCCACACTACAGTCTGACCCACACAACGGCTATCAGTGTAACTTTGATAATCCCAGTAATAATCTTTGCAGGGGTCAGAAGAAACTACAGCAGGGGTGTCCAACTCTGGTGCTTCAGATGTTCATGAACTACAATTCCTATAACCCCCTGCTGGCAATTGTAGTCCATGAACATCTGAAACGCCAGAGTTGGACACTCTGGACTACAGGAATCAAAAGGAATGTGGGAAATTCTGCTTTCCATGCACGAAGGATTGGCTACCATCCAGTGCCAGCATTTATGCAGGAAAATATTTCATCCATGAATGTAAACTATATGGTTGTTCCAAGTCACACTAGAAAATCTGGTTAAGACCTGATTGAACTTTTGAAGGCAGTATGTCAAACCACTCCTAACAACTCTGAACAACTTCAGTAAAGATCTCAAAGCACTCACTTAGAACACTGACTTAGAACAAACCTTACTGGGTTTCAGTACATGACAGATGGATTGGGTGGGGGGAATGTTTAATCAACATGACAAGCGATCAATCAATTTTTTAAAGCACAACTCCAGTAAAACAGGTTACTTATATTCATCACAAAATAACTGAGTTAACTGTTACTTGGAAACAAAGGCATTCATCTTTAATTGTAATGTTATTCAATTTTATCATAGGAAGTTCTTTGCAGTGACTTTTACTATCATTGGCTCCTTGGAGAAGCCAGCAGTTAAAGCCAGTGGATAGCAGAAATTCTGCTATTCTGCTAATTGGGCCCCACACAGTAGGATTAGGAGCCCCCCCCCCTTCTTCACCACAGTTCTGGCACATGCATGACATCATAATGCAACGTGCCCAGAGGTGGGATCCAGCAGGTTCTCACAAGTTCCCAAGAGTAGGTTATTATTTGCGTGTGCTGAGAGGGGGTTACTAATTGGTGATTAGCCACATGATTTTTGCCTTAGTTACGTCCCTCCTCTCGGCAGTAGCGCGCAGAACTTGAAGCAGTCTAGCAGGAGGTGCACCGGGATGCGTGGTAGCCTGCACCTGTGTGCATTCATTTCCCGCCCATGGACCGGCACAGTGGCTGCGTCCTTGCCACAGCCACACCCCCTTTGTGCCCCGCCCAGCCCCATTGGCGCTACACCACAGTTTGAATCCCACCACCATGGGAACCTGTTACTAAATTTTTTGGATCCCACCACTGAACATGTCCTAAATAAAAAATAAATAACCATGGAATATTTGACCCTGATCAAATAAGAGGTGGTCAAATTGATAATATTTGAACCATGTCCTCTAAACTCAATACAGTTTACATGAGGGTTTTATAACCATTAGGGATTTTGAAGACCAAGCCCTCCGTCTACACAACAAATGTTGGTGTGCTACTAAGAGACAAATTCTATTTAAGTTAACAGCAACAGAATTAGAAGGTCATTATGCAACAGAGTGCATCGTAAAGGGTAAATTTCATAAATCTCTCTGATGGAAGACTACATTTGTAAGTAGTACAGTGCCTTTTTTATACCCACTTTTATATCAACATTTAAAAAATATTCTGCATCTGCATTTCATTGCCCTCACTGCTGGTGAATGTGTGGGGGACCACCCAAGCATAAACCTCAATTAAATTCTATTATGCAGCTGTGACAGACTGCAGAGAAAAAGTTAATGTAAAAGTGCATATCTGTCAGAAACATTATTGTATACATGAGGCACAGACAATCTTAGGAACAGGAGAAGCCACCTGATTGGTTGTGGCATCCTGCACTCTGATTGACTAAAAAAACTTGATGATGAACAGAGGGAGGAGTATATTTCCCGGTGTAGAACAATCTGAGTGGCATTTGGATTTTGGAGTTCCTGGAGTTAAGAGTCGTCTGCCTTAACTGTACTTTAAAACATATAATCTCTGAAGACAGTAGATGCAGTCAGTGTGTGGAAAACTGGCTTGCTCTGCTGTGTGACAGCTGGTGTGCTGCTGTGTGTGAAACAAAGAACATAAGAACATAAGAACAAGCCAGCTGGATCAGACCAGAGTCCATCTAGTCCAGCTCTCTGCTACTCGCAGTGGCCCACCAAAGTAATACTCAGACTGAATGAACTGGTGGAGAATTGAGGGACCCAAGATGAAGTGACCATATATATAACTAGGGAGGAATATATATTCCCAAGAAAGGGAAGAATGATTCCTAGTGCCAGCAGTCTGGGGTATTAGAAGTTTTATTTTCCTCTAGAAAGATCAATTTATGTTTTATTGTAGGGTTTTTTTTTACAGAGTGAGGCTTGTGAGGGTAAGTGCCAGGCTGAGTTAGACCCTGAATGTGTAATCCATTAGCCAGAACATCATAAGTAACTGTACCATTTAGGAAACAGAAATGTAAGATTTCAGCTAACTGTGAAACTGAACAAACTTATTAAGTCAATGCCTAAACCAAATACTAGATTTCTCTATGGCTCATTCCGCACATGCAGAATAATGCACTTTCAAACTGCTTTCTGTGCTCTTTGAAGCAGTGTGGAATAGCAAAATCCACTTGCAAACAGTTGTGAAAATGGTTTGAAAACGCATTATTTTGCCTGTGCGGAAGGGGCCAAGATTAACTATATTTCTTCTGCCTTATCAATTCCTTCTCTCCACATTATTTATCTCCATTCCATTCTCCTCTCTGTTCAATAAACTTTGATTCTGTTTAAGTTTAAAATCTTCCTCACTAATATTTTATTATTTATTATTTATTTATTTATTGTATTTGTATACCACCCTCCCCTGAAAGGCTCAGGGCCTTGTTTTGTGTGCCTTATTAAGGGGTTTGCCTAGAAAGGTTATAATAATGGCGTCCTTCACCTCCTGGGACAGTTACAGAGTTGAGAGAGAGTGCTTCAGTTTCACCATTCACTTTTATTTCTTATGCATCTCAATCCCTGAAGGGAAAAAGGTGGGAAAAATCAAACAAGACAGGTCAGTGAGTGGTTTCCCTGCCTCTGAGAGTTGAGAAAGTGTGGGGGTCCACTGCAGCAGCCACCATTTAATGAACAAAAATGCTGTAGGGCCTGTTTGTATAATAAGCAAAAAATTCACAATAAAGCACCCCATGTAAATCACTCTACTTCACAAAGTTAAATCTCATTGCATCAACACCAGCTTCATCACTGAATTGAAGCAAATTTAATCTGGAAAGCCAATAATTTTACCTATACCACAACTATGGCATTTGTTACTTGACTCAGAAGTCAATATTGGGCATCCTTTTGATAGATGTTCCCCTATAATATTAGGAGACCACATCTAGTATTGGGATAACCAATGTAAAGTGGTGCTTAGAATGCTAGACTAGGATCTGGGAGATCCAGAACTAAATCCTCATTTTTCCATGGAAGGTTGTTGGATGACCTTGGTCTAGTCGCTCTTTTAGCCTAACTTAACTCAAAGGTTGTTGTGAGGATGAAATGGAGGAGAAGAGAACAATGCAAGCTGCTCTGGGGTCCAAGGCAGGGTATGAATGAAATAAACAAAGACATTTTAACTTAGCCTAACCTGAAAGGACATAAAAACTTGTGGCCAAATTATTATCCTAATATTTTAATATTATTGACAGGTGTCCATATGTCCGATTTTTTTCATGAAGCCTTGAGCATTTAGGAAATATAATTTAAATTAACCAAGATGTTAAGATAAAAACAGCAAGCTGCAAATATTCCTTTTCCGTTCCTCCTGAACTCCTGTTACTACTTTTCCTGTTCTTTTAGGAAGCCTTAAGAATGCTAGTTGTATGTGAATGTGCTGTCAAGCACATAAGCTGACTTATGGTGATCTCATAGGTTTTTAAAGGCAAGAGACTTTTAGAGGTGGTATACCATTACTTGCCTCTGTGTGGGCTACGAGAGTTCTGAGAGAACTGTGACTGGCCCACGGTCACCCAGCAGGCTTCATATGGAAGAGTGGGAAACTGAACCCAGTTCTCCAAATTAGATTCAACCACTCATAACCACTATACCAAGCTAGCTCTCAGTTCTGTAGTTACCAGACCCAAATAATTGAAACGACAAACACCAGTTAAGATTGCAGCAGCTATACCAATGAACAGCAGCTTATGTTCAGAAGCTATAGTTGTCTAAACAAGACTTCTGTTTCTAAAAGCAGTCAGGTTTTTTTCTTCATTAAAAAAGCAACCTGCTGCTTAACTCCCTAACGTTTGCAAGAAATTCTGTGTTCCATGCACAAGGGATCCATACCATGCAAGTGAAACAGTGACTTTGAAGTGTGAATGGTTTGCCACCTGCTGGGAATCCAGCTCATTAAGTTTTCTGTGGTCAGACAGTTCAAGACCTCCTTTTAAGTAGCGCTTCAGGAGGAACAGTTATGTTGCCAGGTTTAGACATACACATGCAGAGTTCGAAGATAAAGTCACTTTCTCTATAAAGAGGAGTCAGTGTGTTATTGGCTGCCTACTGGTTTAAGAATTTGGAGGGGGAGGGAAAGAAATAGCAGAATGAAAATGCACAGTTACCTCCAAACCACAACTCCTGTGACCCATTCTTCCTCTCACTGGCCACCATCTTCAGCTTTACCTCCTCCTGGCAGCCTCTATCCAAGACAACTATAGGGCAGTTGTACAGTGGAAACTGCCAGGTGGGCCTAGTTGTGCAGTAGGAAACCTGCAAAAAACTGCAGGGTTTTTGCACCTCATTTCCCCCCATGCTATTTACTCTTCCCCTGTGCTTGGCAACTTCCATATTCGTACCTTTGCCTGCTTCCTTCTCTCATTCCCACCCACCTGCCCATTAACCTACCTTTTATCAGCTCCCCATCTTTAAGTATATTTATTATTTCATTTATACCTTTGCACCTTTTGCCACTTTGGAAAAACAAAGCAAAGACAAAGCATTATTAATCTCTCCTCCATTTTATCCTCATAACAGCCCTGTGAGTTATGCTAGGTGAAAATGTTTAAATGGCCTGAAGACACCCGTGAGCCTCAACAGAGTGGCAATTCAAACCTGGATTTCTCAGCTCGTAGGCTGAAACTCTAACCACTATACCATACTGGCTTTCATGGAGTGGCTGCTGTTGAACAGCAGCAAGCAACCAATGTTAAATGATTCATGCAGGTCACATGGTATCAAGTAGCCCGCTGGTTGCTGCCAAGCCTGGCCCTATTAAGTTCTCCCCTCGGAGGTCAGAACAGCCCTGAAAAGGGCCCTGCATCATGTCTTCTATTGGCAGGAACTAAGCCTTGAAAACTGGCCATATTGTTGCAGCTGCCAAGCATACCCCCACAATGGACACTACATGGGGCATTCATTTCTTAAAGTTACAGATGCTGCTTTTACTATTTTAGGAGGGTTACCCCCACCCATGAATTTCTGTTTCAGATTTCTTTTTTTCCTGCACCCTAGACATTTTTTTCCAGGTTTGTAGAAAGACTTGTCTTGCCTGTTCATGGTTCTAGTCTCTGGATTTAAGTAGCCACAGATTTGCCCACAATGAGAATTAGATATACTGATGGGGGGGAAATGCATTAATTAAAACAATCATAAAAGGGAGGGGCAAATGGATGACACTCAGAATTTTAGGCACATCCTTCTCTCCATTTGAAGTGGCTCCTGAGACCCAGAAGAGAAATCACAAATGTCTCCCTGAGACTCTTAAAAAAAATACAAATCAAACTTAAATTTAAGATATTACCAGTCACATGGGTTTCAATGAATACATGCCTGGGATCTGTGTATTGCATGAGATATAGCATAAGTATATAACTATGGACTGCTTTTTTACTGCTCTAACTTTTTACTTGTGATTGGGAGGAGGCATACAAAGATAACATTGTGTACTCAGCAGTGACCATCAAGTTAAGATTTACCAGAGAGAAAGTAAACCCAGAGGTATTTTACTCTACGTGGCATCCATTTATTATTACCATATATACTCGTGTATAAGTCGAGGCACCTAATTTTACCACAAAACACTGGGAAAACTTATTGACTCGCGTATAAGTCGAGGGTGGGAAATGCAGCATCAATTGAGGCATCAGTGGGTTAAATGTTTTTGAATATTTATTTCAAAGAAAAACAGTAAACTGTAAGTGGAAAAGAGGGTCAACAAGAACAATATGGTATCAACAATAACTTTAAAAGTACAAAAACCTTAGCTCAACCAGCAACCAAGCTAAAACACAAGAGTTAAAATCCTTCAAAACTGGATTCCTCATTATCATCTGTCCAAATGTAACCCAACTTAGATTTTAAGAGGGATATTATCAGAAATGGAAAATCTACTATTAGCTTCCATTGTAAACAATGGGGGATGGGGTATCCCCCTTGGGAGTCCATAATTTTGGACCTCCTAAACCAACCTTCACCAAACCTGGTTGGTATCAGCAGGAAACTATCCTGATGATAACACCTAGGTTTAGTGAAGTTTTATTCAGGGGGTCCAAAGTTATGGACCCTCAAAAGGGTAGCCCCATCTACTAATAGCTCCCATTGAAAACAATGGGGAATGGGGGCACCTCATTTGGGGGTCCATAACTTTGGACCCCCTGAACCAAACTTTACCAAACTTGGCTGGTATCATCAGGAGAGTCTTCTGAGGGTACCCTGAAATTTTGGTGCCTCTAGCATAAAAACTGCGCCCCCTGCTGGCCGGCAAAGTAAAAACACAAAAAAAATTTAATGACCCGCATATAAGTCGAGGGGAGCTTTTTCAGAATTAAAAATGTGCTGAAAAATTCGACTTATACATGAGTATATATGGTATATTCACTTAGACCTAATATCCCCAACCTTGTTAAGCCTATAGTCTATTTGGGAATTCTGAGACAGGGTAATGAGTACCATCACAAAATGGCTACCACTGGGGAAGGTTAGGAGGTTCCAAGCTAAGCATCCTCCAATGTTAGAGTGAGCAATTGCTTCTGATGCATTTCCTGGGCTCTCCTGAAGCATTTCCTGCACCAAGGAGATAGAGGAGGTCTTTGGTTTGGAGAAAGAGATGCTTTTTGGTTTCAAGCCCAGAGATTTAAGAAAGTCTGTGTCTACAACCAATCTGAGGACCAGAGCTTTGACACCTATTTCCAAGATGAGCTCAGTGCTCAATTAATCAGTCAGCTGGAAGGGAGCAGAGTGAAGTTCCTCATTTTTTCCCCTGTTGCATTGAATATTCTTCATGCTTTATTGCCAGGACTCAAGAAGCATGTGGGTGCCAAGAAACACACTGATGGATGTCCTGGTGCTGCCAGATACTATGTTGGAGAAATAATTTAGTAATCTTTTAACTGAAACAAAAAACACTGTTATCCTTACTAGTAGTGAGCACCGTAATTCTTTTGCCAATACATAATTTTAAACTGTCAGTATATTTGAATCATCCTGTTATGATAATTTTTGTTATGTTATTGCTTTTGTGAGCAAGTAAGACCTACAGACTAGTTATTTTTGAATAAATGTACATAGGATGCCACAGGCAACGGTTAGGCTATATCAAGGATGCGGAAAGCAGAAACATTTTAAAATATTCATTAGTTCATTGCCAATGATGACAAACAAACTTCTGTGAACAAAATTGTAGAAACAACATTTTCCCTACAGTAGGACAGTCATGTTCTCTGGGGTACTATGAGAGGAAGTGCATAGAAAGTTATTTCAAATGTATAATACACAGTATAGAAGCTTTCTCATAAACGTTTTCTGTAGTCAGGATGAAGGCCCTTAAATAATTATTAGCTGCAGTTTAAACCTATAAAGACTGACAGATGCCACTTCAGAGGACCAAATGAGCTAACCAATATTCCATATTAATACAAAGAGCCCATTTGCTATTCTGCCCTTTATGTGGTAATTTTGTCTTGATGAGCTGTCATTTCAACTTTGACTGAAATTAACTGTAGACACCTTAAGAGGATTAAAAGAATCACTAAGTACCCTCAGCAATAAAGCCAATTACCTAACAGCAGGGACTCGCCTAATCAATTAATGCATTCAATATGATCACTATCCAACACACAAGGAAAGTGCATTTGAGATAGTTTCATTAACTCAATATACAAGAAACTGCATAGGAGTAATTTGGAATCAATTCCACATTGGTCCATTACAGGCACACATAATCAAAGGTCAATCTTAATTAAGTTAACTAACAGGTTTTCCTTTACAATAGGAAAACCTCTATTGCAATCCTCCCTAATGAAGGAGAATGTCATATACTACAGAAGATTTATTAGAATTATACACACACACACACACTTTTCTGCAACAATCACAATTTAGTGGAAACCACACAAAAATGACTAGTATTTCTCAAGAAAATAATGCTGTTGAAGCATATTTTTCAGACCCATCAAGAAAGTAATGCATGGATTCCTTACCTATTTCCTAAGTAGCTAAAGTTAATTTAGAATCTTTTTAAATGTGCCCAATGCATTGACAGCTCCATTAAGAAATATATTCAGTTATAGAAACTGCTCTAAGAAATGTGTGAATAAGGTAAATGTAATCTAAACGAGAGAGAAAGAACTGATCTCATTTTCTAAGTCATGATCAGTTCTGAAATATTAGCTGAAACAGATTGTTTTAGAAAAAGAGGCTAGTTGAGAGATTTTTCCTCTATGAGCAAGTTAAAATCAGAACTGTTCCCTAAAAATAATTGGGAGGCATATAAATGAAATCTTTAAAATCTATAGGATATGAGGATACAAAGTGTAAATTTATGCTGGGACAGGTTTATAGGTGACATAGTTCTATAAACATGTGCACCATGCAGCAGAAAGATAAAATAGCTTGGCATGGTTTAGCTCATCAAACTTGAAATGCAATCCAAAGTGTAAAAGTGGGAGGCATCTAGGTTCTTTCCAGAGCTTCTGGATGAACTGAAAATTATCCTCTTTATACATTCATCAGCCTTAATGCTCAGGACTGGATCCTAGACACTAGGGGTGAGCCTTTTAGAAACTGGTGCACTTTTCACTGAAGATGCAAAGGTTCAGCTCTAATAGCTGAATATTTGTTAATATTTACAAACACCTGCTTGTATATGTGTTTTACTTGCATTAGTCATCATTTGAACAGATACTGTATAAAGTTACCTGTCAGGACAACTGATTTCAGGTAACCGATAACAACATAAAGCTATCACTTTAGAAGGAATGTTAAATGCAACAATTATAAGCATTGCAGAAGGTTAGATACTGACACTTCTCTTACCTCCTGAAGAACCTTTTAATGTAGAACTATCCTCGGTTACAAACCCACTCAGAATAGTGCATGAAGGCTTTGGCTTCTGTACTTGCAAATATTCTGTGGAATGTACACAATCGACTTTACGAATTTCCCTGGGCTGAGCATCTCTGGTGCAGTTGAAAGACTGCGGAAGACCTTCATTGTGCACGGCAACTTTAATCAAGTCATTTCCAGAGGATATCTTGCAACTCATGGCTTGGGAGTCTGAATTGTCAGCATTATTATGAACAAAACAAGGGAAGTCAGGGTCATCATCTTCAGGGATAGGATTGTACCATATTTCTCCTTCATCATCGGCATCATTATCTTCACCAAATTCTAAAGCATGGTTTTGAAGTGCCAAAGGGCTTTCTCCATTCACAGCAGCATGTGCAGAATCATTTATTCTGTTCGGGTTTTCATACCCTAGAGGTTTGGGAAAGGTCTGAGGCATTTTAGGCTCAAGCAAAAGACCGGGAGATTTGAGTACCTGGTGAGTTTCTCCTGAAACTTGCTTATAAGAATCTCCTTTCTCCAAATTAGGTGCTCTTGGAGAACTCTGATGTAACCAATTTCGTTTCTTTGATACCGTGATGCTAGCAATTTGAGGTTTGCATTCAGCCATTTCACTTGATTTAAAGTTCTTAAGTTCTCTTCTGCTCACAGAGGGTATGTAAACATTTTCAATCAAATCTGGTAAGGAAAAAAGGGGATATTTAGAACATTTATCCAGTTTACATCCCTGCAGTTTATAGTAAATGTTAAGGAAGCTATATGTACCCCAATGGAATTAACTTCCCATTTATCATGACTACGGCACACTTTGCTACAAAATGGAAAATCAAACTTGAACTAAAAAGTATTACCACGTACACTGTGCATTCATGGCAAGCAAGAGAAATATGTTTTATGGGAGGAGGATATTAAAATACGAGAGAATTGATTTTGCCTGTTCATGACAGCTTCCTAAAATTTGGCTTCACAACAGAGTTCAAAAGATTATTTTGGTCTGGTACCTAACATCTGCAAGTGGAAACCACCTTTTCTCCCTATGCCAACAGGGTGACGAAGTTCAGTTGTGTTGATTCTTTAACTTTCTTTGCAGTTCAGGGAGGGAAAACAGACCAATTTCTACATGGGAGCATAGTTAGGCATAATCCTAGTCTTGGCCTTACCATATAAACCCACTAAATCACGTGGAACATCCCTGCACCACCAGTTGCCACTCCCTGGCAACAGCGGCCACCAGTGGGGAAAAGGGTGATTGGGTTGACTCACACTGTCAGCTGAACACAAATGCTGTGTGGCATATTGCCACATGGAACCATCATCCAGTGACCTTCACTAGGGCTGAACAACATTTGACTGAGCCCCCACCCCAGACTGCAAAACAGGCTATGATGAACTGCTGCCAAAGGAACAAAACATTTCTTTAAAATCTCTGGTATGGTGAATCAGTTTTGCTCTGCATTTTAAAGAGCAGGCAACATTTCAGGTCAGAAATACATTTCACATCAGATCAGACTGTCTTACAAGTCTTATCCATCATGTTTCTTCCCCTTTATCAAAACTTGTGCATTATTAAAGTATTATACAGATTTTGTCTCACATTACTCACAACTCAAAATTATAAAATTAATAGCACCTGGTAGAGTGGAGTAACTAAAAAAACTGCACAAGTATTGGTGTCTGGTTTTCGTTTCATAAAGGCCATTTCTAAAAGCATTATATTGAAACAGTGCACTATGCTGTTTTTCATTTACATGGAACACCTCAACCAAGCATCACCAAATAATGAACACAAGCTTCTGAGTTCCCAAGAACTCTTCCATCAGACTACACTTTTACATGTACTCCGGTAAGAAGTTGGCATTCTTGACACATCAGGACGACACTCTTAAGCATTTTTACAAGAAATATTTTAACTATCTCGCAAACATTACTTAATAAACTAGTACATCCATTCTTAATAGTTACACCCTTCTAAGCCTGTTGACTTTAATGGACTTAGATGGGTATAGCCTTGCTTCAGATGGAACTGTAGGGCTTATTTTTTAATAACCATAAATAGGGCTGCAAATATGCCTAATGCTTTCATACAGTCCAACCCTATGTAACTATCAGAACTAATGATTTCATTGGAACTTATGCCAAGAATTACACTCATATAGCCTAATCCTAAATATGTTTACACAATAAGAGCTCTACTGTGTATAGCAGGGCTTACTTTCAAGTAAGGATGCATAGGACTGCAGCCTTAGTTTCACAGAGAGCTCAATTCAGGTCAAATTGACAAGGGAAAGAAGGGAGCACAAAATGGCTTCTAATGGAACCTGAAATCAACACTTCATGACTTTACATTGTACTTGGTATTTTTAATGGAATGTATTTCTCTACTTCTGAGGTCACTATGTACACAGTACAATGTAGTGGAGTGCTTCAGGCTTCAAAATAATTGCCACTGAATAGATGAACAGGCAGGGTAGAGTGAACTGAAGGGTTTTTATGGGAGGAGTGGGGAGCCCCCAAAGGACTAGAGCAGCATACAGCAACTGCTAGAGAGCCTGAAAGGAGCTACTGTTTCTACTTAAAGCTAAAAACTCTGATTAAAACAGCCCTCCAGAGTCAACAGAATAACTCCCTTGGAGCTTAGGTTTATAAAAGGCCTATAAACACTATATGAAACTCAAATTTCAGAATGCAGGCATTCCATACCTGCAGAGGAAAGGGGGTAAAAAAGGCAGACAAGAACACATATTTGGGTGATTAAATATTCAAATCTGACCAGACACAGTGAAAGCAATGAAAGCCTCGACAGAATGACGAGTGATACTATAATCATGTCTGAACTTGCATCAGATTCCAAGTGTACATACATTGCAAAAAGAGAATTTGCCTCCTCGCGTATCAGCAGTTAATGACATCTCTGTTAACCTTAGTGAGCACACTACAATGTAGTTTTCATGGCCTCACAAGAGAGAAAACTAGATTATTTTAGCCTTTATCCTACATACTCGATACTATCTGCAGTTAGTACAAATGGATCAGGTCTAGTTGAGACTAGTATTTTAAATAAGCTGCTCCTTTCACAACTAACAAAACTGATGTCAAATAAACCCACACCTTTTAAACCTAACAATATTCTACATCTAGGCATATTATGGCAAGAAAACGTACACATACAATCATGTGCAGTGTGTTTCAAGGTGTTACATGTTCTTGGTCACTCTATCCAATTGTCTCACCCAACATACTGGATAAAACTCAGCAAAGCAGTTAACTTGTGCTCTTTTTGCTAGAAGATAAGTTACTTGAACCTTTCCTAAACCCTCCTTCAAAGATCAGGTAATAAATGGTTGGTTAAATTATTTACCGTAACCCTAAGGGCATTTAACATTCCTAAGTAAATGACATTATTTTTAAAAATAATGGAACAGAATATTTCCCATCAGACAAATTTAAGATAAAGACTGTTGATAAAACTTTAGATGTCCATTTAACATTACTTTAACAAAACTTTAAATGTCCATTTAACATTGCCAATGTTGTCATATGCCAGCAATAAGTAAGCATTTAAAAAGGCAGACATAAATTTATCCATTGCAAACTCCATAACCCCCAAAAAACAATAAGCATAGAATGCTGTTTATCAATATGGTTGCTTATGGCATTGGATTCTCTTATGAATTAATCACAGCAAGAGTCACTATTCTGTGAGGCAAGTGATACTGTCTAATAATCCAAATTACTGAAACAAGTTCATTTATTTTGCTATGACAACTCAGGTCTGTACAATTCACAGACAGCTTGTAATTATACTCATTTTAACCTTCTTGTGCCTGTAAAACAATACACAGAATGTAATACCATTGTGCAACTGGTGCTTAGAATCTTTGGCTAATTGTATTTTTTCTAAAGGAGTGTTTGGAAATAAATCTAGAAGATTTTGGAACAATGAAGTCTTGGCAAAGTCCTAGACTTTAAAAGAAAAAGCACAGAAGCAAGTTAACCTCAAAGAACATTTTCCAAAGCATCTGTTCAGTATACACTCATGCCAAACTCTCCTTTTAGAAAACATGAAGGAAACAATACTAGAAAGTAACTATTTCTGATCATTTGCAAAAGACTACACACTATTAAAAAGGCAAAACAAAAAGTAGCTGCCTTCTTCCTAACAAAACAGAACAGCTTAATGCATTATTAAAATGAGCTGTTCATGAGTGATGGGAGATCAATATTGTGCAAGCACTTAGGACAGAAGTCTGCAACTTATGAGCCAAATGTGACTCAGAATAGACTCGAATCAGGCTCTTTTAAAAAGACAATCAAATCTTCAAGTTCAGCTCTACTGGAATAGCAGGTGGGATGCTGGAGTAACTGTGGACGGAATGTCAGGTGAAGGTCTTTATAGAAAGAAAACCTCCTTAGAGATGCTTTAAAGAAATAGAAATAATAGAGGTAAGTAGCTGCCAGTCATCCAAGTGCCAACCAGGGACAGATTTATGCCAGAGGTAATACAAAATCCTCATGTGTATAGTTATTATTTATTGTGCATGTCCCTTTCTAAGAAAGGACTCACAACAACCAGTTTTGGTCCAGAAACTTTACAGATCAACATGTCAGTTATAATTTCAAGTAGGCAAATGGGCTTTTATATACCGGCTCTTCATTGGTCTCTTAATCTGAATTTTGATGTAACTTGATTCTTTAATTGTAAAAGGCTACAGACCCCTGACTTAGGGTCTCCTGATAAGATCTAGACTTTAAAAGTTCTGTAAAAAAACAGAATGTTGGCAGGGGGGTCCTAAAAATTGGGGGTCACTGCATCTGCTGAAAAAACCTTCACTAAACCATGTTTTTTAAATCTTCTCTTGCATCAGGTCACCTTAGCAAGATCCTAAAGAAGTGTTTCCAAATATAATTGTTTAGTTTCATATACTGGAAGTAAATATACTGAAGTAAATTCTAAACACTCTTATTTTGAAGTTCTCACTGAAATAAACTGCTAATGTTTAACAATTGACAAGTATTCTTTCTATGTTGAAAACAGAAAATAGTTTTCCTCATTCTGCAATCACTTGACCCCATAATGGCATGTTAGAAAAAATAGTGTTCTGAGAAGTAAACTCTGAACATGTAACTCATATACAGAGATTTATATTAATCCATTCGTAACTTCAATCTATTTCTAGTTTAAAACAAAAACAGCAGAAGCACAAATCATGTGGATTTCTCAAGCATTCCAATTAGAAATTAACCACGTGAAAGAAATGTTTATCAAGTTGAAATGACAAAATCTGTTTGAAGTTCTTAACTTTTTTTTACGCTTCTAGAAATTATTTTGTGCCAAAATATTAAAATATTTAACATGATTGCTTCCAGAATTATAGTTGTTCACTTCATGGCAGCAAGAACAAGAACAACGAAAGAATTTTGTGATACATGAAAGACTAACAGATTGATCACAGCATAAACTTTCATGGAGTAAAGCCCACTTCATCAGATGCAAAATATGTTTTTTACTCTGAAACTGGCAGGTAAGTATCCCAACTATTTGAGTTCTGTAGCAGAGCTCAGGCACTCTGTCCTCAAAGTGGCAGTACTTTGTTGGTCTCTTATTTGCCAGATCTTGTCCTCAGTGAGAAGAATAGCCTGAAAAAGTCTCCTCATAAATGCCAAGTGATAGACAATTTGAATATCTAAGATTTGATACAGCAAATCATTTAGGATTTTTGCCTGTTCATTCATACTTGTTGCTCACTGCTCCTGAACAAAAGATCCTCTGTCCAGTGTTTATCTGAAGTGTGAACATATCAGTTCTGGGGCACTTGAACAGCCAAGCTGACATTAAGAACTCTTAAACCCCATTAATTGCTTTGGGAGTGATAAACACGTGATTTAGCCTCTTCCACTGAAAGCAACAGAAGCATAAAAGTGCTTTACTCTGGCTAATTAATATTCTTTACCTTCACTACACAAACCAGGGAGACAACTATATTACAGTGGTTGCAATATCAAGCAGAACTTAGCCTAGGAACTTACTCCCCCCCCTTCTTCTTTTTTTGGTAAAGGGCCAGGTCTAAATATATTTCTCCTAGACACACCTTTAGAAAGTAGATATGGGAAACAATGTATATTTGTACACAGAATCAAGATACAGCTCACCCAACGAAAGATTTTATGCTGTATAATATTTTGATTTTATGCAAAAGCTGACTGAGCAAAAGGATTTCTGAAATGTACTGGACAACGCAAAAGATGTAACAAGGTGCAGGCTCTGTCAAAAGTTTCAGACTTTCCCAGATAAACTTATTATGTACAATAAGTTTGCCCAGTAAAAATACACATGTATTCTGACATGAAACAATTTGAATATATTCTCTTTTTGTTGTTGTTTTTCAGCCTGTAGCAATGCATAATACTGGAATATTTCCAATTATTCAAAATTTGGGGAAGAAGTTGGAAGGGTGTTTCACATACTGACTGGTAGAGTACTTAAATAAGTGAGTTATTAACTCAATTAAACAACACTAGAGAGCTTAATATATAAAGAGAGGCAGTGTAGCCATGTTAAGTTTACCCTTTAGGATTCATGTAAGTTAATGAACAAGTGGTGCATTTTAGACTTTTATTCTTTTTCCCCTCCACCCCTTGCTTCTTTTATGATCAGTTATTGAGAACAAGAGGCGAAACCTAGCTCGTAAGGGTGGAGGTTATATACTAGAGTGACCTCCCTTTTGGTTGCTATAACAAATATGACATGAGTAAGATTTTGTGCAAATTCTAAAAGAAATATTACCAAGAATTAATTTTTTCAAGTGAAAGGGTTAAACGGGGCAAAAAGAGTCCAATCTCACATATTTGCAGGTCAGTGGCTTCTTCCTGTAATTTGAGAAGCCCACACTGTGACTCCTCCCTTTTCTACTGCTAGGCAGCTGGCATGGGATAAACTGTAGCAGGGATTCCTCCCCTTATAGCAGTTCTTACTATACGGTGATAAGTGTGTGACCCTTTTTCCAAGTAAACAAGACCACACAAACAATCAGAAGTTGGAATCCTTGTCCATGACATGGTAGCTTTTCTATACTATGGAATCTAACACCAGGGAGGAATATTTGAATATGCTAATCCCCCACCCACCCCGGGCATGCAGACAGGCACTCCTGTAGGCGTGCACACACACAACATGTAGTAGCAATTGTGCTTCTTAATGTGTAGTTTACTCTTTAAAAACAGAGGGAATTTGTGCTTCTTAATGTGTAGTTTACTCTTTAAAAACTGAGGGAATAATCCACCCAGAAGTGATCACTTTCAAACACCACTGATTTAGTGTAAGAGATAAGGGGAGCAGTTCTAAACAGGTCTACTGAAGATTCAGACTCAAGTCTAATCAATGCATTGTGCTTGCTGTTCTTAGGAGGCCCAGCAGATAATTTCCTACTTAATCCTGGGGAAGATAAATATGCTTAAATGGAATGCTACTACATTTCTTTGTAACTAACATACCCCCTCCTGTCTTCACATAACCCTAATATTCTGAGTCTGGATTCACATTTTTCTTGACCCACTCCCCCACTTACAAGTTACAATTCAGCATGAAAACTCTGAAACCACTGCATGTTGTAAAGCACATGTCATTAGAAACGCTACATGTTGTTGCAAAGCATATGCCATGAAAGCACTGTCCAGAGCTAGCAAAGTGTAACTAACAGAAAGCATCCAGACTGCTTCAGGGGCCATTACTGAGTAACATATTCCAGTCTAGAAAGCAGCGGATATTTTGCCCACGGCATTTTCTAAGGAAAATCGTTCCTCAGAAAGTAGTAAAACATACTAAGCCTGGGCAGGATTGCCTTTATGGCAGATTTCCCGCACGTGCCTCACAGAAAGCTTTCCTCTTCCCCCACTATGGAGGGATGCAGTGAGGGGCTGTCAGGCAGCTCCTAATGCCAAGAGCCTGCAGCCATTAAAAGTGGGCTGCCAAGACCCCGGCATGCAGGGACCGAGAGCCGTTGAAGCCATTACCTGTGAGCAAAAGTCTTTGGTCTGAAGGGGACACGGGAGTTTTGCTGCCCGACGCCCTCACGGAGGTGGGAGACGGAACCGTCGGCCCCTCTTCTCTGCCTAGAAGGAGCCCGCGGGTCCCGCTGGCCTTGGAAGAAGCCGGGGAAGGAGGCCCAGCTGCACCGCCACGGCCTTTCATGCCCAGAGAGAGCAGGCGGCCTTTGTACATCCACTTCTGCAGCTTCCTGACGGTCACCGCGGGCGGCTTGAAGAGGACCTCGGGGGCATCCGCGAGGGGGTGCCGCTGGCTGCTGTGGCCGCCCGCCGCCGGATCCCCCAGGGTGCCAGCTGACGCCGAAGCCTCGCTCAGGGCCGAGCCCGGCTCGGGACCACACTTGGGGTGCAGAAGCTGTTCCCCGCCGTCCTCGAGCGCCGAAGGAAGCCCCGCACAAGCGCTTCGGCCGCCCGGGCACCGTTCGCAGCTGTCGCCGAGGGAGCGCCCGGAGGCAGCGGCGGGGAACCCCGCTTCCCGCTTGGTGCCAGAATCCTGCAGCAGGTGGCCCGGGGGCGCCAGCAGCGGCTCTCGGAGCAGGGAGCGGAGCGCGCCGTCGCTCCGGCATCTCGGCAAGGGCAGAGGCTTGGCCGGCAGCAGGCTTTCCAGGCTCTTGCTGATGCCCTGGCGCCAGGCAGGGCCCCGGGGTGAGACTGGGGAGCCCGGATGAGCCACCTGCTGCAGCCCAGAGCAGCCGTCCCCGTGAGAAGCAGGGCTACTGTCCGCAACCCTAGTCAGAGTGGTGGCAGCGGGCTGAGGCGAGCGGGCCCCGACGGAGGGGCTGGCCGGGGGCAAATCGTGCATGGCATGGATCAGGAGGTAATAGGCCTCCTGCAGCTGACTTCGCAGTCGGCCGGTGCTCTCCCGCGCCCGGGCCCGGTGGCTGCTGCCGGCGTCGCCCCCGCCGTCCTTCTTTCCGCGCACCTCTTCCTGCGCTCCAGACGCTCCTTGGCAGCCCCAGTCAGGCAGGCTCTGGTTATCGTAGTAATCCTCCTCCTCGCTGCCGCCAGCCCTCGCCGAGGGAGAGCCACACTCCGCGCCCCCGGGGGAAACCGAGGCGGGGAAGCAGGGCTCAGCCGGTGGAGGAGGCGGCGCACGGAGCCCCGGGGGACTAGGGGGCTGCGGCGTTGTCCCGTCCCGGTGAGACGGAGTATGGCAAGAGCAGGCAACCGAGGCTCCCGGCGATCCTTCCCCGGGCACCGCCGCCTTCCCCCGCTGGGGCCAGGCAATCGCCTCCGACAGTCTCGGTTCTTCCCAGGGTGACACGAGGACCCGATAGCAGCCCGTCTGGCTGCCGAGGAGAGTGCACGGCGCTCCCGTTGCTCCGTTTCCCGGGGGCCGCAGGCTCTTGTGGGCTTTACACTCAACGGCGCCGTCGCCCCCGCAGTTCGGGTGCCCGGCGGCTTCCAGCGCGCCGGCTGCCCCTCGCTGCGCCCGCCTGCCCCGTAGCTTGGAGAGCGTCCTCCGCAGAGGGTCAGCCATGCCTAGCGGTCGCCTCGCCTGCTCCGGTTACTGGCTGCCCTCGAGCAGACGGGGCGCTGCTGGGGGGCCTCCCGAGGAAGGTGGCGGGACCAGCAGCCCTTCGTGACCCGGCTGGCACGAGCGACCCATGGCCTGGACGCTCCGTGCGCGCCACTCGTCCTCCTTCGCCGCGGCTGCTGCTGCTGTTGCTGCTGCTCACATACTTTGCATAGCTGAGCGGGGTGAGAGGGCGCCCTGCAATGCGCATGTCTCGCTGCCAGCAGCTGGGCTGAGCGCTCTTGCAGAAGCGCACACAGCCGGGCCTCCTCCCCGTTGCAGCCCTGAGGCTGCCTGCCCGGGCAGGGAGAGCACAGGAAAGGCCCGCTTGAAGCCACCGCCCCCCTCCGCAAAGCACGCGCAGAGGCGGGACGAGGGGGACGGTGCTCCCAGCGCTGCTCTCTCCTTCCCATTCGCCTTTGGAAATTAGCGCTTGCGCCGGCCTCATTTTTCAGCTTTACCGTGTCTGCCGCTTTTCTTCTGTGACATTAGAACTGCCTGGTGGGAAGAAATTCAACAGATGAAGTACCTCCATCGCCGGTGTATCTCAGTGGAAAACAAAGTCCAGCAGACTGGATTTTTGCCTATCGTGGTAAAGGAAATAGGTGGTCGTTCTGCACAGGGTTCGGAAGGGCCCAATTTCAGAGCCCGCTATATGAAGGCTCACTTTTCCATTTGCAAGGAGGGAACCTCTGAATCCACTCACAGAATCAACATGTTTCAAAAATAAATTGAAAAAACTGGACTTTATAAAAGATGTGAAGGCGAGTTTTCACATTCTTGGGTGCTCAGAATAGGACAGCTGAGTCACAAGTCACATGGAAAACCAGAAATGTGTAATAAGTGGATCCCAAATATCCTTTCCCCAAAGTTACTAAGGGTACTTGAACCCTATGTTTTAAACATGTTTAACTCCAGTGGAATATATTGTGCCAATTGTCTTTGCTGCCCAGCTGGTTACCTCAGACACACCAGTCAGTATGCCCCTGGTGACACAGAAGAGAAGGCTTGTCCATGCACATAACAGAATTAGGTGCCAGAATCCTGAGATGGCAGAACAGATGGTATCATTTCAAACTACCAATGTATGTGAGGGGGGTCACATGTTCTATACTTTTCTGTTTTTTTAGAAACACCATCTACAAGAAAACTACAGCAGGGCGCAAGCAGGGTTAGACACACACACCCTGATGTGCTAGTTCGTTATTTGTAGGGAGGACTGTTAGGTCTTGTTGATCAGTAGCGTTTATTGATAGGCATCGAAGCACCCAGCTTGACAAAGCCAGTTCTGGCAAACCTGGCTTTTGCTATCCCCTTTATCCTGATGTTAGTCCCACTTCCATTTTCCCAAGAAATGTGAGAAAGAGGCTGAGGTGCCCCAAGGTTGGTGACAGATAAAGACAGAGAGCCACCTGGCATCCTGTCCCCATGAGATAACAGAAACAGTCCTTGTTCTCATGAGACCAAAGTGTCAGGGGAAAGCCTAATTATCTACTCGGAGTGTGAAGCCATAAAGTAAAGGTCAAGGAAAGAATGCCCCAGAACGGCAGTGGTAACATATAGCAGGCTGGTTACATATATCTTATAGCAATTACACTGAGTTAGGAATGCATCTCAATCACCTAGATACAATCTCCCTGACACTGGCTTTTAAAAAACATGGACAAAGCATTCAGAAAATGGAATCCCCCACCTGATGTCCAACATGATACAGACCTCTCATTCTTCTCAGGATCCTGCCTTTTTGCTGCATGTGTAATAAGAATCTCCTTACTCCAGAAAAGGCAAATTATTGATTTATCAGGATCAAGTGAAAGCATATGAGTATGGGTTGGGCGAGTTAGAAGATAGAAATCCCTCTCTGCCTTAGGAGTGGCATCCCTTGTAGCTCTAGAGACATGACAGCTTGGTCAATAAAAGGGCTCCTGACTAGGGAAATGCTTCTGCACTCACAAGAAGCAAAGAGAAAGGAGGGGCAGCTGGACAAAATAGGCATTCTTTGGTAGTGGCAGCTGCCTGAGGCTCTGCTGCCAGTTCCCTCTGGCATCAGACAGCAGTCTGTCAGCCTGTCCGAGCTTTCCAGACCAGCTGCTGCTTCTTCACCGTGACAAGGTTAGGTAAGGACATTGCACTTAGGACCCTCTCCAAAAAGAACTTTCTCAATCAGGTCAGAGGCCACTCTGCAACTTGCCCTGAAAAACCAAAGTAAGGGAATTGGAGCTTCTCTCTCAGGAAGCTGCAAAAGCCCTGAAATAGAGCGTCTGTTTTGATAATCATAAAGGTTATAGAATACAATTAATGGTGGGGATTTTTTCACCTGCTAGAAAAGTTCTGAGTGAAGGAGCAATGGAGCTGATATTATTGAGGGCAGCAAAAGTAACAATTTCCAAAGAGGAACATATGGATTGGTATTCTAATTGCCCTCATAATTGTTCTTTGCTATCCAGTGCTACTAAAGCAAGGAGATGAGAGTTTTAAACCATTTTTTTCTGCCAAATAATCCATAAATATATGCTAAGATATATATTTTAAAGTGATTTGAAGAGATCTTTCAGTGTAAGCATTTAATTTGTAGAATCCCACAAATATCATTATCTGCCCATATCCAGTATTGATTTTTTCAACTAAAAAAAAAAAAGACCAAAGCAACAGGGGGATGGTGGAAGTGCCAGGCGTATCTTTCCTTGTTTGCTTTTGTGTGAGGATAGGAAGGCAGAAGACAAACAAGGGTAACAGCTGGCCTTGTGGAACAGTAAATGTGCCATGGAATTGGTCACAAAGTGTGTGGGGTTTGTTTTTGTTTTTTTGAGGAAGAGCCTTTTGGACAAGCTTCATGAACTTGTCTTAGAAACCCTGTCGGTGTTCGCCCACTGACATGACTTCATCTGAGTTGTTCAGTTGACTGAAGAAGGCTTTGAAGCAGGGATACCAGATGTCCTTTGTTCAAAACAGGGAGCCTTTTTTTTTCAGAATATTACAATTCCAAAGACACAGTGAAAGCCTTTTATTGCTGAATGTGTTCTATGCCACAGAATTCCCTATGACACCCTGATTTATTATCAGTTGGTGGGAATTTTGAATGTAATTTAAGATGTTAGCTGTATGTAAATAGCATCAAAATGCAATCATTCAGTCACTGGCTCACTTTTCAGATGGAAGAGTCACTATAAAAGGGTATCATCACCATCACCATATTCACATGGAATAATCATCCTTTAAAAGTGACAACACTACAAATTGAAAGCACTCAGGGTTTGTTTGGTTTGCAAATTTTCACACACACAACTTAGTTTTCATAAACTGCAGAAAAGGGGGTAAATGTGGATCTAGACTATCACTACACAATGCAAATAATTTTATGTACCTCGTGGAGAAGAATGATAGCCCACTCAATTAGCAGTTTTCCACAGGTAAGAATATGTAACCCTTTTCCACCTGCTTTCTAAAATGATCCAAGTTAAGGAATTGGTTTGCCACCTCATCCCATATGAGAACCAGGCCTAAGCAGTGTGCATTTTCTAAAATAAACATTTAAAGTATGGTTTGTGCGTATTAAGAATTTTCTTAATTAGACAAGACAATTCTAGTATTTTACACACTTGGTAAATGTGGGTTGTTGTTTTTTTTACTACATCCATATTTTAAAAAATAATAATTCCGAATTGTTTTTCAGCCAGGAAGACTGCTGATCTTTTTCTGAGGTAAGTAATAGCTTCTATACAGTAATACATGTGAAGAAAAACATTGCTACATATCTTTGAAGTGTCTAGGGAGAGCTACGGAAAAATAGTAATATTTATCTAAATAATATATTTGCAGACATGCTCAAGAGCAAAAATGTAATGGCACCATTATTACCTATAAATAAATGGTAAACAGAAGTCTAAACTGTATTTTCTAAAGCGAATATTATCGGTATAGTGGAAGGAATATTATGGGTATAGTGGAAGGAAAAAAGACTCTCCTGTTGACTTTCACACATTTTACAAATTGTGCTGTGATTATAGTAGTTTTCTACGTCAGTGCTCATGATAATGGATATCATAGCACAGGAAAGAAAGTCACTATCCCCAGAAGTTTAGAATTTAGACTTTGCCTTGAGTGCACAGGGACAAAAACAAAGAAGAGAGAAAGAAGAGAAAATAGACTAGAGAGAAGGAGTGGAACAGCGCAGCTGAGTAAAGGATGAATGAATCTTAGATCAGTATAAAACTTCAAATTTACTTGAGAATGTGTCTCTTTGTATTCAGTAATGTATACTTCTAGTAATCTTGAATAGGAATGAGTGGCCAATATTTTTATTACAACCAACAGATATTTACCATGTAGTTTAGAAATTCTCAACTTGCCTACTTTGGAAATAGTATGATTCAAGCTAGCATTATATAGATGTGGTTATCTAACTGAAGTCAAATCAAACACCAGTGTTACAATTGAATAAGTCATCTTTTACAACTTGGTGTTAGATTGCCCCCTATAGGATCAGAAAAAGACTACATCCTGAGTCCCAATGTTTCTCAATGGAACAATAAAATTACAATAATATGGGAAAAATTGAAAAATGTAAAGGATTTATCTTGAGTCCAGAATAGTTTTCAACAAAATGCCTCTGAGCATATGCAGAATATCCCTTCACATCAAGGCTGTTGCAGCCAGTTCTTATACCACCTGTTGTTGTTGTTGTTGTTGTTGTTGTTGTTGTTGTTGTTGTTGTTGTTGTTGTTGTTGTTGTTGTTGTTGTTGTTGTTGTTGTTGTTGTTGTTGTTTGTGTGTGTGAGGATGGTTGGAGCTCAGTTCACAGTATGACTGTCAAATATATGAATTAAATCCTGAATTTAATCAGAAGGTAAAGCAGTGTGATATATGGAAGAAGGGAAGTTGGCCTATATTTATCTGGCAAGACTATTGCTCTAAATATAGATGCACCCAGTTTACTTACATCTGCTTTGCATTTTAATGCTTAAAAACTAACAAAAAAACCACTTTCACATATTCACATTCTCTCCTTGTTTACTTTACAAATTCCATATATGAGCTTGGAGTATTTTCACCAGCAAGCATAGTGATCATGAATTAGTCCATTTGTTTTCAAGTAGAATGTGCACAGAAAGAAATGAGCAAACATTCTTTCATTGGTCTACCACTAAATTATCAAGGTCACTTTAGGATGGCTTTGCACTGAACTTCAAACTTTTTAAACCCTGTTTGCTGCCTGTTGGTACTGCTTCTAAGTAAGTAAGTACTATGAATTAAAGTGGTTATTAACAAATGATCCCATTTTAATTAATGGGACGTCCCAATAAGTATTTTTATGGTCAAGGTTTAGCTGAGCAAGGTAGATTTTTAATGTTGACTAATTGTAACTCAAGAGGTAGCTGCAGTCTGTAAACATAGTATTATACACACACACACCCCACACACACATTTCTCCATATGGTGAGATTGTGCTACACTTATGGCATTTTTATAGAATTTGTTTTGTTTACAAACATACAAGTAGAGCCCAGGTGAAGATTATGCACAAGACTTCTGCTGTCTGATGCAAATGTCTGTTGCAACAAGATTTCTTGTACAGACCTATTTCTTGAAGCCCTGTTTTCACTCTTCATTCTCCCCATGGCAAGTGAGGCCACTTCTAACATGACTTATACTTTGCTTCACTGTCAGAGTGGGGAGATTTGCCAGTGAGCACAACTTTGCCCTGGACATCTTCCCTCTGCCCATAGCCAGCCTTCCCACTCCCTAGCACTGCCATCCATGCCTTCTCCCTCACTCCCCGTTCCATGTTGCCAGCTCCTTCCTGCTTCTCTAAATGCTCATATTGATATTTCAATATATTGATATAAGAGCAACAACAGAGAGTTGACTTTTGCAAGGAACAGTACAAACACGGTCTCCTTTTGGCTCTACTCCATCTCCTCTGCTCTGCATCTGCCCTCCCCGATGATTGGGAGGGTTTTATAGAACTTTATTTAAAATAAGACAGTATTTTAAAACAAGCCTCTCGCAGCCGCAGTGGCAGAATGAGAGAGAGAGAGAGAGAGAAAGAGAGAGAGAGAGAGAGAGAGAGAGTAGGAGAAGGGAGTGGGAGAGATATCAGCTCTAGTTTTGAGACTACTGGGTTGATGAGCAGATTTAAGACAACTGGGAGAAGCAGAGGCCCAGCAGTTTAGCAGACAAACTGGCTGCAGGTTGTGGGCTGCCTCCTTGTGTTAACAGAAAAACATGAGGAGACACCACTACAAGCCCACTATGCAGTGAAGAGCCCTGAGATAAGCATTCCATGACTCCTTTGGGAGACTAGATCTACTGCCCACAGCATATATTTAGAGAAAGAGATTCTGCACCCAAGGTGCTTCAACCAACTCCCAACAGAATGTCACCTTTCTGTGTTTGTTTTTTTTTGCAGCATTCAAACTATGCTTTCCTTAAACACAGCCAAGAGGAGAGTATCACTCCCCCAAGCCCTGATGACAGTTTGACCAGAGCTATTAAAGTCCATTGACAGGATCCCTGGAGTCATTAAGAAGCTCATTCCGCCTGCCAAGGACTCTGATTTTCCAACTTTAGGCAGAACCATTCACAAATTTCAGGCCCCTCACAATAGCTGGATCTGTATGAGCATGATGCAGACAATATCAAGAACTTTTAAGCCCCACTGGTTTCAATGGAAAAACTAAATGTATGTGTAACTTGTTCCCCTGAGAACTAATGGAATTTAAAAGGGCTTAACTGTGGTTGGATCATTCCCTGAATCAACATATTGTTTCATCAGGTGCCGGTTACAAAATAAAATGTTTTTCAATTGTTAGCAGTGTTGGGGGGGGGGGGGGAACATTTGCTAAATGAACACATATCTCCAGAAACCCAGAGATCCCATTAAGGACCTTTCCCAAACCAATCAAAACAATGCACTCCTCCAGCACCCTGACCTTAAGGCACTGTGTTTTCCATTCTGTCCCACCCATTTGTGTTTAACAAAAGAAAAAATATGCAGAAGTGGTTCTGGGAAAGAATGTCTGTTTGAAGCCTGAAACTCCCTTGAGGAATCTGAATGGCTTGACTCATTTATACATGAGATTCATCTATGGTGAACACTCAAAATGACAAAACACATTCCCTGTGTGTATATATTCAATTGCAGATTTCTCTGATAAGGTATATATGGAACTTTGCCATTTTCATGTTGTCTTACTTAGTCCATGCTTGCATTTTTGTTTGCCTCAGCTATCAGATATGGCAGCACCTAAGTGGGAACACCAATGACTGCCATAGGCATGAAATTCAAGACACAAGTAATGATAAAAATTCTTTCATAAAGCAAATATTAGTGGCATGGGAGCAGCAGTGGTGTAGGAGGTAAGAGATCATGTATCTAATCTGGAGGAACCGGGTTTGATTCCCAGCTCTGCCGCCTGAGCTGTGGAGGCTTATCTGGGGAATTCAGATTAGTCTGTACACTCCCACACACGCCAGCTGGGTGACCTTGGGCTAGTCACAGCTTCTTGGAGCTCTCTCAGCCCCACCTACCTCACAGGGTGTTTGTTGTGAGGGGGGAAGGGAAAGGAGATTGTAAGCCCCTTTAAGTCTCCTGCAGGAGAGAAAGGGGGGGATATAAATCCAAACTCCTAATCCTCCTCTTCTTCCTCTTCTTCTTCGCCTTCATCTTAGGTTCTCGTTTGATTTAGAACTGTTCTTTTTCCAACAACTTCAGAGTAAGAAGTTTTAAACTCTGCAGGCAATATGAGAGCATAAAGAAAAAGAATATTGGTGGAAAGACTAAAATAAAATGAAATAGAATCTTGACAAGCTAAAATATCAGCCTAGGACACCTGCAACAATATGCCATTATTATACAGGGAAAGTTTAATGCCTTTTCAAAGGTCAAAGTTTCCATCCTGCTTCAGCGTATCACTTTATACAAACTGACTTTGGTGAACTGGTCCATCTCAAGTCTAACAAAAACATTGATACTAATTTTAAAAATTGATGTATTTTTAAATTAGCAGTTTTATTTTATTCAGCTACTGAAGAAGGAGGAGGAGGAGGAGGAGTTTGGATTATTACCCCCCTTTCTCTCCTATAGGAGACTCAAAGGGGCTTACAATCTCCTTTCCCTTCCCCCCTCACAACAAACACCCTGTGAGGTGGGTGGGACTGAGAGAGCTCTGAAAAGCTCTGAAAAGCCCAAGGTCACCCAGCTGGCGTGTGGGAGTGCACAGGCTAATCTGAATTCCCCAGATAAGCCTCCACAACTCAAGCAGCAGAGCTGGGAATCAAACCTGGTTCCTTCAGATCAGAATGCACCAGCTCTTAGCCAGTATGCCACTGCTGCTCTTAAGAATGTTGTTGCATTTTTTAAAAATAACATCCTGTGTATTATTAAACTGGAATAGATTGTAGTCTACTCCACTGCTTATTACATGTATTGTCTTATTCTTACTGCATTGTTATTCAATTTTTTTGTAATTTCATTGCCATTCCCCCTTTTTTTGGCACAGTTCATGACAGATCCTCTCTGATACTTATTTATACCATTTGCAGTCTTTTTGGTCCTAATCCTGTTGCACCTGCCTTGGAGGCACACTTAAAAGTAGTGACGGATGTGTGCCAGAGAACCTAAAAGCAATACTGTAAGAAGTTTAGACTCTGTCAAGAGGCTAATCCCCTAGCACAGGGGTAGGGAACCTGTGGCTCGAGAGCCGCATGCGGCTCTTCTGCCCTTGCACTGCGGCTCCATGAACCGAGCCGCCGGCTTCATCCTTGCCTGCCCTGCAGGCAGCAGGGCGGGTGCACCAACTGCCCGTGGACGGCTGGGCCATGCCACGGGCTTCCCCTCTTGCCCGCCCCGTTGGGGCAGGGTGGGCGCTTTCCCGGCAGACGGTGAGGCCAAGCTGCCGGCTTCATCCGCCGGCTTCATCCAAGCTGCCGGCTTCATCCTTGGCGGGCGCACCAATTGCCCACGGTCGTCTGGGCTGCGCCGCGGGCTTCCCCTCTCGCCCGCCCCATTGGAGCGGGGTGGGCACTTTCCTGGTGGCCGGCAAGGCCGAGCCGCTAGCTTCATCCTTGCCCGCCCTGCAGGCAGCAGGGCAGATGCACCAATTGCCCATTGGCGGCTGGGCAGTGCCGTGAGCTTCCCCTCTCACCCACCCCATTCGAGCGGGGCGGGCGCTTTCCTGGCAGACGGTGAGGCCGAGCTGCCGGCTTCATCCGCCGGCTTCATCCAAGCTGCCGGCTTCATCTTTGGCGGGCGCACCAATTGCCCGTTGGCGGCTGGGCAGTGCCGTGGGCTTCCCCTCTCGCCCACCCCGTTCGAACGGGGCGGGTGCTTTCCTGGCGGCCGGCAAGGCCAAGCCGCTGGCCCCATCCTTGCCCGCCCTGCAGGCAGCAGGACGGGCGCATCCATGTGCTTCTCAGAATGAGTGGAGTAAAAGGTAAAAAAACCCAATATATACAGTGTTATCTTTATTTTAAATGTCAAAAATTATTTGCGGCTCCAAGTGTTTTTTTTTCCTGTGGAAAATGGGTCCAAATGGCTCTTTGAGTGTTAAAGGTTCCCTACCCCTGCCCTAGCAAAATCACTCAAGATAGAATGGTCACAATTCAGACCCCAGACTAAGATACATCCACTCTCTTCAGGGATCAATCGTCACATCAGCACATGAGAACAAATAGTTCCAGTGGTGATGGGAGCAGAGTAATCCTCAAAGGACAGCTACTGGGCAACAGCAGTAGTGGAGGGTGGCAATGGTTACAATCATAGACAACGCTAGTGCCGTTTCAGCTAACCCTGGTTAGCTGAAGAAAAATCAATAGTAAATCACTTCTAATCATTTCACACCTCTTACCTATGATGAGACAATCCAAAATGAAAAAGGTGGGAGATGATGGAACCCTTGGTCAGATAACACTCAATCAGCTACTGAAAAAGAGCAGACGACAATTACAGATCACACTATTTTTAACGACACAGCTGGATTAAGGATGTTCGGTTGTTCACATGAATGAATGCAACAGGAAAGACTAAAGTTGTTCAACACATGCAATAAGAACATGAGAAGTATGAGTCAACATAAACTCAACATCATAAAACTAAAAAATGGAACATTTAAACATAGCAATCCTGGGAATGAATAAACTAAAGTGAATGGGATTAAGCCATTTTCAGAGAAAAAATTACAAAGAGTTTTATTTGGGAAATGACAACCAGAGAAGAAACTGAGTTGTTCTAATAGTGAGGCAAGATGCAGCATAAACAGTCAGTAGCTATAATGTGGTCAGACCAAATGATATCAATTAGACTTCATGAAATACTTATCTACATAACAGTAATTCAAGTTTATGCCCCAACTACGGATGCTGGCCAGGAAAAACTGAAAACTTTTACACAAGCGTCAAGGTAAGAAATTGATCACAGACCTAAACAAGATGTGCTGATAATCACAAGTGACTGGAATGCAAAAGCAGGAAACAAAGCAGAATCAAATAATAGTTGGAAGATTTGAGCTAGGAGCACAAAATGAAGCAAGAGAGTGACTCACAGAATTCTATGAAGACAACTATTTGTTCATTGCAAACATGTTTTAGGCAAACGGACCATCAACAGATGGTCACCACATAAATGAAGTAGATTATACAATTGGAAACAGAAGATGGAGAAGCTCTATTCCAGGAGTGTCAAATGTGAAGCCCGAGAGGCAGATCTAACCCTTTGAGCAGGCTTATCAGACCTCTGAGCCAGCTGAGGCAACCCCTTCCTCACTCCTGATCTGGTCTGGTAAGCCCATTGCAGGCTGGCCAGTCCAGGCACCCATTCCACTCCCATCCTGATCTGGCCTGGCAAGCCCCTTTCCCATCATCAATCTGAACTGGTGAGCCCACTGTAAGCTCACCAGATGAGGTAACTCCCCCCCAGTACTGATCTGGGCTAGTGAGCCTGCTTTGGGTTTACCAGCAATACCACACTGTGCTGACTACCTCCCCCAGTGCCCACTGCAGACTCACCAGCTGATGTAGCCTCCCTTTCCATGTCAGTCTGGGCAGGCAAGCCTGATGTTCCCAGATGAGGCAACCCGCCACCCCCAGTGTTGTTCTGGTCTGGCAAGCCTGCTCAAGGCTCACCATTCAAAGCAGCCATCCCCTCTCTACTTCCAGAGCCTGGCCTTAGCAAGTCATATTTAAGTCATATCCAGCCTTCGTAACAAATGAGTTCAACACTTCTGCTCTATTCTCTGTGCTCAAACAAGCCAGGAACTGTTAATATAGAAAATTAGAATAAAGCTGAAGAAAAACACCAAAACATTCATACTTCCAAAATATGATCTTAACAACATTCCTGAGGAGTTTAAAGACCATGAAATGAACAGATTTTGATTACTAAGTTCAAGTGAGTGTGTACCAGAAGTATGGTTGAAACCAGTTATTAAAAAAACAAGAATGAGCAAAGACTACTCCTGTAGCCAAAATAAATGAAAAGCCTTGAATGATGACTTATAAAATTCTTAAATTGTTAAAAACAGATGAGCAGCAAAAGTAGAAGGTGACATAAATAGAGTTAGAAGTGTGAAAGCAGCATTCAAGCAACTTGCACAAAGAGACAAAGGCTGTTTCTGCACAGAGGCGGAAGGGGTCGGGTCGGCGTAATCCACGCTGACCCGACCCCTCTGGGACCGTTCGCATGGAAGTCAGAGCGACTTACCGGTCCTGTGGCCCTCCAGCGCGTCACCAAGGCCAGGGGACACGCCCCCCCTGCCCTGCGCGACCGCTTCCGTTCCCCTGGTCGGGGGGGAAGGCGCCTGGAAGGCGCTGCCATTCGCACGGTTTCCTGTAAACCTCGCTTGCCAAGCGAGGTTTGGAAATGGTGGCTTCGCGCCGGTCAGGCGGCGCGAGGGCGGCACGGCTGCACAGCAGCTGCACCTCCTGTGCAAATGGCTCCCCGGGGATGGCGTTTTTGCCGTCCCCAGGGCGCCATAAACCGCCCGTGCAGAAAGGGCCAAAGAAAACTATTATAACCAGTGAAAAGAAATAGAAGAGAACAAAAAAGGAAGAATTAGATCAGTTCCATGAGATCTAAGAAATTAGTTAGGCATGCTGAAAGATCAACACTGACATACATTAATTGAACACAATAAAATAAAAAAAGGTGGGAACAATACACTGAAGAACTATAGAGAAAAGATGAAAGGATGACAGATTCATTCGAAGAATAATCTTTTGAAGAACCGGCAGTTTTAGAAAATGAAGTGAAAGCTGCACTGAGAGTAATTAAGAGAGAGGGGGGACCTTACAATTTGGGACTGTTGAGACCACAGGAGGTGTAGACAATTTTTCCAGCGGTTGCGTTACACATGAGTAGATCACCCAGGAGTATGCAAAGCAGGAACAGCACACAGATACACAGTCAACTGCTCAGAAGTTCCTTCATTACTGCAATACTGACTAACAAAGCGCTTCACCAGGCAACAGGTGTTTCAAGGCACTCTCCTTTGCTTTCTCTTTGCTACATATATACAAAACAGCTACCTATCAGGTGCAGGTGTCTTATCTTAGTTTGCCCACGGCACAGATAGCTGCACACGGCCCTAATATTGCACACGGCACATGTTCAAGGTTAGACATAATTGTCATGTAGATTTTGCTCATCTATTCTGACAGCACCTGACAGGGACTCCATGAATACACACGCACGCACACACACATGAACGCACAGAGAGGAACCAATTAACTTTACAATTGGAAACTCATTTATGGGCATTTTCAATTAAATTCTAACAAATTCATTCCTTGATTGTCTCATAGGAATGGGGAAAGCGAAATTAATTTAATAATTAATTTGTGTTTTTTATGAAGTGATATGACATCAGTTTTGTACCATATTGTATTATATATAAGCATAACCTCACTAGGTGCAAGACTAACAAAAAATCAATTGCTTGGGATTTGCACATTTATTCCTTGCATTAAAAATACAAACTAACAAAAAAGAAAATGCAACTATTGGAGCAAGCATGGTATGATGTGGAGATTATATACCTTGAAACCATATGTTATTTCTTGTTTGAGGTAAACAAAACAGTTACCATGTTCACAAAATACAGTTGTTATCCTGCAATTTCTAAACACAAAGCATGCCATTGTAGAATGATGGTGGAATGGATTTTCATAATGTAACCTGAGACCTTCAACCTGATCGCTCCACATTTTATAATTTTACTAATTAGTATTTTCACATAATATGTACTAAACTTTAGTATAACACATGCGAGGATTATAAAGGCCCACTCCCTCCTCCCCAAAACCACCACAGTACAAAGCTAGCAAGAAAAATATAAAACTTAGAACTTAGGTTGCCTGGAGGCATGTGGAATTCTGCATCTGTTTATTCTGCCATGCAATTAAACAAATGAAATATTTCACATGTGAGTCACAGCTATGTTAGACATATATACATAGGAGTGTTTGGGGTTGTTTTAAAGGTATGAGTAATTCCTTTGCTGAAACCAGAAGAGGAGAAAGTCTTGCATACAGATTTATGGGATTACTAGTTAGTTCCTTGCAAACAAGCATCAGTGCTACTAAGCAAATAGCAACAACTTATGAAAGCATTCTTGATATTGCCATACAAATGGCTACACAAAATGTCATATGAATGTAGTTCACACCAAGTTAGGCTATTGGTCTCTCCGGCTCAGTATTATCTCAAAGGATAGTCAAACAGGGGCTCTCCTACATCTCAGGCAAGTAAGAGTTTTCCCATTACCTGCTGAGATCCTTTTCATCTGGAAATGCCACAGATTGCTTGTTTGCATGCCAAAAGGTCGTGAAGTATTTCTCCCTTGCATGTGCTGGAATGTAACTTTCAAGGTGAAACATTTAAAAAGGAGCAAGAGTACTTAGCATTGCTACAAGTATTTTGGAAGCATTCCAAGTGCCTCACATACAGTATCTCTGATATCATCCAACAGAAGTATCTTTATCCCCATATTGGAGATGAGGCTGTGGTTTACTGAAGGCTCCTTAGAGGCAGAGGTGAGATTCAAACCAAGGCTTCTCAAGGAATGGGGTTAAGAGTTGCTTTAGAAGTCAGACAATAGAGCTGTCTTTGATTAGCTTAGCACCTGCAGCTTATATGCATTGACTTTCAGATGACTTTCCAAGGCCATATATATACTATGTAGGGCTGCCAAACACAAAGTTGCCAACATCAAGTTGGGAAATTCCTGGAGATTTGTAGGTGCAATTTGGGGAGGAGAGTAGCTTCATAGGTAGGGTTGCCAGCCTTTAGGAGCTGGAGATCTCCTGGAATTGCAACTGGTCTCCAAGAAACAGGGATCAAATTCACCTGGCTGCTATGGAATGTGAACTCTATAGCATTATACCCAATGAAGTCCCTCCCCTCCTGAAACCCTACCCTCCTCAGGCCTCTCCAGATATTTCCCAACCTGGAGCTAGCAAGCCTATTAACAGGGTATAATACCATAAGTGTCCACCTTCCAAAACAGCCATTTTCTCCACAACAAGATGAAAGGCTGAGTTGACCTTGAGCCGGCTACTTGAAACTAACTTCTGTCAAGATAGAACTCAGGTCATGAACACAGCTTTTACTGCAGTACTGTTGCCTACAATTCTGTGCCATGGGGTTGCCCTAGTAACACATTACATTTTTCCAAAACAGATCATCTCCTTAATCAACCTAATTTCTGTTCCCTTTGTTTCTTTCACTATCTTCAGTGCACTGATTGCTTAATAAATACTAGAAACCAATATTTCAACAGCTTGTCTGTAATACAAGAGCATTTGTATGGTTGCTCCATCTTTGTCTGATGGGGCAATTGAGACATCCTCTTTGCAAAACTGACCTCTAAGGCTGTTGATTCTATCATCCAGTGGGACACAGAAATGGAAAGGTTAAGATGAGGAGGATTAGGGAAGGATATTTCCAATGGACATAGCCATGGTGCACTACAGTGTTACATGTATGGTTCTCTTTACTACTACAGCACAAGGGCTGCTCTTTAGAACAACCAATGTGTGCCTATAACTTAAAAGAACATAGAGGAAACTAAGGGGGTGAAAACAGAGACATAAAGGTAGGCTAAGCAGCAGCTGTTTGGCTCTCTGACAATAATAGCCACAGCCAGAGGTATAACCTCAAATGCCTAACACTACTTAGAATAAAACTGTCTTTACCTGAAAACTGAAGACCAACCCCTTTGCACACACACACCCAACCAGTTTTGGTACTAGAGTTGCCAGAATCCCCCTGGGGGAGGGAATAAGATTGCCAGATCCAGGCTGGGAAACACCTGGAGATGTGGGGATGTATAGAGACCTCAGTGGGGTATAATGCCATAAAGTCCACAGTGCTATACAGTATGCCATACAATACCATACAGTCCATATGGCATCCAGTTTCTCCAGGGGAAGTGAATTCTGTAGTCTGAAAATGAAGTGTAATTCTAGAGGATTCCCAGGTCCCCACCTGGGGGCTGGCATCTCTATTTGGTACAGTTTGAAACTGAGGGGAGTTGGCACTGGCCAAGCTTTATCTGCAGCTCTTTCTAGGAACTAAATGTGGATTGGGCTGTGACTATGACTGGGGCAGAGCTGCCAAAAGTCAGAGGGGAAAGAACTGTAGATATTGTGAATGCACAGAATGTGTGCTATTCACAGTAGGGTAGCGGGTTCCAACTATAATAGTGGTGGAAAACTCTGCTCTGGGATCTGGCAAAAAAAAAGTTTGTGAATTTCAGACCTTTAAAAAGTGCACAACATACACTGCTGGCCTGTCAGCTTTCATTCTCTTTTGAGGTTCATACCTTTAAACATTCTAATCATATTCCAATTTTATTTCCTGGTTATTGAGCACCACCAGCTAAACTTTGAGATAAGAGACCATTACTACATAGCACTCTCTTTGCCTTGATGCTGTTGCATACTTGTGTAACAGATGGGTCCCTGTTTGGGCACCTATTTACAGGCCAAAGCCTGCAGGCCTTAAAAGAAAAAATCTTGGAGACAGACTGATATACACAGACATGTGTGTGCGTGCACACACATACATACTGTACAGGCAGCTGTAACCCACAGAGCCTGTTTGGTAGGTTGTCTCTAACTAAGCAGGCAAGTAACTCCAAGGAAGAAAGCTACGTGAATAAAAGCTAAAATAGTAAATGTAACTTTTGAAAACTTAGTTGAGTAATAAAAACACACAACATATTTTAGACAAATTCCTGAAGTGTTTTGAGAGGAAATATTTTGGCTAAATGATCCGAAAAAAGATGATTTGTTAGAAGATGGGAAAAATTCAACTAGGCAATCATGTTTATAATTCATACATTGTATTTGCCAAGAACAGATTGCTCTTGTAAATGATCCCTGTGAAAATACAACATTCTGTGCAAGTTAATAGCTCCCCAACACAAAGCACACATTCTGGAATCAACTGAGCATATGATAGCAAAAACAATATTAGTGTGTATCCAAATATTTACATATAGAGATACAGTGATGGATCATTCACAGGAATGACTCCACACCTGCAAAATGCAATGTATGAGTTGGTGCTTACTGTCAAAAACTCTAAGGCAGGACCCTGTTCACAATAACTCATAGCTGCATCAGATAATGAACTACTTATAGAATCATAGAGTAGAAAGAGACCACAAGGGTTGTCAAGTCCAACCCCCTGCCATGCAGGAATACACAATTAAAGCATTCCTGATAGATGGCCATCCAACCTTTGTTTGAAAACCTCCAAAGGAGGAGACTCCACCACACTCCGAGACAGTGTATTCTGTTGAACAGCCCTTACTGTCAGGAAGTTCTTCCTACTGTTTAGGTTGAATATCATTTCCTGTACTTCTCTTGTTCTTCAGGAGTCCCCAAATATTATTCCAAGTGGTTTTGAGATTACTTCTGCCAGTTTTTTTTAATACCCTGGGATGTAGTTCATCAGCCCCTGGAGATTTGAATTTCATTTAAAGTAGCCAGAATTCCTGTACTACTTCTTTATTTATTCTGTGCTGAATTTCCCCTGAATTATCTTCTGTTCCATTTCCCCCTGGTTGAGCACTGTTTTCCTTTTGGGAAAAGACCAAGGCAAAGAAGATGTTGAGCAGTTTTGTCTTTTCTCTGTCCCGCTAGCATTTTGCCGTCATCTCCATGCAGTGACCCTATCAAATCCTTTTTCTTCCTTTTGCTATGGACATACCAAAAAAGAGCCTTTAAAATAGTTTTTAAATTCTCTGGCAAGCCTGAACTCATTCTGAGCTTTTGCTTTTCTGACTTTCTCTTTACATGTCCTATTTGTTTGAATTCCTTTTTGATTTTCCCCTTTTTCCATTTCTTGTATATGCCCCTTTTAAATCACAGCTCAGTTAAAAGTTCTTTAGACATCCATCCTGGTTTCCTTAGACATCTCCCATTTTTCCTCCTCAGTGGAACTGTTTAAAATTGTATATTCAAGATTTCAATTTTAAGAAATTCCTATCCATCATGCACTCCCTTCTCTTTTAGTATTCTTAAACACGGGATCACACCTAGTAGTTTCCTATGTTTATGAAATCAGCTTTCTTAAAGTCTAGAATGCATACCTAACTACACTTGGCATCCCCGTCCTGCTATATACCAAACTCCAGGAGAACATGGTCACTCCCACCTATGGATCCTACTTCTTCCACTCCATTAATCAGGTCATCATTGTTGGTTAGGAGCAGATCTAAAATAGGCAACCCCCTTGTTGCTTCTTCAACCTTCTGGACTACGAAACTGTCTGTAAGGCAAGCGAGGAATTTGTTTTGATCCTTATAGCCTTGGCAGAATTTGACTCCCAACAAATATAGGGATAATTGAAATCTCCCATTACAACTACTTATCTCCTTTCTGGAAGTTTGGTCATATGTTCCAGGAAGCCATCATCCAATTCTTCAGTCTGGCTTGGAGGTATGTAATAGACTCCTACAATGAGATCACTGTTGTTTCTCTCCCCCTTAATTTTTACCCAAATGCTCTCAACCTGGATTCCAGGAATTAAGTAATGGACCTGCTCACAGGTGTGGTCATCCCTGATATATAATGCTACTCCTCTTTTCCTTGTTGGTCTATTTCTCTAGGTTATCAATTATTACTTTTCAATCCTGAGACTCATTCGGTGATGCATGTTCTATCATATTTGCTTTGCCCTTTTAAGGGTTCAATCTTATTTCCTATGCTGTGTGCATTAGTGTAGAGACATCTAAGGGCATGGTTCATTCCCCCCCCCCCCTTCCTGGCTGCTTATTTGAGTTTTTTCCCTCCCACTATTAGGTTCTTGAACTATTCGCTCAGTTCTCTGTATAATCTTCAGACTATTATCTCTAGCAGTTGATGAACTGCTGCCAGCATGAATACTATATCCCCACCACCACAGAATTCAGTTTAAAACCTTCCTGATCAGGTTTGTGAACATCCTAGTAAAAATGCTCCAACCTACAGCTGTGAGGTGCAACCCATTCATTGCCAGTAGTTCATGTTCTCATGAAATGGCAGACCATATTCCAAGAAGCCAGAACATTCCTGGTAGCACCACCTGCAAAACCAGTTGTTCACCTCCACTATTCTTCTTTCCCTCACTAGGTTGTGTTGTTCAACCAGGAGTAGAGATGAAATAACAACTTATACATTCAGATCCTTCAGCTTCCTTCCCAGAGCTTCAAAATCCCTTGTGATGTTCCAACAGCTATATCTTGCAGTGCCATTTGTTCTCAGGTGGATCAAAGGGAGGGGATAATGATCAGTGGGCTTGACAAGTCTTGCCAGCCTCTCTGTGACATCATGGATTTTAGCCCCAGGAAGACAACACCTCTCAAGATGTCTTGTCAGGCCTGCAAATCACTGTTTATGTTCCCTTCAGCAGGGAGTCCCCTACCACTACCTCTGGGGTTTTGCAGGGGGCATTCTGTTACTTGCACATTCTCCAAGGGCTGATTCTGTTGCTCTTATCCTCACTGACAAGGAAAAGAACTTCAAATCTATTCTGTAACTTCAAACTCACAGAATGCTCCCTGGTCCCTCTATTTCTATGTATCACAATCCTCCCATTGTCCACCTCCTGTGTTTGAGAGCTCCCATTCTCCTCAGAGAGATCCCAGTGTGTTTCCCACCCAGTACTGTCTGCTCCACTCTGTCCAGGGAATCTTTATTCTTCTTAACAGACTAGAGAGTAGATACTTGCCCCTCCAGCTGCTGGACCTTCTCTTCCAAGGGAGCAATCAACGTATACTTTCTGCAAGTATAGCTACCCACATCCTCCAGCAAAAAAACAAACAGACCATAGCTGTTGCAGGTGACAGCAGCAACTCCCTGACCATCTATATTTAGTAGTCTTAAATAAAACAGAAACAGATCTATGGGCCTCCCTTTCAAAAAGTCCCCTACTAAACTCCCCCTGTAAAGTCAAGCCCCTGTCCACTGAGCTTCAGGGATTGAGACTTAGTAGCTGAAGCCTCTGCCTCCAGTAAAGTCTATACTCACCTTCTACACTTTTCCAAATAATTGGTTCTTAGGGATAAAAACTGTGCACCCGCTAGGCGGTGCAGCTGCCTCTAAGGGATTTCTCAAAAGAGCTGGATGGCAATCAAAATAGAGTTGGGAACTCACCAGAAGCCCCACCTCTTAGAAGCCTGAGGCCAAAAACAGAGAAAACACACAAAAACAAGAGCCTTCCCAGTCTCTCAAAAAACAAAGACACAGGCCCTCAAAAAACACACAGTTGACAAGTCTTGCAAATATGGTTTTAAGGCAACCCCTCCCCCCCCAAACAGAGCTCACCTTTTGCTCTCTGTTCAGCTGCCTTCTTCTGCTTCTCAGAGATTATGGCACATGCTACTGCCCATCGGAGATTTCTCAAAAGAAATCTCTATGTGCATAGGCACATAGAGATTTAATTCACCAGGATAAATAGAAAGCAATGTGCCTTAGGGTAAAGAAGCGTGTGCATCATTAAAATAACAATTTTGAGTAGAAAAATAAACCAGATGGCTTAAATCAATGGCACTGTCATATGCTGTAGGGGAAGACTAACGTCATTCAGGGTTGCTACACAATCTAACCAATGGAAAATTCCTTTTTGACCTTCAGTCACGACAACGAATTTAACCAGAATGTGAAGCACTGGGAATGGTGATGAATACAAGTTCAGCTATTTACTCTGTCATGAAGGTAATTGGGTAACTGTGAACCAGATACCCTCACCCAGCCTAATCAACATCATGGGGTATTAAGGGGGGGAAACTATGCACTCTGCCATATATTCATTGTACAAATTTACAACAAATAAACACTGTTTCTTTTTTTAAAATGGCTTGCCATTTAACACTCATCCAAGCCTGTATTTTGATGTTATTTCATACATTCATTTTCATGTCATACATTACAACTGTCATAGTAGGAAATGAGCCTGTGACATTTAACTATCTGACTCAGAAATCCACGATTTTGGAAAAGCATTGATTTCACACAAACCATCCGTCCGGTCACCCACCGCTGGGCCCTGTCCTCCCCGGCCTCCATGAGGAAGGCAGGAGCTGGCATGCAGGGAGGGGCCCCCCACATCGAAGGCTGCACCTGCCTCGCGGGTACGTGGCAAAATCTTTGCCTGCAAAGGTAAGTGGTGGGCGGGGGGGGGGGGCGGAGCAGGTGTTGCCCCGGGCACCATTTCTTCCCAGTACGCCTCTGATTATTCCTATAAGCAATCATATTAACAAAACATAAAAATGTGTTCTATGAATGGTTCCATAGATTAACTCCCTAATTATTTTGTAAACACATTCCCTTCAAACCACAATTCAGGTCAAATGAAAGTAGATTATAAAATTCTTCCACAGCTTTAAGAGTTTAGATGCTTCTGCATGAAACACGGGGTGGGGAAAAAGAATTTACCACTTTCAGCCTTCTGTGTTTTCATTGATCTAAACTCTCTCTTGTTAATCTTTTGGAGACAAATGATAAGAACCCATATCCAGAGGCGCAGCTGGGCCAAACTGCGCCCGGTGTGCAGAGTGTTTCTTCTGCCCCCCTGCCCCCCCACGGTGCCCGCCGTGGCGCACACACACACACACCACCACCCCTTCCCACACTTACCTACGTTCCTTTTCTTTTTATAGTACTTTTTGAGGCTGAAAAACGCAGCCTATTTACAGTTAAAGGAAAAAGCTGCCTGACGAACTATACTTCCCAGGAGACCTTGTGAGCCCCAAGGTCTCCTGGGAACTGTAGTTCCTCAGGCAGTTTTCCCCCTGAACTGTAACTAGGCCGCTTTTTTCAGCCTCAAAAAGTACTACAAATAGAAAAGGAACGTAGGTAAGTGTGGGAAGGAGGTTGGGGTGTGTGTGTGTGCCCCAAGGTCTCCTGGGAACTGTAGTTCCTCAGGCAGTTTTCCCCCTGAACTGTAACTAGGCCGCTTTTTTCAGCCTCAAAAAGTACTACAAATAGAAAAGGAACGTAGGTAAGTGTGGGAAGGAGGTTGGGGTGTGTGTGTGTGCCACGGGGGGCACCGCGGGGGAAAGGGGGAGGGGCCAGGGGGCGATTTTGCGCCCCCCAGTGCACGACGCACCCCCCTGCCCCTCCACCACTGCCCATATCTCTTTCTTTTCAGTATTATTCTGAGAAGAATTACACTTGTTCTGCCCCCCACCCCAAGTGATTCTGTTGGAGGTGCCCTGTTCTCGGCTGGGACAGAAAGGTCGAGACACAAGCCAATCTTAACAGTTCTTAATAATGGCTTTATTTATAAAGAAAGACAAGCCTGTAACTCCTCCCTGGCTCTGACTAAGGGGGTGACTTGCTTGTCTGCTGATGATAGGAGCTGTAGACTGTGTCCTTTTCTGGCTTCTTTTCAGTTGGAACGCTGTCTCTTGCTTCCTCGTGGCTCTGTTGGTCTTGGTCTTTGCTCTGGATGCTGATAGACTTGGCTTGCTCTCTTTAGACCATCACAGGGACACAGGGACTCCTCTTTGGATCACCATATGGACATCGTGAATATTAAGGGAACCCCAGCTTCCCTTAGCACCTCTTTGAGACTGACTGACTAACTGATAACAGGGAAGGCTGGGTAAGGAAAGGGAATTGCCTGCTGGGAAAAGTCTTAAAGGGACAGGGGCTAACTAAAACACCCTCCCAAGGAAGACTTAACAATAAGGCAAGACCATACTGACTGTGGGGAAACTAAATCTTAAAGGGGAAATAACGAAAGGCTATGTGGGGGCATGACAACACTCTTCTAAGCCCAATGGGTGTAAAACAGTATAGCTCTGCTTAGGACTGCACTGAATGTCACCTTTTTTAAGCCTTAAAAATAAGGCATCTTCAGTCAGATGGTCAGTTAAAAATCCCCAAATCTTAAAACTACCCTGTTTCCCAGAATATAAGACATCCCCTGAAAATAAGACATAGTAGAGGTTTTGCTGAAGTGTGAACTATAAGGCCTCCCCCAAAAGTAAGACGTAGCAAAGTTTTTGTTTGGAAGCATGCCCGACGAACAGAACACAGAAAAATAAGACATCCCCTGAAAATAAGACATAGCTCATCTTTGGGAGCAAAAATTAATATAAGACACTGTCTTATTTTCGGGGAAACACGGTATCTAGGATGATGCTATTGAGAACAGTGCACTGAAAAGGGGGTGGCTGTTATGATTAGCAGAATTGTGGGAGGAGCAGTAGAGCGTATCTACAGAAAATGGCACCCAGGGCAAGCTCTCACACTGAACCCCCTCCCCCCCCCTCCACAACTTGTGCAATCTGGATGTTTTGCCTTTATTGAATGGGAGACAGATACACAAAAAAGGACACAAAAAGGAAAGACAGGGGGAAGATACAACCAAGACTATTCAAGTGGTTGCAACAGCTCAATCTAATGCACACTTTGGAGTAAGCCCCATTAAAATAAATGTTAGCTACTTCCCAGTAAGTACACACAGGATCAACCTGCAAGGCTGAAATCCAAGCAGTTACTAAAATGCAGGCTCCATCTTCTATCCCTCTATTGTCCATCATTCCCTGGAGTGGAACACGTAGCCACTCCCTTTCAAACATTTGCATATGAAACGCACAAACCATATGATAAATAAATCAATGTTCCATGAGTGTGGACAAGTATCTGGGGGATAGCTACACTGTCTGTAACAAGGTAGTGCTCTGTGCTCTCCTGTGCTCTGAGTATAGAATAGATAGTGCTAACTACACAAACAATAGTCTGAAGCATTAATGAGATGAGGGGAAAACTCACAAAACTCCCACATAACTGTGATACAGAGGTTATTGAGCTTTTCCTCAGTTAAGTCACTGATTTCACTTATGCTCTCTGAACTAGAACAATAGTTAAACCGAGGGAGTAGGAGTTCTTTCCCATCATGAGCTCCATTTTTGGTTCTTCTCCCAAATTCCTTTCCCTCAGGCCTCCCACTCCAGAAGATGGCTGAACTGCTTCCTGCAAAGTTTATCTTGTTCCAAGATTTCTGAAACAGCAAAACAGTGAATTATTTGGAAGTACTGCAGAAAAGGAAGACAAAAGGGAGCTGGCAATTTGTTTACAAAGATCACCCTCATGAACAGACACAAAGGATCCTCCTTTAACAACAGTTACAGTGAAGTTTAAATGATCTATTCAGGAATGTGAAAATTATGTCTTAATCCAATAGCACATTGCTCTCATATAACTTTATACTGAATTATAAAGTGTCACTACCATCTTCCATTGGTTTTCATTATCATATTGATTCTGTATTTTAGCCCTGACACATTTGTCATTTGTTGGTAGAACTTGTATATTTACGAGCATGTCACTACTCATGAATCAGAAGACTCAAAATGTTTCCAGGCTGACTCTTGTGAGAGAAGGAAATGTCCTTAATTTGGCTATGATTCCAAGCTTACTTTGAAATTGCTTGTGCTTGCTTTGGCAGGGCATATATTAAAATTGGAAGGGTGCATAGACTTTGCTTTGTGAGGTAGGCTGGGAAGTAGGGATGCTAAAATATAGGAAAGTGAATGAAAGATGCTGAGTAGGGAATGGACTGAAGAACAGAAACTGAGAGAAGAGCAGAAGAGACCAGGAATGGAGGCAAGAAGGAAATTAAGACAGGAGCTGCTGAAGAAATTTCACAGTAGTAAGGAATGGTTTGTTAAGAACCTGGGAAGAAATAGAGGGTTAGTGTTTCCAAAAAAGATGGGGAAAAGTTGGCAGTGGCTTGAAAAGCAAGGGGGAAAGGTGGTAGAGATATGGACCTAAAGAAACAAAGGGAAAGCAGGACAGAGGCAAAACCCACAGACAGGCACATCTGTGCACTATAGGTAGGAAAGAAATAGACAGTCAAAGAAGATTGGGAGACCTGTTGCTCTGATAGAAAATGCTCTTCATTCTGGCTTTGGTCGTCGTTGCATTTTTGAAATGTAGCAATACTAACAAAATGAGGGCCAAGAAGAAGGGGAGCAGGTAACATTTCAAGATGAATTTTGAGTTAACCAGCCAAATGCAATATCAACTTTAAATGCAGATTAATTAAATTAGGCTCATGCTAGTCTATTAGCGTACAAATGCTTGCCAATTGGCTTGCAAAGGGAAGTGTGAGGGACAGAACCACTATTTTAATGTCTGAAGAGGAAGAACATCTGACTGGCTACGGTTATATCCTCATTGACACTTTAGGTATGCTTCTGTGTTAAAGGTTTGACTAGCTTCTTGTGACTCTGGTTTTGTCTGTGTCAGGCTCTACACAATGTGTTCCTGAACAATCATAAAGGAATACTGAAACATCTGTGATATCAGGTGTATCAGTATTTACAGCCTAAGGTTGTGGACTTTTCAGGATTAGATTTTTCAGCACTATGCAGGATTCAAGCTTCACAAAACAGATGTCATCAAATGTCTACCAGGATCACTAGAAACTGTTCGCAGCCACACAACATCAGTTCGACATCAATTAAAATTTTATTGCATAAAGAGATCCAATAACATCAACATTTTTAGGAATGGAAAACATTAAATTGTTCACATAAACTGTATAGAAAATTAAGTTAATGTACATAAAATCATGTATATTCAATGTGTGGGTGAAGCCTTACATGTAAAAGCCCATCGGATGGTATTGATATTGGGTCAGTCATATTCTATAAGCCTAATGTACCCTGCCATAGGTACAGCACATAAAAAATAATAGATCAAAAGCTGAAGTAGCTCTTGCCCTACTGTAGTTATTTAATACATTTATACCGTGCCCTTCTCTCTGATGGGGATACAAAGTGGCTTACATCATTCTCCTCTCTTCCATTTGATCTTTACGATAATCCTGTAGAGGTTAGGCTGAGAGAGCGTGACTGGCCCAAGGTCACCTGGCAAACTTCAATGACACAAGTGGGGATTTGAACCCAGGTCTCCCAGATACTAGTCCAACACTCTTAATCACTACCCCATTCTGGTTCTCACACACCGCTGCCCAGGGTTGCTCCAGAGGGTCAGCCATGCTATTATAGCAAAAATAAACACACATTTTGCTGCACCTTAAAGCAAAACAAAATTTTCCTGAACTTCAGCCCACTTCTTCAGAAGCACTGATTCTTTCATGGGAAACCTATCCATGAAAACTTATGCTAGAATAAAATATTTTGATCTTCAACATTCTGAACATCTCCTGTTTGTGGGCGTGGCTTTTATTATTTTTGTGTAGAAGTAGGCTAGAACAAACGAAATGGAACTTAGTAAAGACCATTAAGCAGAAACAAAAGCTCTAGGTCAGATGAAGCAAGTACCCAGGTCAGCGAGTGTCCCTTTGCATAGAAATTCACTGAGGAAAAGGTTATATCCCCCACCCCCCAGACACACACAGTTAGCCAAAACTTGTTCCTTTACTATTGGAAGTTCAACTGAAATTGAGAAACATTAACTTAGCACCATCTATTGGAATATCTACACAAACAAAATTTAAAAAGCATTATAAAATAATTATTTTCCAACCCTAGAACAACCTATTTTAAATAAAGCTCAGCCTTTTCATTTATCCTATTAATTTAGTGACTTGGGTTGCAGTTTACATCATGAGCACTCAAAAGAAGTGATGTGTCAGTATGCATGAAAGGCTGCAGTGCTGTGACTATGGAATGGGCAATTTCCAAGCTCAACAATTATACCATAAAGGTATGTCTTGAGTTGTTTTTCATGCCTGGATGGGTAGAAGTCTGTTTTCCAAGCAGACCATAAACTTGTCACTGCTGACTGAAAGAACACAAAGATCCAGGTTATTTACAGCACCTATTGTTCTCTGGGAATACAGACTGCTCCAGAAGAACATCTGTCACCAGCAAACATGCTGTCCAGAAGCGGTTAGTATTTTTGCATAAACTGACTCTCCCAAGTCAGCTGTTGAAGCAGACCATTTTACATGTTCCATCTTCTACACAAAGCACCTCTTTTACAGACACCAAATTAGCATTTTATACTCAGTCGTGTTTACCAGCCGCAGGTGTGAGAATGACTTGAGTATTCATCCTGACAAACCCATTTGCTACAGCTGACAGGGAACTGCTACTTGAAAGCAGGCTTACATCTGCTGAAGTGTCCAAAAAAACCAATTTCATTTGCTGTTAGAACAAGGTCAAAACTATTTTTGGCAGAGTTCATGAAGACTAACTGCAGTAACTTCCTCCCTCATGAAACCATTGCCACAATAAGTGAAATGGCAGAATCTGATTTCTGTTTAAATCTAATCCTTTCTGCAAGGTAGTTAAGAACTATACAGATATTCACTCCATCTATAGGTGACACATAGTCAACTCTAGAATTTCATCTGTGCTATCAACTGCTTTCAAAAACTTGAATGAACCATATCTCAGTATTGATACAAAAAAGCCACATATTTTCGATTTCCAACATTGGTTTAGTCATGTGGGGGTACCAAGTCGCTTTTCTAACCTAAAGGAGCTATAATTTACTTTACATAATCTGCTCAACCTCCCATTCTGAGAAAAGAATACCAACCTTCACCATGGATACATTATAAAAAACTATTTTATTTTAACCTCGTGTAGCTCTTGTAAGACTCAGACAAGTAGCACAGCGAAATCAGAGCCCAGAGGAACTTTAAGGACTCTATTTTTAGAAGTATATTACATACTGTACAAACATATTCCAATGAAATCCCAATCAAACATATCTGATTTATATTTGCTATGTATTTCAATTGATAATGTTAGCAGATACCCTTTTAAATAGTTTTATTTTAGGAATCTGCATACATACTTTACATACATTTCCAACTAGCATCATTACAACTATAACACAACGTTTAAAACTTTTTCCTCCCTTCTAAAAATGTCATTTGTTCATTAAAAAAAACTTTAACCACAATAGAGGTTCAGTAAATAATTACCACATTTACCTGTTCTGTGGCTGAACAAAATACTGTGAATTTCTACAACCTGCATGAGTATAAATACATATCACAATATTCTAAGAAGTTTTGTTTTAATTAAAATATCCATAGCTGATATATTTTGGGTTTGTAAGTACAAAATCCGTAACAATGCCAACTGATAAACTCTAGATGATAAACATTTCACATAAATTACACAACCCCTAAATACGCTGTGTGCCATATGGTGATGCCATTTTATTTTATTGTGTCAGTAGTGATCTTAATGCCCAACAGATGTCCTCCTAAGTATTCAATAAAAAGTTTTCAGAGTCAAACTTTGTTCAGTTCATCGTTTTTTCTTTTTTGTCTGCTCTTCAGGGTCCAGCTTGCGTTTCTTAGCTGACGCAGGTTCATCTTTTTCATCATCTTCAAATAAAAGACATTGTTTGTCAATGAAAAGGAATGGATATCTGCCAAAGGTTTCAAAAGCAACAGATGCAAGTACAACAGCTTCAACTGTTCTTAGACTGATTGATTAATGTAGTGGAAAAGTAAAGTTTCAAAGTGAAATGAGTCCATTAGTGAAGAATAAGAACTATGACTGTCAATTAAATTTTGTATGAAATTCATTTCCCAGGGTTGCAAGCTTAAATACACTTACTACAAAGTAAGTCCCATTGTCATGGGACATACATACATAGGATTTAATTACAATGAATTACTGAATGCTGAATCAGCTTAAGTATATATCAATGATGACAAACCTATGGCACGGGTTCCTGAGGTGGCACTCGGAGCCCTCTCTGTGGGCACGCGCACACAGAGTTCATCATGTGGGGGGCGGAAAATCACCACCACCACCCCAGACACACATCTAGGCTGGCCTGGGCCACTGAGCATGACGTGTGAGCACCGCAGTGAGCAGGGAGGACTTGGCTGGCAGGCCTGGTGCTTGTGCTCCGGGTGGCTGCTGCCCTAGGGGTGGTGGTGAAGAGGAGGCAGAGATGCTAGAGAGGCACAGAGTGGTGCGCGTGGGACTTGCTGGAGGTTAGAGCAGGCTGGCCCCTGCTCGAACAGGTGGGGCGGAGGAAGAGGGAGCCAACCGTTTTTTTCCAAACTAAAACCTCAGCATTCAGGTTAAATTGCCGGGTTGGCACTTTGCGATAAATAAGTGGGGTTTGGGTTGCAATTTGGGCACTCAGTCTCGAAAAGGTTCGCCATCACTGGTATATATCCTCCATACATATCTAAGACAGGGGTACCCAGTAAGAGTTTTTACAAAATGGGTGGGGCCTGATGGAGCTTTTGTCCAACAGGGCTTCTGACTGGATGTGTAAATTTTGAAAACACTGCATTGGTAGCAGCTGCCCCCACAGCACAAGGATCTTCATTGCATGACTGAAGATAAACTGTGTGTATACAAGGAAATATTTTAAACAATATGCTCATTTTAAAAAGCATCCTGTTAAACAGAGCTTCTGCCTGAAATGTTGGAAAGTTTAATATTTGAATTATAACTTTATTCTCTGACATTTTGTAGTTGGCTCTGCCTCGTTTGGTAGTTGTTCTGTGGTTGAGCCTATCATCCTGTCTCAGAATTCCTAAGGTGCCCACAAGTTCAAAAAAGTTGGGGATACTGATTCAAAATAAAGAAGAGAGGTTTTCTTAAGCATGGCTGTTTCTCTTTATGATCTTTACCTGAAGGTAGGTGAAAGCTTCAGGTCATCATTTAAGGTTCTTTTGCATGAAGACAGGCATAGGGATGCTTTGTGGCCAGGAAGGACCCCAGACCTTGTGCTTCATGTAAACTTTACATATTAATCAGGGGCAGGGATTTGGGGGTGGGGGGGAGATCTTAATTTGTGAATCTTGTCCATGATAATCTCTACTGTGCAAAAGAGGTAGGAAAATGCAAAAGCTGCCTTGCAAATGATACGGAGAACACGAAACAGAAGCACCTTAAGTTTCTCTTTCTTCATACTCTATAACATTTAAAAGTGTTCCAGGGTGTAAAATTAGATTAGACAAAAATAAAGACAGACTACTTTTTCCATATTTGCTATATGGTTTAAGGAGTTATGGGATGTATTGTTAGCTCTTAGCATAACTGAATCCCAAAATCTACCACAATAAATAAAATACCAAAGGGAAGGAATGTTAAAGTTATCAAAGGAAAGAATAACTTCCTTTACATGAATTCACAAACAAATAAAATTCAAAAAGTTTTAATCTTTCTTATCTATAAAATTAAATAGCATTACCTGATTGGAAGGACTCTTGTTCTTTGTCTGGTAAGAAGTTGACATTATTTGAATGTCTTGGAGCATCATCACCATTATCTTCATATATATTAGACCACTTTATTGCCATATCTAATTCAGGTGGTGGTGGGGGCTTTGTTTCTTTAACACTGTAAATCTCAGGAGGTGGTACAGCATTTGTACTCCATGCCTTGAATTCCTTGGGAGGCTGTAGAAGGGAATTCAACAATTAAAACACTGCACTGCTAGAAAACCAAATGGGAGAGATGAGTTTTAGGCCATATTTTAAAGGCAGAGATGCACTCACAGATGGGAGTTGCTCTCATATCTGAAAATATAATCCACATGTAGGGCAAAGTTTATGAAGTGGTGTGTTATCAGCACCAGGTTTGTTTAAAGTACAATCCTAAAGCCTACCTCCACATTAATTAGGATGGCGTAAGTCCCTCTACTCTAGTAATATGGTGGTGATACTGAAATAATGCCCCCCCCCCCCATGGGTCTGAAGAAGCAAGCTCTTACTTTCAAAAGCCCATGGTGGAATAAGCTTTGCTAATCTTTTAAGGAGCCACTACATTCCTATTTAATTCTAGCAAAAACAGATATTTGGCCCAACAAAGGCTACAAGATAAATATTGTAGAGTTAAATCAATCCTGGTAAAAGGCTCAAGCCCCTTTGCTAGTCCTAGCAAATCTTGGTATCTACAAGACAAACAAAAAAGGAGTGAAAGATACCCACAAGCAAGGAATGCTAAAAGCCAGGTGCACTGTATTGGCCATCACACCACACTAATGTTTTCCATTACCCAGTCTCTTTCTGCCAGGGTAGACTGGCAATCTACTTTACCAAGAAAGATCCCAGTGGCAGTAGGACCGAAGGTCGCTCCCTCCCAATGTGAGATGGGGGTGGCGGCGCTCCGCGGGCAAAGGCTGGTTGAGGCCAGAAACTGGCAGCAGCAGGAGACGCGCTCTCCTCTCTGTCTAATATCTAGCGACCCCCATTAGATAATGGGGTGTGGGGTGCTAGTAGGGGGAGGGAGCCCCTTCCAGAGGCCCTTCCACCCCCTCTTTGCCAGTAAAGGAGCAGATTTTCTCTGGAGACTCCCCGGTTTGCCACACACCACGTCCTTGCTAAACACCAACCTCCTCGGGCGCGCGCACGACCCTGCTCTCCCAGTCGATCTCCTTATGCAGCGGGTTATAGAGAAAGGCGGGCCGGTTGACGCTGCTGAAGAGCTCGTCGGGCCCGGGCAGGCGCGCCTTCTCTTCTCTCTTCCCCTGCTGCGAAGCGGCCTGTCGCTGCGAGCCCGAGACCTCCTCGCCGTCGGAGTCGGAGCTGCCGCTCGAACTGTTGTCGCTGCAGTAAGCGGCGAAGAAACCCAGCGGGTCCTTGTCTTCCGCCCCTGCCATGGTGGGGCTGGTGTAACAGGGACACCCGTCCGCGGAAGGCAAGCGACGCGAAGCGGAAGGTTCCGACGCTGAGGAAAGCCTTGGTCCTGCAGCGCCGGACCCATTGGTACCCATCGGGCCCCGCGCATCTGAGAACATAGCCTTCAAAAACTGGCCTCATGTCTTGGACCCATCTCGCTTACTTTGACAGGGATTTCTAAAGGTTCCGGCAAAGTCTTCCCCTAGAGCAGGGGACAGCAAACTTTGGGAGACAGTGGGCACCTTGGAAGTCTGACACATGGCGGTAGACACAGCTGCAACATGGGTGTGGCAAGAGAAACAATCAACCATAAAATGTCAGGAAGCGGGGTTATGTTTAACTCTGATTGTAACTCATTTGCATTTCAGGCTGAAACTAATAGGATACTTTTGAAAAATAGACATTGTTTAAAATGCTTTCTTGCAAACATACAAGCATACATATAAGCTGGGTAAGAAACGTTTTATTTTTATTTATTTATTTATAATCAGATTTATATACCGCCCTTCCCCCGAGGGGCTCTGGGCAGTGCACAACATAATACACACATCTGGCAGTACTTCAGATCTCCAGTGACCAATCAGTCTCTGCTGGCCCCACTCTCTTTCTGAAAATACTTGGCAGGCACCAGAAAAAGTGTCCACAAGCACTAAGTTGGGGGTCCCATGCCCTAGAATCTTTTAAAAGAACCACAAAGGGGATATAGTACCAGCAAGTCCCAGAAGCAGTTGGACAAGCAACAGTTGGTAAGTTCCTATGCTCTCTCCAGAGCGAGCCTAGAAAGGTTAGGGCTAAAAAATTTAATCATTATGAGCCATTCCAGCCCCATGGAACAGTCACCCAGCAGAATTAAGGCATTTAGTCACGTTATCAGAAAAACATTGATCCAATACTGGCCAAAGACACCACTTGACAGGAGTCACAGCATAAGCTGCTTTCAAAAAGTAAGACTCTAGAGCTGTCACCAACTTAAAGTGTTTCTCACTATCCCCTTCTGTCAATGTTTTGACTTTTTTTTTTGGTGGGGGAGGGCAAGGGTTGCATATTATGTACCACCAGCAAGTTGTTCTAAGATACACCATAACTTTTCTTGTTTTGGGGGGGAAAGTACTGTTTTCTTATTTAATGCCAATTATATACCCCTTTAATTGCATTGTCTTGTTTTCAAAGTGTCACTTTGTTCTCCGTTGAATCTAAGGAAAAAGTCATGTTTAAAGAGGATCTGGAAAACATGGGGATTCTCAGATCTGAGTGAGGTGAGTGCCAAAGAGGGGGAAACATTTGTGTAAATGAAAATCAAACCCGAAGGGAATGTATACTTAAAACAATTTTTGGTAATTTCCAACAGAGCTGGCCTACCTGCCCCTTTCCTTTTACCTTGTCTGTTCCCTTGTTCCGTCCCTTCCTCTTCCTAGTTTAGTTATGGTCTGTGCCTAGATTGCATGCCTACTTGGATATTTTAAACTTGTACCTTGTAAGCCGTCCTGAGTCCACACGAGGAAGGGCAGCCTAAAACCCCCAATAAATAAATACTCAAATAGTAAGCCAGACCTTTAATGGCCCCTCTATTAGTCATATACACACAGCAAACACCCCAACTTTGCTGTAACCTTTTCTAAAGGACTATAGTAAAGACAGTTTATGAGATATTGCAGAAAGAGCAGGAGGATGCTGCACAGAAGTTGCAACTCCACCTTGGTGCTTCCATCAGGAGCAAAGCTGGGCCATACATCTGGTATAATGTGTCATTTTCAGATATTCCATTCTTGAGCAATGTGGTTGAAAGGGGGTGGCTGGACCATTCCAAGATTTCCTGGATGAGGCAAATTGTGTAGATCCCTTTAAATCTGGGGTTTAGGCCTGGTTATGGGATTGAAACAGCCTTGATCATCCTGGGGGATTACTTCTACTGGGAGATGAACAGAGCGAATACTAACTGATCAATTCTCCGTTCAGCAGCTTTCAATATTATCAATCATAGTGTCTTTCTGGACCACCTATGTGGACTGGAAGACACATTTCTGAAGTGGTTCCAGCCCTCCTTGGAGGGTAGGGCTTAGGAGGTGGTGCTAAGAGAGACTGCTGCTCAGCCCCTTGGTCTTCAGCATCCCACAAGGTTTCACCTTGTTCCTCATGCTCATTAGTATCTAAATGAAACTGCTGGGGGAAGTCATTCAGAAATGTGAGCTGAGCTCTAACAGTTGTGCAGGTAACACTCAGCTCTATCTCACACTTCCAGCTGATTCCACAGATGCTGTAGAATGCCTGAACCAATGCCTGGAGGCAATTTTGGAGAGGATGTGGGATAATAAACTGAAGCTGCCCTGAGCCTGTAAGGGGGAAGGTGGCCTATAAATCTAAAAATAAATTGTAAAATAAAACTTAATCCCAGTCTTGGCCCACATACCCAGGCTTCCAATTTGTTTCTGGCCAAATTCAAGGTGTTGGCCTTGACCTTCCAAGTCATATATGGTTCTGGAACCAACATACAGAAAGGACTACTAATCCCTTATGAGACCCTGTTCTGGGTGCTCAGAATTTTCTGAGACCGTGTTCTGGGTGCTCCTGCCTTCTGATATCAGGCAGGTGGCAATCCTGGCCCCAAAACTCTGGAACTGTTCTCCCACAGGAAGATTTGCTGCCCCTTTCTGATGCTGTCTTTCAGCAATGAGTGAAGACTTTTTTGTTTTGTTTGGCATTTGCTCAATGATCCCTCCTTCCTAATAAATATTTTTATGTTTTGCTTGTATTTAAATTTTCTAAACATTTAATGAGGCATGTTTGTGAGCAGAGGGTTATTTTAATGGTTTTATAATCATTGATATTTTAAATTGTTAGCAGCCTTGGAAGTTCTTGTAAGGGCAGAAATATGGAACATACATTAGGCATGAGTGCCTTTAATACCGCAGTTTACAGAATTTGAAGAGATGTATGGAAGTAATTGAAAAGAGTTGAACCTGTTAACATAAAAATACCAAACACATTTTCAATTTTTACAATTTAGTTGCATTTTTATAAAAGTATTTGTTTTGTTTTTAAAAAAATGTAAGTTTCAAACATTTAAAAAATATCTACAATAATTCCAAAAATCTACACCAGGGTTCCCAAACTTTTTGAGCCTGCCAGTACCAGTGGAATGTTGAGAGGGAAGAGAGAGCCACCCCACAATGGCTGCCACAGGAGATGCAGCCTAATATCATACCTCCCTCCTCATGCTGCAGCTTTGGGAAACCCATTAATTTGACCAAAGCCAATAACAAGTTTTGCCTCACAATGGCTCCACCTACTTTCTGAAAAGCTAGATAGGTGTGAAGGGAAGTACTGGCATGTGCCATGGCACTCACAGGCAACATGTTGAGGAACCTCTAGTTTACACTGAATATGACAGAGTAGTGCTATGATTGTACAGTATGATTGTATTACATATCAAACTTCAGAAAAGAGCAAAGCAATCATAGAAATATTTAATATTCAGACATATACTTACATCTGCAATGGGAATCACTAGTCCACTCTGATGTGAATGCATGACTTATATAAGCAAATATATCAGACAAAAAATGCCCTGCAAAATGCCACTGTAGAAGCTGGAGTTGCGTAAAACTGTGAGGTCAAGACATCAGATCAAAGGACTCTGGTTTCTGGGCAAGAAGCCTAGAAGTACCTCTCACTGACCAACACAGACAACCAGCTCGCTCTTACTGTAGAAATTATAAGCTGTCTTTTAGACAAGGTATCTCAAAGAAGAGAAAAATTCTTTTTACCAGATAGCTAATTATGCAGTAGCATGTCAGTCACTATCATGGACCAAAGTGGGAGTTACATTCTAATTTATCTTCTGGTATGGATATCCCCCAGTGGCCACTGATTAAACCAGAATTACATCAACTAATTAAACAACTTAAAAGAAACAAATCCCCTGGTCTGGATGGGATGTCTGCAGAATTATCAATTGAACACAGTGACTGGTGGGCCTCCCCAGTGGTTTCACAATTTACAAAAACTGACCATTCTGGTGCATTACCTGACTCCTGGCTGACATCTATTATTACTCCAATTTATAAAAGAGCTCCAAAATCACCTGGAAATGATCTGTAATCGGGACACTCTATGCAAAGCAGTCTGAGAAACTGATTGAGTGGATAACAGAGAAAAAAATATATTGGGATGTGAACAGAACGGATTTCGAACAGAAAGAGCAACAATTGATCACTGCACCATTTTAGCCTTTTTGGCTTAGAAATACACCAATATGGGTTTGAAAAAAGCTATATGTGGGCTACTTAGATCTGAAAAGCATCTTTCATACAATACTGAATGAGATCCTATGGTCTAAGCTAAACAGTTTGAAAACAGACACACGTCTTTTATTTTTAATTTGAAAACTACACACCTCTACAACCTGTCAAATCTATTATTACTCCAATTTATAAAAGACGCCGACCCGACGACGCTGTCGACGCCGACCCGACGACGCTGGGACCGTTTGCATGAACGGTCCCAGAAAGAGCCGGGACGATGGCGCCACAGAGCACCGTCGCCCGACCGACCCGGCATGTCCCCGGGCCTCTGGCACGTCGCCGAGGCCTGAGGACACGCCCCCCCGGCCCTGCGCGCCATCGGGGGGCGTGTTCCCAGGCCTCTGCAATTGGCCGGAGGCCTGGGGACAAGGTAAGTGCAGGGAGGGAGTTGGGAAACGCAGAAGCCGCTGCCGTTAGCATGACGGCAATGCTTCCAAGCCAGCGTTCGGAAAACTGCGCTTCCCACTGCACTCTCGAAACGCCGGCTTCACGCCGATGCGAGGCGACGCAGTAGAGCGGCGTGGCTGCGAAGGCAGCTGGGCGCTCCCTGTCTTGAGGAGAATGGCGGCCTGGGGATGGCGTATTTTGCCATCCCCAGGTCAGCCAAGCATGTCACGGCATCGTGCGGAAACGGCCAAGGTTATTTCACAAGTGTTGCATGGGATCCCCTTGTGGATCCAGTCCTTGAATCCTGAGGTGGAAGGAGTCTAAGTGATGCTTCCTTCGTCAAATCCTGGAGGTGCCTAACTGCATCATGAATAACACCTTCTATAGTACTGAAACCAGCCAACATCTTATTGAATATAAGGCTTGGACACTGATGATAAAATACTGGCTAAGAATAGCCTTTAGGAAACATTCAGGAAACCTCCTAGTTCACATGCTGGAAGATACCTATCTTTCTCGCTGGTGTGAAATGATACTTCAAATAATTAAGAACATATGGACTCCTTGGCAATGGAAAATGAGTCATTTATCTTACAACAGATAAGATCACGAGCATAAACATTTATTGTCCACATATCTGAATATTTGCTCACCCCAAAATTTTGGTATTCAACTATCATATAGATCTGGAGCAAAATACCCACTTAAACTGAAGTCCAAAATCAGAGAGCATTTATGTTGGCACACTAACATCTTTCCCTCTGCAGTCACCGAGGAGAGATATCACCATGTTCCATTTCATAAAAGATTATGCAGTTGCAAGACTGACTTCCCAGAAACATTGCTTCATATTCTTTTAGACGGTCTACTGCATAGCTCACTGTGCTCAGATTCTTCACTCAGTCCCCCAGCAAAATCTCAGTCAGAATAAGTGACCTTATTTTCATAACCCTAAAATTACATCTACAGCTGCATGTTACCTAGCTTAAATTCTTAAAAAGAAAACCCAAACAAACCAAATTGAATTATTAATTTAACTGTATTGTTTTGCTGTTACAACTGATTGCACTGCTTATCACTTATTTTTCTTACCCCATTAAAAGTTTTTATTATTTTATTTGATATCACAGCTGCCAGTTCTTTAGTTGGTTGTTGGCCTTTCATTATAATTCAAGCCTCACCCAGAGGCCTATTATGATTATTATTATTGCTATGAGGTAGAGAAGTTTGTAATGGAAGAAATGATCACCTTTAGGGGAAAAACAGAACAGTTCAAGCTTATGAATGAACTTAAGTATTCCAACTAGCAGTGATCAGCACATTATAAATAACTAAACTTTTGTGATCATTAGGAATTTTATTAGGTTTTATTCCTACTTAACCTGTGAGAAAGTTGCACTGACTTTAGTGAGACTTACTTTTGCATAAACATGCATAGGATCAGGCTTTCAGTGCAATTAAATGTGATTTTTCAAAAGCAATTAAGAACAAAACAACGCAATGATAAATTTACAATCTATTGTATCGCAGAGGCCTATAGGAAGACCGCTTCCTTTGGTAAGTATTCATCCTGAGCAAAAAAGAGGCAATATCTACTTGCGATCCAGATAGGGGGCATACAACTACTATAAGAGAATATCTGAAAAGAAATAGCTGAAATATTACAGTGTTACCCCAATATATGAATGTTTTCTTTAAATAGTACAAATATGACCTCTAAAATAATATATTTTTTCATTGTTATGCATGTTTACATGTAAGACAAGCCTCAAGCATATTGTCACAATAGTTGAAAGATAATTAGGAAAGTTTTCATAAAATAAAGGGGGGCAAATCCTGTGAACTGTTTCACAGCAGTACAACAGAAGTTTTCTCCCCATGCCCTCCATTCCCGTGACCTGGTCACACGGAACTCCTCCAGGTGACTGAGGGAGATCTTTTGCTCCTTGTGATTGTGTGGTGTAGATTATGATCCACTGAACCCCTGTTGCCAAATTCTGATGTAAAGACTCCTTTCCTCTGGAGGAAAATGCAGCAGAAGGGATTCACTGGATCCAACCCACTGTCTGTAGAGCACTTGTCCCACCTTAAAGAAGAATGAAATCTTTTAACTTTGGCAATATATTCCGTTCTATGAAGAAGCAACTCTATCATATTTACGCTATGAAAATGTCAACATTAAATGCCTGGAAAATTTGTTGTTATTCAAATACTTTAACAGGTCTTGTGAAGTACCTCTTGAAGTCTCATGGGAATAAACAACAGAGATCAGTTAATGCTACAAGTAAGAAATTGTGGATCCATACAGATATCACAATATCTACCCCCAAAAACTCACTTCAAGATGTACAGAAATATTTATGCAAACAAAACAATGCATCTCTTGCTTTGTCAAGGATTTCTTTTCTTTACCTATAACCATTTCTAATCAAGAAATATCACTCTCTTGCCTTTTCTGTAATAAAGTCATGTGTGTTTAACAGACTGAATTTAATTTTCATATATGAATAAGGCACAAGTGAAAGCTTACTTCCAATTTAAGCTGGTAGCAGTGAGGTAAGAAATCTAGAGTTCCTTCTGTGCTAGACGTTCCTCCTCATGGCACTTGAATAGTATAAAGAAACACCCAGGAAGTGGTCCGGAGTTAATATGTTTGAACAAGTACTAGAATTATCAGATTAAACAGCTACTGTGGCAGATAAGAGATGTTCTCTTTGTAAGAAACCTGAAAAAACCTGTAAATGTAAATTCTTTTTAAATCATCTGAGCATTATTCTTCCTATCTAAATACAAAAGAAGCCCTTTGTGGCAATAATCAAAGCAGAATAAACAATGACAATATGATGTTACGACAAAATACACAGCTTTACTTCACAACCTCCTAAACTATTCATCAGGTCCAATGAACTATTTTCAAAGAAGATTAAACTCAACATTCTTAAACTATAGTTATTTTACAGTTTAAAAATATCTCTTTTTTTAAAAAACTATATTTTACAAAGAATATAAAACATTCTGTGCATTATTATTACCATTTAAGATACATGAAGGAACCCAGAGTTCACTGTGGAAGAAGTGAGCGGGATCTCAAAGGCAGGAAGTGACTATCAGTGGAGGTGGAACATATTTCCTCTTGTTCATTCTGCAACTGTGGTGGAAGAGGTGGTGCTCCAGGATCTCCAGGTCCAGGAAGGACAGCTGAAAAAATTGAGTTTTCTGCATTTCCAACCTCAGTAATGGGTAAATTCATTGAACAAAGGGAAGCAGCTGAGACAAAAGCAGATGTACTAAACATTTCTGGATGAGGAAGATGGGTACATTCTTTGTCTTTTTGTTTTTCAAAGAAATTAGATTCATTTGACTGTGACCTAGAGAGGTTGTTTGCTTGTTCAAGTAATGAAGGCTTGCAGTTGCTACAGCTCAATTCTGTAAAAGAAACAAATCAGATTAGCATGCAATTAATATAGTATTTAAAGTCATACAAATTGTTAAATGATATGGATCATCTAGCAAGCAATATTCTTCTAAAATTGACTTTTATTTGCAAAACTGCAAGATTAAATGGAAAAATTAAGTTATAGACACATTCTGATCAATTTCATGGTAATTCTTATGCATGCATGTAGACATTCACTTTTTTTGCCCATCATATCTTTTTAAAATTCACTAGCATTCTTCTTGAAGGAACGACTTGTTAAGTGCTTTAAAGAAGAATCTTGAGAAATCTGAAAAACGGTTGGATTTTTAGCTGACCACCCAGCTTAAGACACATGATTTCTGAGGCTCACACAAGCAACTTCAGTGAAATCTTAAGCAGAGTTAAACCATTCTATGTCCTCTGAAGTTAATGGGCTTACACACAATTTATGAGTATATTGAAGGAGAATAGTTTTTCTTGGGCATGAGTTAACAAACTAACAAAGAATTTTATCAGTTCCATCATTGTGGGAATATGATGTATGCAACGTTACCAATTTCACTAGCACACAAAATAGGTTCCAAAACTTAAAATTCAAATTCCATCAGTATTGTGGAAAATCCAACTTTTAATTCAAGTGTGTGACTTAAATTGCTTATTGCTAGGACAGCAACAGTAGTTTCATTTTTGAAATGCAAAATGTGTACTAGCTTTGGATAGAAACTGGAATTTAAGTTGCTATTAAAACTTGAACCTATCAAATCTAATTGTAAGTGTTGGCTGTATGTGTGCAATGGTAAGAAAGAAATTTAGGGTCAGCTTGTTGGGGTGAAAGATGGGGCTAGATCAGGGGTAGGGAACCTGCGGTTCTCCAGATGTTCAGGAACTACAATTCCCATCAGCCCCTTTCAGCATGGCCAATTAGCCCGGCCCAGAGGAGAACTGATGGGAACCAGTTCCTGAATCTCGGGAGAAAACACTGGGATTCCCTGAGGAGCCTAGATGGAAGCCAGTACTGATGCTTACTTTGCACACAGGAAGAAGAAACAAATACATACAGCAGGGGAACTATGACAGCTCCCCATAAGTATTTATTTAGATATTTATACTCTGCTTTTCTCTTCAATAGGGATTCAAAGCAGCATCATTATCACTTTCTCCATTTCATCCACACAATAACCCTGTACAGTAGGTTAGAGTGACTTGCCCAAAACCACCCAGTGAGTTTTGTGGCAGAGTGGGGATTTGAACTCCGGACTCCCATGTTCTAGTTAAACACTAATTTCTACACCACACTTTTGGGGGGAGGAGTACAGAGAATAAATGTAGGTGAAATTACAGAGCAGATACATTTGTCACTAAAATAATTAAATGGAAATCATGGAAGCTTTGAGCATTTATGACCAAGTATAAAATTGATGTGGTGGCTCTTTTAAGTAGTGAATCGTGAATAACACTTTATTTAGGCTTAGCCACTTCAAGAAGAAAGTTCTCTATCTTAATTGTATTAACTAGAAAATGTATTTCTCAAGTGCACGCTCTATTGATTCAAAGAGCTTGAGAACAATCACTTTTTTATAAGTGATAAAAGCATGCAAGGTCACAATCTTATGCAGATTGACCTGGGAGTAAGCAGGCATGAGACCAAGCTATGCACATTAACTTTTGATATGAAAAATGTGGTCTGCATTTCAGAATTCAATCTCATGCTCAACTTATTTTTGTATTTGAGATCTACCGTATATACTCGTGTATAAGTCGAGGCACCTAATTTTACCACCAAAAACTGGGAAAACTTATTGACTTGTGTATAAGTCTAGGGTGGTAACTCCAAAGCAGGCGGGGGCAGGGAAGAGCCAGGGCGCACGCTCCCTACCAGATCCCCCCCCCCCCCCGCCTCCTGGATCCCCACAGCACCCCCAGCCCTTGGCTGCTCTGGTGTTTCCTTGCTTGCAAGCAAAGAAATGCCAGACAGAGCATTTGCATGCTTTTGGGGTTTCCTTGCTTGCAAACAAGGAAACCCAAAAAGAAGATGACTGCTCTGTCTGGCATTCCCTTGCTTGCAAGCAAGGAAATGCCAGAGCAGGCGGGGGCAGGGAAGAGCCAGGGCCACCCATGATGCTGGGCACACGCCTATGGGGTGCCCAGCAGGCTGCTGCCCACCGCCACCCCTCACTTACTCAGTCATCTTTTTTTCTTTCCCCACAGGCTCTGAAGGCTCAGAGCCTGCAGAACCTGCAGGGAAAGAAAAAGATGGCTGTGAGTGAAGGGGATGACGGGCGGCGGCTGCGGGTGGCTCGTGTATACATCGAGGAGGACTTTTTCAGCACAAACAACGTGCTGAAAAAGTCGACTTATATGCGAGTATATATGGTAGTTGTTCTTTAAAAGAATGGAAAAAACTAATGTGAACAAGCTTTTGGCTCAATGGCAATTTAACTGTCTAGTTTCCTGTGTTTTAAACTCAGAAACTTTTGTCTGATCTTCATATATCAGAAAGAAGTATGTACATATTTTTTAAAGTTTATGCACCCTTTCAAGTGCTGACATTGGAAACAAAGACTTTAACTTGCAGATGAAGTACACACATTCATGGGCATAAAGAAATATACATTTTTTTTAAAGTACCTTATTATTGCACCTATGATTTGGAGAATAAATGCATACGGTAAATTTTCTATGTTTTTCCTAAATTGAGATCTTAGGATATACATGCAATGCAAACTACAATGCTATTCCATTGTCAATGCCAAAATTTGTTAAACTGGTAGAATGTAACTTGTGTCAAGATTTCTGTCTTCGCAGACAACTAAATTAAGGTGATTCCAAAAGGTTGTCCAGACATTTGAACAAACATATTTCTTTTCCTAGGAACATACATGCATATCTTCGAAATGGTTTTCAAAGTATCTAGACTTCCAGCTCGGTCACTAGCTAGCATTATCAGGTTTTTAGCCCTATTCATTAAGAATTCTAAAATCATTGGAACAGAAGGCAAATATGGCTGTAATTCTATTCATTTACCTAAATCTAACTCGAGCTTATTTTTGCAAGGAATTCAGCTGCAAGTTTACTAAAGGCTTTTGGAATAAATAAAAAATTCTGATTTATTACCTTTAAGACCTTCAAGTTTTTCATTTTTTGCTTTCAAAACGGCATCAGTTATCTTTTGTAACAGAAAGTTCTGTGTTCTTTCTAATCTAATAGATTCTATCAAAGCATCTAGTCCTTTTGGATGTTCTGCTAAGTAATCCAGCAGCTTCCCAGCCTTTTTCCTGCTTGAGGTTCGGCAAGATATTTCTTCAGTGTCCTCTCGACTGAGGATTTTCTTTGAACGTAGATAATCAAAGTGTCTTTCTGCGATTATTTTATCACACAGATAGCGACGCAACTGTTCTAAGACCTGGAATAAAGATAACAATGTTTACAAAACTTGTATAATATTGCTTTTATGTAAAACTAATATGAATGGAAATACAGTATTCAAAAATATGCAAAACTTGATCAACTGTTCCATTTAGGAATTGCCACCAACAACACTTAGTTCACAAAGCAAATCTACAGTTCAAAATTTAGTTCAACTAGGAATTCACTGCGTGGTCCACCTCATAATTCCATTTAAGAAATGAGAAAATGTAAGTTAAGTATTTTGAGCAGTGAAGAAAAGTACAGTCAATATATAAAGTATTACAATAATGCCACACACTGAAATATTTTATATCCAGGGATGTGGCTTTTCTATAAAAAAATCTCTGGTGCCCTAAATAGAATATAATTCATTTTAACATACTTATTTTGGCATGCTTAATAAACACAATTAATCTACCCTGGGTTATTTTTATATCCCAAGAGCAACAAATACTTGAACTGAAATATTTTAATAGAAAAGAAATAAATCAAGTACAGTTTAAATTTAGTACAATTTAGCAATTTATGTCTAAATGATGTTCGCTGGAATAAAGTTTGTAAAATTTTTAAAAATAATATAGCATATAATTTTCTTTTCACTATTTAAATTAGACAAAAAAGTTTAAGCACTAAGAACTGTTAACACTAATTTCAGCACATTCAAAGCACTGCACTTGATTCACCACGATGTGGCTGTCCACTCATCTCTTTCAATAGAATTTAATTATCTTCCATGGAGGTCACTGGGATATATCAGTTTCACTGTTCTTTTGGATAGCATCACTTACACTATTCATCTCTATTCTACCATGTCAGCAGGGACATATAAATAAAAAATTACATATTGGGCTTTGATTTAACCTGTACACTCAATCAGTTGAATTTATAAATTGATTTTTTAATTGGGATTACTATGAGTATTTGTGGCTTTATCCTGCCCCAAACTATAAATCAACATAAATGTACTCAATTACACAATTAATGGGAATAATTGACTGAAAGACACAATTTTGAAACTGTCAAGATTGCCCAATTTTTTTTTTGCAATGACATCTATTCATTGTTACTAGTTTTTCAAACCGTGGCAAAATTTTCCACAGAAAAATAAAGCGCTGGAAATTTTTCCTACTACACATCTATTTTCTACTACATATCTATATCATTGCTACTTATAGTAAACATATAGTAAACCGTATCACCACCAATTAACTTGCCATTGCTTAATGCCATAAAAGTATTCCACATCAGTTAGACCTTAATTTGCTAAGATGACACCAGGTCTGACAGATAGGTAGAATGGAGTGAGTCAATAGACAGGGGAATATGGAATGTTGTCCCTAAGAGTTAACTGTAAACCAAAGAAACTGCATTTTCTCTAGCATCTATTCTATTTTTAAAATATCCCTCCAAAGCATGTTTTAGTTCTGTGGTGACTGAGATAAATAAAGTTAAAGGTGCCAATAAACCAGTATTTATAATACAAGTTGACATTAACATCCTATTCTCCACTCCCTTGCGTGCCCCCACTGCAATAATCAGCCAGACCTGGGGAGGGGGAGGCTGCTTTGAGGCTGCTCTTTCAAGTCCAAGCTCCCTCCCACAGGCACCCCATTGCAAGCCAAGCGGTTAAAAGGGAAGACCTGGAAAGGAAAGTGTGCAGGATGTACTTTCTGCTCCAAGCCCAGACCCACTTACTCCCCATCACTTCACCAATGCTGAAAGCACACAGGACAGGTTTTCTGCTCTGAGCCATTTTTATCCAGGTAGACTCTAAGCCCATGGTGGCGAACCTATGGCACTCCAGATGTCCATGAACTACAATTCCCATCAGCCCCTGCCAGCTTGGCCAATTGGTTTGCCACCACTGCTCTAAGCTCCTGTGAGGCCCTGTTCCATTTTTCTGATGAAGTTGTAATGTTCGTGCTTCTGCACACACCACTTCTCTATTTCAATTTAACTCCTCCCCCCCTTTAAAATAACATTTTGGAATTTCTCTAAAACCTCAGAAGTTCCAAGACTTTTCAAACCCGCAATATGGGGCAAAATTCAAAATTAGATATATAAATCTAAGTTATGAGACAACTAATTTGATGGAAAAGAAGATGTGGCTTGCCTTCTTTTACACTTTTCACTGCACAGCCTCATTTTATCCAGTTGTCCTTAGAACTAAAATGCTTCTGAAGATGTCTTTCGGTGATCATGATATAATCAGGAAATACTAACAACAGACAGGAACTTAATGCCTCTTGCCATCTACTCCATTCCTGTCAACACACATGCAGCCTGATTCATCTGATGTGTCTTTTGTTTATCAGAGAATTTCCCTTTTCATCGTAACCCTGAAAATTTCCCTTTTCATCGTAGCCCTGAAACAACTATTAATTTGTTGATTACCAAATGATCAAATTTTCAAACTTTCTGATTTACTACAGTAACTTGTTCATTTAAAAGAAAAATCCTAAGTAAATGCCACACAACTTCCAAGAGTCACTGAACATAGTATGGGACAATGGTCAGAATTGATTAGCCTCAACTTCGCCCTGCATAAATAAATATATACCCTAGAACTCTCTCCTATAGACACATTTCAAAGAAAGATCCACAATCATGGATAAGTTCCCTTTCAAAGATTTCAGGGCACCATTAGTGATATTCCAACTGAGGAATTCTGATAAGATTCAGTAACCCTGGAGACATAGCCTGAATTCTATTGAACTAGATCAACAGTATTTCCACTGATAGAATGTATTGTTAATACTGTTGAGCTAAAAGTTGTCATCTTGTTCATGCTGTTCTCTTTTTCTCATTTATTCTTGTCATTTGTTCAATGTGTAACAGTAGTGGATATATCAAGAACTAGAAATTGAAATCCACTAGTGCCATCCCTTCTATCTCTTCTTGAGCGGTCTTGGGCCCATCCTTGCCCCTGGTGGTTGGGGAATGGCTTGAGCCATTGGTGAACCAACGAAACCACAGGGCTGGTCCTTGTGATTTGGTGGGGAGCGTCGCCCACTAGCCAGCAGTCAACATGGAAAAAGGGTGGGGAGAACATGTGTTGTGCTCCCTCCTCCTCTTCTCTCTCTCTGAACTCCTTTCCCCATCTGTTTGTTTCTCACAACTCTTCTTTCCTCCTAGTCTTGCTTTTTCCTTCATTCTCCTCTCCCCATCTGTCCCACTTCTGTTTTTTAAACTGGTAACTAATTCAGTTATGGCAAAAGAAATATTATTCAATATTCAAACTGTGCAATATTCAAATTCTGACACAAAGAGCATACCATTAGATGTTTGTAAAACCTTGCCAACAAAAGAACTAAGCTGAATTGTAACTTCATCCATCATGTGCTAGACCGTTCTTGTTTTAGAATGGTCTGCTTGGTCCAGCATGTGGCGCATGAAGTTACAATTCTACATAGTTCTTTTTGTTGAAAAGAACATAGTCTAAGCTTGTTTGTTTTTTCAACAAATATATATATATATATATATATATACACACACACACACACACACACACACATACACACATATATATATATATATATATGAAATATTGCTGGTCTGCCTTTCCACCCAATTCAACATTTTCAAGGTGGCAAATATCAAAATATTAAAACATTTCAAGCATTTTACTCATTTCAAGCACCATACTCTGAAACCTACCTTTTAGGTAAGACTCAAACCATTGCAAAATGGTGCCTCCCAGTGTCCACCCAGAAATGTGTTCCAAACAACCACCATGAAAAATAGCACTGAAAGTGGCTGAAGACCAAGAGAATTAACAGGGTTGCATTCCATTGTCCATTTTAAATTATTTCTCCTTTAATTAGAACTCCAAGAGAATTACAGCCATTATAAAATTCCATAGAAGTTATACAACTTCCTCCACAGAACAAAAAATGTATTTGGCCATTTTCCTAGAACTTCCCAAAGATGACCTTTGGAGGAAGTTCAATAAGAATAACACCACAGTAGAAAAGGCACTTTCATTATTACCATTAGCCTAATCTGAAAAAGTAGTATACAGAGCAAAGCCTCACTGGACGATCTTGTAAGTAGGCATTCTAGTCTCAGATGCTAGGGTTCAAGAACAACTTTAAGAAGAACTCACCAATTTACAGGTTTGAAGAAAAGATATACATTTAGTCTAAAAATTACAGCTTTGAATACTCCTCCTGGTTTTCAAGTCATACCAAGTTCTATCTATCTTACAGACTTGTGTTATGAACAGAAGTTTGTAAAAACTAAATACATTTACAATTGGAACTCAAACATTTTCAAGTAATGTGAAGAACAAGAGTGCTTAAAATTGGGGAAGTGGAGGAGGAATACAATTTTTCCAGCGGTTGTAACATCAACTCAGTCATTCTCAGAGCAAGATCACAATACAGCCAATGATAACAAACATATAACAACAAATTACTACAGATTCTGATTTATCATTTAATGCCTACGTACAATGTCTGTTCAGTAGCAGGAAGAGGAAGAGGTGACTACTAAAAGCCCAAAACTATTTTCAGTGACTCATGGCTGACAAAAACTCAACTACAAATAGGGGATTTCCTAACAGTGCTCCAGAAGAAACTCCTACATAGACAAGTGTAAGCTGGAGCAGAAATCATGCAATTTGATGGACTTGGAGCAGCGATGCTTGTTGGTAAGCATTAGGAGGTTAAGAGCTTCGATGTATCTAATCTGGAGGAACCCGAGGGTTTGATTTCCCCACGGCTCTTGCCGCCCTGAGCTGAAAATGAGAGGGGCTTATCTGCAGGTTATTCAGATTAGCCTGTACCCCACTCCACACCTGCACGCATCAGCTGGGTGACCCTTGAGCTGAGTCCACCCAGCTTCTCGAGGAGTTCTCTCAGCCCCCCACCACTACCTCACAGGGTGGTGGTTGTGGGGGGGGAAGAGGAAGGAGATTGTAAGCCCCTTTGAGTCTCCTGCAGGAGAGAAAGGGGGGATATAAATCCAAACTCTTCTTCTTCTTCTTCTTCTTCTTCTTCTTCTTCTTCTTCTTCTTCTTCTTCTTCTTCTTCTTCTTCTTCTTCTTCTTCTTCTTCTTCTTCTTCTTCTTCTTCTTCTTCTTCTTCTTCTTCTTCTTCTCCCTCTGATGCTTTCCCAAGCCTAACATGCCTTCAACCCCCACTCTAAGCCTTGCCTGTGCTGTGGGAAAAGGAATTTTCCTAAAATAAATTCCATTCTTTCTCTGCTCTTGACAATATTGTTGGGTACACTGCGGGGTTTGTGTGTGTGTGTATGAGTGTATCTAACTCTCAGTGATCCTAAAACAGCAAGCAGGCAACTCTCCTAATCTCCTTATATGATCCTTTCTTTATTCACCTATTATCTAGAAGAAAAGGTTGAAGGAGAAGAGAAAAAAGGAGCACAGACCATGACAAAGTCCTCCACCAGTAGTACATGCAAGTTGTTTCTTCCCCCACTGCTAAACCAAACATGACCTTATGAGACTATCTGCCCTACGGCAAAACAGGCCACTAGTCATTCTAGCCCAGGACTGTTGCAACTACATCTTTCAACCATAGATGCCAGGGTCAGAGTTCCCAAAACAAACTGAAGTCCAGGGGCCTTTAAGGACCAACAGTATTTGTTCAGGCCTTCGGCCCTTAATGACTTGTGTTTTGCTTTACTACAGCAGGTTGCTACGGAGGTGCCAACCTCTCTCATGATACAAATAAGTAAAACAATGAAGCCGGGTAAACACAACGGGCCAAAAAGCAGCTTCGAATGGCCCTTCCACCAGGCCCCTTCCATAAAAGGTAGAACTTCACCAGATGCAGCTTTCCTCCCCTCCGTCTCCCATTGCAGAGCTGCAACGGCAGGAAAAGCCACATCTGGAGGGATTTCCCCTTTCTACTCTTCAAGGGGCAGAAACTCTCGCGGGGTCTTGACAGTTTTTGCCGTGGCAAAAGCAGAGTTGCACTTTCCTTCCTTCCTTCCTCCTCGTCAGAACACGCTTATTAAAATTCCTTGCTTCTTTCGGTTTATCCTTTCCTCAGTCGGGACCCCGCTCCCCGCGTGCATCGATACGTCGCCATATAGCCCCCCGGGCCGCTCCCCTCTCCCCATCAAGCTTCCTCTCCCCGCCAGCCCGTTGAAGCCTCTCGCTTACTTCCTTTTTCACCTCCGCCATCTCATCATCGGTGAGCGACCTTTCGGCAGTTGCTGCCGCCGCCGCCGCCGCCCCCGCTGACACCCCACAGCCCGCCATGACGGAAGCACCGAGCGCAGCCACCTGCAGCCGCCCCCCGCGGCAAAGTGTCCAGCGCTTCCGGTTCCGGAGCGATCCTGGCCACGCCCCGTTCGGGAAGGGCAAAGGCGCTCCCGGGGGTGAACTGCGCGTGCGCGGTGCTGTAGGTACGATTTGGAGGTTTCACTGATTTGTAAACGGAAAACGAATTCATATAACAATTGCAGCTCGATATAAATATGATGTGCGGAATCCACAAGTTCAGTTCAGAGACAGCACTTGTAAAAGGGCGGGTTTACTAGAGAATGCAAGTTTAGACTGTCCTAATATGGGTTTGAGAAATCCTATATGAAGTTCTTGCAGGAATAGCGGCGCTACAGTTACTCTGTGTAGGATTGCACAGTAGGAAAACTGCCTTGCGGTCTCCCACTGTGTCTGAACCCCACTTCAGCATTGGCCGGGAATAGCAAATACTGGCTGTTGTGGGTTTTCCAGGCTGCAAAGCCGTGGTAGATTTTCTCCGGACGTTTTGCATGAGTCTAGCTGGCGTTAGGAGCAAAAACTACCAGACCACGGCCGCACTGTCTGGGAAACCCATGGCACTGGAAGCTTTCGTCAAGACAACAGTGAATATGTTTGAGTACTTCCGTCTCTGCCTCCTCTTTTATCTCCCTTAGCGTGTGATTTTTCCTAGTGTCTGCTTCAGATTGTAAGCTCATTGAGGGGAGAGGTTTGTTTCCCTTTGGCTTATGAAGCTATAAAGTGCCATATAGGCTGTAGCAATAACAAGTGTAAATGCAAGGGCAGGCTGGGGTGAAAATGTACTAGCTGTTAGTATAATATACACTGATGAATCTTGTACTGGGTGTGGAAGGCAAGAAAAGAGATCTTGGGAGTCATGGTGAACACAGCTCAATGAATGCTGACTCAGCAGTGGACAGAGCAAGTAATTCTATGCTAGGGATCATTAGGAGGTTACTATAATATTGCTCTTATATGGTTCTTTGGTGTAGCTGCATTTGAAATACTATATACAGTTCTGTCTCCATATCTCAGTAACAGCCATCACAAAAGAACTGGTACACTGCTGGAAAAACAGGTGCAGGAAAGGGCAGCCCAAATAAATGATCAAAAAGTGCAGGAAAGGGCAACCCAAATAAATGATCAAGGGTTTTAGGGAAGGCCAATCAACTTGGCACTTTAGTGACAAGGTGACCAAATGGGGATATGATAGGCTTATAACATTATGCATGCCATGGGATGGAGAAAGTGGGAAGAGAAAACTCCCTCCACAACTCACAGCCAGCCAGTGATGGATGGTACGTTCAGAACAGAGAACAAGGAAGTACAGAGAGTACTGGGCAGAGATGGCCAGATTTACTGGGCAGAGATGGCCAGTAAATTCATTGGCTTTCTAAGAGTATCAGATAAATTCATGGAGTTGGGCCCATTTATCAGAAGCTTTTACCTGTCATGGTGGGAAATGCCATTAAGTCACAGGCAATTTATGGCAATCCCACAGAGTTTTCAAGGCAAGAGATGTTCACAGGTGTTTTACCATTGCCTGTTTCTGCATGGGCTGAGAGAGTTCTTGAGAGAGCTGTGACTGGCCCAAGGTCACCCAACAGGCTTCATGTGGACTAGTGGGAAATTAAACCTGGTTCTCCAGATTAGTGTTCACGGCTGGATTCTATTACAAAGTCCGTGGTCCAGGCTGGATTCTGACTACACTGACTAAATGGAATCTCCATGTTCAGTGGCAATAATTATCTGAATACCAGTACTGGTGAGCAAGAATATGTGGAAACTGCCTCCACTTGGTTTGGAGACCTTCCTATGCATCTGGTTGACTACTGTGTAAGACAAGGACTCTGAAATTGATAGGCCATTAATTTGATGCACCACATCTGCACATATTCTTAATAGTAAGGCTACATCAGTGAACAATGGTCTTCTGAAGCTCCTGTTTTAACTCTGGATAATTCTTAGCCTTCTCCAAGGCTGATGGTTGCATACATATTTTGAATGTGGCAGCTGTTTTTGGGAATACCGACAGTTGCACCTGATTAATGGAAAGTGTGTTATGCAGATTTGGTTCATTGCTAATTCTTCAGTATCCGCTAGAGGTCTCTTCTGTTTCATGATTCTGTGCAAGCAATCTTTTCTCATTTAATTTCCCAGCATTGCCTTTAAGTATAATAGCAATGTCTGCTATAAGACTTTGAGAGACAGATACCTAAATGTGGGCTACCAAAGAAAAACTATTTTAATTGTTACACATTGATTCATAATATTTATTAGGAGTCTAGTGGGGTGTTTGCTGAATGTGTAGGAAGAAATTGTTAAAAGCTGCTTGTTTTAATCGCAGTGTGTAGAAATGCTATAATTACATTTCGTTTTATTTCTTGAATTTTCATTAAATGATGCCAAAAAATGCTTGAATTTTTGGTATAATATAATATGGAAATATACCTCTCTGTGCAGATAAAAAGTATGCAAGTGGTCTCCAAAGATAGTTACTTGGTCTTATGTCAGTTCCTCGGGATCTGTTAAATTGAGTGGCTCCTCCTTTTTTCTTTTTTATCAGAAAAAGCTGTACATATATACAAATAAAAGTATAACACCGTTAAGGATATACAGCATTAGGCCTTTAGCCAGGGTGATGAGAAAAGGTGCTGGGGCCCTCAATCATTAGTCATGCCCCTCCAGTCAGCTCTAGGAAACCCATTAAGTCTTTCAAGTGAAAATTCTGTATGTAAAAAAAGGAAGGAGTTGAAGTAAAAAGGTGTGAATCCTAACATAAATCCTCCATGTGAATCCTCTATGCAATAGGCTAGAACTGACTTAGCAGTTAGCAGGGCTGAAAAATCTTAACTTAAAAAGCCTGTTGCATATTTCTGAACCAAGTTCAAACACTAAAAGGAGAGAGGGAGACCCTTTTTATGTCTGTCCTTGGAGTGTCTGGAGTGTCTGTCCTTGGAAGACTTAACAGTCAAATCTGAGGATCTTTTGGAAGCTTCAAAACCCATGTTTTATTGTGGTTAGCCAAATTAGTTGGCATTCAAATAATTGGACCTCAAAAGAAAAGGTGTAACTAGGGTTACCAACCTCCTGGTAGTAGGTGGAGATATCATGAAATTACAACTGATTTCCAGCCAATAGAGATCCATTCACCTGTAGAAAATAGCTGCTTCAGAAGGTGGATTCTATGGCATTTTAACCCATTGAAGTCCCTCCCCAAACCCCACTCTCCTCAGGCTTTGTTCTGAAACTGTCCAGGTATTTTCTAACCCTGAGCTGGCAACCCTTGGTGTAATATTTTTCAATAAATTATTTCTTCTGTTTTTCTATTTTAATCCAAAGTAGCCAGGCCAGAGGAGGGAAGGGAGACACCGGCTACTTAGCTGTTCCCCTCTAGTAATTTTTTTTGTTCCAAATTGCTGTAATCTCACAGCTTTTTTTGCCAAGAGATGTCAGTTCTTGTAGGCGCAACCAACTTGTGAGCCTGTCCTACATCTGTTCCTGTGTGGAAGTGCTGGTTCGGAGAATTCTGAGAGTCTTAAAAGGACCATAAAATGCACAATGTCTGACAAATATTCATTAGTATTCTGTGAGTGGAGCTTGCTGTTCATTATCTTTTAAAAGGCTGATGCTGCTCCCAATCAGCCCTGATTGTTGAAAGCATGAGTACTGAGTTACGATCTTTTACAGTTCTGTGTATATTTCCCATCTGTACCAGTAGTTCTTTTAAAATGATGATTGAATTTTGAGTTCAAGGAACCATTGTCATAGCCTATTCCCAGTGCATGAAGTGTAACTTATGACAGGTCTTTAAGTAAAATGATCAGGTTTTGCACCAGAAAGTAAGGATCAGCTAGAGCTTTATTTTCAACAAAATTTACCTGGAGATAAGACGACTGATTCTGTGTGAATCTCATTTACGTTTGCTGTTTGTCACAGCCTGTTTCATTTGCCTAGCTTTCTGTTTTTAAGCATCTGGCACTGAGTTCAATTGTTTCTCATGAAGCTTTCTGTTCTCTTGGGATCTGACAAAATCCTTTCCAGTGTCTTTTTCTTCCCAGAATGAAGTGCAAAACAAAGCATCAGTCTGCATGATTAATACACAGACTTCCTTGTTGAGTTTTCACCCCATATGAACTGTGAATTCATCCACATCAGAAGTAGTCATATATTTCAAGAAGTTCAAAAGCTTGTCACTGTAGTGTAAAACCTATTAACACTATGCTATAAGAGACACCCAGAGGCGTATCTGTCCGGTGACATGGCACACACCATCTGGTCACGTGGGGGGAGGCAATTTTGCACCCACGTGACCAGTGAGTCAGCCACCCCAGAACTCATGAGGCAGCGAGTCGTGAAGGCTCAGTGTGCACATGGCCATTGACAAGGCAGGAGCTGTGCATCTCACAAGACCGGGGGCAGGGGCTGGCTGGACCAGCACCTCCAACAGTGCTCTCCCTTCCGCTCACGCCACTGCCACCAGCCATGACCCTCCCCTCCACGGGCACCTGGTCCCCCCCCCCCCCGCCTGCCTCCCTTCCCACTCGCCTCCCTTTTGCACTGTATTGGAGATGCAGAAAGTGATGGAGTAATTGTTTCCTCATGAGTACTACCTTCCCCTCAGCCAACAACAGAAAGTAGATGAGATTTTCTCTCTTGCTGAGGTTTAATTAATCTCCCCCCCTTGGAAGATACCCCTCCCCAAACTTTGTGATCCATTTTGTCCTGGTGACTTTTGACTAATAGAGCTAACTACATAGCTGCCATGTCAGTGAAATTCATAATATTGGCAGCCTTTGAATTCCCATCCTGCACACCAGATTGTAGGGAAACTTGCCTTAAAGTGTCACCACCAACATTGGAATAGTGTGATTCCACATACTCTAGTTTACATAGCTTGTATCTTAGGCTGTGGGCATCCTTATAAACGCAGGTGTAGCTGCTAAATCAAAAAACACTCCATCCTGCTCCCTTCCCTTCTTTATTCTCATGTACCATGTAATGGAAATAAAATATAGCTTGACCCCCGGACTTCCCATTTATAATAACACTAATAGTTTTCTCTTTGATGCTTTGATCAACAATCTGTATGACAAGGGCACCATTTTCCATTTCTTCCTCAGCAGTGTTTATGTACTTGCTCCCCACCTCACACCTGGCCCAATATCCTATCCTCCCCAGCCAATATCTCTGCCTGTTCTTACATCTTATGTTATTTTTCACCAAAATGAGTTTATTTCTGTCGCAAAAATTCTGTCAACTTTCTGTTGACTGGACCTGAGAAATTAGAACAATATCACAATAGCCCAATCACTGGCTACAGGAGTGGGGATGGCCTGGACTGAAAAATATTCTAGCAAGGAGTTGGTAATCGTAGGAAGAAGTCATTTTAATATTCAGAACTTTTCCAAGAGAAGAACTGTCAAGTTTTGGCAAATCAAATATTTTCTTGCAAATTCTGAATCTACTCCAGAGCTATCAGCTATCTGGAAGCAAATAAATAGCTGTTTCCTTTTTTCATATCATAATAGAAACAGTGTATATTTGTGTCCATTTCTATTACCATATGATGCAAGGAGATAAGGTTTCCAGGTGGAGCCTGCTGTAATTACAATAGATCTCTTGGCTACAGAGATCAATTCCCCCAGTAGAGTGTCTAAAGGGGCCAGAGTGAGTAGATGACCCGGGTGCCATTTGCCTGGGTAACATGGGGGCACAATTTGGCCTCGCCTCCTCCGGCCCCCAGCCCCTTGCTGAACTCCCCTTGCACTCCATTGTACCTGCCCTCCTCCTATTGGCTTCCAAGAGCCTCCTCCTTGCAGAGGCAGGGCACCTGCAGAACCGGCAGGCCAAAAGGCCAGATGACCACAAGGCTATGCTCCACCGAGAGTTCCACTGGCCCAGGGCAGGCGGCATCATAAGGGAGGCAGAGCGCTGTAGGCCTGCTCAGCATCCTTTGCCCAGCTATGTTGCTAGGGCTCCCAAAAGTGCCCACAGCATCATCTCCAGAGCGTCTGCCTCCCCTCTCTCCCAGTCTCCCTACAGAGCTTATGGTGGCCTCTCCTCTCTCTGAGCAGCTGCAGAAATCGCACAGTTGATGCTGTTGGCATGGGAAGGCATCTGGTGCTCTTGATTGCCAAGGGGAAACCCTGGTGAGGGAGTGCAGTAGGGGGTGGATGGGTGAGCACAGCTCCTGGAGCTTGTCCCAGGTGCCATTTTATAACAGTAGGCCACTGAATTCCCCTGGAGAAAATGGCTGCTTCGGTGGATGGACTCTATGTTGTTTATACCCAGCTGAGGTCCCTGTCTTCCCAAGACTCCATCTCCAAATCTCCAGGCATTTCCCAATCTGCGGCTGAAAACTGTAACTGAGAGCCAGTGTTCTGTAGTAGAGTGCTGGACGAAGATCTAGGAGATTTGGGTTTAAATATCCCCTCTGACATGGAAACAGGCTGGGTGACCTCTGGTCAGTCACACATTCTCAGCCTAACCTACCTCACAGGGTTTTTGTGATGATGAAATGGAGAATTGGAAAGCCATGTAAGCTGCTATGGGTCCCCACCCCACTACACTGAAAGACTGAGTATAAATAGAGTAAATAAATAGATTGCTTAACTCAAAGCTTTCAGTCCCGCCCAACCATAACATTGGAACACACTGCAAATATTTTTTTCAGAATTTTGGGAAAACATACTAATTATTCTCGTTTTGCTATGTAGAAGGGTTGTGCCCAAGTGAGAACAGTACGGCCTGCAAATGCCTGCTGTGTTATGCCCTATTAAAGGAACTGTATAAAAAGCTCTTTCTTCAATGACCCTGCCTATTTCTCTTCTGCTCCTCAGTAAATCAGATAAGTTTAATAAAGAGAATCTTGAGTGAACAGATCCTGTTTCTTTAGAATGTTGCAGGAAATGGGAGACAGAGCGACTCTTGTAACAACTGATCTGAAGAAAAGACTGAAATTTCTTGAACAACCAATTTTCTGTATCTATTGACAATAGCAATGCGCTCTGCTTTGAAAGAAGAAGAGTTTGGATTTATATCCCCCCTTTCTCTCCTGTAGGAGACTCAAAGGGGTTTACAATCTCCTTGCCCCCCTCACAACAAACACCCTGTGAGGTGGGTGGGGCTGAGAGAGCTCAGAAGAGCTGTGACTAGCCTAAAGTCACCCAGCTGGCATGTGTGGGAGTACACAGGCTAATCTGAATTCCCCAGATAAGCCTCCACAACTCAAGCAGCAGACCTGGGAATCAAACCCGGTTCCTCCATATCAGAGTGCACCTGCTCTTATGAAGGATGAAAGAAAGCAAGGATGAAAGAAAGCAATTGAGAAGTGTGACCATGTCATTCTGGTTTCCTGTATGATGTCCAGGCAGCAGACTAAGGAGAGAAAAAGTCATGGCAGATTACAAAAACAAGGCTGAGCAGGCTGAGCAGTTGGCTGGGTATGAAAGTTTTCTCAGTGAGGTCCAGATGCTTGTCCTAAGCATGTTCAATATTGTTAATTTTTGTAGGGCTTGCTAGAAGTGAACAAAGGGAAAATTAAGGAGTATCAGTTCCAGCTGAATCTTCCCCCCTAATGCTAGAGGGATAGATCTGAGAAGTAAATCTCATTAATTCAGTTTCCAGAGCTTTATGATATCCCCCTTTTATGTAGCCCTAGCAGATCTGTCCGTAGAATGCTGTGCTTGACATGACCTCTAATCAAGGACATTCATAAATATGTCTAATTCTCAGTGTAGCCTCATCTGTGGATACTTAAATTTGAAAAACAAAGCTATGAACAAACAAGACAGAACTTTTGACAAATCTGTGAAAAGCCCTAGGTTGGAAGAAAAATCAGAAATTTAAAAAAGAAATTTAAAAAAAGAAAAAAAAGAAAAAATTCATTACAGCCCCCCCCCCCCCAAAGGAGCATTTGTACCTTTAAGAAAGAGATGACCACTCAGTGGCCATGATGGGGATTGCTAGGCAAACAATATTGCCAGTCTTCAACAATATTGCCAGTCTTCAAAAAAGGAAAGGTAGCAAAAGCCCCTCTCCAGGGCTATTTTGGCCTCCAGATCTATCCCTGTTGCCCTGCCCTTGAGGAAAGGCTCATCAAGACATGTCACCAGCAACTTGCTACTGTGCAAATTTGCATGACTCGCTCAAATGTGTTAGCAGCTACCAGACAACCTAATGCAACACAACTCATCTGGGCCCAGGGACAGCTTCAACATATCTTGAGCAGTTTGGCTGCGTGTATCAGTGGCTACCACATAACTCATCTGAATGACTTGTTACCACATTACTACAACTTGGCCAGGTGTTTTCTAGGGAGAGGCTGCCAGAGGGGTGGGAGGAGGGAACACAATGTTTCAGTGTTGTGTAGTGGTTAGAGTGTCAGACTAGGATCTGGGAGACCCACTTTCAAATCCCTATTGTGCCATGGAAGCTTGCTAACTGACCTCGGGCCAGTCATTCTCTCATAGCCTAATATACTTTACAGGGTTGTTATGAGTTTAAAATAGAGGAGAGAGTGATGTTAGTTGCTTTAAGGTCCTCATTGGGGATAAAGGTGGGATATAATCAAAGTTAATAAATAATTTTATATTTCCAGAACCACATTTCATATGGCAACAGGGCCATATGAATAAATTAAGCTGAAGGGGTGCGGGGTGGTAGATGAAAGAAAGGTTGATTGCTGAATGGGAAGGAAAGAAGAAAGTAAAGGATATGGAGTTTGACAGAACAGAGAAAGAAGAAATAGGGGACGGGGATACAAGGAAAAACAATGTGACCCCCACAACTTCTTGCAAGTTCCCTGCTTGTACATTTATAAAATACTTCTGCTTCTTAGTGTTTAAGAGTTGGCTTTTCTTGGCCCTCAGAAACATTAGCAGCTTTTTCATGCAAAATTACCACACTTTCACAGTTACTAAGATCTTTCCAGTAGATGTTAATATGTTGATTACTTCAGGACTAACATTAAGGTAAATTGCTTTGAAACCAGAAAGCAATAATGCTGTTGCAAAGTTTTCTACATGTTGTGAGAATACAAGGAAATAGCAAGAGCGTTTTTTCATAGCCTGTGAAGTACTGGAAGAGCCACAGGCATTTTGATAGCATGATGAAAACTAAAAGGGCTCAGCTTTTATTTTCCCATTTCAGATTTACTTCCATTTCAAAAGGATGTCTAATGCCTTATAGCCCCTCCCCTTTGTGTTTACAAGCCCATGAGCAAGCTCTCAGCTGGCAGTAATTCCGGAATATCAACCCTCTCTGTCAGTTAGGAGCCTTCAGTTTTGGAAACTGCAAAGTAGTCAGTGTATGGAAATACTTTTTACAGGCTCCCAGGGGCCCAAAGTTTAAGTGGTTGTGATAAAATCCCCGGACAATATGGACTGAACTCACTGGAAGAAGAAAGGCAATTCAGTTTATTGTCCTTGTTTTGTTGATAACAATGAACACAGAGACCAGGCTGCTCAGAGTTTGTATGCAGCTCTTCCTTATTTTCTAATGATTTTATGAGTCTTTTCTAGCTCTTTCCCGTTTTCTATCTATGCAAATTATTTCCTTTTCAACACTTTTACAAGACCATTATGCATTTCTATTAAATTTGTTAAAAGTGGCATTTAAACAATGATGTGGCTTTTTAAGATGACATCATTGGCGTTGATATCTTTCAAAATGTAAGCAAAATATGTAACCTTGGGCTGTGCTGCCAAAGATGATTCCTTGGAAATGAGGTTCCAGGTTCCAGCTCTGCTGATGCCACTGCTAATGTCTGTTCTCTTCCACATTAAACATAACTGTAACTCTTCATTACCATTCTGTTTTTGATTTCCTCTCTGATTCACAAGTCATCTTGTCTCCCACCTACATTAATCTGTTTTTGGCATGGGTACTCTAAAAAACAACTATTGTACAAATCTCAAGCACTGGGAAATAGAAATGCAACAGTCTTTTCCTAAACTACTGCAAATTTACTGGGAAGGCAGACTATATGTTGTGCTTCAGAAGAAATAGTCTAGGTAGCATGCAGGATTTTAATAGCAATTATTAAGAATTTGATCTGTCTCACTCCATGGGCCCACTTGTAACTCCTACTTAACAAAGATTATCCATTTATGACCTTTTGGCAAACTAATAGTAACCTTGGATGCTCTGTATGTTTTCTAATCCCTGGTTCCTCCTACCCACCTGCAAGTGTCTGATGTACCGTTGCCTCCAATCCTGCTGGCCAGGAATGAACCTTTGTACTTCTGCAATTTTTCTCTTTACAACTTTTTGTCTACGGTCAGAATAATAACAGATTTATAACAATATACATGTCTTTCCTGGAAAGGGGAGGGGGGCTTTTCTTTCTTTCTGTTATGGTGGGATAAAAATTCTTCAATACAATTAGTGGGACATGATACAGAAGGTGAGAACCACTGACCTAGACCATAGTATACGCCAGAAGCAGAAGGCATCGAACAACTTGCTCCAGATAATTAACATATGAAAGCAAAGCAGGCTAGGAAAGGCAGCCAACCCAGCATTTCTGGTGAAAGACCTGGGGGAGGGAAACACTGCAATGGGTAAATTCCTGGACTCTCACAACAGATAAATAAGTGCATAAGAAATGTGTGTGCGGGTGCTTTGTACCAAACATTTCCCTTCATGGCCTCCTTAGCTCCCTAGGAGGGAAAGTGGACAGAAGATCACATGATGTTAAGAGTGTCTCATTCTTGTCACTCAGGCTGTTTGATAGCATAGCACAGGGGTAGGGAACCTTTAACACTCAAAGAGCCATTTGGACCCATTTTCCACAGGAAAAGAAAACACTTGGAGCCGCAAATAATTTTTGACATTTAAAATAAAGATAACACTGTATATATTGGGTTTTTTTACCTTTTGCTCCACTCATTCTGAGAAGCGCATGGATGCGCCCGTCCTGCTGCCTGCAGGGCGGGCAAGGATGGGGCCAGCGGCTTGGCCTTGCCGGCCGCCGGCGAAAGGCTTACCCGCCTGCCGTTCGAACGGGGTGGGCGAGAGGGGAAGTCTCCGCTGCACTGCCCAGCCGCCAACGGGCAATTGGTGCGCCTGCCCTGCCATGCCTGCAGGGCTGGAGGCAAGGATGAAAAGTCGGCGGTTAGGCCTTGCGCGGGCCACCAGGAAAGTGCCCACCCGGCTCCAATGGGGTGGGCGAGAGAAGAAGCTCAGCGGCGCAGCCCAGATGACCGTGGGCAATTGGTGCGCTTTCTGCCAAAGATGAAGCCGGCAGCTTGGATGAAGTCGGGCGGATGAAGCCGGCAGCTTCCGGCCTCACCATCTGCCGGAAAGCGCCCGCCCCGGGCGAATGGGGTGGGTGAGAGGGGAAGCTCCACGGCACTGCCCAGCCGCCAATGGGCAATTGGTGCGTCTGCCCTGCTGCCTGCAGGGCGGGCAAGGATGAAGTGGGCGGCTCGGCCTTGCCGGCCACCAGGAAAGTGCCCCACCCCGCTCCAATGGGGTGGGCGAGAGGGGAAGCCCGCGGCGCAGCCCAGACGACCGTGGGCAATTGGTGCACCCGCCAAGGATGAAGCCGGCAGCTTGGATGAAGCCGGCGGATGAAGCCGGCAGCTTGGCCTCACCGTCTGCCGGGAAAGCGCCCACCCTGCCCCAACGGGGCGGGCAAGAGGGGAAGCCCGTGGCATGGCCCAGCCGTCCACGGGCAGTTGGTGCACCCGCCCTGCTGCCTGCAGGGCAGGCAAGGATGAAGCCGGCGGCTCGGTTCATGGAGCCGCAGTGCAAGGGCAGAAGAGCCGCATGCGGCTCTCGAGCCGCAGGTTCCCTACCCCTGGCATAGCAGGATATGCACACTAGCTTTATTATCCTAGCTATACTCTAAACATGTATCCTGACACCTTCCAATATATTTAATTTAAAACATGTCCATACACAATTTTCGTCCAAACTGCTAAAACATCCATCACAGCTGAATCCAAACTATAGCAAAATCAGAGAATCAATGTTTTGATTCCCTGCCTCCAATCTAATTCTCTTAGTTGTAGACATTCCATTTCCAGTTTGAATACTGAATAACCAGAAATTTTGCTTCAATACAGTGAACTCTATGGCAAATGAAGCATAAAAGCCCCATTTTCTACAAAGTGATAGTTTCAAAGAAGAAAGGAATACCTTCCTTCCATTGATGCTGCCACAGTCTGTCTCAGGTGTAACTAGCGTGGGGTAAATCTGACATTAGGAGGACACAGCCAAGTATGCTTTAAGGTTATGGGTATCAGTTGTCCAGTCAAACTTAGCTAACTACAGTTCCTCCCCTCTCCATAACCACACCATCTCTCTAGTGCCAGAATTTATCAAGAAACCACAGCCCCCTTTAGAGATGATTGGTTGGGAAAATTAATTCAGATTAGACATCAAGGGACATAGATTGGTCTAAACTGAGCATCAGTAAATTAGCACAGAAGATTTCTGGAACTGCTAGCTGGAACTTTTTGACAAAGCAAGATACACCTTTTTGTTTGTAGGAATTTTCAGGTAAGGTGATGTGTACCTAATTATTTGTTTTTATGATTCCTATACTTAATGAACCCCATTTTTATGGATTGCCCTTTATCATGACAAGAAAAAGGAATTCTTTCAGGACTTAGTTTATTTTGCTTCTAAGCGTACTGAAGAAGCCTTTCCAAAGACAATGGCAATAGCCATTCACAAACTTCTACAATGCATATCAATAATCTTACAGGCCAATGGCTGTCACTAGATGGCAGTATTCTGCTAAGAGAAGCTCCTTGCATGAGTTCTGATCAGCCTCTTTATGGGGGCCATTTCCCATAGGACAAACTAAAGTTCTGGGATATACGTGATCTACACCCAAGAAAATGGCTCTAAAGTTGTCAATAAAATATTAACATTGTATTATTTCTATCATTAAATCATTATTATTTTTCTTGAACTCTGCAATCTAATGCATATTTACATAGGAGAAAGTTCCACTGCAATAGATGGCATCCTTTGAAAAGAAATCCCATGACCCCAGTGCAAACACTGAGAAACCGACCTTGAGTCGTGATAGAGACTTCAGGGTTGCTTCTCACGAAATAGCTGCTATTTACCTATTCTTCTCAATGTCCACTCCTTCAGCTGTCAACAGCCCCATTTGGAGTGCTCAGAGGCTGCTCTGGTGATGTTTCCTGATGGGATAAAGTGGATTTACTCACAGAAGTATTTTTAGAAGAAGAAGAGGAGGAGGAGGAGTTTGGATTTATATCTCCCCTTTCTCTCCTGCAGGAGACTCAAAGGGGCTTACAATCTCCTTGCCCTTCTCCCCTCACAACAAACACCCTGTGAGGTAGGTGGGGCTGAGAGAGCTCCGAGAAGCTGTGACTAGCCCAAGGTCACCCAGCTGGCGTGTGTGGGAGTGTACAGGCTAATCTGAATTTCCAGATAAGCCTCTACAGCTCAGGCGGCAGAGCTGGGAATCAAACCCGGTTCCTCCAGATTAGATACATGAGCTCTTAACCTCTTACACTGCTGCTCCTATTTTTTAAAGGGAACAGGGCATATTAGGGCTCACCACTATCACAGGGCATAGCCAGAAAAGATGGCAAAAGATTTGTGATTGAATCTTTTTTTTTTTTTTTTAAAGATGCTAACAGAAAAATGGGATAATTGATTCAAATGCAGGGTCCAAAACTGGGGCAAGAGGTAATCATTTTCTCTGCATCCACGGAAGTCAGTTTCCCAAAGCAAGTCACTCCCCTCTCTATTGCTGTTTTCTCTTCAGACACAACTTAATAGGTACCTTATGGATACCTGCAATTTCCCTCTGAAGGGCAAGTGCTAGGGTATGTGCAAGGTACACTAAGAAAATGGCTTAGAAGTCAACAATAAAGAATTACTATGTATTTGTGTTTTTTGGTAATAAGTTTGGAATGTATTTTGTGCATACTATTAGGCTAAGTTTCTTCATGTTATTAAAATTAACATTACTATAAAATTACAGGTTTTTTTAAAAAGGGCAATATAAAATTAGAAAAATTGATTGACTTCAACAGATTTAGAAGGGTTTACTTCTACTTATTTACTAAAAGAGCAACAGGTGAAAATTCAGATGAAGCAGATAACATTCACGTAATTTGATTAAATTAAAAACAAACACAGTTCAAGTGTAGCTGACAATTTATTCAATAGTGCTGGGTGTACATGAAGTACTGAAACTGCAAAAGACAAAAACAAACAAAAAAGAAAACCCAGAACAACTTTTTTCCAGTGTTAATAGACTATGAAATGCATTAACATTTTGGCGCACATACACAAAGTGGGCAACAGTATTCTGTATTGTAATTAGAGCCTCCCAAAGGTAAGAGTCTAATGCTGTGGCAATTTTATAGTCATTATTTTGTGTTCAGAAGAGAAACACAATGCATATGATTCACATGTGACTTCATACAAGTTACACCATCAGACATCCACTTGCAGCAGGCTTTTTGGGAGTTCATATGAGGTCCCTGGTATTTTGATCACAGCTACTAAGAGATGAAATAGGCTCTCTTGTTCCCTGTGGATATACACAGGCTCTCTTGTTCCCTGTGGATATACACCAATTCCTGAGTTTTCAACTGTTACTCAGATTAATTTTAAGCAGCTAGTGTGTACCAAAAGGCAGTTTGTTGTAAACTGGGGGAAAGGAAGAGAGGGAGTAAATTTGACCATTCTGTACCAAACTGAACATGGTGTTCTGCATGAGTTATGAGCCCATCTCAAGGGGATTGCTGTCTTGCATGTGTCCTTAAAAAATCCACACTATAATTCTATAACATTGCATCTGTGAAAGATTTAACTGAGCATATAATCTGTGATGTGGGTGGGACTGGAAAAATGCCAAGGGTAGCAAAACTAAGGTACAACATGTATACAAATTTCTCATTGGCACAAGAAGGGAATCTTACTTGACACTGATCACATTCTGTCCAACAAGGAAACCCACATATTGCATCACACTATTCAGCCTGGAATCATGCAAAACAAACCAGGCAGAAAGGCTTCCAACAGGGAAGCCAACATTATGTCCATCAAAGTTCAGGACAAAAAATACCAGCCTATATACAACTACATTAAGAAAATGTCAGGGCACTTAAGTTTTCTCAAGACGGGACGATGTTCACTGATTCTCTTGTCCTTGTACAGACCATAGTTATGCTGTTCCTGAAGTTGCGCTGACCACCCCAGAACAAAATACAGCCCGGGGAGGGGGGTGGTGGTCAACAGGCTGCAGTGGGAGGGGAGTTGATATGTATCAATGCTTCTTTATGGGAAAGCTTAAAGTTGCTTAAGTTTCCTTAACTGTCTGGCTGGATACAGGTCACCAAATTCTGGATACATATTGGACAATTAAAGGGGAAAGTGGGACATTATATGCGCTCTAACAATAGTGTGAGGCTTGCTCCTTTTTCATTCAACCTGTTCAGCACATTTTAACATGGAATTTAATAGTGTGACAGGACTCTAGTTAGATGCCAGAAACACATACAAGGCCAATATATACCATTAACATAGTCAAGTGGTAAATCTTTTCCTGTATTACTTCAAGTGGTAAATCTTTTCCTGACTACTTCAAGCTGCATTTGAAACAGGTATATTTGAATGATCCCACAAAAGATTCTCTGCACATGCTGTCAGTGCAGAAAGCTATGCTGAACACTTCTCTTTGATAGACTACATTTTATGTAAGAGATAATTACAAAAATGCTATCCCCTTTCTGAAACCTAAAATGATGCTTTCCAAGAATGGCTTTGCAATTTAATTTTGCTGACAGTGTAACTGTCTCTGTATGTCAAGGTCAAACAAATGTTTAAGCCACCATTTCTTGTTTAGGCAAATATTCAGTTCTTCAGCCTAAAAAGCCTCCCCACAACCAATAACACTATGGCAGATAGGTGATTGGCTCCAGAAAACAGTAACTCCCTGTGTATTTTCCTTTGTTCTTATCACACACTGACTAACTGTGAAAAAGACAAGTAAGAAAGGGAGGTGCTCCTCAGGAGGAAAGCCCTGAGTCACAAGTGGAAGTAAAAGAAGCCACTGATAACTCCAAGAAAGGTGCTCAGAAAAGGCAAGACAAACCCTAAGTGGAGCTGGGGTGGACTAACAACCCTGGATGCAAGCCAAGCCAGCAGCCATTAGCAGCTGAGAGTAGGTGGGGCAGCAGGTCAGCCAAAGCCGTGTGTTTGTTAAGGCTAGGCTTAAAAACAGCAGTGAGAAGTTTGCTGTGAAGGATGGCAGATAAAATAGCAAGGGGATGTTGGAGCCATGAGACAGGAAGAGAATTGTCAACTACCGTATATACTCGTGTATAAGTCGACCTGCATATAAGTCGAGGTTCCAAATTTTACCACAAAAAACTGGGAAAACTTATTCACTCACGTATAAGTTGAGGGTGGGAAATGCAGCAGCTACTGGTAAATTTCAAAAATAAAAATAGATACCAATAAAATTACATTAATTGAGGCATCAGTAGGTTAAATGTTTTTGAATATTTATTTCAAATAAAAACAGTAAGCTAGCCCTGTAAGCCCTGATTCTCCCTTAAAATCCACTCAGAAGGGGAGGGGGATGATTTAAAGGGAGAATCTAAGGCAGTGGTGGCGAACCTATGGCACAGGTGCCAAATGTGGCACTCAGAGCCCTCTCTGTGGGCATGCACAAACAGAACTAAAGCACAATCCTTTACCTGGGAGTAAGTTCGGTTGCTGGCAATGGGGCTGCTTCTGAGTAAATCCTCCTAGGGTCGTGATTCACCCATTGGAAGAGTTGCAAGGTTGCTTCAAAGCAAAGCCACTGACTACCACCAAGCTTGCTCCTGAGTAATACATGCCTCAGAGCCAACCGTTTTTTCTAAACTAAAACCTCAGTATTCAGGGCACTTTGCGATAAATAAGTGGGCTTTGGGTTGCAATTTGGGCACTTGGTCTCGAAAAGGTTCGCCATCACTGATCTAGGGAAATTTTGAACGTGCCTGTCAGGGGAAGGATGTTTATGTTAGCAGTACCAACATTTCAGAGTATCTTTAGGTGACCCTCCTGATGATACCACCCAGATTTGGTGAAGTTTGGTTCAGGGGGTCCAAAGTTATGGACCCTCAAAAGGGTAGCCCCATCTACCATTAGCTCCCATTGGAAACAATGGGGGATGGGGGCACCCTCTTTGGGAATCCATAACTTTGCATCCCCTGAACCAAACATCACCAAACCTGGCTGGTATCAGCAAGAGATTATCCTGATGATACCACCCAGGTTAGTGAAGTTTGGATCAAGGGGTCCAAAGTTATGGACCCTCAAAATGTAGCCCCATCTATTAGCTCCCATTGGAAACAATGGGGGATGGGGGCACCCCCTTTGGGGGTCCATAACTTTGGACCCCCTAAACCAAACTTCGCCAAACCTGGTTGGTATCATCAGGAGTGTCACCTGATGATACCCTGAAATTTTGGTGCCGCTAGCCTAAAAACTACGCCCCCTGGGGGCCGACAAAGTAAAAACCCTAAAATATTTTTTAAAACATACATCACTCGCGTATAAGTTGAGGGGGGCTTTTTCAGCACAAATAATGTGCTGAAAAATTCGACTTATATGCAAGTATATACGGGTACTTCCTTGTGCTGTGCTGAATAAATGACTTGTTAAACTGACTGGAGAGTTTGAGGGGAATGGGACATATATAGACCCAGACCTAGATGGTTAGAGGCAGCAGTATTCCAGGTCACCTGGAAGATACCCAATCCTGCTACACTAGTTCTAGACATTTAAGATGCAAGGTTGTTATTGCCTCAATTCTGCATCCCTATAAAATCTAGTTCTGGTCAGAATGGGAAACGTTGCTATGTTATGAAACTGATCTGTAGAAAATGACTCTGGAGTGTATACTCCTTGTGTTTATATAAGTATTTAATATTGTGGGGAGGCGAATAGACAGAACAGTCAAACCAATCAGTAGAAATCACAGAATGAGAGTCCAAGGAATATTTCTTTCTGTACATACACACTTTTCAAATCCTTGGCATTGCCCTGTTGTTCACAGAGATGGTTCTTGATTCAGACATGATAATGAATTGTCATGATAAAAGTTGGAAAAACTGGCACCATTGCAGCTGTCAGATGCATTGCAATCAATTAAGTCACCTGACTGAAAAGCTTCTGATAAAAGATTTGGCTCTCAGGCAACCTGTCATAAAAGTTTCTATTCTCATGCAGCATGTCATGGTTTTCCTAGCTGCTTTCCCTATTTTCACTGCTAGCTTCAGTTGCAGACAAGTCATGAGGTATCATAAAAAGTACAGGTTGCCAGATGCCTGCTAAGGGTAGGGAATCCCTTGATCTGGAACTCCTTTCCCAGTTCCATCCAGCTGTGAGGGTCTTAGGCTTAAAACGAGGCTCCAGCCCCATTGGTGCAATTATGTCACTTCTGGATGTAATGTAATCGCATTGGCAATGTCAAGGGAAATATGCTGGTGCTTTGGGCAAAACTGAATGATAAAAAAGTCTCTATCATAGAGTTTTTGTCCAAATGTCAGTGTCTCCCTTGACAATGCTGACATGATGATGTCCCTTCTGAAAGTTTTGTCGGCACTGGCCTACCTCTGCAAATTTCATTTACAATTTCTAGAATTTCCAAAATTGTATTTTGAAATGCACACTATACTGGAAATGAATTAATTACTGAAATGATAGGAAGTGCCAAGAACACTGAATCTTGCACAGGAATATTCAAGCTCTGGCTCCATTTTATAGACAAAACCTCAAGTGGCTTAGCACTCAGTAGTGGCAAGAATTATACCAGTAACAAAGCAGAAGAACTCTTCTCCTTTGTGCTTTGGAGTTTGTGCCAGAGGGTGGTGCTGGGTTCATGTCCCTTCCCCTTTTCTCTTCAGATGGTGAAAGATGAGGCCTTTCCTTGCCCCATGGAAATGCTGTTATGAATTACCCTAGAATTCTTTTATGGTTATTGCCTCTTACCAATATACTTTCATAAAGTGAAACTGCTCTCATTTCCAAATTAAATGCTTTCCATTACAAACCAGCACTGATACTTCTGTAGATGCTTCTCTGTTTCACCATATGAATTTCATGTAAACTCATTTTAAGGTTTCTGGTAAAACATGAATAACAGGCGAATAAAATGTTTTCTACTTTTCTTGAGAGAGAACAGTTTCTAATTAAATGGAATAAAAGATTAATTAGAAAACATTTAAGAATCAGTAGTTTACATTTCTTAGACATTTGTATGGCTACATTAACAGTTTCTGCTTTCCTTTCCTATCATATTTACTTAGGTATTTGAATTTCCCAACAGTATATTTCAACTGCTAGCTAGAAAGAGCTCTGGAAAATGATGAACTTCATCAGGAAATTGCTAAAACAGTCTGCATGTGAGCTCACAGAGTCCCAATTCATATTTTAGTTACACAATCTCTCCATTCTTTATGACATTAGTGGTATAATGAGAATACAGTTGTATTTTATTTTCTTTTGTGTGGTGAAAAACATATGATTAAGGCCATAAGTGTGTGGCAGAATTTGCCACAACAAATATTTGAACTGAATTCCACAGTATAAATTTACACAGTTAAAACAAAATCCTCATAAGATGTCGATTGTTCTAAGCACAACAACTGTGATGCTTAGATATAGAACTCATGCTAGCATGTTGGAAAATAACGCTTTGCCTTGTTTAGAGGACTATACCTCAGTAAAAATAACATGTTGACCCAATCTCCCCTTTTTTTTTTCATTTTCAGACTTTTCCCAGAAGTTTAGCATTAGTTCTTAAGAAAGTTGATTAAATAAAAAATTAAAACTTAAATACCCTCAAAAGCAAAGCACCATAATTTATCAATATCAATAATATGTGTCAGAGCATTATTATGCTCATTATTTTTAAAACATAGCCAGTGTAAAATTAATTTTTGAGTTATAAGAATTTCCAGTGATTTAAAAGGTAAACAAATAGGTCACTGTCTCAGCTTGTAATTTAAACCTTGCTGAAATTAAAGGCGACCAGAATAAAATCCCCTTTGAATCCACATGTGCAATACCTTTTCCCCAGGTGCCACCTGTAGTTTGCAAAGGATTCTGATCACGATTTTCTTCAAATGCAACCCCAGTAAAAAAGCAGCAACATGATACTATGGGATAAGGAGTACCATTAATTTTATACTGCTGCTGGTACTGCAGGGAAGGCTACACAGACTTTCACAAAGAAGCACAGGTTCATAATGCTATTGAATTTCTTTCTTTTAAAATGTTCCTTATAACTTTTATGTCTGGAACAGAGCAAGACAAAAATTATGAACAGCAAAGGACAGAAAAAGGAAGAGAAGAAAAATGTGGCAAAAAGGGAAAAAGAAAAGTTGCAGTGGTTTAAATCAGGGCTGATTCCAACACTACACTTTATTAACCAAGATCTGAAAGACCAATGTCAGTTACATTCATGTTCATTCTGTGGTTTTTATATGCAAGCCCCCACTCTTGCCATTTACGTGAACATCTCATTGTTACTGATGTGGAAAAAGGGGGAAAACAAAATCACTTGTAGCGCAAATCTGATTAAAATAGCTTTCTCACTCATGTTGTAAATAGATTGGATCCCACAGGTACAGGAGAATGGAGGTGGGCTATTCTTGCTGATGTTTTAGAGCAAAGGAATTGAGTAAAGCTGCTTGATCCTTTTGTTCCTAACATCTTCCCCCTCAAAATCATTCCCCGAGCTGGCTGAGAAGTCAGGACCATACGTCTCTCCCCACCCCTGCCCCATCATGGATGGTGATTGTTGAGCAGAATAATGGCCACCGAGGAATGAGGCAAGCAGCCCTTCCCATCCCTGCCACGCCTTTGAAGATCTTCCTGTGACTGTTTTTCACTAATTAAACAAAGATGTAGTTGGTAGCTCTTGCTCGTCAATATTGAACACATAAGATAGGCACATCCATGGCAAAGGAGTGGAGAAAGCCCTCGTGGAAGTGTTATAAAATTTCTGTGACAACATCCTCATCAGCAGAAGAAGCAATTTAAACTTTCTACGATTATTTCCTACCACCGGTGTTATCCTGGGATATCAGGCACAAGGCTGCAAGTCAGCACAGTCCTGTCAGATCCAACACTGGTTTGTCGAAGATGGTCAAGAAAAAAATATTCCTTCCACAAGAGCAGGTCATATGGCCCTGGGAGACTTGCCTACACAAGATTAATATGCACCTAATCAGCAATATGTAAAGCAATATTAAGACATGGGTCCTAAAATCTGGATCAATCAAAAGTAATGCTAGAAGTAGCCCACGCTCCTAGTTCCTAAATAAGTTTCACATCAATTACATAAACCACTATACATCATAATGGTCTTCTGTTAGGCCAGACAAACATGCTGCAGCATCCTTTTACATCAGAAAAAAACCCATATGCACACCTTAAATTACCATCTGAAAGGGCACCATTGTAAACAAAGGTTAGTAGCACAGTGGCACAGTAGATTGTCAAGAAAACCAATAAAAGTGGATACAGATTCATCTACCTTGCATGTACATTATTGCCAGGTACAAGGGAGGGAGTCTGTAAATTCATAATTCTGAAGTTTTGTTAATTAGGACTGAAGTACAAGTGAGTGATCCATCTATTTTTTCTAGCTCTGTACAGGCAATAGGGATCAGCATGTGGTCCTTCAGTTTTTCAAAGACCTATTTAGGGGGGAAAAAAGAGGGAAAAGGAATTACATATGTGAATAAATGTTTTAATAAGAGGTTGCAACTAGTGCAATTTTGGCTGCTGGGTGACCTTGGGCTAGCCGCTAGACAGTTTTCTCAGAACTCCCTCAGCCCCAAATATCTCACAAGATGTCTGTTGTGGAGAGAGGAAGGGAAGGAGTTTGAACCACTTTCTCCAGAAGAGAAAGGTGGGGTATAAATCCCAATGCTTCTTCTTTATCACGTGATTTCTCCATTCCTCATTTGTGCAAAACAGCAGAGTTGTATATTGCTAGCAGTGCTTGAACACCACGCTCATGATAAATTCTGCCCTACTCTGAAATGTGGGCCACACTGTAGGAAATGGACCTCATGATTGTTGTTTTTACCTTTGCACTTTCTGGATACTCCTCCGGGGCTCGGTGCAACAAAATATGGCCTTTGCCAGGAATGTTTAAATATACACAGTTTGCTGCACTGTCATCAGGAACTGTAAGCTTGTCATAGCGATGGTCACTCATCTGCTGCATAGTCTGTAATGGAATTTAAATCAGAGAAGTGAATGGCAGATTATGCACAATGTGCTTGGTGAGCAATGGGGGCAACTGTCTACCACAGGAAGATACCTTGTATGAACTTGTTTCCTGGAGCCCCGCTTTCACTTTCCATTCTCTCCGTGGTACTTTTAGCATGACCTTTAATTTGCTTCACCACCAGAGTGGGCAGATTTGCCAGTGAGCACAGCTTTGCCCCAAACATCTTCCCTCTGCCCACAGCCAGCATTCCCACTTGTTTGCTCACCTTTGCATGCTTTCCCCCTCGCCCCCCACTCCATGTTGCTGGCTCCTTCCTGCTTGTCTAAGTGCTCATATCAAGAGATCGATATCTTAATATAATAGCAACATAGAGGGCTTTTGAAAGGAACAGTACAAGCAGGGTGTGTTTTTGGCTCCACCTCACCTCCTCCATCCTGCTTCCACACATCCCAATCATCCAGAGTGCTTTTAAAACTTTATTTCAGACAAGACTCTGTTTCAAAACAAGCCTCTCTCTTCTCTTCTCTTCCAGCAGTGGCAGCGAGAGGGGGGGGGGGAAGGAGGGGGAGGGAATATTAGCTCTAGTGTTGAGATCCAGGGTGTGATGAGATCTGTGCCTTTAAGGCTGTTGATGGGTGGAGTTAAGAGACCTGGGAGAACCAGAAATCTAGCAGAGATCAGCAGAAAAGCTGCATTGCAGGCTTGGGCTGGATCCTTGCATGTAAACAGAGAAATGCAAGAAGACCCCACTGTAAACCCAGTGTGCAGCTAAGAGGCCTGAGCCTGAGGTAATTGTTCCATGTATAATGGGCCAACATAGTTTTAAAAAATAAAAACTACACAAAAGGAATAATTACTCGATAGAGAGTGTTAATTTATACCAAGAAGTCTCCCACCTTGTGGCAAGCATTTGAAATGCGGGACATCCAAGCACACAGGGAAGTAACAATCAGTAATACAATTTAGGACAACACTTAAGATGTCTATATAAAAGTGGATGCTAAAAGTTACATGTACAACTGTGTGTTCGCATGCTCAGTATCACTGAAAATCAAGCTTGTCAGCATCTGGAACAAGTTTATCCTCATTCACAAAGTTTAAAAAACAAACACCTGAATTTTAGAAGCAAGTAGGCTGCTTTAAATCTAAACCCCTTTAGATTTAACTGAGCAATTAAAGTACATACCACTAATTTCACTCTGCAATTTAAAAAACACCCTGTGGATGCTTGCTTGAAATGCAAAATTTTGGAGTGCTTTTTTTAATCTTTCCCAGCTGGTGGAAGAGGAGAAATACTGAATGAAGAAGCACAAAGAGGACATGTCTGGGTGCTTGAACCAGGATTTTATAGGGTAGTATGTTCATATCTTATTTCAGCGGTGATACTGAGATTCAATCTTTTTATATCACATTTGTTTTTACCTTGAATGTACATCTTGAATTACTCTAGCATATTTGTATGCAAATGTATGTACTGTAAGACATATCTAACATACTGTTTACTTTGCTATCATTGATGAGGTTCATTACAAATATATTGTAGGGTGATGACTTTTCTATTGCATCCTTGACCGAAAGAAGAAATCTTTCTTAGAATTAAAATCATAATCACCAGACACAGGTTGTGGCTGGTTAGTTTGTGTTGGTTATTAAAAATAAATAAATAATGGCTACTGCTTTGTTTGTTGGAATAGCAGCTGTACAACAATAAGAACAATTATAGCTATTTTGAGGGTCCACATTCTAGAGTTTTAAAAATGGAAAATATCAGTTTATTAACACAAGTGGTTTAGTCATTGTTTTTTCCCCCACAAATAGCAAAAGATTGGAACCAATACCTCTTATCCTTCTGCAGGTAACTTCTGTTTGTACCAAAAGTATAATACTTATAGAATAGAATAGAATAGAATCTTTATTGGCCAAGTGTGATTGGACACACAAGGAATTTGTCTCCGGTGCATATGCTCTCAGTGTACATAAAAGAAAATACATTTGTCAAGAATCATTAAAGAAAATCATTAAAGAAAATCATAAAAGAATCATAAAAGAAAATACATTTGTCAAGAATCATTATGCAACTGCAAGTAACTTCTGCTCCTCCAAACACACTTCCACAAGCTACATTCCACACCATTCACAAGGACTGTGAGGGGAATGCAGAGGACTGCAACAGGAAGATGTTCTGCAAGTGAAACTCCACTTTGTTTCTCCAGGTCCTACCTAACACCAGCATACTTCTTCCTACTAATCTCTTTGATAATGAGTATTGCATGTTACATGGTGCTGCCTTATACTGAACCAGACTATTCATCTACCCACATCAGTTTTGTCTACACTGACTGTCAGTGGATCTCCAAGATTTCAAATCTAAGTCTTTCATATCACTTACCTGACCCTTTTACCTGGAGATGACAAGGACTGAACCTGGGATTTTCTGCATACAAAGCAGATGTTCTACCATTGAGCCATGCCTCCCCTGAGTTCTTTTGTTTGTCTACTTGAACATTTGTTGCCCCTGATCAAAAAAATAAACATACTCAGCTTAATCTCTTCATTTACAGAATGCCTAGTTTAGGGGTCAGCAGCGGAATGCATTCTCTTTTCACATTGACTTGTCTCTAAACATACAGATTAAACATTTGGACAGTCCTCTGATAAATTTTTCAAGAAGACCATTCCAATTTGCCAGCAAAATGGAGCACTGAAAATAAATCTGACTCACACCAGTGTCTCTCCCCCCACCCCCAAAAGTAGGGCACACTTCTTTCAACTATTGTTTGGCATGCCTGGCTACCAGTGCCTCAGTACTGCTGACTCATAAATATGAGTATGAATGTAAAAGTGAGCAAGGAACGTCATGCCTTCCAGAGGAAATGTCATCATTGTCCTCAAAACTTCTTGATCTTCTACCATCTTGAAAGAAATCATTATGGCTGTCTAGAGTCATTTTTGTTTCCTTAGTACAACAAATGGATGTTGATAGAGTACTTAGTTGAAGAGCATGTTAAAACAAAAAAACAAAATTAAACATCCCTATTTATTTGATTTATAATTCCCTCCTCCCAATCTTTGTTCAAAGGTTATAACAACACATCAGTACTTAGACAAAAGTACACATTCTAAAAGTAAAAGTTTCAGAGCAATGAATAGATAATACAAATGTTAAAATACTGCTGTAAATACATATACTATGGTAATTTCAATGCTAAAGAACTGAAAAGTAATAAACATTATACAAGTTTTTAAAAAGGAACCCAGAAGTGATGCCTATTTGGGGTACAGTAGAAATTGTTATTAAACTCATTAAACAGAATTATTAAACTCCTAGAGGAACAAAGCCTGTTGAAGAAAAATAAACATGGCTTCTGCATCCTACCTTATTATTATCCAGAATACCTGTCTCTATTAATACTTACCTATGAACTGTCTGAAAAAAATATTTTTGTGATCTTCCAGCTCTACAGATTGTTAGTGTGCAGTCTTTCAAATGCAGATAATGAACATGTAATTTTTGTGAGTCAGAGTACCCGATATTGTTTACTCTTTATATTCCATTTATTTTGCATCTTACACTACATCAATATTTACTAACAGTTAATTGGTACATTATTTATGTGTGTGGGGTATAGTGTGTCTTGGCATAATGCTTCTTCTCACTATACCTCATTCGTGTTTTACTTTTGGTTTTACACCTTGGCTTATATAGAATGCAGGTTATCTTGGTGAAGAGCTATTCCAAAATATACTAGCTCTATTCACAATGAGCTATTTAGCTTCCAACTTCATGTATATCATTTATTATCATGTATAGTAGTATAAAATTACTGGTACTAGCACAAAAAGGACTTATTTAGTCTGATGTGGTAGGGTGTCTCAATCTTGTTGGAAAAAAGTAAATCAAAACCTGTTATTGTAATTTTTATGGAAGCAGTTGCTCAGCTCTCAGGAATGTATTTTGATTCAGCTGAAAAAGATCATTTAAACAGAAAGCACAGAAACCAAACACCTTTTGCTTTTGTTTACAGAATTCAGTGCTTCTTTGGAAAATATAACCCTGTACTGAGCAATACCTTCCATGGTACGTAAGGCTCCAAGTGCAATAGCAATTTAAACCAAGACCAAGGGACAAAGGATGGTAATATTTTAAAAAAGCAAATCAAATACATAAAATGCAGAGATTATGATCATGTTAATCCAAACAAAAAGACAGAAGAGAACATCTTGTATTGAATGCAAGTGGCAAGAAGGCAGATCTATGTGCACTGCGTATCTCTGGAACAATATTAAGCCACCAAGTTTAAGGTCACTTGAAAAACTATCTGAGTAACTACATTAAATGAAGAGGAGGAGAGACAAATCAAAATGTGCCTGCAATAGATCTTGGAATAAGTGATCTAAAGAATATCTGACATGGGACGTAATCTGTGTACAGCACTCAATTATGGCCCAAAAGGTGAAATTCAGAGAATAAACCTCATCTTCCTTATGCTCGTAAATCCAAACAGATTGGGTGTTACCAACTGTACTTAGAAGCAGAGGCGTAGCAAGGGGGAAAAGCACCCAGTGCACGGTGCATCCTCTGCCCCTGCCCCACCCTGGAACGCGCGCACCTTGTCCGGCCTTCGCCCCGCCCCACAGGGGCACACGCCTAGTGCGTTGCACCCCCGCCCCTTGGAGCTACGCCTCTGTTTAGAAGTCTGCAAGCAGTAAAGAAACCTGCTCTAATTGTATTCAGACTTGCCTTTGTTTCTTACTTGACTGTACATGAACTAGATATAACAGAAAGAAAATTTTTGCAAACGATCTATGGAAACATCCACATTATACCACATGATACATTGTAGGCTGCTGAAAAAATGAAGGACTCACAATCCCCAGCCATGTCAGCAAAGGGATCACTTCAGATGATTATACAAATCATGTTTAAGCCTGAAGGCAAAACACTCCAGCTGAGCCTTTCTAAAATATAATTTTCATAATGTTTTGCTCAAATCTGCCACATCAAAATATAGAACTGGGCTGTAACTCAGTGAGTGAGCCTCAGCTTTGCATGCAGGTGGCTCCAGTTTCGATCCTTGGCATTCCAATTAAAAGAATTAATTGGTGATGTGGAAGATCACTACCTGAGGTTCTGCAGAGCCGCATCTAGTCAGAATAGACAATATTGCCTTTGACAGACCAATTCAGTATAAGGCAGCTTTATGCATTTATGTTCCTTGTATACAGATCTCTTAATACTTCATCCACTATGAAACAACCTATTTCTAAAATATGTGCTAGTTTTAGAATAAAGAATAGCTACACACACACACACGCACACGCACACGCACGCACACACACACACACACAAAAACCCTACTCAGAATTTTTTATCCATGTGAATGGATTTCGGTGACAGTCATCTAAAAATCAAAACAGTGCTACTATTCAAATAGCATTTTTGAGTACATAGTTAATCTTATCCAAGCTTGTGACAGAACAAGAGTTACCACAAGATAGGAAGACAATATAATAGTCTGTTTCATCCACACTTTTAACTATCTTGAGCCTTCAAAATAGAGAAGAATATACACTATATATAGAATATATACTAAATATAGAAAAACGCTGATTTTGAAGTTACTAATGGTCCAAAGGAAGGTATCCTCCTCTATTTAGAAGAAAAAGAAGAAAATAATCCCCCTCTCCTGGCGAACAGGGCTGAGGGTGGCTTACATCAGTATAATATATAATACTAGCAGGGTGCCCGCGCTTCGCTATGGGGAGTTGAGAAAAGCAAAATGCAGAAATGCAAAGAACTCCACCCATAAGACGGTTGTGGCCAGTAATATGTTGGAGCGTCCTACTTAGGGCCTCGATACCTCCTGTGTGAGCCATGGTGCAGTCATGGTGCTGGAGTCCTGGTTTGAGGCTTCCTGTCCTGTGGTAGACCTGTCCGTGCACTTTGAATGTTGGCATGAAATTGCTCTTTCACTTGTCTGTTGTCCTGAGGGTGACATTCAGCATGCTCCCGCACAGGCTGTGTGTGAATGTCAGGGTGACAGTGCGCATGCTTCAGAACAGCCTATGTGTTGAGGAGTGCTGTGTTAGAAGGCAGGTGGCACAGCAGTGGAGCATGTTCTCCCTTTAGCAGTTTCAGCAGAAGGAACAGGTTCCTACGTGCTGAGAAGCGCGGTGTAAGACAGGGCCCCTGTGAATCGCTACATGTTGGTGATCACAGCATCTGCATGAATTTGTTGAGTCCCCCTGTAGCGGTTGCAGTAGAAGGAACAGATTGCTGTTGGATAGCAGGGGACCCATGGTTCGCTATGTGTTGGTGAGAGCGGTGACTCTGTGAATCTCAGGGTGATAGTCAGCATAGTTCTGTACAGTGTGTTTGTGAATTGAGGGGTGACACGTAGCTTGTTTCCTCACAGCGTGCCTGTGGAGTGGCGGGGTGGGTTTTGCATAATTTGCAGCAGCTTTCTGGCGCTGTCTGTGTATAATGCAATGTGTAAGTTGCTGTGTGTATTTAAGGCATCGCACCAGTGGATCAAGCGTGCCTGTTGTTTGGTGGGCAGTACCACAGCTGGTCGATGGGGATAGTGGAGTTAGAGCAGCAACGTGGCCGTCACTGAGAAGTCCTGTGACAGGAAGCTGTAGATGTAAATGCGGAGTACCAATCACTGTTAGAGTGAGTGACTCATCAGAGGAACTGGGAAGCCAGCGGAAGTGCCTTGGTGCTCAACTGTCATCCACGGAATGTTCAGGCAGATAGGCAGAGATGAATAGGAAAAACAGTAAATAGCTAATATCTCGAGTTGAATTCAATATTTTCGGAAATCCTTTCTTATTGAGCGCCTTGGGCACATGAGGAGCCAGAGTGCCAAATTTCAAGTGCGTAGGTTCGGCGGTTTCTGTGTTCCGTTGGCAAGTGAGTCAGTGAGTGGAATTCGCTTATATATATATATAGATAAACATATATGAAATTCAAATTTAAAATAATAGATTTAAATAAAATTCTATTAAAATATACAGTTCTTATAGTTGGCACACATATCATAAGCCTATCTGGTTTAAGCTGGCAGCTGTATCAAAACTAGGGATCCAACAGTAGGAGGAGGTGAAAAAGGGAGGTCAGCTTGAAATTTTCTGATCGTCACTGTCCTCAATCATATGCCCAACAGACATTTCTTTCTTACAGGCCCTGTGGAACTGAATTAAATCTTGGCATTCCAATTGTATTCACTAGATTCACTAGATTTAGACCCCTTCTGCATGTGCAGAATAATGCACTTTCAATCCACTTTCAATGCACTTTGCAGTTGGATTTTACTTTGCGGAATAGTAAAACTCACTTGCAAACAATTGGGAAAAGTGGATTGAAAGTGCATGATTATGCATGTGGGGAAGAGGCCATACATGTGGGGAAGAGGCCATGGAGTTCTACCAGGTTGGAGCCAGGACCAAAAAAGTCCTACTTTGGCTGAGGGAAGAAGCTCTTTTTTCTGCTTTGAATGCAATCCAATTTTCCCCCAAAACTGTACCCACAGCAAAGATTGTACAATAGTCCTCCTGTCTACCCATCCTGCCTGATACCTCCCTTTAAATGGAAAAAAAACTTTTTTTTATTGGAATCGTCCTCTTCCACTTCTTGCAGAAGGATTTTGAAGTCAGATGATGGTCCAGTACCACTAATTAACTCAGTTCTGTAGAACAGAAACAATGAACATTCATTTTGCCAGATTACATTATGTATATTATGTAATATGTGCTATTGGGAAAACTTCCTTGTTTATGAAGATTATAACAATTACAAATTCAATTTGTCTGAGTCTGGTTTCCTGCCCAGAAAATCTTTGTATGACCAACTATACTAGCAACCTGGCATTTCCTGTATTCTGAAAATTTTGTCTCCCCTTGACAGGGTAATTTTTGCTTGACATTCTTTTTGTCCTTAGTCATGCTTTTCTGATGTCAAACAAAATAATTTCCATAAGCCATAACCTTTCCTCCACAATTGTTTCACAAAAAATATTTGGCCAAATGCTGTCTACGGTAACACGTAATACGTTAAAAACTGATTAGCAAAGGTTGAATATTCTTTATCCTTGAGAAGTTTCCTTTGCTGTGATTTGCACTGTTATGTCATGATCCTGCACTTAGTCCAATTAATTGTGAAAATGTAGTTGAATTATCAGATATTTAGGAGTTTGTTTTAAATATCAATGAAAGCTGTATGATATGGTGAACAGAGTGTTGGATCAGGATCTGAAGATGAAGGTTCAAATCCACACCATGGCTCAAATTCTGCTGGTTAAACTTGGTCAGTTTCTCTTAGCCTAATCTACCTCACAGGATTGTTGTGATGAATAACCATGTATACCACCTTGAGCTCTTGGAGAAAAGGTGGGATAGAAATGTACAGGTGGCCCAATCCACAACCTGAAGTGGCTGAGGACAGCCCCGCTGTCATGTCTCACTGTCATGCCTCACTGTTACCTCCAGAGGGCCTTCCGGCAGCACAGGGAGGCAGAAAAAACAAAAAAGAACCTACCACCTGAAAGTCGTCCATAGGGCTAAATGTACTTCAAGTTGTGGCATACCTGACTGTAAAACCTGGGTGGAAACCAACTAACGTCAGCTCCACCCCAGAAACGCCCCGGCCCACTTTCCCCTTGTGCCGACATTCAATGAGATGCTAGCATTGTTCCATGGTGGTTCCGGCTTTTGGGTTTCACTGCTGCAGAGCTGAGGTTCAGCTGGCTGCTAGTGCCTTTCCCCTCTCCATTGGCGAGGGTGCCCCCTGTACCAGCAGAGGGGGCAAATGCCTTGGCACAGCCCTGCACCAGCTTCACTAGTCAATCCCCCCCACCCCAATAGGATTGTGATCTAAATAACTAAGGTCTTACTTTAAACGGAATATTAGAACTTGATTTGAATAATTTAAGAACTCTATTAAAATGAACAGTGCTTCAGTGCATTTGAAAATATATCCACAAAAATCTGTAGGTACTCATTCATATAACTATGCATGAACCAGTTTGGGTTTGCTAAATACCTCCTTCCAATATGAACTGTTCTCCAGAATGAACAATTTTCATGTTGTTTTAGTAAAAGCACATTTGCAGCAAGGATGTCCACATACACACAACCTACCATAAGTGTTTCTTCTTCATGTGCTGTACATACATGTGCACAATTTGTACAGTGCCTACTTTTAACATATGCCTGTTCTGCACAGTTTCATCAAAAATAACTTTGTACCATAACTGTAGTAATGATTCAGCATCACCCTTTGCTCAGGAACTTTTGCAGAATGCAAAATATGTGCTAAAAAGCACTCAAGGAAATGGCTCAAATTGTTGCCACATTAAATACATTTCTGACAATTAACATTCTGTCCTGTGAGACAGGAATATGGGAAGGAAAGCTGGTCCTCTGTAAAGCAAAGGAAAGCAAACAAGAGCAACAGTTGGGAAGCAAAATTCTTATTTACATAAGTCAGAATGACAGCCTCTTCAGTCACAAGATCTAACTTCTGGAAGTGGACTAAGACTGGGTAGTCAAGTGCATAATTACAGATGAATCCAGATTTCATGTATCTCACATTATTCTTAATTAATTTCTTTTAACTTCAATGTGCTATCTTCATTATTATAGTTAAGTACTTTGGAGTTAACGAATATGTAGCCCAACTACAGTCTTCCCATTTAAAATGCAGCAGCAAACTTTTAAAATTTCAAAAATCTTTCTAAGCAAAATGCCCCCCTCCCCCTTTGATCCAGTAAATGGCAAATTAAGAAGGACGATTCCAAAACAATATAGCAAAACATGATTCAAGGCGGAAGGATGTTGTACGCAAAGGTGCTAAAATAGGAGCTAATGTAAATTAACTAGCCCCCTAAATTCTGTTGTTCTTAACAAAAACTTAACATGTTGGTCAGGCACAGGAAGGAATATACAGTATATCGCTGCCATTAGAGAGCACCATCAGAGAGAGGAGAGGAAGCAAGCACCCAAGCATTTTGCTACTTTATGATGGTCCAGCTCAAGTTGAGAGGTTCCACTGCTCCTATCTGAATCAGAGGAAGAACCGCCCCCCTTTTGTCTGGATCAACTTCAGATGAGAACTATTCACCCCCACCACAAAATATGTATACTGAACTTTGATCGCATTTAAACTATTTTTCATTCCTGTAAGTCATGTTGGGAAGCAAACATATCTGAAAAAGTAGGATAAAAAATGATAACTACAATTAAATACACCTAACTTTTAATTTTTTGTACTAGCAAGTGAATTACTATTACTTGGAAATAAATTCTGAAAACATTAAGCATTACAGATTCCAGTGATAATTCCATTCCTGCCAAAGATATCAGAATGGGCTAATAAGAGAACAGTATATTAAAGAGTAGTCACAGAAGACAAATGACTAATACTGTAATTTTTCATAGTTTTAATCTTATAGAAGCAAATTTAATTAGTGGGGTCTGAAATTCAGTAGCTTACATGGTTTATTTCTGAAGCAATTTTAGCTATGGTGGGTTAACTGTGATAAGAAGTACACATTTCTCTTTCATTGATCGCTGCTTGATGTGCAACTTGTGCCATTGATTAATCACTACAGATAGCACTTTTATATTAATATAATATGTCACTTAAAGCACAATACTTTCCAATCAAGACAGAGGGCACACTTGGCTGAATGAAATGTGAACCTACACATTTACACAAATGTCCTTGTTTTTAGTTAGACTTATAAGTGCACTTAAATGTCCATATGGAACAATGGGTTGCTGCAAACAGCATTTAAAACATTAGATTGCACACATCACATTTTATACAAAGTGCTGGGAAAAAGGCATACAGCTTTATGGAAATCTCCCATTAAAAAGCCGTATCCTTTGGATTTTTTTTCATTCTTTGTAGTTTGGCTTAAAAACTAATCAGCAGTTGTCATTTCTATCTGCTGATTATCTGCCTGAAATAATTCTCTTGCTAGCTTGTCAATAAATGTGTATGTAATCATTACCACAGTAACCCACTGTAGTATCATAAATTGAGAAATTATGACCTCTCACAGAGTAAGTTATTGGGGATTATAAATTCCTGACATCTAGTCATGCAAAGGCATTTTGAACAGTGAGGCTGCCTAAAGCAGGGGTCACTAGGGGAATGGAGGGGAGGAAGCTGTGAATTTCCTGTGTTGTGCAAGGGGTTAAACAAGATGACCCTTGAGGTTTGGTGTCAGCTTTTAAAAAAAACATTGGTAGTCAGGATATCATTGTAGTGTCATAACAGTGTCACAATGTACTTATTGCCAACTTTTGAAAAGCCATACAATTAGTTGTGTGCGTGGTGGTGGTTGGGGGCAGATATAAAGGGACATCACATGAAACATGCCACTCCATTCACTGCAGCAATGAAAATCAACAGAAAATCAACACCATGTGGAAGCAGCCTAGGAGACCAATATGCTGGTCATAGTATCTATTAACTGAATGGTTAACATCCATTCAGTATCTTAGGCCCTTTCTGCATGGGCCCAATACAAGCGCCCGGGTGATGGGAAAAACGCCGTCCCCAGGGAGCTGTTCGCATTTTCCCCAGCAGCACGAAGCCGCCATTTTCCCACCTCGCTCGGGGAGCAAGGTTTTCGGAAAACAGCGGCTTCCCTCCCCCCTTTGCCCGATTGACCTACCTTCTCTGCAACCGTCCGGCGTGTCGCCGAGGCCTCAGATTTCTCTTCCTGCCCCAGCGACTCTGGAGCGGTCAAGCAAGAGGGCGGGTGTCCTCTGGTTCTCGGCGATGCGCCAGACGGTCGCAGAGAAGGTAGGTCGATCGATCGCACGGAGCTCCGCTGGGCTCGCTCTTCTCCTTGCTTGATACCTGGACCGCTCATGCTAACGGTCCTCGGGTTGGGTTGGTGTCATGTAATTTAATTCAACCCCCAGCGTGGCCGTGCAGAAATGGCCTTAGAGAAGCTGCCCACTTTTCCAAAATTAATAAAACAACATGTTAACAAAATATCTGGCATAGACCCAGATTTAAAAGCATTTGCAAATGACAAACATTCCAATGCCTCCTTTGCCTAAGACCATGTTTAAATCTCTATGTAGCAGTTGTCTCCTAATCTACCCAGGAGATATTTCTAGCTCTAAATATCCTTCTCCATACTGCCCCTATTTGTCTCACTCTTTTATTCTCAAATGACTTATCGTGCTGGAGAAACTTGCAACTACAATTTCACTAAACCTTTCAATCATCAGTATCCACTCAAAGCTCTCTTCAGTCCTTTTCCACTTCCTCCCTGTAAGCAAATACAGATATGACCAGTATTCCCTTTGTGTAACACAAGCATCTACTGCTCAATATTGGCAAAAAGACTGTTGTGTGAAGGATGTCACTTCTTTATTTTTCTATACAAACAGCATCTAATGAACTGGAAAATATTTACTAAGAATAGGCATCAATATATTTTTTTTCATGGAATTTATGCAAAAGTACTTAACGATTAAAATAAATTCAGACATTTGGAAATTTAGATCTTTGTATATGGGACTATGGGAAAACTCTGAAGTGCTTGAAAATGATAGATGGCTTGAACCACAAGAGATACTATTTGGCTACTGGATTCAATATTGAATAAGCCACGGTCTCTGGAACCTACAACAGAGAACACTACAAGATGCTGCCTGGTAATGCTGATACAAACTTATACAAACTCTACAGGATTGCACCCATCCTAGTAGCTGAGCACTTATATTTGCCCAGCCAGCTAAGTAAACAAGCAGACTCTGTAGATCTACATTTCAAGGAAAGGATGAGGAGGACTGCATAATAAGAATAAAATAAGGTTTTGTTCCTTCGGTAATTCTTGGTGGTGATTTTGTCTAGCCTGTATCCCCAAGGCTAATGAAACATTAACTGAATTACATCAGAAATAGGCATCATTTCAACTATTGCCTCAGCAGGACTCCAAGGGCTGCTAAAAATGACTCTGAAAACAAAACACAGGGTAGGGAGGTCATTTTAAAGTGTAATTTGGAGATACACATCTATTGGCTGAGATAAAATCTAAGTTACCGCCCAAAGAGGGGAGGAAGCAGTCCGAGGGTACAGAAGAAGACACAGAAAACCCATTGTGTGGGCAAAATTTGGCCACAGTGATTTTATTGGTGTGCTGGCAAAAGGAAGCAGAGGCGCAGCATAGGGAACAGATCCAGCACTGGGCAGCAACGTCTGCTGTCCCCCAGTAACAATTTCCCCCCAACCCCATGTATGGGGGAAAACACCAATGCCCAGAGCAGCAAGATAGTGGGAGCTATCTGGGCTCTGGCCTCTGAATGAACTCCCCTTGCTGCCATGGGATGTGAGCCACTAGCAGCCCCTGCCTGGGCATGTGTTTCACAGGCTCACTCCACCCCCTAGGCCTCTCGTGGAGGCCCGGCATGCAGGCTCCTCCTTGCCTGTGTAACCTGCCAGGCTGTGACAGATGAAATGCAAATAACAACAACAATCACCGTAATCAGAATGCCAACAACAAAAAACTCAGACCCACGGGGGAAGGAGGGTTAGAGAAGCTGTTGGTACTCAGGCGAGAAGAGACGCAGGATGGCCCGATCTGCCCATATAAGGCCATGGCCCTGCCTCCTCCAGGCACGTCACTCACTCACGCCAGAAGCTGGGTGGCCTACCCCCACACTAGGATGGATGCTGGCACTGAGCCTGCCCCACGCCCGGGCAGCAACAGCGGCCAAGGTAAATTTCAGCTGCTCTTTACATTGAACACGCTCAAAATTTCACAGTGCTCAAATTCCTGATTTAACTCAGGAGTACTATTAGCCTACTGGAATAATATCCAGGAAGACAGTGTGAATTATTGTTATTTTTTCCAGATTAGGTCAATAAAAAGTGAAACAGTATCAGCCACCAGAATGGAGCTGGAATCAAAGACCCAGTTAAAGACTCTGTAGAGATGAGAAGACACACAGTGCAATCATAAGAACACTCTGCTGAAGGAAACCCAATTGAATAGACTTGAGTAGGATTCCAAGTAGATCGACTTAGAATTGCTCTGATAGACACCTGTCTCTTATATCTCTTCCATTTTCCTACTATAAGTAAGGGAGAATGATCATATTGGTTATCTAAGTTGTAGTGTTGGCGATCTATTCGTTCCATGAGGTAGCAGTATTCTGAAAGTGTAATATTAATATCAAGGCTAAGAAATCTTAAATCAATCTGCACAATATACGGTATATATGTTGAGTTGGTAGATTAGGCACTGGAATCCTGAACTGTACCAATTCAGACTGCAAAGTTTGGTCAATTGTTTTGAATGCTTCTCCCTGTCCGCACTCCCACATAAAAACCATTTTCTTATGCAGTAAGTTGGTAACATATCCAAAACAAAAACACAACAATTTGAATAACAGAAAGTCTAAGTAATTAGAAACAGTAGTAAAATGCAGGAACAAAGTAAAAAATCAAGCAAATAACTTTTGTCAGCATTCACAATAAACTTATTTAATCTTATGTGGCTAAGAACATCTGTTCTCCTTAATAGAAACTATTTTCTTTTCTGTTCTCAGAGAGATCAAGATAAAAATTCTTATATATTTCTCCTGGGAAGTCACTAGCTGTAAGTAGTAATTCTGGGTTCAGTAAAGTGGCTAATGTGCAACTTTTTCATCCTGAGAGTAAAGGGCCATTATTCAAGCCCTTGGGTCAGAGTTTTGGCCAAACATCAAATGAAGAAAAGCAGCAAAGAATGTACCATGCCTCACAGGAAGTGAGATTTCTCAGCCTACATTCTTTCAGGCATATTATGGCCCATTACTCATGGAACACTTACCTCAAGCCTTTTAGCTGCATGGTGAGGCTGAAGTGTGGTCTCCCCTTGTTTCTCTGTTTACATGTGAGGAGGCAGCCCAGTCCTCCCTCGCAGCTAATCTCAACAGGCCTCTGTTTCCAGGTTTTCTTAACGCTGCCCCTCTTAAAGGCACAGATCTCATAACACTCAGGAGTCCCAATACCATAGAGCAGATATTCTCCTCCCTCCCTCCCTCCCTCCCTCCCAGCTCTCTCTTGCTGCTGCCACAGAAGAGACACTTGTTTTTAAAAAGAGGCTTGTCTGAAAAATGTTTTTAAAAGCCCTCCCGATCAGCAGAAGCAGAGTGCGGGAGGTGGAGTGGAGCCAGAAACAGACCTTGCTTGTGCTGTTCCTTGCAAATGACATATCAATACTTTGTTATATGGAAATGAGCATTACAGAAGCACAAAGGAGGAAGCAACAATGTGGCAAGGGGAAAGGCATGGATGGCAGTGTGAGGAGTGGGAAAGGTGGAGCTGGGCAGGCTGGCAGTGGGCAAAGGGAAGAGGTCTGGGGCAAAGCTGACTGGAAAATCTCCCCACTCTGGCTAGGAAGCAAAATTAATTAGTGCTATTACTGCTACAAATGGTCTTGCTTGCTGCGGGGAGACTAGAAATTGAAAGTAGGGCATGAGGAAATACGTCCATACAAGAAATCTTGCTGCAACAGACATTTGCCCCCATCACGTTGCAATATATTCAATTTAGTCGAAGCTGAGAAGCCAAGAGACAACATATTAATATAGTTAAACAGAGAAAACAAATTGAGTTCCATCTATTTTGATGCCCCGTAAAGCATGGTATGTTTCAGCTATATGGTTAGGTTGGCCCTTTTTTAGGGCTATATTTGAGACATGGTGTGTAAAACCAGCTAACCAAAATGCATTTTAACCATTATCTTCTCCCCTCTCATATTGGACTGAGCTCAACACTCCCCAAATATCAGAAACAGCCAATTTAACTTTCATCTTGCTTTACAAGGATGCAGTACACTTCACTAGAAAATCAGTAGTCATTTCTTGTTATTAAGCAAGGCTGTTTTTAAAAAGAAGGACCGTTCATATTGTTCAACCCACCAGTTAAGATTTGGCTTACAAGCTCTGCTTTCTGAATCCCCACCTTCAGAGATGATGTGGGTGGCACCTGGGTTGCCAGGTTTCTTCTAGCTACCGGTGAGAGACGCAGGGAGGGACTTGTACAGGGGGTGGTGATTGATGCTTGTGAGTGCAATGATGTCACTTTTAGTGTGATGTGGAGGCACCAGCATCACACAAGGGAGACATTCTAGCATTTGCACATATTGCACCGTAAGTGGCGTCAGCACACACATGCCCATTACTCCCCGCTTTTGGCTGGTCTGCTTTCACGTGCTCATCAGGTGAGTGTTGATGGGCAGCAGAAGAAATCAGTGAGTGATTGCCCACCATTAGCAGGCACCTAGGAACTCTAGTGGCACCAGAGACAGGCACCTCTCCAAGATTCTCTTCCCCTTGAGGATTGCTTGGCATCTACATTAGTCTCTTTTACTTCTCAGGCCAAAAAGTTTCAGTTCACCCAGAGCACCCCTTTTGCCACTTCAACCCCTTCAAGGGGTTGGTGTTTTATCACCATTTTAATAGTGTGCTTTAATCTGGAAACTGGTATTAATTTTATGTAGCTTAATTATCCATGTTTTATGGGTTTTTTTTAAAAAAGCTGGCTTTTAATTAAGAATTTTAATGTATCATTATACTTCACTTTGTAAAATGCCTTGTGTGGGTTCCAGGGAGAAGCAGCATAAAACTTCTTTAAATAAAAAAATAAGAAGGGTTCCAAGTTATTATTGTCCATTCAATTTGATCTCTCTGCACGGTGACTGAAAAAGAAATAGTTTTTCTCTGAACTCTCCGTTTCCTCTCCAAAAGATTGTGAATGTCAAAAGGGAGCAAGAGAGAGACCTCAAAAGGGCACTTTAGCTTGCTTTTTATCTCAAGTAAATTCAGATTCAAATAATCAAATTGTGGAAGCAAACACATAAAGTTCAACACCAGAGTCATCGTCTGACACAGTGAGTAAAATGCATTTCCTGAACACTGGAAATTGCTTGAAATTACAGCCATGTAGGGGTGAGAGTGTCAGATGAGGACTGGGGAGAACTGAATTCAGATTCCCCCTCAGACCTAAAAATAACCACTCTGCAAGTCTTGGAGGAAGGATGGGACAAAAATGTCGTTGATACAGTACATAGTGATAGATGACATCAGTCATGGATATCACCTTCAAGAATTAATCTAGTTCAGCATTCTGTTTTTTACAGTAAGAACATAAGAAAGAGCCTGCTGGATCAGACCAGTCCATCTAGTTCAGGACTCTGCTACTCACAGTGGTCCACCAGATGTCTTTGGGAGCTCACATGCAGGATGTGAAAGCAATGGCCTTCTGCTGCTGCTGCTCCCGAGCACCTGGTCCAGAGGTGGGATCCAACCAGTTCTCACCACTTCTCTAGAAGTGGTTACTAATTTTTTCTGAGTGCCGAGAAGGGGTTACTAAAGCAACCTCCCTGCCCGATAGGGACTGGAGGTGCATATGTGCAGTGGTGCCACTGTTTGAATCCCACCACCATCGGAACCTGTTATTAAAATTTTTGGATCCCACCACTGACCTGGTCTGCTAAGGCATTTGCAATCTCAGATCAAGGAGGATCAAGATTGGTAGCTATACATCGACTTCTCCTCCATAAATCTGTCCAAGCCCCTTTTAAAGCTTTTAAAGGTCATCACCACCTCCCGTGGCAGCATATTCCAAACACCAATCACACTTTGCATGAATAAATGTTTCCTTTTATTAGTCCTAATTCTTTCCCCCAGCATTTTCAATGTATGCCCCCTGGTTCTAGTATTGTGAGAAAGAAAGAAAAATTTCTCTCTGTCAACATTTTCTACCCCATGCATAATTTTATAGACTTCAATCATATCTCCCCTCAGACGTCTCCTCTCCAAACTAAAGAGTCCCAAACGCTGCAGCTTCTCCTCATAGGAAAGGTGCTCCAGTCCCTCAATCATCCTTGTTGCCCTTCTCTGCACTTTTTCTATCTCCTTAATATCCTTTTTGAGATGCGGCGACCAGAACTGGACACAGTACTCCAAGTGCAGTCGCACCACTGCTTTATATAAGGGCATGACAATCTTTGCAGTTTTATTATCAATTCCTTTCCTTATGATCCCCAGCATAGAGCTTGCCTTTTTCACAGCTGCCATGCATTGAGTTGACATTCCCATGGAACTATCAACTAAGACGCCCAAATCCATTTCCTTGTCTGTGACTGACAGCACTGACCCCCTGTAAGGTGTATGTGAAGTTTGGATTTTTTGCCCCTATGTGCATCACTTTACATTTTGCTACATTGAACTGCATTTGTCATTTCTTAGCCCACTTGCCTAATTCATAAAGGTCCGCTGGGAGCTCTTCGCAATCCTTTGTGGTTCTCACCACCCTACATAATTTGGTATCATCCGCAAACTTGGCCACAACGCTACCCATTCCTACTTCCAGGTCATCTATGAATAGCTTAAAGAGCACTGGTCCCAAAACGGATCCTTGGGGGACACCACTTCCTATATCTCTCCGCTGTGAGAACTTCCCATTTACACCCACCTTTTGCTTCCTGGTTTCTCAAGCAGTTTTTAATCCATAGGAGGACTTCCCCTCTTATTCCTTGATTGCTAAATTTTCTCAACAGTCTCTGGTGAGAAACTTTGTCAAAAGCCTTTTGGAAATCCAAGTAGACAATGTCCACTGGTTCCCCCTTATCCATATGCCTGTTTACACCCTCAAAGAACTCTAGTAAGTTTGTAAGGCAGGACTTGCCTCTGCAAAAGCCATGCTGACTCTTTTATTTATAATTTATAATTTTATCTTTAATGATAGATTCTACTAATTTACCAGGGACAGATGTCAAACTGACTGGCCTGTAATTTCCTGCACCCCCCTAGATCCTTTCTTAAAGTTTGGTGTGACATTGGCCATCTTCCAGTCTTCAAGGATGGAGGCTGATTTCAGGGAGCCCCTCGGGGATAGGGCGGTTTAAAAATCGAAATAATAAATAAATAAATAAATAAATAAATAAATAAATAAATAAATGCGTGTTAAAGTGAAAGATCAGCAATTTCATGCTTGAGCTCCTTAAGAACTCTTGGGTGAATGCAATCTGGGCCAGGGGATTTGGTAGCATTTAGTTTATCAATGGCTGCCAGAACTTCTCCCTTGTCTACCGCTATCTTCGCTAGTTCCTCAGATTTGCCTCCTAAAATTCCTCAGGTGCAGGAATTTTCCTTGCCTCCTCTTGGGTGAAAGACTGATGCAAAGAATTCATTCAGCTTCTCTGCAATCTGCATGTCATCTTTTAGCACACCTTTTGTTCCTTCATCATCTAACAGGCCTACTGCTTCCCTAGTTGGCTTCCTACTTTTGATGTACTTGAAGAACTATTTGTTGCTGGTCTTGATGTTTGCAGCCATGTGTTCCTCATAATCCTTTTTTGCCTCCCTTACAGCTAACTTGCTTCTCTTTTGCCACCATTTGTGTTCCTTCTCATATTTTTCATCAGTTGAACTGGACTTCCATTTTCTAAAAGACATTTTCTTTTTTCTGATAGTTTCCTCAACCTCCCTTATTAACCATGATGGCTTTCTTTTGGACTGGGTGCTGCCTTTCCTAACCTGCGGAACACATTCCAGCTGAGCTTTTATTGCTGTGTTTTTAAATAACCTCCAAGCATCTTGGACAGTTTTGACTCTCTTGATTTTCCCTTTCAGCTTCCTGCGCACTATCCTTCTCATCTCTTTGAGAAATTTCCCCTTCTGAAGTCGAATGTAACTACATTAGTAGTTGTCACTTGCTCGCATGCAGAGATACTGAATCTGACAGCATTGTGGTAACTGTTTCCTATCGGCTCAACAACACTGACTTCCCATACCAGGTCCTGGGTCCCTCATAGAATTAGATCTAGGATCACCTCTCCCCTGGTTGGTTTGCCTATCAACTAAGATGCCCAAATCCCTTGCAAACCAGAAGGCTTTAGGAAGCCTATGAGCAGGCATAAAAGGCAATAAACTTTAAAACATGAATGGTAGAATTAAAAGACAAATGTTGCAACGATCATCATGAATTTATCAAGTACTATATGACTAGTACAAAGATCTTGACTTTAGCTCTTAGAAGACACCAATACAATTCCCACTTTAAAAAAATGCTGTTTATTTGGTGAGGATGGTTTGTCCCCACAGAAAGCCCTTGTTTATATGTACAAGTTTCACTGTTGCAGATTAACAGTTTTAACAATTCTATAGATCGTTGTCCTGTTACATTGAGAGGAATTTGTCATTAACAGCAAATAGGCAATACTAACATTTGTTTTGCTATACACATATAGCCACTGTCCTCTAGACAATGTAGAGGACAATGTTAAAAGCTATCCTGGACAGAAGAAACCCTCATTGATAAGAGTATAACCAACAAATTAATGATCCTGATGATATTTCATAGCCTTTCAGAGCAATTTCATAAGCAGTGCCATTCAATTCACAGGGCAAAATGCTTTTATAGGTACATTTCACTCATGCCTAATTAAATTTTCTGTTTTCCAGTCTGAAACATATTCTGCTCCAACTTCCTAGCACACTGAATTTAAGCATGTAAACTGAACATCAAGAAAAGAGGTAAAATTGAAAGAAAAAAAATACCTACTAGGTAGTTTCTGCAGAGAAGTATGGGAAATCCAGGATTAGGATCCCCTGTATTTTTTGTTTTTTTCTCTTTCAAAGCAGCTAACTGGGGTTATTAATCTGACTGTAGAAACAACAGTGGGAGAGAAAGTATGTACAGTTCTCTAGTGTAATTTCCTCTGTGCAATCTAAGTTTGCCCTCCTAGGCTACGATAACCTTCAGGTAAGAGGAGAGTAGTGCTTTCTGAAATGATTAACGATGATTTACTTGATGGTTTAAAACATATGTTTAAACCACTCTGAGTCACAAGGAAAGGTGGGATGTAAATGTTTAAATAAATAATAACATAAATAATGTGATAGCTGGAGATACGTTTGGAGTGGGAAGGACAGGGGGGTTGCCAGTCAGTAGCTTGGAACCAGAAAAAACGGGGGGGGGGGGGGGTTTGCCATCAGTAAATGGCATTACATTACTTCTGGAAGTGACATCATCTGATTTAGAACTTGCTAGAAATTCTATGGTAAAAAAGAATCCCTGGCAATTCTCGCATCCCAATCAGTATATGGCATCTGCACAAGTACATGCTTCAACAGCATTTTGAACACTTTGCTATTCCTTTTCCCATTCAAACACATTCTGAACCCTAGGGAAACTATTTCTTCCACAATATGGCCCAAAGTGGCTTAAGCCTGATCAGCTTACATAGGTTCTATACATGTGCTCAAGACTCTGTTGTTGCAGGGTACATAAATAGGGTTCTCAGCTGACATTCAGCTGAATGGCACATATATTGAAAACTTAGTTTGATCTCAACAACCTAAAACAAATAGTGTTAAGAGAACATATCTTGTGACATCCAACCCTTCTGGGGAGTACATTTATTCAATGCATTTGTGATTTGTTTCATTTACTTCATCCTACATAAAAACATATTAAAATTGCCATCTCTGGACATTGTTATTTTTATTTAAGAAAACACTGGGGTAATGCCCTGCTGTCAGGAATGTGTGGGCCTTTCTGGTAACTCATGATAATTAGCTAGTCTTCTGTTACACAATCCTGAGGACGTTTCATAAGGCAGTGTAAAACTACAATGTGTCTTAGACTACAGTACAGCCAGAATTGTCCAGTTATCATCCAAAAGAGAGAGCTGAGTTGCTAGGATGTAGTTTCCTTAGCAGTACCTTGTCGAAAAGAGTTGGGTGTTATTAATGGCACTTCATTCCAAACTCTGTGCAGTCTTGTCGAACGTTTTCAGGGCCGGAATCACTGGGGTGCTGTGTAGTTTCTGGGCTGTATGGCCGTGTTCTGCTAGAACACGGCCATACAGCCCGGAAACCACACAGCACCTCTGTGCAGTCTTGCTTAAGAAAACCAGTTGAGTACAGATAAGAGGGGCCCAAATGGGTACCACAAGCAGATCCAACCAACATGGTAGCTATATCTTTCCCAGCACATTGCTGTTCAATCCTGTCTTGGGCTCCATGAATATTAGAGTCATGATGGGGGTACTGAAGAGAAATCAGGACAACAGATTGAAGGAGAATACAACTTGCTCATTCGCAGTTTATGCAGCCATCATTGGAATCTAGTCACTCCCAAGACTTCCCAGAGACCTGCCAATTCAGTATGGTTCAGTATGACACAAAGACATTCTCAGTCCTGCAGTTCTGAGGATGAGAGGAAGACTGAGATGTAAGTAGAAGTCAGTCACTTTAATGTCTAACCTGTCTTTGAAAATGCCAGGCTTCAAATATTCCCTTTGACAAAGCATATCTTGATCATTACTAGTCTCTTTACTGATCTGCTACTTAGCACCTCCAATAAAAAGATTGTGCGTATTTTTAAAAGTCGATATTTTAAAATCATGACCATCACCTGCGAAAGATCTATTTCTGATGGAAATGTAGGTTATATATTTATATTTTAAACTTCAAAAATGCTCTTTAAAGCAAGGGGGGAGGGAATGAAAATGGCCATAATTGCAACCACCAAGGTAGATCAGGTCAGAACACTGCAGGGTTGGGCTCAGTGGTATTTGGGCAGGGGCTCTGATTCATATGTAGAACGTCTGTTTTGCATGTAGAAGGCCCAAGTTCTATCCCTGGCATCTTTAGTTGAAAGGACCAGATAATGGGGGATGTGAAAAAACTTGTGAAGAGCTGTTTCTAATCAGAGGCTCATTCCGCACATGCAGAATAATGCAATTTCAAACTGCTTTCAGTGCTCTTTGAAGCTGTGCGGAATAGCAAAATCCACTTGCAAACAGTTGTGAAAGTGGTTTGAAAACGCATTATTTTGCGTGTGCGGAAGGGGCCAGAGTATGTAACTGAAGATCTTGACAGATCAACAGGTCCTATTAAATATAAGGCAACTTCATGTGAATATAGAGTGTTTCCCTTACATAGATTCTATAAGAAAACAACAGGGTTTGAAAGCAACATTTTTCAGCACAAAAGATTTTCAGCATGCTTTACCTTGAGGGCTTTCTGTGCAGCTTCACTTGAACCAATAGCAATGAGATTTGGCCCAGCCATGCTACAAAAACTCTTCAGATGCAAAGCACCAACAACGGGCACTGTGGAGACGGCATAATCCTGTATAGAATTTAGGCATTTGCAAGGGAAGTACATTAGACTAGCAATTTCAGATGACTACATTGATAAACTGTAGTTTCTTTGTAAAGATCAACCCTAAGACTATAGCATGTTTTTCTCTACCCTTAAGTCAATAATACAAATTTCAGAATTATTCTACAAGTAAAAGAGCAGCAATAAATTAACAATATTTATGGAAAACAAACCTGAGAATATTGGTAGTTTGAGTTTATATGGTTTCCCCTACTTTAATCTTCACATCAATCCTGTAAGTTATGTTAGTTTGAGAGACAGTGATAAACACTGGGTCTGGATCTGAACTAATGTATTTCCGATCTAAATCCAGCATTTTAGCCACTAAACTGTAGCACTGCAAGGTTCCCAAGAATTTTACTTTACAGTATGTTCAGCATGCATGTAAAGTAGTAATCCAGAACAAAATCCACATACATCCCATTTCTCGTGTTGTCCAGAAGTAAGATGTGACTCTTGATCTAATAGGCGCTTGAAATAAGAAATTGATCCAATGGACTGAAAGTGCTGAAACCATACAGAATTGTACTAATTTTATTCATGACAGTCAGTTGCGGGCCAGTTCCCTTAAGACTGTTATGAAACATGGCACATAGCTACTTCTTATTTTTGGCTCCTCCTAATGAACACCATATATACCTGCTGTAAGAACACCAATCTAAAAGTCTACTAACCTTAAAGGTATCTGCCAGAATTTCTGCACCACGACGATTGGTCCGATTTGAAAGACCCACAAAAAATTCCCTTCCTAAGAACAGAAAAGATGATCAAATTTATGTTCTACTGATTTATTCACACACACACACACACACACACACACACACACACACACACACACACACACACACACACACACACACACACACACACACACTTTATATTGGAGTTTACTTAAATCTAGACAATTAAATCAGCTATAGAGATTACCATCAAAATACACATGATTGTCCAACACTGAGTTTAACCATAATTTTAAAATGTTAGAAGTAGTACTTTGCAAGAAAAACAAGATCATTGAAGGCTTTCACAGCCAGAATCAACAGGCTGTTGTGGGTTGTCTGAACTGTGTGACCATGGCATGGTAGTTTTAGCTCCTAATATTTTGCCTGCATCTATGGCTGGCATCTTCGGTGTCTTTAAATATATACACAAATTGAGTGCAACGCCAGTCTGCCACAGAGAAAAACACATCTTAGTGTGACATGACATACTTAGAGTAGAATGGTTGTTGCGTCCTCTGTGGTTTCTCCTACAGTGCTCAAAGCAATGCTAATACCTGCTGATGTGGTAAGAGCAGTTTATAGGTTGGATCCAACCAATTTCTCTCCTGGCCACCAAAATGTTATGCCAGAAGTCTCGGACCTGTACATTAAAAAAAGGAGCGGGGGGGGAGGGGGGGATGAAGCCTGCAGCAAGGAGGGGAATTAGGTGAGATTGAGTGAAGGTGCTGGTTGGTTCCAACCCTACATGATAACTTTCCAAATGTACAGGCATTTTGAAAAAAATATCTGTGGAAACATGGCTGTTAGTAATTATAATATTATACAATTATAGCAAGGTTTGTTTACCTATCCAAAAAGTAATTTCTCCTTGAAAAGTATATCACACTTCAGTACATTTCCACTATGGCAAATGATGAGAACTAAACCAAGGTAATAGGCGCTTTGTTTATTTCTTTTACTTCACTTGCAATTCTGGCATTAAGGAATTTTTGCATTAGAGCAATACTTCCCATGCTCAAAGGCTGTTTGGCAAACAAGTAAGATCATAAAGTGTTAGATCAATCAAAACTGCAGACAGAGGTTAAACAGTTCACAAAGTTTTTGCACAACCAAACACTAAATGGCAGAGGTTTTTTATTACCTGTAAATAAAACATCTCCTCCATCTAAGGTTGCATTTCCATCTGTCATCTCTACAATATTTAGATTAAGGCTTTCAAGGGCTCTCTTCATTGCGTCAACCTGTATAAAAAAATATACAGTTTAGACTTCCACATAAGGATGGTTACTTATGAGCAAATCACATTATACAGAGTTGGATTATTGGGTTGCTTCACTGGTCCTTATGATCATAAATCAACTGCCTCCTCTGCTGATATTTATGGAATTTGTGAAAACTGCAATTTATGGGTAGTGAGAATTGACTAGAGCTATTTTTTTATATTGTAAGCTGCCTTAACTGCTGCAAGATTAATAAGTGTTTAAATCAATAACATAAGTATTATATCACGCAGCCATGATAGAAATAGTGAGTAATCTGTCAGAAGAGGTGTCAGAAGAAGGTGCTGATGGTTCCAGTTTTACCCCATTAGCTCCTACCTCCAGTAATACTTCTGACCTCCAGAAATTTAATGCTTGGAGCAATGGCATAAGGGATCAGTGGACCGCAGGAAGGAAGAAAAAATCATTCCTCCCTCATCCATTCCATTCTTGCCTCTTCCATTACCAATCCACTATAATGGAATAATAGCAATAATTTAATTTTAAAAAAGAATTAGGATTGCAGTTGAATTGCAAGAGCCAAAGAAGCAATGACCTCCTGTAGAATAAGTAGCTGTTTCACAGGCTCAAAGTTTCTCAACCTCACCTTGCCTCTGTCCAAATTCCTTGGGTCCTGATATCCTGCAAGGTCATTCCATTCAGGAAATGAAAATCTGTTGGTGATCCCTGGCCCTAAAATCCAGCTGGTTTCAAGCTTTCTGGCCTTGGCCCCTACCTGGTGGAACACTTTGTCTGAGGAGACCAGAGCCCTGGAAGATTTAATGCAATTCTGAAGGCTTGTAAGACAGAGCTGTTTTTGAGGCAGCTACGGCTGTTTTTGAGGCAGCTGTGATTGAGGCAGCTACGGTGTTACATCAACTGACCCCTTCCTTCTTCCTCACTGTCCTCTCTTCTCCTTCCCTTCCCTTCCCTTCCTGTTTCCCTTCCTTTTCTTCTCCCCCTCCCCTCTTTCCTGTTCTTTCCCCCCTACTCTATTCACTATATTGTTTAGTGACCCTGCTGCTGAAGTGCCATAGGTCTGAGGTCACAAATGCTGGTAGAATGAGGGACCCATGTATAGACCTGCACTAGTTTCTATTGTTAGTTTTTAAGTATTGTATTTGTTTTAAAATGTAAGTTTTAAATTATTTATAAATTGTTTTACGGGACGTTATAAATGGCCGAGCCTGAAAAGGGAAGGGCAGTATACAAATCTACATAATAAGTAAATAAATAAATAACTTTGGGGATTTGAAACAGCCACTGAAATGGAGTCCTACAACTTCTACATAGAGGCACAGGATAATGCACACTATCAATGCAATCCACAGGGGGAAAGTATTATGAAAGTGGTGCAAGAATACACCAGTGTGAGTGTCCCTTATGCCAGCACAAGGTGCAAATGTGCTGGTGGCTAGGGGAGATAAGCTAGCGGTGGGCGCTGCACAGCTCCATAGTTCCCAAACATGGAAGCTGTTGAGTACCAGCATTCCTCTGTCACAGAAACCTGTAGGTGAAAGCATTATAGGGGTGTTCCCAGGGGTGGAGCCAACTTCAGTCAGCTTCCACAGAGCTTTTAGCCTGGGGATGCCCCCTATGCCAGCCAGTGACTTACACCATCCCAAGGTGTGGTGAAGCTCTTTGGGCCGCGTAGGGGATTTTTAGGTTGGCCCGGGGGACTTGCCAGTTTTGTTGTCCCACATGCCCCCTGAAACTCCTTAGAAGGCAAAGTGGCTGCGCAGTGGGACACCATTTCCAGCTGCCACAAAAGTCTCCCCACTGAGGTTTGCACTGCCCACAGTACCCCATATCTTTTTAGTACAGAAAAAGTTTTTGCTGCAGATTTTTCAAAAGGGAATTTTTCACATTTCACGAAATGTGCCTGATTTTTGCTTCTGTAAAATCTTATGAGCATTTGAATAAAATCTTTTGAGTATCTTTATGTTACTATACCATTACATCAACCTAAAAAGATTCAGTGATAAAGCAGTCAATTTTTTGTCTTTTTGTTAACTAGTATAACAGTTATACTAGTTCAAGGGTACATAAAATATACAATACATGCAATTAACCATTTCACTATTCCAAACTGCCCTCTCCCTGATAAGCAAGGAACTGTTCTAATACAATTTTTGTACCATATGAAAACACTTATTCCTTAATAAACATGAAATACTGAATTTGGTCAGCTTTATGCAGTTGTTTTGTAAAAAAAAAAAAGAGTGACTGTCCAAAGACAATAAAATAACTATTATGTGCTTAGGAAGGATTAGGTGCTTTCTAAAGGCAAACCATCTTACAAACTTCAGTAAGTATTTATGATCACAGACATTGTTGCAGCTACACCCTGCACATTTAAGGTTCTTTGCCACGTAAGTCAATCAGTTCTGTGAAAGGACCAGGAAGAAGAAACAAGTGACAAAAGGTTCCACAAATTTCTTCATATTATATCCATTACTAGCAATAAAGCCTGTGGTTTGAAAAAATACAACAGGCTCTATAAAACTGTGAGTCACTGCCAATATGCCTTGCATGCACTCATGTCAGCACAGCCTACCCTCTCCACTCACACATCTGTGTAGCTCTTTAAAAAGTAAGTTGTTACCTTGTATTTTATATATAGAGATAAAAGATTTTAAACTCACTGCCATGGGATGTGGTAATGGCAATACAACAAGCAGTTGCAAGAGAAGTAAAAGGAAAGCTTCTGGAAATTTGAGATTTCTATCAGTTCAAAGAGAGCAGTGTCTTCTCTGCATGTGCTGGAAGAGTAATGCCCAATGAATGAGCTGAGGCTAAAAACAGGTTAATTTATCTTCCTGGTACAGAAAAGATAGGAAAAGTTTAACAACCATACTGATTCAAAGAAAACATTTACCAAACAAATATGGGACTTCAATTTAGGAGCAGCAGTGGCGTAGGAGGTTAAGAGCTCATGTATCTAATCTGGAAGAACCGGGTTTGATTCCCAGCTCTGCCGCCTGAGCTGTGGAGGCTTATCTGGGGAATTCAGATTAACCTGTACACTCCCACACATGCCGGCTGGGTGACCTTGGGCTAGTCACAGCTTCTCGGAGCTCTCTCAGCCCCACCTACCTCACAGGGTGTTTGTTGTGAGGGGGGAAGGGAAAGAAGATTGTAAGCCCCTTTGAGTCTCCTGCAGGAGAGAAAGGAGGGATATAAATCCAAACTCTTCTTCCTCTTCTTAATATTATTATTGCTTTAGCAGAATTCAGGCCAGAAATTAGAAGTGAGGAGGCATCACTATTTTGTAATGTAATATAATGTTGTAAATTGAGCGCTGTATTTTAACGGGGATTGGTACTAAGTTGTAGGGAGTTTATTTATATATTTAATTGTATTTGTATATTTGTGTTGTGAACTGCCCTGAGCCCTCTGGGGAAGGGCAGTATACAAGTTTAATAAATGATGATGATGATGATAATTATTATTGTTATTGTTGTTATTATTATTATTACTACTATTACTATTATTTGAAAATCGAGCTTCACCGTCTATGGCACAAACCAGCTGAGGTCGTCCCAGTGGTAATCGGCACGCTGGGCGCCATCCCAAAAACACTAGGGCAGCACTTGAAACATCTTCGAATTGACAAAATTAACATCTGTCAAATTCAGAAGGCAGCCCTGCTGGGATCCGCACGAATACTAGGCCCGTGGTGGAGAACCTTTGGCACTCCAGATGTTATGGACTACAATTCCCATCAGCCCCTGCCAGCATGGCCAATTGTCCATGCTGGCAGGGGCTGATGGGAATTATAGTCCATAACATCTGGAGTGCCAAAGGTTTGCCACCACTGTACTAGGCCGATGCATTACAACTTCCTATGCCTCTGGGTGAGGCTTGAATTGTAATGAAGGCCAACAACCAGCTAAAGATCTGGCAGCCGTGAAATCCACAGTAGTAGTAGTAGTAGTAGTAGTAGTAGTAGTAGTAGTAGTAGTAGTAGTAGTAGTAATAATAATAATAATAATAATAATAATAATAATAATAATGATGATGATGATGATGATGATGATGATGAAGATGATGATGACGATGATGATGATGATGATGCACCATGCCTTACACCCACGCAGTGATACTGATAGATTATACCTTCCCCAGAGATCTGAAGGCAGGGGCTTACCGCAAGTACAGCAAACAGTGGAAGAAGAGAAGCATGCACTGGCCGATTATGTGAAGGAAAGTCAAGAACAGGCATTGATGTGAAGAACAGACATTTGCTGCAAACCCAGAAAACCAAACAAGAATACAGAAAAAATGTGATTAAAATGAGGACTGAAAGCTGGCACAACAAAGCACTGCACGGCCAATTTCTGGAGAAAATCAAAGACAAAGGTGGATAAATCTTGAAAAGACCTGGCTGTGGTTAACAATTGGAACTCTGAAAAAGGAAACTGAATCCCTGATTTTGTAGCAAAGAGCAAGCTTGCCATCAAGAACAAATTCGGATCAAGGCCAAAATCGAGAAAAAATCCTCAGATGATGCAAAATGCAGATTGTGCAAGCAAGCTGATGAAACTGTAGATCATGTCCTCAGCCAAGCTGCAAAGATTGCCCAGGCTGAGTACAAACAGAGACACTTACTCAGTGGCCAAGATGCGCCACTGGAATTAATGGAAGAACTAAAACATAAGAACAGCTAAGAACTGGTGGGAACATTGTCCAGAGAAAGTAATGGAAATGAGAAGGTCAAGATCCTGTGGGACTTTCGAATCCAAACAGACAAAGTGTTGAAACACAATACACCAGACATCACCGTGATCGAGGACAAGAAAGTGAGCATCATCAACATAGCAGTCCCCGGTGACAGCAGGGTCATTGAAAAAGAACACGAGAAGGTCACTAGATACCGTGATTTGAAAATCGAGCTTCAGCGTCTATTGCACAAACCAGTTGAGGTCGTCCCAGTGGTAATCAGCACGCTGGGCGCCATCCCAAAAACACTAGGGCAGCACTTGAAACATCTTCGAATTGACAAAATAACATCTGTCAAATTCAGAAGGCAGCCCTGCTGGGATCCACACGAATACTACGCCGATACATTACAACTTCCTAGGCCTCTGGGTGAGGCTCAAATTGTAATGAAGGCCAACAACCAGCTAAAGATCTGGCAGCTGTGAAATCTACAACAACAACAACAACAATAATAATTAAACATTTTGTCTTAACATCCAGATGTCAAAATCGGGCCATCCGGACCTTTTTAAAAATTATTACGCTGTTTAAGATGTTGGTGTAGCATGTTAAACTAAAATGCTTTAGTACAGGGGTCCCCAAACTACGGCCTGGGGGCCAAATAAGGCCCCCGGAAGACATTTATCCGGCCCGCTGGGCAGAAGCGGATCTCCCCCTTCTCTATCTCCTTTTCCCCAGGTTTACAAACAGCATTAAAATGAGGCTACACTCGGCTGCTCATTCCAAAGCGGCCGAAGGGGACCGTCACACCAATCACGGCAAAGGGGGGAGAAAGAAAGGTGGCAGAGCTTCAGGGCCGGATTGGAAGGGGACCACGTGAGGGGTGGGGGGCTCGGTCAGGGGCGGGCCGAGGCATGGATGGATGGCGCCCCCCCCCCGCGGGCGGCACTTGGTCCGGCCCCCAGCTGGGCTCTGGCCATGCGTGAACTGGCCCCCTGTTAAAAAAGTTTGGGGACCCCTGCTTTAGTATATTGAATTAAAGTGGGCTACTTTGGGGTGGTGGTTATTGACAATATGGTAGACTCACAGAAACAATCTGTCAGATAGTTTTGTACAAAAACTAACTGTTACATTTCAGATCAGAATTTTACTTTCATTTTCTTTCTACATTTTCCACAAGGTATGTGTTTTCCTGAAATGATTTAAATGGACTCAGAAGGGTGACTCTGCTCAGGCTTCAACTATTGGTCTATAAATGCTCCTTGATCTTCTTCACAATTTATTTTTCTCAGGAAATGGCTGAATAAGGTTAAGGGGGAGGGTTAGACAGCCAAAAGCTTTCTAATCTGCAAAATGCCACACAAAGCAAATACAGCACAAAATATGCTGATTTAACCAGTTATCAAGGGATTCAATGCTTACTTCCATATGATGAACTTTACACTGCATCGTAAGCACTCAGGAGCAAAAGTATCAGCTTTTCCTTTTGCTGGCATTGTGTTATGTCCCGTTTTTAAAAGCCTTAATGTGCATACATTTATTTCACTACCTTGCTAATCCTTTCACTTCCAAAAAATGACCCAACGAACTATTTAAAGAAAACTGCAAACCTGCTCCGGTTGAAGGCTGCAGAAAGAGAGAGGTTCTAATCAACAGGGGCTCTTTATAGGCCTTCATTAAGTTTTTTGTTTGTTAAAGGACTGATATTGTTTGTTAAAGGCCTATATATATCAGTTTACAAAAACACATAAATTGCCTCTGCCACACTTATAGTGGTACGTTTTTATGTACAAGCAGAGGTGGGATCCAACCAGTTCTCACCACTTCTCTAGAAGTGGTTACTAATTTTTTCTGAGTGCTGAGAAGGGGTTACTAAAGCAACCTCCCTGCCCAATAGGGACTGGAGGTGCGTGTGTGTGGCAGCGCCACTGTTTGAATCCCACCACCATCGGAACCTGTTATTAAAATTTTTGGATCCCACCACTGTACAAGTCATCTTCATCAAGAATTCTAGTTCCCTCCCTAAATATTCCCTCCCTCAAATTTAGGTCTGAGAACATACAAGACGTTTATAATAACTTGTAACCACTAATATATCAAGTGGCTGAGTTTTTAAGCCTTCATTGTATTGTGCAGTGATTTTTCCCCCTAATAAGCACATTCCTGTTGTGAGATGGAATGTATCTAATCCATAATAAATCTGTTTGAAAGACACTGGGTTTAAGCCAGCTGAGCCACGTTTGAAGGAAAAGGACATTAAATATGTTTGATTGCATTTATAAAAATCTAGTTTCCTCAGCCCCTGAACTTTAAAAATGGAACTCATTAGCACCGAAGATATAGCTCATCAATTATCACTGTGGCTATATGCAAAATAGCCATCCATATTCATACCAATGTGCTTTAAATTAAAGCAATTGCTTAAAAAGTTATTTATCGGCACTAAGTTGTCTCAGCTCTGGCAAGAAAACAAATGTTTTTGAAATTAGAATAAGAATGACAGATTTATGAGCTGAAGGAAGGAGGGGAAAGAGACAGAGAAATGGATACTTTGTTTTCTTATCTATCCAGAGCAAATAGCATCTCACAAAACAGGCCTGAAGCTGAAATGTTGAATAAATGTCTTTGTGAAAATATGGATCCATACCAAGATGCTACAGTTCTGTTTGCCTTTGTGTGCACTCTTGAAGACGGCCAGGACTACAGCTATATGTAGTTTAAAGCCACACTAGAGCTAAAATGTCATTCAGTGGGGGATGAATTTCTCCCTTCATGAATATTCAGAACTTGCTGCTGTGTAACTGTTAGGGGCAAGTATGTAAATTTACCCCCCCCCCCAAAGCCTCCTCTTCTATAGAAACAAATAGTAACGTAAGCAAGCATATTAGAATTCCCTCTGAACAAATATATCAGATGATTACCGGAGCACATAAACAGGGCGGAATAACACATGTCTTTTCAGTATTAAGTTTTGTGGTCTCTAGTCATGACTTTTGACAATTATGCTTGTTCTGATGGACTTCTTTAGTATTCTTGGTCAAAACGGCTGTTAGAGAAATTATGTGGGTTACAGTGCTGACCTCTACAATCAAGATGTACATATCCAAACAGTAAAACAGGAGTCCAGTGTCCCTTACAGAGTAACATTTTTTCCAGGATAAGTTGTAACTCTCTAAGGTGCCAACAGACCAGTGGTGGGATTTAGCCTATTCACACCAGTTTGGTAGAACCAATAGCTATTTTTTTGTCTAGTTCGGAGAACTGATGGTAATCCCACCACTGAATCCTTTCGGAACCGATTGTTAAATTATTTAAATCCCACCACTGTAATAGACTCCAGTTGTTGCTGCTACAAACTAATATAACTATCTGAAGTTATTATCCAAACTTGTATCTCTGTCTTATTAGCAACAGAAAGCTTACCTTAGTCTTGTTAGGAATGGAAAGCTTACCTGACAGTACAAATGCATGTTTACCTCTCTGTATACAAACATCACCCATTATTATAATTTTCTTCATGTATACCACACTTTTCTCCCAAATGGAGATCCAAAGTGACTTATTACATTCTCCCCTTTCTCAATTTAACTATTACAACAACCCTGTGAAGTAGGTTAGGTTGAGAGGGTCACGCAGCAAGCATCCATGGCAGAGTGGGTATTTGAACCTTTGTTTCCCAGACTGTAACCCAACACTGTAACCAGTACCCCATGCTGAATCTCCCAGGGGCTAAGCAATGACCACATATTCTTCCTTTAACCAGATAATAAGTATGAAAGCAAAGATGCACTTTCTATCAGGTTCAATTTCAGCAGATTTCCCCACTCTTCACAAATTAGTTTTGAAACTCCTCCAATTTATAAAGCACTTGACACAAGAGATATGAATTTAAAAATAGCTTTTGATTTTAAAAAAATTATCTTGGTTATATGTATGTTATCATTAATTGTGCATATTAAAATAATGGGTTAAAATGCATACGTTAGTTGTATGCTTGTAATTTTTTAAAAAATTCCTAAACGTGCTGGTTGATGAAGAGGGAGATTTCCTCAGAATGCAAAATCTTGCCAAAGAACGCTAAGATGAGACATGGAAATAGGTTGTAAAGCTATGGAAAACTTTTGCTGGCATTTGTTAGCTTGCTACAAAATACCAGTAAAGATTTTGTTGGATAGAGATGATGGTAGAGAATTTAAATCTTATACAAGTATGCTGAAAGAACTGCATTATAAATACTTCTGTGCTCACAACTATAAAATAGCCAATTGTTAGATGCTGGACACAGAGAGGCACAGTCTATTCTGCCCGGACATGCACGGTGGGCCAAGAATGCACCTGCATAAGCCAAGCATTCATTATCTCTGAGACACCTAATATCCCATAATACCAAGAGTGCCTGCTAGCTCCAAGTCCACCATTGACCATACGCTATGTACCTCTTCTCTTTTTTTGCAATGAAAAGTATTTAAAATTCATGAAGCTCGCTGAAAGCTCAGCTGTCACATTCTACTCATTCCAGAGTGTATGGGAAAGAGAGAGCATAATGGACATTTCAACTGGAGCCATTGTTGTTCCTGAATATCCAATATTCCATTAAATTGCTAATAAACCTGCTTTAAGATGCTGATAACAATAAAGCCATACAGGAACATTTCTTCCCCTAACACCGAGATGTCAGATTTCACTTTGTACAGTAATACTGTTTCTGTCTTGCTTGTTTAAATTTTGACACAAGGTGTTTGGAACATTTATTCCATTTCAAAGAATGCTAGCTGCTCAGTTTTAAACAGTGCAATCCTACACACTTGGAGAAATCAATTGCCTTAACTCTGCATAGGATTGCACTAAAACTAGCTGAAATACCTCTTAGGTAGGAAGTGCTATTAAGTATCCCCTTTTAATGATTATGATGATAATTATACTTTTTATTAAGCACCAAAAGTTAACAAGCTACTATACAGAAATAACTAAAAGCACAAATGGCTTTAGTCAAAAGTTTCAATTTAATCAATCAATGAAATAAATATATGCTTGCCATTCTTAGCAACAACCATGCATTTAGTGAATCATCTTGCTTGGATCTAAGATAATCCTGACAACCTCCTGAATGATTTACTGCATCATACCTTGAATTGCAGGAAAATGCATAATTTTCTGAAGGAATTTAGCACACACATGTAATAGCCAAAACAGAAATATTTGCCTGAACTAAAAAATATCCTGTATTAATCCAGTGTGTACTCTGCAGAGGAAGGAAATGGCAAATTGCCTCTGCTTAATCAATTGACCTGAAAGCCCCTTAATGGGGTCACTATAAGTGGGCTGCAATTTGACAGCACTTTACACAAAAACACAATCCTGCGTGTAGGACTGAAAACCCCGAAGTCAGTCACAGAAATAAAAAAACAACCCCACCCCAACCTTGGAGATTCAATTAAGAATGACACCAATGGCAAAACAAAACAAAAAAACTTCAATTTATGAAGCATTTGGTTTTGTCTGTACAGCAACAAAAGCACCAAAGAGAAACTATAAAAACAACATTTTGTCAATTTCATCCTACATGCTCATTTCATTTTCCCATTCAACCTATTTGGGGTAAGCATGACCCTAACACCATCAACATACGAATTGCCATGTGTAAAAAGAAAAAAAGAAAAAAACCAACAAAAACAAAACAAAAAACTAGAGAGGGGCATCATATTCAAGGCTCCTGAACTCAATAAAACAGGAAATGCTGATAGTAGAGAATTACAAAAGATTGAAAACGAAAGTTTTGTTAATCTCCACCCCCATACATATCTCTGGATCAGTTAGATGCTGCTTTTTGGTTAAGGAATTCACATAGTGAAGGACAATTATAACATTTTCCAGTCACATATATTCTGCTAATGAAATTCAATGACCTACATTTCTTAATTGTGTGTACTACATCAAGATGCCAAATGTCAACCTTTCCTTGCATGTAAATTAGAGCTTTAAAGAAGCTGACTGTTCCCTACTAGCTTACATTTTACACCAATCTGATGTACATTTCCTGGGACTGGATGCTACCAAACATTCATCAAATAAATCTGCTTCCAAGGAGCTATTCCTTTGCAAACCTTTCAACAAATTTCAGTTTTCAATATGAACTTTAGTGGTTCTTGATCTGTTCCTGTTTGGGGTAGAGGGAGAAAAAATTAGACTTTTTAAAAACAGTTCAACCAGGTTTCACTCCCTACAACAGATATGTAGCCTGACTTTTCCCAGCTGCATGAAGAAAATAGTGTTACTGGTAACAGACAGAAATTAATATGTTTTGAGAGTTATGTGGGAATAGGAGAAATGTCTACTGAAATACAATCAAGAGATGCAAGCCACAAAACAAAAGCTTCCATGGAATTAAGAAGTACTTTGTAAGTGACCTAAAAGTACGTTTTTTCTTTCTTGGCCTTTATTATTTCCAGTATGCATCATGATGCTGAATAAAAAAAAGAAAATGAATTAATTTTAAAAATCACAGAAAATGGAAAATGATATCATTAAATCTTAAAATATCAGCTGAGGACATTTACCTAACCCAACACAGTCATTTCAAGGGCTTCTTACCTCCATCTCCAGCAGCCTACATCTTTTGGAAAACAATGTTTTCTGCTTGGAACATTAACATAATAAGAAACTGAGAAGAGCAGTTTTCTGAATTCCTAATGAATGAATACTGAAGAAAACAATCATTGGAAACTTACTGTGAATGGTCCTTCTCCTCTGAGCCTAGGAGGACATCTTGTGGGTGTTTTGTATTGTCCAAACAGGAAGGCAGGAAATGATCTTTTTCTCCTTCCTAGTTGTATTGAGGCCACCCTTCCAGCTTCAGTTTGGTAACTCCACACAGCAGTCTTTAAAATTATTAATTTAATATTATAACTACACTAAGCTGGAGAACTAGACAAACATAAAATAACATCAACAACAGAAGGAGAAGTTAACAGAACAGGCAATAACAGACAGTAATGAATAAGATTACTTAAGTACCAACAATGATGTGGGAGGGGCAAGATGTCCTCCTAGGCTGAGAGGAGGACTATTCAGAGTAAGTTTCTAACAGTAGTTCTCCCTCTCAGCGGAGAATGTCTCGTGTGACCTCCCAGAGCAATGTCCCCAATTGTGGGTCTGTCATCATTGGGTATCTTCATGTATGTGTTGTAGGACTCTTTGGCTGATGGCTGTATCCACTGAGCTGTAGCTCGCAATTTTATAATGCTTCATAAAGGTCAATATCAAAGCCCATGGGTGGCTTTACAGATTTCTTCAATCGAAGCATTCATGCTCAGGGCCACATTGGTAGCTGTGCTGCACACTGAGTGGGCTGTAATTCTAGTGGGTAGGACAAGATTCTGAGCCCTACAGGCTTCCAGGATGCATGACTTAAGACACCTGCTGATGGTGTTGCTTAAGATACCCTTATCCAAGTTTGGTGGAGAGATGGCAATGAACATCGAATCAATTTTCCTGATAGATTGTGTCCTGAGCATGTATACTTTCAAGGCTCTCCTCACATGTAGGGTTTGCCATACCACCTCTTTAGGATGTTTGAGCCATGGGCAGAAAGAGAGTAAACATATCTCCTGCTGTCTATGAAACTTGAAATCAACATTGGGATGAAACAATAGAACTGTGCAAAGAATCAGTTTGACCCTATGGAATACACACAGGTCTGGTTGGGCCAATAGTACACTGAGTTCTGAGACCTGCACTGCTGAAGCTATTGCCACTAAAATATAGTTTCTAATCTCAGGAATTTCACTGGGCAATGATGATCACATTCAATCTCCAAGTGAGGAAGCGGTGACTCTAAAGAATTTAAGAACATGTGGATGTTAAGATGTTGGCCAACCATCTACTCATGGAATGACTGCAGCAATTGCGGCTATTTGTCTCCTAATAGTGGTGGATCAAAGACCTGATTGCAAGCCTTCTTGAAAAAAATTCAGAATGGTGGGTACCTCTGGTAAGAGAGGATTCAACTTTTTTCTTCTGGCCACAGAACATAAGCTTTCCATGTTACGTTATAAATCCTAATAGTGGACTTCTTGCTATACCCTATCCCACATGAAGACCTAAGTAAAACTAACTTTATCTACCATTTCCTGCTGCCTCTTCCCTCCACATGCTTGATGTCCCCCACTTGTCACAGTCTGGTCTGGACTGGTCTGGACTACACAACAAGTGGGGTCATGGAGCAGGTCAAGTGGGGGCAGGAGGAAATGGCAGATGAAGTTACAATTTTATAGAGGTCTTTATATGGAACAGGGTATAGAGTCTAGAATAGTGTGATGACTGCCTCACTCAGACCATCTTGGAAAAAAGCCCTCCTTTTAATCTCCACATGGTTAAGTTCAATTTCCCCAATTCAGGTACAAGATGAGGTCCAGTTGTAGCACGTCCCTGCTCAGCGCAAGTTGCATAGGTGGCTGTGTGCCTGGACCAGGTTCCCCTCCATCGCAACTCCCCAGCTGGAGATAATGGCATCCATGAACATTTTGATGGAATTCTGAATCCAGCAAGATTTGCCCTGCAAGACATTTGAGGATTTGGCCCAACAAGTTAAGCTATGCTTTACTGGATGTGGAACTAATATAGAGGAATTGTGTTTCTGTGAGATTTCCTCCTCTTAAGTTGTTGGAGGGGTCTGCAATGTAGTCTCTTCCAAAAAATAACATCTACGTTGGATACCAAGAGACCCAGAAGTGATTATAAGAGTCATGAACAGGGATGATCTTCACCGGATTGATTGTTCCTTGATCTTTTTGACCTTTTGTTTTATGATGAACCAGTTCACCCTGGTATTGATTATGACCCTCAGGTGTTCCAATCTTTGAAATGGGCTCAGGGAGCTTTTCTTGATGTTCACCAGGAATCTGCGTTCTTGAAGACTATACAGACCTCTCTGGGCACCCATCTTGAATTGTTAAAGAGATAATGATCTTATAAGAAGATCGTTTAGACACTGGTGTAGATGGATATTCTCTTCCCTGAGTTTCACTACAAGGTTAACTGTTTGGAGAAGTCCCTCAGGGCTGAGGAGAGTCCAAACAGTAAGGCTTTTGAACTGATAGTAGGATTGGTTTATGCAGAAGCATAGAAACTTGAAAGATGGGGATTTGGAGGTACGCCTCTGTTAAATCTATTGAGGTCAAGTACTCGCACAAATGAAGACATTCCATGATGGATCTTACAGTCTCCATGTGGAAGTGACAAAACCTCACAAAGTGATTTAGGAATTTTAAATTGAGAATGGTCCTCCAATTCCCATTTTTCTTGGGCACAGTGAAGAATATAAAGTAGATCCTTTGCCTTTTTTGCAGTCTGGCACCACTTTGATCATCTAGATGTCCAGCAAGTGAAGAATCCCTGTCAGGGCTCTGGATCTTTTGTCCTAGTTTGGGACAGGGGTGAGATTACCAGGTATTTTGGAGAAAGATGAGTGAATTCAATGGTATACCCTGTGGATACAACTTCTATTGCCTACTGATTGGCTTGTGATAGAATCCAGGCCTCCTTGAAGTGGCTTAGCTGGCCTACCACAGGGATTGTAATCTTCTCCAGGTTGAAGGTAAGGTAGTCATGCCTTTTTAGATTTGTTGTCTTGGTCAGTTTTTTCAATGTGAGCATTCTTCCATATTGTCCCTGTCTGAACTGGCTTTTGTTATTTTTCCATTTGCCTCTAATTGGTCTTGTCCTTGTCCTGGCTTGGGTTTCTTCTCATACCCACTCATGCAGCCCTGTCTCCAAGGTACTGCCAATGTTTGGAGCTAGACAGGCTTGGCGATAACAGCAGACATAAGCCATGCCTTTGGCTTCATTCTCTGTGGTGCCCTAAGCAACTGCTTGGGTTGCTTGGGCAGTGGGAGTGACCCTGGGTGAGAACTCCCAAGAAGTTCTCACCCAGGTAGAATGTATAAGAGGTAGTGGACAGTCCACAGCAGAGAGTCACAGATGCAGGACAATGCCAAGACCAGGACATGGAACCTAGTGTGCAATGAAATTTCCGTATTAGGCAAAAAATCTACCCCTTCCCAGACTCAGTGACTACTGAGATGATTGGTAAAGGAGCCAGAAAAACAATCGAATTGAAATAGCAAAACTACAGAAATGTCATGAAGTTCCTACTATGCATTCCAAGAAATGACTGAGCTAATCCATATCCATTCACCAAAGTAAAACATGATTCCAAATAAGCACATAGTGGACATCAAGCATTTGGGAAGTGCTTCAGTACTGTCAGTTTAAATCCTACCCTAGCTTATTCTGCCTCATGCAGAATGAAAGGCAATCCTCACATCTCAAATAACTCTTTAGGATCATCCATAACACTAATGCAAAATCTTCTGGGCTGCATTTAAAATGCAGAATGCAAAATACATCCTTAATACTTTAGAATAAAGAGGTTAAAGGCCAGTGTTAAATACAGCACATGATATGTATATTTCCTATCTATATATTCCAGCTGATTTTTTGTCTGAAAGCAGAAAAACTGGAATTTGTGCATGTATATATATTTTAAAACTTGACATTAGAGAGCAACTTTTGCTACCTTATGTAAATCTTTAACCGCAAGCTCAATAGACTTTTCACTGTGACTCCAGTAAACCTTTTGGTTTCAATCAATGGAAGCCAAGATTAAACTCAAAATAACTTATTGCTAGTTTAAATACACAAGTGCAGTAAGGCTGCCAAAACATGGCTCAAGGAAGGAAGGAAGGAAGCAGAGAAGGCAGGAAGCCTAACAGCACACTGTAATACTTTTATTTCCTAACGTACGCTGTAATATTAACAAGCTCAAACCAGGATATTTATTCAAACCTTGATTAAAGAAAATACAGCATATTGTAAAGAATAAACATAGCCCTCTTCAAGGAAAGACTTTTTCAGACATAGTTTGGTGAAAGGGAGCCTATTCTGCTACTAAGTATAAGTTTGCATTTGCATATGTTGTTGTGGAGTACTGCACAGGTTGAGGATACATTCTTATCTGCTTTTCAATAACAAGTTTATTTATAAAGGGGCTGAAAGTCACAAGGTTGGAATAGGTCACAATAAAAACTGGATTTGGTGAGGGCTCAGAAAGAAAGAAAGAAATTGTTCATGCCACATTAAGGAAACCAATACATTAAATTATTCAGAGGATGTTTAGAAGCATGATAAAGAAAAGGTTTTCAGTGAAAAAAAAATCAGATTATGATTTAGGAACAGGCTGGTGGGGTGGGGCCAAGGGGTGCCTGACAGAGCAGGCTTGAGGGGAGGGGCGTGGAGGGCGGAAATCTCCGCCCCCGCCCCCAAGTGACCAGCTGGCATGTGCCCAGGGACATGTGACCCTAGGGCTGCAGGGCTCAGATATCACTCAACAGAGTGTTCCACCAGGTCAGGGCCAAGGCTAAAAAAGCCCTACCCCTGGTTGAAGCCAGAAATTTCTTGGACCAGGAATCACCAGATTATTTCCAGATCAGCACAATGCTCTCATGTGTGTGTGTGTGTGTGTGTGTGTGTGTGTGTGTGTGTGTGTGTGTGTGTGTGAGTGAGTGAGTGAGTGAGTGAGAGAGAGAGAGAGAGAGAGAGAGAGAGAGAGAGAGAGATATGGAAGAAATAGTTCCACAAAAGGACATTCATCTCCAGGACTGTGTAGGCAAGCTAATAAACGTGAGATAATGAGATATTTCGTAGTTCCTAGAAAGGTTCCAATCCAGGTTAACTACAGTGGAAAGAACAAGGTATGAATGAGAAATATACTCAAAAAGATGAACTCTCAACCAATTTCTTACTCTTTTCACTATATGAGTCAGCCAGGATTGTTTCAAAAGACAATGACTGGAATTGTAGGGTGTCGTTTTATCTACCAGTAGAACAAACGTTTACAGAAGAATTTAATCTTCTTTCCACATAGGAGGACATTCAGCAGACATCAAAATCAGTATATCTCAGGGTGATCTGAAGTGCATCCTAAACAGAGTCACACCCTTCTAAGTCCATCCAAGTTACTGAACTTATAATGTACACTATTCAGGACTGCAATCATGGACGTAGGTAAGGGGGGGTTCTCGGGTTTGAACCCTCCCCCCCATTCATGTCCGAAGCTCCACCCCTCCGTTTGTGGGTTTTCAAAACATTTTAGTTCTTTTTCGGTTTTTGGCCTGCAGGGGGTGCATTGTTTGGGCTAGCAGCACCAAACTTTCAGGGATTATTTGGGAGACTCTCCTGATGATACTACCTGGGTTTGGTGAGGTTTGGTTCAGGGGGTCCAAAGTTATGGACTCCCAAATGGGGTGCCCCCATCCTCCATTGTTTCCAATGGGAGCTAATAGAAGATGGGGGCTACACCTTTGAGGGTCCATAACTTTGGACACCCTGAACCAAACTTCACCAAACCTGGTAGGTATTATCAGGAGAGTTTTTTATTGATACCACCCAGGTTTTGTGAAGTTTGGTCTAGGGAGCCCAAAGCTATGGACTCCCAAAGGGGGTGCCCCCATCCTCCATTGTTTTAAATGGGAGCTAATAGGAGATGGGGGCTACACCTTTGAGGGTCCATAACTTTGGACCCCCTGAACCAAACTTCACAAAACCTGGGTGGTATCATTAGGAGAGACTCCTAAAGATACCCTGAAAGTTTGGTACTTCTAGCTTAACCATTGCACCCCTGACAGCAGGCACCCCCCAAATTTCCCCAGATTCTCCTTTTAAATCCACCCCCTTCGGCATGGATTTAAAGGGAGAATCTGAGGTCCTCAGTTTAGAAGAAGAAGAAGGAGTTTGGATTTATATCACTCCCTTTCTCTCCTGTAGGAGACTCCAAAGGGACCCTTACAATCTTCCTTGCCCTTGCTCCCTCACCAACAAACACCCTGTGAGGTGGGTGGGAGCTGAGAGAGCCTCAAAAAAGCTGTGAGCTAGGCCCAAAGGTCACCCAGCTGGCGTGTGTGGGAGTGCACAGGCTAATATGAGAATTCCCCAGATAAGCCTCCATAGCTCGTAAGTGGCAGAACAGGGGAATCCCAAACCCGGTTCCTCCAGAGATTAGGAATGCACTGCTCTTAACCACTCACACATTAGAAAGTGATGCTGTTTCAGGTGTGGGGATGCAATCCACCCCAAACAGCCTATCACTTCTCTAATGTTGTTTAACTAAGGAACCCCAGATTTCTCCCTTTTAAAGGTGGATTTTAAAAGGAGAATTTGGGCTCTCTAGTTTAAATCTTAATTCATTGAAAGTGATGCTGTTTGGGGGTGGATTCCAGCATCACAGCGGCTGCCCGGGGTGTGTGTGTGCGAAACTCAGATTTTGCACCAGGCTCCATTTTCCCTCTATGCCTCTGCCCAGAGTGGAGGGGCAGGGCAGGGCAGGGCAGGGCAGTCTGCCATCCCCAACCTCGGAGAGCTGCTTTTATAAGCGCTAGGTGAGGGGCGGGGCTTGGGGAGGCATGGCCATGCCCTAGGGGCAGGTGGGGGTGTGGCCCCCCGAACCCCCCCTCATGAAAAATCTATACCTACGTCCTTGACTGCAATGTACATGTACCACACAACCCAGTTATTCCACAAGCAGGATCCCAAAGAATTCCAGTTGGAGCCATCTGTCCAACGCTAAAAGCAATGTTTAATGCTGCATGAAGAATGCACAGTGACCCAAGGAAATAGTAAGACATTGACACAAAGGTAAAAGAGTTGAGAATGGTTTAGATTCCTGATAAGTGATGCACAAATTTACCCTGTCATCCTGGAAGAGGCAATTCTAAGTAGAGTCCACTAGAATAACAGTCCTTGTCTATAAGTTGTTGCTGTTTAAAGATATTGTCTTTAGGTGGTGAGTTCCTTAAGGATGCAGCACTCAATAATTTCTCAGTCAGAGATGAGACTATAGCAGGCACTATGAATGCACTGTAATAGCGCTGTCTGGCAGGTTTCTTGGTGCAGCACCATTAGAGGCTTGATGGCTTGATATGGGGAGTTGCCATAATATATTGACCTTCCATCACTCGCTTCTCCAACAGTTGTTCCAGTTTTCATGTACACTTGATGGTGAGGACACCATTCAATTGATAGATTCTGATGGTGTACTTCCCATAGTGAAATGCCAATGAAGTACCAGGCAATAAAGTATGTTGTACGGAGTGGGAGATTAATTTCACCTTTTAAGGGCATCAGAGAATAGTTCTACGAACCTGTCTCTTTGCATATATTTTTTGCAGCTGCTGAAATGACTTCATAGCCAAACTGAGTCTGGATTCCTACACGCTGTGATAATCAGCTGGGGTTTGGAAAATCCTTCAAAAATCAAAATGGTCTGGCAACTTAACAAGGCTTCTGAAAAAAAGAACAGTTTAACATCTGGAACTAACATACTTCATGGAAGTGGATATTTACCCAGCACAGAACATTTTCTCCTACAATTAAACTATCGACCTAATGGATCTTAAAGTTAAAAAAACCAAACAGGACTGGTTGTATGCAGATGCTGAAATATTTCAATTAAAGTAAAATATGAAACTTAGGAACTCAAGAGGCATTACATAATTTTGGAGGGCAGAGATAATGAAGGAAAGCTTATTTCCTGCATGTTTAGTTCTGCCTCGTGATTTTTTTCAGGCAGTTCCTTAATATTAGAACCTGCAGCCAAAGAAATTGTGTTTAGTTCAAATCAATTGCAAAATACAACCATACTTCCTGCATCTTTTATGAGCCTCATTTCCTTTGTTATTATTTTCACGTGTCCTAAACTTCTCTCTCTTCTGAGATTTCTTTCAAGTTCTCAGTCACATTTCCTATCCTAATCTTTCTATCCCTAAGGCCAATCTAAGGATACAATCCCAGCTAAACTGATAACTTTCCCTAGCCTTTGAGTTTATCAATGTCAACCATTTCCCTGAGAACCTGGACTGTTCCTAAGGTTCTGTGCCATTACACCATCTCAGCTAACTGATGTGAGAAACTTTGCTGCCATAAGAACAGTATGTTTAGAAGGTTGATTTTGTAGCATCCCATCTTTGCTGAGCGTCCTCACCTCTCCACAATATGCCTTCCCCAAGATCAACCCTAAATCTTTAGGGATTTCCAAACCTGGAGTTGGGAACCCTATTGAGGCGCCACCAAAGGCTGGCAAGTAGCTCTAGGTCGGTTGTACTGAAAATCTGAATAGCAGGATAATGAAGAAAGTTAGGTGCTGGTCCTTAAAATGCTTCATGTAGGTAATTTTTATTTATTTATTTTATTAGGTTTGTATACTACCCCTTCCTATACAGGCTCAGGGTGATTTCTAACATCAACAAATCCTTATAACAGTTAAAATATAATTTAATTTAAATTCACAACTATTAAAACTTTAAAACTTAATCCAACCATTCCATCTCAAGATGGCATTTTAAATGGCATTCAGATGGCACTTCCCCTTAATTCCAATTGAGGGAGAAAAGAGGAAAGGAAAACGAGGGAAGAAAAAAAAGAAAAGGGGGGGAAACAAAAAAAGGGGGGGAAAAGGGGAACAAAGAGGGTAGGCGAAAGGGAAGGGAGAGGGAAGCCTAGATGTAACAACCATAGCTGCCTCAACCATATGCCTGGTGGAACAGCTCTGTCTTGCAGGCCCTGCAAAACTGTACTATTTCCCACAGGGCCCGGATCTCACTAGTCAGACTGTTCTACCAGGTTGGAGCCAGAGCCAAAAAGGCCCTGGCTTTGGCTAAAGCTAGCTGGATCTCTTCAGAGTTGATGTTAAGAGGTGTGGCACTACAAAGTACTTCATAGTTAAGCATGTGAAGTGGGTGCATAATGGTGGCATCCCCTTGCCAAATGATCAGACCTACAAAGTTTCTTTCCACTTTGTTTCTACCCCTGTTTCTCTATCCTGTTCATAACTCATAGCTTGGCTCTTCTGATCTGGGGGAGGCTTGCGATGAAATGTTCAGAAATGATAAATTTGAATTTCCCACTGGGCAATTCTATCATTACTGTGCTTCTAGCACAATTTTAAATCCTTCTGCTAATGTAACTGTTTTCAGGCCAGAAATACAAATTGAATCCCTTTTGCTGTCTACCCCAGGAGGGCTCTAGGTTAACTGCAGGATGAGCAGCAAAGCTTAGCAAAATAAAGCCAGATGGCTCAGCACAAGCAAATTGTACCACATGTTAGAAGAGAAAGTAAAAACCCAAGGGCCATTTCCTTAACAATGCAAAAAAGATGTCTAGCTACCCATTACATTTTACATTTTCAGAGATGCTGCATTCAGCTACATTCCTAGCTCTCTAGTAACTAGCAACAGGCAAGCCTCAGAGCTGGCTGACAATCTCAGGAGACAGGATCTTACAAGAATTTCCTGCTTCTGGTTGGGCCAGACAACAGCAGACACTCTTGTGGTATTTTGGCACTTTCATTTCATTTCTTGTTTATCCAAGTCAAAACCCAGTTTCAGTGGAAAATTAAATAATTTAATATTTAGGATATTATTTACTTTATTCTGTTCTGTGTCTTATTGGCTTAAAATATTATTAAAGGCTACTCCAATATTAAATTCATCATTTCTGTTTATTGTTAAAGGTCAAGGAGAATGTGTCACCCACAATGCTCTTCAAGTAAACTAAGTAGATGTTTCATATGCACATGATGAACCCTCTTAACAGAAAGCACAGGGATGAATGTTGGCAAATGCACCAAGAAAGGGAAGACAGCTCAGTCCTGGTATTGGAAGGAAGGTTCCAGTGTCAGGCCTTCTACTGCTGCTCAAGGAGACAGGTGAGTGGGCAAGTTGAAGTAGTTGCTCCTCTTGGCTGCCATTGCTACTCACTTGTCTGGGCAAATGAATGTGTGAACAGCAATGGTGCTCAGAAGTCACTGCTCACCTGCTTGCCTGCCTTTTTCCTTCCTGGAAATAGCAATAGCACAGTTATTGCCTAAATAGCAATAGCAATAACACAGATGTACTGGATAATGTGTACCAGAAAAATGAGTTGCAGATAGAGACTCTGGCCAGTTATACACTTGTGGTCTCCTCTGCATTGACCATTCATTCCCTTTGGATTAGATTCTCAGATACACATACGTTATCTCCTCTCCAGAACTCACCACGCATCAGTTCAGATAATCTCCATGGTTTCTGAACCTCTGAAACTGTGGCTTTTCCTTTCCATTTGCAGGAAGAGGGAAGAGAATCAACATGTGTTTTGCTTTCTTCAGGTTTTCTCGGTCCTCCTGGCTTTCCTTGCCACGCACCAACAATTCTTCCTGTTCTTCTGGGACCACTTCAGAAGGATCAAAAGGGTGGGTTTTTGGTGTTTGTGAGTTTTCCGGGTTGTGTATTGTGGTCTGTTAGTTTTTGCTCCTATGGCTGGCACCTTCAGAGCTTTGTCACAGCGACATTTGTTTTTATTACTATTATTATGTTCACACTGAGGGTCTATTGCTTGAGCAACAGACCTTTGAAATTGACCTAGAACTTACATGGTCTAGCAAATCAATGCTAAACCAAAGACAACCCCCCCCCCCAAAAAAAGGGGCAGCAGGCAACCTCCCAGCTGGAGGTTGCACGGATAGAACAAGGAAGTGGGGACGGCCAAAATGGAGGATCAGCTTGACTGGGGACACTTCAAAGCAGAATTTCTTGTTTAAACAAAAAACTGCAGAAAAAACCCACTGTGAAGCAAACAGGTATGATGTAAGCCCTGCATGCATAAATGGCCACCAAGGCCCTTCGCAGATATACTGCAAGCAGTGGCCAAGTGGAATCTGACTGGCTGTCTCCCTCAGTTCTCCGGGCTGCTCATAGAGCTTCTCATGGCGAGGAGGAAAACAGTCAGCAAAGACAGTGAGGTGAAGCTGCACTGGTTCTCCTTTGGCTCCTTCAAATCATCTGCCCCCACCAAAGCCCAGCAGTGGCTTCAGCCAGCCATGCTGCTCCCACACGATCCTTCTGGCTGCTAGCCAAGGCCACTTGCTGTGCTCACTGACCATCCTGGTGTCAGGGATGAAGGAAGCAGTAGAGGAAGAGTGTGCTGCAGATGTCAGGCACAGAGCCAAGTCAGCTATCAGCAGCAGAAGGTAAGAAACGAGCAGAAGCAGCATTCAAGTAAGGGGGGGGGGGGGAACAGTGTCCAAGGGAGAGAGTGTATGGGTGTGTAAGCATGAGAAAGAATGTGCCTTTATTTTGTGCATGGGTTTGAGAGAGTGAGAATGCACTTATACATTATAAAGAGGCAGGGACGAAGGTATAGATTTTTTATGGGGGTGTTCAGGGGCATGGCCATACCCCCACCTGCCCCTGGGGTGTGTGGCTACGCCTCCCCAGGCCCACCCCGGCCTCAGTGCTTATAAAAGCAGCTCTCTGAGGCCAGGGACGGCTCCCCTGCCCTGCCCCGCCCCCCCACCCTCCACCACTGGCTGGGCTCCCAGCCAGCAGTCTCTTCTACCCTCTCCTATGGGCAGAGGTATAGTTAGGGAAAATGGAGCCCAGTGCAAAATCTGAGTTTTGCGCACCCCCTCCCCCACATGGGCGGCCACTGTGATGCTGGAATCCATCCCCAAACATCATCACTTTCAATGGAGTTTAAACTAGGGAGTCCAGATTCTCCTTTTAAATCCACCGTAAAGGGAGCATCTGGGGTTCCCAGTTAAAACAACATTGAAAGTTATGCTGTTTTGGGGTGGATTATCCCCCACCCTTAAACAGCATCATTTTAAATGTTTAAACTGGGGACCTCACATTCTCCCTTTAAATCCATGCCGAAGGAGGTGGATTTAAAAGGAGAATCTGGGGGAATTTGGGGGGTGCCTGCTGTCAGGGGTGCAATTGTTAAGCTAGCAGCACCAAACTTTTAGGGTATCATTAGGGGACTCTCCTGATGATACCACCCAGGTTTGGTGAAGTTTGATTCATGGGGGCCAAAGTTATGGATCTCAAATGTGTAGCCCCCATCTCCTATTAGCTCCCACCCTTTGGGAGTCCATAGCTTTGGACCCCCTAGACCAATTTTACAAAACCTGGGTGGTATCAGTAGGAGACTCTCCTGATGATACCACCCAGGTTTGGAGAAGTTTGGTTCATGGGAGCCAAAGTTATGCACCCTCAAATGTGTAGCCCCCATCTCCTATTAGCTTCCATTGGAAACAATGGGGGATGGGGGCACCCCCTTTGGGAGTCCATAACTTTGGACCCCCTGAACCAAACCTCACCAAACCTGGGTGTTATCATCATGTGTGTCTCCCAACAAATCCCTGAAATTGTGGTGCTGCTAGCTTTAAAACTGCGCTCCCTGCAGGCCAAAAATAGAAAAAAACACTTTAAAAATACAAAAACCCCACAAACGGGGCACGGAGCTTTGGACATGTAATGGGGGCGTTAAACCCAAGAACCCCCCCTTACCTACGTCCTTGTAAAGAGAAGATAAAATGTTTCTTTGAGTTTGTGTGTGTGTGTGTGGGGGGGGATGTGCAATGGGTAAATATTTTCTGTATACTGAATTCCTTGCTTAAAACTTACCATTTTATCCCAAACTAGGACAAAACTTACTTTGAGTGAGCTGCTGCACCAGCATTTTGAGATCTGTGCCACTGATTCACTGACTATCCTTGGGATTGGTTCAGCCTTGGTTTTGTGTGTGTTAAGTTCTGTCAAGTTGCTTTCAACTCACAACGACACTATTAATCAATGTCCTTCAAAATGTCCAATTGTTAATAGCCCTGCTCAGATCTTGAAAATTGTTGTTTCCTTTATAGAGTCAATCTACATCATGCTGTGACTTTCTCTTTTCCTAATGCCTTCAACTTTTCCAAGCGTTATTATCTTTTCTAATGACTCTCTTCTTCTCATGATGTGACCAAAGTACAATACCCTCAGTTTAGTCATCATTGCTTCTAGGAGAGTTTAAGCTTGATTTGATCTAGAACTCATCTATTTGTCTCTTTGGTGGTCCACAGTATCTATAAAACTCTCCTCTATCACCACATTTCAAAAGAATCCTTCTTTGTATCAATTTTCTTCATTGCCCAATTTCCACATGCATACATATTAATGGGGAATTTTGTCCATCTATAATAGATGAGTAAAGATTTCTAGAAAGCATTCTAATGCTTAGAACAGCCCAGAAACCCCACAGCCCAGAATCCAATTCTAATGCTTAATTTCTGAATAATATACCATATGTCATCATCTGACATGATCTGAATTGTTTAATTGGATTCACTTGATTGAGTTATCTGCTATTTATGAATTTCTTGCTTTCATGTGACAATTGCTGAACGGTCTGCATTAGACATTGTGTGTAGGTGGTTCTGCTTGATATGAAGGAACTGTGTAAATTCATGCAATAATTATAGTTGAATATATAATTCTCTATGGTTCCTCTGCTGGGACCTGAACAAATTGGTTTTATCAAGGGCCATTCCACATACAATCATTGCATGGTCCTGAGACATCTTGCCAAGAAATACGGCAAAGTTAAGAATACTGGGGTACATGTTGCATTCCTCGACCTAAAGAGCACCTTCAATTCTATCCCTAGGCAACTTCTTTGGAACAAGCTGAGAGACCTGAGCATAGAGAACCGCCTACTTTATGTCATCCAAAAACTTTATATTTCAACCACATGCAGCATCCACTGCAACTCTTCTGGCCTTTGCTCCCCTGAAATAATTTCCAATAAAGGGGTCAAACAAGGTTGTATCCTTGCCCCCTTGCTTTTCAATCTGTTTTTGCATAACCTTCCAAACTCCCTTCCAACTATTGGAGTTCATTCTCCTATCCTAGGCAACACCCCCTTAGCCATACTATTGTATGCTGATGACACAGTCCTACTCTCTCGCACCAAGGTAGGATTGAAACGTCTACTCCATGCCTTCGCTGCCTATTGCGAATATAACCAACTCACAATTAACTATGATAAGGCCAAAATTATGGTGTTCTCTAAAACGTGGAAGCCAACACCATGGTCTATCAATGGGAACCAAATTGATCTGTTAAAAATTTCAACTACCTGGGCATTTGCTTCCAATACAACCTGAACTAGACTGCTCAGTATAATCACATCTTTTCTTCTGCCAACCAGTGTGCAGCAGCAATAAGGCTTTTTTTTACACCCAAGGTGGCCAATGCATTCCAGCAGCAAGAGCCTTTGGTGGCAGATTGATCTCACAAGCCTTGTATGGTGCCTCTATTTGGCTAAATAACAAGTTAAAGCCCCTTGAGAGAATACAATAAAGCTTTCTACGCAAACTTCTCGGCATTTCCAATAGCGTATCATATTTTCTTTGTGTTCTGAAATGGGCTTAAATCTACTTGAGACACGAATATGGCTATACTTGTTTTGATACTGGCTGCACCTGCATAATTGATCTAAACAGGATAGTCTAACCAAGAGAATGTTTTCTGATTCATTCCTTTCCTCCTGGAGTGTCCATATAATGACTAAAGTAAACTTGATGGCTTCGCATTGGATTTTTTTAACAAAATGGATGAAGCACAAATGGTCAGCCTATTGTCGCAAAGGCTAATTGATGCAGAAATTCAATTATTATCCCCCCATTACATGAAAGACATTCTACCCGAGGGTCTTAATCCTCCCCCTCTCAATAGGGGCCTACCGAGGTATTCTATTAACCTATCTTTGCCTTATCTCAGACATATTTTAATGCTGGCACGACTGAATGGGCTTCCCTCAGCGGTCCTAAAAGGCAGGTTTCATAGGACCCCCTATCATCAAAGAAGATCTCCCTGCCCACAGAAGGTCATTGAAACAGTTGAACATGTCCTTTTAGACTGTGATCTATACTCTCAGCTCAGAAGACAGTATATTGATCTTCATATTGAGAACTGTGTCTTATCATCGGACAAGGCCAAGACTTTCACACTTGCTCTGTGACCGACATCCACAGAGATCTTTGGACGTAGCAAAATATCTGGCACTGGCTCAGCAGATTCGATCCAGGTTCTATCCAACTATCTTTTAACTAATTATGATGTCTGAACACTTTTTATCTTAATTAATTTTATTTCTTTTAACCCTTGTATTTCTTCTATTCATGCCAATAAAAGGTGGATGAATGAATGAATAATTCTCTATGGGCTCCTCCTCAACTTCCTCACTGTTATCGCCAGAAAGTACTGCAAATGTGTCTTCCAAGAGACAGTAACCCTATTCCAATCCAAACCCAACTATTAAGACTGAGAAAAGTTGACAGCAGAGAAAAGGAAGAAGGAAGAGTTTGTATGCATTCCCAGGCTGGTCAATAGCTTGCAAACAACCATTTCCATAGAGGAACAATTTTTTCTGCACCACCAAATGATTAGTAGACTCCAAATAAACAACAGAACATACTGGCAGATGTTTACTACAGAAAGTCAGAATTCATATGTGTGTGTCAAAGGAGGAAACAACAAGCTTGCCAACTGCCTAGAGCCGTGGTGGCGAACCTTTGGCACTCCAGATGTTATGGACTACAATTCCCATCAGCCCCTGCCAATCGGCCATGCTGTTAGGGGCTGATGGGAATTGTAGTCCATAACATATGTAGTGCCAAAGGTTCGCCACCAATGGCCTAGAGGAAAGTGTTCACAGAGGTTTAGTAGGATGTTATTTACCAGGTGATGATAATTACCTCCATGTCATGAAAAGGTTTAGTTGCCCATTTCCACACATTAAGCATCTGTTTAAAAGGACAACAACTCTAGGATCAAGAGATCACAGTATGGCAATCTACCCAACATAAAGGAAAGTGTTCTGTGTGGAACTAGTCTTTAGAAAACAAACTGTTTACATGAAATTAACTTCTCAATTGTTTCATGTTAGCATGTTCCTTGGGTTTTGAGTATTTTTTTACTTGATGTGGGACAAGGGGGATTCCAAAGTGAGTGAGAAGCAAAAGGAGGCAGAGGTTGAGCAGTGCAAAGTTCTTGCTATCATATTGTGGCAGTAATGCACTTGGCAGACTCATAATTGGGACTAAATGCCTAAAGATGCGTTGTATTTTGCAGCTTTTGAAAGTACTTTAAAATACTGAGTTCTGACAGTGTTGTTTGTTTAATAATCCAAACAAACTACTATTGCAATTACTTCCTTTTAATCTAGGGAAGAGGTAGGCAATATTTTGGCCCAAGAACTGGGGAAAAAAACTGCACTGTCTGCTGATAAAGATGTCACTATGCTAGCAAATAAAGGGAAGGGGAATGATAAAGGTTGTACTATGCCCCTGCAGCATTGCCAGCAAGCACCTCAGAGGGTCACCTCAAATACAGCTGATGGATACATGGATTTGGGAGGCAACGGTGAGCATAAACTACACATTTTGCTTCCTACCACAACGCTATCCCTAGTAGCATTGCCAGCACCTTAGGGTGGAGAACTAGTCATGTATACCAAAGTAAAAGGGTGTCATGGCCAGGGGATTTTGCAACGGTTTTAAACACAGTGTTTAAAAGCAGTCACTCATCTGTCAGAGAAAAAGTTGTTCAAGATTGTTGAATAAATATTGCATTAAATATTCCTTTCTTTACATTTCAAATACTAGAACAAAACATTTTTAAAAATCTATTTCCCCAGATCTTTTCTGATCCTTCTCATTCGTTGTTCCTCTGTGTTTTTTAAGAGAGTGCTATTACTTAAGAGTTTTATAATTTATTTCTCCATAGACTCATTCAGCTGTCTTAGGACACCCACTCAAATGTTCCATGACTCTATTCACAATTTTCTTAAATCAAGGATTTATAGCGAAAACCCTCAAATATCTAAACTTTATGCCAGACGACATACCTAACTCAGTTACTATTACATATTATTTTCCTTTTTTCTGCACCAGACTGACTGACATGATCTCATTGCTTGGTCAGTTTTTAAAAGAAGGTTCTGGCTCAGGCACCTACAGCACTGGCATGATCAATTGTTCTCTTGCATGTTGGTCTTTTGCTCCACACCAAAGTGCCAAGTGACACCATAAACTACGCCTGGTATCTGATGACACTTTTTTTTTTATGCAAACAACTTTGAGTGCCCTTAGTACCAATAATTTTGATTGTTCTATTCACAGCACTCTATCGGAATGTCTTGCTAGCATCTGTACTTTGTGGATGAATAAATGTAGCTTATCTCACAGAGTGAAACTGCTGTTATAGAGATACAGAAATAATGTTCTATTAACAATGTTCTTTTTACTTGCAGCTATTTCTTTTTTTCTGCAAGATTCTTAAAATGCATTTTAACACACAATAATAAGTTATTTTTTATTTACTTTCTGCCAAGGAGCCTAGACATTTCAATACAAAATTCAGCACATACTCTTGTTTTTTCACGCCACCTGTTCACAACGTGAACTACACAAGGTTAACCAAGGTCAACCAGCAAGCTTCCATGGTAGAGAAGGTATTTGAACTGGGGTCTTCCAGATTCCAATCGGACTATCTAACCACTATACTGGCACATCAAATTTAATGAGAAGAATCTCAAAGATGACACATCCTTTGGCTCTGGATCCCAAACTGTCATATTAAGGTATTTCACACTTAAGAAGGGAAAATTTTGTCTTCCTCCTTTTAGATCCTTTCAAATACATCTATACTTTTATGGTTTTAAAATAGTAGTAAAAGAGTTTGAATTTATACTTCCTTTCTCTTCTATAAGGAGACTAAAAGTTAGATGCCACACAGCATATTTGTAAGTTACATTTGCTATAAATAAACCTATTTTCCTTTTTTTCCATTCACATGTGTGCCCTTTATGTGTTCAGGAAGCAACTGGATCCCATTGAAACAATTCAGGTTGCTTTCGTGCCTTCCCATGGAAACACCTTTTTGTGTGTGCAATGCATGTGTAGCTGTGAAGGCATACAGAAATGAACCCCTACAGCCATGTTGATTGTCCTGCACTCTGATTGGCTGCCACTGCATAGGTTTGCATGGTCAACACACAACATAAAAAAGAGAAAAAAGGACTTCTGTGCAATGGCCAGGCAATAATGAATGTGTTGCTGTAGATCTATAAGTGCAGTGGTGGTAATACCCACTGCCATGGGAATAAAACATGCTTGGAAGACTTGTGAAATGGTGGGTGCTCAAAGAATCTGCCCACAATGTGCTGAGTGAACTGCACAGAATGGCGAGTGGGCAGATTCTTCCTGAAATGGTCCACGGATAGGGACCTGAAGTGAACAGGTGGAAGGGACCAAAAGAAAGCATCTCCTGCCTGTTATGTTCACGTGGGAGCATCTCCCACCTGGGATTGTGCAAAAGGATCACTAGTTTAGTTATTTTTTTAAAACCCGGATTAAGAGAAATATGACGGGCCTGAGTCATTTTGGGGAAGAGATCTGTGCAAAGTTCTTCCCCAAATGCTACATAATGCCTGAGGATATTATATTTGTACCATGTGGAATCCACAGAAGGGGCTTACAAACTCCTTTCCTTCCTCTCCCCACAACAGATACCTTGTGAGGTAGGTGGGGCAGAGTGAGTAACTGAGACTAGCCCAAGAACACCTAGCAAAATGTAGGAGTGGGAAACCAAATCTGGTTCACCACATAAGACTGCACTGCTCATGTGGAGCAGCAAGGAATCAAATCTGGTTCTCCAGATTAGAGACCACCTGCTCTTAATCACTACACCACGCTGGCTCTCCAAGTAATCAGCACCAGGTAATCAGCACCCCATGCAGTCAGATTTATCATGTGTAACAACCCATTTTCCTTGGTGGTCTCCAATCCAAGTACTAACCAACTCTGCCTGCTTCCAATGCAGTTTCCTACTAGGGATGGATAGGCTCAGTGGTTACACAATGTCCCCCAAGAGCTGCAGGATCTTTCAAGGGAGGGGAGGGAGCCCCACATGGAGACTTTTGGAGTCTCTCCTCCCTTAGGTCAAATATAATTGAGGGTGAGTCTAGTGGAGGATGAGCTAAGGCAGATAAATTGTTATACACTTACTCCCTAGTGTGTTTAAGATTACAATCTAATTTTATGAAAGAGTGACCAAAGTCAGGCTCAGGGTGGCACACAAACGTTTTAAAACAATTCCACCGATATATAAAATATAACTATAATTAAAACTCAGGATAACATCAGATTTAAGCCTATTAAAACCTGCCCAGCCCAGATAACACACAAGCCCTTGTAGAGCTATTCAAGCATGGACAATGTCGTGAGAGGGCGATGCTAAAGTTAGCATGTTGTAGAGAGTCCAGTAGATGGTATTGGGACATTTGATTGCTCTCAAGCAAAAGCCTGGTGGAACATTCCTGTCTTGCAGGCCCTGCAGAACTGTTTAAGATCCCACAGGGGCCTGGTGTCAGCTGACAGAGAGTTCCACCAGGCTGGAGGCTGATCGCATGTCCCTGAAGCCAGGGACTACCAGAAGAGTCCTTTGTGGGCTGTATGTGGTGAGACGGTTCCATAGACACTATGGTCCCAGATCACGCAAGGCCTTAGAGTATAACCAAAACTTTGAACCTGACTTGGAATTCCACAGGTGTTATATGATCTTTCACAAATGAACCTATGAGAAGTTTGGCTGCTGCATTCAGTACCAGCTTCTGAGTCAGTCTCAAGGGCAGGTAGAGTGAGTTACAGTAGTCTAGCCTGGATGTGACCATCACATGGATCACAGTGGCTAGGTCAGGTGGGAGAAGTAGGGGGCCAGCTGCCTAATCTGCTGAAGATGGTAAAAGGTGATCCTCATTATATTGGAGACCTAGGCCTCCACAGAAATGGAGGACTCCAAGGTCACATCCAGGCTTTTTATGGGTGGATGCCAGTCAAGTGGATGCCTCTAGGATGTCTCCCGGCCATGTATCACCTGCTTTCCCTGGGGAAACAAGGCCAACTATTTCAAGGCTGTGCCCCAAATTCCAACATTGGTGAGGAGGTGGACAAAAATATTGTAATCAACCATGTCAAATACTGCGGTGAAGTCTAATCACACCCAGTAGAGCTGACCCACCTCGGTCAAGCTGCATTCAAAGCTTGATTGTGATGGCAACCAGCACAGTCGCCATCCCATGGCCAGGCCAGAAGTCAAACTGGAAGGGATCTAAAACTAATGCATCCTCCAGAAATAGCTGCAGCTGTTCCGCAACCACCCTCTCAACTACCTTGCCCAGAAACAATAAATTTGAGACTGGGCAGTAGATGGCCAAATCCATAGGATCTAATGATAGCCTCTTCAAGAACAGAGGAAAACTAGGAAAGAAGTCTAAAAACAGGTTAGCTTTGCCAAACAGCATTTTCCTTCTCAGGAAATAAGGGAACGAAAACAGAAAGCTTGCTTGGTTTCATGAAAAATGAATAGTTCCCATCTCTCCAAGAATTTTAGGGTTCTTTTGCAAACAAATAAATCTGCTAACACAATGCCTAGAATGGAGTGGTACTAGGGCTGTCAACCTCCAGATGGTGGCTGGAGTTATCCTAGGATTGCAAATGATCTCCAGGAAACAGAGATCAGTTCATCTAGAGCAGGGGTAGGGAACCTGCGGCTCTCCAGATGTTCAGGAACTACAATTCCCATCAGCCTCTGTCAGCATGGGCTGATAGAGGCTGATGGGAATTGTAGTTCCTGAACATCTGGAGAGCCGCAGGTTCCCTACCCCTGCTCTAGATGAACTGATCTCTGTTTCCTGGAGATCATTTGCAATCCTAGGATAACTCCAGCCACCATCTGGAGGTTGACAGCCCTAGTACCACTCCACTCTAGGCATTGTGTTAGCAGATTTATTTGTTTGCAAAAGAACCCTAAAATTCTTGGCCATGGCCAATTGGCCATGCTGGTAGGGGCTGATGGGAATTGTAATTCCTGAACATCTGGAGAGCCGCAGGTTCCCTACCCCTGATCTAGAGAAAATGGCCAATTTGGAAGGTGAACTCAATGGTGTTATACCCTCTAGATGCCAATAAAGCCTTTGATTGGATTGGCATTATACCCTATTCCCTTCCTTCCCCAAACCCTGCCCTCCTCAGTCTCCACTCCTGAAAGCTCCAGGTATTTCCCAACCCAAACCTGGCAACTCTAAGTGGTTCCTAAAATTAACAGGAAGAAAAGGAGAAGAACACAATTTATTGTGTGCATAGATTGCTACATACTAATGTTTTGTATGCAATGTATAAGCATCACATGGAAAAAATTAGTAGTATGGACTGGTATTGTGTAAATAAAGCAGAACAATGATAAAATAATTCCATCATTTAAAAATGTGCATCTGCATTTCTCACTAGCTAGGGCTAATCCCCCAAGGTAATGTAAATGGATCACTGCCAAACCTGCAAAGGAACTATCTTAAATGATCACTCAGTAACTAGAGATATTACCCGTATTAATGTGCAATGTAAAGAAATCAATTAACCTAATTAATGGCAGGGAGGCAGTATATGACATTCATTAACTTTACTTATTAAAAACTGGACTATTTATCATCTTTTGGCACTGAGATTTCCACTCACGTGATATTCTATTTTTAAAAAAACACAGCCTCACAGCTATAGTCTTGGTAGTATTACAGCCTCTTCATTGGTCCTACCACATGGGTAGCAAAGTATGGGAAGCAAAGTCTAGGCACGAAACCCCTGAAATATATGGAATTTTTACTTTGAGGAAAATGTCCTGTGTCTTTGGCAGTTTCTGCACGGGCGGAATATGGTGGCCTGGGGACGGCAAAAACGCCGTCCCCAGGCCGCCATTCGCACAGGGGGCACAGCTGCATCGCAGCCGCGCCGCCCTCGTGCCGCCCGACCGGCACCAAGCCGGCATTTCCGGAGTGCGCTGGGAAGTGCACTTTCCCAGGAACGCCGGCTTGAAGCCGCTGCCGTGCGAACGGCAGCGGCTTCAAGGCGCCTCCCCCCCTCCCTCCCTGCACTTACCTTGTCCCCGGGCCTCCGGCGCGTCACCGAGGCCTGGGGACACGCTTCCCCTTCCCTCGCGGCGCTTTGGAGGGAGGCTGGCGCAGGGCTGAGGGCGTGTCCTCAGGCCTCGGCTGACGCGTCGTGAGGCCCAGGGACATACCCGGCTCGGCCGGGCTTAGACGGCGGCTCTAATGGCACCGTGGCCGCCGCTCTTTCTGGAAGGACTGTCCATCGCGAGACGGTCCCAAAGCGTCATCGGGTAGGCGAGAATGCACCCGACCTGCAGCCGCTTAGCCTCCGTCGCGAAAAAAAACGGTGGCAGCTTTTGGATAGAGTCATACTTTCCCATCCAAAGCGGAGGCAGGAGGGGGAGCCAATCCTCTGCTGGAGGATTCACCCTCCCTAGGGCACTTGCCCCAGCGGAGGGGTAAATCTACCAGAAGGTACCATTGTAGCCTGCCAAAACAGCTGGATGTGGTGGCGAATGCCATGCCAGTGCTCCTGACCCTCACTGCCTATGCTAGCATAATATGGGGTGTTCTGGAGGTATGGCCGCTTCACTGCCAGAAATGCTGGTGCCTGGCTCATGGACTTGCACCACCTTTTTGGTGGTGTAAGTCCATGGGAGTTGTATGGAGGGTTTTCTGGAGGCAGGGATTTTTGTTTGCCTGTTTGGCTTCCCATGCTGCTGGAAAGCCCTCCTGGCAACAGCAGGGCAGGGTGACTCCGGTGCCATATCCTGGCCATTTGGGGGTAAATATCATACCATTAGATTCTACTGAAGGAACATAGCTTTTTTTTTTCAGGCAGTTGCAACTCTGGACTACTTCCCCTTTAGTTGCCGAGCTTTGGGCAGCCTGCTCTCACTCAAAACACTAAACAAAAAACTGTCAGATCATACAGGTTATCTATTTGTTTCCAAACCTAATTCAAAGTGCTGGTTATTATTTTTAAGTGCTTCATGGTCTTGACCCTTTGCCTGCACCTCTCTGTATACAACTCTCACTCATTCACTAGCTACACTCTTCAGACAGCCATCTTCTGGTTCAACAGTTATATCAGGGGCTGTGGGGAATACTTTTGCTCAAGAAGGAACATAAGATGGTTTATTTCAAATGGCATTTAGTGGAGAGGATCCAGGTAAGTTGCATTAGAATCCTGACTGCAGGAAGAAAACAAAATGCAATGCCTAACACCCACATTTGGACATCTCATCTAGAGACCTTTTCTGCACAAGTCACTTACAACACATATTGCTACTTTTTTCTTTGAATTCCACATGTTTGTTCCTCCATTTGGTTCCATAAACATTTTCCCTTCATTTTTCTTCCTTGTTTTTTATTTATTTCTGAGCCAGTTTCCATTGAAACTGCTATCATGTTGAAACAGTCTTTATTTCTCCACCCCTCCAAATACCTAGTCCTTATTCCTGCCCCTTGTAGTTGCCCAACCTCCTCTTCACCCATTTTCTCTTTGTCATATGGAACTAGTGATGTAATGTTGAGGCCAAATATAAAGATATAAGGAAGCAGATATAAAGAAGCAGGGTCAATTGGGCAGCTTTGAAAATTTCACAGAGAATTTGGGATGTAATGTTAGAGCAGAGAGCAGTTTTGAAGCTGGACACTTGGCTGATCGGAAAGAGTACTACGAGTAATTGCTCGTAACAGCAATTGTGTGTTACTGAAGATTGAATTTGGCCAGAAAATGTGATTCTTCATATGGGTTTGTGTTTCTGTTTCCTCAGATAATGGTGCCTGCTCCAGAAGCCATTTTGTCTTCCATTTGGAGTTGGTAGTTCTCAATAGGACAAATGAAGGCTGAGACATTTTTAATAGCTGCTTCAAAATGTAACACTAGAGCTCCTGAACAAGAGAAAAAAAGGTAGGAATGTTCTTCTGTGTCACAGATGACATCCCACCGCCATCAGGAATAACATGTTTTCTGCAATAACAATGATGCTTTATGGCAGCAGTCTCTTGTCAATTTCCTCCTGCAAAAGCAACTTCCTTTGACAATTAAAAACTTGCTCCTAACTGCGGACACAGCCTTATCTCATTGGCTCATTCCACACATGCAGAATAATGCACTTTCAAACTGCTTTCAGTGCTCTTTGAAGCTGTGCGGAATGGCAAAATCCACTTGCAAACAGTTGTGAAAGTGGTTTGAAAATGCATTATTTTGCGTGTGTGGAAGGGCCATTCAGTGTGAAACTGACAAAACTGATAAAATCTACTTAGCTTGTGTCTATGTCCTTACATTACATTGCTAATGTGATGGAGAAAAAATAATAATAAATTCGTTTTGAAATGGAGTTAAGGGGGAGGATAAAATGGCTGAATAGGAGGGTTACTCTTCTTTGTCATGGATGACACTACCATTAGAAGTAATATGTTTTCAGCAGTAGTGTGTGGAATAAATACAACTGAAGAGACAAGGGAAAAACAACAGGGGGGATGGAGCTGTGTGGAATGATTTCACAGAAAACATTTTCAAGATCTGATCCCTGGGAAAATCTGTAGGAAGCTGTGCATGAGGAAAAAGCCTCCACTGCTGTATATAGCTTTTAACAGAAAGTGGAACCCTGAGAGATAGAATACAGGGAAAACAATAACCTGGAACTTCATATTTTAAGTATTTCTCAACCTTAATGAGGTCACTGTGGTCATGAGGTCAATATGGTGTTTTATGCCCCCACCTGTATTATTTTGTAAATGTATATACTGCATAGTATTAGATCATTCCCCCCACCAAAAAACCCACAAAAAGGGAAATGAACATATTTTCTTAATTATCTGATATTCTCTCCATAGTAACTTTGCTGCTACATAGTAACTTTCTCTACAACCATAGGATAATACCAAATGAAGTTTAGATCCCCTCAACTTTGCAGCTCATGCCAAAATTACTGAAAACCCACCATTTAAAAAAATTACTTGCTTTGAGTTCTGTTCAGCCCTCACGCTCATTCTTGTGGATTCAGACAAATGTCTTTCCTCTTCCAGTGAGCACTGACCAATATCTTGTTCAAAAGGTTATGGCTAAGGGTTTCCCAGATCTTTTGACTGTTTAGACAACTTGGTCTCATTTGTTTAAACATTAACACCACCGATATACTCAGTTGCTCAGGTCAATTGCATCCTTTGATCATTTGACTGTGTGCATATCTGGATAGGTTGCAACGTGCACATGGGGGAATTATTTGAGTGTTCCATCAAAAACGAATGCAATTTTCGTGTCCATCTAACTTATTTTGTATTGCAAATTATGATCACTTCAATGCAGAGAAAGTGAAATATTTATCATGATCTTTAATGATTTTCCCTGACCCAAGATAATAACTGAATTGATATTTTACAATGTCTTTTACATGCAAATTCACAATTACATCCAAGTCTTGCTAGGAGCATTCAGACAACAGCTTATTCCTTAAATATTTTACATACCAGTTAGGCATGTACTCTACAGTAACTAATGTTGTTCCACTCTGAATTCTGTTTATGCAACTAAGTAATTTTGTGTTTTTCCTTAACCAATAGCCTCCCCCTATCTCATATATAGAACTGAAGATGGAAAGTTTTGGGTGAGATCTAAAAACTTGGGGAGAAGTGTACTGCCAGATAGTTTTAGTGAAAGCTCTGGCATGATTTTAAGCTTCACCAATAAATCAGCATGTTCTAAACATAAGGATCCCATATTTAATAAACCAATCATCTGTACCTGTTTATAAAATACCAGTCTAGATTCCTTAAGCTAGATCTTGTTGTTTATGAAGTTAGGTCCACAAGAAATGGATAAGACATTTGATTTTGCATTTAATCCTCAAGTTAGCAGACCAAAATTTTGTGTTTGTTTTGATCAGAATAACTAAGGTATTTTAATGTAAACCTCTAGTTATACTGTACTATATACAATTAATATTCATATCACCCCCGCAAATTTCCAGTTTATTTGAACATACAAGATACCCACTATAGCATTAGGTCAAATGTACTATCTTGCAAGATTAAGAAAAGAGGAGTACTAAAATGTAACTTGCTCAGGGCGTAGCCATCTTTGAATTCTTGTCTGAAGAAGAAAAATGGACCACAGATTTAAGAGTAAATAAATAAATAATTCAAAATACAAATTCAGTTTCTTTTAGATGCCTCAATGAAAACAAAAGAACTAGACTATAACATATATTTTATACTTTCAGCAGTCTTTCACAGTTGAGAAGAAAATAGGTTAACAGATCACTCTAAGGAGGTGCATCCTTCACATGTACTCCAACTATCTAGCCCTGCTTCTTTTCACTCCAGTCTCTCACTTTCTCTCCCTTCCTTTTTCACTTTTTCTCAATCCTCCTCTTTTCCTGTTGATGGCAATATGAAGTAAAAAGATATGTGAATTGTTTCTCTGAAATAACCATGCATGCTTTTTATGGCATCTGAATAGCCTACTCCTTGACTTACTCAGCTACATGTATCATCCCCAGTGATCCTTGAGATGTCTGTTTTCTGGCAAAAAAGAAAAGAAAAGGAGAAAGAGTTGTAACAAGCAAAGGCATTTTGTACCCTTAAGGTACCTTATTTGGATTAGGGACCAAAAGGCTACTACATCTAACACAGTGTCTAACCCAACTCTTCCCAGGACACACTTTTCTACTTGTAATTTAAGGACTGGAGTTATGTACGTTAAAAGGTTTACATTTAGCATATGTGTACAACTGTGAGGCATACATAGACCCCAGCTCTATATATCTGCATGAGTTTCTGTTCTGGGTGTGCCCTTTCACTAGAAAAAAGCAAAACAAGAGGTTGACTAATGCAAAGTGCTGTAGAAAACCTGTAAGTTTCGCTAATTCTGCCATATTTCCTCCCCAGTAGTAACTGAATAATCCAAGCACACTGACATTTAGTGTTGACACAGGTGAAATTACTGGGTCTTGGCAGAGGTTATCTGGAAGGATGCATAGCAGTGAACTAAGCAAAAATGAAGCACTTTGTGGTACACTTTGTGGGTATATTGAATTAACAAGAAATTTCAGAGTCTTCCTCCGTTTACTGACAATTATCTAGCTGCACATAATTCTATAATTTCTGATGTAATTACAAGATACATGGCACATTTTTCAAATATGTGAAATGCTATATAATTAAATGGGACTGTCTCTGGATAGCACCCAAACAGATATAGATATATGCTGATTTTTAGGAGCTGGTACTGTATGGACAATGTTTGCTGTACTTTGCTGTTGTATTATTAAACAGCCTAGTTTTTCTTAGCCGCTAATCTGTTTCAGCCATTTCCCAAATCAGACTCTGCTGACTGCTTTTATTTCATTTTCTGGCTGGCTGATCTCCTCTCTGCCTGTCTGAACCGATTGCCTAGGTGGTTCCTGACATGACTGTCTTATGCCCTGGAAACCAATTACAGCTCATGGGGCACACCAGCAAACTGAAACTGAACGATGCAAAATGTACTTGGACTTATACATGTACTTCAACTTATATATGGGAACATTAATAAAAATTGCACCAAACTACACATGAAAAAAAAATAGCTCTCATGTTCCCACAGAGCCATCTACTTCAGTGATTTTCCTATCTGGAGTCTAAAGATGATCCAAGAATTATTGATTCAGTGCAATCCTAAGCACCCCCTTCCCCCCAAAAAAAACTGCTCATGAAATGGTGTGACCCCCGTGCTGGTGTAAATGCCACTTCAGCCAGCAAAAGGGGGCATTTATGCCAGCAAAGAGGCATTTACACTAATGCCAGGAAGCCATGTAGAAGCACAGCGACTAGGCACTAGTGCCACTGCAGCACCATGCTCCTTTGGCGCAAAAGCCCATGCCAGCGCAGAAGGAATGTCCCCAGTTGTGGGACTGGTTTTAATCAGCTTCCCAAGCCCTTTTGGGCTGGGAATGTCCCCATTTGTTGGCACAGATTTATGCCAGCAAAACCCACTGAAACGCATAGGCCACTTCCCGGGGACAGGGACAGCGTGGTGTTCCACTTACTGTCTGCAGTTTAGCAAGCCTCTTCGGACGTGGCATGCAAGTCCCATCCCTGGCTAAGGCATGATTCCCCCCTGGGATTACACTGCCCATCATTCAACATCTCAACAGATGTTTTTTGACCTAACAAATTAGTAAGTGAAGTCTGTATTTATGTAAGATACATAAATATTGTAAGACATTTATGTTATCTTACATACAAGTTGTAAGATTTAAAAATTACCATTTCTCAAATTGAGTCTTTACAATGCGTGATTATGCAAAGAATCTTATGATAATATGGTAAATACACCTACCTGAAGCATGTTCAGTTAAGATTATAACTCAAATCACTGGCGTAATGCCCATTGGGCAAGGTGGGCAGCTGCCCAGGGCATCACCTTGTGGGGGGCATCAAAATGCTGGGTTCGTTTTTGGGTATTTTACTGGTTTTCCATTTTTGGCCTGCAGGGGGTGCAGTTTTTAGGCTAGCGGCACCAAAATTTCAGAGTATCATCAGGAGACTGTCCTTATGCTACCCCCCAAGTTTGGTGAGGTTTGGTTTAGGGAGTCCAAAGTTATGGACTCCCAAAGGGGGTGCCCCTATCCCCCATTGTTTCCAATGGGAGCTAATAGGAGATGGGGGCTACAGTTTTGAGGGTCCATAACTTTGGCCCCCCTGAACCAAATTGCACCAAATGGAGGGTGGGTGTCATTAGGGGGGTGTCATTAGGGCAGTCTCCTGATGAGACCCTGAAAGTTTTATTTTATTTATTTATTTATATTTTAGATTTATAGGCCGCCTCTTCCCCGAAGACTGTGCCTTCAGAAATGTGCCCCCCACAGCCTGCAACCCCCACTCACAGCAATGCAGAAAACTCAATGCAGAACAAAGATTCTTGGGCAAATTTCTAGGATGTTCCTGCAGGAGGTGCATTTTTGGATGTATCGGCACCAAAATTTCAGGGTATCATCTGGAGATGATGGCACCCCCCAAGTTTGGTGCAGTTTGGTTCAGGGGGCCAAAGTTATGGACCCTCAAACTGTAGCCCCCATCTCCTATTAGCTCCCATTGGAAACAATGGGGAATGGGGCACCCCCTTTGGGAGTCCATAACTTTGGACTCCTTGAACCAAACCTCACCAAACTTGGGGAGTAGCATAAGGACAGTCTCCTGATGATATGCTGAAATTTTGGTGCTGATATGTCTAAACACGCACCCCCTGTAGGCACCAATGTCCTGGTGCAAAAATAAATTCGGTCGTGGTGGAGTGGCCGTCCGGGGTGGGGGTGGGGCATCCAACTCAGGTTTTGCCCAGGGCTACAGTTTGGCCAGGGCTGCCTCGTTACGCCCCTGACTCAAATTAAAGAAAACATGGATTACTAATTGTGTATGAATTTGGGATGCAAGGGTTTCATATCTGCAGCTGAAGAGTCTTTTTTTTGCAGAAAAATGTAAGAACCTATGCCTCATTTAAAGATAGCACAGCTGAGAATATTAACTTTCATTTCAAGTTACCAGAGGACTAAAAGCAGTTATGGACTTGAACAAGCCACAGATTCTGGTAAAACCAATCAGAAATCCATACTGGGTTGGCTGATAAAGCATCTTTAAACTTTTTGCAGTTGTGTGCAGAAATACAATATGACTGCAATGAGCTGTCATGCTAATAAAGTGAATGTATGCACTTTTTCAATGACAGTTCTTGCACTTCCAAAGGCATATTCACCCGTGATTTAAAGAACCTTGCTCAGATTTTACAGAAAACATGCCCCTTCAGTAATATCCATGCCCAACTTTCCTACTGTTTATGCAAGCATACAATCTTAAAAATCTTGTGAAGATAACGGGGTTCTAATTATTCGTGGTAAATCTGATGCTCTTCCTTAAAAAGTGATAAATGTGATGGCTTCATTAAAAAGAAATCTACTGTTATTTACTCTGAAACAAAAGCCATGGGTATTCCTAAAAGCATATGTGCAAGATCTTGTTCTCTTTTGCTTGTTTAAAAAACAAAACACCTGGTCCCTTCTAAACAAGGAGGGAGAAAGATGCAAAGAAAAGAGCCAACTTATCTTTTCAGATCAGTTGAACTGCAGTCAATTCTAAAACAAACCATCCCAATGCATCTGGTCTCAGTGTCTTCCTGCCCGCCCCGCCCCCCCGAAAACTGATTGTGATTCACAGTAAGACAACGCCAGCTAGCTTCAGAAATATTTTTCCCCAACCTGCTCAGCCCAATTTGCAGATATGGTGGAAGCCCGGTGAAAGAGAGTTCACCATGCACACGAAGGAGGCTATATTTGCCTTCAGCATCTTCTGTCTCTGGTCTGCCGTTCTCTCTTCCGCCTCCCCTCCTCCCCGCCTGCCACGCCTTACAGTACCGCACTCCCCACCGACGCCCTCAGAGAAGTCTGTCTCCAGGAGCGAGCCGCTCAGGTCTCCTCGCACCGCCCCCTCCCCGCTTGAAGCCCCTGCCCTGCAGCCTCCACAAGCCTGCCTTTCGGGTCCTATCAATGTCACCGCCTGCTTCGCTGTCCTCGGCAATTAACCGACCCATCCTAAGCTGCAGAAGCTGGTGCTGCTGCCCAAGCGGCTCCCCCACGCCACCTCACCGGCCCTCCCGGTCTCCACCCCTTTCGCTGGGATGCGAAGTTGCCACGCTTATCGCAGAGGAGGCCGTTCTTGCCCCTTCTGCGCCCCGCTCCACGGTACCTCTTTCCTCCTGCTGGGCGCCCCGGGGCGCGTGAGGAGGGCTGTTTCCTCGCACACGACCGCCACGTCCTCCACAAAGACACAGTCGGGCAGGCTCTCGTCGGCGGGCAGCTCCAGCACCTGCAGCCCCAGCTTGGTCTTCAGCACGCCGACCAGGAGCTGATACTCCCGCTCGGCGCGCGCGAAGTCCACCTCCCGGCCCTTCTCGCGCCTCAGCGCGTGCTGGCACAGGGACTCGGGCAGAGCCCGCACCACGGCGTGGCTGCACCGCCCAAAGCTCGAGATGCTGCTGCTCAGCCCGGCCATGTTGCCAGAGAGGGACAGTGCGAGGGAGAAGGAGAGCGGGAGGCACCACAAGCCGCCTTCTGGTCTAGTTCCGCGCGCCCAGCGGCACACTCCCAAGCGCAGCAGCTGCCAAGGGCCCTCCGCCCCTCTGAATAGGAGGAGGTGGGCGCACGCCAGAGGCTGGACTGGAACTGCTTGGGATTGGCCAAGTGACACCAACATTGCCAATAGTCCGCGTTTAAGGAAGCCCCCATTGGCTAGCTGTTTGGATACAAGCGCCTGATTGGCTCGAACTGGCAAAGAAAAAAATACTACCTGTGCTCTGGTCCGCAACCTTGCAGAACTGTGAGGAACCTGCCAACTGCACTCTGCTCAATAGGTCAGTTTAACCCAATTGCTGGTGAAGGTTGAATTTGTACTTAATGTTAGATAACCAATAAAGACCTCTTCAATGAATCTGTTAGTTCAGTAACCACTTCTATTTTTGAAAGCTTTTGGACCCACACAGGTTCTTCATTAGAATGCCATTTTGACACTGGTAAATTTTAGAGGGTCCCTCCTGTTCTTAGTCCTGTTATTTTTAATTATAATTAATTTTATTGAATTGTTATCATTTTTAATTATTGTTTTGCAAAACTGCAAGAAATAAAAAGTGCTAAGATTACATTATGCCAGAAATGAGATCATAGTTATCATAGATAGCACCAGTCTTCTTATTTTGGCCTCAACCACTTGATCATCATCCAATTTAATATAAGCCATAATCATAATGTCAGAAGTGCTCTTCTGCACTCTATATTGGAAACTGTTGCTTCCAAGACACCATATATACAAAGCACGTATCTGCACATTTGCAGGGTAACTAACCATTCAGGAAAGATCCATTGTCATTTCAGAGCATTAAAGTTTGAGACAAATCTCTGATTCCTATTAAGAATAACTTCAGGCAAACCACAGTGACATAGAAAGCTCGGGGTATTTATTTATTTATCTGACTTTTATCCCACCCTACCCTGCAGGACTCAGGGCAGGTCACAACATAATTTATAATACAATCATAAAACCTTTTAAAATCCAGAATTACCAATACAAACCTATTCTTTTCAGTCTTTGCAAGAATTGTATGAATTCTGGCCTGCAGTTCTTTATGTGAAATAAGATCAGATCATCAAAGAAGCTGAAAACCTTAGGACGACTCCTTTAAACTGTTGCCAAGTAACATCTGTTAAGATTTTGCCAAGCAAGCACTTTGAAGATGCACCTCAAAAATAACGCCATCTGTTCCTCTGGCCTTTTCGTATTATGACCCAGAGTTTCACAGTTGCTTCTGAATTACTTTTTCTTACCTTTCTAGTATTGTTTATACTTGGCACTCTTGCTTGGATGAGTAGAAAAGGAAAAGAACAGGAAGGGACAATCTCCTTGAATTCACTGTCAGATCTCTATGGTTGAGTCTATATTTGCAGCACAATGAGGTGATGTGGAGTGGACTGTACCATGTCAGAATGCAGATTGAGAATAACATTTTGAATACTTCTTATTTATTTTTTTAAATCCTGTAAGTAGAAAACAAATGTAGCACAAGGAATACCTTTCAATGCTTTTCCAGATTTTATTTGCTGGGAATCTTCTTTAAAACATGGCAAAGCATTTAAAAATGTGATCCTTCCACCTGTGTTGTAAAATAGTACAATTCTCTCTATTACCTTGTTCTGTTTCAGGTGTACTTGGCCAAATTCTTGTCCTGGGCACACAGTATTTTGCTTTAAGGTATGTGCAGCTAGTACAAGGAATTCCCAATGTTTATGCTACATTTAATGGTATAGGTTATGGTTCTATAATTGCTAAGCATTCACAGCAATTTACAATGTGTCCATTCCCTCTAGTTTGACTGTACACATACAGCAGTGGTGTCAAAAAGCTGATTTCTAAAGAATATTTTTCCAGCAGGGTTTTCCCCTTCCCGTCCAACACCTGCCTTGTCAGTTTTGCAGAAATTGATGTTCTTTCTGAATGTGAGAAATAGCAGCTGGAAAAATGTCAGATTCATCATAGCACATTAAATGAAATAAATACCTGGACTTCAAAGGGCAATTCCAACTGGCAGCTTCTCCAGCATCAGAAGGCACAAAGAAAGAAGACAAACGAGCAGGAAGCCAAGGTGATGGAGTTGATGATATTGAAAGCTATCACCCCTTTAATACTGCTTCTTCATTTTGACTAGCAGCAGTCAGAATGAAGATTAACTGAGTTTGAATGTGTTAAGCATGCCAATCCAGTTTGCATGACACTTGCAATTTATTTCTGTCTGGAAGTACCCTACAAATGACAGCAAAATGACTTCAGCATATAATTATGGCACTGCTAAGTGACAATCTAACATCTAAGGAAATGTTTGAAACATTTATGCTTTCTGAAGGGTCATCCAGCTAAGTCTTTTTAATTTGCAGCATCAGTGGGCTGGCTCATGCCATCCAGGATCTGTCCACATGACCAGTGTGAACTGTCTGTGGGTATTTATTCATGGGTGCAGCCATCATGTGATGACTGTGCTGTTGCACTATAGCACATAACTTGAAACAGCACTGGGTTATGACTGACCCATGGGGTGATGTCACATCACAGTGTTTATTAGGCAGATTATGTTTATGGGGTAGTTTGCCATTGCCTTCTCCAGTCATCTACACTTTACCCCTAGCAAGCTGGTTACTCATTTTACTGACCTTGGAAGTATGGAAGGCTGAGTCATCCTTGAGCCAGCTACCTGAAACTGACTTCTATAAAGATCAAACTTAGGTTGTGAGCAGAGATTGAACTGCACTACTGCAGCTTACCACTCTGTGCCATGAGGCTGGTACATAACTTGAAAGTGAAGTCCCTTAGCAAAACTGTGTACTTCTTTTGATCAAGGTAAAGGCACCAGACCTCCTGATGTTTAGGATATTCTGGAATATAAATGCATTCATTATTATCTGTGGATGATGAACATTATAACAAACTTTCAGCCCTGCCTCATTTGGAAGGGGATTCAAATGTGATTGGACTAATTAAGATTCCAACTAATTTCTGGGCAGAATCCAAAGAAATTAGATTTTCAGAATTTGTGCGATCTCATACATGATGTAATTTCAGAAAATGTGAGATCTCATACATGAGAAAATAGATATGGAGGAGCCAAGGATCACTTGAACAGGAAAATCTGTAAGAAAAATGTGTTACCACCAAGGTCACCTTCCAATTTTGGAGGGAAACTTCTTGTTTGGGCTGAGGGGGGACAGACAGATGGTATATTTAACAACAAACATGAAGACGAACTGTAAATGTACAATAACCCCTCTTGTATTCTGATGCTTCCTTGCAAGTACCCCCCAAGTCCCTACAGTAGGATTATGAAAGAATCTTGGATATGGGAGTCACGCATGTATCTCATGCCCATTTTAATTAGAGGAAGAATAGCGTTTTGGTGTAGTCAGGATTCATCTTAATTTAAGAGCAATCATATTCCCACAATGGTGCCCCCTAACTTTTGCTTCAGAATTGGACAGTTGAGGTAATTCCATCATAGATACATCCTTAGAGTTCATTTTTCACTGAAAACGGTTGTCCGGAATCTCCAGAGCTTTGCTAGTCCTTGTACCGAGGCATCTTTTGGTATATTTAAACTCTTCTTGACAGAATTATAAGCATTTCTAACATCTCTCTTTGGTTTTAAAAAATCAGAAAAGGAGAGATTTCATAATAAAACACTTAATTTGTTCCATTCCTTTTCTGTATAGTTATTTGGCATTCCCATCACAGTGATTACAATATTTAGAGTTTGGTCAAATTGATTTTGGTTTCTATGGATTCTGGATTTGGGTTTATCACACTTCTTTCTTTGGGCCTGTAGCACAATGGCCAGATATATTCTGCCCAGGAAAGGTCACAGCTTTGATAAAAAACGTAGACAATTTTCTCTTTGGTGTAAGAAACAAATAGATACTTATTTTAGTAATTCAATACAGAACTGATGAAAACTATGACGATGGAGTATTGAGATGCTGAAATTAGGTGATTGTAAAATCACAGGCTCATTCCGCACATGAAGAATAATGCACTTTCAAACTGCTTTCAGTGCTCTTTGAAGCTGTGCGGAATGGCAAAATTCACTTGCAAACAGTTGTGAAAGTGGTTTGAAAACGCATTATTTTGCGTGTGCGGAAGGGGCCACAGATACTTTTTTTGAAAAGAGAGAAAACCATCAAGCTCAGAAAGAGATTTAAGAAAGCCAATATTATTAGTCTTAAATCAGTATTAAATAATATGAGATTTCCCATATGGTTAGTAGTGTACCTGTTGTATCATCTACATTAAAATACAAAACATACATACAAAGTTCAAGAAGACATTAATGTATTTCTTTCTGAAATACTCTTTAGCAACAAATATTGAGAGTAAGAAAGCTGTACCTACAAAACACACACACTTTAAAATTACAATCTACAACCACTTACTTCATGCTGTCAGAGACTACCACAATGGTGATAGTAGTAAGAAGGGTTCCACTGTGCTTCTCCTAGTAAATATCTTACATCCAGGTAGGAAGTTTAAATAAAAATAGCCAGGAATATTTTTTACAATTCTGAGAGGGAATTAACACATTCCTTTAAGATAATAAAGCACCTATAAAAAGTCAGTCACGGATTACCTTTGTGGCATGGCAGCAGACACAAAGCTACTCTGTGTCTAGTTCCTACAACACACTAATAACACTAGTAACTAGTTGCTTTGGGTCCCCACTGGAGAGAAAGACAAGGAATAAATATAGTACTGAAAAATAGGCCCTTTCTGCACGGGTGTTTTATGGCGCCCTGGGGACGGCAAAAACGCTGTCCCCAGGGAGCCATTCGCACAGGGGGCGCAGCTGCTTCGCAGCCGCGCCACCCTCACGTCGCCCAACCGGCGCGAAGCCGGCATTTCCAAGCGAGGTTGTTGGGAAATGCTGGCTTGGACCACGCCTCCAAGGCGCCTTCCCCCCCCCCACTCCCACCCGTCCCTTACCTGGTCCCTGGCCCTCCGGCGCATCGCCGAGGCCTGGGAACACGCCCCCTGCCCTGCAATGCTCAAGCAGGCGCGCAGGGCCAGGGGGCGTGTCTCCAGGCCTCGGTGACGTGCCGGAGGGCCAGGGACAAGCCAGGTCGGCCAGGCGACGGCACTCCGCAGCGCCGTTGTCCCAGCCGGTTCTGGGACCGTCCATGCAGACAGTCCCAGCATCGTCGGCTCAGCGTGGATTACGCCGACCCAACCCCTTCCGCCTCCGTGCGGAAGGGGCCATAGAGACGGTCAAACATGAAGCCTCCTCATAATGAGTCAAATAATTGGTCATGAACACATAAATACATGATGTTGTACTATCCCCTTGGCCCATTTAGGTCAGTCAGTGCCGTCTATTCTGACTGCCAGTGGCTCTCCAGGGTCTTTTACATAACCCACTGCTTGATCCTTTTAACTGGAGATGCCGGGCAGTGACGTAGATATAGATTTTTTATGGGAGGGCGTTCAGGGGCAAGACCACATCCCTGCCCCTGGGGGCATGGCCATGCCTCCCCAAGCCCCGCCCCCCCACCCCATCGGCTGGGCTACCATCTGGCATCTGGCTGTCCCTTCTCCCTCCCCTCCAGGCAGAGGGGTAGTTAGGGAAAATGGAGCCCAGTGCAAAATCTGAGGTTTGCGCCCCCCCCCCCCCATGGGTGGCTGCTGTGATGCAGGAATCTACCTCCAAACAGCATCACTTGCAATGGTGTTTAAATTAGATTCTCCTTTTAAATCCACCTTAAAGGGAGAATCTGCGGTCCCCAGTTAAAACAACATTGAAAGTGATGCTGTTTTGGGGTGGATTTTCCCCCCACCTTGAAACAGCATCACTTTCAGTGTTTAAACTGGGGACCTCAGATTCTCCCTTTAAATCCATTCTGAAGGGGATGGATTTAAAAAGAGAATGTGGGAAAATTTGGGGGGGGTGCCTGCTGTCAGGGGTACAATTGTTAAGCAAGCAGCACCAAACTTTCAGGGTAGGGGGTCCAAAGTTATGGACCTTCAAAGGTGTAGCCCCCATCTTCTACTAGCTCCCATTGGAAACAATGGGGGATGGGGCATCCCCTTTGGGAGTCCATAACTTTGGACCCCCTAAAGATACCCTGAAAGTTTGGTGCTGTTGCTTGACTGGTTGGTATCAGCAGGAAACTATCCTGATGATAACACCTAGGTTTAGTGAAGTTTTATTCATGGACCCTCAAAAGGGTAGCCCCATCTACTATTAGCTCCCATTGGAAACAGTGGGGGATGGGGGCACCCCTTTTGAGGGTCCATAAGTTTGGACCCCCTGAACCAAACTTCACCAAACTTGGCAGGTATCATCGGGAGTGTCACCTGACGATAGCCTGAAATTATGGTGCCGCTAGCCTAAAAATGCGCTCCCTGCAGGCCAAAAACATAAAAAACTTTAAAATACAAAAACCCCAAAAGTGGCGGGGGCAGAGCTTCGGACATGCAATGGGGGAGTTTGAACCCGAGAACCCCTCCCTTACCTACGTCCTTGCCGGGAGATGTTCACTCAGCCATGGTTTCTTCCCAGTCCACCCACTTCAGTTATTTTCTACTCTGACAAATCAATTGCACTGGATAACCTGAATTATAAAGCAAGAAAATACTAAATCCTTATTCACTCTAAATTGTTCATAATTTCATTTACAAATCTGATGTCCCTCTGCATTTTCATTTTTCTAAACTAAAAACCCCATACTCAGAACCTTTTTCGTTCTAAGAACGGTACTCCACACCCCGGATTATTTTAGATTCCCTTTTCTGTCCCAGTGCCAACTTTACTTTTGAGATGGAAGGACCAGAACTAAACACAATATTCTAGAAGCCAAACAGATTCCCCCTCCTAACGATTTTGAAAACATTTCCACAAATTTATATAACTGCTTGTTTTATTTTCAGTCCCTTTCTTAAATATTCCCAAGAGAGACTTTACCATTTGCCTTGCAGCAGCAAACTGAATAGACAGTGTCTTTAGGCTGTCCACAATGATGACTCTCTTTTTTTTATTATTTACAGACTTCATCTGATACTTGAGGGAAAAGTACTATTTACTCTTCTTAACAGTCCACCAAGGAAAAATGTTGATTTATTTCCTGAACATTTTAGATGACTAATTCCAACAAAACACCCTCCTACAGTAAATTCAACCTTTTCTGGGGGGAAAGTAGTTAGGAAAAACTTTGTTAACAGCATGATTCTGGCCAACTTTGAAACACTACTTTGCTTGTATTTGTTTGCCACAACAAATACTAATGTCTAATGGGCAGTATGAGCTGGGTTTGGCTACTTGGTAAAACACAGAATCAGAATCAAGCTGTTATTTGTTTACTTAAAATACTTATAGCCCATGTACAGCTCAAAATAGCTTACAATCACAGTTAATATAAAACAATTTAAAACAGTTAAAAACAGATGGAAGAAAGCAGGAAATAAGTATGCAGTCAACCGACACCAACTCCCAAACAATTTTCTGAATTGTGAAGGCCATCATCTGGAACCACCACTAAAAAGCTCTTCTCATTAAGGTCAATTTGACAAGAAAGCAAATTCAAATTATTTTCATGTATATTTCATCCTTCCTCCAAGAGGGTCTGGCATGAGAGATGAATGTGTGTATCTTGTTTTTTTTCCCATCAAAACAACTCTATGTAATTTGTCAGGCTGAAAAAAGGATGATTTTCCTAGGACAACAGTAAGCTTTTTGGCACAGCAGGATTTCAACCCAGTTCCCCCATGTCAAATACTCTAAATGTCCTATACCTATACTATTGCTGATGAGCTATAAGCATCCATTTCCAACTCAGAGCTGGTCATCAATGAATGTCCTATCTGATGTATGTAATCCATTTATCAGTAAATACCAATGACATGTACACAAGTCATAGTCTCATACAACATTCCTCTTCTCCCTGTAAAAACCATTCTTAGATTAAATGTACAACTTAGAAGAAGGCAGTGTGAAAGTTTACACAGAGGTAAATCCCACTGAGTTCAATTGGATTTACACATTCATAAATGTGTTTGGGATTGAAAGCCCAGGGTTCTATTCAGTGAAAATAATTATTTTCAAGCTAAGGTGTCTGACTGAATTTGCTTGCTTTTAAGTCCAGTGAAATCCAAGTAAAATATTTTTTATGACAGAGGAGTAACTCCATGGGTTTCCTAGAAGAAAGTTTACTTTTCAAATATTTCATGCCACATTTTTCTACTAACCTGTTTTACACAAACTAGTACTGTAGCTGGGCATTTGCCTACGGTAACATAAATGGTTCAGATATGCTTATACCAGCTAGTTTTGCATAAATAATTCTGATTTTGTTTTTGGACTCTTGCAATTTGGCCCCCACCCTTGTCCTGGTATTCCAAAGCCACTGGGGAACTCCTGATTTAACCAACTGTGATACAGCAGCTTCAATGGATGTGGCATTCTGTTGCAAGGGTGGTCATCTCACAGCACTAGAACAGGATGACAAGGTCTCTTGAGACATTGCCAGGAACAGAGCAGCTAAACACACACAAACGCTAAAGTAAATAAAACAATGTTATCAGCTTCTGCTTACCATTTCAGAAAGGACAATTATGTAATTTCTTAGAATGAACACAGTTTCAGTTTTGATTTATGCAGGGAAGACAAATAGGGAGCCACTATATGTGTGAGTATCACTTGTTGATTTTAAAACTGTACCTAAAATATTCATCACAGTCTGAAATATAAGGATCAACGAGGGCACTCTTTTCTCTGTTAATCTGACTGTGCTCTAAATAATAATATAATTATTTATAATTTCTATGAACGTTCAAAAGGAGTTAGGAGTTAGTATAGTACGTAGATCAGGTATAACTGTCTCCCTCTTTTGCTGCAGCAAGGATCTCTAGCCTTTTTGAACAAGTGGGCTCCTTTGATTTGATTTGATTTGAATTGGAGTGCTCAGGGTGGTGTACAACATAGTAAGTAACAACAACATCAATACAACAACCAAGCATAATGGTAATATTGTTTACCCTGACAATAATCCAACATCATCTTAATATACATTAATTGTAACATTTCTATCTCAGATTAACCACTAACAACATAATCAGCATAGCAAATAATAACAATTTGCAATAGCATAACAAAATACAAAATACACAGCATACAAAATAACAACAAAGCATCAATTATCACACACCTTAGCACCTGCAATAACAATTTGCAATAGCATAACAACATAATACATAGCATACAAATAATAGCATTTGGAGCTTCAAGGCCATTGATGTATGCAGTACTTGCTGTGCAGCTGTTTGCTTTGCAGTAAGGTTTTCCCACATTTTTCTGTGTAATCTGCAAAGTGTAGGGACAGCCGACCTGAGTCACCATTTTGCTCCCCCCCCCCCCATTTCCTTGTTCTTTCTGAAATTTCAATTGGGGGAGACTGCCTGCTGCCTTTTTCTTTTTAAAACAAGGTTTTACGTGGTCTATCACTCCAGTGGTAGACCTTCAGTGGTAAAATAATTTTAGAAAGAAGCCTCTTCAATCCTCCTGAAAAGCTGAACCATGGGCAGAACTGCTGTTATGTGGGCAGGGGAAAGCAGGGAGGATGCTGGCCAATCCTTCCCTTCAATGCTACTGCTACAAGTCAGATTCTACACTGCAAGTTTCATTTTCTAGTCCTTCACATTTCTGGATCTCCTGACTAAATCCTTTGAATGATCTCTCTAGATTGAAAATGCTGTATTTATCTGACGATAACAACAACAATTGAACTTTTGGCAGAGATCTGCAATTTGGTTTTATATGTTCTGCAAGAAAACAGTACTCTTTGTGAGACAGAAGGAAAATAAATTATGTCTGTGTCAGATAAATGGCTTCCAGTAACGCACGCATAATGACATTGGTCAAGGAGATAGTTTTCAATAGGCCTTGAATCTCTTATGAATTAATTAGAGCACTGTTTTCTGAAGATGGAATTCACTAAAAGTCAAGAATTATTATAGAGATTATAGACATATGAGAAATTAAAGGTGCACACTCAAGGAAAAGAAGAAAAGAAAAGCTAGCATCTGTGTTCAGAGAATTATGTTTTGATACCATATTGCCTATAATATATGAAGATGCCTAACTAACAGCAAGTCAAACCATTGGTCCATCTAACTCACTATCATTTATTCTGATTGGCAGCAGCTCCCCAAGTCTCAGGCAGAGAACTGTCTTTCACAACTGATGTCTGAGACCCTTTTATCTGGAGCTTTTTGACAGATTTCATTACTGGCATCACAGGCCTACAGCGTTGGAAGAGATCTTTCTCTGCCTGGGGACTTTAAATAACAGTATATAAAACACTGCCAGCATTACTGCCTAAAACCCTATTGGTAATTAGATTCCTGAGTCTCATTGTTCATACGCATGTTCACTACAGTCAACAGACACAGATCACCCACTCAGAGATTTAGGAAAGAGAGGAAGGAGGTGAACCCTGAAGCATGATCACTTTCATGTTTCTGACTGATTTCAGTACACAGAAATAAATCAATTCCATTGGTCAGTTTATACTGAAACAGAATTTGTAGAGTTTGGGATTTTACACATTAGCTTACTTTATTCTTCTTTTGCATACACTTGGACTTTACATAAACAAGTGTTTACCCTTTGCGCTGAGAGACTTTTTTCTCTGTAATGTACGAATGTTGGGATATATATCAAAAAAACCAGAACACAATTCACATAATACCTTATATGAAGATCAGCCAAATGACTCATAACTGTGCACAAGCTTTCAAGTTCTTCCAAACTCTTCTTCAGGTTGGATTTTATAAAAATAGGAAAATAAAGATGTTGGAGCATGATGTCAAGTCTTGGGGTAGTCTGTGTTGTGCTTACATGTTAGAGACATATCTGATACTGGTATTCAATGATACCCAGCTTTTTAAGCACAAGAGGCCATAAATTACCCTTATGTCTCTCTATGGCCCCTTCCGTACACGCAAAATAATGCGTTTTCAAACCACTTTCACAACTGTTTGCAAGTGGATTTTGCCATTCCGCACAGCTTCAAAGAGCACTGAAAGCAGTTTGAAAGTGCATTATTCTGCATGTGCGGAATGAGCCTATCTGAATATACATCTGATCTGCCAGATAATGACTTGCCTGACAATGTGACCCCTAATTCACAGAAACATACATCAAAACAAAAAAAGTTAATCCAACACACCCTCCTTATTTCACCCTACTTTCTGGTCCCTGACCTAGGTCAATCATTGTTCCTATTTTTGCATTTTATCAGGATACCTTGTTAGAAATACGTTAGTGTGAATTGCGTCAATTATAATTCTTCAAGGTCATCAGAGAGTCAATGTCTTATTAGTGTAGTGCACATCTACATTTAAATGTATGCACAATGATCATTAAAGCACCCTACACAATGGTATTTTTTAACTCCTGCTAATATATTTTGGACCAAGTATAGGCTTCTGTTTTTTCTTGAACAAAAAGCACAAGAGCCATTGTCAATGGAGAATAGATAAACAAAAACAGCATCCACCAGGCACAGCCAACTCTTCTGCAGTCTGCAGTAGCAGAAGAGCTGGGACTGAGTGAGTAATCCTTACTCTGAGACCCAGGTAGTTTACAAGCGTGCCCCTATTTGCCACTGTGAAACGTTAGAGTGTGTGTTCATCTTTAGTACCTTGCACAATTGGATATGTCATTTTTCTGTAACTGCACACACATTTATAGATTTAAAAGAGTAGGGTTAAGTTTCCCTTCCTATAAAATACGTTTTTAAATAGCAAATGTAGTACTGACTGGACATTACATTCATATTATATCTATGTTGTCTTCCACATTTTCTGTTCCCAAAACAATTCAGTTTCTGCTTTGTAGATCATGTGACAAATACTCTTTTGGCTACTCCTCAAATACCATACTTAGGTAAAATATAAAGGCTTTTTCAGGGAAGCTAGCCAAAAGAGGAGCTTCACATTATGGGATAAGCTGTTCTCTGTACATGAGATGACCAGACTAAGAGTCGAAAATACAGACAGTCCCTTTTCTTATGCCAAAAAGAATGGCTAATGAGTCTGCAAAACAAAAGATAAAACCGTCATAGATGGGCAGTTTCCAAGGAATGGCTGTGTAGTATGAGCTCATTAAAATTCTAGAATTCCACTTTGAAAAATTCAGGTTTCCAGATGTAGTGATTGTTGAAATATATCTGCTAACATGAAGACAAACCCAAAAAATGATCCAAAATAAAGCAGTAAGAAGGTGGAAATAATGCTAATATACCGTGTTTTGGGGAAAAAACAAGGATAGTGCCCCATATTTAACTTTACAAATGCCAGAATATATATCACAGAATGTGTTCAGTGCATCTGCCAGTTCTGCTTGGCATCCATCTCACATGCAAATTAGGCAAAGCACATTGTCAAAATAGAATGCTGTCTAAATTAGTCCCATTATACCCAGCCAAATCTTCAGGTTATAATACACTTCTCTTATGGCCTTATACTGAAGGCCATACATACAGGCCTCTCCTATATGGTTGTCGTGAGGGAACAAGTTTGTTCAGATACTTTGAGGCTTCAAGTCAGCAACCCTGAAAATCCATTGTGAAACTGGAGCTGTGGACCAGAGGATGAAACAACAGAAGAAACCTCCTGGCTTGGGGAATCAGCAAACCAATAAAGAGAAATTTTGCCACAGTGGCAATGGTCCTACCCACTACTGCAACCCTACCAGTTCAAAAGCTCATCAGGTAGGATTGCCAACTGTAGGCTAGAAATTCCTGGATATTTGGGAAAGAAGCCTGAGGAAGGAGGAGTTTGGAAAGGTGAGGGAATTCAATGTGGCATAATGCCATAGTGTCCACCTCCAAAGTGGCCATTTTCTCCAGGGGCCTTTATCTCTGTAGTCTAGTGATGAGTTGAAATACTGGGAGATCTCCAGGACCTGCCTGAAGTTGGGCAACTCTGCCACCAGCTGCCACTGATGAGGGCCTACGTATGGAAGGTAGAAAACTGGTACACTTCCCAGGATCATAGAGATGCATGGGTTCCAGACTTGCCTCTTCCAATCTGCTAACCAACTGGCCTGTTGTTAGTCACATATTGAGCTTTTTATTCTTGCCAGCAACTCTCCAGTGGGATCTGTCCTGGGAATGTTACCCACTGCCAGGGGTAACTAGAAAGTGATTTCAGAGTGATTTCAGCTTTGGAGGCAGTGAGCAGATGCAGAGGCAGGCTGCCTTCAGAGCAGAGGTTCTTTATTGTGATTTCAAGCTCTTTCCAGGCCAGACTGCCCAGTACAGAATGAAACACAGCCCTTTTTATACAGTTTTTCACCCAATCAGAGGAGGAAGGGGGCAGTCCCCTGCCACATAATACAGACAATCTAAAACAAAGAGGAGGAAGACAGTCTTTTGTTTTTGCTGATGGGATTAAGTCCCAGAAGAAAAGGCTGCCAATGAATCTTGAGATCCTAGAAGTGGAAAATTCAATCATCCAATGGGTCTTGAGATCCTCTTCAGTGAAAATTCAAATAGTCCAATGGGAAGTAGGGTGATGTCCTCCAAATGGCCAAGGCACACCTTGTAAGTCCAAAAGGTCTTTTGTTGGTGTTGACAAACTTATCAGATTGTAAGGAGGAGTTGTCCTTACTTTGCATTTTCTGATCTACTTGTTACCTAGCTAAAATAAAACTACTAAAATCCTAAGAGGCTTCTTCTATTAATACAATAAAGTAAGAAGAATTTTTCTAATCCATTTCTCTTCTTGTCTATCACTTAAAGTAACTCTATAGAATCCCTTAACTTTATAACAAAGAACCTCCAATACAGTACAAGCCCATATAAACATATAAGCAAGAGTATCCTAAATTAACAGTAACAAAACCTTAAATCAACTGGAGAACCTAGCTAAAATATAATCCTAAACATTTGGCAAATAATAAATCCAACACTGAGGGGCTTACATTAAACCTTAAAAGGGACAAAGGCAAGAAGGAAACCATGTGAAATATCAGCACATTTGTATATACATGTTCTTTCCAGGACTTGTGGAGGCTTTTGGACAACACTGGTCTCTTTGCTCTGATCCTTAGCCAGTGTAGTTCAGTGGCAGGCTCAGGAAAATATTTTTCCGATTTTCCTGGCGGTAACAGGAATGCTTTCCGAGAATGTGGTCATGTGCTCCCTTGCTGCTGCCCCAGGGTTTGCATCTCCCTTGCTCAGCCCTCAACCCAAGATCTAAAGAATGATGCCATGTTTCCTTCCCTTGGTGTCTGCCTAGCAGAAGGGAATCAAACCAACCTTGCAGAGCTCCCTGGAGTGTGTCCCTTCCATGCCTCTTATGGTCATGCAATGGTGCACCTTGCATTGTGTGTGGGGGAGGCAGTGTCCTGTGTGTTCCTAGCTGGTGGCAGCATGATGTGGGAGACAGGAATGTACTGGTGGCTGCTTCATTGTCATTGTCATTGCCAGCATGGTACAATGGTTTCTCATGGTTGGCTTGATATGTCTTCTGTTAGAATTGCTATGCCCTCTATACCTCTCCTGAGTGAGCATGCTACACAAATAGTGATACCACACTGGCATAGCTGATGCACTGGTGCTCAGGGTCTTGTTTTTGGCTGCCCATAAATCATTCCTGAACATCCAGATAAAATCCCCCCAAGCCATTATAGTCCTCAGGGATCATCTCAATTTTGTAAATGGTTTATTAAGAGTGGGGGTGTTCACCTTTGTCTGCAATTCCTTTGCAACTTTCTCTGCACTTGCCACCCAGGTACATCTCTAGGACAAATATATCACAGAGTTCTAAGGGGGCATATAGTCCAACCCCCTGCTCAATGCAGAATCAGCCTAAAGCATCCCTGGCAAGTGTTCATCCAGCTTCTGCTTGAAGACTGCTAGTGAGGGGGAGCTCACCCCCTGCCCCCCGGCAGCAAATTCTGAATTACTCTTACTGTAAAAAATGTTTCTCTAATAACCAGCTGGTACCCTTCCGCCTGTAATTTAAACCCATTATTGTGAGTCCTATCCTCTGTTGCCAACAGAAACACCTCCCTGCCTTCCTCAAAGCGATAGTCTTGTAAATACTTAACAAGAGGAATCATGATCCTCTGAAGATGCCAGCCACAGATGCAGGCGAAACGTCAGGAGAGAATGCTGCTAGAACACGGCCATACAGCCCAGAAACCACACAGCACCCAAGAGGAATCATGTCTCCCCTTAGCCTCCTCCTCTCCACACTGAACATTCCCAAATCACTCAGTGTTTCCTCTTAGGCTTGGTCTCCAAGGCCCCTGATCATCCTTGCCATTCTCTTCTGCACCTGCTTCATTTTGCCTACATCCTTTTTTAAAAGAAGCCTCCAGAACTGCACTCAGGTGTGGCCTGACCAATGTAGTGTGCAGTAGGACTATGACAACATACAGTTTGGATGTTATACTCCTATTGATACACCCCAAGCCACATTAGCCTTTTTTGCTGTAACTCACTGACTGTTCATAATTAGCTTATAGTCCACTCATACCCCAAGATCTTGTTCACACACATTGCTCCCCAGAAGTACATTCCCATCCAGTATATGTACTTGTCATTTTTTGTTACACAGATGTAGAACTCCTTGTTGAATGGCATTGTGTTCACTTTTCCAGTGTCTCATATGGACAACTGAAAGATCTAATTGAATGCTATTTCTATCTTCCAGGATGTTTGTCACTCCTCTAAATTTGGTAACATTTGCACATTTATTCAGTAGTTCCTCAACACCCTTGTTCAGATTGTTTATGAAAATACTGAACAGTACTGTGCTTAGAACAGAGGCTTGTGGCACTTCATTTGACACCTCCTTCAAATCAAATGAAATGCCATCGACAACTACTCTTTCTCCAAACAGTTCCCTATCCACCTAACTATCCAAGAGTCCAGTCTGCAGTGTTTCAGTTTATCTGTCAGAACAGCCAGCTTTACAGAAATCCAGGTATACACAATCTAGTAAATCATCACTGAGTCAAAAAAGAAAAAGGAAACTGGTGGATTCTGCGCAGGGCAAATATAATACCATGTTTCCCCGAAAATAAGACAGTGTATTATATTAATTTTTACTCCCAAAGATGCGCTATGTCTTATTTTCAGGGGATGTCTTATTTTTCTGTGTTCTGTTCGCTGGGCATGCTTCCAAACAAAAACTTTGCTATGTCTTACTTTCGGGGGATGCCTTATATTTCGCACTTCAGCAAAACCTCTACTACGTCTTATTTTCAGGGGATGTTTGCTCCCTTCCACTGTGCCATCCAAAATTAGAAAGAATCCACCTGCCATTGTCCTGCTGTTGCAGGGAGGCCCCTTCTTTTTTTATTTTGCACTAGCGGACCCGGCCACGCTTCGCTGTGGCTTATGTGGGGGGTGGCGGTGGGGGTTAGGAACAGAAGGGAGGAGGAAAGAGAGAGGCGTACCGGCTGTCCCCTGCGGGTTGGCGTGGGATGACCTGTCTTCCTCTCCCTGTGTGTCCTCAGCAGTTTGGATCAAGGCAGGGAAGGGAGGAGGAAGGGGAGTGGCATACCAGCTGCTCCAAGCAGCTTTGGTTGGCATGCTCCTCCTTCCTGTGCCGGTGATTGCCCACGGCTGTTTCCCCGGTGCGCTGAGGGTGGTGAGTTTGGCAAAGAAGGGGAGAGGCTGACTGGCGGTTTCATGGCGCTTTGCTGTGAGCGCTCCTCAGCAGGGGGCCTCGGCTGGCGGGAGCGCGCACGGCAAGGCGAAGGCAGCCAAGACACGGCCCCCTGTGATACGGCGGCCCCTCATTGGTCCGGCCCTGCGATATGCCGGCCCCTCATTGGTCCGCAGTGGCTTTCCCTAAACGTGAGTTTTACCGGGCTCAGGAGTGACCTCGGAGCCCGATGAAGCTGCCAAAACATGCCCACCAGGGGAACGGACGTCGTGGCCAAATTTGGTGGTGATTCATCCAGGCGTTTTGGCGTTAGGGCATTAGTAACATATACACGATTAGCTTTTTATATATATAGATGTTGCACATTCACAGTCATGCAGTGCAGACAATCATATTGTGGGGTGATTGGCATGGCTGTGAGGGTTCATTTCTGCATGCCTCTGTAGGTACGTATGTGTTGCAGGAAATAAAGAGAGAAGCTTTTCAGTGCGGATTGTTTCCATGAGCTCCAAATGCTGCCTGCATAGCATGCATGTGAATGGGGGAAAAGAAAATGGGTTCCCTCATAACGACTGCAACCCATTATACATTTGTGTGCGGAATTTATCTAAGTTGGTCTGGCTATATCTGTTAGGGACAAATCCATGCTGATTTCTCCAGATTAACAAGTTGTCCTTCCGTTGCTCACAAATGGACCCTTTTAAATTCTGCTCCAATATCTTCCCTGGGACAGAAGTCAGACTGATTGGCCTGTATCCTGGGTCATCCTTCCTCCCTTTTCCCCATCTCTAGATAGATTTGTTCTTCTTCAGGGAAAAAAACTAAGGCAAAATAGGCATTGAACCTTTCTGCTTTTTCTTTGCCTGTATCAGATTTTCTCCATTTTCACCTGTGGGTCAGTTACCAACGACTATCTCTAGATGAGCCTGTTCTCTTCTTCAGGTTAAAAACTGGGACAAAATAGGCCCTGAGCTTTTCTTCTTTCTTTCTATCAGAATTTCTTCATTTCTTCATTTTCACCCAACAGTGGGTCTATTGCCTCTTTTACATTGCATTTGTTCTTCACACATTTAAAGAAGCTTTTCTTATTGTAGCAAGCCTTCCTTGCCAACCTTAGCTCAGTCCGAACTTTAGTCTCTCTGATGGCTGACCCACCGTATCTAGCGACCTCAGATACTCTTCCTTAGAGATATGTCCTTCCCTCCATTTTTTGAACAATTCCTTTTTCTTCCTTAGATCATTATGGAGTTCTCTGTTCATCCACATTGGCTTCTTGGATCCCCTACCATGCTTACTGGAATAGCAACAGCTTGAGCAAACAAGAACTCTTGTTTTAGGAGAGACCATCCTTCACTTGCTCTTTTCCCTTCCAGCATTCTCGCCCATAGAATGATTCTCATCATGCTTCTGAGTTTATTAAAGTCTGCCTTACTAAGATATAACATACATGTTTGGCTACACAGTTTCTTGGCCCCACAGATCAAAAGAAATTATTGGAGGACATGGCCATTTCCCCCTAAGGTATCTACCACCTTCACCTCAATTACCAACTCTTGCCTGTTGATTAATATTAAGTCAAGAATGGCCAAACCCCTCATAGCTTCCTCCACCATTTGTAAAAAGAAGTTATCAGCCAGGTAGATCAGGAAGTTGTGTGAATGTGGATGCTTAGCAGCGTTAGTCTCCCAGCACACATCAGGCAAGTTGAAGTCACCCAAGGCCATGTTGCTTGGATACACTATCAAGCTGCTCAAGGAGGATAGCATCTGCCTCCTCACTCCTCAGGCAATCTGTAGCAGACTCCAACCAGAGTATTGTTTGTCCCTTTCTTCCTTTATACTCAACCAGATACTTTCACCCAGTAACACAGGGCCTGTTTCCCATTTTCAGACCATGCGTACACTTAAGTTACTATGATCTATTTATGACAATTCAGAAATAAATTAAAAAGAAAATTTTAATTAAATTAAAAAGTAAATTAAAAAGAAAAATTCTGAATTGTCACAAATAGATCACAGTTTCAGAGTAATGGACTTGCCACCAGGACCAAGCCTTCCTATGTACCCAGCGTTCACTGAAGTGGATCCATTCCCTCTTCCAAGAGGGTATTTGAGTTATAGCTTGCAAGAGATCTAATTAAAGTGATGGGACCTTTCCCTTTTTGAAAAAAAAGGAGTATGCCCAGTCACTCATTCACACAAAGATGTCCCCTTTTGAACAGAAAATCAGTGTGATAAACTACCGGTAAGTATTGTTTAGAGCAGGAGTCCCCAATGTGCTGCCTGTGAACACTACCTTTCCTGGTACGCACCAAGTGTTTTAGAAAGAGTGTGGAGCCATGTGGGGCTTTTGCTCAGCATGGCTTCTGATTTGCCATTGGAGATCTGCTTTTGCATATTTTAAAAAATGTCGCTTTGGGAGCAACTGCCACCACAGTACAAGGATCTTCACTTTGTGGCTGAGGGTAAGCCATTGTATAGCTGACTTTGCTTGCTGTAGCCTCTTCTTAGTGGCATTTTGTGGCTGCTCTTACCACATCATCAAAATTCAGTGGGTGCCCACAGGATCAAAAATGTTAGGGACCCCTATACAGAGACAATACAGAATGTAAACAGGCCTGATTAGAGATAGCATCAGCAACCCCGTCCTTCTTTGTGTTATTTTGTGGAAACACCAGTTGGCACAGCTTTGAAATAAAAGGCAGTTTACAACTTTTGTATCCAGGGACAGCAGGAAAACAACGGGTGATGGCTATCTCTTACTTTTCTGTTTATCCATCAAAAAAAAGTAAGGAAGGCTGGGAAAGAGACCTGCACACAGGATGTGAGTTTTTTCAATTTTTACAGCAGGAGAGACAAACCACTGTTCAATTTATAAAGGGGATCACAGGGGTAAAAACCGCTGCACATATGGCTCTCTCCTATGTCTTCATACCCTTTTTTGAATCCTACTCCCTAGGATTCAGCTTTTAAGGAAAATCAGGATCATTATGGACAAGAAGAAAGGGAGAAAAATATATTGTGATATTCTGAGTTTTAAATAGAAGTTGTCAGGCAGAAAAATTCGGATATTCTTACAAAGCAGCACTAATTGCAATAAAAATAACTAAGGTGGGGTAGTCAAATGCAAGAGCTTATTCAAATAAAACTTGTGGGAATTCACATTCAAAGATAACGATACCATCTGTTCTACATCATCATCTCTCAAATGTTCTCCCTTAATAACATCTCTCAAAATAGGTGTGGAAGATTACCTTTCACAGTATGCAGTGTGTCTTCATCTGTGTTGGCGAAGAGCTGAAGGATTTAAAGTGTGATGTTCTAGAAATGTTTGCAATCATTTTCAAGAAGGAGGGGAAACTATTGCAAAGCAAATAGAAGCCCCAGGATAAGGTACCCAGAAAATCCTTATTGTTGTCAATAAGAAAACATACTAAAGAAAATATATGTTTTTAAACTTTGCAAATTGTGGTGCACCCTCTGTTGGTGAAGACACTGGGCTCACACTCTCAAGAGCTGGAGTATTCAGTTCCTGAGGCTTTCCTGAGGCTTCCCTGAGGCTTCAGAAGCGAGAGAGGAGGACTCAAAGGTTGCCTCTCCCTCATGGCCTGACAGGTTTCTCAATACTACTAAAACAGCCAGCCAACAACCTCCTTCCTGGCCTTCTTTTCCTGCCACCCTCCCCACCCTCGGGTCCTCCCCCTCAACAAGGGCCTCTGGATCAGAGCCAGCCCTGCCCATCTTTGGTCCGATAGGCCAGCTGAGCTGTCTCTCTGACTTCCTTACTCCTACATTCCTGCTGGGTGACCTTGGGCTAGTCACAGTTCTTCAGAACTCTCTCAGCTCCACCTATCTCACACATTGTCTGTTGTGGGGAGAGGAAGGGTAGGAGTTTGTAAGCCACCTTGAATCTCCTTACAGGAGAGAAAGGTGGGATATAAATACAAACTCTTCTTCTTGTGGTAAAATGAGAGGGAGGTTGTCTCAGTTTTTAAAAATATAATATAAAATATAAATATATATTGAAGAGAATGGAAAGGACAGAGGGGAAGATGAAAATAGCTTAGAATGTGACATCAAAGAGCTGCTGATGTCTCTTTATTTAGATTTCACATTTAGATACTAGAAAAAACCAAAGACACATCATCTAAGCAAACACATCAAAGGACATTAATGAGCTTGAAACATGGTTTCTGACACATCATTTTAATCATACTTTTCTTGCAAGTGGAATCATATATTTCTGTATCATATAGTCTCGTCCCATGTTTTGCTCAGAATATTACTCCTAAACTTACCAGGTTCAATCATTTGGGAAGTTCTTGTGTACAGGTATCCCTGAAATGAATGAGTGCCATCCAAGAACACACAGTGTAAGATCTCTGTCCACAGGTGACAGTGGGGATAATTTCATAGATATTCTTCCTTTGCTGAACTGGGGAGGTGTATGCTGAAGCACCTGGGCTAGTTTGTTAAATTTTTATTTTATAACCTTTAATGGCAGAGGTAAAAAAGAATAAAATGGATCAAAAAAAATTAAAATCAGTTATTCGGTTTTGATGTACTTGTTAAAATAGAAAGAATTTTTTTTGCCACGTCTTCAGTTCATCTAGCATTGCAATCGTTTAGAAGCAGCCAAATCTTATCCGGATCAGAGGTGGATAAGCATCTGTTTAAGTGGGGCTTGATGAATAATCTCCTCTGCTTGATATGGTTAGTGCAGTACAGTAAAATATGTTTGGTGGACTCAACTTGCTGGAAGGGACATTTGCATAGTCTTTCCTGTAAAGGAACATGGGAAAATCTTCCCCACGTGACAACTGAAGGAAGGACATTTAGCCGGGCCTGCATAAAACATCGTTTCATAACTCATGAAGTAAGGTTGATAAGATATGCTGGCAATGTTCCTCTCAAAGGCACCTGGCCTTGTTTAAGTGATATAGGAAAGGCAGTTGTTGCTAAAAAAAATCACATTGATATACACAAATATATCCAAGCAAAATTGAAGTATAGTTTACCACAAACTGTAATGAAAGAGAACACCCACACACTTAGATTATCTCAAAGAAACTTGCAAGGTCCTTTTATATTAAAAAAAAGACTGACAGCTGAATACGAGAAAAGACAGAGAGAATTATCTGAAACAGAAGCTTAGCTAGAAAGGGAAAAGAAATTATCTGAGCTACAAGCTAATGGGAGAGAATCGGCTGGTATATGAGGTGCTGGCATTAAAAGGACAAGGGCTAATTGGAGAACCATCTAAAAGAAAAAAAGTGCTGCAAAGACTGTTTCTAAGGCAAGAAAGGCAATTTCAGATTCCTTCAGGGATTTAAGAACATTTGCATATAAATAATCTCACTTTAACTCTTCCACAGCAGAAAATTTTTTGGAGAATTCTGCCACCAATCATATCAGAATTTTTATTGTCTCAGGATGCACTATATATTTGGTTAGATGTTTCTACCATACTATGGAGAACTCCTCTTCAAATACATATAGCACTCTGGTGGGAAGGGCCACTGGTTATTACCTGGGAAATACTCTGTGCATGTTCAGAGGCACTATCTTATCCTCATGTCTGTCTATTGTATGGGCTATGGTGGTGTCCTCGCACCTGTTCCAGGACTGCCGTCAGTGTCAGTGAGTTCAAATTTCAAGTCTATAAAAGACCTTTGGATTGTTTCAAATGATCACTCATGACACAGTGGCCACTTGGTTCATCCTGGTAGGAGAGTGCATCTGTGGAGCCCCTGTGCATGTGGTCAGCTATGAACCACTGGCTGGAGTAAGATGATATCTCATGTCATGAAACAAGATCATTATAATGACATTTTATAAGCAGGTACACCAATGTCAGGTGCTTAGAATCATAAAACAAGACTGATATTATAGCCTCCTATGATTTAAAATTTATTACTTCTCATATGTATATTTTTGCCACCCTTCCAAATTTTAGCAGTCTGCATCTCTTCCAGCAAATGCCTTCTTCACCATGTAATATCCATAATTTTCCTGGGCATTATCAAAACTGCAGCTGAAATGGGGGCATGGGGGGGTGGGAGAATTAATACTTCTAACTAGAGGGATTGGTGATGTAATTTTTTCACTACTGTGATGTAGAAATAATTATACATTTATGCTTTTAAGATCTTGCTTATGTTTACAAATATGGATGAGAAATTATAGTTTTCATAACCATTAATGATCACTGCTGTTTGTTGCTGAACAACACATTCAATAATATACAATTTCAGTTTGATTACTCACAGTCCTATTCCTCAAGCTTTATTGAGTACAAGCATAGTGCACTGTAGGTGAATAATTATCATAATTAGGGAACTGCAAATAAAACAAATGGTGGTAAATCCCATAAGTGTTTACAAATTTCTATTACATATCTTTCTGTATGACAATGCCAAATGGTAGGGAGCAGAAATAACTCAATCATATTATTTGTGTTCATGGAAAGAGGTGCTGAAGTGCAAAGTGTCATGGCTGTGACTTTTCAAAGCTTGCTAGAATATGTTCTTGTAACCTCTGCTGCTTCTGTATTAGCAAATATATATATTTCACCCAGTAACACATTATGAGGAACGCATGGCTGCGAACATCAAAACCAGCAACAAACAGTTCTTCAAGTACATCAAAAGCAGGAAGCCAGCAAGGGAAGCAGTAGGCCCGTTAGATGACAAAGGAACAAAGGGTGTGCTAAAAGATGACAGGGAGATTGCAGAGAAGCTGAATGAATTCTTTGCATCTGTCTTCACCCAAGAGGAGGTGAGGAAAATTCCTGCACCTGAACCAAGCTTCTTAGGAGGCAATTCTGAGGAACTAGCGATGATAGTGGTAGACAAGGAAGAAGTTCTGGCAGCCATTGATAAACTAAATGCTACCAAATCCCCTGGCCCAGATTGCATTCACCCAAGAGTTCTTAAAGAGCTCAAGCATGAAATTGCGGATCTTCTCACTTTAATATGCAACTTATCCCTGAAATCAGGCTCCATCCCTGAAGACTGGAAGATGGCCAATGTCACACCAATCTTTAAGAAAGGATCTAGGGGGGACCTGAAATTACAGGCCAGTCAGTTTGACATCTGTTCCTGGCAAATTAGTAGAATCTATCATTAAAGATAAAATTATAAAACATGTAGAAAAGCAAGACCTGCTGAGAAAGAGTCAGCATGGCTTTTGCAGAGGCAAATCCTGTCTTACAAACTTACTAGAGTTCTTTGAGGGGTGTAAACAGGCATGTGGATAAGGGGGAACCAGTGGACATTGTCTACTTGGATTGGGGTGCTGCTTGACAAAGTTCCTCAACAGAGACTATTGAGAAAACTCAGCAATCTGGCGAATAAGAGGGGAAGTCCTCCCATGGATTAAAAAACTGGTTGGAGAAACAGGAAGCAAAGAGTGGGTGTAAATGGGAAATTCTCACAATGGAGAGATGTAGGGAGTGGTGTCCCCCAAGGATCCGTTTTGGGACCAGTGCTCTTTAACCTATTCATAAAATGACCTGGAAGTAGGGGGGGGTAGCGTGGTGGCCAAGTTTGCAGATGATACCAAATTATGTAGGGTGGTGAGAACCACAAAGGATTGCGAAGAGCTCCAAGCGGACCTTGATAAATTAGGTGAGTGGGCTAAGAAATGGCAAATGCAGTTCAATGCAGCAAAATGTAAAGTGCTGCACATAGGGGCAAAAAATCCAAACTTCACATACACGCTACAGGGGTCAGTGCTATCAGTCACAGACCAGGAAAGGGATTTGGGCTGCCTTAGTTGATAGTTCTTACGGGAATGTCAACTCAATGCATGGCAGCTGTGAAAAAGGCAAAACTCTATGGTTAGATAATTAGGAAAGGAATTCGAGAATAAAACTGCAAAGACAAGTCATGCCCTTATATAAACACGTGGAAGCGACCGCGACTTGGAGTACTGTGTCCAGTTCTGGTCACGTGATCTCAAAAAAAGGATATTGAGGAGATAGAAAAAGTGCAGAGAAGGGCAACGAGGATGATTGAGGGACTGGAGCACCTTCCTTATGAGGAGAGGCTGCAGCGTTTGGGACTCTTTAGTTTGGAGAGGAGATGGCTGAGGGGAGATATGATTGAAGTTGATAAAATTATGCATGGGGTAGAAATTGTCGACAGAGAGAAATTTTTCTCTCTTTCTCACAATACTAGAACCAGGTGGGCATACATTGAAAAATGGTGGGGGGAAGAATTAGGACTAATAAAAGGAAACATTTCTTTACGCAACGTGTGATCGGTGTTTGGCATATGCTGCCACAGGAGGTGGTGATGGCCACTAACCTGGATAGCTTTAAAAGGGGCTTGGACAGATTTATGGAGGAGAAGTCGATTTATGGCTACCAATCTTGATCCTCCTTGATCTGAGATTGCAAATGCCTTAGCAGACAAGGTGATCGGGAGCAACAGCCGCAGAAGGCCATTGCTTTCACCTCCTGCATGTGAGCTCCCAAAGGCACCTGGTGGGCCACTGCGAGTAGCAGAGAGCTGGACTAGATGGACTCTGGTCTGATCCAGCTGGCATGTTCTTATGTTCTTATGTTCTTATTTCAAGTCATCTGGGGGAGACTACACTCACAGTGCAATTCTAAACAGAGTTATACTATTGTAAGACAATTGATTTCTACAGACTTAGCAGGGTGTAACTCTATTGAGGATTGCACTGTCAGGTGACGTTTTTTATATTCTCTATGTTTACAGCTGATATTTTCATAAGCTTCCAACTGGAGTTGGAAGTAACTTTATTGTTACTTTTGTATCTAAAAACTGATGTAATGTAAGACATAAATGGGTATGTTTGAAAAACAGCTAATTGTGTATTAATATTACATTTTCTCAATATGAAAAGGGGAGTGTATATTTTTGTTCCTGAAGCTGAACAGAACTAAACAGATTGACATCAGTGCTAGGATTTTAGAGGGCAGTAGCCCTTTTGTAGTCCCCTTTAATCTCTGAAGGGTGGAGAGAGTGAATGAACAAAGAATTCCAGAAGCCTCTACTTGGGTAAAAGTCCAATCCAGATGGGGAGGGCAAATATCAGGAAGTGGCAAAAAGGTGCACTAAAGCGTTTGCTGCCTTTGCCAGTGCAAGGGGCACCCGTGCTGGTGGAGGGGATAATGGCATTGGCTGCCCCTCAGCTCCATAGCAGCACAAACTGGAAGTCTGCCACAAAGCTGTGCTGGCGTCTCAATAGGACATTGGCAGGGGGGGGGGTTGGGTGTTCCTGGGGGCGGAGCTGATGTTAGTTGGCTTCCACCACAGATTTGTGGCTGTTTGCACTGCGGTCCAGGTCCTGGACTTGCACCATCTGTTTGGGTGGCATAAGTCCATTAAGCCCTACGGAGGGCTTTCTAGCAGCATGTGTTGGGGGGGGGGACTTTTTCTGCCTCCCTGCACCACTGGAAAAAAGTCCAAGGATGGTGGGGTTTGGATTGGGCTACCTCTCTTAAAAGCAAGCCAAACCATATCACAATTGTTTTTTTAACAGTCACTTCCAACTCCTTGTCTAACTCCCTATGGTTTAATCAATTGATAATTCAATCATTTTTTAGAACAGTGCTGCCCAAGAACTGTATAATTTCCCCATCTACCCCACTCGTTAGGGTTACACTAATTCAAGCTCTTTTGGGCTGCATCAAATCAAACATGGTTGCCTTCCTTGAATGAATCCAGAATTCATGGGCTAAAGTATAACTTTATGCAAATCCAGCATGCCCCTGCCCAGATCAGCAGAAATTATGAAAATTAAAAATAAGTGGGACTTAATAAAATCAAAACAGTTTAACAATTTGTGAGACCTCGGCTACCATTCTGAGTTTCCAAAGAAATTGAAAACAATTTGCCCAAAGCAAAAGATGAAGAAGCCAGGTAGGGTGTGATCCCCCCTCTTATTCTGAATTAGTCGCAAACAATATCCTAGATTGATACTCACTGTTCCAGAAGAGTTTAAACTATCCCATCAAAGGAACCTTGACAGCATTAGAGCCTTAGGATCAGGATTCCCTTGCTTCTGTCGGAGCTGATCCATGATTGTGTATATATAGCATGGCCAACCATTCTCTTTTCTAGAGGACAGTTAACCTTTTGCTTTGTGCATCTGACAGCCACTAGAATTCTGAAAGTCACTGTTTTGTCCTTTCCCTGATTATGAATAGAAGGAAGCAGGTTGGAGGCCCTAACTGGCATCATGTTCCCATCTGCAGCAGAGTTTCCAACTGAGTTCAAGAATAAAAGCATAATTCTCTGGGAAGTGGGCTGCTCTAGGAGTGACATTCTAACTTATGTGCATCTGTGCTTTTATTATGCATGGACTGAGTTCCTGTAGCACCTCAAACACAATGCTTTTCCGTGAAGTCCATTCACACATTCAGGTGCCAGTAGTCAAACAATGTACATACGTGTGTGCAAATCAGACTTATGAACTGAATAATCCAAGTTCAAACCCTGAAGCTCTTCTAGTAATGTAGTAATCATAAGATGTCTCTGTAGTGCTTTCTCAGGCTTTAGAAAAAAAAACAATGTCTATATCTGCAGCACAAGAAGTGGTTGAAAGATTTTTCTCTCCAATTCCTTTCCCTTGTGTAACCTCACAGCTCATTACTAAGAAGGAAGAGTACAGAACATCACTCCCCTCCCCTCCAAAAAATAGTCAGAAAGCTAAAGGACATGCTGCTTTCCTCTCTGACAATGGAAACTCCTAGAACTGGACTAAAATTGAAAAGATGCTGTAACAAGAGACATACAGTTAATCCTGAAAATGGATTTAAATCTTCCTGGAAAAGCTACTGTATTTGGTATCCTGTACTGTGGTAAACCAAAATATTTAAGGGCCATTAGTAATTACCATAACATCCCACTGGTTAACTGTGGCATACATATGACTTATTCAACAAAACCCACACATAAAACAAAATGTTTATTTTTAAATAGTTTGAAATATTTTTCCAACCATCAGCTCATTGTGAGTTGTTTTTCTACTACTACCTTCCAGTCCAGCACCTAAAAAAAAAAATCCCCTCTGCCATAAAGAATTTTAGGTGTGCAGAAAAGAATCTATGTTTGGACTAACAACTTCTGTTAAATTAATTAAAAATGAAGCATTTCCTTGGTACTTCCCAATCTAAAAGACATACCCCTCTATTCTACTTCCCACAATGTTTATTTTAACTGGCTGTATAAACATTGCTTGGGATGTTAGACTAGAATTAATGTTGACATGTATCTTGAGCTAACAGTCTTCCACTTAGTCACCAGTCAGAACCAAGGCTTTAGTATGAGCACTTTCCATCTTACACTGCAACATATTTCAGACTGCTATACCAAGACAAACTAAACTCTAAAACAAGATATAGCTTCTCAAACAAACAAATAACAAGACCTTTAATTGCCTCAATACACCAAATAAAACATATTCAGAAAAATCAAAACAGATTCTGAATATAGTAAAATTACTCATGAGAGCTAAAAGATACAGCTTCTCAAGAACCGAACAGATCTCACGTATACCATTTTACACTCCCACCTCTCTGGGAATCCTGTAAATGCAACAAGCACAAACAATATGTGTCACATGTGCATCCATCTATACATCCATTTGGCTGATCTTGTCATATTTCCACCTCTTCAAAGGAACCATAATTGATTAATAAACAAAATTAATCCATTGAAAACTGATGCATGCATATAGCTCCGTCAGGATGACAGTATTAGAATCTCAGGTAGAAACAGGACAAGTTCACACATAATTGGAAATGTATGTTACACATATGGTAGGTTCTAGGTCTTTGGAGTTCCATGTCCTTTCCCTCTGCACATATAAGCTCTAATGAGAATCAAGGCATACATATCTATACAAGTAGACTCTGTTAGTGCAATCCATGTAGTTCTTTGTAGAGGTGGGTAGCTGAGATGGTCTCAGCCACAGGGCATCCGGAACAATTTTCCCAGGGCTCACACTCAAGTACCTCAGCCATCCAGCTGCTGCACTACTGAAGGCCTCTCTGGAGATCTGGTGAGTGGTGGCCTTAGGGCAGCAGGCACACTCCCACCTCTCTGGGAGGCAAACTGGCCTTAGAAAGTGTCCTGCCTCCAGCTCATCCACAGCCCAGACCCTGATGGTAGGTGAAAGGAAAACTTCTTGGTTTTGTGTAGATACGCCCAGTCTCCGTCCAGGAAGACCCCAACATCCTGCTCCCAGTCTTTCTGGATAGAACCATCGCTTCCAACACTGGGTGTCCCTTGATTCCATGGAGTGGGAAGTTTGGTACACAGAGCACTTCTGTCTTATTGGATTCAATTTCAATTTATTGACCCTGCTCCAATCCATGATGGCTGTCAGGCAGCAGACCAGCACTCGGACAGCCTCACCTGATGCAGATGGAGCTGAGTGGAATATCTAGGTGTTATCTGCATATTGATATCCTCTGATGACCTCCCCCAGCATCTTTATGTAGATATTGAATAACATAGGAGACAGGACCGAGCCCTGAGGAACTTCATAAGAGAGCTCCCAGGGATCTGAGCACCTGCCCCCCATGTCTACTTTATGGATCCTGCAATCGAGGTAGGACAAGAACCACTTCATTACAGTGGACCTCAACTATCCTTCTGCAACAGCTTCAGAAGGATACTGCGGTTGATTGTATCAAAAGACACCGAAAGATCTAGAAGTACCAAAGGGACAACTGACCTCTGTCCCTTTCTCTGTTGAGGTCATCCATAAGGTAACCAAGGCTGTCTCCATCCCAAACCCCACCTGAACCCCGACAGACATGGATTTAGAAAATCAGTTTCATCTAAGTGGACCTGCAGCTGCGCTGCCCCCACCTGCTCCAGGACTTTCCCCAAAAAGAGGATATTGGCTACGGGGTAATAGTTGTTGAGATCTTCCAGGTCCAAGGATGACCTCTTCAGGAAGGGGCATACCACTGCCTCCTTAAAGACATGAGACAACTTCCACTCCCTAAGGAGGCATTCACCACCTCCATGACCCACCCAGACAATCCCCCTAGTTAGATTTAATTAGCCATGATGGCAAGGATCTAAGGAACAGGTGGTTGGCTGCACCCCTGCAAGCAACTTGTCCACGTCTTTGGATCGCAACAGTTGAAACTGATCCTGTACAAACTAAGCAGACGGTTCTCTGGAGATCACCTCAGGATCATTCAAAACCATGGAGTCCAACTCCATACAAATCTGAGCAACTTTGAAGTGAAAATATTTTGCAGAATCATCACAGCTGACCTCTGAGAGCAGAACTATATGTAGATGCAATAGAGGTGGAGAAGTGAACCCCCTTCGCCATCTTCACCACCATCTGGTAGATTCCATAATGAGCTCTCACCAATGTCTGGTTAGATTCACAACAGGTTTTCCTCCACCTGTGCTCAATCTGTCAGCCCAACTGCTTCATGGCCCTTAGCTCTCCCATATACCATGGTGCTGTCTGGGCTCTACCAGTAGGCTGAGGGCAGTAAAAACAGTGCAGGATAGCTTTGGGTGCTGCTTGCCACTCAAGGCGTATGGATAACATGCATTAACAGGTACAGTATGAATTGCACGACCTAAACCCAGGACCAGGTATCTGCAAGAAGAAGTAACAGAGACAGACACAATGCAATAAGAAACAGCTTTTAGGTTCTGGAAAGCTATCAATAGGTGGATTCTGAATCAAGAGAAGAAATTCTAACAGTCTATCTTAATAAAACTATTCCAATTATGGTCACCAGTATAATAAAGTATCTGCCCCTGTTGAAATCATTGTTATCATTGTCACTAGTCAAAGACAGAATAATATGTCTGGGGCAGGGGCTGATGGGATTTATAGTCCATGAACATCTGGAGAGCCGCAGGTTGCAGACCCCTGGCTGGGGAAACATGGCATCTATGGCTGAAAAGTTATTTTAAAATATCTATGCAACAATATCAAGATATCGAAGTGTATATCCAAGTTTTCTTTCCCTAATCCTACAACTGCAGGTAAATTATCATCTCAGGCTCTGTGCAGACATTTACTTTCTTTGTATTGGGATGATGGGGGTGGGGGTGAGGTCTTATCCACTGACTCTGCCTCCTCAGTGCATCTGACTTATATGTTGTGGTCAAGGTCCTAGTACTATGGCCTGTGTATGTGCATCACAATGGGTGTAGGTTCTATAAGCATGATTTTTACCCTCCATTCTTGCAACATGCTGGTTGGGCATATACCTATATACATAGACGATGGGTGCACTGTGAGTGAGTAGAGCCAATCCTGACTCCCATAACTATGCATAAACATCCACACAATTTGAACATCTGCTCCGGGTTTGAAATTTGCAGTTGAAACAGAAAATCAATGCTGTATAGTTCCAAACCTTGGCCACTGAAAGAATAATTTAAAGGAAATGAATATGGAAAAAAATTGAAACTGATGAAAAACAGCTACTCTCTCTCAAGAGGCACAAGCTAAATGATGTTGTCATTAGTGATACAAGCACTGAAACAAAATTACTTTGTCATATATTAATAAACATCTCCATTTTCAAGTGGGTTGTTATAGGAAAGTACAGAAATAGCAAAAAAGTACAAAAAAGTATGTACACTTCAGAAAAGAACAGATTGTCTCAATCTAGAAATGGCAATTGAATTGTGAAATTGTATAAACTCAACTTCAGTGTAATAACCACTGAAAAATAAACAGTTTCTCACCCCATAACATCAGTGTGTTCCTTCTGTAACTCAGTCAAACAATCCAAAATTAAATCCTGGCATATGTAGCTTTGCCTTTAAACCTCTTTCTGGAATGGTAAAATGGTACAAAACCCAATGTCTGATTATATACTCCCTGAACTTCTATCTCATCTGCAAGAACCAAACATTTGTAAATTTTTATTTTGCTACGGTATATTTTCTTTGTGTATTTACTGTTCTATATAATTTTTCTTGGTTAGCAATCTTGAGAACTAACCTATTCTTTCATTAGCCTATCACAATATAATTTGATATAAAATACAACTATATTTTCTATTCTGTTATGCAAAATCTGTTGGGCATCAATGACTGGAAAGCTCCAAGATCAGTTTCATGTCTCTTCTTACTCCCTGAGTCCCACTCAATGCTCTTTGGATTCCCTAAACCAGGTTACTATGTGTCAGGGAAAAGAATTAAACAAATAGCATTACTTCATTTACCGTTATTCCCATTAATTTTCACTAACTAAGAAACATGAATGGGGCTTTCAAGATTTGCCCCCCCTTTCAAAACACACACACTTAGTTGGATAGCTTGGGGTGCTGCCCTAGAAGTGACTCCATAGCCCTAGAAGTGACTCCATAACAATGCCACCTGCTACCAGGAACGTTCAAGTATGTGGTAGATAATCTAGTAACAGATTCAAGGTCATATAGCCAGCTTTGTAGAAGAAGCTTCAAACCATGGAACAGGCCCACTTAACTCAGGTCTCTCAGATCCTAGTATAACACTCCAACTATTATACAGGTCTCATGAAAGAAACTTGGCTTTACTATTGTTATTTTCATTTATAATCCATTTTTCTCATTGGAACTCAAGGTGAACTACAAATACGATGAAAACTTTCAATCAATCATTAAACAGATTATAACATATGATACCATCAGGCAATTAGTGAGTGGGCGATAAGAATCTAAAAGCAAAGATTATAACAGCAAAGATTCCTAATAAGACAAAATAATGGAGTTGGGATTGGACTGTAGAACAGGGGCAAAAACCAGAGCACCATATGCAAACGTATCTGTTTAAGGCAACAAGAAAATCAGTGTAGGAAATACTTTATCTGTAATAGAACCATTACACTGAGCTGAACCATTACACTGCAGTTTTCCTCCTTCTACAAGAACATCCCATTGAGCAATTCTGTTTTGCACATTTTGCAGAATTATAGAAGCACAGCAGGGCTTCTTGCGGTAGACCATTCTACAGGGTGGGGCCACTGAGAGAATGCATGTGAACAGGCAATTGCCCATTTTGCCTGTGTCAGGGTGGCACTGAATCAAAATGATTTGCTCAGTTGTTAGGAGCTATCACAGGGAAACACAGCAGGAGAGGCTTTATTCATTCCTCTACTAGAGGTTTTGTGCGGTTTGTACAATGCACAAAACATCACTGCCATCTTGAGGGTAAAAACAAACAATTAAAATCAATGTAGATTCATTTTACTGGATTATATTTGGGTTTTTTTGGTTTTTTTTGCTTACAAGATGGAATCTGTGACTGAAGTTAAAGACACTCTGGAATCAGCCGGTGTGTAATTACACAAAGTGGTGCCTGCAGCAAGCACTGAGATTACTCCCCCTCCTTCACCTGGACTCCATTGCAGTGGACCACCAGATTTTTTTTGGGGGGGGGGGGGGGCACAGTGAGCAACCTTAGTTGCATTAGCTACAAGGAAGGAAGGAAGCCTGTGTTGCTTTAAAATTAAGTTTATTGTATTTCCTAGTGAGTGGTGGCCGGATGGAGACTGGGGCAGGAACAAGGCCAGGGAAGGAGTGCCTTCCTTGGCCTGTCCCGTCCCCAGTCTCTTCCCAGCTGCAGCACCACTCTCTTGCCTGGTAGTAAGTTAAGCTTAATTTTAAAGCCAATTTTAATTTTAAAGTGGGTGATGAGGTGGCGGTAGCAGAAGGGGGGATTGTGGGTGACAATCCCCCCAAACTCCCTGCTGATGCCGCTGAAGCTCTCTCTTTCCCCCTTTCTTTTTTATCGCTTTCTCTCCCTCCCTGGCCTGTCCCCGACCCCCATCTCTTCCTGGCTGAGCTGGTAGTAAATTAAGCTTAATCTTAAAGCAGCCAATGGCAGCTGTGGCGTGGAGAGAGCAGTGCGCTGGAGAAAAAGTTGGCAGGGAGTGCAGTGCCCCAGGTCCTAACTCCTGGTGGTAGGGGAGTTGATACCTGGGTCTTGAGCCCCTCTGCCCCCCGCCCAATGCCTATGGAAATCAGAACACCAGTATAATTGTGGTTACTTGTCCCTGTGGTTTCCTCTGGAATTCCAAGTGTGCCTGAATTTTGGGGGCCCTGCTGGATCTTGGAGGAGGAGTCTTGGTGACCAAGAGTGACATTGTTCCATGGTTGGATGCTGACAGAAAAGGGAAAGCTGTCCCAGCTCCAGTGCCCTTGTTTTCTCATCTCTCACATCCCACTTTTCATGAAGCCTTTGGTTTATCCCTTTAGTATTCATATGAGCAGCATACTCTAATCTGGAGAACCAGGTTTGAGCTCTCAGTCCTCCACATGAAGCCTGTTGGGTGACCATGGGCCAGTCATAGTTCTCTTAGAACTCTCTCAGCCCACCAGAAGACAGGCAATGGCAAACCACTTCCTAATGTCTCTTGGTTTGAAATCCTCCGGGGTTGCTATAAGTCAGCTGTGACTTGATGGCACATACATGAGTAGCTACAGTGGCAATATTCAGCATAGTTATAAAAGATCCACATCTACCATTGATGCATTCAGTTTAAAAAAACCAAAAAACATCTAAACCAGGATTTCTATACAAAAATAGAGTAAATGGATGCAGAGGTTCTTTGCAAACAGCTTGAAATTCAAACCGCTTCTCTTATCTGCTTCTCCACAAGCAGTTTTTGACCTCTGATGGACAATGACATAGCATGGGGATGAGAACGCATGGACTATTGCCAGACATGGTGGGGTAACCCTAAGCACTTTGTGGTCCTAGTCTTGACCTCCCCTGCATCAGCGGTAACGTTAAAAGGCCCAAAAGCACTTTCAAAAATCAATCTGAAACAATTGCCTCTATTTTAGAAGGATTAATGTTTAAGACTTTCCCCACTGAAATTATTTCTATTTTGAGAATCTAAGCAATTGTCCAGGATGAGCCAGAGAGATGAGTTCAGAACATCGTACCACATGTTTCTTAATCTGAAGTTAGCAATGAGCAATTGGGTCAAGCTGACATGAGTCATCTGTGAGGTCATTGTAAGCATGACCTGCTCCAGACAGCTGCACCTCTCAAAACCATGATAAGTAAAACAATCCTGATCTGCAAAGCATATTTGGAGACCACATATACCACAGGTGTCCAGGGGACCATAGCTTCCCTTATACGTCAAAACTGACAGGACCTCATCTGATATTCATTCCTGTGGTCTCAGTCTCATTTTTATTTTCTTATCATTACATGGACTAGCTATATACTTTTGGATCTTTCATCATGTATGGGAGACGGAAAAAGGAAAATGGAGAGGATTGGAAAACTAGAACATCAACTTTGTTCTGTTTTCTGAATGGGTTACAGTATAATCCTGGAGTGGGGGGGGGGGCTGCTCAGGAGGTAGCGAGCCACCAATGTTAATGATATTTGTGCCAGCATAAGGAGAATTTATGCCTGCACAGAGGCACTTAATTTCTTTCTTTCTTTCTTTCTTTCTTTCTTTCTTTCTTTCTTTCTTTCTTTCTTTCTTTCTTTCTTTCATCTATCTATCTATCTATCTATCTATCTATCTATCTATCTATCTATCTATCTATCTATCTATCTATCTTACGCTGGTGTTGGGGAGTCACATGGCAGAGTGATACCGGGGTGCCACGGCTCCACCAGTCCTCGCCCTTTACCTTCAAGATTCAAGATTCTAATACTAATGTTTAAAGCTCTAAATGGTCTTTGTACCTGCAGGGCCACCTCTCCATATATGTCCCCCAAAGAGCATTATGCTCAGCAAATAACAACTTACTGATGATCCCTGGTCTGAGAAGTGTCTGGCTATCCTCAACCAGAGCCAGAGTCTTATCTGCTCTGGCCCAGCATGGTGGAATGCTCTGTCAAATGAAGGGCCTTGCAGGATCTGCAACAATTCTGCAGGGCCTGTAAGATGGAGCTGTTTCACCAGGTGTATGGCTGAGGTAAAAGTTTAACAAAGTTCTTCCATAAAGTTCTCTGGTGTGAATATTGTATATATCAACATCAATCAACTTCCAAAGGACATCAAGGTACCTGAAACAGACCCTGTTAACAATAGTAAAGATATGTATAATAAATGTCCACTATGCTGACTGGAACCCAGATGTGGATCAGTCTTGAAATCACTTAAAGTGCAGAAAAGATGGAACTGAGCTATAGTAAACAAGAACACAGGAAACTATATTGCAGAGGGAGGCATACAGACAAAAATGTGAAAAACGATTCTTAGTATCCGAGATTGGTAATGTGGAATAGCTGGGTCAGAAGAAGAATCATTTAAGCAGGAAGGAATTAATCTCCTCTCCACCATTAATTTCAGACTACACATATCTGAAGTTGTCAGGTCTCAGGCTTGGAGTTCAGGGCTTTGGGAAGAAATTTCAAGATTGTCAGCAAGTCCACATACTTGATGGCTTGTTTTAAAGCTTCTATGCAAGCCTGAATGTGGAGATTACTGCATAGATACATTAGAGATTAACTGTTCAGTTACACTGTTAATATGGCACATAGCAAACCTGCATGGCTGTTTGTTTTTGGTGTCAAGAATAATGCATTTCTTCAAAGCCTCATGATTGTGACTGAGATGGAATGGGCTTGCTTTGCCTGGCAGGCCCTATTCCACTCTTGAGCCTCTCCTAGTGGTTGCCAACACTTCCTGGAGAGGGCTAGGTTTCTCTCTGGGTAAACCGTTGCCACCACCTGACCATTTGAGGAACTGCACACTGGGGAAGGTCAGGGTTCCCCAACTTCCTTTCCAACCATGAGGCCTAGCCTCAGTTTCCCTTGGTTCCCCTCTGCTGGGTTCCATAGGATAGATTGGAGGCCCCAGAGGAAAAGTTGTTTGCCAGCTGCCAGTCTTCCTCCCCCCTCCTATTTAGATATCACATCTAAGATGGTGGGGCATTTGTGGTAAAGAAAACTGGTCCCCGCATCTAAGATTTACAAAGTATTTATTAAAAATCAAATGGTCACAAGTAGGTTTTAGCACTGCTCCAGATTGAGCAAGGGTTCCAAAACAAAGGAGATATAAGCGCAAAATCCCTGTCCCTCTCTCTAAACATACCCTAGCAGTTGTTGAAAATAGGGTAGGCCCTTAAAGCTTAAAAGGTTCTCAAAGAGTTCCCATTACCTGGAAGGTTGAATGAGCTCCCTGGATGAGCACATGGTTTAACAATGGCTGCTCTCTCTCTACAGCCCCAGTAAGGGGTCTGCTCCCTTCAGTGACCCAGGAGAAAGAGAAAAAGACCTCACCCCTCTCTTCCCAGAGTTTTATCAGTTCCCAGACCCCATCCTCTTTTGACCTGGTCAAGCTGGGTCAAGATATCTTTCCCCCCTAGGTCAGGTAGCTCTTCCTGATGTCCCTCTGGAATTTCCAAGTCCTCCAAATCTATGATACCTGATTGGAGAAGGGGAGGAAAAAAGGGAGGGAGAAGCCATTTCTCTACAGTGACTATACACATTCACAGACACTGTGGTAGAATTGCGAGGGTGGGGGCACTGTAGCCCTAAACTGTACAAAGTGGTGCCTGAGGCTCCAGCCCCCCCCCCCCATGTCCTCTAAGTACTCCAGTGGTCAGGGTTAGAAGTTTCCAGCTGTGCCTAAAGTGTAACAGCTATGTTCTGTTGGTCAGGTAAGTATAGAGATCTTGGCTCCTAATATTTCTGTGAGGTCTGGCTGCAGAGTGTCTGCCAATCGCATGAATTGATGATGTCACACATACTCATTTGTTTATCAACAGGATTTTGCCCATGCACGTTGTTCAGTGGTCCTATGAGCTAGCTCAGACCCCCAAAGTTCCTTGTCCAAGTCACTGACAGTTCAATCCAATTTTTTTTAAAAAAAACAAACCTCCTCTTCCTGCCCAGAACTCTAAATGTGCAACAGAACCCTGTTTCTAAGCAGAGGGACTTAATGAATCAAGACTTGCTATTTCCAATGCATCATGTTCTTTTCATATTAACCAGAAAGAAAATTCTGTGAATCAAACCACCCATCATTCATCCAGCTATTTCAAAATTTATGATGGCGATGGCAGCTATGGGTCAGAGTAACCATTCTTAATTGGGTGTTATTATTACAGCTTGTGGTACTTGACCCAGGGCCCTAGCCAGGAGGTACATCCAACATAATGCAAATTCCATTCAAGACCTTGAGTTGGGTTCTCATGTTACTTGAGAAGATGCTGTTCTTGGCTGTGTTTCATGGGACAGGAGGTGAAGGTGTAAAAGGAAAAGATTCTATACATGTTAGCCTCCATGTTGTCGACTGCTTCTGCTCTAGCCTTAAAAAGCTCCAAAAACGCAAGGCTTCCGCTGCATGTGAAAAAAAAAATCACTTTCACAACATAAAGCATTGTCACAAACAACCAGGGCTATTCTCTTCCTCTGACCATCAGTGGATGGCAAACTGAAGTAACATAAATGGGAAATGTGCATAATTTCCATTCTCAGTTAAAGCCTAATCATCACTCTGTTTTGATAACTCAGACTTTAAAGGCACCATCAAAGAAACCCAAATCCTCTTTTGTTTTTGTTTTAACACAATATCCCCACATGGCTTTTCTCAGGACAGCTGCTCTAGATCTAACCTCCTCTAACGGATGGCAGTGAAGAAATAACTTCACAGAGGTAGGGAAAGAGGTTTGAGCTATCAATCAAGGTAGACAGTGTTATTCAAAAATGATCAGTTGGACTACATTAAAGAAAAATCTGCATTAAAAAGACATCAAATGTAGATATTTCTGATACTTCTTAATAACCCAATGGTACAAGTGTATCAAAGGAATACATGCATTGATAGTGCAAGCATAAGCAGAGTTACATATACACACATGCAGCCATATACACACCCTAGGAAGGTCCTACGATGCTGACCTAAAGAATGTCCATTGTTTGTACTGTTTATTTAAATTTCTGGCTAACTTAACCTCAGACTCACATTAGGTATGTAAACTATCTAGCAGGGACCAAAGTAAATCAAATACATCACAACTTCCAACATGTTTAAATGCTAAGCAAAAACCACAACAAGATCTTAAATGCAAAACTTCAGAAAGATGCTTAGTTTTAGACTTGGGAATTATTAATTTTATCCCACACTTCCCTTCCTCCCAAAAGTTCAGAGTGGCATACAATCAGCTCAGATTTGTTCTCGACTTTGCCCTGGCTAATTTTTTTTTAAGCTTGTGAATTGAGCACTGCAAGCTATTTGATCTACCCTTGGGCACACTCCAGCTGCTACTTGGGGTTTAAATGCTGTTTTATTGCATTTTCCATCCTCTCAAAACTACCATTTGACTTTGCGGGGCGGCCGGGGATGGGGGGGAGGTGTACAACAGAATAATTAATCCAGAGTAGTTATGTTGACATCTAGTAGTATTCTCTGCAAAGGGCACAGGCATAACATCACCTATTAGGCATTAGGAAAGACAGCTTTGTGATAACAAAGCTCCATTTCACATTTGATTTGAAACCCTCGAGATGCCACTGGCTCCAGTTTATTCTTCCTAGAAATGGTCTGTTATTGCCAGAAGGCGCTGAAGGTGCGATTTTCAGGAATTAATAAGAGTCATGTCTCAATACCAAAATTTGCTGAATACCGAACAACAGAAGGTTTAAAGATACATTATGTATAAGTGTGTTTAATGGAACCCTAGCACTATTAGTTGAAAATAAAAGCAATTTCAGGAGAAGAAGACTTTAATCAGTGGATGGAAGCCAGGTGGCCCACCCTATCTCCACGTGGAGATGAGAGTGGTAAGGATCCATCTGAGCCTGGCCTCACCCACATTCAGATTGACCATGCAGCCTCTCCTGCTCTAGCTTTATACTTTTGGTTCCACCCCGCAAAGCTAGAGGGGTGTCCATGCAGTGTGTGTCCATGCAGGGTCCATGCAGTGTGTAGTAAGCTCCTGAGAAATAGTATTAGGGACTCTCTAGACACTTACAGAGTCCCTTTTCTTCCACTCTGATTAACACAATCCATTCACAGATTTCAAACATTGTGCCTTGCAGACAAACCTGAGCCCTGAATGTCACTTTTTAGGGGTCGCCTCTTGTATGCTACAGGCATAGTAGCAGATATCCACAGAAGATGGGGAAACCATGCAAGCTTCCCTGAGCTTCTTGGAGAAAGGGTAAGATACAGACATGACTGATATTTTCTGTCTGCATATTTGTGTGCAGTTATTATTATAAATGCATATAAAATACTTAACAGAGGTTTTTATTTATTTATAAGTATGAATGTGACTTGTATTACCTCAGGACTCATTTGGCCTTATAACAAAATTTCTCATTATTGACCTGGCATGCTAGCATACTCAAAGAATATGCATGGTGACAGCCACTCACATAATTCTGTCAACATGTTCAATCTCCAAAGAATGTTGAAGAACATACACAGGTGAATAATTTTAACCAGGTATGTGGGCACAGGTTGATTAGCACACGTGTTCTCCATTTGGGTGCTAAATATATTGACTCTCCCATCCCATCCATAATGTGCCATCCATATTTATTAGACACTATACCAAATTTCTCTGATCAGTTCTCTCGACATCTGAAGTTGATTATCCAAATTGACCAATCTTTACACAAAATCCTCATTTGTGAATATTCGGTATATATTTTCATTTGAATGTGAGCAATCATAATTTATATATATTGACCAGTCAATACACATTGTATGTGTTAGGTATCATCAAGTTGTTTCCAACTTAGAGTGACTCCATGAATCAATGCCCTCCAAAATACACATACACATTAACCTCCAAAATACACATACTTAGGCTATAGAAATGTTCATGGAAACAGCAGCAGCTTACCTGACTCTTGTCATTCTTTTTTTCCTTTTCCTTTTTTATTTTATTTTTAGTACAAAAGAAAAACCAAATCTACCAAACGATAACAATTGCATTCAATAACAATATTACCATTTCCAATCATAGAAACCAAAAATAACTATTTGTTCCTAACCATAAAATATCACATTCATAAACAAATCCCAATATGACTAACATCACCTGGAACAATATTTAAAACTAGCAGACCCGGCCACGCTTCGCTATGGCTCAACCTACCTTCGCGGTTCTCGATGGGGGGCGGCTGGCTTCCTCCTTCCTCACCTCCATTGGTGGCTGTGACAAATGCCCATATTTGGGAAGTGGTTTCCAGGGAGAGACTGCCCTGAAATAGTTAAGTCCTGCCCAGTCCTGATTGGCTGAAGAAAATTGCCAGGGAAAAGAAAAGGAGGCAGCTGGAGTGCTGTGGGTCAGGGACTTAGGTATAGATATTTTATGGGGGGGAGTTGGGGGCCACACCCCCACCCGCCCCTAGGGCATGGCCATGCCTCCCCAAGCACCGCCTCTGGCCTAGCGCTTATAAAAGCAGCTCTCCGAGGTCGGGGATGGCAGACTCCCCTGCCCTGCCCTGCCCTATCCCTCCCCTCTGGGCAGAGGCATAGAGGAAAAATGGAGCCTGGTGCAAAATCTGAGTCCCAGGCAGCCGCTGTGATGCTGGAATCCACCCCCAAACAGCATCATTTTCAATGGTGTTTAAACTAGAGAGCCCAAATTCTCCTTTTAAATCCACCTTAAAGGGAGAATCTGGGGTCCCTAGTTAAGCAACATTGAAAGTGATGCTGTTTGGGGGTGGATTATCCCCCACCCTGAAACAGCATCACTTTCAATGTGGCGTAGTGGTTAAGAGCAGGTGCAGTCTAATCTGGAGGAACCGGGTTTGATTCCCTGCTCCGCCACTTGAGCTGTGGAGGCTTATCTGAGGAATTCAGATTAGCCTGTGCACTCCCACACACGCCAGCTGGGTGACCTTGGACTAATCAAAGCATTTCGGAGCTCTCTCAGCCCCACCCACCTCACAGGGTGTTTGTTGTGAGGGAGCAAGGGCAAGGAGATTGTAAGCCCCTTTGAGCCTCCTACAGGAGAGAAACTCTTCTTCTTCTTCTAAACTGAGGACCTCAGATTCTCCCTTTAAATCCATGCCGAAGGGGGTGGATTTAAAAAGAGAATCTGGGGAAATTTGGGGGGTGCCTGCTGACAGGGGTGCAATGGTTAAGCTAGAAGTACCAAACTTTCAGGGTATCTTTAGGACTCTCCTAATGATACCACGCAGGTTTGGTGAAGTTTGGGTCAGAGGGTCCAAAGTTATGGACCCTCAAAGGTGTAGCCCCATCTCCTATTAGCTCCCATTGGAAACAATGGGGGATGGGGGCACCCCTTTTGGGAGTCCATAGCTTTGGACTCCCTGGACCAAACTTCACAAAACCTGGGTGGTATCAATAAGAGACTCTCCTGATAGTACATCCCAGGTTTGGTGAAGTTTGGTTCAGGATGTCCAAAGTTATAGACCCTCAAAGATGTATCCTTCATCTATTATTTCCGACTGAAAACAATGGAGGGAGGGCACTCCCGTTGGGAGTCCATAGCTTTGGACCCCCTTGACCAAACTTCACAAAACCTGGGTGGTATCAATAAGAGACTCTCCTGATAGTACATCCCAGGTTTGGTGAAGTTTGGTTCAGAGGGTCCAAAGTTATGGACCCTCAAAGGTGTAGCCCCCATCTTCTATTAGATCCCATTGGAAACAATGGAAGATGGGGGCACCCCCTTTGGGAGTCCATAACTTTGGACCCCCTGAACCAAACCTCACCAAACCTCGGTAGTATCATCAGGAGAGTCACCCAAACAATCCCTCAAAGTGTGGTGCTCCTAGCCTAAACAATGCACCCCCTGCAAGCCAAAAACCGAAAAACACTAAAAATGTTTTAAAAACCCACAAACGGGTGGCTGGGGCTTCGGACATGAATGGGGGGGGGTTCAAATCCGAGAACCCCCCCTTACCTACGTCCATGCTGTGGGTTCTTTTGTCTTGGTTTGTTCTTGGACTAGGTTCCAGAAAGCTGAGTGCAGATCAGGAAGAGAGATCTGTCGCTGCTTGTGTGTTCTGACAAGAAGTCAGACTGCTCTGTTCAGGCTGAGGAGGCTTGAAAGAGTGTGAGGGAAAGCCCTGGGCTTGGTGGAAGGTGAATCCGCTGCTCAGGTGCTTGGCAGCTTGGCTGTCCAGACTAGTGTCTGTCCAACCTCAGTTCAAAACCCAGTCAGGAGAAGACCAGTCCATAAAGGGGGCAGTTAGGCCTTAACAAGGGACTGAAAGGGAAGGTTGCGAGTGTTAAGCCAGAGTCCTTCCAGTCTTAAGACTTGGGTAGTTATGTGAACTGTGGAGGGTGTGGATCAGAGAAAATATAGTGTCTGTATGTGTAACAACTAAAAGCTGAAACCTCTGTGAGAGAAAGCTGAAGTAAATCAGAACCTGTGTGTATGATAAAGCTTAAGAACCAGAATCTCTTTAAGAGAAGGAATATAGTGGCCACCTGCGTGTGACCAAATCAGAAAACTTTAGTGTAACTGACTGAATAACCTCTCAAGAAATAAGTTTTACTCTCTGTAACCAACAAGCGTTTAAAACCTCTCAAGTCAACTGAGAAGCCTTCATTTCTAGCCAAATAAACTTTACAAATTCTGTTTCACGTTACCAAAAGGTCCCAGTCTATTTTCCTGTGTGTCTACAAAAGGGTGGTGTCTGGTTGCGAAAAAGCCAAAACGCTCTCACAGAGTTTCCCTCCATTTTTGGTCAGGGGCTTTATTTTTTTCCTCTGGGGAGAGTTGGAGTGAGGCAGACTCCAGAAAGGGAGTCTGGACATCCAAATCCCTGTTACAGTGGCTTTCTCTGCCTGACCGTCCGGTTCCCCCCCTGTCCTGTCCCATCTCGTCCCGACCCTAGTCAGCACTGGGACTGGGTCGAATAGGCTGGGGCTCCACTGTTCCGGACGGTTGGTGGTTCCCTCCTTCCGCCCTCCGTTCGGTGCTTTATGAGGCGGCACACTTTTGTCGGGGGGCGGTCCTTCCTTCCACCCTCCGGTCGCTGGTTTCTGTGGCGCCAGGTGCCTTGCTGGGCCTGGCGGCGCCGGGTGCCTTGCTTTGGGCCCTGGCTTCGAGGTGTTGTGCATGCGCAGTGAAGGCAACCCTTGGTTTTTGTGTTTTACCTGCCTCTGGTGTGTCGTGTGAGGGTTGGACGTAGTGGAAAACACGCTCGCAGACCTGAGTGGCAGCGTGTGCCAGTTTGGGGGCATTTGGTCCCTGCGTTTCAGCGTTAGGGCGTGACTAACAAAGTCACAGTTACAAAGTCACAGTTACACAGTCCCCAATCCCCTCCCTGTGACCCAGACAATCTCTGTCTTCGATGGGTTAAGTTTTAACTTGCTCTGCTTCAACCAACCAGCAACCGCCTCCAAACAATGCTGTAGAACTGCAGGGGTGATGGCCGCCTTCCCCCATCAACAGAATGAGCTGAGTGTCATCAGCATATTGATGGCAGATCAGCCCAAATGTCCGCACCAGCTGAGCAAGTGGTCGCTTATAGATGTTAAATAACAGTGGGGATAACAATGCCCCCTGGGGCACCCTGCAATAAAGTGGGCACCGATGGGAAGCCTGATTCCACACCACACTTGCTGACTCCGTTCCCGGAGAAACAAGGCAATCCACTGAAGGACATTGACATGTACCCCAGCAGCGGCCAAGCGGTGGGTCAGAAGGTTATGATCAACCACATCAAATGCTGCGGTAAGATCCAACAATACCAGCAGCGCCAATCCGCCTCGGTCAAGCTGTATGCAGAGACCATCTGTGATGGCAACAAGGACAGTCTCCGTCCCATGCCCAGCATGGAAGCCGGACTGGAAGTAATCAAGCGCACAATGTTTGAAATGAAGCTGCTTCCACACCACTCTCTCAGTTACCTTCCCGAGAAACGAGATATTTGAAATGGGGCGGTAATTGGCCAGATCACCAGGAAAGTCTTTTCAAGAGTGGGCGGACCACTGCCTCCTTCAACCCACCAGGAAACATGCCTTGCTCAAGGGAGCAGTTGATGATATTCAACAAGTGGGGTTGCAACTCCTACCGACAAGCTTTAATTAGCCAGGAGGGGCATGGAGCCAGAGGACACGTAGCAGGTCTAATAGCAGCTAGGGCCCTGTCAACATTGGCCTCAGCAAGCAGGAAAAACTGGTCCAAAATGGGGCCTGAAGACAGCAAAAGTGGCAGGGAGATAATGACAGAGCGACACGACTTTTTCCACAAAAAAGCTCATAAATGCCTCACAGCTAAGGGCCAACTGGGAATGTTTTGAACCCCCAGTTAACAAGGAAAGAGACCAAATAATACGAAACAATTGAGCTGGGTGAGAGCTAGTGGACACAAGAGAAGATGAGAAGTCCCTCTTCGTCCTCTTTGTCACCATCTCATAGGCTTTCATAAACGTCCTATAAAATGATCGCGCAGCTCCATTGCAAGACTTCCTCCACACTCACTCTAGATGTCTGAGCTCCTGCCTCATACGATGCAGCTCCTCAGTTAATGGTGGAGTCGTGACCCTCCCAGAGGGAGCAGCCAATGCCTATGCCTGCTCCTCCTATGGCAGCTGCAGATGGTACAATGACTAAGTATTCAGCAGTGGGAAAGAAGGGTGAGCACAACAGAGATTGAATAACTGCCACATTCTGCTGTTTCATTTGTTTTGTTTTTTTCCCATTCTGTGAAAACCCTGCCCCCAAGTTATGTGTGCATGGTGACTGGCTGGAAGTGAGTCATGCATGGCAATTGGCTGGAAGTGAGTCGTCACCACCACAGCTAGCCTTTCATATAATAGAATTCTATAGCGATGTGTATGCTTTTTTCTGCAGCCTTGGGAGCAAGTAATCTTGCAAGGAAGGCAGCAGGGAGGCAAGCAGAACTATAGTCCATTTAAAAAGTCTTCAAAGTGCCGAGTAAAAAGTTTGTCTGTACAGCAACCTTCCAATTTGGAAAGAAGAAGAAGGCCATTGAAGTGGCTGAGAATCTCTTTCCCTCCAACTGAGGCTATGTGGGAGATGATGATGAATGGCAGAGATCTGAGGAGACTGAGGGATGCCTTCCTCCTCAAATACAGCTTCTATCTAGTGTTTAACTATATGGTGGACTGTAAAATTTATTTCCATGTTACAATTAGGCTATTTCAATATTACACAAGTCTGCAAGAACACAATGTTTGAAATGATCTCTCTCCCCACCAAAGGTCAACTTGGGAGGGTGATAAGCAAGGGATGGGTCTGTTACTTAACACATGTTGGCAAAAGGGAAGGAATGTATTCATCAGCTCTAGAAGCATGGAAATTAGATGGGCAATGCAAAGTAAATGCATTGCAAACAACGTGAACTGAAAACCACAGAAAATTATTTTGAGCCAGATGTCGTGCATTGCTGACTAACCTCATATAATCTGGCCAAGTCAAAGCTGGTCAGCTGGTGAAATTTCTGAACAAACATCACAGTATTTTTGTTAACAAAATCTTTAAAGAACTGTGGGATCCTTAAGATGGATTTAGAGGCAGAATAATGCACATTGGGTATGGATATAGATACATTTAATCCAAGTAGTCAGACATTTCCCTAGAAAAGTAGTCAGACATTTCCCTAGAGAATTCAGCCAAGATTTGTAGAAATATTGCTAATGAATCTAGTAGGGGCTCAAGATGTTTTTCCTCCACCCCACCTCAAGCCCCATCACAGCTGCCACCACCCCACCCAGAAACCAGAGGAGTCAAATCCTCCTTACCTCTATGTTACCCCAGCTTTCTTTAAGCATGCAATACTAAATATTGTCCCTCAACTATTACACAGTTATCTTTGTGTGTGTGACAGAGAATTCAGTAATTGTTTTGTTTGCTCTGGCAAAAGCAAATAAAAATCATGGCTTGAAGAAGAAGGAATCTTGGGAGAGGTCTGAATCCGGTACGCATATAATTCCACAGGCAAAAATGACACATTTGTTATGAGAGGTCTGAGGGATAAAGGTTAGCTTCTCCAGCTCCCAGATGGGAGTGGCAATTGAATGGGTGACAGGAAGGAAGATGGCTAACTAACAGAACTGGAAGTTGCATCCCTCCAAAATCTGTCTAAGGCTACCTCATTACAGAATTGGTCTTGTGTTAATCCATTTTGGACATCCCTTTTATCGCCTCATTCATGAACCAATTTGAAGATCTTTCTTAAACAGTAAATTCAATTGGGATTCATGTAATTCTATTGTCTTTGAATCAGAATAGGCTGTGCACTAACACTAACTCCTGTCTTTGGTAATTAGCATAGGATTATTGAATAAGCAGTGTATTAATTTTTTGAATTTATGCAATGCATGGTACTTGAGATTACTGCAATAGTTCTCATTGATCTACTGTGTACTTTCTTTATCCAATTGTTATAGACTCTGACCCAGCTATAGTTATGTCCACTAAAACAAGTTAGTTGTTATTAAGTCCCATCCCTATCCATAGGTTTTATAAAACAATTTTATTATGAGACCTCAGAAATCCTGTGCTAATGAATGAAAATATCACAAGGGTATAATGGTTTTGTGCTGGTATAAAGTTACATTAGCACTGATGGTATGTTGAATAGGCACAAATAGCTATGGAACTAGTTGATTTTGTGATTGAAATGGTGGGCCTTTCTCCCTTGCATGGCCCTTGTGTATTCCTTGGTAAGATTAACTGGCTGCAAGCTGCTATTGTGGGATTGTCAGGGGAGCACATGTGTTTTTGGCTTACTCTGTGTTGTGACCTACTTTCTACTGTTTTAGCACTGTCTGGTTTATATAGTCAAAATGACAGCACTTCCTTCCTTGACTGTTTCCCTGGCAAAATGTAGTTCTGCCATGCTCTGTATTCAGACAACCAACAGATTTCAGCTACTAGTGTGTACTATCTGTAGCAAACAGTAATGTACTAAAAAAAAGTTGCTGTGGCATTTTCCTGCCAGCATGCTTGTGCCATATTTGAGGGAGAGGGCATGGGATGGTATCATTGCAGCATTCTTGCTATTGCTGCATAGTGATCCAGTAGGAGTCATCAGCAGTGTTGTGATTGGTGGGTAAAAATGTGGTTAGTAAAGACTCTGTGGGAATTGTTACCTAGCTTAACAGGGGTTATTAAATTATTTAAAGGGAATCTCCACCAGCTGCTGAGAGCGCAACAGCACACATATGGTTTTTAAAGTAGCGAAGGGGAATGGAACTCACTTGGCAGTGCAAGAGGAGGCTAGGTCAGGATCTTGGAGACTATATCTACAGGGAAGGAATTTGGCAAGGAGCAATCCGCAGAGTAAGTGCAAGAGTCCAAATGAGTTTTTAAACGTTTATATAAATTTGGTTCAAAATACACACATACAGTAAGATACAAGAGCGCATACATTCAAGTTCCTAGTATATAAAAAGGGTTGAAAGGGTAGATGGGACGATAGAGAGGGAATTGGGAATTTGCAGGGTGATACGTTACCTAACGTTCTCGAAGTAGAAGCAGTAGAAGGCAGGGAGTCCACGCCAGCACGGAAACCCAGTAGAAGACGATATCGTGTCTCAAACCGACCAGACTACCAAAGGGAGGGGTACAGGCTGAAGTAATGACAATAGCAGTGCTCTAGGTGAACTGAACTTTTATAAGGTAGATCGTTCTCTTGGCGGGAAAAGGAGCTAATTGCACTCGGTTTCACAGCTGTGCTGGGTTTGGGATGCAGAGCCAGTTAATCAACTCAACTATGACTAAGCCCGGGACAAAGGGGCCAAATTACATTGTTAAGCTAAACGAGAAGCTGCTGTAAGGTTTCCATGCAGATTAACTCTTTAGAGTCACTGCCCAAGATATTCAGATTTTGGCTGAGACCTTTGGACTGGGGTAAGGTGAGTGGGTTAGGAAAGTCATAACAAAGGTAGAGGAGATGCAGAGGAGCAACCATTTGTTGCTGACTTGGTTTCCAGAAGAGATAGGGAAAAGGCAGTATCTGATATTAAAGTGGCTTTCCATATTCTTTGTCTTTAACAGTGTCTTTGCAGGGTGTGGTAATCAAGCATGCCCTTACACAGGATGAGACCTCCAGGTTATTCAGGAGTAACTCATTCTTTTAATTAGATCATGGTAAAGCAGACTTGTGACCTTTGGACATGCCGCTTCCTACACTGAGAGGTGCTGTGAAAACTTAGCTTCTGTCAATATGATTTTAAATATATTGCCATATAATATATTGCTGCAGTAAATAAATCTGTGACCTATTCCTCCCCCTCCAAAAACTGATATGAATTAGATCTGTGTGTACTCCTCACCCTCACTTCCTCTCTTGTCCTTGTGGCTGCCACCATTCTGTTAGCCCTCTGATCAATCCTATATATATAGCCCATAGCCCACTTAGCCCATATATATATAGAAGAGTTGATCAGAGGGCTAACTTTAAATAACAACTAGGGACTAGAAGGAGAAATAGTGAGGAGTACACACAATCTAATTCATATCGTTGGAGGCCTGGAGAACGTCTAGAACTATTACTACAGCTAACCTCTTTAAGAGTGTACCATGGGGTGGATCCAGCATTGGGCAACCAGCTGGGAGAAAGCCCAACCGATTGGCAAACTCTGGTTCCCATTAGGTGCAAGCTGTTGTATAGTTCCCTTGCCACCTTGTGATGAAAACCACCTGATATCCCCCATGCTGCTGAGTGGCTCACCCTCAAGACCCCTTAAGTAAGTCCACAAAATAGGGGCAGCAGGCGCAGCCTACCTCTCCAAATTGTGTCATTCCACTACCCAAAGTGTCAACTAGAGCACTGACAAATGCAAATTTACAAAAGCCAAAGCAAACTGATGCAACCTATAACAACCTGAACACAAGGGTGGGTGGGAGAGTCTAATTCAACTGAGAGCTGCCTGACCTCAGCAACCCAAACAAGTAGGAAAGAGGGATGTCAGGTCCCTCCAGCAAGTTCCAGGTTGCCCAGAACTCCACACACACCCTTTGCAAACAGGTCCCCAGGTAAGTCTGGGGCTGATGCTTATCATTGTCACTCTACATTGCCTCTTTTTTCTATCCTATGCCAGCACTTTTGTCTTCTATTCTGCAGGGCTTCTAAGGATAGTGAGGGAGGAGTAGGAGGAGGTGGGCCAGCTTAGAAAAGTGGTTGCAATGACCTGGGGGATTGCCAAGGATTAGGGAGTAGTAAAACATATTGAAGTCTGCTCTCCAGTAAATAACCAACCTCATTAATTTCAGCAGGGCAGAGTTGGGTGCTGCCAGTGCAAATGGACAGATTAAGAATAGAGTTCAGGATGTCCTTTTACTTTTGTTTATTCTTGTCAATCTGTCCTGCCTTACACAGACTTCCTTATTCTTGGCTTTTATAGTATGAAGGTATCTATCTCAATTATTTAGCAATGTGTAAAATTACAAACAAGCACAATGACAATATGTTCTTCTTGCATAAACCTCTCCCCTTGGCCACATGCATAATGAAAACCCTGTTGAGTCCATAATAAAATCCAGAAACCTTTCATGTCTCAGAACTGAATGTTCAAATGTTGTTGCTTGCTTCCTTTTCTAACCAGACAGCAAAAGCTGCCAAGAGACTTTCTGGGCTCACAGCCCCTTTCCATATTAATATAGGCGTGCATGTATTTATAGCACTTTACCAGAGTAGCTGAGGATCAGATCAGATGCTGATTGTTTTCAATCCAATAAGGTAGATGCATAATTTCCCCTTTTAAATATAAAAATAGAATATCTTTTGTTGATGATGAAGATTAAAGCTTCTACCTTAAACTGGCAGGGAGAAGGGGACACATTGGAGCTTAGCCCATAAACAAAAAGAGAATTCAGATTTCACTCCAATGAAAACTAATGCATTTACCAAATATTGTGTTAACTGTCTTGGAAAATATGGCTTTGATACATGGATTCCTAGATTGCATACATAACAGCTGTATTCTGAGACTTGGCAGCAATTGTATCAGTCATGCACTATTCCCAAGGTTTTCTGAACTTAGTGTTTGCTGTGGGAATATTCACAATAGTGCAGTGACAATAATGTGCACACTCTCTCAAGCAATCCAATGCATGTATTCCCTGGCCTAAAGCCATGGTATGGTGTGGAGCGATTGATGTGGTTGCGTACACTGTACAGGTGGAAAGCAGAGGACCATCTGTCCATGGGGGAAGAAATCATAGAATCACAGAGCTGGAAGAGACCACCACAAGGGCCATCAAGTCCAACCCCCTGCCATGCAGATCAGCCTTGCAAAAGCAGTCTAATTTATTAAGATCAACAGTTGTTTAGAACTAAGGCTTTAATCCCTTCAGCTATTTTTGGACCAAAATAATAAATTCAGCAGCCTAAGTCTCATTGCTCTGAATTTCTCCTGTCTGCCTCTTTGGTTATGCTAGGAAAAAAACAACATTATTTTTACAAGAATGAAATAGACTTAACAGACTGTAGAGCAAAAGATGGTGCACAAATTCAGACGTCCGAATGAAGGAAGGATGAGTATTCCGACGAGTTAATAATGGCACAGAAGACAAAAAGCTCAGTTCGGAGGATTTTTCCCACACTTCAGCTAACGCATCACCAAGAGGTCTCAATGAAACTTTGTCTATCTGGTCATATGCCAGAGGATTGTAAATGACATGCCTAAGTGGGTCCTTAATGCATTTCTTTTAAAACACTGATTTGTATCAGAGTCAGAGAGCTATTCAAGTTCTTTTCCTCTTAGCCCACCAACCAGTAACATTACACTTTTTCAAAGGCTAAAATGTAACAATACACCAGGAGACCTGTAAATTTGAAAAAACAATCATGTAAGGGGGGAACCCCCCCCCCAACACACAATAATGCATTATTGAGGTCTCACTGTGGAGGGTCTCAGTAGTTAATATGTAAGATGAGAGGTGTTGGAGCTTAAGGAAGCCCCCAGCTTCCAGTTTTTGAACAAAGATGTACTTTGCCTGAGTAGTGAACCTATGAAGAATCCACACTCACCCCTTTTAGTACAAACTTCCAAACTGAATTGTGCCTCAAAGCAACTGATTCTTTCTGTTCCCAGGAGAACTCCAGATGTGCAGAGAGCTGACTGGTTGCCTCTAGTCACAATAATGAAGTTACCGCCCTCTCACCACCTTATCTGACTGTGTGCAGTGCTGATTGGTGAACCACTAGGGCACACACAAAGCCACACCTCCAATCTTTAACCAAAAGCAATGTTTCAACATTTTATTTTTTAAGTGTGGGGCCAAATTTAATTATCTGACACCGGGAGAAAAAAGAATGAAAAAACCCAACAACCACTAGAAGCCTGAAGGAAAAAGCAAACATGCCTGTTCTGCTCCCCAGGTGGTTATTTAGGTGCCCTGCACCCGGCCAAAGCAGAATGTAAGACTCACTGATTCAGTTAACAGTTCAATACTTAAAGCTTTAATTGTAACAATGTTGACAGACCCTGACTCCTCCCGGGTCTAACTAAATAAAGGTTACTTTGTTGCAGAAACTTTCTGGAGTCTGGAATTTATTGTAAACACTGTGAGACTATAACATCTATACTGTGAATCTATAACATCTTTGACTGTTTAACTTAAATACTGAGAGTCTATAACATCTTGGACTGTCTAACTTGTTGCTGTCACCCAGCTTCCGTTGGCACCTAACTGCCAAAACCAGACGGGTTGCTGGGTAATAACTGCCATAGAACACCAGCCCTAGGGCTTCTTAAAGGGACAGAACTAAATTCGGTTCCCTCCCACTGAATACTATACAAACATAGCTAAACCCATACTAACTGTGGGGAAACTAAAAGGGAAATAAACAAAGGCTCTGTGGGGGCATGACAATGCCCACTGATATCAAAGCCAGGGACAGGTGTGTGGGGAGCTCATCTGATAACAGAAAACCAAAGCTGCTCCAGGATGGCGGGAAATATATCTGGTCCTGCCCTTCGAAGGGTGAGTGAAGGAAAAGAAAACCTTCTTTTAAAGTTGAAAACCATTTTCATGTCTAAGCCTCTGTGAATCTTTGCTCAAATTATGCCTTGGAGACTTAAATAGTTCCCACCCCTGATCCCCACCCTCATTTCTGGCTGCCAGGCTTTCATGATTTGTGTGTGGGCCCTAGCTCATGGACGTAGGTAAGGGGGGGTTCTTGGGTTTGAACCCCCCCATTCATATCCAAAGCTCCTCCCCTTCGTTTGTGGGTTTTTAAAACATTTTTTGGCCTGCGGGGGCGCATTGTTTGGGCTAGCAGCACCAAACTTTCAGGGATTGTTTGGGTGACTCTCCTGATGATACTACCTGGGTTTGGTGAGGTTTGGTTCAGGGGGTCCAAAGTTATGGACTCCCAAAGGGGGTGCCCCCATCCTCCATTGTTTCCAATAGGAGCTAATAGAAGATGGGGGCTACACCTTTGAGGGTCCATAACTTTGGACCCCCTGAACCAAACTTCACCAAACCTGGGATGTACTATCAGGAGAGTCTCTTATTGATACCACCCAGGTTTTGTGAAGTTTGCTCAAGGGGGTCCAAAGCTATGGACTCCCAAAGGGGGTGCACCATCCCCCATTGTTTCCAATGGGAGCTAATAGGAGATGGGGCTACACCTTTGAGGGTCCATGACTTTGGACCCTGTGAACGAAACTTCACCAAGCCTGGGTGGTATCATCAGGAGAGACTCCTAAAGATACCCTGAAAATTTGATGCTTCTAGCTTAACCATTGCACCCCTGACAGTAGGCACTTGCCAAATTTCCCCAGATTCTCCTTTTAAATCCACCCCCTTCGGCATGGATTTAAAGAGAGAATCTGAGGTCCTCAGTTTAGAAGAAGAAGAAGAAGAGTTTGGATTTATATCCCCCCTTTCTCTCCTGTAGGAGACTCAAAGGGGCTTATAATCTCCTTGCCCTTACTCCCTCACAACAAACACCCTGTGAGGTAGGTGGGGCTGAGAGAGCTCCGAAAAGCTGTGGCTAGCCCAAGGTCACCCAGCTGGCACGTGTGGGAGTGCACAGGCTAATCTAAATTCCCCAGATAAGCCTCCACAGCTCAAGTGGCAGAGCAGGGAATCAAACCCGATTAGACTGCACCTGCTCTTAACCACTACGCCACATTGAAAGTGATGCTGTTTCAGGGTGGGGGATAATCCACCCCCAAACAGCATCACTTTCAATGTTGTTTAACTAGGGACCCCAGATTCTCCCTTTAAGGTGGATTTAAAAGGAGAATTTGGGCTCTCTAGTTTAAACACCATTGAAAAGTGGATGCTTGTTTGGGGGTGGATCTCCCAACAGCTGTCACATCTGGCTGCAGGGGGGGGGGCAAAACTCAGATTTTGCACCAGGCTCTATTTTCCCTCTATTCCTCTGCCCAGGGGGGTGGGGCAGAGGAGGGCAGGGCAGGGCAGGGCAGTCTGCCATCCCCGACCTCGGAGAGCTGCTTTTATAAGCGCTAGGCCAGGGGCGGAGCTTGGGGAGGCGTGGCCATGCCCTAGGGGCGGGTGGGGGTGTGGCCCCACCCCCAACCCCCCCATTAAAAATCTATACCTACGTCCCTGCCCTAGCTGTTCACTTTTAGCAGGCCCGTAAAGTCTCTCATAGCACACCTTCCTGCGCCCCCCCCCCAAATATCATGACAAGAAATCATGGGTTACCTTCTTGCCTCCTCCAGTAGTAAGTGGAAAAACCCAACAACCACTAGAAGCCTGAAGGAAAGTGGAGAAAAATAGGAAGAAGGCAAAAGAGTTGCGTTTTATACCCTGTTTCTCTCTTCTGTAAGGAGTCTCAAAGTGCTTACAATCACCTTACCTTCCCCTCCACATAATAATCTTGTGAAGTAGGTGGGACTGAGAATGCTGAGAAAACTGTGACTAGCCCAAAGTCCGCTGCTCATGTGGAAGAGTGAGGAATCAAACTTGGGTCTCAAGATTAGAGTCCACTGCTATTAAACACTATGCTGTGCTGGGGCTGGCCCTGCAGAGGAGGAGGTAAAGAAGGAGCAGATTCACCACTGTGAATGGCAACACCCCCTGAGGCTGCCAATGGTTGTGGCAGACCCTGATGCTGCAGGCAGGGTGACAGAGCTGGTAGACATCTCCACATGTGGTGCCCTAGGGAATTTCCTAGGTGCAACTAGTGGATGCAGACCATATGCCTGCTTTGGCAATGACTGGGCCCTAAGAAGAAACTTTACAGGAACTGTATTTCTGAGGAAAAGAAATGTTATTGCAAGAGAGTCAAATTACCTGTATCTTAAGAGCACTTCTTGTGAGTACTTTATTATACTTTACAACAGCCACACCAATGTAAAAAGCACTGCTCAAACAGGTACCTTTTCATTAAGCAAAAGAATGCATGCTTCTGGCATACTTGCATTCCTTTCCATTTAACTATTTAGTACAGTAGTCACCATCAATGTTAGATACTGCTGAAGAATAATCATAGATAGGCTGAAGCCAAAGAGTGAGTGTGCTTCTTCCCCTCCACAACTCCTCCACAACTCTTACATGAGTCAGCAGTGTGATGCGGCAACCAAGAAAGCCAATGTGACTCTGGGCTGTATCAATAGGAGTATAGTGTCTAGATCAAGGGATGTAACTGTACCCAAAGGCATAGCTGGGCCAGAGTGCGCCAGGTGCGCACTCTGGCTCCCCCCCCCGCAGCGGCACCCCCCCACTCCCATTCCCACTCATACTCCCACTTTAGAAAACCGAGCAGGCTGGAGAACAGGTCTTCCTGTTCTGGTGGGAACTACATTTCCCAGCATCTCCCAGCTGTTCCCACCAGAACAGGAAGGCCTGTTCTGCAGCCTGCTCGGTTTTCTAAAGTAAGTGTGGGGGGGGGACACCGTGGGGGAGTAGGGGGAGGGGCTGGGGGGATTTTGCGCCCCCCAAGTGACCCAAATTTGTGCGCCCAGTGCGTCGTGCACCCCCCGCCCCCTGGGAGCTTTGCCACTGACTGTACCTCTCTATTCTGTATTGGTTAGACCTCACCTGGAATATTGTGTACAGTTCTGGGCATCGCAATTCAAGAAGGATATTGACAAGCTGGAATGGGTCCAGAGGAGGGAAGCCAAAATGGTAATAGGTCTGGAATCCATGTCCTACAAGGAGATACTTAGGGAGCTGGGTATGTTTAGTTTGGTGAAGAGAAAGTTAAGAGGTGACATGATAGCCATGTTTAGATATTTGAAGGGATGTCAGGTTGGTGAGGGAACAAGCTTGTTTTCTGCTGCTCCAGAGACTAGGACCAGGAGTAATGGGTTCAAGATGAAGGAAAAGAGATTCCACCTAAACGTCAGAAAAACCTGACAGAAAGGACTGTTCGACAGTGAAATGCACTACCTCGGAGTGTAGTGGAGTCTCCTTCTTTGGAGGTTTTTTAAGAGAGGCTGGATGGCCATCTGTCAGGAGTGCTTTGATTGTGTGTTCTTACATAGCAGGCGGTTGGACTTGATGGCCCTTGGGGTCTCTTTCAACTCTATGATTCTACAGCCATTTCCTCATGGCCAGCTGAGTGGGGGTGCATTGGCATAGTTTATGTAGATGCACCCCCTGGGACCATTCGCATGGACGGTCTCGCTGGGTGCGCAGCCAACGACGCAGCCTTTGCACAGGCTGCGCCATCCCCAAATGGCTCTTACCTTCTCCTGGCTTCCGTCGGATTGTGGAGGCCAGGGGACACGCCCCCGTGGCCAGAGTGATGGCTATGGCGTCGGGGGCCAGGAGGCGTGTCTCCTGGCCTCAACAATCCGATGGAAGCCAGGAGAAGGTAAGAGCTGTTTGGGGAAGATGGGGGGAGAATGCCGCCTTCTACCCACTGCCATTCGCACGAGCGAGGTTCAAAAGTGGCGTTTTTGCACCACTTGAGGGGGGCGAGCACAGTGCTGCTGCAATGCAGCAGCGCCTGCTGTGTGAACAGCGCCCCAGGGACAGTGTTTTTACTGTTTATGGGGCTCTGTTATTGGGCTGTGCAGAAACAGCCTTAAATACCCTAGCTACATAAGGAAGGAAGAAGTGTTCCTCCTGTACTTTTTTCCTTGATCGCATGACAGGTGCCTTAACATTATTTCCACCATCTTATCACATAACACACATTTTTTCCACACAAGTCATTTACTATGTCTCTTGCCACCAAATGCTTTTTTTCTTTTAACACTGCATATTTTTCCTCTATTTGGTTCCAGAAACATTTTCCCTTCATGTTTCCTATGTTGTATTCCAGAGCACATTTACTGCAATTTTTTCCTACCTATTTCCAAACCACCTTCCCATGAGCGTGCAATCATATTGGAGCAGTCTTTATTTCTCCACCTGACCAAAACCATGCTGCCTGTATAGTCCTCCAATCTCTCCTTCACCCATTTTCTTCTCCTCTTACTCCTCCATTTTCAAAAGAATTTTTTTTCCTTTTGTCATATTGAACTAGTAACGTAACATTCAGGAACAGACACAAACACAAGCAGAATTGATTAGATTGGCTTTGTCAGTTTCATAAAGAAACTGCAGTGGAGTTTAGACAGAGATACAAACAAGCATCATCAGTTGGGGAGGATGGACTACAATGTAAGGTTAGGGCATAGACCCAACCCACATCAATTGTATCAACTTTGTCAGTTTCATTTTGAATTAGCAATATAAAGACAAAATGAAGATATACTGTGAGGACAGTTAGAGAGAGTGAAATTGACAGGGAAAGTTGCTTTAGCAGGGGGAAAATTGATAAGAGACTGCTGCAGTAAAGATTGGGCATTACAACAGCTCTAATTTAACTGAAAAATGTTGTTCTTCATATGTGTGGGGTGAACTATGTGTGGTTTTTATTCCTTCAGGTAATGGTGCCTGCTCCAGTAGGGTTTTTTCTTGGTTTCTTTTTTGTACAAATAGCTGGCCCTTATCCCTACCCCATGTAGTTGCCCATCCTCCCCTTCAGTCATTTTCTCCTCCCACTCCTCTGTTTTCAAAATGTTTTTTTTTGTCTTTGTGATATCAAACCAGTAATGCAACACTGAGGCAGAGAAACAAACTAGCATGGTTGATTGGATCAGCTTTGTCTATTTCACAGCAAATTAGTGATGTAACCTTATGGCAGAGAGCGATTTTGAAGCTGGGGACACTTGAAAAAATAGTAGGAGTAATCACTGCATGAAATTGGGACTACTGCAGTAACAATCTTGTGTTGCTACAGATCAAATGTGGCTGGAAAATGTGGCTGTTTGTGGGGGATGGGGTGCAGGCTATGTGTTTCTGTTCTGTTCCTTCAGGAAATGGTGATTGCTCCAGGAGTTGCTTTGGCTTCCATTTTGGGTTGGTAATTCTCAATAGTAGAAGTGGAGGCTGAAGAATTTTTGAACTGTGGCTTCAAAATGTAACTGTGCAGCAACACTAGAGCTCCTGCACAATTGAAAAAAGGAGGAGGGCTGTTCTTCTGTGTCATGGATGACATCCTACCACCATCAGAAATAATATCTTTTCAGTAGTATTGTGTGGAATAAATGCAACTGAAGAGACAGCCCCAAAACAAGGTATGCAGAATGATTTCACAGAAAACATTTCTAAGGCATAAGGTCTAACTACTAGGAAAATCTGTGGCAAACTGTGCATTCAGAAAATGCCATAACAGTCCAGATCAAGGAACTACCAAAATATATGAAAAACATGAGATAAATCAAAACATGAATGGATAGCAAGGAAAAGAACCACTAGAAAATATGGGAACTCTTAGCAGAAAACAGACTGCTGGGAAATGGGAATATTTTGCAGGGACACTAGGAAGGATCCAAAATATTAGCAGTTGAAAAACCAACAAAATATCTGCAATGCATTTCATATATGTAAAAACCTCAGGGGGTGATACTTTCAAGCGTGTTGGGTAGGTTTTGGTACCTGTAACACCAGGGTTTGTGAAAGATCAGGGTGAAGGATGAAATGGAAGCAATTGGTAAGAAAAATAATTGATAGGCATAAATGGGAGGGTCAGAAAATATCAAAAATAACTACTGGAAAAGGTTTAGGGGAAAACAGCCAGATTTTTTCCAGCTCTGCTTTTTAAGAGATTATTAAACAAAACCATAACCTGACTTCAGAATAAAATGAAAAAGACAAGCAACTGATAAGTGTTTTGTGTTAGTTAAGAAGGCCAACAGAGTTTCTGTTCAGATGAAATCCCTGCAAGGGGGCGGCAGGGGGAGGGGGGGAGAATGCCCTCTACAGCAGTACTGTGTCTCCAGAAAAGGAATTATTAACATTTGGCAGTTAAGTCAGGAGAACAATATGCTAAGCTCATGCTTTCAGTATGTTGAGTTATTCCTATTCTGCACAAGTTCAGGAAGCAGAAGCAAAACTGCAAAATGGCACCATCTCTAGAGCTTTAAGTTACCAAAAATCCCTTCAGTAAAAAAAGAAACAAGGAACCAAGGAAATGCCTGACTCCAGCTAGCAAATTCTTTGCCACCCCATCTTCTGAGTCCTAGAAATACAGCTGACCTTAGGTAATAAATTTCCCTAAAACCTAGACATACTCTTGGACCTAATCCCAAATTCACATAAGAACTCATTTCATAGGCAAGGGTCTTATTCATACTTCTTCAACTCCTGTAATATTTTATCTAAGGTGGCATTTTTAGCAAACCCCCACTACTGAATGAACTGCCTCTTTGCTTTGAAGGTTTTTAGCTAATCTAGTAAAATCCCATAAATATCAGGAGGCTTTAGTTCCTTAGATTCAGATGGGAGAAAGACTGAGAAGAAAACCACATTAGCATTAAAATGATGGTAACATTCAGATGGTGGCTGACAAAGCATTCATTTTTTACATCTCTTGTCATTATGCCAGCCTTCCCTGACACTGTACTGCAGTGCAGAGCCTTCAGAAAGGGTAAGAAATTCAGGGAAGGGAAAATTGCTAGTCCTACAGTGTACAAAGTTAAACACACGCAAGATTTTTTTAGCCTTGGGAGCCTTTTTTGTACCAATTTGTACTCGTACCCTACTCCCAAATTTACCAGTATATTGTCCCGCATGTCACCATTACATTTCTTTTCTCCACGCTTTTCAGGGAAAATATATTGGCAGCTTAAAAGGCAACTGGCTGATGGAACTTGGAATGCAAAATTCAGAAAAAAACCCTGTTAGGCTCAGCAACATACAAAGCTGATAGGATAGTTACGACCCTTCAGGTTCAGGGCAGGTGCAGGAACTAGTGATTCAGGGCAGATTGGAAGAAGAGCTTAATGGAATCAAGATGGTGAAAAGGTTTGATGTTTTCTACTAGGAGAAGTCATACAAAGGGCCAGTTAAAGATAGCTCTTACACATGAATTGGTTGTCAGAGAAAGCTGTGTACTTTTCAATATGGCATCCACCCTGGTACTCATCACAACAAGAAATACCTTAAAGCTATCCTGGCCTCTGTTTTTTCATTCAATACAATCCCATTGCAATTCTTCTTGTAATAAAAAAAAATTAAATACTTAACCCAACCAACTGAGCAAGGGCTAATATTTCTTCCATATGAGATGGCAACTCTGCTGTGGGGTAGTAGAAAAATTTGGTTTCCAGGGACATCAAAGGCCAGTCACTGTCTCTATCCTCTCTGCTTCGTTCCTATAACCTGAGTAGTTGTGTTCTATACAGAAAGAATGTTTGTCATTTACTCTGCTTTACCAAAAAGGATTTTACTCTGACAACCTCTTACACAGGACATATAAATCTGTACAGACTATTTTCTCTTACTGCATCCCCAGTCTACCCCCTGAAAGTGCTACTGCACAAAATCTAACAATCTAGTCCCTTCTCTTGTGTCAACATCCCAGGCCTCAAATACGAGTCTGAATGGTAGTTTTTTCTTAAAAGGAAGCTTCCCGCCAGTTAATATTAACAATTTTCCTGATTTAAAGAAGAAAAAAAGTCAATGGAACCACTTTATATTTTTAAAACATTCCTCTCTGGAGCCCACAAGCCTAACAGTACACCATTGTGCCAGCACATAGAACTGCCTATAAACAGATTTGTCTGTCTTTGCTGTTAAGCTAAGAAAAGTCAGCGCAAATGTGAACAAGTAAATGTGTACATTATCCTTTCTGTTTTCAAAGTTATGGTGAGAACGTATGACCAGAACAGCAATTAAAGGGCATCTTTCAACCTGGGACTGCTTCGTCACCAATACCCAGTTAACAAAAATGTTACTTTATCCTGGATATATTCTGAACATGAAGACTAATGCAAGCTGCTTCACAGCAAGTTCAGACTGTATTTAATTTCCCTCCATATTACCTGACGTGAAAGGGCAGTATCATTTGCCTCTGGAACCCAGAGGTAACATGAGTCTGGATTTAAGAAAGGTCTCAACTTTATTTTAAAAAACTAAAGCATAGTTCAGATGAACTCCTAGCACATTGCAGGATGGGGAAAATAGGCTAGAAGCTGCTACTATCAGGCTGTCAGAAGAAGCCTTAGATTTGATAGGTTGTAGGTATCTAGCAATGGCACGCAAATGCAGCATTCCACACTGTAGTTCTCAGTGACCCACTCACCCATCCACCATGTCTGGTGAAATGTGGAAATAGCAAGGCGTACCTCCCAACCATGACCAGTGTGCCTCTAGTTCAAAGGGATTGTCTTCTCCATGTTTGATTGTCTTCTCTGTGATTGTCTTCTCCATGTTGTGTTATCCCTATGGAGCAAGGCCTGCCACTACTTGGCCTTATGCTATCCACCTTAAAGCAATTCTTTAGCCTGGTTTAGTCTTCTGATCAGCTTCCCACCTGGCTCTGTCAGCTACAAGTTGTGACCAGCCATAAGAACAATGTCTGAGGCTTACTCTTACCACCTACACATGACACACTTGATCTCAGGCAGACAGCAGTGGAGAGTAGGCAGGAAAAAAATTCTTCACCCTCGGCCAGTCGGGAACAGTGGACACAAAGCATCTCAACTTGGAGGCAAAAAATCCCTACTTCCCTCAGAGCAATCAGTTCATCCTCATACTATCCTAAAAGAGAGGGATGAGTTAGTAAGCTGAGTCTAGCCAGGAAAGAGGAATATATGGTATATGCTCCCAACAGATAAATGCTCTTGGACACCTCACCCCCAGAACTGAATCTGTTCCCAGCATAGCCCACAGTCTTATGGCCATGGCCAAATCCTGCCCAGAGAAGACAACTTTTGCATTTCTGGATCAAACTTAGAACTCTCAGTTCATGCAGAATTATCACAAGGAGTTTGCCTCAGTGGAGAAGGCTGGGTGAAGAACACAGCTAGTTACCGGCAGTTGAAAACCAAATCAGAAATGATAGGAAGATAGGGCTGGGAATCCAATAACAAATTCAGCAGCAAAATGGGTCAAAAGTGCAACAGCATATAAAAGGCAACTGTTATGGAAGCAAGTAAATTTTGGTCAATTTGTCATTGTATTTCATACCAGAGAGACCCAGGAGCTGGATTGCTCGAGGAAATATTGCCTAGTGTCCTAGATAATTTAATACCCAGGCATAATATTAACACTAGGAATCTCAACATTTCTAACATTATTAAATCACTATGTGAATTGGGACACTGAAAGATGTTTTCAGGCACAGCCAATACTCTGTGCTTTTGGCAACTTGCACAAAAAATGAGATGCCTGTTAATAACATTTGAGAACAACTCAATATTTGCAGAAAATAACTATGAAACGTTGCCACATTTTCTTCCCATTAGCACCACTGGTAGTATGCATACCTACAAAATTTCTATGACAGGCTTACTATACTTCCTGCTCATTGTTCCCTGAGTAATTATGAAGAAATGTCTAGACATGTCCAAATATGTAACTCTCAGTCGTCTCTTCTCTGTGTTTCCAGGGAATTGCCCACTGACTGATTATATCATCTGGGAATGAAGGTGTGGCCAGAAAGATGATCAGAGGCAAACTACAATTATACTGCTTCTGTAATGTGGGCTTTTGAACAACCACAACAAATCAGTGTATTATTTTTTTACTTGGAAAGAAACAGGCTATCTTCATTTAGAATAAAGCACTATTTAGAATTCATTTAGAATAAAGCACCGGACATGCAGCATAGCAAAGTGCCTGACTATAGTATAGTACAGTTTAGTATATGTAGTGTAGTACAGTATGGTACAACATATATAGATGCTAAATCTTACAAAGCAAGTAAAATATATTTCTGTTGCCAAAAATAATTTCACCTCTTTTAAAATGCTGACCACCTCAGAAGGACATCCTTTGCTACACATATTCTGCTGGTGGGCTGTGAAATCAACATTGTGCAGCATAGCCCAAATGAGGGTTGGTGCTGAATAAACTCATACCATCTTTGATGGCACCATTCCAAACCCTACCAGCTTCTCCCTTCTTTCAGTCCTGGATAAAAATAAGAAGATTTCACTCCCCCTCCTTTGCACCAAATCATTCCACCCAAAGCTGAGTCAGAAACCATCCCAGCTGAAGTATGAATAGTTAGGAGTTGGCAACCACTCGTGCTAAAAGGTTAACTAAACATGTTAACATTTGTTTAATTCACAGACATGAAGCACTGGGATAGGCAGTTGCTTCTGCCTTTATAAATAGAAACCTTGCATCAACAATTACTCTGGAAGCACATACATGGTTTCTTGGCTGCCAGTAAGTCTTTCCTATCTGTAGGAAAGGATTACATCGTGTCTACTTATATTTCTCCTTCTCCCGAGCTTTTGAGCTTCTTCCCCCAAAATACAAAGCTGTCTGAAAGCAGAGGCCCCATGACAATGCAAATACTCACACTTTCACAGGAAGCTCTAATCTGCAAGAGCATAGTTGTGTGTGGCTCAGCACATCAGCTGGTATTTATATTTCACAAGGAAGAACAAGAAGTTGGACGGAAAGGAAACAAAAGGAATGAGACAGCAAGGGTTCACACATACATGTTCATGGAGCACCAGATAATCAATTGTACATGGAAATGTTCCATCAGAGTCCATGAAGGGAAGGACGGCATATAAAACTAAAAAAAAAAGGCCCTTCCGGACACAGTGTCAGGTTTGACTGGGTATTAGTGATCTTACCTTGACTTCGGCGAGTCCTCCGTTCCTCAGCACAGCAGCGATTTCTACCGTACTCGGGCGAGCTCGAGAGAGGCGGACCACCTCCCGCAGTACTGCGTTCGATTGGTTTAATGCCCGTTCTCGCATATGCCCAAAGCTTTTGGCATACGAGTCTCCCTTCTGCGCATGGTGAAATACTTAGATTGTGATTGGCTACATGGCAGAATTAAATTGGCGGAATTCTAACATTGAAGCGAAACCGAGTGCAGCCAGGAATCCGCCAGTCGACTCAACTCCCCGGTAAGTCGAGAAATTCAATGGCCGAGGGAGGTGATGGAGTCGAACCGCGAGTCGGCCTTTCACGTCATGGGGCTGGTGGAATAGTGTCGATCAGGTCGAACCGCGACAATGCGGAAGCACCCTAAGGAAATGAAAAGGAATGTTCACCTCGCCTTATTTCTAATGTAACGCTTTTCAGCAGATTCTGATCTCACATTCAGTTGCAGCTCATCAAGTTAGGAGAAACTGAATCAAGCATGTGCATCTGTAAAAAGTCCTAAGGATGGTTTTGTTAATTATAGTCAAAAAAGGAAGGCAAATATGCAACTGCAATGTCCTTCTGATGTTAACACCTGAAAAGGGCAGTCACATTTCTTTTCCATGGTAAATTTGCAGGCACCAGTTGTGTGCACAGGTCATTAATCTCGCTAAAGTAAACATTCATCTGACATGATATATAAAATAAAGGTTCATAAAGGTTCATCTTCTAGTCAGCAGAAGTTTGTCTAACCCAGAGGCTGGAGACAGTCAGTCTAGGGCGAAGTAGCTACAGTTAACCTTTAACATGATTGGTGAGTTCAACTGTGACTCTAGACCAATGAGAGGCTGTTTCCGGGCAGGGGGAAAGGATCCTGTGGAATGCATAAGAAGCAAAGCATTGTGTATGCTAAGTTCTGAGTCTGAGTTCAGTGTGTTTAAGTTCAGTGTGTGTGTTCACTGTGTTCTTGCTGAAGAGTTCTGTATAGTCTTATACTCTTGTATAGCATAGACTTGTGTAACCTTGCAACTGCTAAGGTAAAACCTTCCTATGGAAAGAACATCTTACGTGGAGAGTATTCTTTTCCAAAGTGCTAGGAGGCTGCAGTGAGTGCAAGAAGACTATAGACCTTCTCATCTTACCAGAGTAGCTCTGCTTTAAACTCTGCTGATAATTCAGTCATAAATTGAGTTCTAGGGGACAGTCCGAGAATAGGTCTAAGGTCAGATTCAAGTATTCGGGTTTTGCATTAACCCTTGCCCTTGCCCTTGCCTGAACCCTAACCTTAACTTACTATTTTTCTTCAATTTATTCAGTCATAAATTGTTCCCAAAATTATAAAAAAAACCCAAAACCTAAAGCTGACCATAGCCCTGTTCTCAGAGTGCGCCCAAAAACTCAATGTAACACTAAGGCAAGTCTGAGGCCCTGCCCTTGCCTTAACCCTAACCCTAATTTATTATTTTTATTTAATTTATCCAGTCATACATTGTTCCCTAAATTGTAACAAACACCCAAAACCTAAAAAAGAAATAGCCCTTTTCTTGGACTGCACCCTAGAACTAAACGTAACACAAAGGCAAGCCTGAGCACCTGTCCTTTCCTTAACCCTAACCCTAATTTACTATTTTTATTTAATTTATTCCGCCATAAAATGTTCCCTAAATTGTAACAAACACCCAAAACCTAAAACTGGCCATAGCCCTATTCTCGGACTGCGCCCTAAAACTCAATGTAACACTAAGGCAAACCTGAACCCCTGCCATTGCCTTAATCCTAACCCTAAAGTATTATTTTTATTTAATTTATTTGTTGTTACAATTTTGGGAAGAATTTGTGACTGAACAAATTAAATTAAAATAATAAGTTAAGGATAAGGTAACAGGAGGGGCTCGACCTTGCCTTACTGTTAAGTTGAGTTCCAGCGCGCAGTCCGACAATAGGGCTATGGTCAGTTTCAGGTTTTGGGGGTTTGTTACAATTTAGGGAACAATTTATGAGTAAATAAATTATTTTAAAAAGTTAGGGTTAGGGTTAGTGTTAAGGCAAGAGCAGGGGCTCATGCTTGCATTAGTGTTACGTTGAGTTCTAGGGCTTTGGTCAGTTTCAGGTTTGGGGTTTTTGTTACAATTTGGGAATATTTTATGACTGAATAAATTAAATAAAAATAAAAAGTTAGGGTTAAGGCAAGAAAAGGGATGCATGCTTATATTAGTGTTACACTGAGTTCTAAGGCGCAGTCCGAGAATAAGGCTACGGTCAGTTTCAGGTTTTGGACTTTTGCCTTAACCCATGCCTTTCCCTGAACCCTAACCTTAACTTATTATTTTTCTTCAATTTATTCAGTCATAAATTGTTCCCTAAATTGTAACAAAAACCCAAAACCTAAAACTGACCATAGCCCTGTTGTCGGAGTGCGCCCAGGAACTCAACGTAACACTACGGCAAACCTGAAGCCTTGCCCTTACCTTAACCCGAACCTATTATTTTTAATTGTTTAATTTTGTTACAATTTGGGAACAATTTGTGACTGAATAAATTAAATTAAAATAATAAGCTAGGGTTAGGGTTAAGGCAACAGCAGGGGCTTGGCCTTGCCTTACTGCTACGTTGAGTTCTAGGGTGAAGTCCAAGAATAGGACTACAGTCAGTCTTGGGTTTCGGGTGTTTGTTACAATTTAGGGAACAATTTGTGACTGAATAAATTAAATTAAAATAATGAATTAGGGTTAGGGTTAAGGCAAGGACAGGTTTGCATTAGTGTTACGTTGAGTTCTAGGGCGCAGTCCAAGAATAGGACTATGGTCAGTTTCAGGTTTGGGGTGTTTGTTACTATTTTGGAACATTTTATGACTGAATAAATTAATTTTAAAAGTTAGGGTTAGGGTTAGGGTTAAGGCAAGAGCAGGGGCTCATACTTCCTTTGGTGTGACGTTGAGTTCTAGGGGGCAGTCCAAGAAAAGGGTGATGGTCAGTTTCAAGCTTTCGGTTTTTGTTACAATTTGGGAAAATTTTATAACTGAATGAATTAAATAAAAATAAAAAGTTAGGGTTAGGGTTAAGGTGTGAGCAGGGGCTCATGCTTGCATTAGTGTTACGTTGAGTTCTAGGGCGTAGTCCGAGAATAAGGCTATGGTCAGTTTCAGGTTTTGGGCTTTTGCCTTAACCCATGCCTTTGCCTGAACCCTAACCTTTAACTTATTATATTCTTCAAATTATTCAGTCATGAATTGTTCCCAAAATAGTAACAGAAACCTGAAACCTAAAACTGACCATAGCCCTGTTCTCGGAGTGCGCCCCGGAACTCAACGTAACACTAAGGAAAGCTGAACCCCTCTCCTTCCCTGCACCCTAACCCTAATTTATTATTTTTATTAAATTTATTCAGTCATAAATTGTTTCCTAAATTGTAACAAACACCTGAAACAAAAAACTGACCATACTCCTAATCTCGGACTGTGCCCAAGAACTCAACATAACGCTAAGGAAAACCTGAGGCCCTGCCCTTACCTTAACCCTAACCTATTATTTTTATTTTATTTATTTATTGTTACAATTTTGGGAACAATTTTTGATTGAATAAATTAACTAAAAATAATAGATTAGGGTTAGGTTTAAGACAAGGGCAGGGTCTCTGGATTGCCTTAGTTTTACGTTTAATTCCTGAGCACACTCCGAGAACAGGACTATGGTCAGTTTTAGGTTTCAGGTTTGTGTTACAATTTTGGGACCAATCTAATACTGAAATAAATTGAACAAAAATAATAAAATAGGTTTAGGGTCAAGGAAAGGGCAGGGTCTCAGGTTTGCCTTAGTGTTACGTTGAGTTCCTAGGCGCACTCCAAGAACAGGGCTATGCTCAGTTTTAGGTTTTGGGTTTTTGTTACAATTTTGGGAACAAGGTCTGACTGAATAAATAGAAGAAAAATAATACGTTAAGGTTAGAGTTCACGCAAAGGCATGGGTTAAGGCAAAAGTCCAAAACTTGAAACTGACCATAGCCTTATTCTCAGACTGCACCCTAGAACTCAACGTAACACTAACGTATGCATGAGCCCCTGCTGTTGCCTTAACCTTAACCCTAACCCTAACTTTTAAAATTAATTTATTCAGTCATAAAATGTTCCCAAATAGTAAAAAAAAACCCCAAACCTGCAACGGACCATAGCCCTATTCTTGGACTGCACCCTAGAACTCAACATAGCAGTAAGGCAAGGCTGAGCCCCTGCTGTTGCCTTAACCTTAACCCTAACCCTAACTTCTTATTTTAATTGAATTTATTGTCTCTCAACGTAACACTAAGACAATACTGAAGCCCTGTCCTTACCTTAACCCTATCCCTAACCTATTATTTTTAGTTAATTTATTTTTTGTTACAATTTTGGGAACTATTTTTGACCGAATAAATTAAATTAAAATAAGAAGTTAGGGTTAGGGTTAAGGCAACAGCAGGGGCTCGGCCTTGCCTTATTGCTACATTGAGTTCTAGGGCGCAGTCCAAGAATAGGGCTATGGTCAGTTTCATGTTTTGGGCTTCTGCAATAACCCATGCCTTTTCCTGAACCCTAACCCTAACCTATTATTTTTATTTCATTTATTTTTGTTACAATTTTGGGAACTATTTGTGACTGAATAAATTACATTAAAATAATAAGTTAGGGTTAGGGTTAAGGCAACAGCAGGGGCTCGGTCTTGCCTTACTGCTACGTTGAGTTCCAGGGCGAAGTCCAAGAATAGGGCTATGGTCAGTTTTGGGTTTCGGATGTATGTTACAATTTAGGTAACAATTCATGACTGTATAAATTAAATAAAAATAATGAATTAGGGTTAGGATAAGGCAAGGGCAGGGGCTCAGGTTTGCATTCGTGTTACGTTGAGTTCTAGGGCGCAGTCCAAGAACAGGGCTATGGTCAGTTTCAGGTTTAGGGTTTTTGTTACTATTTGGGAACATTTTATGACTGAATAAAATAATTAAAAAGTTTGGGTTAGGGTTAAGGCAACAGCAGGGGCTCAACTTGCATTAGTGTTACGTTGAGTTCTACGGCGCAGTCTGAGAATAAGGCTATGGTCAGTTTCAGGTTTGGGGCTTTTGCAATAACCCATGCCTTTGCCTGAATCCTAACCCTAACTTATTATTTTTCTTCAATTTATTCAGTCAAAGCTTGTTCCCAAAATTGTAACAAAAACCCAAAACCTAAAACTGAGCATAGCCCTGTTCTCGGAGTGCGCCCAGGAACTCAACATAACACTAAGGCAAACCTGAGATCCTTCCCTTTCCTTAACCCTTACCCAATTTTATTATTTTTCCTCAATTTATTCAGTATTAAATTGTTCGCAAAATTGTAACAAAAACCCGAATCCTAAAACTGACCATAGCCCTGTCCTTAGGTTGCGCTCAGGAACTCAACATAACACTAAGGCAAACAAGAGACCCTGCCCTTGCTCGGCCTTGCCTTACTGCTACGTTGAGTTCTAGACCCTAACCGTAATTTATCATTTTTATTTAATTTATTCAGTCATAAATTGTTCCCTCAATTGTAACAAACACCCGAAACAGAAAACTGACCATAGTCCTATTTTTGGACTTTACCCTAGAACTCAGCGAAACACTAAGACAAACCTGAAGCCCTACAATTACCTTAACCCTATCCCTAAGCTATTATTTTTAGTTAATTTATTTTTGTTACAATGTTGGGAACTATTTTTGACTGAATAAATTAAATTAAAATAATAAGTTCGGGTTAGGGTTAAGGCAACAGCAGGGGCTCAGCCTTGCCTTATTACTATGTTGAGTTCTAGGGCGGAGTCCAAGAATAGGGTTATGGTCAGTTTCAGGTTTTGAGTTTTTGTTACTATTTGGGAACATTTTAAGACTGAATAAAATAATTTAAAAAGTTAGGGTTAGGTTTAGTGTTAAGGCAACAGCAGGGACTCCTGCTTGCATTAGTGTTACGCTGAGTTCTAGGGCGCAGTCTGAGAATAAGGCTATGGTCAGTTTAAGGTTTCGGCTTTTTGTAATAACCCATGCCCTTGCCTGAACCCTAACCTTAACTTATTATTTTTCTTCTATTTATTCAGTCATACATTGTTCCCAAAATTGTAACAAAAACCCGAAACCTAAAACTGACCGTAGTCCTGTTCTCGGAGTGCGCCTAGGAACTCAACGTAACACTAAGGCAAACCTGAGACCCTGCCCTTTCCTTGACCCTAACCCTAATTTATTATTTTTAATTAATTTATTTTTGTTACAATTTTGGGACCAATTCGTGACTGAATAAATTAAATTAAAATAATAAGTTCGGGTTAGGGTTAAGGCAACAGCAGGGGCTCAGCCTTGCCTTATTACTATGTTGAGTTCTAGGGCGGAGTCCAAGAATAGGGCTATGGTCAGTTTCAGGTTTTGAGTTTTTGTTACTATTTGGGAGCATTTTTTGACTGAATAAAATAATTAAAAAGTTAGGGTTAGGGTTAGGGTTAAGGCAACAGCAGGGGCTCATGCTTGCATTAGTGTTACATTGAGTTTTAGGGCGCAGTCCGAGAATAAGGCTATGGTCAGTTTCATGTTTTGGGCTTCTGCAATAACCCATGCCTTTGCCTGAACCCTAACTATTTGGGAACATTTTATCACTGAATAAATTTTAAAAAGTTAGGGTTAGGGTTAAGGCAACAGCAGGGGCTCAAGCTTGCATTAGAGTTATGTTGAGTTCCAGGGTGAAGTCCCAGAATAAGACTATGGTCAGTCTTGGGTTTCGGGTGTTTGTTACAATTTAGGGAACAATTTATGACTGAATAAATTAAATAAAAATAATAAATTAGGGTTAGGGTTAAGGCAAGGGCTGGGGCTCAGGTTTGCCTTAGTGTTTCTTTGAGTTCTAGGGTGCAGTCCAAGAATAAGGGTTTGGTCAGTTTCAGGTTTTAGGCTTTTGCAATAACCCATGCCTTTGCCTGAACCCTATTCTTAACTCATTATTTTTCTTCTATTTATTAAGTCATACATTGTTCCCAAAATTGTAACAAAAACCCGAAACCTAAAACTGACCATAGCCCTGTTATCGGAGTGTGCCCAGGAACTCAACGTAACACTAAGGCAAACCTGAGACTCTGCCCTTGCCTTAACCCTAATCGTAATTTATTATTTTTATTTAATTTATTCAGTCATAAATTGACTAGAACTGAATATAACACTAAGACAAGCCTTAGCCCCTGCCGTTGTATTAACCCTAACCCTAATTTACTATTTTTATTTAATTTATTCAGTCATAAATTGTTCCCAAAATTGTAAGAAAACCCTGATACCGGAAACTGACTATAGCGCTATTCCCCAACTGAGCCCTAGGACTGAACCTAACACTAAGGCAGTCCTGAGCCCCTGCTCTTGCCTTAACCCTAACCCTAACTTATTATTTTTATTTAATTTATTCAGTCATAAATTGTTCCCAAAATTGTAAGAAAACCCTGATACCGGAAACTGACTATAGCGCTATTCCCCAACTGAGCCCTAGGACTGAACATAACACTAAGGCAGTCCTGAGCCCCTGCTCTTGCCTTAACCCTAACCCTAACTTATTATTTTTATTTAATTTATTCAGTCACAAATTTTTCCCAAAATTGAAAGAAAACCCTGATACGAGCTGACTATAGCGCTATTCCCCAACTGAGCCCTAGGACTGAACATAACACTAAGGCAGTCCTGAGCCCCTGCTCTTGCCTTAACCCTAACCCTAACTTATTATTTTTATTTAATTTATTCAGTCACAAATTTTTCCCAAAATTGACCATAGCCCTATTCTCAAACTGCGCCCTAGAACTCAACATAACACAGAGGCAAGCATCAGCCCCTGCTCTTAACTAAACCCTAACCCTAACTTATTATTTTAATTTATTTTTTTCAGTCATAAACCTGCGCTCCTGGCCGACATTGGATTTTGGCGTTTTGGTGCCGTTTGAGCATTTTCATGTCGCCGCAGCATCGGCGAACGCTCCTGCTGTGACACTTTTTTTACCATCTTTCTGACGGCTTAGTTTTTCCATGCCAAAAGAGCCTCTGATGGAGCAAAAAGTTTTTGAGCTAGTAGATCAACCAGACAATCAAAAAGTGATTGGGTCTAGGTGGGTTTATAAAAAGAAACCTTTACCAGATGGAAAGTACAAATTCAAAGCCAGTTTGGTGGCACAAGGCTTTGGACAACAATATCTGGAAAACGTTGATCAAACATATTCACCAACAGCTAAAGCTGAGTCCATGAGACTAATTATGACACTAGCTATACAAAAAGTGTGGAAAATGAGACATTTTGATTTTCAATATGCGTATTTGCATGCTCCTTTAACTGAAAATGTTTACATGAAACCTGCACCTGGTTATGTAGTAGAAACAGGAAAGATTTATAAGCTGAAAAAAATCTTTATATGGTCTTAGACAAGCATCTCACAATTGGAATAATTGTTTACATGCTGGGCTGTGTAAATTAGGATTCAAAAGAGATTGCAGATTCCTGTGTGTTTACAAAAGGAACAGGAAAAGAGCAAATGATTGTCATTATTTATGTAGATGATATGTGTGTAACAGCTCTAACAGATCACTGATGTTTTGGAGAAACTGAGTAAAACATTTCAAGGGAAAGATCTGGGCTACATTAAGACATATCTAGGAATAGAGATATTCAGAACCTTGCTAAAATAAAACCTTCCTATGGAAAGAACATCTTGCATGGAGAGTATTCTTTTCCAAAGTGCTAGGAAGCTGTAGTGAGTGCAAGAAGACTATAAACCTTCTCATCTTACCAGAGTGACTCCGCTTTAAACTCTGCTGATATCATTTCCCTGAAGTGTGATGTTCACTTCTACTGATTTCAATATGCCTGTTCTGGAATTTTCACACAATACATTTTTCTGGCTTACAGGGAAAAAAATGAAATGAAATAAGTTTTTGAACTGTAAGAAAGGGAATTCAAAAATTTGTGAATCAGGTTATGGTTACCATATGCCAAAAGAGACAGGTAATCTCTGTACTGTTAAGGATAGTGAATCATAGCAACATTCAGTAATGCATGTTTTCTTCATCACGCTGTCCTACAACGGCTGTCACGTTACATCATGTCCCTTACTCATACAGCTAGTCATTTTCTTGATGTAGTTTTGATCTGTTCTTCTATTGATAGATGAAGTTCAATGGATCACTATGAAAAGTTATTACGATACACTTGTCATGAACTAATCATAACTTATTACCTACTCAGGAGTGGGAAACCTACAAAAATGTTCCTCTGCCACCAAATGATGGATAGATACTAAGAAGGACCTCAGGGAGTTGATAACTGATAAGCATAGTGCCTCTCTCTCTGAGATCTGGCTAGCCTGTAGATCAGGTATTTTTATGTACATGGTGCCACCCCATTAGGCACAGTAGGATTACCTAGGGTGGTACCAAGAGGCCAGGGGGAGGTAGCGAAGGGCTGGAGGTGGGCCTTTTCAACTATGTTGATTATTTATTTACAATATATCAAGTTATGGCACAATGCTGTCAAATTTGGTAGAAACTATCATAATTATTTTTATTTCAGACTTTGATTTGGAATAGATGTGCAATTGATTGTTATTGTTTGAATTTTACTATTAGCTACCTTAGTGAGTCATGCAAACCACTGTTTTGAATAAAGCTTTTTATAGGGCAGAGTAGGAGGCACTGGAGATGAGCTTATGGAACCAAGGGAAAGGTGGCCTGAAAATGTTTGCTCAAGATGATGTTGGTCAATCAAATTTAAGTAACAGTTCTGCAAAGTGCAAAGCACATTTAGCTCCTCAGAGCGAAATGAAAATTATAAAATAGACTGGTAGATGATTTGCAGTACAATCCTTGACAGAGTCACACCTTTGTAAGTCCAAGGAAGTCCAATTAGTTCAATAATCTCTGCTTAGGACTGCACCATAGAGACCAAGTAGAAAAAAACCCAACAAAAACACGTTCAAACATGGGTTAGAGTCTCCCTTTGTGCTTTTTCTGTGACAATGCTGGAGGCAAAGCAAGCTGACTTTCCCACCAGCACTGCATTGTTCAAAGCCATTCCGCTGAGCTGTCTTGATGATGTAAACTCAGAATATTTGGGAGCTCACAGTAACGTTTTTGCAAAGCATCTTGCAAATAAAAATAACTCCTGTCTGCCGCAACTTGGATTCCACTGGTTTAACAGCTCAATCTCAGAACGTTTCATTAAACATCATCTAAGGTCGAATCCCCACTATCGTCTTAGCCAGGTTTTAGAACACAAACTAACCAGGTTTGAGGGACAGCCTCCCCATTGCTTGCGAGGCAGATTCCATCTCTGGCGCTCATTCTCCCCGTTAATCCGCGTTCCGGCAGGACCTGGTTGCAAGTGGCATAGACCCCATTAACACGGTTCAGGGCTGATCCGAGGGGTGGGATGAGGGTTGAAACCCTGACTTGTTTCCCGCCCTGGAGTGTGACACGGAATTTGGGCAACCAATCAGCGCTGCGATGCGCACACAGCCTTTCCTTGGTTTCGTTTCCGCTTTTGCGATCAGCCAGCAGAAGGGGACGTAAACATTAAACAGTCAAACGTGTGACCTTAAATCGTTAATGGTTTATACAGGTAACGATTAAGTGTTTGCACAGTTAAACAGTCAAACGTTAAACTTTTACACGCTGGTTTTTTTTATCACGCCCCTACAATGTACGTTTCCGCAGTGGGAAAAGGTCCTGCCCCATCAAGGCACGCCAGTCAATCAGGGGAGAGTGGTGAAGCGAGCTCGCCTGGTAGTGGGGATTGCTCAGAGTTCTGCAACAGGGTGCGTCTGCTGTGTACTTGCTGCGGTGGAGAGGGAGAAACTCCAATGAAGAGGACACGGTTTCACAAAGAACAGGTTTGGATCTGCGTGCAAATTTCAAGTGGGGATTCGACCTAACTGCAATTGCTTGGATAAATTTCCCTTTTCCTATTAAAGTCACTCTTGTGACATGAGAACCACCTGTAAAATTATTGGCAGCATATGTTAAGGTCCCACCTGCAAATCTGTGAGACAGGGAGCCTGGCATGGCATAGTTGCAGCTTTCAGTGTGGCTGGGGAGAGAAGCTGCCAAGGGCCTCCACAACAGCACAGGCCCTCAATTCCTCACATCCCTGGCCAGTCAATTAGGCACTGGCCTGGCCAAAGTGGGGGTCTAGCTGACAGACCTTGGGGAAGGAGTCTCTGGTCTACCTGGCTAGGACAAAAGGAGACCTGGCTATACTGCTGCCACATTTGACACTTAGGATTTTCTTGTCTGTGCCTCCCTCTATCTGTGGCAAACATAGGTTTGTTTTGGTGATGGGTTGTTAGTTTTTCCAAGGTGGGGTCATATTCAGTGTCTTTGTTGTTTCCATTGTCACAACTACATTCTGACAGTATCAGCATTGGAAAAGATCCATTATGTGGGGAACGTGGCGGGGGGGGGGGCTGTAAGGATACCCTAATTCTCATCAAGAGGTAGGGGAAACAGTTAACTGAAATAAACAAGTTTAAAATTATTTCTTAAATGGTGTAAGAGATCTAGTAAACCGGAACCCATTTCAAGCATATAGCTAAAGAAGGAACCCATGGTTTAAAAAAAGAAAGGAAAGAACATGAATAATTTGAAAAATGAGCCGAGGAAAGTGAAGTTAGGAACCAAAATATGAATATGAAAAGGAGAGCAGTGACCAATGGAGAAAAAACTAGAATAAGAGTTTGGATTTATACCCTGCCTTACAAACTCCTTTTCCCTTCTCCCCACAACAGACCACTTGTGAGGTAGGTGGGCCTGAGAAAGTTCTGAGAGAGAATTGTGACTAGCCCAAGGTCACCCAGCAGGCTTCATGAGAAGGAGCAGGGAAACAAATCCAGTCCACTGTTCAGGAGGAGTGGGGAATCAAACCCAATTCTCCAAGTTGGAGTTTACCTGCTCCTAACCACTACATACTAATAAAAAAACAATATTTCCTAGCATAATTTGAAGGGAAAAATAGCAACCGGAAATCAAAGGACTAAGGTGAGGGATAAGTAATCCATCCCTGTAAAAAAATTATAGTAATATAAGTGGGATAAAAATGACAAGAAGGAAGTCCACAAGGAGCTGCTGGAGGGACTTCATTTTCCCACTCTCCCCCATCATTTCTTTTTGAAAGCCTCTCTCTTTTTCCTGCTTATTTCTTACTTTTCCATTCACCATTCAGTCTACCTTTATCTGCCCTGTCTTCTACTTTCTGTCCTTCTCTCGCCTTGGTAGCCTCCCTCTATGAAAACTCTATGTGGGGTTGGCTGCCAGACTGGGCCCATTTGCACAGCGAGGAACTCACAAGCCCCTATATCCCCCCCCCACACACATCATTTCCTCTTTTTCTCTTTGCAGCCCCCCATATCCTCATCTTCCTCTGCTTCTTTCTCGTCTTCCCACATACCAACCTACCTACTGTTAATCTGAATCCTTTTTCAACAACATTTATTATTTATTTTCTTCATTTATATTGCACATTTCCCCACAATGGTGACCCATAACAGCTGGGTCATTCTCCCAGTCCTAACCTCCACTTTATCCTCCCAACAACCCTGAGAGGTAGTTTGAAAGTATACGACTGGCCAAACATAACACCCAGTGAGTGTTCATGGCAACGGAACGGGGTGGGGTGAGGTTGAACCTTGCCTCCCAGATCCTAGTCTGAAACTCTGAACAGTACACCACATTGGTTTTCACAGAATTACTCCTGTTGGACAATAGCAAGCAGCTACATAAATTATTCAAGTTGCATGGTAGCGAGCTCTCTTGCTGGTTGCTACTGGGCCTTGCCCCAATGAGTCCTCTCTGAAAGGCCAATACTGTGCCTTTTACTGACGAAACCAGATTGAAGGCTGGCAACAACCACTGAAAAGGCATTCATTTCTTAAAGGTAACACCAAGGAGCTGTTCGTTGGAGTCATTGTCAAAACCCAGAGGCTATGCCTAATCATGTTTATATCCCTTCCATTCAAGAGATCCCAAAACACCTGTTTCTGTTGTCAGGATGAATGGTGATGCATGCCAACATATTTTGTTAGTCTACAGGTTTAGGTCACATAAATATTTGTTCACTTCTAACCTGCTTCAACTAGGACTCTGGAGAAGAAGCATTTAAATTCCCCAAATAAATACATTTCTAATGGAACCTTTTGTCAGCATGGTATTTCTGTTTAAAACTGCCTGAGATATTAACAACCATTTTACGAAACTAGACTGTTCTCAGTCTGAATTGTTTCATTTACAGTATTACATCTAGAATGTGTGCAGATCTGTTTCAGCATGACCCATTATTACTTCCTTGCTTTGACTATACTACACACAGAAAACCTCATGAGCACATGCACACACAGAGTGATATTTTAGTCTTTGAATGGATGACTGAAGCTTACCTAGCGTGCTGGATCCTTTGTCCTTTTTCACCTCATATCTCCTATTGTTTGTCATGGCCTTGTTGTTCTGTCATGTGTAAAATTAGATACTAAGCTCCTTGGAGAGGACAGCACCTTTTCCCCTTTGTTCTCAAAATGCCAAACACGTTTTTGGGTCACACAGAAAAATTATTAATGTAAGAGTTATATATACAAGACCGGGGAAAGATATTTAAATATAGCACATTGCATGAGTAAAAGTATAATCACAGGGAAATTGAAGATGATAAAATAGATGTCCATTAACAAAGCAAAAAGGAGCTGCAAGCAATGCTAGTAAAACTGGAGCAGACCTAATGTGAAGTACTTGGAAAAAACTGAGTTCCCAGTTTTCCAAACTCCAAAAACATCTATTAGTATATTCAAACTTGGATTTTCCTCTGTAGAGGGTCAAAATATTTCCATGCACACATGTAAATTCATGTTCTGTAAAGCTGCAAAATTGTCTGGGGAATATTTCATGGGAATATTAACAGGTAAGGGCTTATGTTGGTGAGTCATGTGTCTCTATGAGGTGTGGAGCATGTTAGCCTCTTCCCTCCCTAAACTGGGCTCTACCCCCAAATCTACCAATAATGGTTTTGTCTCTGCAGTTCATTATGATAGGGTCTCAGGAATTTCTGAAGTGTACGGGAGTGAAGTCTGACCCATTGAATAGAGTCCAGAGTTGAGATTAGAGTGTCCATTACATAGGCCAGGTGCATCAGGAACCATTGCCTGCTGATGATAATCTGTGAGGCCATCCTTTTTATCTTCTGTGCCTTGCCTGGTGGTAAATAAAGGGCATTCGACTTACTGGGTTTAAGGAGCTCTTTGTCATATTCACCAGAAAACAGTGATCCTGTAGGTATGTAATTGTCTCAAGAGTGTCCACTGTTGCTATCTGCTGACGGTGCCCTAATCAGAAGGTCTAAATATACAAATATGTGAATTCCCCTCCTGTGTAGGCAAAGATTGGGTGACAGAAGGATCTCTGAGAATACTCTTGGAGCAGCTGACAACCCAAAGGGGAGGGCCCGGAACTGAAAATGTCATCCATGATGGCAAATCAGAAGAACTTCCTGTGGAAGTTTAAGATGGAGACATAAAAGTATGCCTCTTTTAGGTCTACTGAAGTGAGATAGTCCCCCAGCTGTAGGCCCTTCGTAATGGACCTCAAGGTTTCCATGTGAAACTTTCTCAGCTTGATTAATTTCTTGAGAAACTTGAGGTTCAAGGTGGTTCCCAGTCTCCGTTTCTTTTGGAGACAGTGAAGAATATTGAATGTACTTCTTGTCCTCTTCTGCATCTGGTACTGGTTCTATGGCCTCTATTTGGAGCAAGTGTGGAACTGCCGCTCAGGTTATTATGAACTTTTCTGGACATTTGGGAGTCGGGGACAAGAGGAGGAAGCATTGAGGTGGAAACATGGCAAACTCCAGAGAATACACTCTGTTGACTATTTCTTGTGCCTAGGCATCCTCCTGCTCCTGAATCCAAATGTCCCAACACATGAACAGTCTGCCTCCCACTGTGGGGGTGGTGTAGTCATTATTTTGAGGTGGGGGCAAAGTCCTTGGGGTCCTTATCTCCCTTGCATCTGAATGATTTGTTATAGTTGTAGCAGTGAAAGGACCTATTTCCACTGCTCCAATGTTGGCCTCTGTTGTCTCTGGATTCTGGGTAGGGTTCATTGAAATCTGAAGCGAACCCACCAGATGGACTGCAATCACTGCAAGGAATGTACTTAGGCACAGCCTTCTTCTTATCTTTGGTCTTGACCAAAACTTGTCTAAGAACTTGCTGAACAGCATATCTCCTTGAAAGGGATAGGCAGCGACATATGCTTTAGATTTGAGGTCCACTTGCCACACCTTCAGCCAAAGATTGTCAAAAGTAGCATCTGCTGTGAACGACAAAGGTTGGAGAATCTGGTTGGAGCCTTCAATCAATCCCCTTTCATTTTATAGGATCCATTTTTAAAGTTTTCTGGTCCATACAATCGCTGACTGTGAAACTATGGAGGCTATGCCTGAAGCCTTGATGGCCACGGCTATGGCTTCATGCAACTTCCTCAGGCAGAAATCAGATCTTCTGTCCAGGGAATCATTAGTAGAGCCTTCCCTGTCTTCAGTGACCAACCCTCCTTCCCCAACTGAAGACCCTCCACAGGGTCAGCCATAAAGGGTACCTGTAAAAACTTATTTGAAAACTCAGGTAAAGTTATATAGCTTCTTGGCAGATAAGTTTTTGTTGGCTGTGGGTTTGAGCCATTCCTTCTTAACCTGATTTTCAAAAAAGATTGGGGGAAAGGCTTCCTCACAAGTCTCAGGTGGATTCCGCATGGGCCAAAAACAGTGATGTGAAAACCGTGTGAAGATGGTGTGAAAAGGTTTAAAACAGTGTAAAAGGGTTTACACAGTTTTCACACCATTTTCATACTGCTGTTTTTGGCCCATGTGGAATCCACCTAAGATATGAGGGAAAACTCCTTGTAGCCCTTAAGACTTCCCCTGACATTATTTTGATTATTGGAAGGCTCCTCTCTAGGCATTTCCTGAAGGTCTAGGGCTGCTATTGTCTTGGAGAGTAAAAAGGTAAAGTTTCCCCTTCAGTCATGTTCGACCCTGGGGTACCACTGCAAGCAGTGATTTCATAGGAAAGCCATTTTTGTGGGGTAGTTTGCCATTGCTTTCCCCGGCTATTCTTTACCCCCTAGCTATGTGTAGGTACTCATTACCGACCAAGGAATGGATGGATGGTTAAGTTGACTATGAGCCAGCTGCCAGGATATCTGACCCACAGGGGGCTCAGGAGAACCCTTCCTGAATGAAAAAAAAACATGTAAGGACTGCTTAAGCATCTCCATGGTTGAAGCATCATAATCAGTGGAGAATTCCCCTCCTTACTTTCCTCCCCCTCACTAGGGAAGAGAGAATCCTGATCCCAAGAGGACTAGGACTTTGAGGCTCCCCCCCCCCATCTAGCACCATCTACCACCCCCTCCAGGATGTTACAGGGTATGGGGTTAATGCAAGCAGCTCAGGCAAGGTTGGTTAGAGCCACCCAGACTCTCTCTTCTCTGACCCTGAGTTGACATGTCAGCAACAGTTTTCTGTATAAAGCTTTCTATCTCCACTGAGAGGGCCAATTGGTCAGTGGCTGCCAAATTACTTCCAATGTCCTAGTTGGATTTGTCATCTGAGTCCACCTCTGCTGTGCCATTGGATGGATGGGGATATTCCCATCACCAGCATACCTCCATGGCAAAGACTACGCAGCTAGGTGGCAAACAGATGGTTGCACCTTCTTCAGAGCATTGTTACTTCTTCACACTGCTGCTTCTGGAGGCACCTGATGTCTGCAGGTTGGCCCCTGGGCATGGGCCGTTGTGCTGCTACTTCTCTTCTCCAGATTGGGCTGAAGCAGCGATAACAGGGTCCTTGGATTGTCCTTGGGGAGAAATCCTCCTGCGACTTTTTTTTGGTGCCATTTAAAAGTGCACATTTTTTCCCTTCCTCTGGTGGCAAAGGAACAAGAGAGTGAACAAAGCTTCCCTGACCCCCACCAAGAGAAATCAAGTAAGAGTGAATGGAAGGGGATAGAAAAACCAGTAAGAAGGAAAGCAAAGAACAGTCTGAAATATAAGTTTACTAGATAGAAGGCAATAAATGTAGAGCCTACACTAACTCCCTTTCCTAGGCAGGAAAAAAACTGGAGAACACAACTCCCACCAGGAACAGGAAGTAGAGGAAAAAGTTGTTCTGGTCTCCCTGTACCAAGGGTTGGGGAACCATCTACTCAAGATGACCTCCTCCTGCCCTCCAGAGAGAAAGGAATAAAATAGTGACTGGTGTTTGCTCTTTTTCCCCCTTATTTTTTCTATGCCTTTCTTTGATCTGCTATCTGTACCCCTGCCTACAGAGGTGAGGTGAGGTGGGTGGCAACCAAAGACAAGACATTTCCAGGGCTGGCCCTTCACCTGTGGAACGCCCTTCCCTTTGAACATTTCTCGTTGCTAGACTTGAAACTGAAAGGTTTTGCCTTATTTTAGCTGTTCTAGTTTAAGAACTGTTTTATGGAAATCATTTTAGACAACTTTGTTTTCTTGTTGATTTAATATTGTTTGATTTAATATTCATATTTTATGGTGTTTATAACTACCTTGAGCAAGTCTCAGGAGAAGCAGCATATACATCTAGAATTGTCAAGTCTGGGTTTGGGGATTCTTGGAGATTTGGGGCCAAAGTTTGGGGAGGGAAGGGAGCTAAGTGGGGATTGGATGTCTTGGAGTCTGCCATCTGAAGCTGTCATTTCTTCTAGGACAGTGGTGGCAAACCTTTTTGAGACCGAGTGCCCAAATTGCAACCCAAACCCCACTTATTTATTGCAAAGTGCCAACCCGGCAATTTAACCCGAATGCTGAGGTTTTAGTTTAGAAAAAAGGGTTAGCTCTGAGACATGCGTTACTCAGGAGTAAGCTTGGTGGTAGTCGGTGGCTTTGCTTTGAAGCAACCGTGCAACTCTTCCAATGGGTGAATCACGACCATAGGAGGGTTTACTCAGAGGCAAGCCCCATTGCCAGCAACCGAGTTTACTCCCAGGTAAAGGATCACACTTTTCTTCTTTGCATGAAAATCAGTGGGGTTTAACAGCGCTTGACAGGGTTACCTACACTGCTTCCCCAAAATTAGGTCTTAGGTTTAATGCTAATAATCGAGCCCAGCGGCCCAGGCCAGCCTAGATGTGTGTGTGTGTGTGGGGGGGTGTGTGACTCAGTGCGTGCCCACAGGCAGGGCTCTGAGTGCCACCTCTGGCACCCGTGCCATAGGTTCGCCATCACCGTTCTAGGAGAACTGATCCCTGTAGCCTGCAGGTCAGTTGCAATTTCGAGAGAATTCCAGGCCCCACCTGGAGGATGGCAGTCTCATTCCAATCCTGCAGTTTTATGGTATTTGAACACTTCAGTAGTCACGTTCACATTTCCTATTCTCCCCAACCAGGTCCCACAGGCTTTGTTATTACTATTCCTAAAAGCTTTGCTTGTGGCAAATAAGTGTGGAGAAGATGAAAAAATTTCTTGTTTCGTACTTACCAATATAAAGTTATAAAACTGTTTCAGTTCAAACATCACACAAAATCATAGTTCAATTAAACTTACGATAGTGTGACTGGTTCAATTTCGATTCGATTTCGAATACCTTTAATGGCATATAAATAGTTTAAGATTGACTTAGCAAGATAATAACAGCCTTTACAACTTCTGACGAGTTAAAATAACACCATTTAAAAATTTAGCCACCGCTTCCAACAGCTCGTAGTTGTGGCTGTTTAAAAGATATATAACCTTCTGTTTATCTATAATGCCTTCACTTCCATGCAGGAAGGGGATTATGTGCTTCTTCCTATCTACCTCATAAAAAGGACAATTCAACAGCATATGAGATACTGTTTCCACAGAACCCATGCCACACGGGCATTTCCTTTCTTTATGTGGGATTCCAAGGTGGCGTCCAAGGCTGGGCAAAGGAAGAAGGCAGGGCATTACACCTTAGCTAAGGTGATTGCTCCACGCCACCGGGCCTCAACCAGGAGATAAAAGGTACTGGGCTACAATTAATTTTGTCTATCCACAGGTATTCCCAGAGAGATCCGGGGAACAGGTTTTATTTAGCTTCCCTCTAGCATCTGTTGAAACTCTCACTATCGAAGAAAGTCTCTTCTTGATAGCCCCAGTAAGCTGATCTCCTGCTCCCTCTTAACATTAGCAGGTCCGCCAAAGAGAAAATGCCCAACACTGATTAAGTTTGGCTTCTGATTTTAACCCACCACTGGGTTTGTGTGGAGGGATGGAGGCTGTCCCTGGGATGTATAGGTCCAGTTCATCTCGATTAAAACAAATCCTGTTGCCCAAAACTTGAAATGTACGGCACCTTGGGCCAGAGTTTCCAGGCCGATGCTGGCTCCCTGTTTCTAAGCAATACAGGGCCAAGAGTAGGCAAGTGGGATGGCGTAATCCCAGTGGCACGGTGCCAGAGGTGGCACTGAGCTCCTCTCTGTGGGCACGCAGACAGAGTTCATCATGGGGCGGGACCATCCCCTCACACACATCTAGGCTGGCCTGGGCCACTGAACACCTACATGCCAAGACCAAGCGTGAGGGAAGGAGACTGCTGGCGTGGCCTGGTGCTCCGTGGTCCCGTGGTGGCTGCTGCCTCCAAGTGGGGGGGGAGGCAGAGAACGCAGAGATGCTAGAGAGGCACAGAGCGTTGCACGGGACTTGCTGGAGGCTAGAGCAGGCTGGCCCCTGCTCTGAACGTGGGTGGGGTAGAGGAAGAGGGAGCCAACCAGTTTTTTCTAAACTAAAATCTCAGCATTCAGGTTAAATTGCCGGGTTGGCACTTTGCGATAAATAAGTGGGGTTTGGGTTGCAATTTGGGCACTCGGTCTCAAAAAGGTTCGCCATCACTGGCATAGGGAATAGAATGGGGCAAGCCAAGGATTTTATACACAAAGTACGATTGGACCCTTTCAACCTCTCTGCTCCATGCCCCTATCCAGATGGGGATCCCATAATAGTGTGACTGTCTGAACACAGGCCCCTTTACTAACTTTGATTAGTTAGGATCTACCAAACAAGAACTGAAGCCATGATCTAAAGTTGGTTTATGAACCACAGCTATTCTTAACTATAGGTTCACATGATGTGTGAACACAAATATCCTTGCGAAACTCTGGTACCATTCTGGCTTGTTCCCTGGTACTGCCCTTCCTGGTTGCAGAGTGACAGTGATAGAACCAGTATTTCATGAGGCAAATCAGAATTTAAGCACTCACCTGCAAGCTGGATCTTGGTTTCACACCCTAACCACAGTTAAAATAGATCACTGTTTATTTTTATTATTATTATTATTATTATTATTATTATTATTTAAATGTTATACACCGCCCCTCCCCCGAAGGGCTCTGGGCAGTGTTCTGTGCTTTGCCTGAACTCAGCCATGTGGTCATATGCCTTGTAGGTAAGGTTGCCAACTTCCATGTGTCACCTGGATATCTCTCATTATTACAATAGATTGGTACCCCTGAAAAAAATGGCTGCTTCATAGTGTGACCTCTGTGGCATTATACTCTGCAGAGGTCCCTCCCCTTCCCTCCCCAGGCTCCACTCCCCAAATCTCCAGGTATTTCCCAACCCAGAGCTGGCAACCCTCCTTCTAGTTCAGCAGTGTGACATGCACTCAAGCTTGACTCCCAGCATCTCACATTTTAAAAATTAAATATTTTCAACACTAATTTTCAGAGGACTCCCCAGCCCCCTTTCCAAATTTTTTTTAACACCCTGCTGGATTTCCTTCTTAATTCTCTGGAGAAAAGTCAGGACTTGGAATGGAAGGTTCCAAGATAGGAGGCTCTGAAGTTAAGGTGAACCATGAGATCTGCAAAGTTATTTGTAGAGCAGAAAGGTATGAAAATACTTCCTTGTTCTTAAGGACCTTGGAGCTGTTTGTACAGGCCTTGCAGAGGGAATATAGACTTGTCTATTTGTTCCTGAAGAGTACTGCACTAGCTTTGAGAAAACTGAGGAAGTGAAAACCTGAAACCACTTGAGGTCATTTTTCAGCTCTGTTGACTTCCCTATGTATTTCCATGTTTAACTGCACCCGCACTCCACGCACACACACAGCTTTTCACCTCCCTTATGAGTCACGGAACTGAGATGTTTACTACTGAAGGGATGATTTAGAACTACAGGAACCAGTGGTCTGGCAGAGGCAGCAGAAGAGGCCCATTCTAAGGTAAGCACAAATATTGAGTACGGGGGGGGGGGGGGGGAAGCATAACAAGAGAAGAAACTGGAAGAGGAAAAATTAGAAGAAAAAAGTGAGCATTTATAGGAATGGTGGAAAAGGAAAATCAAGAACAGAAAAACCCTTCTGTTGTTAATTAAAATTAAAAGCTCTTAATCATTAACATTCACAAATTAATGCTACAGCAGTTTTTGACATCTCTGCCATCCATTTTTCATTCTGAATATATTTTTAGGACTTTCATTTCAAGGAATAAACTTGGCAGATTCTCCTCTGCTGAACTATAACCTTAAATGAAAATAGGAAACTTGGACAAGGGGCATCAATTCAAATGTAGCAGCTCATCATAGCCCATCTAGGAGAGCATTCCTGGCCTACTCAAGACAGGTCGTCCAAAGAGACAAAGAAAGCATCAGCTTATGTGCTCTGCTTGTGCTGAGACCTATAGCAATTTCTGACAAGGAGTGATGACATTATTCAGCCTATACAAGCCACTACGGGCTTCTGTGCAGGTATAACATGGTAGAATACACTGTGTTCTGCCCTGCCATATGAACCACGAATAGTTAAGGAGGGTGGTTGTAGTTCAAAGGCTCTGCTCCAACACAATGGAATGTAAACTTGGCAACCACCTGTTGCCAGCAAGCCATATATGGGAAATACTGTCATACTGAGACACGTTAATTTCTTGTATAGGGTGAGAGGCAGAGCCACAATCTGTCACATTAGTGCAGTGCTGTGCTTTGAAAGATGAGGAGTATGGAGGATTGATGTTCTTGGAATATTACAAAAGAGCCACAAAGGATTGCAGTAAAGCGATGGCCAGGTATACATCAGAGATGCTTTACAGGGAAGTTTCTTTCTTTCTTTCTTTCTTTCTTTCTTTCTTTCTTTCTTTCTTTCTTTCTTTCTTTCTTTCTTTCTTTCTTTCTTTCATTAGGCTTTTATACCGCCCCATCCCCGAAGGGCTCTTTCTCCACAGGACAGAGATTTGAACTAGAAGCTTCCTAAAATTCATTTTCAGTCTATGACTGCTTCCACACAGGGGCATTTCTTCAGGAACCCTTACAGTATTTGGGAACATCCAGATTAAATCTGTGGCCACAACTCATTTGGCCCCCATATTTAACTTGGCTCAAAGGGGAAATGGGGGGATAACTGTGGGTGGGGCATCCATTTGTACAATCTTGTAGCCACTGAGGAGGAAGTGGAGCTATATGGCAGCATTAATTCTGCTCTGCTCACTGCCATGATGGGAGCATATTATCATGTCCAACTGTGGAATAAGCCTGTGATATGTGGATTTAGATGTGTCCACTAAAGCATGGAGGAAAAGTAGTAGAACTAATGGGAAAGAGGTAGCAAGAGTAAAAAAAAAGACTGTTGAAAGAATCTGGAGCGAGAGGAACACGATGAGGAACCATATTGTCCTTCTAGGCAATATCTGGGTTTCTACAAGAGCAAAATCAACATGGGATCAATATTTTGGCAAAGAGACAACTGAAAGGCCAGACCTGAGTCCATTTTTTACACGTTCACAGCAGCTGCAGCCACACTAAAGGTTATTCCATAATAGTCTTCCTTGGGCAAAGGTGTTCTTATGAAAATGAAATGAAAAGGATAGAGCGGACTGCATTCATATTACCTTGGTTATGGAGAACTATACTGTGTTTCAGAAAAACATGTCAGCAGGGTTGGATATTCCTCTGCCACAGAACTCAACATGCTGGACCTTCTTTGTTATGGAATGCTCCGCCTGGGTCCTACCAGTTTGTAAAGGCAAGTGTTGGTGATAATCATCCAGTGAACTATAAATGCTCTTGTATCAGCCCCCCTCTGCCAGTATAAAGGGCATACCCGCTGATAGAGAGGGCAAATGCAAGTATTTGGCCACTCCACAGCGCTGTGGTGGGAAAACCTGGAAGTGGCCATTGCTGTGGAGCTACACTGCATCCAAGCAGATGTCGGTGTGGGAAGGGGGGCAGGCCAGGGCATTCCCAGGGCTGGAGCTGACTTCAGACAGTTTCCAACTGAGCTTTCAAGCAAGGAATGCTGCAGCCAGGGATTCAGACTTACACCACCCAAAAGGTTCACAAGGAAACGCCCCTGGATTTAACTCCTTCACATGCAGCCCCGGACCATAAGATGACATGCTGGAAAAGTTGCTTTATAGATTCCCTTCAGAACTGGATAAAACTTGTAGGTTAATACTAATTGCAACTTTACTGATTCATTGAGCCCCATAGAGCACTTTCCAGGTGGCCGTTTTTCTTTCTCTTTTTTTGCTGCACCCCCATTCCTTCTGAGAAACACAGTGGCAGAGCCGTTCCCAGTCATGGTGGCCTCTGGATTGGGCTCCCCCTCACATAAGAATAATATATATTTTTGTCGAAAGCTTTCATGGCCAGATTCAACTGGTTGTTGTGAATTTTCCTGGCTGTGTGGCCATGGTCTGGTAGATCTTGTTCCTAACGTTTTGCCTGCATCTGTGACTGGCATCTTCAGAAGTGTATCACAGAGAGAAGTCTGTTACACACTGTGTCCAGGGGTCTCTCTGTGATACACCTCTGAAGATGCCAGCCACAGATGCAGGTGAAACATTAGGAACAAGATCTACCAGACCACGGCCACACAGCCCGAAAAACTCACAACAACCAATATATATATTTGCCTATCCCAATGGTTTTGGTTTTCCTTTTTAACATGCATCTAGAAAAGCAACTTCATTCTCTAAGGCATAGGATTAAAAAAACACTACAGAGTTATAACAGGAAGGAAACCTGAATTCAAAAGCAATGTATGTAACCCCTGAATTTAACTCCTTCATATTCAGCCCAGGACCATAAGACAGCATGCTTGAAAAGCAGATTTATAGGTTCCCTTCAGAACTGGGTAAAATTTGTAGGTTAACACTAATCACAAGTTAACTGATCAGTATCTGCCAGGAACATGCTAAGAAATCAAAAATAGGGTAACGAAAGAAATTATGAGAAAAAAATATGTAAAGAGCAATTGGAGGGAGGTGATTTTATCGCATTCATCTTTGCCCTTTGTTTGTTTCCTCCTTGTTTCTCCATATAATTTTGCCTGTCTTATCATAGTAGATGAATCATCTTTCTAATCGACTAAGACGGGGGAAGGGGGGAGCACCAGGATGACAAATGTGGGTAGAAGAGTCCACATCCCATCATGTGCATGCATCTAAGGCTGCTATAATGTTTGTGTATAGGATGTGACAGTATTTAACCAGCAGAAGAAATAGGAACAGCAAATGGAACCCCAGCCCTTGAAAAAAAATGCTTTTGAACTGAAATTCTACCACTGGAAACAGAACTAACCCCAAAAAAAACTATGGCAAAGGAAGCCTTGCAGGATGCCATTCAGTGCAGTTCTCAAAAATCACAAACAATTTCAGATGGATTTTGAAGGGTTTGATTCTCATTTACTCTCTATGGCCGTTTCCGCACGGCCACGCTGGGGGGTGCGTCGGCGTATACAATGCCGACACACACACACCGGGACCGTTCACACGAACGGTCCTGGTAGGGGCAGGGAAGATGGCGCAGCGCTGCGCCGTCGCCCGATCGACATACCTTCCCTGCAACCTTCTGCCACATCGCCCAGGCCAGGGGACACGCCCCCCTGCCCTGCGTGACGGCTCTGGAGTTGCAGGGCAGGGGGCGTGTCCCCAGACCTGAGCGACGCACCAGAAGGTCGCAGGGGAGGTACGCTGTTCGGGAAAGGGGAGGATGGCGCCTTCCAACCGTTCACTCGGCAGCGGGTTTCCAGAAAACCTTGCTCAGGTAGCGAGGTTTGGAAACAGCAGCAACGTGCCACTGGGGAGGGAGCGAGGGTGGCGCGGCTGCGATGCAGCTGCGCCTCCCATGCGAACAGCTCCCTAGGGACGGCGTTTTTGCCGTCCCTGGGGCGCTGTAAATGGCCCGTGCGGAAAGGGCCTATAATTCTCATTTATCCTTTTACCCAATGGGGACTCAAAAGTGCCTCTGTTGTTCTCTACTCCTGCATTTTCTCTTCACAACAATCCCAAGGCAGATTAAGCTGAAACAAAGATCGATTCCACACAGCAAATGTGTAAAGGGTTACAGTCATTATAAAGGAACCTGTTTTCCTTTTTCCCATCCACATGGCAGCGATTGGAGTCCATGGAAACAATCCGGGTTGTTTTCGCGTCTTCGCACAAAGACTCTTCCTTAATTTAAAAAAATGCCCTGCAACACATACGTAGCTGTGCAGGCATACAGAAATGAACCCCTACAGCCATGCCAATCATCCCACTGTGCAGCTGTGCATGTGCAACACATAAAAGAAAAGAAAAAGGGGCCTCCCTGCAACAACAGGGCAATAATTGAGGGGTCCTGCCATCCCCCCTCATGGGGGTAGGTTTTAAATTGGGGTCGGACGCCTTTTATTATGTATTATGGTTTTTTGCTGTTTTATGAGTTTTAAGCTATTTTATGGATTACTATTAATGTTTGTTACCGCTGTTTTAAAGATTTTAGTGACTTGTTTTACCATGTTTTATGCTGTACACCGCCCGGAGCCCCTAGAGGATGGGGCGGTATAAAAGTTTAATAAATAAATAAATATAAATAAAAAATAAATAAATAATGAACGCATTGATGTCAGGCAGATTCTCCCTGACTGTGGATGGCGCAGTGGAAGGGAGGTAATTGAAGCGCCTCCTGCCTGGCTGTTTGCGCAGGAGCAGCTCCAACCTGGGCTTTTGCAAAAGGATTGCTGGTTTGGCAATTTTTGAAAGTCCAAGGTTGAGGGAAATAAAACAGGGCAGACTTGTTTTGGGGACGGGACCAGTGTAAAAATGGTTTGTATTGTGTCCTACACCAGTTATATTTGACCTGTGTGGAATCCACCTTTGTGTGACTGGCCCAAGATCACCCATAGTTGAGAGTGGGAATTTGAATTTGGGTATTCCAGATCTTGGGCCAACATTCTAACCATGACACCATGATGATTTATTCACTGCCTTCTTCAGATTGCGCTGTTAGTCCATTGCAAGAGCAATTTGTGCACTCCTCTTGGATTGCATTCTGCTTGACTGGTATTCTTCAGATCCCTTAGTTGCTTTCATTCAAACTATTCAGACGCAGAAAATTATTGTTCGGATTGTCCTCCTGCTTCCCGACTACTTAATCTGCTTTGGTTTACTTCCTGCCCCCACCTCTTTCACCCCACTGTAAAGAAGAATTCGGCTGCATCAAACGCTTCCTAATTCAGCTGGCCCGATGAGCGCGAGAGGCATGCTGAATGACTCCTTAGGACACTTCACTGGAGATCTTTCGTAGGCGGGAGGAAAGCCCCGACCTTCACCTCCCCAGTTTAGGAAATGATTGAACACGTGCCCAGAGATTCTCGAGTGACCTGGATCTTTGGAATGCGGGTCAAGGACCCCGTGAGCTCCGCTGGCTAAAACGAGCTCGGCAGCACGCCTGCCCTGCAGCTGCATCATCGTCGGTTTAGGGGGTGGCGGATGACGAGATCCTGTAAGACTTTCACCAAATATGGACCGGGATTGGAAAACCTCGCGAGTTTGTTTTACTAATGCCGGAAATAATGTTGGCGACGGCATCCCCCTCCCTGTGCTGCCGAAGCAAGGCCGGCAAGGGGCTAACGCGGCCCTTTTTGTTCTCCTGCCGGAAGGAGGCATAATATCAGCACGATCCCAGGCCGAATAGAAATTTTGGAGGGAAACCGACGCTGGCAACACTTTTTGCCTGAGATTATAACTACAAACACTAAAAAACAATCTCTCTCGCACACGGGCTACGAGTGGGGGGTAAGCTAAGAGGGCTTTTCAAGTTTCCCAGTTTCTTGCCTTCATTCGTGTGGTCAAAATCCACTGTAGGCGGATCTTGTGGGTAGGGTTCAATTGTGGGGAAAGCAATTATTTGATACTTGATATTTTTTTTTTGGCGCAGACAGACAGATGGTTTCCTCCTGCTGTTGGGGGGGGGGGGTTGATGGATTTTCTCCAGAATAACCCACAAAAGATGGACCTTTCTCCATCAGTACCACGTGGATTGCTTGGAAGAAAAAAAGAGGAAGTGTCTGCACTGCAGCCAGCTAGAAAATACAACCAGTCTGAGAAGTAAAAAAACAACAACCCGTACATGCTTATGGAAACTCCAATAACATAACGTATAGGCTGGGGCGTCAGCAGGAGACACAGGGGTCTGTTGTATTTGTACCAACTCCTCCATCGCTAGTGCCTCTAGCTGCAGAGATATCCCAGTTCCCTTCCCCTGAATGGGAGGGGGAACCTTATGTCTATTGCATCTGTAAAATTCAACAAGATAGCGCCACACATCTTCCCTCCCATCCCCAGCATCCCCCTTCAGTTTGCAACCAGGAGCAATACTTACCTTAAAACAGGTTCACATTCCCTATGAAATGTCTTCCTCTCCATCTGTGACCCTTTCAGCGGTGGGCAGAAGCAGCAGCCGACGAGGTGTATGGGTTTTTCGTCGTCCAAGCAGCGGTGGGGCTGGCCAGGGGTTTTTCCCCTCCCCGAAATAGCCACCCTCTGCGAAAGTTGCACATATAAAGACGCAAACCGTAGTGGTAGTGGTAGGCAGCCCGGTTGATCTCACTGCTTTTTTATCCCTCCCCATTAGCCTGCTATACTTTTTGCAAGCGTGTCCTATCCTTGAGTTGTTCTCACACATTTTAATAATTAAAAACCTGTAGCAAATAAAGGACCTGGCAAAGATCGCCTAAGATGAAAAAGGTAAAAAACAATGCAGCACCCTTAACATGGGTATACAACCTTATTGTGGAAAACCTTGTTGGATTTGCATTCTTATTTCACAGGGGAAATATGTGTTGTTACTTTCATCGATAGGTCAGCAAGCCACAACTTATTTCCCCTTTACCTTTCTCCTAATCCGTAACAGGAAGATTGCTGGGGGGGGGGGATTGCCCCCCCCCACACACACACACCAGGAATTTAAAAGAATTTCCTGCCATGGGAAAAAAGTAAAGTCTATATTTAACAACATCTGAAACTGTCAAGAATGCTTTGTGGTTGGATAACAGAGCAGAAAAATGTGGAAAATGCAGGCTACTGCTCTACCAAATATGGAAATACTGTTACGTCTGGTGTCTGAATCACCATCTGGAAATACTTACAGCCATGAAGTCGAACTGAAAGACGCCACAACAGAAGCTCAAAACACCCCACAGTGCAGGCACGCACACACACTCCAACCTCAAACCACAGGAGAAACATTATTAAGAAAATTTAACCATAGGGGTAAATAGTAAAACCCCTGGAATCAGGTTGCAGAAGAGTTCTGCAAGCCCACTGTTACGTTTGAAGAACTGACAGGCCTAAGAGAAATGAATCCCACCTTCACCAGAGCGTATGCCTTCTGCATTTATAACAGTTGATATATTTGAAGCATGGATTATGTATAGAAAGCATCCCACATGAAAGTCCTATTGCGGTTTTTGAAAGTGTATCATCTGTGCAAGCTAATAAAATGAATTGCCTTTGAATTCCCTTCTACGTTTGGAACGTGCAATTTAGACGCTGTTGATTTTTTTAATTGCATGTCATTCCAAGCTAGGTAGAAGGTCACTAAGAGTTCACTGTTCCAACTTCCCCATTTTCTCCCATTAAACTAGATTTCTTCCTCTTCTTCGCCACCCTTCCGGTCGCCCTGAATTCTGCAAAGCCGCTCTAACTTCAGAAATGGAAAAAAAAATGAGCCTCGCAGGTTTATTTCCATCGGTTTCTACACATTTACAATACGTTCAAAGTTCAAACACCATCGAGCAACTGCAGAGGTCGCACAGGGGAGCCGACTCTGTCCCTGGAACGCTGAAGGCGCCAACACCGCCGGCTACCTTTCCCCGGGCAGCTATGGAAGGAAAGAAAAAAATTGCAGCGAAGGTTGGGTGTACAGGAGTTGCTTTTGAGCCACTAAGGAGTGAAGAACGAATCAGGTAAGATCATTATCGTCGCAGGACACCCCCGTCCCCTTTCTCCTCCATACGATCTTGAAGAGTAAGGGAAGTGAACTGCCAAGATCAAGGTGACCACATAACGGAAGGCAGAATTCCCATAAACCAGAAACTTTAGGGGACAAGAGCCCCCCCCCCCGACCCTGGAACGCTTCCAGTTAACAAGGAATAGTTCCTTTTGCACATGCCCCATTCATAAAAAACAGTTTAAAACTACGCCATCTGGGTATTAGTGTGGGATACACCCTTTCATTTCAGCCCTGGATCAGATCCGAATGTCTACCAGACTTCCAGGGCTAACCGCCCCCCGCCTCCTTCTTCTCCCTCCCCCCAATTCTTCCGTGTAATCTTCAATAGCGTATAAACTATTTAGCAAATGAGGCAATCCATCTAACGCATTTACTTCCCGGGCCAGACTACAAGTTTCGAGGGGTGGAGGGGGAAGTGAAGAGAGAGAAGAGAAATGGTTTATAAAAACATTTCTGCATAGAAGAGGCGTAGCTGCAAATTATGATTGCTGAAACCGTTGGAAAGGGAGGGAGGACCTGTTTTCTTGAGACCATAAAAATGCAACTTAGACAGGGAGGAGCTTGGAGGGAAACCGCGCCAAGAAAACATTCCTGAGATGCTTGAGAATTCCTGGTGCTTGAGAATTCTGGAACGCTCAACGTCACAGTGCAGCACGCGGCGGCGGCGGCTCGGCATATAAGCAGCTGCTCCCTCGCAGAGCCTCCTCAGACGGCAAAGGGATCCCCGAGGAGTGCGACCCTTAGCGCGGAGCAGCCTCAAGCAGGGACGGCAGCCTTTCTTCCTTTCCTTCCCCTCCCGATTGCTCCAAGAAGAAGCAGCAAGACGAGGCTTATCGTCCCTGCAGGACTCGCCTCCTTTTAAAAGCCCCCACCTGAGCCGAGTCACTTTGCCCCCAGCCGTGCAGTTTTTTGAGGCAGGGAGATTGTTCAGACACTCTCTCGCTTTGTTTTTCCCGAGTGTGTTTTTCTCCGGTTTGAGTTGGAAGGAAAAAGACCAGACTTTCTTCCTTAAAAAGCAGTGATGAACTCTCAGACTACCAGCTTCATCCTGGCTCTTGCCCTTCTTCAGTTTGTGAATAGGGTAGGTTTGGATTTGATTTCTACCTTGTTATGGGGGGGAGGGTTATTATGTATTATACATGGTGACTTGCATGCTAAACTCTGAAAACTTAAGGGAGGTTTGTCTGGGTGGAGGAAAGGGGAGATTTTGCACGTGCGCAACTGGTAGAGGCGCAAGGAAGTTAGCTAGCCCCGAAGTGATGACCCTCCCAGGCAATGTGTCTGGATTTTAGAGAGAAGGGGGGTGTTGTTTGTTTTCTGTCTAGCCCAGTGGGGCATTTGTATCTCATGAATGCCTTCCTTTGCTTCTCCTCCCCAGGCAGTTTCTTCCTGCCCTTCTGCTTGCCGATGTCCTCTGGAGATCCCTCGATGCGCCCCCGGAGTTGGTCTGGTTCTGGATGGCTGCGGATGCTGTAAAGTCTGTGCTAAGCAGCTCAACGAGGACTGTAGCAAGATGCAGCCTTGTGATCACACCAAGGGGCTGGAATGCAATTTTGGTGCCAGTTCCACAGCTCCAAAGGGGATCTGCAGAGGTAAGAAGCTTGTGGCTTGGCTCCTTTAAAGCGTGTGCGTGCACATACATAAATACCAACCAGTCTGTGTAGCAGCAAAGTTTAGTAATTTTGAGCCCATGTATGGTTATGCTTTGTTGTTGGTAGATTGGCAGAAGGGCATATGACTTCAGCAGTCTGGAATGCAATTCACTGTGTCTGGGCTGCACTAACAGCGCATAAGGAAAAGTGATTCCTGACTAACTTATTGTTCTAGCCTAGAGCTCTAGGGGATTGTACGGAACTTTACCATAAACTGAATTTTACTGCAGAAAAAACCCGCTCTGCTTTAGCAGCCTTGAGCCTCACTCATGTCTTCTCCTTTTCTCTTTCTTTAATTGTTACAGCACAGTTAGAAGGGAGACCCTGTGAATACAACTCCAAAATTTATCAGAATGGAGAAAGTTTTCAGCCCAACTGCAAGCACCAGTGTACGTGCATTGATGGAGCTGTGGGCTGTATCCCCCTGTGCCCACAAGAACTCTCCCTTCCTAACTTGGGCTGCCCTAACCCAAGGCTAGTGAAAGTCCCAGGCCAGTGCTGTGAGGAATGGGTCTGTGATGAGTCCAAAGATGTCCTTGAGGAGCTGGAAGGTTTCTTTGGCAAAGAATTTAGACTGGATGCTTCTGAAGGGGAATTAACCAGGAACAACGAGCTAATAGCCATTGTGAAAGGAGGGCTGAAAATACTACCTGGTGAGTTAATATCAGGGTTCTGTTATCCTTAGCATGGGACGGAAGGGTTATTGCTGGAATGTCTTTAGTGGAGGGATTATCTGTTTGAATGTCTACAGTGTTTTGCTCTGCATGTTGATGAGAAGAAAAAAAGCAACCCATGAGCTCTTCAGCACAAAAACACTTACGCCAGGTCCTTCTTTTTCCTCTCTTTCTTCTAGTCTTTGAGTCTGAGCCGCGCAGTCACTCATTTGAGAATCCAAAATGCATTGTGCAGACAACCTCATGGTCGCAGTGTTCAAAGACCTGTGGGACTGGCGTCTCCACCCGAGTAACCAATGACAACCCTGACTGCAGACTAGTCAAAGAAACCAGGATATGTGAAGTGAGGCCTTGTGGGCAGCCTAGCTATGACTCCTTAAAGGTAAATACCCTTCTTTGCCATCTTGCCATAATTTCAGAATCATTCTGAGTGCATGGTAGCTATTGGGTAGAACTCTCATATTAACCATGTTGTTAATCTCTTCCTTTCAGAAGGGAAAAAAATGCACCAAGACCAAAAAATCCCAAGATCCAGTGAAGTTCACGTATGCAGGATGCTCCAGTGTTAAGAAGTACCGCCCCAAGTACTGTGGCTCTTGCGTGGACAGCAGATGCTGCACTCCTCAGCAGACCAGGACTGTCAAGATCCGTTTTCGTTGTGATGACGGGGAGACCTTCACTAAGAATGTTATGATGATCCAGTCTTGCAGATGCAACTACAATTGTCCCCATGCAAACGAGGCCTACCCTAACTACCGGCTATTTAATGATATCCACAAATTTAGGGACTAAGTGGTGATGCATGCAGGCTTGTGGAAGAGGCTTGGGTTTTTCTTTTTTGTTGTTTTTTACAAAAAATGTTTTTGAAGTAACAACAGTGGAAAAATGAACTCTGATGGAAGTGGTGCCTTTGCCCATGGGAGGGCAACACTGAGACACGAGAATTCACTGTGCAACTGGATACTAATGCAACAGTTTGAGCATACTTAAAGCTTCATAATATTGGAGCAATCTTATTGCTTCATTTTGGAGCACTTTCATGATTACTGATTTCTGTTTGTAACTGATTGTTTAAACGTTTGTCTGTCTGTCCTGGATATGAAAACCTTCAGTTCTCTACTGTTCAGCATAACATCGCATGTCTGTTGTTCCAAACTCATATTGGAGGTTACATTCCTTCCTAAGGTGGGCACTTTTGGTGTTCTCATCTCTGGCAGCTATAGGTACCAGCTATATAATTCATACCCGCAAACAGAAATTGGTGGGCTTTAAAGCTGAATATTTTATTTATCAAAATGTAGCTTTTTTGAGGAAAAAATCCCTAATACTGGAATAAGTTGTAAATGATTTAATTTTATATTCAATGAATTAAGAGAATTTATTTATGGAATTAATCATTTAATAAAGAAATATTTACCTAATTCCTGTAATATGATTCAGCTTGGTTCTGGACAACAGGAGAACATGAGATTTCTCCTGTGATATTCTGAAATTCTACCGTTTCTTAGCTTAATTTACTGCAGAGCACTTTTACAGACCTTAGTAAGACTTGGGCCTATTTCCAAATGCATATGTTCAAAATTGGAGCAAGGCTCATAGTGCTCCAGTATCATTTTATCAACGTTCTAGTGCCAAAGATTTCTTAAGAGTCCAATCCAGAGTGGGAGGGTCTGAAAGGACCTGTGGAGACAGCTGGGCCTACGCCAGCGGATTTTCCAGTAGGCAGCCTCCATAGCCCTCTGGGACAGCCAGACTTGGCGCTGAGCGCTTCATCAGTGCTCTCATGCCATTCCCAGCCCTGCTTGTCCAGTGGGGGTGTGATGGAGGCATTCCTGGGGGTGGAGCCAATCTTTGTTGTGCTACAGCCGTGGCTCTTGAATGTATGCCACTTTTTTGGGTGACGTAAGTTAAGCCCTATGGAGAGCTTTATGGTGGGGGTGTTGTTTTATTTTTACACTCTCTGAACTACCAGAAAAATCCCTGGGGAGGGTGGACAAGCATAGCAGCAGCACTGGCATTGACCATCCAGGCATTTGGATTTAGCTGTCCGTTATTGAAACGTTGGGATATTTCTCTACACCCTTCCTCATGAAAAGGTGACAGGAAAGTGTGAATCAAACGGCCACATCTTCCTGTCGCCCCCCCCCCCCCCAAAGATTCTCTTTTAAGATTAAAGAGTCTTACTTACTCACTGGCTTTGTCAAAACTATTGTTGTCTGCACCAGTAAATATAGCATTCTCTCCATACAGGAGAGAAAGGGGGGTATAAATCCAAGCTCTTCTAGAAGAATGGAAACATGCCTTCTGCAAATTTATTGTGGCTTAATGAAAACAGGGGTCCTATCTGATGAAAGCTTAAGAGGTTTAAAACAAATAATTAGGTAAATTCATAGAGGGCAAATTATTAATGCTTATTAGCCATAATATATGTGCAGAAACATTAGTGCTCTGAATATCAAAATGCTGTAGACAAGCAGCAACAGGCCTTGCTTGTGGGCCATTAAAAGCTATCTGGATGGGTATGGCTGAAAATCAAGGGTTAGATCTTTAACATTTTTTCCTGGCACAAGAGGGCTCCCATTTTAACTCACTGAAAAAGGCTTTCCTGGGACATATGGACAAAAGGTCACAGGATGGGATAGCAGAAAGGAAGGGAATCAGGCAAGATTGTCCCCCCCCCCCCCAACCACAGCAGGGAAGGATCCAATTCAGAATGCAGGAACATGGACCTCAGTTTTGCCCAGAAAGGCAACCCTTATTCATGATAATGCCTCTTTAGGTGAAGAAGGGGCTGTTGATGAATGTGTCTTTAGAGGGGACAGCACCTTCTAGAGGATCATAAATGTATTTTAAGTCTGACTTAGAGAGAATTACCCTGTTTCCCCAAATATAAGACATCCCCGGAATATAAGATGTAGTAGAGGTTTTGCTGAAGTGCGAAATATAAGGCATCCCCCAAAAGTAAGATGTAGCAAAGTTTTTGTTTGGAAGCATGCCTGACGAACAGAATACAGAAATATAAGACATCCCCTGAAAATAAGACATAGCGCATCTTTGGGAGCAAAAATTAATATAAGACACTGTCTTATATTCGGGGAAACACAGTACTTATTTCAGCCACCCATTGAACTGTATGGCTGAGAGTTTATTTGAACCCAAGCTTTCCCATGTCAATTCCAACATTTGTCCCCCAATACCACATTAGTTCCCATATGGGATGGGAATGGGGGCATGCCATACAAGTACCAAAAGATATTAGCTATGGTTTCTAGGACTGTAGATAATTCCCATTCCACATTAATTCCCATTCCACTCAATTAAATTGCTGGCACACAGCTGGCTAATAAAAATACATTTCAGCACAACTACTGACCATGGGTCTTAATGGATTCAGCAGCTCATCTCCTTTAAAAATGGCTGCTCTCTTATCTGCTTGGTCATGTTCTTCTCTCCACAAGGCATTTGTATCTTGAGCTGACTGGAATGTAAGTACCACCTGGCATGGCCATCATTTGAACTTGTCTGTACAAAACTTTGCTGTCAACAGAAGTGTGAAATTTACTGGATTTACTGGATGGTCATAACCTCCTCACAGTATCACCCCAACCTATCTATGTGGTCGGCACATTCCAACTCTTTTCATTATCTGTGCATTCACATGGATTATTCCAAAAACATTCCCACAGAGGGGAAAAAGTAATTTTGGAAAAGACTGTGTTTACACATAATCCCAGGCTCTCCCTTGATGAGCTCTATAGAAACCCTTGAGAACATAAATGCAGTTTGTAGGAATTCAGTTGCTGAAGATCTTTGGTATCTTGTAACCACACTGTCAAGGAAAATTACTATTCCCATAATTCAAGCCCTTTTAAAGCTAGCCAATGATGATAACTGTTTCAATGCCTCTCACAGAAAAAAGGTTGCTAAAGGTTGCACGGGGAAAAAAAGGTTGCAGATACCCAGTGTTGCATTAACTTTGGATTTCGCTCCTCCTCCTAACCCTGCTTGACACCATTGTTTTCGGTAGATGCAGAAAATGCCACAGCTTTACCCCTTGCCTCTATCAAAAGCATTCATATCAGATAAGGAAAGCAAACAACTTAGCCTACTGAACAGAATAGTAATAATCTGCTATCTATCAGGTGAAAAATTACCCATGGCAAAAATTGCCAATTTCATGTCAAAACTGTAAACAAAACAAAAACATAATTCACCCTGAACCGGTGCTATAGCTTCCAAGTAACCAGCAGTTCCAGTTTAAAATTATGTAGCAGTTCTGAACTTTTCTGCACTTGCTTTCACAACTGTCCTGTGAAGTAGAATAGTATTATTACTTTACAGATGAGAAATAAAGTTGGATAGAATCACAAAAACAACTTTATGATGAGAAGCAGGACTACAACAATTGTTCACAGCTGCCCGTGGTAGCAATCTTGCATTGGGGCGCCTTGCAATTAAGCTGCACTCAAATCAGCTGACACTGTGACTGGATGCAGGATGTCAGCTGGCCCTAGATGAACACATAAACCCTTCCAATGTGACAGAATATAGAAGAACATACAAAGGGCCAGGGAGATGTTGAATGCATCAGAATGGACCACTTGAATCAGCAGCTAGGATGGATTTGAGTATACCGCTTCCTCTTTTAGTCTAACCCACCTCACAAGGGTACTGTGGGGAGAAAATGACACTGGAGGAACGTGGAAGAAAATATGCTACAAATATGTTAAATAAATTTTTTTGCAGTCTTCCTGGATTAAATATTACAGGAGTTGTTGTCAACATTTTAAAGTGTCTGAGTGGCTCAAGTCACAATGTTGATCTAGGCAAAGATAAATGTTGCTATTCTCATAGCTAGTAGTTTGTAGGATATCCCTGTTCTAGGGAATCTAGCCAACTGCAGTCTTTGGAAGGGAGAATCTAAGAAACTCCCTCAAGACCCTCAGCAAAGTACAATAGCCAGGATTCTTTGGAGGAAGCCATGACAGTTAAACTGGTACAAAAGTGATCTATGTTAGAGAAATAGATGGATTTCCCACCCACCCACCCCTCCCCATGCAGCTCATGGCTTCTATCCACTTTACTGAACTGGTTGAAATCCACAAGGGGCCACCCTTGTGCTATAACAAAAAAAAACCCTCATATATTCAATAGACAGCAGGTTATGTCAACTGAACTAGTTCAATGATTTATTAGTGGGTGTTAATGTGCTATCAATAAGCAAAAAGCTGGAACTGTGGTTTCCACCCACCCCCCACCCCCCGCCACTGCCTCATTCTGAGATTACAAATCACATGAAGAATTTTATGTTGTCATATTAGAGGCTAAACAGGAAAAAACACACACAGCTAGACAGTCCAAGTTTTCACCCATCCCAGTGTCTGCAATGCAAGAATTACCTCCTTGTCTTGTCCCCAAACATTAACACAAAACTACAAACCTCTTTGTGTGTACCAGTAAGTATGTTCTGAGATCCAGACCCATTGTAATACTTGTGGTTCAAAAAATAACAAAACTATGCATGATCTTAACATAGATTATTCTCAGGCAGGAGCACACAGGTATCCAAAGCAAATGCAGACGCAGAATTCCCAAACCAATGTTGTGGCAGTGGAGACTTTTCAAAGTGCAATAACCAACAAGAATGTGCATGGCTGAAATCCATTTTAGTACTGAAAGAAATTCATGAAAATGTCATCTCGGAAGCTAAAATCCCAGAATGGAATTGTTGAACAAATTCTAGCAGCAATTGCAAGAATCACTTCTGCTTACCTGAAGTCCCCAAGTCAGAGGCAGGTGGTGTCAGCTGCAAAGAAGAAGTGTTTAAATTTATACCCTTCCTTTTTGTCCTGTAAGGAGATTCAAAGGGGCTTACAAACTCCTTTCCTTTCCTCTCCCCACAACAAATACCTTGTTAGGTACGTGGGTCTGAGAGAGTTTGGAGAGAACTTTGACTAATCCAAGGTCACCCAGCAGGCTTCGTGTGTAGGAGCAGGGAAACAAATCCATCATTCAGGTGGAGGAGTGAGGAATCAAACCCAGTTCTCCAGGTTAAAGTCCACCTGCTCTTAACTACTACACCATACTGACAATGAGCCATTCTCAGATCTACAATATTTGCAGCACAGCACTTCTTCTCCCAGATTACCCATCCTCTTGGCACAATATAAATTAGGTGTTTTCCCCACAAGTTAAGCTATTTTTAATCTGTAATAGTTTAATAAATTACAGTTTGGTCTCACCACTCTCTTTGTCAGCTATGGAGATATTTCTCCTGCTTTGGCATTGACACCACTGAGGGCCACTGCAGTTATCTTCAGTCTCACCCACTGATAAGTTGTGGATCTTAGCTGTTCTGATAGAGAGGTACAGTGAAAAGTATGCTGTTGTAGTATATCATCAGAGACTAAAACTGTGGGGCAAGAATGGGGCAAGACAGTAGGCTTTATTCCACAAACCAGGTAATCTGGTTTCTTCCAGCATTGGACTGAAGCCTCCTTAGGAATGAAATAGTCTTGTGGGAAGGTTTGTGTTATATGCCCCACTTCCTTATAGATCAATCCTTAACTGAAGTGGCAACACTCCATTTATGATATGCATCCCAGCAAAGCTGGTTGTCTTCCTACTTGCTTTGGGACTAGTATTGCATGAAGAAGTTTCTAGCGAGGAATGTTCAGAATCCCTGGTTGGAATCAATGCCAGTTTAAAGATCTACTAGAGTGCTGCCAAAATGTGTTAGCTTCCTATGGACAGTGCTTTTTCAGTAAATCCTAAAATGCATATGAGAATGGAGAGAGTTGCAGAACACTCCAAAGGTCATTGTGAATACATAGTCATGTGTGCTGGAAAAGTCTTGCAATTGACAAAATTAACACTATTGACAACTTTGATGGTGAAGGAAGGAAGGTGGAAGTTCACCAAACACTGAAAGCACTAACTTTAATAGCTCTGGAAAAATTCCACATGCACTGTCAGATGACTGCTGGGAATAACAGGGTTTGACTTCATCTGCAGTGCAGATGTAGCAAAAAACTAATTTGGAGGATTGAAGCCAGTCAAACTGCTCTGGAAAGGGGCTGTGGCTCAGTAGAAGAACATCTGCTTTGGACGCAAGAAGTCTCAAGTTCAGTCCCTTGATCCTCCAGCTAAAAGGACCAGGTAGAAGGACCCTGAAAAGTAACTGCTAGTGCTGACAACACTCATTTTGTTAGACCCAGGATAAGATCATGATCACGTGGTCATGTGCTCTGTGCTCATTCTGTGACCACATTCGACACTCAGTCACTTTGCAAGCAGATGGAACAGTCAAAAAGTCTTTTAAAAAAAAAGATATTTTGTCAGAACCAGTGGCTAGGATGGCCAACCAGATTAGAAATTTATGAGAGTCCCCAGCTGATATTAATAATTATGCTGCAAATTTCTGATGTGTGGAGAGAAGATATTGTGGTGTGTGTGTGTGTGTGTGTGTGTGTGTGTTTTGCATTAATAATAACTTGGAAATATTTCTGAAATGTGGGGCAAACCCAAAGCATTTTATCTTTTTTCAAGACCCGCATGCCAATTCTCAGTCAGTGATTAGATAACCTGGTTCGGCAGATTCACAAAGAACCCCTTGCATCTTAGGTGTGTCTTAACCCACATTTGAGAGTCACTGGTGTGATGCTATTACAGCCGCTGAAATTAGCTACTCCTGAGAGGAAAGAGAGAAGAAACAAGAAATTTGAAACAGGAGGGTAACCTCACAGTGTGCATGGGTTTTAACATACAGTCTAGTACTAACAAGTCTCCCAGAGTTCATTACATATAATAAGTGAATGGAGAGAGATGTCCGGTATGATGCCACAGGGCTTTTATCTGGGCCCAGTACTTTTCAATATTTTTATAAATTAACTGGATGAGAGGGTAGAGGGACTACTCTTTAAATCTGCAGAACAGCAAACACACCAGAAAATCTAGAATTCAATGAGGTCTGAACACACTGAAAAAGCCGGCAGATGTAATCAAGATGCAATTCAACAAGAACAAGTGCAAAGTTCTACATCTAGGTAACAAAAATGTGAAATGCACATACTGGATCAGGGATACACTTCTGGCTAGTAGTGGGTATAAACAAGATCTTGAGGTATGGGTGGACCGTAAGCAAAATATGAGCAACCAGTATGATACAGCAGTAAAAAAGTCTAATGTGATCTTGTGGTGTATGAACAGAAGCATAAAATCCAAATTGCAAGATGTCATAGTCCCACAGTCCACTGCATTGGTCAAGCCTCATCTATCTATCTATCTATCTATCTATCTATCTATCTATCTATCTATCTATCTATCTATCTATCTATCTATCTATCTATCTATCTATCTATCTATCTATCTATCTATCTATCTATCTATCTATCTATCTATTTATTTTTGAAGCTTTTATACCGCCCCATCCCCGAAGGGCTCTGGGCGGTGTACAACAGATAAAAGCAGCAATACAGAATTAAAACATTAAAAGCAGCAACAGTTAAACAATATTTAATGAAGGAATAAGAATATAGGTGGCGTCCAACAGCTTAATTTTAAAATTCCCTCCCCCCCCGCCCCCCCCCCAGAGGGAGGCATGGTGGTCTCATTGGTTGGCAGATGACCCAGATGTCAGGGTCAGACGAGGGCCAAGAGGGGAGGGGGCACCATATCAGCAGCCAGTACCTCCAAAGGCCCGGTGGAACAGCTCCGTCTTACAGGCCCTGCGGAAATCACCGAGGTCCCGCAGGGCCTGGATGGCTGGAGGGAGAGCATTCCACCAGGCCGGGGCCAGAGCCGTAGTTATTATTTGAAGTAATATGTGAAGTAATATGTGCAGTAATATGCAAGTAATATGTGCATATTATTTGAAGTAATATGTGCAGTTCTGGAAAAGTAAAGGTAAAGTTTCCCCTTCGGTCGTGTCCGACCCTGGGATACCACTACAAGCAGTGATTTCATAGGCAAGCCGTTTTTGTGGAGTAGTTTGCCATTGCTTTCCCGGCTATTCTTTACCCCGTAGCTGTTTGCTAGGTACTCATTTACCAACCAAGGAATGGATGGATGGCTGAGTTGACCATGAGCCAGCTGCCAGGATATCTGACCCACAGGGGGCTTGAACTCCTGACCGTGTGAGTGGCTGTACAAGCACTTAACCACTACGCCATGCGGCTCCTACAGTTCTGGAAACCTCACCTCAAAAAGGATGTAGACAAAATGGACTGGGTGCAGATAAGTATGACGAGGATGATTGGGGCTTGGAGACAAAGCCCAACAAGGAAAGGCTAAGGGACTTCGGAATGTTTAGTCTGGATAAGAAGAGGTTGAGAGAGGACATGATTGTTCTCTTTGTTTGAAGGGCTGTCACTTAGAGGAGGGCAAAACGCTGTTCCTGTTGGCAGCAGAGGATAGGACTTGCAATAATGCGTTTGAATTGTAAGCAGAAAGGTACCATCTGGATATTGGGGAAATTTTTTTTACTATGAATGTAGTTCAGCAGTGGAGTTGGCTGCCTAAGGAGGTGATGAGCTCCCCCTCACTGACTGTCTTCGAGCAGTTGCTGGACAAACACTTGTCAGGGATGTTGTACGTTGATTCTACATTGAGCAAAGGGTTGGATTAGATGGCTTATGGCCCCTTACAACTATAAGAGTCTATCATTCCTTCCTCCACCCCCACCCCTCAATGCAGAATAAGGTCACAAATCTTTTCTAAAACAGTATTACACTATTGCCCTGTTATTCTTCTCTAAAAGAAGATGGCACCACAAATCCAAATATAACACAAACTGACAAATGGGTGCATGTTTATTCTTGCAGAACTATTGAAGATGCAATTTCTTTTTGAACTATACTAGCTGTTCACAAGAGAATAGTGACTTGTTTTTTTAAAAAAAAATCCCCTTGTGCTTTCCAAGAAGAGCTGTGGAACAGCCATTTCCTACAGGAAGTTGTTTCCTGTACTCTTGAATCATTTCGTGCGTAAACTAAAAAAATAAATAAATCTTTTTGTAACAGTAGAACTTTCCCTCCAGAAACAGGGTCCACTCCAGCATCCCTTAATATCAAAACAGAAAATTCTTAGATTACACATGCATGGAAGATATGATCGTGTTGGAAGAAAAGAAGTAGCTATTAAATGAGTAACCCCATTCCAAAAGGAAGCTAACTGAGTTCCTCTGTGTTACAAATATCTACATTATAGCACCATTGCAGTTGTCTGAAATCCCTGCAGTGGCAGCCTCGTTTTATCCCTTGATGTCATCAGACAAAAAGTCACTCATTCCAAAAGGTATATTCATAATCATAAACCAAATAGAGATAAAGATAAAAGAAATAAAACAGAAGGAATGTGTCCAAGAGATTAAGGCCAAAATCAATGACACAAAAATAAAACGTAATGAAGGCCCAGCTGTCAATTGCCTTTGTGTTGAGGCCTGAAGCATCAAAAGCAGGCCAACTGCCTTCCGTTCAAGCAGAGGGCACACAAGGTTATAGGTGGCCTGGCCAGGGGAACTCCACATGCCTGCATGCCATTCAGCATTGTTCTATGGAATTTGCACAGCAGGGTAGGTCAGAATTTGGAGACTAGCCAATGCTGGGAAACCTACACAAATCTTTCCAGACTTTCCAGCCCTGAAAAAGTCAGGAAGTTCCTTGTCTGCATCAGTCTGCTCAGAGCCTGCATGGATACCCAGACAAAAATCCTAAGGACAAAGGACACACGTTTGAGATGAAGAACTACAAGACAAAGATGCAATCATCATAGTACTTTCCCAACTACATCTGTGAAAGAAAATCATTGCAAGCAATAGTAATTTGTTTGTTTTATTCAATATGAAACCCACTTTTTCCGACAATATTCTCAGAAAGCAGCTGGCTGATTTTAAGAAATTCACAGTCAGCCAGACAGGATTGCCAAACATCAGGTATTTTCTTTGTTTGAAGTTTTTTGTTTGCCTTGGATAAGGAATAATCTGTTTTGATGTATGCTGGACATTGGAGGTGACAGGAAAAAAGTTTATCCCCTGTACAGCTTGAGACCCTTCCACCCTTAATGACTGACCAAAAGTCACAATGCTCTTAGCCTCCCTTTATAGCTAAATCTACTGGGGTACATTGCCCATATGCAGTCAGACACACACTATACCTCCACCATTCAAACTCCAGAATGGCAATCTGAAATTTATCAGAACTTTGGAGCTAGACCTGGGTCAGCTGCTGTGGTAAATTAAACCTTCCTTTTTAAAGAGGCTCTGGAATCAGCTTTGCAGCCCTACAATTCTATTCCAGACAGAGGAAGCAAAATGGTCACCTCTGTATGGGTCTCTGGCCTTACCAAAAAGCAGGGAGATTTCTTTGAAAATCATGGCCTTATAACTTAACAACTTTTGCCATCTGGTCACACAACACACACACTGCTTACTAAGTGGGAGATGCTACTTGCAGCAAAACTGAAAGGGAGGGATGGTTGTTTGCTACTGGCAAGAAATTTGTTTGAATCAATCATGTGACCCACCCCTCCTGTAGTCTAAAATGGTACAACCTCTAAATACACAATATTCATTTATTACTTAATTTGTGCCCTGCCTTTCTCCACAATGAGGAACTTAAATACCTTATATTGCTATCCTTTCTTTCATTTTATCCTTACAACCACCCTGTGAGCTAGACTGAGTGTACATGACTGGCCCAAAGTCACCCAGTGAGCCTCAAAGGCCTTCTGGAGATCTGAACACAGGTTTTTGACATCCTAGCTTGAATTTCTAACTCCTGCCTCACTCTAGCTCTCTGTACTACACCTGGACACAGTTTAGCTGGATGAAAATTTGATTCCTTCCACCTCCAATACCAAAAGAGGTTTGGTATTTGGCAGAGCAATGGTTTGACAGACAGTATTGGTAATACCGGTAAGTATTTTTAACAACAACAATAACAATGATTAAAATCAAGTGGTTCAGACAGACAAAGAATAAGACACAGTGGGAGTGCTAATTAATAATTTTACAGGCTGGCAAGTAAAACATTCTAACGTGGGTACCCAATAATTGGAGATTGTTAGTCTCTCTAACTTTGTAAATCTGCAACTACCCATTTCCAGCTTTAGGCATTTACTTAATGTTTTTCTTATCGATTTTGTTTGTCCTGCATACATCTGATTTCCCTCTACTTCACTGCAAAGTCCATGAAACAAAACCATATGCTCTTCCATAGCAACATGCTAATACAAACATAGACTAATCTTTGTTCACTGGAGTACACAGTTCAATTTTTTTTCTTATTAACACAATCTGCATCTGCATACAGTTTGACCAAAATCCATAGCAACCACACAAATACAAACAACTGCCTTTAACAAAAAGTTTTCCGGGAAATAGCTTGGAACTTGAAAGGTCAGAATACACTGTTTGTAAGTAAACACAGCTTGGATTGGGGAAGCACCACTAGCTGAAAATGTACTCTTCCGTGCCCATCTCCTTGGAAGACGATGAGCTTCTTTGATTCATGGAACAGTCAAGAAAGCCTCTCCTTGTGATTCTTGTTCCTAGGCAAGAATGTATGGGTTAAGATGATCCTTCAGATACTCCAGTCCCAAACCATGTAGGTCAAAACCAACACTTCAAACTGGCCTTGGGAGTAATTGGGTTCAAATGATCCCATTAGATGGCCCTGACTAGCTGTCTAGTCACAGCATTCCACACTAGCTTCAGCCTCCAAACACTCTAAGGATAAGCCCCAAGTACATTGCACTGGAATAGTCCATTCTGCATTATGAACCTCTGTAGCTAGCTTTTCCCTTGTCTACCACCAGTGGACCCAGTAAAGCTGATCAGATTTTTCTCTTATCAGCATCCTCTCCCATCCGTGCAAGAATCATCTATGGCAAACTGAGTCAAGGGGCCCCAGCAGTGCTGGGCGGCAGCACCAGAGGGCCTAATGGCTTGGACCTCAGCCCCAGGGATAATGGTGACAGGCACTAAGCTCACTTGGGCAATCCTATCTGTAGATGTCATCACCTCAGCTTTCTTCTGAGCCAAAAAGCCCTGTGCAATTCTCAGCACTACAGGGGACACTGGGATCAGTTGACTCAAGGACTGTTTTAATGTCCCTCCGGGGGAGGGCGGTATATAAGAATAAATAATAATAAATAATGTCTGCCTTCCATTGAGTGTTTTGCTTCATCTCTGTTCCCACTGGAACTTTTTCAGTTGTTTGTAAAACTCTGTGGAGCATCATTTCTAAATATGTCTGCAGGTCTACTTCACTTTAACGTTTTTTAAGGGCATGTAACATGGAGTTCTTTCTTTAGGGTTTATAACTGGCAACTGTGGCATTCACTATTTGTCATTTGGATTTACAATGTGATACTGAACATCCTTTTGAATGTTTTCAGTGACATTATTTGGATGGTTTTCATAGGATATATTTTATTTGCTTCTTATAAGCTGGCTTAAGTCTCAGGAGTAAGACAAGATATCAAAAAGGTTAATTCTTTTAAAATTGAGGTTTCCAACAACAATATGCTTGCAAAATACCTTGGATACAACTTATGTTTTTTTGCCGGGGGGGGGGGGGGATATTTTTATGTTAACATTTCTTGTGTTATGAAGTGTTGTAACCAGTGGTGGGATCCAAAAATTTTAGTAACAGGTTCCCATGGTGGTGGGATTCAAACTGTGGCATAGCGCCAATGGGGCTGGGCGGAGCAATTTGGCTGGGTGTACTGGGCATTCCTCTGCAAGAATTTCGGGTGGGGCTGTGGCAAGGATGCAGCTGCTGCACCAGTCCTTGGGCGGGAAACGAATGCACACAGGCTCAGGCTGCCACACACGCCGATGCACCTCCTGCTAGACTGCTTCAAGTTCTGCGTGCTACTGCTGAGAGGAGGGGCATAACTAAGGCAAAAATCACATGGCAAAATCACCAATTAGTAACCCCCTCTCGGCACACACAAATAATTAGTAACCTACTCGCGGGAACCTGTGAGAACCTGCTGGATCCCACCTCTGGTTGTAACACTATTATAACTTTACTAGTAGTAGCCCATATTTTGCTGAAAAGGACTCAGTAAGCTTTTAAACTACCATGAATTGTCAGTTCTCCAGCAAACAGCTGCTGGCATGCTACCATCCTGAATATGCTTGGATAGAGGTTTGAAATGGTTCAGAATCATATTATAGCAGTCAGAAAAAAAGGAAGATGATGGAACGCTCCTCTTTTTGCAGTGAACCACCAATGCTCGGAGTGTGGGAAATCTAGGGAAACCCATATTAACCTTCAGTGATTCAACACAAGATATGCTTCAAGAAAGTGATTACTACATCCTCTTCATTCTCTTTGGCTGCTGCAGTTTCTGTGGCTCAACTTATGTCTCTTTTCTGGAACAGTGTAGTATAGATTGTCTGCCTGTGCACATTCAGGCCCCTTCAGCACGGGCCAATAAACGCAGTTGTTCCACCAGGCCTTTGGTGAGGTTGGCCGCTGAGTCCGCCCTTCTTCATTGCTCCTTACAGCTTTGTCATCTGCTGGCTGAATATCAGCCAGTCCCCTCCTGGGGGTTAATGCCGGACATCATCTACTTATTTTAATTGTGGAAGATCACTGCTGCTAGTGTTTTAATGTTTAATTTATTTATTGTTTTAACTGAAACTATTTGTTGTATTTAAATGTTGATTGGTTTGTGAGCCGCCCTGAGCCCTTCGAGGGTAGGGCGGTCTATTAAATTTAATAAATAATAATAATAACAACAACAACAACCCGTTTTGGGGGAGAGGAACTTTGCATGGATTCCACCCCTAACACAAGTCTGCCCCATGTCCCCCTCCCCAAACTGGGTTATTCAAAAACTGGGGGGCCTTTTTGAAAAACCCGGTTTGTAGCCGCTGGCAAGCGAATGGCTGGGCAGGGAGGCACTTTATTTGGCTGTGCATTCCTTTAAATAAATATTCCCAGATGACATTTGGGTAACCACTCAGGCACGAAGGGTCATATTGTGAGACACCATGGCTGTGGGGGTTCACTTGTGCATGCCTATGTAGCTATGCATCTGTGAGAGGTAAATAAAAAAAATAAGACGCGGCTCCACTTGCTGCCTGCATGGAGGCATGTGAACGCATCAACAGGAAAGCAGGTTACTTTGCCCCGTCTGCAACCCACTTTAAATGGGCTGTGCAGAAGGGGCCTCAGAATGTTGTACAACAAGGTATAAGAAATAGATTTGTTTTCGTTATAAAATTTTTTATTAGTACTTCAAAATCTTTCCAACACCAAAAGCACACACAAAGAAAAAAGTTCACCAAAAAGTTCACCATAAGGCCAACTTTCTAGGACTTAATCATTAACAACCTTTAATGTCATTACTGATAAAAGTTTCACTTTTTTCAACTGATTCTTATTTTAACAATCCTTAAACTTCAAAATTACTAATCATCAATTTATTTTTTCTATTTTGTCTCAATACTCTATCAATAGTTTTCATTTGTTTATAAACTTAATCAAGTTATTTTCTCTGGTCATCACCACCAACTCCAATACCTTCACCTACCATCTTCAGTTGTAAGTATAGCTGGATTTTTTCATTTCTACTCATATTCTTCTGTCATATGTAAAAACAAATTCTATGTTTTCTTTGCAGAGATCTGTCTATAAGTTCCAGCAGATAGGCCTCAAGTTTTATTTGTATATTTGTCTTTAAAATATTTTGAATTATTGCATGTATTGACCTCCAAAATTCCTTAGCTTTTCCAAAAGTCTACCATAAGCGTCAAAAGTCCCTTCTTGATGTTCACATTTTCATCACTTATTTGAAACATTTTTATACATCTTTGTCAGTTTTTCTGATATCATGTACCAATGATACATCATTTTATAAAAGTTCTCTTTCAGATTAGAGCTTCATGCATATTTATGCCCCTTTGATCTCAAATTATCCCACTGTTCAAATTGGATTTTATACTCAAAGTTGGCAGTCTATTCTTTTGCATCTTGGAGTAACATATACTTAATTCGAGGTCTTTTTCTTAGCCAGATACAATTTGTTGTATACTTCTGCCATTGTTTGAATAAATATTCTTTGAAATAACATTAACATTCTTGGTAAAATGTTCATCTTAAGTCACTGAAATTCCTCCCAGCAGTGATAGCTGTCATTTACTGTATTTTGATAAGCCCTTTTAACTTCATTCCATGTTTTAAGATAACTATTTTGATGTATCATACAGTTATTTGATAACACCACACCAAGGTACTTACCTATTTGACAATTTTTAATCCTGTTTTATTCATCAGGGCTCATTGATCTTGTCAAGTTATATTTTTAGTAATAACCTTTGCCTTCTTTTTGTTCATTTTAAGCTGGAGCACCAAACTCTCTCAGTCTAGGCATTAATAGTCCAGCTCCCTTTACAGGATTTTCCAAAATTAACACTAAGATTTGTTTTAAAGGGTACTATGTTATGCCCACTCACTGAGCCATTTGTCAGAAAGGCTGGATCTTTAAAACTGGTTTTCTCACATTTCTGTGAAGCCAAGACATTTTGGTTCACACCACATGTACCATTTGTAAACTGCTTAGAGCCAAGAGGAAAGGTGGTATAAATGCTTCAATAGTCAAGGCCCCCCTACTTGTTTTACCTCCCTTTGGATCTCTCTTGCTTGTTAGATTAGTATAACCCCTTCTTTAATCCTTATTGATTTATATTGTATTCTTTCATCCTAGACACAATGTATTTGCCACACAGAAAATAATATGGCATGTCTGTGTCAATTTGTTTCACCTGGTTATTCATTCCATCAGTCAACCCGTCTATATTAGGGTGGGGAGGAGTAATGGCTATTATTCTCCATCTTAACCTTTTCTGATTCCTTGTGGACATCACTGATTATATTTCATTGCATTAGGGCATAAGAGTTTGATTAGTAACTCTGCTTGTTTACTGGCTGCCTAGTTACCTAGTGACCCCCTTGTCCATGCTTGTGGAAGTGCTCTTGGTGTAGTGCTAGAGACACCTAGACTGGTTGTGCAGGGGGGCTTCAACATTACCTCATCAAAAAATGTATAGCTTCTTTAGCTGCCTGGCCACTCTCAAGTTGTGACAGGTTCAGCATCTAAAAGATGTCACACCTTGGGTTTAATGTTTTTGCACTGTGTCTTCAGGTCAGATCTTGTTTCAAGGCTGTGTATTTGGCCTGAATCATGGTCTGACCACTGCCTACTCAAAGCAAGGGTAAATGACACTCAGATACTCCACAAAAGAGGAGACCCAGTTAAAACAGTCTGTCAACAGAGGCACTTGGATTCTAGAATGCCCTGGAGGATGTTAGGATTCCAAGCCCATGCTCTGTTGAGGCTCTGATGGGAGTTTTGAATGTGAATCTCCTAGAAGCTACTGACAATACTGCCCCTTGTTGAACTCTTCCATCCTTGGGGAAAACCCAGCCCCGTGGCTTACCATAGGAGCTGGATGACCTAAAGAGGGCTAGGAGATATCTAGAATGATATTCTAGAAAATGCATACTGTAGAAAATGCATACTGAATCTGACATACTGGCTGCCTAGAACTACCAGTGGTGACAATGGCAGAGAAGTGTTATCTCTCAGCTATCATTGCATCAGCCAGTTTAAAGCTATCCCAGTTGTTTAATACACTGCAACCTGGATGCTAGTTGCAACATGGATCAGCCAGAAGAGATATCTAATATCTGGACTGTTCATGGAGCATTTTGTCCTCATCCTGGGATGGTTGTTCACAACTTCCTGGGTTCTGTGATGGATACCACTTGTGCTCTGGATCCTTGTCCTTGTCCATCTTGATTGCTGAAATTATGTACAGATCTAATAAATCAACCATTTATGTCTGTCAAAAATCAATCACTGCTTCAGGACACCATACCTTGGCTATGCAAAGAGATGATCATCCATCCCCGACTTTTAAAAAACCTCTGCAGAAAAGTGATGTGGCCGGTTCTCATTGCCCTTTCTGAGGAAAATCAGAATTTTACTGATTTCATTACATAATCCATTTGAGTCACAGTGAGAGAAGCAGGCTATAAATAACCAAAAACAACCCCCACATTCAAATAAAACATTAAAATTGACTTCTGGCTATCTTCCAGTTATATGCTTCTGTGACTGAAGAGATAATCGATTTATACGGACAATTTTTTTCTCATTTCATCCTGGTGGATTTCATCAACAGCAGCAATTTATAAATTATTTCCCCCTGAGCAGCCTATTTCAACGGGTGATGGTGGTGTTTCAGTACTTTAGGCCAAGAGTTACAGCAAGATCCAAGCCTTTACACCACCCTTCATAGTGCCAGACAGAACTGGGCTAGAGAGACCACTGGTTTCACTTAGAATAAGGTAGTGTAGTATATTCTAGTCCCTAGAGTCCTCTGAATGTGCAGCTGAACTAGCAGACTACAAGAACTGGTAGGCTCTATGTGGACTTCCACTAAAATACATTTGTGGCCTAGAGCAACTGGTATATTTATTCTGGCTCCCCCCTCTTTGTGAAATGAACACAACAAATAATACTTACTATTTCATGCAAGGACAATGAGCTAATGTTTATTTAATAATTTGAAGCTGCAAGTGTACCAACAAGAGCTGAACTTTCTATTACCACAGACATTTTTCCAGTGCTTTGTCCAATCCAGCTTTAAATGTCTCAATTAACGATACGCTCTCCATTTCCCTGGGGAGATCACTGCCCAGAACCGTTGAACAAATTGCCAGGGTTTTTAGGCTGATCATCCAAAATCTGTCATCTGCGTTTTTTTAAAAAGCTGAAGTCCATCCTGAGCCAGGTGGCAGGTGTGGGTTATAGCACATCACTTCCTATACAATGTGGCCTGCCCTGGTGGATCAGGTAGCCAGGATCATCTGAGTGGGATACAGGTGACTATGCAAGGAAAAGCAAGTCAGAGATATGCTGGACCATTACAAATAGTTTCAGAACAGAAAGCACACACAATTTTGCTAACCATTAATAGTATAACGCAGTATAAATAATTTTTGATTTGCAGAAAATTCACACTTTGCAAACTTACACCTTGCACATAAGTATGTTTTTCAGGATTCTCCCCCACCCCCCCATTATTTCACCTCTTTTAAGGATCACAGCTCTGGCACTGGCCACTAATAATGATGATTATTTTCATGGTGTCCTTTAAACAGAGTTGCTCCATCTACACCTGAACGAGTGCACTCCAAGCATGATTCCAAGAGCAGCAAAGAAAAATTGCTTGCTATTTGCTTGCATGAGAATACCTCAGGCCAGCCCAAGATTTTACAGCGTCTTGGGTCTTTCCCAAATCATGATGGGCCCAACTCGAAGTATTACAAAATAATTTAGTTTACTCAATTTACTCAATCCCACCCAACACATGCAAATCAAGCTTGCTAACTGCACCCTTTTATACTTGCTAACAGACAAATGGTTCTTTCTCCTACCCTGGACATTCTACAGGTATATATACTCCACTTGTTTTACTACCATCAGATCCTCTGAAGATGCCAGCCACAGATGCAGGTGAAACGTCAGGAGAAAATGCTACTAGAACATGGCCATACAGCCCGGAAACTACACAACACCCCAGTGATTCCAGCCTAGTTGTCTCTATCTTAGGAGGGTTTCTACTGCATTATGAAAATGGGCTAATTATCTGGTTCTACTAGGAAGCAAAATGCCAATCGCTTCCATGATTTCTTCAGGTAATGGATTTTCAATATGGATGTCTCCCTGATGTCTACTTTCTCTGTGTTTTAAATTCTGAAGTTTTATCATCAATATAAACCTTAGGACATTTCAGCCCTTTGGGCAATTTAACCTTGTATTATCTATTCTATCAGCAACCTTCCATTCTGGGGTACTTTTCTCCCCTGCTGCCTGAGAATTCTTTCTTTCTTTTACTGTTAATTCAACCAAGTGGTCATGAACAGCCACTAAAAGATTATTGTTTGAGCAACTGATGGAAAACTGCCTTCTTTGTAACAGGTTTATGCATCTGCCTTTGAGCATTCCTGTATTTCTACAAGACAGACAAAAATCTTGCAACGTTGTATGTAACCCATCCATCTTTGCCTTTTAGAAGCCTAAGTAGTCTTAACAGCTAGAGGTCAAATCATTACTAATTGGGGGGAAATCAGCTCTTGTCTAAGTTTTAAGAATTCCAAACAGCGTAGAAGTACATAGTTTGTGGATTCAATATAGTGAAGAGCACAGTTACATATTCTCTCTCTGTATAGAATACTAGTATATCTACCTGAGAGAACTGCAGATGGTAATGCATTGAGGCGCGACAGTATTTAGGATAGTTAAGTTGCAGAAATATATTGGGATAAGCACAGGTGGGGGGCGGGGGAATACCAACTGCAAAGGCTGAGCAGATTCTGCTTGCCCTTATGAACGAACTTTTATAGTCCAGATATTTCAGATGGTTGTCAATTAGATGTCTTAGCTCATCAGTGTTTGGTCTTGTCGCCAGATCTGTTGATATCTCTAGATACATTAGATTATGTTTCACCAGTTTATCTCAGTTGCTCTTATAGTTGTCTAGTTTACTAAGACTGAGCAAACTTAACTCCAGGTTTGACTGGAAGATCTTAAGATTTAAATTGAATGCCCTTCTCCATGCCCTAACTTCATAAGAGATTTTGTCCACTTTAGCTCTTAAAACAAGACCAGCTACATGTTTGGGGGACTCCAATGTACAGCAAAGAAACTTGATTAATGGATCCCTGATGACAGCTTTTATTTATACACCAGCTGCATATAACAGCTGGCCAGCTACCTTGCAGTTAAATACTCCAAGTGCAGGAGATACATATTGTCCCCCTGAAATGTAGAAAAACTAGTAATTACTTTCCCAGTGATGTTTGCAATTGTTATTAACAAAGCCGCATGAATTCTTCATGAAAGATCAGCACTAAACATTACTCCCAAGTATTTAAACTGAGTAACCAGTTGCCATTTGTAACCATGGACCATTTGTAGTCTCTCACTTTCTGTTTTCACTTGGACTTTGCCACATTAATTACTAAATCTTCTCTACAACAATAACTATGAAATAAATAAATAAACTTGTGCAGGCTCACTGTGGATCTGGACAACAAAACAGTCTACATACAGGAGAATAGGAACTGAAGCAAAGCATGGTGAGTGGCAGTCCTTTTGTAGCAAAAAAGTATTAAAATCATTAATATACAAATGAAATAATAGAGGGACAAGTTAAATAATAGAAGGTGCAAAACACACCCTTATTTAACACATTTGTCTAGTGGAACGGAGTCTGACAGTACTCTTGAAAGGCCACACCTAACTTGGGCTGTTGTATGATCATAAAGCTGTGGCAAATAAGTAATAAAGAACATTCATCCATAGAAAGTTTTCCCAATTTTGCTCAAAGTTCATCTCTAAGTATAGTGTCCAAAAGTATTTCTAAGATCCATAAAGGCCCTGCTTAGTGATCCCTTCTTATTACACGTGTATTTACCAAGAATCAACCATAAAACATGGCAATGACCAATTGTACTCACTCCTGTTCAGAAGTCAGATTGCTCTTTCCCCAAGATCATCTTCTTTTTAACCATTCAGCCATCCTGCATTCAGCAGAGATTATTATAATTTGCCAACAGCAGGCTAATAGGGCGATGATTACAAGGATCTTTCTTGTATATTATATCTTGTATATTGCCATGATTGCATAACACCAAATCCTAGGCATTATGGAAATAAAACATCTGCCCATTAAGTTGGGTTTGATTTAAATAATTCAGGGGGAACCAGGTCAGGGCCATGAGCTTTACCTGATTTCATTCTTAGACTGCTACAGGGGGACCACAAATTAGTACCAGGAGGAAAAGCCAACTGAATTGTGGAATCAGCCCTGGTTGCATCAAGAAAAAAGCTCAAAATTGCTCTTTCCAACAATGAACACAGATGTGGGATAAAATCAACAATCTAGAATTGAATTGTTCAACTGTGGTGCTCCAAAAAGGTTTATTCTCTTTCTGCTTTGCAGTCTAAATTAGACAGTAATAAGTACTGGAGAAATTGCCTTGAATTACAGATTTTGAATTGTTGGTGCACTTAAAGAACTGCATGCAAAAAACTGCTGATGTCAACATCAGAACACAGATTTACCATCAGAACTCCAGAGGAACTTTTGGCCAAAAGTCAGATGTATATATTGGTTGAAATAACTCTATTAAATCCTTTAAAATATTCAGGAGATCTGGAGCATTAACAAAAGTGGAAGCCAAAGTCTTGAGGTGAATTGCTTTGGGATAAATTCTTAATTCTGCAGCTTTCATCCCTGCAGTATGATTCCAATGCAAAGTTTACCACGAGTTTGCCTAAACTGCAGAGGCTCTTGAGATGGCTAATTTGCATTACATGGGACCAAAAACTCAATTTCTAAAGGGAGAATTCTTTTTTTTTTTTGAATATACTTTATTGTTTTAAAAAAAAAGAGAGAAGGGCATGCGACAAGCTCACCCACAAAAAACAACAAATAACAAACAGACAAACAATGACAGACATAAATTTTTCATATCATGCTTCCACGGCTATATCTGTATAACAAGTTCTACATAGTCTAAACCGCTAAATCTCAGAAGCTGTTATAAAGAAAGAAGATAATTGAGACTTCCCCTTCAGCCTACTTCATGTACTTTGTTCTATAATCTCACTATTACACCTGACTGTTCTTGATTCATTTAACAATTAAAGAAAAGGGAAAGGGGAAAAAAAAAGAAAAGAGAGTTGTCTATAATAAGTATTTTATATTAATACATACTATTACTCTATACTATGTACTCTATACATACTATTACTCTATACATACTATTCCTCTATACATACTATTCTCCCTATTACTCTATAAATATTGTTTCTTAATCATTTTCTATTCTATATAACCCTTACACCTAATATGAAGAACAAAAAGGTTTAGTCTGATGTAACTTAATATGTCTTAGTATTCAATCGGGAATATTAGGACATTCGATCTTTTCTCTTGATAGAAAATCCAAAGTTGCCAAGTCTTCATATATGCTTCTGCTGGTTGTTGTCTGATTTGAAATGAGCTTTTGTCCATTATAAAAAGTTGTTGGACCTTTGTAATCCAGTCATCCAATGTTGGGATACGATCTGTCTTCCATGTCTTTGCCAGGGTGAGGCGAGCTGCTAAAATTAGATGGAATAGTACATGTAATTGCATTTTGTCAAAGGACTCCTCTGCCAATGCGGGACCCAGCAAATAGGTTAGTGGATCTTTTTTGAACCTTTTTTTAATTATTTTCTCTGTTTCTGTATGAATTAATGACCAGTATTGTCTTATTCTTTTACAGGTCCACCAGGTGTGGAAAAAAGTTCCCACATCAGTATTACACTTCCAACATTGAGGTAAGTATTTTTTGTCTATATTATGTAAAATTGTTGGTGTTATATAAGACCTGTAAAATAACTTTAAATTGTGTTCCCAGTGGTTTGTGTTAGGTGTGAATTTGTAATTTTCTTTCCAGTATTTCTCCCATTTAGAAAGAGGTATAACCATGTTCACATTTTCTGCCCATTTTATCATATTAGGTTTTACTATTTCATCTTCTGTTTTTTGAGTTAATAGACACTGATAGAGTTTACTGATATTCTTTTTGTTGTCTCCTAATAGTATCCCATCTAACTCTGTCTGATTTTGGTTAATGCCCCAAAGTTTAGTGTCTTGAGCCCAGCAATTCTGCAGTTGTAAGTATGTGTACCAGTGGCAAGGGTATCCTACAATATTAATCCAATATTAATCTTTGATTGGAGAAGCTGGGATGAATCTAGGATCATGTGCGGGTCACAATACATCTAAACAGGGAATAAACCAAACATTGAAAAAGGAGATTTAATGAAAGCATTTTTTAATTACAAAATAGTACAAGTGTTCAGTGTCCCCCAAATCCTGTAAAATCCTCTAATTTTGTCAGCACTTTTCAGAAAATGAAACCAAGTTAGTGCCTTAATTCTAACTGGAGTGTTTGGTTTGAGAGTCTTCTGTATACAATGTAAGATATATTAAAAAGTGGATGTTCAAAAATATGACCATCTAATACATCTTCAAAGGTCAGGTGTAGAAAAAGTTGCTCAATCCCACATACAATCTATTTTTTTTTCAGGAACTATCTTGGATTTCTCCTTCTTCTTCAGACGAATTTTCCCTAACTAATTCTTTACTGGGTTTCTCAGCATCTACAGTGGAGGAGAAAAAAAATCAAATGTTGGCAAACAACATACAAGTTTTAGGTTTGCATCTTCATAAATTTGTTTATCCTTTAAAAAGTATCAAATTGGTTTTATTTTCTCCCCAAACAAGGAGTGGCTGCTACCAATTTCCGCACGGAAGATCAAAGGGACAGAATTACATGTGGGATGACATCAGAATGAAACTACATGAATTAAAAATATTTTTTTAAACACTTGAAGTAATGTATCCAAAATGTGACCACCTTTTCTCAGTGAACTGCTTTTATTTTCTTGTCCAAATTCCATTGAAATTATACAAATGCATTCTAAATACTATGATTCTCTAATCAGTAACTATACAGTTTTGACAAAGCAATAAATTTTCTCATTAAGGACTTCTGCGGTGGCGTTTTTTGTCTAATAAGCAGCATTAGACATATGTATACAGACAGTATTAGATAATAAAAACTTCCTTGAGAAGCATTATGTGTTTTCCTTTGCAACATGCAGTTTATATGTATTTTATTGCTGATGTCTGCTGACCTCATCTAAGGAGGAGCCGTGGTGTCACAGCAGGAGAACCTGGGTGAGCTGGAGGGAGGGAGGAGTGACAAGCACCTTGGGAAATAGTCTGACATCACCACTTGGTGTGTTGGTCAGTCCTGGGACCCCGCACAGCGCAAACCTATAACATTTTCTCTGGCTCTCAGCCATGCAAACACTCTGCTCCGAAGTTGAAATATACAAAACTACAACATGAGTATGTCATTCCTTAATACTGTTGAAAGGATTCCAGCATGAAACAATAAATTCTTAGCCATTCTCTGTACAAATCACAAGTCTGAAACAGGAAATAAAAACTATACTGCATAACAATGTAAAACAGATTGAGGGAGGATATTTATATATAAATAAAATAGGGCCCCAAGCTTTGATTTCGCACTCTGTGAGTTCAAGGTCAAGCACTATGGGTAAGGTTGAGGGAGGGATGCAACTGGGCTGTAGCTACATACAGGAGCCATGTATGATTACTTCCTTTTGCTACAGGTTTGAACAGAGTCACAGGAAACCTGTGCTGCTTGATTTTTATGTTCCTGGAAGGGTATTTTAGATAATGGAAAAATAAAAGGACAATGAGAAAACATACATATAGAGCATGATTTGATAGATCATGAACTTTCTCTGGGTAAATCACAAGTCTTAAACTGCAAAAAATTGCATACCTTTCTTGTGTATATGTGGCTATATCCTTGTGTATATGTGGCTATATACTTTCTGATGCAGACTTCTAGCTCTACAGACTAGTTGAATCCCTCTTTCAACCACAATATATGTTTTTTGCAAATGAGAACAGCGACATTGTCTTTCTTTTCTGGGATTTATAAAACATCCTTGGCTCCATCATGAACCAAAAGGGAGATTGCAACCAAGAAATCAGAAGGAGATTGAAACTAGAAAAGGCAACCATGAAGGAGCTAGAAAAGATTCTTAAGTGAAAGGATGTATCACTGAGAACCAAGATCCAGTTAATTAATGCCATCGTATTCCTTATTACTATATAAAAGCGTGAAAGCTGGACAGTGAAAAAGCTGACAAGAAAGTAGATTCCTTTAAAATGTGTTGGGAAGAGAATGTTATGGATATTATGGATCCCCCCCCCCAGGGGGTTCTAGATTAAATCAAGCCTGAATTGTCCCTAGAACAGGGGTCTGCAACCTTTTATGCTCAAAGAGCCGTTTGGACCCATTTTCCATGGAAAAGAAAACACATAGAGCCGCAAACACTTTTTGACATTTAAAATGAAGATAACATTGTGTATTTTGGTTTTTTACCTTTACGCTTTGTATAAAACAATTATAGTGTGTTGCTTATGAAATCCATGAAGTGCTACAGAGAAAAATACTTTCATTTATGTAAACACATTTTTAATATTTTGAACGTTTTAAAGAAAATAACTAAAAATTAACAAAAAATACACCACCCCCTCCCAAACGGCGGACGGACACCCCCTTACAAAGGATCCCAACCATGAGGCTGCCCCTGCTGGCTGCTCTGGGGAGGTGGCCTGCTCGAGAAGGCTGGCCGGCTGACTCTGCAGACCTCCTTCCCTCCATGGCAGAGCTAGAGAGTTCCCCAGCTCTGCCATGGCGGAAAGAGGCTGCAGAAACCACCGCTACCCATGTAGACAAGCGGCTCCCAAGCAACAGGGGACTGAAAGGCTGGGGAGACACCCAAGCCACCCCCACAAGGGATCCCAGCTGATGGTTAAGCCTTGCCCCCTGCTGCTTCTGGGGAGAGTTTGGCCTGCTTCATAGCGGGCGGCGGCTTCGTGAAAGACCCATGGCAGCCTGGAGAGTTCCCCAGCTCTGCCAAGGGCGGGAAAGAGGCTGCAGAAGCCACCGCTGCCCCTCATGCGGGCCAAACGCTCCCAGAGCAGCCGGGACAGGGCAGGAGACCGCACCTGCCACCCCTCCCTCCCTTCCTGGACACCCCCCCCCTGCGCCGGAATGATCGTGAGCCATGAGAGCTGCCGTTGCACCTGCCACCACCCCCGGCTGTTGCTCTGGGGGGCGTTTGGCCTGCTCGACGGGCGGCGGCGGCTTCTGCAGACCTCCTCCCCTCCATGGCAGAGCTGAGAGTTCCCCAGCTCTGCCATGACGGGAAAGAGGCTGCAGAAGCCGCCGCTGCCCCTCGTGCGGGCCAAACGTCTCTCAGAGCAACCGAGGACAGGGCAGGGAGACCGGCACCCAGGCCACCCCCTCCCTCCCTTCCTGGACCCGCCCCCCAGCGAATGATCGCAGCCATGAAGGCTGCCTTGCACCTGCCCTGCCCCCGGCTGCTCTGGGAGGCGTTTGGCCCGCTCGACGGGCAGCGGCGGCTTCTGCAGACCTCCTTCCCTCCATGGCAGAGCTGAGAGTTCCCCAGCTCTGCCATGGCGGGAAAGAGGCTGCAGAAGCCGCCGCTGCCCCTCGTGTGGACACAAGGCACAATGTGTGTGCAGGCCACCCCCTCCCTTTCTCCCAAACGGCAGACGGACACCCGCTGGCCGCCGCTTTTCCCCCCCCCTCTTTGCAAAGGGGGGGGGGTTCTCCATGCTCCCCAGGAAGGGGCCGGGAGCCGCACCACAAGCTCGAAAGAGCCGTTTGCGACTTGCGAGCCGCGGGTTCCCGACCCCCGCCCTAGAAGGTAAAACAGATAAACAGAGGCTGTCATACTTTGGTCATATCATGAGATGTTAAGAAGCACTGGAAAAGGTAATAATGCTAGGAAAGTGTGAAGGCAGCAGGAAAAGAGGAAGACTTAACATGAGGAGCACTGACTCTATAAAGGAAGCCATGACCCTCAGTTTGTAAGACCTGAGCAAGGCTGTTAACGGTAGGACATTGTAAAGGGTCACCATGAATCAGAATAGAATAGAATAACTTTAATGTCACTGTGCACACACATTGTGCCTTGTGTCCACACAACGAAAATACAAAACAGCAAAAATACAAAAATACAACTTGGCACTTGATACACACACAGAGATACAGTACGAAACAGCTTCCAAAACTTTTCTCAGGACTTGGGCAGCCCAATCCAGAGGGGAGGAATCCCCGTCTGGAACTGGTGCACTCCTGCAGTGGTGTGGGTGCCACTGGTGCAAGAGGCAAATGGACCAGGAAAGGGGCAACTTACCCGGGTGGCCAGGGACTGCCTGGATCCATGGCACTCAACGTGGAAGATGCAGTTTGCCCTGAGGCTCGCTGGAACAAAGTGCTGTGCTGGTGTGGCCTGAGGCATTGTGGGGGTGGGCTGGTGGAGGAGCCTTGGGGGGCTCATCAGCATCAAGGAGGCTTCTTCTGTTTTCTGCCTCTCTGTACTGCTGAGAAGACCTCCTGTAGGTGGTGGGGCAGTGACAACAAAGTGCTCTGGCCCACCACCACATGATCTGGATTTGGCTATCAGTATTCAAGTTTAAATGATGTGGAGGTTCCTCCAAAGCATATTTTTGCCGTCATTCCATGAGGACAGCAGTTCTTGAAATGCCATCTCTTGTTAGCTCAGTAATGGCCTTTGAAATCAAAGCAATATTTTGTGCAAATAAGTAATATGTCTGCCTTCCAGGGCTGCAAAAATGTGGTCACCAGATGCCAGTGACTCATTTAAACTTAGACCTGGCTACTGAAGAAGTGACTGGCACTTGGATTGCTCAGCCAAAAAAAGCAGGAATGTTGTTTGGCCTTCATTTGGCCAACATGTACGTTCTCTCAGTCCTTCCCCTGCACCCACCCCCTGCCCCCACAGCTGCTTTTGCTGCACCTAGAATGCATGCACTATCATCAGAAAAGGTCCAAAGCATGTCTAGAATGCAATTCTTAGATGTCTAGCTAATTTCAAATCCTACACAGAGAAACCTAAGTGAGGGTGAGCAGACAGGGAAAAAAGAAGAGGCAAGATTCTATTTTATTGTTTTATGCATTTAATTCTGTCACACCTGGGGCCAAACCACTCATTTGTAAATACTGAAAGTGAAGGGCAATTAATTCTATTTATTTCATTACAAATATGACAATTAAAGGTGTGTGGGGGGAACTGGTATTTGTTGCACTTTTAACTAATATATTTATCACTTCTAAATTTAAAAGGCAGAGAGATGATTTGCACTGAAACCCTTCAATTTGGATTTTTCCTCCCCAACTGACAATTTACTAACCAGTATAATGTTTACTCCGGAATGACACTTTCATGGAAGGATGTGTGCAGAAGTGCAAGAGCAAAGTCCTAAATAGGTAAGACAAAAGAGGCTTTCTAAATGCTTGCTCTCCTGTTTATGTCCATTTTAAAATCATTTTATTGACACTATAAAGGCAACATATCTGTTCCCTCTATATAGAAAGAATCAAACTAGACCCCTATTCTTTAATTTAGTTATTTCCAAATAAATACAGTATGCAGTTATCTCCCTATATGTGAGTATCTAGAAAAATAGATATTGATCCTCTCCATTTGGGTGAGGCCTTAATGGCACAGAAGCAAAGGCATTGGGGGGGGGGGGGAACGTTTGGATGTAGGTGCTGCAGAGGTACACAGTGTCTCACCACTGAGGTAAGTGCCACTGTGCTGGCATCCATGCCACTTTACATGGCGCTGATGGCAGTGGCGCCAATGCAAGGATCACGTCACCTCCAGTGTGGCTTCAGGCTCCTCTCTTTGGATTGCACAGTAAGGCTGCAATCCTCAGAACACTTTGCTGGGTATAAGTTCCACTGAACACAATAGGACTTGCTTCTGAGCTGACCTGCTTAGAACTGCTCCCTAACTCTGGAGTATAGCAGATAAGCAAAATGTAATGGAGGATATTTTAAAGATTAAGAAGTCTCTGAACTGTAGAGGAACCATAATATGAAAGAGATGTTCCTACATAATATTGTGTTTTCACAGCAATGTAAATTTCCAATTACCAAACAGACATTTGAACTAATATAGTAAATCAACTACAGATGTAAATTAGTGCTATACTGCAAACTTTGTCCAAAAAGCTATCTTTATGGCAAGGGTGTTTAATGTCTCAGAAGAATAACAGCTTACCAATATTTACAGATAGCAGAAAAATATTAGTAATTCTACTGCAATAGTGAAATATGAAATGTAATTAGAAAGGCTAAACAAGGATACTATGATTGCAAGGATACTGCAGGATTGCAAGAGAGCAAAATTGCTTTATTTTGATAGATATTTACACCCCAAACTGGTAAATATCTCATTAATTAGTATTTGCTCAAAATATCTTATATAATAATAAATACCTTTATTTTCACTGTAGCCAAGAACAGCCATATCTGTCTTGAATTTTTTCAAGACCACATGCAAAGATGGGTATTCAACGATAGTCTTCCCTCTCAAATTGTCTAGAAGACCTTTGCTGGCATCTAGTTCTTCATATCTTTGAAAAAGCAATTGTAAAGTTAATTAGCCTGCAAACAAATACATGATTTGAAAATAAAGTCTACACTCTGCAACAAAACATACAGATCTTCCACGATTTCTACCCTCCCAGAAATCCAAGTCTTATTCAGGAATGGGAAAAGAGACAATACAGGAAGAACACAGTATTCTGTCTAACATGAGACTTACTTGGTAGTGGAATGATGATCTTTGTATGATGACAAACCCTCTCTTGTACTGACTATGATACAGAAGTGTCCTATTTCCAGATTTTACCAAGCAGGTAAATTTGAGGCTAAATGTCTGGTTCTTTGCTAATTCTAAAGTTTCTTAACTATTTAAGAATACATTTCAAATGAAAGGAACAAAAAACCTCCCCCGTAAAACTTCTCTCTCTGTCTCTCACAAATGAATGTGTGTGTGAACCAAATTTCAAATCTGATATCCCTATGAGTCAGTCAGGCCACAATATCCTTTTAAACATACTAATAATTTCAGGGGAAAATGTACAGTTATCCTATTTTCAAACTTAATTTGCAGTAAGCTGACTACATGTTATCAAATTTCATCTCACTTCAGAACAGTTTATCTATATAAGGATGCATTTATTATTTCCTGTTTGGAGGAAGAAATAAACAGTTCTCCTTTTCAGATCTTCCTAGTAATTGGACTGTTTAAGCTGTGTGTATACCAAATTTCAGCTAAGTGATTTTTTAACCTTAACAATGTAGCCTTTTCAAGTGTTTAATTGTGAGATTCCTAATCTAGAGGTTCTGAGTTACTACTTTGATACCAAATTTGAGAATATTTTAGTCATTTTAACATTAGAGAATCACATTCTGATATATACAAATATCCCACTATCAATTTTCTAGAATCTTAGATAACATGTATTGACTAGAAAAGATAACGACAATAAGAACTGGGAAACATGTATTGACTAGAAAAGCTAACGACAATAAGAATTGGGAAACGACAATAAGAACTGGGAATCAGTGGACAAAGAAGGTACATGGAGGATTAGTATAATTTAGGCTAGAACTAAAACTGCAGTAGAATGGAGGTGTGCAACTGAATTGGAAGAACTGACTGTAATTATTAGACTACATGTGTGGTATATCATTCTTTAGTACTCCTTCACAAACTCATTGAAAAAAAACCACACTAGAACCTTTCAGAACAATAATCCAGTGAAGTCCTTTGCCAGTTGTACAAGAAATTCTTTATCTAGACACATGCTCTAAAATATGCAATTCTACCTGTTGTCTGGTATAGCCCAAACAACCACCTCATTTGGTGCTTGTGTAAACTCGGTTTTTGCTTTACATATCACTGTTCCTACTGAGCAAATGAGTTTTCCATACATCAGGCAACAAAACAGAACCACCAGATACATTCCCACTTGAGCTGCCTAATGAACAGTCTGTGGGAACAAAACCACCACATTCCTGCCTTGAATAGGTTTGGTTAGTACAAGCACAGATGTACAAGCACTTCTGAAGCACTTCCACTCTCTAGTCTGCACAAGATCAATGCAAAGGCAGGTGGGATCAAAAGTTAGTCATAATTCATAAATGTCATGGTACTCAGAGAGAAGAGGGAGGAACTTGTCACATTTGGACAACTTCTGAAGCATGTTTCCATTTGTATATGATTAGAGGTACCATAACAGTCCCATTAAGTAGCAAAACATAGCTGAAATCTAACTTCCAGATAGAGTTAAGCTTATAGTTTAACTCTGAGCTCCCTGCAGTGGCAAACTGAAGTTCAGTTTCTTTATTCTGTCTACCCATGTGACTGCATATGAAATCAGCCAATTACATATAATTGAGACTGTCTTCTCCTTCGGAGGATGCATTAAAAGACAAAAACAAGCATCGTCACACAATTTCTAAATGTCATAATCATAACAGTTGATCATACTGTGATCAATACAGCAGTCTCTTCATGATTTAATCAATGGCAGAAACAAAAGCCCTAAAGTCAACATTATTGCAGCAATTGTGGAAACATGAAGCCAGTTGTAAAGATCCAATACCTAATTAATACCTAATATTACAAACTATATTGCTTGCAGACTTATCAATAACCATAGGGTATATCAAACTATTCATTGCATAACATTATTGGGAATCAGATGTAAAAAATATCCAGACATTAAACTGTGGAACTTGCTTTTTCTGGTTTTGGAAGAAACTGAACTTTATGCAATGGCTACTTCTCTCAAATCCAACTTCAATCATTGTAAAAATATTTGGTTTCATGTTTCTTTCAATCCAAAATAATTATGACCAGTTCTTACTGAAACCTTTTAAAAAGGATAACAGTATATTACATTTCTTATTCAATGAGTGTATTCATAACTTTTGGATTAACACATGAACAGAAACATATTTACTGATTTATTTACAGTACTTTAATGCAAAGTGTGGCAATACCTTTCCATTGGCAACAGTCTCAACACATTCTTTTCTGGTTAAGCAAACATTTACCACCAAAAGGCTAAAGTCATTCACATGCCACAATACACTTTCCATTATCTCATGTTTTAGACAAAACATCTCCAGTGTCCAGCTTGGCATAGCATAAAACATTTGTACTTTATTTTATGATAGTAAATTATTCAAGTGTTAGATCACTAAGGAATAGATTTAAGTAAAGTTTATTGGTTGACAGACAGTGACAGCTTTTGGAAAATATACAAGACTTTACTGCAGTGTGAAGAGCAAAAGAGTCTTAAGAGAATAGTTTCTGTAAAGTAACAAAACTAAATATCTGGAATATATCTTGTTTTTAATTAATGGGTATTCTCTCTCTAATTGTTAACCCTAACACCCCACTCCTAGATACAATCTTCACCAATCCTTTCACAAATAGTCTATTTATCAATCAGCTCTCCCACACTCACTCCCAGTTCACGAAGTATATAACCCTGAACAAATTACAAGAACACTGTTTAGTGTGTCAAAATAAATGACAGAAACAACCATGTTAATGCATAATAACTCCCAAGTAACAAGAAGGTTCTTCAAATTAAACTAATGTGTTCAAGACAGGGGTGTCCAACTCTGGTGCTTCAGATGTTCATGGACTACAATTCCCATCAGCCCCTGCTGGCCAATGGTCATGCCAGCAGGGGCTGGTGGGAAATGTAGTTCATGAACATCTGACATGCCAGAGTTGGACACCTCTGGTCTAAGACTATTAAGACAAGAAACTGTTTCGTAACATAGTTGTTACTAAACATAGGAAAGTTTTTGCCGAAAATGTAAGAAGAGACTACAAAACTAAATATTTAGTCTCCATTAAACCATCCCTGTTCAGCACCCATACATGTTACTTGCTCAGCAATTACATGGGCAAAGGGGTAGGCAGGTCACAGTCTCTAAAGGGGACCAGCTGGAGCATTTGAGAGTTGGAATGGGGACATTTGTCAACTATATGATATCCAGGCATTCCAAATGCCATCTGTACACAACTTAACTAAACAAGTGTCATTCCTGAAATAAGATGGGTTATTCTCAGGGCAAAGATTATGTCTGAAAGTAGCTTTACTCTCAAGGACTTGTATTGTTTGCGCTGCAATACTTGAATACTGTCCATTACAATTTACCAGAAGTCATACAAGCTCCAAAGATCCTTCTGCAGGCTTCCCAGAAAGCTGAAAAAGTAATCTACTAATCCTTTGGTAAACTGTTGCAGGACATAGCACCACAAATGTATACCTCTTCAATGATGCTTTCAGCTATTCTTTCAGTGGTGAACTCAGTCATCCCTGCCAGTTCAGACAGCAGGAAATTCCCGGCTAAGATCAGTCCTTCCTGCATGTCATCTAGAGGGACTTTAGTTTTAATAATGGAATTTTTGTAGACTGATTAAAGATAAAAACGAAAATCCCATGTGAACTGCTCTCCTGTGATAAGGCATGACTACCTCATCAAAGAGTCTTTCAGATGAACAGTGCATACATACTTGGAAAAGAATGCCTGTAAGACTGACTTTTCCTTTAAAAATCATGCTGATGTCATTTAACTTAAACAATGGACTTCTGAAGCAGCTGCACATAGCCTTCACTTCTGAACTATTCCTTCAACTTAAAACGTCAAAACAGAAACAAATGAAAAAACCAAAAGAATAAGTAAACTTTAGGATCAACTGAATAATGCTTTATGAGCTTGAAAGAAGTTAAGGAGAGTCTTCCTAACAGCACAGAATGGTTAAACTTCATTTTGCCATGGAGAGGGCAGGACAGAGAATGCAAAGAAAAGATATACACAGCACTTAAGATTCCTTTCAAGTACTAGTTTTGAGGGGCCACAGCAGAGATAATAACTAACAGATGGACATTCATTCCTAAGTGGTGAATAACTGTTCCTTGTGGTTATGATTTGTGAACAGGAAAACAGTGAAATAAGCGTCTCAGCTCGACAGCAAAGGGAGAGGGAACTACATTCATAATTATGCATTCAATTTTGCTGCAACTACAAACTTTTTGGATATTGAAAGAATCAGGAAGGAATGTTTTACATCATGATTTATGAAAAGTATCAGTACTTCTATAATAATAGTTTGGTCTGGATCCAACAGAGCTCCCTTTGATGACTGTCCAGAAGCTACAGTTGGTACAGAATGCTGTAACCAGTGTTGCCTGGATTGGGCCGTAGGGACCATAGAACTCCAGTCTTGTTCTGCCTAGACTGGCTTCCAATATACTTCCAGGCTCAATTCAAGATGCTGGTTTGGTGGTAGAAAGTGCTTTCAAATCACAGCTGACTTATGGTGACTCTGTAGGGTTTTCAAGGCAAGAGACCTTCAGAGGTGGTTTACCATTGTCTGCTTCTGGGTGGGCTGAGAGAGTTCTGAGATTCTGAGAGAACTATGGCCTAAGGTCACCCAGCTGACTTCATGTGAAGGAGTAGGGAATAGAACTCAGTTCTCCAGATTACAGTCTGCTGCTATTAACTACTAAGGTGGCTCTCAAGATGCTGGTACTGATTTTTAAAGTCCTACTTAATCTGGGACCAATGTACCTTAATGTACCTTCTCCCACTTATTCACTCTGGCCATCCTTGGGGACTCTGCTTTAGTTACCATTGACACTTAAGGATAGACAGGTGGCGACTTGAGACCTTCTATGTTGTGGCACCAAACTCTGGAACTCCCTCCTCAGGGAGATTAATTTCTCTCTCTCTACATGTCTCCTGCCAGCAGGTGAAGACTTTTTTTTTTTGCTTCATTTGGCATATCTCAATAATGGCTATTGACCCACCTTCTAGTGCTGTTTGAGAGCCAGCGTGGTATAGTGGTAAACTCTAATATGAAGAACTAGGTTTGATTCCCCACTCCTCTACATGAGCATCAGACTTTAATCTGGTGACCAGGGTTTGTTTTCCCCACTCCTTCACATGAAGCCTGCTGGGTGACCTTGGGCTAGTCACTGTTCTCTCAGCCCCACCTACCTCACAAAGTGCCTGTTGTGTGGAGAGGAAGAAAAGGGATTTGTAAGCCACTTTGAGACTCCTTACATTTGAGAAAAGTAGGATATAAATCCAAACTCCTCCTCTTCTTCTTTGTGTGTTTAATTAAATTTTATATTTAACTGTATTTTAATTGTTAAATTTTTAAAATGTTTTTATGTTCATACTTGTGAATCCTAATTGGAAAGGTAGCATAAAATGTTTTAAATAAATTAAAAGGATTATAACGAAACACCACAATAAAATGCTATTTTCTGAAAGTGGCTATGCTTTGTTCAACAGCATTATCAACTGTTCTTCCTCAGCCAAACAGAAATGTCTATGTTATCAGCTACTTGTGTTTTTGCTAGCTACAATTCTAAAGATCCTGCTTTGGAATAAAAAACTTTTTTGTGGCTAGTTAGCTCCCATTTTGACCATCTAACCACAAATTCTGACTTCTTACATGGCATAATACTCCAATTATTCTGTTTCCTTGTGAGCTTGTGGTTATGATTATATTATTCAAATAAAAACTCAGTCAACTGCTTATTGTATATACTTACTTATATATACCAACTGGACAAGAGTTCACATAAAACATTCATTTTTCTGAGGGGGGGGGGGGATGCCATGAAGATACTCCTGGGAGGCACAGTTGGCCAAGGCAAGTGGACTTTGTATGTAAAAACAATGTTACACAAAAATCATGATCAACACAAGGAAAGTAAACATGGAAAGGTACCTTTTGGTGCACTATAAATAGCAGCACATAGCTAGAAGCCTAAACTGCAGAAACCAAAGTATATGTAGCACTTCCACATGACAAATACATAGCGAAGACATAAAATAATTCAAAATGGGGGGAAAAGACGTGGAAGAGAATACAAGCTCCTTGAGGCAAACACCTGTGTTCTTTATGCTATTCTGAAAAGCACTACGTAGTATATACTGATGGATCATATTCATACATTAAACATTAACAGAATTACAGTGCAAATAAACCAACATACTCAAAACAGTGAACCAAAAAGGAAGCAAAGGTTGTAATCCAATTAGTTTAAATTACACTAACTTAAAAGTTTAATTTACACTTTTACAGTCCAAGACAATTTTACGTTTAATGTCACCTCAAAAGTTTAAATATTTGCTACAAATCTCCAGAAATAGTACAGAAACTGGTAAGAGTTAAAGACAAATGAGTTATAGTTATAGCAAAGAAAGATTTAATGTAGGTGTGGGCCCAGATCAGATACAAGGAGGGAAGGAGAAGAGCACTGTGAGGCATCTAGAAATATAAAGATTTCTTTTATTTGCTTCTTTCCCAGTAAAAAGGATTAAACCAGGGAACTACTGTGTGTTTTGTTGGCTGTGTGACTGGCAGTTTTAGAACCAAATACTTTGCCTGCATCTGTGGATGGAATCTCCAGAGGCATGTCACAGTAAAATGCGTTACCGTGATGTGCCTCTGAAGATGCCAATGATATATATGGGCAAAAAACATTAGGCTCCAACGGGCTGTTGTGGGTTTTCCAGGCTGTGCAGCCATGTTAGGAGCTAAAACTGTCAGACCACGGCCACACAGCCTGGAAAACTCACAACAGTCAGTTGATCCCAGCCATGAACATTTTCGACAATAGGTTAAACCATGGTTTATTAAAACAGAAACTACAATTAGACCAAAAACAATTAGACCTAAACCAGGAGGTCTCCATGAGATGGAAGGAAGAAGATAGTGACCAGGAAAATGAATCAGTCTCCTTATTGTGTGTATGGGGAGGGGGAGGAATCCTGCACAAGGAACCCCTCATGGAATGAGCTTTGTGGACACAAATATAAACTGATTTGCTTTCACTAGGAATGGCTGAAATTGTTTGTTTGTGGTGATCTGCACTGGTTTGATTTATTAGTCTTTCAATATTTTCACCAATCCTATTAGATTATGTTTTTATTGGCCTTTCTTTTTCATTTTTACTGTTTATCTCTGTTCAGTAAAAATCAAGTCTGTCTTTCTCGCCTTTCACAATTCCATCTGAAATATCACCCCCAAGATTGCATCTGTATATAAAGACTAAGGTCTTTAGCCTAGGTTGGGAGGTATATGCAGTCCCTGGCAGTTATGTTGATAATATATTTTATTTATTTAAAACATTTAGCTGCTGCCTTTTCAGAGGACTGCTCAAAGTAGTTCACAACATAAAATAAAAATGAACAACAATTAAAAACCTGCCAAGAAAACACAGAAATACAAAACATTCAGCAGCATTTGGAAGTAATAAGAGAAATGTTTGATACAGTTGATTACAATCTTCTGACTCATCCCCTTGTCAATACTGATATACGAGGGACAGCCTTGCAGTGGCTGATCTCATTTTTCCAGGGTCAGGGAAAAAGAGTGGCAGAAAGGGAGAGGACATTGCCATGCCACCCATTGGTGAATGGAGTCCCACAAGGGGCCATCCTCTTCCCAATGCAACATATAACACCACCGAGTATCCAAAGATATATAACTGCAGCAAAAGACACCTGCACAATTTTCAAGTTGTTTTCCAACTTGATGTAGGTTGTCTCTACGTTGGAAAAATGGCACATGCAATCATGAAGTCTCACATTAAGGAACTATTGGAAGGCAGGCTTTCAAGCATGGTGATTTGACCTGGAACCACATCATACAAACTATCTACAACCTGGAACCACATTATACAAACTTTTTTGGAGTAAAAACTCACTTAGGAGATACACAACCTGCAGCTCATTTCTGCAACTGGCTGGAAGAAGCAGGGCTCTCTGCCAACGCATGCTACCACCAGATGACCAAACCTTAATTAAGTAATTATGGAAATTGTATTTAGTAGTTTCTGGAACTACAGATTGAGAGCCTTGGTTAGAATTTTTAGAGGTAGACTCCAGCAAAGCAGTCCTGAGAAGTGTCTACTAAAGAAAACAATTTAATCAAAAGAACAGCTCATATTTTACTCTGGGCTTTTTTCTTGCTTGTTTAAGACAGAGTGCTCTGTATTTCTGGTCTTATGTTCTTGAAGCAAATTTTACCATTTTAAGGGCTGGTGCTCATCTTTAGTAAGTTCCCAAGAAGTTTCATTCTAACATAGTGGTACTCACTTTGTGACTCATGGAAAGCCATATTCTCAATTACTATCAATTCAAAGAGCTTTGAACTGGACAGCCTGGGCCAGCCCAATCTTGTCAGTTCTTGGAAGCTAAGCAGGGTCAGCCCTGGTTAATATTTAGATGGGTGACCACCAAGGAATACCAGGGTGACTCACCCTTAAGCTTTCTGTACTGTCTACTATCCCTCAAGATATGTCCTTATTCAGTAAAACACCTGAATTACTTTATTCAGTAAAATACTTCACCCTTTCTGTCCCACTCCTCTTCTCCACTGCTATTCCTCTCTGCTGCTTCCAGAGACTAAGCCACACAGTTAATAGGAAGCCCACCTGTCAACAGCCCTACCTCTCAGAAGCCTGAAGCAAGCACACAGCCAGAACAAAGAGAAAAAAGAAAACCCCTGTTAACCCCTGTTAAAAAGATGTGGTTAAAAAGATGTGGCTTTGAGAAAAGCCCTCCAAAAAGAAAACCAGAGCTCACTTAGCTCCTTCTGTCCCACTCCTCTTCTCCACTGCTACTCTTCTTTGCTGCTTCCAGAGACTTCTGCTGCTTCCAGAGACTGAGCCACACAGCTAATAGGAAGCCCCACCTCTCAGCAGCCCCACCTCTCAGAAGCCTGAGGCAAGCACACGGCCAGGACAAAGAGAAAAAAGAAAACCCCTGTTAAAAAGATCTGGCTAAAAAGATGTGGCTTTGAGACAAGCCCTCCAAAAAGAAAACCAGAGCTCACTTAGCCCTTTCTGTCCCACTCCTCTTCTCCACTGCTACTCCTCTCTGCAGCTTCCAGAGACCTCTGCTCTGTCCAGATCTTATGGGACTTCCGAATCCAAATGGACAAAGTGTTGGCACATAATACCCCAGACATCAGTGTTATTGAGGACAAGAAAGTGACATAGAAGTGCCTGGTGACAGCAGGGTCATTGAAAGAACATGAGGCCACTAAATACCATGATTTGAAAATCGAGTCACAACTATGGCACAAACCAGCAGAGGTTGTCCCAGTGGTAATTGGCACCCTGGGTGCCATTCTGAAAATGTTAGGGCAGCACTTGAAACATCTTCAAATTGACAAAATTAACATCTGTCATATTCAGAAGGCAGCCCTACTGGGATCCGCATGAATACTACGCAGATACATTACAACTTCCTAGGCTTCTGGGTGAGGGTCGAATTGTAGTGAAAGACCAACAACCAGCTAAAGAACTGGCAGATGTGGTATCAAACAACTGCAGCCTTTTTAATTACCAAAATCCTCTAAGCATGTTGGATTATCTCTGCTCACCACTGTTAAACCTTAGGCAGCCTTGCATGTCTGGAACGAGAAGAACTTCCCTCTCTGCCTTCCTGTGGTCTCCTCAGCACGAGGCAAGAGAATGCCAAAGTACCCAGAGTACAGCAAGCTAGCGCAGAAAGGGGAGGAAAACATTCTGTGGCAGCCTCCTATTTTCCTGGATGACTGCAGTCATAGTTTTTCTCTTCTTTCTGTGAAGCTGGCTTGTTTTCCTCATAGCAGCCACAACTAGATGTGAATGATGAGATTATAAAGAAGGGTGGCAAATTGATGAAGAGCATGAGACCTTTACCCCTAAAACCTGCAGCTCTGGCAGGCTCACAGCTCACCCTTTCTCCAGCCCTCCAGTAGGACTTGTTTCAAGGTAGGAACCACATGTCAACCACAAGCCCTGTCATACACATGTCAACTACAAGCTTTACCAGACAATGACTTTACCTGGAACATAGCAAGCCACATCTAATAATGGTACTTAGAGAAGCCACAGAGTCATGTTAAAGAGTCATTCGTAGCTACTGAGTATCACTGTTTTCAAAGGTCCAACATTGGACTAGTGCATTTCTGGTATCTGAATTATGTCCTTGTGACCAGGTATTTTTCAAGCCCAACTAGATTTTATGTTAGACAACACACTAATCTACCCTAAATAGAACAAGCCAGCCTGAAATGCTCCAAGCAGAGTACTTCAACAAGTGGAAAGACTCAGAACACTCCAAATGTGAAGACTATACTGATTTATCATTGTAACTAGTATACTGCATAATTTATTACAGTGAAAGAATGTAGAATCAGCTTCTTTTCTTTTTTTAAAGTTTATGTGAAATGTGCTGAGCAGCTTCAAGGGCAGACAAGAATACAGAATGTATAGTTACATGGAACTCTGGGTGTTACAAACGGTCTGTAGGTTTCTGCTGCTGCAGAATTCACGTCGACCAAAATGTACCTTGGACTCAAGCCAAAGCAGTAATTCCAGATTTGCAAATGGCAAAACTTCCACTCCACCCACATCTATGTCCTGTCCAAACTCCCAAATACGGTTCAGAATGTAAATGCAAATATTAAACACACACTCAAACCTCAAGCACAAAGGAATCTTAAGTAGTCTGCTATTTTGCCAAACTATGCTTGTGACAAAAAATGGTAGGCAAGAAAAGCTGACGCAGTAGGCATTGCATAATTCTGTGTAATCATTTGCAGTTCTGGAAAAGGGAATTTGGAACAGAAACACATAGTATTTAACCTACCATGAAGAAAATGCAACTACACTAAAAGACAGTTATTTCCACGTATTTATATCATCTGGCATAGTTCTTCTCATGATTAAGAGCTGAGGTAACTAACTCATACACAATAATACAAAAGCAAGCTCTTATCTCAGTTTTGATATTCTTACAAAAGTTTAAATTTGCCATCTACTTGCCAAATAGCCACTAAACCTTAAAAATAAATACATTCCCACCTCTTTGTCAAGGAGGAAAGGTCAAACATCTGACAAGGTCAGAAGAACAGTTCTTGTTCATTACTGTGGGGAAGAGATAAACAGAAGGATTCCCTTTTGGCAAGATTAAGTGGAAATAGATATGGAGGTTCATTTTGACAACATGCAACATTTCCATCTAAAACCTTAATTGACAGAAGCAATGAAATCAGCACTATTTCTAGCTGTCCTTTCACTGCCCTCTCTTCTGGAAACTTAACCCCAAATTCTATAACATTCACATACTGTGAAGTAGTCTCTTCATATCTTAAGTTTTAAACAAACTTTTCAGAAAGTTTCTGATTAACTTTTTCTATCTGCCACAGAAGGCTATAACAGCTTCAACGTGAAAAAAAAAGACCACGTGCTTCAAACAACACACTTGGTTGATACACTGAAAAAAAAACTTACTTGGATCCAATGGACCATAAATACAGCTCAGCTCATAGAACAGATCTTTCCCAGATCTCCCCTAATACAGCAGCCTACTGTGCTGCTCAAAATGCTTTTCCAGGTGCGTATATACCTATGGCTCTGCAGGAATAGCATATGGTTTCTAGCATCCAAAGAGTTGCTGAAACAAGCACTATTTCCCCCTCATTTGCACTAATGCTGTGCAACACTAGATCAGTGAAACACATAACTGTACACATCTATGAAATGTTATAGGAAGAAGAAATTGACCTAGCTTGTGTAACAGAAACAAGGCTGGAAGAATATGATGTGGGTTGTCTGTCCCAACTAATGCTCCCTGGTTACGCAATTCTCCATCAACCCCACACAAATAGCAAGGGAAGAGGTGCGGCTATTATCCTCCATGAAACCTTCTACAGACTCCCAGTGCAAACTATCCCTGGCACTGACTGCATGCTCCTTTCCTTAGGGGCAAAGATAAGATTAAACATTCTTATTGTCTGCTGGCCACCTGGTTCACCAGTGAGCACCCTCTAGAAGCTGGAAGATACTATCAAATACGGTGCTGGAGACTCCTAGACGGACTGTTCCAGGCCCAACACATGAAAGGGGTCACACCCTTGACTCAATCTTTTTCAACACGGACTGGCCCAACACATGAAAGGGGTCACATCCTTGACTCAATCTTTTGCAGCAAGCCCTTGAGGGAAGATTTAGTTTCAGCACTGGAGGTTCATCCTGAACCATGGTCTGACCGCTATCTATTTAACCAGGATGAATGTGGCCATGTCACCCTGCATGAGCGGAGGTCCAGTTAAAATGGTTCACCCACGGATGCTCATGAATCCTACTGGATTCCAGAACTATCTGAGATTTTAGGATTTTAAAAAATTGTTCTGTTGGGTGAGTGGGTGTTGGGGGGGGGGAGAGAAGGGAATAAGAATTTAGAGAGGGAGAGAGCTTTGGTTCTCAAGAGGCTAGATAGCCAGTTTTTGGTGAAGGACTATGAAGGCCAGGCTGAATGTGAAACCTGAGCCAAGGTCCTAGGGCAGGGGTAGGGAACCTGCGGCTCTCCAGATGTTCAGGAACTAAAATTCCCATCAGCCCCTACCAGCATGGCCAATTGGCCATGCTGATAGAGGCTGATGGGAATTGTAGTTCCTGAACATCTGGAGAGCCGCAGGTTCCCTACCCCTGTCCTAGGGAAACATCACAAGGGCAATACTGAAAACATATGGAGGGCTTATTTGTAGGTCTCTGTGGAGAAAGCACCTAGATATGGGACAGTGAAGTCTATGAGGGTGTGTATTATTTAATTAATAGTATCAGGAGTGGGTTTTCAGGTGGAATACTCCAAAGCCTGCTCTAGTAAGCCCAGTGTGTCTCTTTTAGTGAAAGGAGTTGAATTTTTAAAGCATCTGCCAAGTTCTGTGAAGGAAAGATTTTCCTGTGAAGGAAGTTTAGTGGAAGGAAGTTTTGTTAAAACTGAGTCAGAGAACTGTTTGGAAACTATAACATAATATCTGAAACAACTGAAGTGTTTTAGTAAAGTATTCCTGCCAGAGAAAAAGAAAAGTTTAATTTATTTCTGTAACTTGTTTTCTTGTAAACCCATAAACATTTCATCTTTGTTTGCCTGTTAATGGTGGCAGTTAGAGTAAGGCTGACAAGATCTCCTGAGGAGCCTTAGGTGAGTGCCTACTCGATCTGTGCTAGCCCACTGTTACAGATACCTTCCTCTACTGATGAAGTTCTTTTTGGACTTCTAGATTACACACAATTCAAATACTTATATCTGCACCAACCAAAAACACTTGAAAATATTAAAAGGTTTTTAACACAGAAGGTAAAAACACAAGTCAGATAAAGTGTAAAGGTTCTATTTACAGTGACAAAATGTATTCTTGTCTAAACATTTATTTTACATCATTTGAACAAATTATAATTAAATGCTTTTTGTATTAATCTTGCGATTTGAAACCTAGCATCTTTCTATATTCCCACTGATGGGACAATGTTGTTTGTTTCTCTCTCCCTTATTACAGCACCCACACTGGCATGATTTTTTGTCTGCAACTTTCCCCCTTTCCCAGAAATAGCCTTTTGGGGATTAAAGGTGGAAGGCAGAGGAAAAGGAAGCAGGGAAAATTTTTTCTTCTGCATGCAGAATGGCAGTAGAATACAACCCAACATCTCCCCCATTTATCTAAACTGACTACTGTAGTTTTCTTTTTGTAAGTCTATTTGCTTATCTGGTTCAAATAAATCAATAACTCCAGACTTCAAAATATTAATATTTACTTGAGTCATATCAGAAAAGAAGTAGAAATTTCAATACAACACATTTCTAAGAGAAGACAAATAAAATACAGTCATTACCTAACAAACCTTTCCTCCAGACATTACCCAAGGGAACTTACCTAACAGTCTTTCTTGTTGTAAAAAGCAAGAAGGCAGAAATACAGCTTGACTGGTGTTTGCCCTAGCAAGAATCCAAAAGTCCCACTGCATCAAGTCCCACTGCATCATGTTACAAGGCTGCAGAACCGCAAGAGTCCAGTGGCATCTGGTAATCTGACTGGAGGGCCAGGTTACCAGAGCAAAGAGTACAGGCACCCAGTGGAATCTTTCCTGTCTGGCTTGAGGGCCAGACTGCAAAGCACAAACTGGAACTTCTACTTTTTGCACTAGTCATCACCACTTGATCGACAATGAGATCATCTTAAACCAATCCTCTGTATATTAGCTATCTAGCTATCTAGCATTCTAGATAATTCTAGGTCATTCTACTAACAAACAAAACTCACAGGAACTGTCTTATTAGGAAAACACATCAACTTGCTATAGCTTTGAAGAGTATGATGTCACTCTTGTAATGCAAAACCGTATGTCCTTCTTCATTCAAAGACAAATCAGAATCATTTAATTAAACTCCATTAAATTTTGTTAGAATAGTGACTTATACAAGAAACATTTCTGAAAATAACTTACAATTTAGAGAACAAAATCCAAACCTTGCATGCTATTAGTTCTCTTCTTAAACATTTAAAACATTGCTACCTTCTACTTATGAAGCTATACTTATAAAAACATAAGGCACTTCATATATTTTCTCTGAATGCTATTTCTGCTGCTACATCACATGCACATTTTCTTTTCTACAAAGAAATCAATCCTCTTACCTGCTGGTGTTGGATGGGCTGATTTCAACTTTCATTAGAATCTGTATGTCTGACGGAGAGGACGTTGTATAGATTTTTAATCTAAAATAGAAAGGATAGTACATTACATAACACACTGCTGTATTATAAGAGTGCATTATTTAAAAGCAAATTACTAGAGCAACATGCTTGTTGCAGGGCAGTTTAATATTAAGAAACAACAACAGGTTATACAACTTCTTTTAATAGCAGATTTGTATTGCAAAAGAACATTTCAGTACATACCTTTGACAAATGACAGGATCAGACTCTTGAGGATCAACATAATGCTTAAGAATGTCAAACAGTGGTTTATCATCTGGCACCCTTTATTCAGAATACAAAAATATGTTAATCACAGAGTTTAACGTTTCCCAAGAACAGATCAAACAATCATACTCCTGTATGAAAAGGCAACTATATATACTATGGAAATAACTATTATATTGAGCACATATACCACATGAACAGTTCAATCAAGAGTTGGGGGGCTGAAAGGCCCTATGCTAATGGAAATGCCCTCCAAAGGGCACTTACTCCAGCAGAGGAGCAAATTCGCTGGCAGGCAGCAGCCACAGCCTCCTGAGATACCCCCATGCAGTGCAGAGCTCCACTCCAGGGCTCTGGCTCTGGATTGGGCTACCTGAAAATACAGACAGAACTCAGTAATTTCCTCACTGAACAAAGAATATCAGTCACTGTTCTGCTTTGGTTTTCCTATGCTAATGATATAATCTTAAGCAGAGCGTACCCTTTTAAGTTCACTGAAGTTAACGGGCTTATAAAGGAGTTAACTCTACTTAGAAGCACATGTAAATGTCTTCTGTCTATATCGAGTACCATATATACTCCTGTATAAGCTGACCCGTGTATAAGCCATCTAATTTTACTGCCCAAACCTGGGAAAACTTATTGACTGGGTATAAGCCGAGGGTGGGAAGCCGGGAGGCAGAGGGAGCTCCTTATTTGGGCAGTGAAATGAGGGGGAGTCATTGCCCAAATAAGGAGCTCCCTCTGCCTGCCGGCTGGGTTTGAGCCCAGCCAGCCAGCAGGCAGAGGGAGCTCCTTAATTGGGCAGTGACATCAGGGGGAGTCACTGCCCACATAAGGAGCTCCCTGCCTGTCAGCTGGCTGGGCTTCCTCAAACCCAGCTGGCAGGCAGAGGGGGCTCCTTATTTGGGCAGTGACTCCCTCTGCCTGCCGGCTGGGGAAGCCCAGCCAGCCAGGGTTCCCCCTTCACCCTCCGAGAAGGGCAGAAACAAGCGGCTTGTGCAGCTGCAGGGAGGTTGTCCCGGCCACGCCCCCAGCCTTGGCAGAGGCCTGAAGAGTGAGATGGTAAGTGGTGACTCGCGTATAAGCCAAGGGGGCATTTTTCAGCCTTAAAACAGGGCTGAAAAACTCGGCTTATATGCGAGTATATACGGTAGATGCTCCACATTGTTACATTTACATTCTGCTTTTCTTCCACTGTGGAACTCAAAATGGTATATGACATCTTTAACATCTTTTAATTTTCTCTGCTGGCAGATCTGTCTTCTTCTAATCTATTCTGAAAATTACATTATTATAAAAGAGCCCATACAGTGATCCCCTTTACTAAGTGAGCTACAAAAAGAACTCTGATAACTCTAGCTATTCCCCAGTACTACAATAGGAGCTGCAAGCACTGTGATCCAACGCTCTTGGGTTTATATACACAGCGACAATGAAATGAGATATAAAACAGATCAGTTACATTTCTAAACAAAAAAATTAAACAAGTAGTTTAAACTGATAGATATACGTCCTTGTTATGATTTCACTTTTAGCAAGAAAGGTCACAATCTTTTAAAAAACGACTAATAAAATATAGTAACAGATCCTAATTTAGGGTAAGAGCCATACTACAAACAAAATATTCTGATACCTTTTTTCTGTGAATTTGGCATGACTGTGAGGAAAGATAAGCTTCAAGTGCCAATAAAACTTTTTTTCCCTGAAAAAAACAACCCATACTCAATTATTTTATTAATTATTAAATATTAATATAAAATAACAAATACAGCAAATATATAGACACGGTGGCAGAAAATCTATTAATATAATCACCCAGGGCTTGTTCATGTCATAACTAATGCGGATAACATACTTCTAAAATTCCTTCAATTTCAGATTTGTTTACATGACCAAAATTTAATCCAACCACAATGTGTTGCTGCAGGACTATTTCAAATACAACACCACTCCTATGCTGTGTGGCTTAAAACTGTATCCACTCCAGCTATTCTGATATTTATTTAAAATACTAATAACCATTTTAGCTGTCAACTCCGTACTACTCCCACTTCTCTCCCAATTGTACACTTTTGTTCTCATCCTGCTACCTTTCTCCTACTGCATTACCCCTCCACCTCTTTGACTCTTCTCATCTTCATTTAAGACCTGATACCATTTATTTAAGTTGCAGCCAAATATAAACATTTATCACATTTACAGGGGGCTCAATATTACAAATCGAAAAAAGTACAGTGCTGCCATAGCAAAGTTACTGTGGCTATTGGGCAGATAAACAACTGGCTGTGCCCAATTGGTTATAGCCTGACTGCCTGTAGACATAAGCACCAGTAGCAAATACAGTGGAGAAACTCAATATATGCTTTGCTGTACACATTCAAGAGTTACCATTAGAATGCAATTCACTGTAATGAGACTGCACTTTGTAATATGTATATAGAGAGCAAGAAGCATGAAGAAAAGTTAGTTTTATAGAAAGGAAACTTTAAAAACTGTTAAAAAGGTAGTAGCAGATCCCTCCCTCAAAAGAAAAAAGAGACAAACCAAGCAAACCAAATGACAGAAGCTTAAACTATCTTATTGTAAAAAATGGATAGACAGTGTGTAATTTAGTTAAGTCTGATGGTGCTGTAACCACAGTGTCCCCCTGAGCCTCCAAAGACTTGCTCAGTGTGCTTCCTTAATGAAAAACAACTAACATGGTTACATGCAGGAGGCAGAAAATTATATTGAACACAAAACCACATAGGAACAAGCCTCCCTTCAAACGCCCATTTATTTATTTATTTATTTTTATTTATACTTTGGGCTTCTAGACCGCCCCATCCCCGAGGGGCTCTGGGCGGTGCCCATGCTGTTCCCCTGCCTGAAACCTCGAGAGGCTTGCTGTGGGTTTACAGCTGCAGCTTATTAAAGAAAGAAAGCAAATCACTTGGTCTTGTGGCAGTACCTGTGAAAATAACATCTGAATGATGCACATCTCCATTTGCAGAAATGAGGAATGTAAAACAAGAACCTCAAAGAGATTCTGCAGACTGCATTTCTTCTCCAAGTTGAATCTGTGTGTAATTGTACAGGCATTATATTTTCTCTCCTGCAGAATGGTGGTGATTCTTTAGTAGGATGAGACTTCTTTTATGTGCGAGCATACCCTTTAATAAGCTAAACGTACAGCACATTGCAGTGAAACATTAGATATGATCTCTAAGGCCGGTCATACAGAACCAGCAGATGCAGTACCTTCCCAAGCTGACCGAAAGCATTGGAGTTCTAGGAATGGAATTGGCAGCAGGACCTCTATCATCCTGCTTTCTAAATGAAGAATTATGGCCATCACTGAATGTGTCTCATATATACATGATAAAAACAATGCTTTATACTAAATGTACTGGAAGTATGCCTACCAACCCAAGGGGGGGGGGAGGGGGATTCCTCTCTGGAGCCGGTGCACCTGAGCTGGAATGAGTGTTCATTCTGCTGGCACAAGGGGCAAATGCATCAACAGAAGGGCAATGCACACCGGCAGCGGGGCACTGTTTGGTTCTGAGGCACGTGACCTGGTAGCTGCTGCACATCCTCAGGTCTGTCAGCATGGCCAGGACATTCCAGGGACATTGCGGCCCACCTTAATCAGCCTCCACTACCTGGCTGGGCCCTGTGTGCTGATGGAGCAGCCAAAGGAGATATGGCACTTTTTTGTGGTGTATCTCAATTCTCCCCCAGGGGATTCTCAGGGCTCTTTTTCTTAAAACTTTTTTTTTGTTTCTCGTGCCGTGGGAAAGCATTTTGGAGGGGATGGGGCAGTGTTGAAGCGGTGCCATCCCTGCTCATTAGGCCCCTCTGGATGGGGCTGCAAGATACTAATATGCACTCAACTAGCTGCCAAAGTATCATCTTCTCTAGATCTCCTGGATCTTAGGTCAGCAAAACAGTAGGACAATGAACACATATATTCACTGTCCTGTGCAACTCACAACATGTAGAACATTGTATTCCACTATTGACAAGAGAGGGCTTTTTAGTAGTGCCACCTAACATTATTACTCAGTTTGCATTCCTCCTCCAGTTCTGTGGTTGAAATGTTCACTGGCCACTACCACCTATTGTCCTCTGTGACTTAAGCCTTAGGCTCTAAGTAAAGTTTTAGAGATGGAGTCACCGTAGACCTCATTATGCTGAGAGCATATGCACCGGAGACAAATTCCTTGTGTGTCCAATCACACTTGGCCAATAAAGATTCTATTCTATTCTATTCTAGCCATGCTGGGGGAAGAAGTTAGGGACCAGTTTATACCACTTCTAGCAATTGACCAGAGCCCCTTGCCCTCAATTTGTAAACAAGTTAACTTTCTTGTCTAGTCAGTAGTATTTTTTTTATCATGCTGCTACAGTGCTGCTTCAAGCCTTGGTTTCCATCAGTAAAAGGCAGGGTGAGGAGCCCTTTCCAGGAATGTTTGGGCCTTTGAGGAAGAACACATCAGGGCTAGGCCTACTAGCAACCACTGGACTACTTGCTACCACCTAACCTACATGACCCACCTAGGCCCAGCTGCCTGCTACTGTTCAACATCAGCCACTCCAGCAAAGCCAGTAATTTAGTGGTCAGAGTTTCTGAGTTTTCCAGGATCTGAGAAGTCCAGGTTCAAAACCCCACTCTGACATGGTGCTCATTGGGTAACCTTGGGCCAATTATACACTCTCAATCTAACCTACTTCCTAGGATTGTTGTGAGGATCAAATGAAGACGAGCAGAGCAATGCACAATGCTTTGGATCCCCTCTGTGGAAAAAGGCAATGTATAAATGAATAAATAAAATAAAGCTGAAGACTTGGGCAGGGGCAGATTAAAAAAAAGGAGTTTGGTGAAGGAAGCACAGAAAGGAAAGAGGATAGGGGGGTGGCAAGGAGGAAAGATAAGAACATAAGAACATAAGAACAAGCCAGCTGGATCAGACCAAAGTCCATCTAGTCCAGCTCTCTGCTACTCGCAGTGGCCCACCAGGTGCCTTTGGGAGCTCACATGTAGGATGTGAACGCAATGGCCTTCTGCGGCTGTTGCTCCCGATCACCTGGTCTGTTAAGGCATTTGCAATCTCAGATCAAAGAGGATCAAGATTGGTAGCCATAAATCGACTTCTCCTCCATAAATCTGTCCAAGCCCCTTTTAAAGGGGCTTTTTTATGACAATCATTAAGTGCTGTACCTTATGATTCTTGACAAATGTATTTTCTTTTATGTACACTGAGAGCATATGCACCGGAGACAAATTCCTTGTGTGTCCAATCACACTTGGCCAATAAAGATTCTATTCTATTCTATTCTATTCTAAAGCTATCCAGGTTAGTGGCCATCACCACCTCCTGTGGCAGCATATTCCAAACACCAATCACACGTTGCGTGAAGAAGTGTTTCCTTTTATTAGTCCTAATTCTTCCCCCCAGCATTTTCAATGAATGTCCCCTGGTTCTAATATTGTGAGAAAGAGAGACAAATTTCTCTCTGTCAACATTTTCTACCCCATGCATAATTTTGTAGACTTCAATCATATCCCCCCTCAGCCGCCTCCTCTCCAAACTAAAGAGTCCCAAACGCTGCAGCCTCTCCTCATAGGGAAGGTGCTCCAGTCCCTCAATCATCCTTGTTGCCCTTCTCTGCACTTTTTCTATCTCCTCAATATCCTTTTTGAGATGCGGCGACCAGAACTGGACACAGTACTCCAAGTGCGGTTGCACCACTGCTTTATATAAGGGCATGACAATCTTTGCAGTTTTATTCTCAATTCCTTTTCTAATGATCCCCAGCATAGAGTTTGCCTTTTTCACAGCTGCCATGCATTGAGTTGACATTCCCATGGAACTATCAACTAAGATGCCTAAATCCCTTTCCTGGTCTGTGACTGATAGCACTGACCCCTGTAGCGTGTATGTGAAGTTTGGATTTTTTGCCCCTATGTGCATCACTTTACATTTTGCTACATTGAACTGCATTTGCCATTTCTGAGCCCACTCACCTAATTTATCAAGGTCCGCTTGGAGCTCTTCGTAATCCTTTGTGGTTCTCACCACCCTACATAATTTGGTATCATCTGCAAACTTGGCCACCACGCTACACCACTCCCGACATCTCTCCATTGTGAGAACTTCCCATTTATACCCACTCTTTGTTTCCTGTTTCTCAACCAGTTTTTAATCCATAGGAGGACTTCCCCTCTTATTCCTTCATTGCTGAGTTTTCTCAACAGTCTCTGGTGAGGAACTTTGTCAAAAGCCTTTTAGAAATCCAAGTAGACAATGTCCACCGGTTCACCCCTGTCCACATGCCTGTTTACACCCTCAAAGAACTCTAGTAAGTTTGTAAGACAGGATTTGCCTCTGCAAAAGCCATGCTGACTCTTTCTCAGCAGGTCTTGCTTTTCTACATGTTTTATAATTTTATCTTTAATGATAGATTCTACTAATTTGCCAGGAACAGATGTCAAACTGACTGGCCTGTAATTTCCCGGGTCCCCCCTAGATCCTTTCTTAAAGATTGGTGTGACATTGGCCATCTTCCAGTCTTCAGGGATGGAGCCTGATTTCAGGGATAAGTTGCATATTAAAGTGAGAAGATCAGCAATTTCATGCTTGAGCTCTTTAAGAACTCTTGGGTGAATGCGATCTGGGCCAGGGGATTTGGTAGCATTTAGTTTATCAATGGCTGCCAGAACTTCTTCCTTGTCTATCACTATCTTCGCTAGTTCCTCGGATTCGCCTCCTAAGAAGCTTGGTTCAGGTGCAGGAATGTTCCTCAGCTCCTCTTGGGTGAAGACAGATGCAAAGAATTCATTCAGCTTCTCTGCAATCTCCCTGCCATCTTTTAGCACACCCTTTGTTCCTTTGTCATCTAACGGGCCTACCGCTTCCCTTGCTGGCTTCCTGCTTTTGATGTACTTGAAGAACTGTTTGTTGCTGGTCTTGATGTTCGCAGCCATGTTCCTCATAATCCTTTTTTTGCCTCCCTTACAGCTACCTTGCTTCTCTTTTGCCACCATTTGTGTTCTCTCTCATATTCTTCATCAGCCAAACTGGACTTCCATTTTCTAAAAGACATTTTCTTTTTTCTGATAATTTCCTCAACCTCTCTTGTTAACCATGGTGGCTTTCTTTTGGACTGGGTGCTGCCTTTTTTAACCTGTGGAACACATTCCAGCTGAGCTTTTATTACTGTGTTTTTAAATAACCTCCAAGCATCCTGGACAGTTTTGACTCTCTTGATTTTCCCTTTCAGCTTCCCATGCACTATCCCTCTGATCTTTGAGAAATTTCCCTTTCTGAAGGCGAATGTAACTACATTAGTAGTTGCCACTTGTTCGCATGCTGAGATACTGAATCTGACAGCATTGTGGTCGCTGTTCCCTATCGGCTCAACAACACTGACTTCCTGCACCAGGTCTTGGGTCCCACATAGAATTAGATCTAGGATCACCTCTCCCCTGGTTGGTTCCACAACCATCTGCTCTAAGCCACAGTCATTTAGCATATCCAGGAATGCTCTCTCCTTACTATGACCTGAACATGCATTTTTCCAGTTTATATGGGGATAGTTAAAATCACCCATTACCACTACATTTTTGTTTTTGTTGGCCTCTCTAATTTCTTTTTCCATCTCAGAATCCTCTTGTGCACTTTGGTCAGGGGGGACGATAATATATTCCTAATATTAAACTGTCCTTCACACCTGGTATTGATATCCACAGTGATTCTGTAGGGGAACCAGCTCCCCTTGCATTGTCTATTTTTATGTGATACTATGCTCTCTTTGATGTAAAGGGCAACTCCACCCCCAATGCGCCCTGTCCTATCCCTTTCCTATAGAGCCTGTAGCCTGGTATAACAGCATCCCACTGGTTCTCCTCATTCCACCATGTCTCTGTAATGCCCACTATATCAAAGTCCCTCCTTCAAAACTCTGTACTCTAGCTCCCCATTTTAGGTCTAATGCTTCTACTATTAGCATAGAGACACCTGTATACCCTGTCTCTGTCCTTAACCTGGGATTTATGTGCTTTACCCTCAAGTCTTTTAGTAGACACTATCCCTTGTCACATGCACATTGCTATGTTCCCTCGCTTGTATGTGGTTGATTTAGAAAAACCTCCCTCTCTGTCTGCATCCCCATAGATACTGTATTCCGAACCGAAGTCACTCTCAGCTCCTGTCGGCTTTCCCCAGTGATCAGCAGTTTAAAAGCTGTTCTGTCACTTTTTTAATGTTGAGCCAGCAGCCTGGTTCCTCTTTGGTTAAGATGAAGCCCGTCCCGCTTGTACAGGCCTACCTTTGTCCCAAAAGGTTCCCCAGTTCCTGACAAATCTGAAACCCTCTGCCTTACACCACCTTCTCATCCATGCATTTGAGACCCTGTATCTCCGCTTGCCTAGCTCGCCTGGCGCTATGGAACGGGTAGCATTTCTGAGAGAATGCCACCTTGGAGGTCCTGGACTTCAACCTGTTTCCTAGCAGCCTAAATTTAGCTTCCAGAACCTCCCGGCTACATTTCCCAATGTCGTTGGTGCCAATGTGGACCACAACTGCTGACTCCACCCCAGCACTGTCTAAAAGCCTATCTAGACGAAGCGTGACATCCGCAACCTTCGCACCAGGCAGGCAAGTCACCATGCGGTCATCACGCCTCTCACAAACCCAACTCTCTACATTTCTAATGATCGAATCACCCACTACAAGGAGCCCCCCACCTCCCCGAGGGGTATCCTCAGTGCGAGGGGATAGCTGATCACCAGTTAAGGAAGGGATCCCATCTAAGGGAGCATCTTCCCCCACCTCAGACTGGCACCCTCCATCCCCAAGGCCTTCATTCTCCATGACATCTGAAGAGATGTCACCTTGGGAGTGGGACCCGGCTGTTAGGTCCCTGAAAGCCTCGTCTGACACCCTCTCTGCCTCTTTCAGCTTTTCCAGGTCTGCCACCTTGGCTTCAAGAGAACGCACACGTTCCTTGAGTGCCAGGAGCTCATTGCAGCGAGGGCACACCCACGACTTCTGTCCTAGTGGCAGATAGTCATACATGTGACATTCAGTGCAAAACACTGGAAAGCCCCCATCCCCCTGCTGGCTTTCTGCCTTCATATCTGATTTGTTTAGATATTTAAATATTAAGCTTTTAGTCACTGCCCCCCTGGAGCTATCTGCACGTACTATCTGTCAAATATGTCCTTATTAATTTAAAAAACAAAAAATTAAATTAAAATTGCGTGCGCTGTTAGGCGCGCGCCGCTGGTTCCAGAGACTGAACTAAAGCCCCACCTCTCAGGACAAAAGCCCCACCTCTCAGGACAAAAGCCCCACCTCTCAGGACAAAGAGGAACAAGAGACGAACTCTGTTAACCCCTGTTAAGCCCCACCTTCCAGATGCAGCAGCCTTACAAGGAGAAAAAGAGATAACCCCTGTTAAAATACACTGTTTTAAAAGCTGTGGCTTTGAGAAAAGCCCTCCAAAATGAACACCAGCAGGTCACTCTGCTCTTCCTGGCCAAGTCTCTTCTGCTGCTACTCCTCTCTGCTGGTTCCAGAGACTGAACTAAAGCCCCACCTCTCAGGACAAAAGCCCCACCTCTCAGGACCTGCATGAAACTGCATGGCAAACAGGATACAGAAGAAAAATTAAATGTGACCATTGCAACTCCTTGTAGAATCCCTGCTTGTATGCCTTAATTCTGTTAAATACCAAACATTTTGAGAGAGATTTGGTAACACTCACAATTGATTCAAGTGCATATTTACAAATCCCTGTTGCTACTTTGACATCTAGTTTGGTCTGTCCAAAATGGAAATAGAAGCTAGGAGGTGGGGGGAGGGATTAGGCAATGATGAAGAAGCATTCATATTTGAACCACAATGAACTAATTTACAGCCTTGCTTAATTCACTTTTCAGTAAACCAGCTCCCTACAGTGTTTTATATTCTTTCTAAGCCTCTGTAAACAACCTTGATCCAGCCTAATTAAGTGATTATCGTCTCCTGCGGAACTCCTAAAATCTCATTAAAGTAAATGAATGCAGAGGCTTTTATGACAAACCAATAACAGAAGGACCAGTATAGTAAAGTTGAAGTCCTAACAACATAAGGCACTGGGGTTGGGGGACATCTCTCCTGAAATTTAGCTAAGCCCCTGCAACTACCCAACTGAGATTTGATATAAGCAAGAAAGTTGTGTTAACATTACTGCAAGTTTGACTCTTTCTTAATCATTGGAAGCTGAGAAACAAGCCAATTTACCAAGAAGCTGACTGAAGTGCACTTTATTTTACACATAGGGCCTTCTACTAGGAGGGCACAGAACAGCAGGAGAATAAACTCACATATGCAGTGTACTGTTCAAACACACAAGAACAGAATTAAAAGTTGTCAAGAAAAGAAAGGATGACTAGCTGAAAATAGAACAATTTTAAGTTAAGGGTCTTCAACTGGTTACAAAACACCGTTTCAAGAATAATACTACTGTCATCTTTTCAATTAATTGTTGTGAGCAAGGTGATGGGTATCTGATAGCGGAAACTATTTTAAAGGACTGTTTGAAATATATTTCCACTGTTCACCAAAATCACTGTAAACAGTATGCACTGGATCCAGAGAATGCTGAAACACTGTAGCTTGACAGTCACTGAATAATGTATTGTTCAATTGCATTTTCTTTATGCATATGTTTGTTTCCTTGATTGCTTCACACTTGTATTATTTAGCTTGCACCCTGTGGGGTACAGATTTTCACACTGGAGAAGACGGCACTTTCTCTATGCCCTGCTGACTCCAGGAGACATACAAATTATGAAAGATCATTGCCATAGTGTGTGCACAGCTTGATAAAACAAAATGAATTTGGTAGAAAAAATGAGAGCAGAAATAGTATACAATGTATATATTGAAGGTTAAGATGCCTGCTGCTTGATTCTGGACAAAAAAATTAACCCCAAGGCTGCAGGTGATACAGCTAGGGACTAATCAAACCATAGAGTTGGACATGCCCTGTGGGAATTGGAAGGCAGCTCTTAGGAACTTTGATTGTACTGGTTCAACAGATGTCAAACAAGAGACTTGGGAATGTTCTGTAGAGTATCTGAGCTAATGTTTTCACTTTGAATACTCTAAGGGTACAGCTAGGAACTAATGTAACCCATCATCACGACACGTTGCCCAATCTTAGATGCCAGCATCCCTGTCTGAAAGCACCTCAGAGTTCACTCCTGTGAACTAAGCTTTAAACTCTCCCAGACTGACTCACCAGGCATAGTTTATTATTGATGCACATGTAACCACTTAGTTTGTATCAAGTTCTTACAAGTGAATTGAGATAAAATTGCCAATTAACAAGCTGTCATTTGTACTCACCAAATCAAGCTGTTACAAATTAGCCAAGGGTCTTAACAGCTACTCAAGCCTCATTGCTAGCATCAAGGGGCTGACTTCTGTTGATTAGTAAGGGTAGATTCCCCCCTCCCCCCCACATTTAATTTGCCTCCATTTCCATCTGAAATGCATTTCTGAAGTTCTTATACACTTTATACTACTTTATATTTCAATACAGATTGCTTCTTGGTAGTTTGTTCAACACAAGTAATTATAGCAGTTATGCTTGCAAGTATATTAATGTAGGAAAATATATTTGCTAGTCTGTTGCAAGAGAGACATCTACTGGTTTACAGGTGGAATGTCACATTTCTTCTTGACTGCCAACTGTGAATGCATGTCCAGAACACTCAACTAAAAAAATACAAAAAACACTACAAAAATACAAAACACACACAAACGAACCTGAAATTTTTGCGCCCACCCCCATGTGTCCAAATGGGGGCGCCCGGGGACATTGGGTGCCTCATATCCCTAGGCAAATATGCCTCTGTTGTAAAATGTTTTAATGTAAATTACTTAAGACACAAGGACAAGAAGAAAGATAAAGAAAATTTTTCATAGTTGCAAGTAAACAAAAAGCCTTTTGAAGCACAGTTCTAAATGTACCCATATGGGGTTGTGGTCTTTAATTTTTCATGATGCATTTAAAACAGGCCTTCACCATGTCTGAGCCACCAAGCAGAATGCAGAATCGTGTGCTGCAGCTACACTGGTGCAGTTTGCGCAGTCAAGCAGGTAGCATAAACAGGAGGGGAACTGAGCTCCTGACAGCTTACAATACTTGGCTGGGAGACTATATTCTGAATGAAGAGTGTTGCTCATATTAACCGCCTGCTGCCCCCCTCCGCCAAATTGATATTAAGTAGACACTCACTTATTGTTAAAAAATGTAGAATTCTCTCTCCTCTTTGTGAATCCAATTGGTAAAGTTTTCAAGTGGATGTTGTATCTCCGGGCTCTGTTTCTCAAAAAGTTGACCTGATAAAGCAACAGTAACAGTATTTTGAAACATGGCATTTCCCCCCAACTGACTGAAAGGTGTGGCCATGAGATAAAAGTGTGGGGAGAGAGATGGAGTGTAACATGTAGCACCATTCCTACACAACAAATATAACAAAATCTAGCATTAATCACATACACTGTGCATTTCCCACATGAAATTTATACATGTTTGGCATGCAAGGCTTGATTGTATCTTGCTTTTAGTTTTTTTTTCACATTTCCTGTAAGTTATTCTTCCTTTCTTCAGCCCTGAATAAACAGGCCAAAATGTTTATGAAAGGCTGTGGGTGCTTATTCACAAGTCAACAGCTGTGTTGTACAGGTTTATTACAGGGAGCACGGTAGGACACATTGCTCCAAAAGCTAAAGACTCTTTCTGCAAGACACTACAACTTGCTACATGTGGTATTCAAGCTCATTCATAGCTATGGTACAATGACAGCGAAAGACTTCCCTGCAATCTGTTTGTTCTATAACAACTCCAATACCACTGTACTGCTTGCAAAAATTAGCAGAGATGTAACTGTTTAACAGATACAATATGAATGAAAGCACAGTGAGGTTTGTGTACTGATCCTCTAGCAATCCACAGGCCATAATTAATGGTTAGGCTATCAAATGGAGTTTTTTTAAAGTAACTTTTAACAGGATGGAAATATGGTGCATTCCTTCTAAATGCGTAAAGCAAGATTTCCATTTATTTTTCTCCTGAACCTCTTTATGACCATGGAAATATAGCTTCCCAATCCAACTCAGAAAATTTAAGATGTGTATAAAAGAAACAGGACAAGATGATTAAACTAGATTATCACTCCTAAAGAATGCACTCCTCCTACTTTCATTGCTTCTAATGCAGGCTAATGCTGAACTTTCTTTGCCCACATTCTTCGTACTCTCATCTGTAGAATAAATATTTTTAAACAGCATTTTGTAATCTTATGGCAGCTATTCTGCAAGTACCCTTATTATCTTCATAATGACACTAGCACAACATTACCCATTTAGTGTGTCATCTCAAAAGCTTAGAACTACCCAAGAGTGCAACATATAAACATGGAGGGGATAAAGCAATACATCAAAAGACTATTTTAAAACTATGGGCTGCCTAAAAAGTAATTTCATAGAACATCACCACTTTGGTGCCCTGGTTATTGAAAAACTGACACAACTTAAAACATCTACTTGTGTAAAAGCTATGGACAGAATCCAGGGTCTTTTTGCATATATGAAAGACAAGGAGGAAGCCTTCTCCCACACAAACAGCTGTCAGAGAAGCAGGTTGGGAGGGAAGTGGAAAGCCCATACTCATGCCCCAGATATTTACCAAGCTGGAGTTGGTATGGAGTAGAAAGAACCTGTACCTATAATAGCTGCCAGAGGCTCCATTACAGCTTGCTCTATCTTCCAGATCCTTAGATTTTTATGTGCCAGGACCTCAGCAATTTCCTCTCCCTGTTGGGAGCATCCTGCTCTGATCCAGACTGGGGAGCTGGGGTATAATTTATGAATGCACTCTAGTGGCTGGCTGCAGATGAAATGGCAAGATGATGCTCTTTCATCAACAAGTTTTACTACTTTGGAAATTTTTGAAATAGAAGTTAAAAAACGAATTACTCATACTTCTCTTAAAATTTTCTGCACCAGAATTGGACATTCATGTGAGACATATATTTGTTATGAGTGCTAATGCTTTAATTAAAAACTAAATTAATTAATTCATGTGGAAAAAAGGATAAGAGTTCTAATTTCCAGGGACAAAGAGGTGTCAGATAAACTCCATCTATACTTAATAGTTTCTGTTTATAAACAATTTTGTAATGGCCAGTTTGTCATCATGGCCGCCCTTCTGCTTCTCCTTCTTTGCTGTCAAGTCACAGCAGACTTTCAACAACTTTGAGGGGTTTTCAAGGCAACAGATGTGCAAAGGTGATCTGCCATTGTCTGCTTCCACATCAAATCCCTGGTATTCCTTGGACATCTCCCATCCAAATACTTGCCAAGGTTGAGGCTGAGAGTATATGACTTTCCCAAGATCACCCAGCAAGTTTCTATGGCAGAGTGGGGATTCGAATCTAAGTTTCCTAAATCCTAGTTCAACACTTCAACCACTACATTATGCTTGCTCTTTGGTCTGGTACACATATTTATGTGTAACACAGATTGCTGCTTAAAGTTATTTTTCTTAACAATCTTCTTGACAATTTTAGATGGTGAATACTTTCAAGACCATTTTGGTCTATTTCTCAGTTTGAAACTTATCAGGTGCTTGTTGTGACTGAATTCATAAATTTCTACTTCTCTCTTTTCTTGTAGCTAATATTTCCAACTTATATTAACAAAAAAACTCACCATACATCTAAAAATTTGTAATATGATTGCGAGTGATGCAAGAACTTACAAATTTATTTGTTCTTGGTTTATGTGAAGTGACATCCCGAGCAGCACAGTTAGCCATTCTTCCCACTTCTTCCAGAAACCGATAATCTAAAATTAACAGGAAATGCGGCTTCAGAAAAAGGATTGGTGTACGAAAGATAAGCCTCATAAGTACAGGATATAGTCAGGGGCAAGTAGGTATAAGGAGCATGTAACTGATGCATAACTAATGCATGTAAAGATGCAACACTGTTCTAGCAACTTGTTATTGTGCATTAGATAAATACTCAGCACAGAGCCTGACACATGTAAAGTGGCTAGAATTTTCCATGATGGTTGAAGAAAAATTCCATATCCTCCCGCTGCTCTTCCCCAGTCAGCAAAAGCTAAAAATCTATTGAAGTACTGAACAAGATGCACTATTAATGGTGCCTGTTCTCAACACAGCAGTGATACTATTCTACTTACAGTTAGGTCTAAAACAAACATGAAAACAATAGGACATTGGATAAATGCAGTTCACTGCCCCTCATTTCCAGCTATCTATTTGATAGCACTCTGGATCTTAAGAACAGATAGAAATTTTCAGAAAGTGTTACCGCTAAGAAGATTTAAGTCACTGAATTGGTTTATGGAAACAAAGGATGTTTTTTCTCTGACTCCATTACAGTTGTCTGTAGTTTTATGTTGCTTTACACAAACCAAGCTGAAAGCAAACAGAGAACACATAATGTCACCCAATGTGTCACACATAAGGTAGTAAAGAAAAACATATGCCAGTCAATTTTATATACCTGCATGAATATTTCATACAGCGCGGACATCGATACTTTGCTTCTTCCATGTTACATATTTCACACCTTAAATACAAAAATTACACCGAAAATCAGTTTAACAACATGTAGTGTATTACAAGGTTAACATTTTGAGAAAATATTGGTAAAATCAACTGATATATTTTTTAGTTAAAATTGGTATTGATCCTGAGAAAGAGTTCTGCCAATAGATTGGATCACTCCCCCCCCCCCCCTGCAACTTACTGAAACTCTTTGAATTGGGGAGAAAGGGGACACCAGAAATAGCATCGTGAATTGGGAGAGCCCGGGAGGGTGGGGGGATCAGCAAAAACTGACTCCCAGTTAAGTTAATCAAATTGCCTGCACTATCGAAGTTTCTGTTACACTAAAATATTATTGAAGAATTTAATCCCCAATAGTGGTCCTGAATGCAACTCCTTCCTTATAATAAGGAAATGGTGTCTGTTAAATTGCCAACTTTCTACCACTGCTCAGAGGTAAATTTCTCAAGCATCCTGCCACTGAAATGGCACTGACATTTTAAAGAGGAGGTCACACTGGAGTTTATATTTATAGTGGCATGAGAAAATGGACAAGAATACATCTCATGAATGATTGTGATCTTCCAGCCCTCTGACTGCTGATCCTATTATACAATAACTGCAAGTCAGAAAATTTATGGAACAGTTACTTTTTAGTGAAATGTGCCTTAATGGATCCTGTGTGTTGTGCTGTCAAATGAATCCTTTGGAAAGGAAATACATGTGATTTTTCATGTGTCTCATTATGCCGTACAGAGCATGATGACCTTGTTTACATACAGTCATCTTAATTTCAGGCTGTCTTGCTAAACATTTTTTTCCTTTCAAAACTACCAAATGTTATACAGTACTTTTATTTTTATGACTGCCATTTGAGGAAAAAGTCAAACTGATCCAGGGTGCAGCATGACATAGTAAAGAGATTTCTGTGCAGACAAAGAGCAAATAAATAGGCATCGTTGGTCTAAAGTTGCCATTTTTTCCATGTCAGACTTCCTGTGCCTTCAACAGCTGTGTTCTAGGTAAATCAATCCCACGATACTACACAACCTGGTCATCACTGTCCACAGTTTATGATATATTCTAGTGTATCTTTCTAAAATAAGGGGAAAAATGATCACAAGATGAAACTTCGAATAAATGGAACAATCAATCAATCAATTTTATTGAAAGCCATAGGCCAGTACAATATTACAATATTATTACATTAAAACTTCTGAGCCAACTTGTTATTCCAACAGGTAAGAAAAAGAAAAAAAAATTCACTAAAAATCCATCATGTGAACACTAAGTCTTTCACTTTCCCCCCTACAGTATGTCTAGATTGTATTCCCACCTAACTTATACCAATTTAGGTTTGATCATTTACTTTATTACGTTGTTGGAGCGAATCTTTGTAGCTGCCAAGGCGAATAGGCCAACCCTATAGGATATATAGGGATCCAAATCCGCAAGGAGAAGGTATAATTTGTCTGACTCATAATATACCTGGGACAGGGATATGAAACTATTCAGAAACTTAGCCCTAGGCTCTGCGTACAGGGGGCAGTTCAGAACATAATGAGGTAAATCCTCTACTTCCTGTTTGCAGATACAAATTCGTTGTTCAACTGGTATTTTGGCATATCTGCCTTCTAAATAATTTGTTGGCATTGTTTGAAATCGTAATGCTGTCATAGCCTTCCTTATCTTAAACTGAGTAATGCCAGCAAGATAGGAGGCTCTATGATGATCCTTTTTAAGGTGACTATACCAGGGAGCAAACTTGGAATGTAAAATTATATCTCTGTCCATACAGTTATCTCCTTTGAATATCCAATCCCGAAGGTCGTGATTTAAAATTGGTGAAGAGAATAAATGATCTGGAACAGAATAACTGAGCAATATATTATTTAGGGAGGTATTATGTAATTTTGAGGCCTTTAGTAATATCTGCAGACTTTGATTCCCAAACGAAGTCGGTTTTAGTGAACAACTGAATTCTAATTCATAGTATTCATCAAATGCTGGGAGACTGGAATTATAATTTACTACCTAAACAAATATATTAATGGGAAAACCGTAATTTATCGTGCACATCAAGACCTGTACACAAATTTTGCACCAGATAAAGAGCTGGGAAAGAGCACTCCCACAGATAAGGCACAATAACAGAAACACTACTGTATTCATTGCCACCCACTTCCAAAGCAGTCTCTCTGATAAAGATCTTAAAACTCAGGCACACATGTAAGAAGGTGGTATTTAAGATTTTGTGGTCTCGGGCACTTTGCCATAAAAAGGTAAGAACTAACATTTTGAACTGTGTTGGCAACGTACAGGAAGCCAATGAAGTTTTTTACACGCATGATCTATAATTAGCCACATAGCACTACTCTGGCAGCCGTATATTATAGAACTTAGGTTTTCATACTGCCTTCAAATGTAGCCCCACATAGAATGTGTTACTGCAATTTAAACTACAAGTGATCAGAGAAAGCATGCCCTCACTTAGAAGAAGAAGAAGAAGAAGAAGGAGGAGGAGGAGGAGGAGGAGTTTGGATTTATATCCCCCCTTTCTCTCCTGCAGGAGACTCAAAGGGGCTTACAATCTCCTGGCCCTTCCCCCCTCACAACAAACACCCTGTGAGGTAGGTGGGGCTGAGAGAGCTCCGAGAAGCTGTGACTAGCCCAAGGTCACCCAGCTGGCATGTGTGGGAGTGTACAGGCTAATCTGAATTCCCCAGATAAGCCTCCACAGCTCAGGTGGCAGAGCAGGGAATCAAACCCGGTTCCTCCAGGTTAGATACATGAGCTCTTAACCTCCTACGCCACTGCTGCTCCTTAGAACTATTTTTAAACAAAACAAAACCTTCATATATACTATTTACAGTTCTCTATTTCCTTACAGTTTACATACTGCATTTGGTTCCTAGAACTGGCATTATTTTACAGATGTTCTGATGTTTATTGTAATATTATTACAGCAAATGCAGCTACTTAGTTTTCATTTTATATATGCAATCTAACATCCATAGTGTCAAAGTATAATCTAAACAACAATCCTGAAGAGTATAAGACCATGTAAAGAACAGATTTGCATTACTAATTCAAGTGAATGAGAACCAGAAGAACTATGGGTTGAAACCAGAGATATTAAGAAGAAAGAATGAGCAAAGGCTATTTCTGAAGTCAAAAGAAATTAAAAGCTTTGATGGATGGCTGATGAAACAATTTAAACTGATAATGATACATGAGATACAAAAGTAAAAAGGGACAGAAATAGAATCAGAAGTCTAAACGCAGTGTTCCAGCAACTGGCACATAGAAACAATGAGAACTATTATAATAACCAGTGTAAAGAAACAGAAGGCAACAAAAAAGGACAAGAAATCTGTTCCACGAGATCCAAGAAATGAAGGGGCAACAGAAATGGATTCCATCACAATCTTAACAAGAATAGTCCAAAAATATATATAAAAAAACAATGGCCCCAAAACTGGAAACACTCATCTCCATTCATTTAAAGGGTAAGGAGACTGGTGGTGGCAGTGCGGCTGTGGCCCTGCCACTCCCAAAGGCTTCTGGTTGCCTGGGAAGGCTTCCAAAGAGACAAAGTTTTCCTACTGCCAAGAAGTCTCTATGGGGCTGTATAGATGCACGTCACCTTTTAGACAGCTTAAGTCTAAACCAACTGCTGCTGGTTTAAGGCAGTGAATGGCCAGGAGGGAGCTGACTAAAGTCAGCTCCTCTTTCAACCACAATCCTAGACCACTCTGCTGCGTGGCGGTGCAAGGATGCTGCTGCAGCGTCCTGCCCTGCGACCCCACCACTGGGGAGGGCAGCAGTGGCTGCAAGCCGGTGGTTTCGCCCCTCCACCAGGATAAGTACCCTGGAGAGGGCAAATCCACTAGAGCAGCTGCGTGCAGCTCCCATGGCCAGATCCCCCGCCCCCCGCTTTAGATGGGGCCGCTTGATGCATGGGTCATGAAAAGTTATAGTTCATTTTAACAGAAATGGGTGTGCCACAGCATCTGATTGTTTTGACTCATAATTTATACTGTGGACAAGTGGCTACTGTTAGGACTGAATATGGAGAAACAGAATGGGTTTCAGTTGGCAATCTCCCAGTCTCTTCAAACTATATGCAGAACATATAAAGAAAGCTGGAATGAAGAAAACTGACAGAAATAAGTTGATTCATTTGAAATGGGGTGTTGGAAGAGAGCTTAAATTATTATTTAGTGCCTCAGATTATGAAAGGCCTCTAAATCTGAAATCATGTTCACTCTACTGGCCTGGCAGTGATGAACACCAACTTTGCCTCTAGCCCAGTGGTGAAGGAGGATATCAGTGTGCTGCTCTTCTGAATTTTCCTTTCAGGGGCCACTGGTCACCTGTGGCTCACCTCTCCCTGTTTTGTCAGCCCACCGTTCAATTCCAAAGTGGATTGGCCCTTGTGGGTGGGGGTGGATGGCTCCAGCAAAGGTTGTCCCTATGGGCCATGCCATGGTTTTGGAAGGTGTAAGTTTATGCCACTGAGCGTGGGGATTCAAACCAATCAAAACGTCCTTTGGAATCTTTCCATTGCCTTCCCTGCCCCCACCACTGTCCCTCCTCCTTTCACGCTGGAGTGGCACCTTGTGCTACCACTATGCTGACGCTACCCTTCTGCCAGTGCCCATTTGCTCTACTCTGCCACTCTGGCCTGCTAGCCTGTCTCCCCTCCTGCTGGTGTATTTGCACAGGCATTGGGGCACCTGCCCCAGCCCAATCCTTCTACTGCTTCCAGTGCTCTTTCACCACTGCTTGGATTGCCCAGTCAATCATGTGTACTGAATTTTTCCACTGTTCTGGATTTTTACTTTGCAGGCCCTTTGGGAGAACAAGAAAGGCCATGGACTAAGGAGGGAGGCCTTGCCCAGGAAACAACTGCGGCAGGTTTGGAGGGCCATCCAGGCAATAGAGAAGTGGTGCCTCAGCACACGTAAGTACGTGTTATGACAGATGTACAACATTATACATAGGGTAAAGTAAATGTTGTAAAAAAATGTCCTCACTGTCCAGTTTAAGTAACTGCTGAATCTCATGTTCACACCTAGCGCAAATACTTGACCACTGTCTCTGGAGAACCGAGGGGACACCAGGACGATCGATCAGCGCCTCAGTCTCCCGTAGGATCCTACCACCACCAGTGGGCCTGAGAAAAGGGTTGTGTCAGTTTGCAGGGGTTGTTTGTGTGTGTTTTGTGTTAGATGTTGATTATTGGTTATGTGGTTTCTGGGATTGTTCATGGGGGGGTTGATTGATTTGTTAACTATTCTGCTGCACTTTGTATAATAAGTCTTTTTCATTTGTTTGAATCACTTGATTGAGGTTTATCATTTGGACAAGATATTAAACAGTTTCTTTTAAAAAAAATCTGATAGTGGGCATTGAAGGAAATGCATGGCCACAGCTGTGGGAAAAGGTGACACTGGCCTTTTCCAGATATAGACAACAAGACGATGGATCACCGCAATCATTGGTTCACTGGGGTTCATTTCTGAGCCCAGCATACTGGACATACTGTGTTTCGGATGGCAGACTGGCCTGGTCAAACCAGGCAAGTCACAGAGGTGTCAATTTAGGTGTTTGGTGGAAGGAATACTTTTCAGAAAATAAATCTGGGAATCTTAAATATTGTCCACCTTCCTCAAGTTGACCATGGGCGTTTCAGGGCCACAAAGAAAAGGAATTGGGTTGCCTTAGTCTAGCTTATCTCCCACCCTTATGTGGAATTTGCCATGAAACTTGCCTATTAGTCCCTATGGGCAAGCAAGCATGCTTTCCACTAATCCCTATGGACAAGCATGTTTTCCATTATTCCCTATAGGCAAGAAGCCTTTAATCATTCCTCATGGGCAATCATGTTTCCATTATTCTCTATGAGCAATACTGTTTTTATTACTCCCTACAGGCAATTGTACTTTCCATTATTTCCTATGGCCATGTGTGCTTTCCATTTTTCTCTATGGAAAACTGTGCTTTCCATTTTTCTCTACTGGCAAACGTGTCTTCACTTATTCCCTATGGGCAAGCGTGCCTAGGGTCTCCACTGAGGAGAAAAGCAGGATATAAAATAAAGACGGACACACAACGTCTCAGTAAATAAATCACCTCAATGAACTTTTAAACAGAGTCATTTCTCAGGCTTTAAAATAAGGCTAATGGACAGCAGCACTGGTGAGATTCAAAGGTTAACTTCTTTGCTCTCAGAAGGGCAGTTATTTTCCCCTACCACAGGCTAACACAGTTAGGGGTCGTATGACCCCTTAAAAACCAGAAATTATTTATTCCAACATAGACTTCCGCACAAGCACCCCTACTTCGTCGGATACGTGAGTTTTAAAAAATATATCCTCTGCAGCTGCTCAGAGCCCTTTGGGCGCGTGTGCTCACGGCTAGATGTTCCTTTTCTCCGCACCCCTAACTAATAGCATGTGGACCTCTTACCACGTGGAGCTCACTCCCCCTCCCCCTCAGCTTAAATTGGATTCTTCTCTTCAACTAGCTTCTGTCACACTCCAAAGAAATAAGCTGAGCAACCCCCTCGGAGTAAGGAAAAGAGACTAAGTACCCAGCGGAGAGAAATCCCTACCTATTCAGCGACATTTTCCGCCTTACAGCTTCAAGAACCTCTTCCACGCTCTTCTCTGCCATGATGACAACATCCACCTCTCTATGCCCAGAACCGGCCTGAGCCCGTATTTCTTCTACAGCCTAGACCGGCTAATTAGACCGCAAGTAAACGACAGGCGCCCCCCAGCGGCGGGACGTCTGAAAAAGCTTTTAGGCTTGCGAGTGAGGTGGTGTATTGGTTATGGGTATTTCTTGCACAATCAGATCCCTTGCAAAGATGGTGTTCTGTTTTTTGGCTTTTGAAGTCTCGTGCCTGTTCATACGGCTAGCTAAATCTGACAGTGTTGCTGTGTAAAGAAGGAAAGGGCTCCCGTGTTTTCTGAATGCTTTCTCAAACAGAAAGATCGCCAGAGTGGCATTCCTTGGAAACAACTCCACTCTACCCTGCTGTAACCATAGATTAGTCAGCCTGACTAAATAAATGTACATTTATAAACACTGGCTTTCACCACACACACACGCACACATCTGGACCACTAATTTGCTAAGAAATTATTTGGTAAATGGGCTTTTAAACCTGAGACATGACAATTTGTCTCCGGATGCCATTTCCCCTCTGTATGCCTCTGCCTTCAGCTGCCATCAATACGGGGGACCCTGTGGGTCACACACTGAAGACTAAAGAGGAAGGTTTTAACCAGGCACTAAAATCCATAAAGTATCGTCGAATTTCTGCTGGGAGGCAGTTCCAAAGCTTGGAGCCTGCCACAGGAAAAACCCCTCCTGTGTGCCCCCTTCTGCTCCACCTCAGCATCAGAAGGGGTCATCAGGACCTCTGCACAATGTGCAGTGCAAGGGCTGGCACTTACAGGCGTAGGTGCTCCTTTAGATAGATGGCAACTTTGAAAAAGGCATATTTTTGCAAAAAAAAAAAGCTGATCTCTCTTGTAAAATTATTCAGGTGATCAGTTCCGATAATTTAAAAGTGCCCCCAGTTCAATGTGAATTTTCCAGTGTCATTATAATGCACAAGTAGAGTTGCCAATAGTGGATCTCCAGACGACTAACATCACTTCCCCTGGAGATTTATGTTTTGGAGGGTGGACTCTGGCTCTATACCCTGCTGAGGTCCCTCTTTCCTCAAACCCCACCCTCATCAGGTTCCACCTCCAAAATTGCCAGGTATTTCCTTATGCAGAGGCGGTGATTCTATGCATAAATTATCTTGGGGAAAAAACTCTTTGTAACTGTTATCAGTCTCAGAATGGTAATTTGCTTAAAGCAAGTAAAGGTAGTTTAATGAACGTAATATGTTAGGAAACTGTTTGCTATGAGTATTTATTCAAAATGTAAATTGGTAAACCCATGGGACATAAAAGTAACTGTTTTTACACATTTGACATAAAATTAATAGGCATTTTGATCTATTATGAAAAAGAAATTCCATTTTCCTATTTAGTTGAAAATAATGGCAGTCCAATTTAGGCTGTGGAGGGCGCTAAGACAACCACATGAATAAAGGCATTAGATTTTAAAGCTTATTGTTCCTAAAAACCATACCAGGCAGGGTAACGTAAAAAGTCAATGAAGCCCACCCCGCTGGTGCATTAACCAAATGTGCCAGTGGGGTGGGCAAACTGGGAGATGGGTGGGTGCCACAGACCTTAGCGATGTCCGACCTGGGAGGGTGGTGTTCTGAGCAGCATTGGCATACACTTGGATGCCAGTGCAGGGAGGTGTGGTGGGCCACGGTATTCCCGCTGGTGGAGCTGACTATACTTAGCTCCCATCTGGGTTTTTGGTCATGGGCGCCACAGCTGGCACCCCAGAGCTATGCCACCAGAAAGAATGGCATTAAGTCCATTTTGCCCCAAGGTACACTTTTGGGTGGCCCAAGAGGTTCCCCCCCCCCCTTTTTTCTGTCTCTCTGCACCACCTGAAAGCCCTTTGGAGGTGGCAGAGCAGAGTGGTGGCTGGCCCTCAGGGGCTACTGGATTGGGCTGTAAACATTTAATGTGCAAATTAATATAGAATACCATCAGTAAATCTAATAGGTATAAATTGTATCATCTGAATGCAGGAAAACATGAAACCCTCACAGTGTGTGGCTATTTGGATTGCTGTTTTTAATTATAGCTATCATTTTAAAATGCCTTTTCTTCAAAAGTAGAACTGCAATCAACGTGTTTCAGTAATATGGCTACCTTTTATGATTTAAACACAGTATGGCTTTTTGCCACAGCATTTTCAAATAAAATATTTTTAAAATAAAATGACATGGTTGTACATACCCTAAAAATTGATAAAGAGAAGTGGCAGAAGCGAATCCTTAATACAATACCAAAACAAAAATATGACTTTATTGAAGAGGGTAAAGGATGCAGTAACAGGCAAAACAATGTTATCTTTTTGCTGTGGCCATATCATGCCTATTTTCCTTACTATAGAAGTGTTTAGTTGTTGAAGTAAATGTTTCCATACATGTAAAATAGATCTCTTTGAGAACTGAGATGCCCTTTGCAATTTAATAGAAAGATGCATCCATTAAAATGGAGTTGTTAGAAGGCAAAGATCTCTCTAAATGGTGCTCTCAAAATATCTTGAACTATGAAGGCTTAATTTGTTTACGGTTTTCTAGACTAACTGTGCAATCCAAAGGGGAGGGGGGTGGGTTGAAGCCACATTGGAAGTGGTTTTGCTAGTATCTGTGCCACCAACATAGCACAAAGTGGCAAAGATGCTGGCGCAGAGGGACTTACCTTGGTGGTGGGAAGTTGCAGTGCTGGAACCCGAAAGCCCCCCCCCCCCCCCCCGCCACATTGCCACTTCTGCACCACAGGAGACCCTGCTGGTGTGGAGGAGGGGAGCGTTCCTGGGGCAGAGCCAACTTTACTTGTCTCCCAAAGACGATTCAGATGGGAAACACCCCCACCCCCCCCTTCAGCAGCACAGACTTATGCCACTTTATTCCCCCTATGGGCTTTCATGGGAGAGAAAGAGTTGCCTTTTGGATAATGCTGGATTAAAACATTATTTAACAAAAGATACTGGCGTACATTAGGATTTCTTCAAGGAAAGGTAGCCAAACAGAATTCCTGATATCTTGGGGACTGAAAATTTTTCCAGATGAAATGATTAAAAACTGTAATGGGATGTAGTAGATGGGACTAAAACTCATATAATATCCAAGAAAGTGAAGTAATATTGACTATTATAATTTAATAGCACCCAGTTAAAATATATGCAGTATTAACATTTTCAACAGTTACAAATATTTACACAATACATCATTGTAGGTGACTTTGAATAGTTAAAATAATCCTTAACTGCCATCCAGAAAGTTTAAGAAGACTACTATATGTAGCCATTCTACAGCTACAAAATCCTGTTCTTTCTATATGCACCAATTATAATGTCCTGTCTTGTAAATCAATTCCTTTTCTAAGACAGAAGCAGTTAAAACAAGATTTTCACATAAATAATGTTTTCACTCAATGATATAACCATAAAATTTTTTACAATGAAAAGTTCTCTTGATGTAACCAGTACATACAGCTTGGAAAAAAAAGCAACCCCCCTCCCTGCCCAAATAAACTATGCTAAGGCCACAAACACTTTGTGTTATATATATATAGAGCACCAGGCAAAACAGACAGGAAACACAAAAGAGGTAGTGTATCATCTGTTAAGATGTCTGTGTCCATAAAGGACTGTAATACAACTTAAGTGTTTTAAGGAAAATATGTATTTTTGGTGGCATAACTCATTCTCATATCATTATAATACAAACTATTGCACATCTGGGAGCATCAGCTAAGGTTGCTCCTTTGTACTGTATGCCTCCATCTTTCCATAGGGTGTCATGTACAGTGCTATTAAGAAGGTTAAGAAGATGGGATTTTCTGAAGGTTTTCCAGGTATATGTATAACTTACAGTTTCATGGAATAGTACAACAGGCACCAATCACAAAATTAAATATTAATGTTATCAAGGATTTAAAAAAACATTTCTCCTTCTTAGGAGGAAGTCTTCTTCTTCCTGAGATGCTTTAAGAAACATGAAAACTTCTCTTTACAATTCTTCTGTAGTTTTGTAATAAACTCCTTCCAATAATCCATGATACGAGAAACTCAAGTCCAGTCAGAGGCCTAGAGAAAACACACCGAACCACTTTCTACGTAGTGCTGTTGTCCTTGTTTGAGATATGGAAATTTGTGTACTTGAATAACAGGTAGTTGATTGGTGTCTTGAGTGTGAAAAAGGAACTGGGTTTTATGCCAGCTGCCATCTTGAACCTGCAATGAATGTAACAGTATTGTTATGAGAGCATATTAACACTGTAGATGAAATAAATAAAGCAAGCAGCTTGCATACACAAATTTAATTCTGTCTATTCCCTAAATATAAAACAGTGAAACTGTTCTATACAGGATTTATGATGTTCCTCTTTTCCTAGACTGTGGATAAAGTTCCATTATATAACAATTCCAACATGAAGTGTAGATTGATGTGGAATCTTTATCCTGTATTGTGTTAAATTCTGTAAACACTCTTCTAAATGAGGACCACATCTCATCTTCTTCAAGACTGACCTTATTTTAATCTGTGAGATTCTTTAGGAAAGTTCTACATTACATAGATTTCGGCAGAGAAAGATAATCTCACAGAAAAAAACTGCACTTATCAATAGCTTGACACTGCATGACTTCCCATCTTCGATATTATCATCCATATTCATTCAAAACAATAACAAGCATAACATATTGGCTAGGGTGTTTGACTTCAACAAGAGAGATGTAAGTTCAAACTCTTGCATGCCCATTACATTCAGATTCAGCTAATTACTGTCTCTGAACTTAACTGCTCTCCAAGAATTATTGTGATAATAAAACAGGATAGCCGCATGTACACCACCCGAAGCTGTTTGGAGAAAGGACAGAATATAAATATAGGGTAGGGATGGAAAGTGGTAGGAATCTAACCAAGTGGAAAATGCTGATCTGGTAGCTGATCTGTTTAACACCTACGAGTCTTTAAGGGCTTGTCATTCTGCCATCTGTCTGCACACTGAGGTCAGTGTGCGTTCCACAGAACAGATGATGACAAGAACAGATTTTGTGCAAATTGATATATACTGGCTTTCCTGAAAAGAAACATGAAGTATTTGGAATGCAACATCTTGTTCATAACTAGACTTGATCCAATATCCATTGGAAATAAATTATTTCTCCAAGTTTCCATGAAATAGTTTTAAACATTTTGACTTTAAAAGTCAATCTTTTCAGTGTTTATTATGTATTTGACAAGGATGACCTGCCATTTGGCATAATGGGTATAAGGAGTAGGAGTTTGTGGGACTCTTCTGAAGCAAGAAGGCTCAAGCCTGGTTACATTATATTCAGATCTGCATTCCAACCCACAGGACCTCCGGAAAGATCAGAGAAAGTCTGCTCCAAATCACCAGAGACGGGTGGGCTGCAGATGTATGTGTCACCTCATATTGTGGATTTCATTTCTTGATCAAAAGGTTGGTTATTACTAATTTAGATGATTAGGCTAGCAACATCAATGTTAATAACTTCTAGAGTAGCTGGAGTTTGACGCTAAAAGCAAGTATTGTTAATAGATACCACATCTCCTGTTAAGTTCCAAATAAATGCCAACAGTTAACATGTGATTGGAAGGGTGAGGAGAGTATCAATTTATTTCATGAAATGAAATCACCTTCATTTAAGAGAATATTAAATTAGATATACTAGTAAGAAAAATACAACGTAGACTCAATTTATTTAAAAAAAACTACTTGCTTTCTAGAGATTTTAATAAAACATTAGATGGTTTACCATGCATTCGTCATGAAGCACTTTTGGTTCAAGCTGAGTGTTTGCTTCAAACATTTGACCATTCCATCCCTTGAAGCTGATGGAGGGTTTCTGAGCACCTGGTTCATTGGTTCCCCATACTGGGGTGTTTAGGCAGTGAACAGTGATAGTATGGATTGCTTCTGAACTCAGCAAATGAAGAAAGTTCATCTGTACCTTTCCAATGCCAAACTCCAACTGGTTAACAAAAATACATATTACAAGACAATCAGATTGATCTCTCTGGCCACAAAAGCGCAATGGATCTATGCACAGGAAATATATTTCAAGTGCTTCATAAACATTTATTTCCACTGGCTTAACAAAGTGCCAGTATTTAAATTATTTAAACTCTTGGTAAGTAAACTATTAAGATATGCCCCTTGCATGCCACAAAAGGTTTATACAATGATAGAAAAATAACATACAGTTCATAGAGGGGAAAAGAAAATCAATGCCTGATCTTCAAGAGATCAGTTAACTTATGTGTTGACACTTGACATGAATCTCTAATGTTTCTTCAGCTGCGTCCAACTGGGTTTTGTGCATTAACCTGTGTGTCCCCAGGGGGTAACAGCTTTTAAAGACCGCTCCAATTGTTTGTCGAAGGCTTTCACAGCCAGATTCAACTGGTTCTGGTGGGTTTTCCAGGCTGTGTGGCCGTGGTCTGGTTAGGAACAAGATCCACCAGACCACGGCCACACAGCCCGGAAAACCCTCCAGAACCACCCGCTCCAATTTTCTGTCAGCTTTTCCAGTGTTTTGAGAACTAGGACAAACTGGTGTTAAACTGACCCAATGAAAGGCAACAATTACTGTACAAACTAAAATTTTGGTCTCCGTGTGACCAAAGATCTTGGACCATGACAAAATTCTATTGGATTCATGATTATTTGGCATTGCTGTATGAGAAACGATGCCCTCTTGGCAGGCTTTAATAACTGCTTGCATTCCTATCTTAGGACTGATACAAACAAGGAGAAGTGGAGATGTTTTTATCTTTTCAGCATCTTTCCAACAGATGGGAACGTGTTTGGACATAGAACTTCAAATTTACAACCAGCCAAACATTTAAGAGAAAATTGGTACAAAATATCTTATATCACTCCAAAGGATATCAAGAAGCTGGACAAGAATTACAAGGGAAATGCTGGAATTGTAAAGAAGTAGATGGTATCTTGTACCATATGTGGTGAATGTGTAAAAAAAATTTTTTTTGAAAGAAATACATATAGAAATTCAGAAATTTGCTGTGGACACTAAAAGTACGTTATTAAGCATTTTATGAAAACATAACAAAAATCTTAGAACTGTTTTTATTTATAACAGCTACAATTATACACGCAGCAAAATGGAAAGCAGAAGCATGTCCAGGCTGAGAGAACTGGGAAAACAGTTGAATATGCAGTAACGCAGTAATGACAAAATGAACAAATGTTGTAAATACGAGACAAATCAAATAATTCCAAGATAAATGGAAAGCACATTATTTACATTACTCTTTAAAAATGGTGAGTTAAGAGGGAGGTTACTGAAATTATATACAAAAACTATTAGTAATCCTCGTGAAATGCTATATTGATAAAGTGTTGAAAGGGAAGAAGGCATATATAACATTTAAACACATAGTTGTGGGCAAACTCTTATGAGCAAAAACTACCAGACCACAGTCACCCAGCCCAGAAAACCCACAACAGACCTTCCAGTTCTAAGCAGCAGATATGGGTGTTCCACTTACTCATGAAAAAACTGAGGGACCCACCATTCAGATTGATTCTGTAGTTGAGGCCTTCCACCTCCCAAAGGACAAGCAGTTGGTCTTGAAGGCCCTTCATTTCCAGTTCCTTTCCTGGCAAAAGCACACTTTGAAGGAGTTACAGTCTCTCACAGGCACCTTAACTGCGCCTGTAAAGTAATGTCACTGGGATGGGCCTTCTGTGCATGTCTGGTTAGAACAGTAACGTAGCGCCCACGGGGGGGGGGGGGGGGCACGTGATGCCCTGGGTGGAGCAGTGGTGGAGGCATGGCCGGACTGCCGAGGGAGCGTTCCGGGGCTGGGTGACACTGCGGCAGGGGAGAAGGGCGCATGCACACCCTGGGCATGGTTTCCCCTTGCTCTGCCTCTGGGCTAGACTGCTTCCAGGGCTACTTCCCTGTACCACCATATCACACTGACTTGAGGCCTGAAGCAAGAAATTTTGACTTTTCTGGATGGCTTCTGTGGCAGGACCCTATGAATTTGCACTCCAAGCTCAGTCTGGTGCAGCTGATAGACTTTGGGTATATTTTGACAGTTGGTGGTATGTGCAGCCGTGGCCTGGCCAATGTTGTGGGGACAGAAATCTCATGGGATATTACTCTCTTGGAATTCTTCCAATTTTATTATTATTATTATTATTATTTATTAGGTTTATAAACCGCCCTCCCCCGGAGGGCTCAGGGCGGTGAACAGTGTAAAAGAGCACAATCAAATTAAATACAATATAAATATAAGTTAAGATGGCTCTAATAATAAAAAATAAACCTAACCCCATTTAAAATGCAGCATCAATTAATTAACACAAGATGGCGCCAGAAGGGGTGGTAGGATCTTCATGATGTCAGAGAAGACAAGAAGGGGGGGGGGAGGGGGCCCCTATCAACGGCTAGTCTCCCCAAAAGCCCGGTGGTGATTGTCAAGCAGCAGGATTGTCAAGCAGGACAGATTGATGGTGACTGTCAAGCAGCAGGATCATTTTAGAGATAAGAGGGTGCATTTCTGTTGTGATAACCAAGCAATCATATGGGTTATCAACCTGTTGATAACAGTAAGTCATCACATTCAGAGTGGGCCACGCACCTCATGCGCAGGTTCATTCCGGTCTGTTTTTCTGCTAACATTCAATTCAGAGGCGTAGCTAGGGAAAATGGAGCCCAGTGCAAAATCTGAGTTTTGCGCCCCCCTGGGTAGCCGCCCAGAGACGTAGCTGGGCCATACTGTGCCTGGTGCACACTCTTTGTTTTCTACCCAATCCTCCGCGGTGCCCTGCGCCCCAGCACCCTAGTGGGGGTCATGTAGCCCCGCCCCCACTCATTGTGTAACCCCTCTCCCTGCATGTCCCTGCTGCCAGCTCCTGCTCTCCCCAGGGCCTGGGGAGGGCAGAAGCCTGCCTGTGTGGACCCCGGGAGGGTGGAACAGAGGCATATCTAGGGAAAATGGAGCCTGGGGCATAATCTGAGTTTTCTGCCCCACCCATCCTACTCCATTTTCCCTAGATACAGCTGAGGGGGGGAGAAAAATCAAGCCATCTGCCGATCTCACGGAGGCGTGCCCAGGTCTACTGCTTGGGAAGGCTGGAAGGGATTGAGTCGGTGTGCTGTCATGGGCTCTGGCTGGTCAGCGCCCTCCCTCGACCTGTGGCACCCACCTTAAAGAGAGAATCTGGGGTCCATAATTTAAACGCCATTGAAAGTGATGATGTATGGGGATGGATTCTCCGCCCCCCAAAAACAGCATCACTTTCACTGTTGTTTAAACTGGAGAGCCCAAATTCTCCCTTTAAGGTGGATTTAAAAGGAGAATCTGGATCCTTAGTTTAAACAACATTGAAAGTGATGCTGTTTTCAGGTGGATTCTCCCCCACCCTGAAACAGCATCACTTTCAATGTTTAAACTGGGGACCTCAGATTCTCCCTTTAAATCCATGCTGAAGGGGGTGGATTTAAAAGGAGAATCTGGGAAAAAATGTTTTTTGGGGGGTGCCCACTGCCAGGGGTTCAATTGTGAAACTAGCAGCACCAAAATTTCAGGGTATCTTTAAGAGACTCTCTTGATGATACCACCCAGGTTTGGTGAAGTTTGGTTCAGGGGGTCTAAAGTTATGGACCCTCAAAAGTGTAGCCCCCATCTCCTATTAGCTCCCATTGGAAATAATGGGGGATGGGCACCCACTTTGGGAGTGGATGCCCATCCCCCTGAACCAAACCTCACCTAACTTGGGCAGTATAATCAAGAGAGTCTCCCGAAAAAATCCCTGAAAGTTTGGTGCTGCTAGTTTAAAAACTGCGTCCCCTGCAGGCCAAAAACTGAAAAAAACCACTAAAAATACAAAAAACCTCAAATGAACCTGAAATTTTTGCCCCCCCAGGTGTGTGCCCAGTGCAGCGCTTACCCCCAACCCCCTGGAAGCTATGCCTCTGATTTCATTGACAGTGCAGCATGTCACAGGGCAGATAACACCACTGCAGATGCTTTGTCTCACCTTCAGGAGGAGAGGTTCTGCCAGGGACAGAGCGAGGGGAAACTGTGCCCAGGCATGTGTGTGCCCTGCACCCCTGCCATGCTCCCATCCTCCCCCACAATGCCCTGGAACACCCCCGCCATGCCTCCGCAGGGGCGCGCGCCCTGTGCATTGTGCACCACCCCGCCCCCTTGGTGCTATGCTACTGAGTTCTGCAGCCTGGCACCCAGTGCAAATAATTGCCCAGACTCATTCCTAGAAGAGCTTTGATCTTTTGGTGACACTCCATACTATAGGGAGTATTCAGTTTGGTCTTGCCATCCAGGTTATGAGAGTATTTTACAACGGAAGCTAATTTTCTGTCCTTCTTTGCTAGCATTGGAAATGCCAGCTCTTGGCTTGCGTCCAAAGTGACAATCCCTCTGTACCTGGCTTTGATGCAAGAGCATAGGTTTGCCCCAAGAACCACAGGTGGGTATTTAGTCACCATTTATTTTTAGCAAAGCCCTGACCCATGAGTCTTCTTCACAGCCACCAAGTAAATGAATGGTGGTGACTAACCCATACAAACCATTACCATTTCCATTCTGGCCCAGCTAATTAGGTGACTCCCCAAGCTGTGCTGGTCAGCATTTGAGGTCTTTCTCTTTGAAATTTCCTTCACCTTGGCCTTTGGGGCACTTAGGAAGGGTGATCTTGCTCCCAGTTCCACCAGGGGCCACTCACACTGGGCACTGGGGGTGTGAGGTGTAGAAGTGGCAGACATACAGTCTCTCTTCCTTAAGCTGCCCAGCACCCCACTCTTCTGGTCTAACCTGTTCCTGGCATGGGGCTGCTTGGACAGATAAAGGTCAGGTGGAAGGTTATGGACACTGTTCAAAAGGTTGTAGTTTAGCTAGGGGGGTGCTTGATCTGCCACCTATTCCAGCCAGATAGCATCCACTTTTTGGCTTACAAACAAGGTTACACAGTGTTTGGAATGACCTATGGGATTGGTTGCAGTAGTAGGAGCTTTAAGGGGTGAGGTTCCCTGCCCATCTCTTATTGCAGTGTTAGTATGGGGCCTGATCCATTTTCAAGGGAAATTTAGTCTGTGACCTCTTTTTCCCGACATTTGGGAATTCTCTCAAGGGATTTTGTGGGAGGACTTGCAAAGGACATGCTCATTCCAAAAGGCAGTGGAAATCATGCAGTGGTCTATGCCCAGGTGGAGTTCCACATACGGCCATCACATGGTACTTTCCAGCAGGCAGGCTCAGAAAAGGTAGTTTGCACAGCAGCCAGCACACAGATTGGCCAATACCCTGGATCCTTTGCCCTATGCTAGGCCAAGGCTCCGTCAGCTGTAACCAGAGGCATAGGGAGGGGAACCAGAGCCTGGGGAAAAATGGCTCCCAGGCCTGTCCCCTGCGAGGCTGTGCCCCCCGTGCCTGCTAAAAAACAACCTTTATTAACGTATAGAGCAGGGGTAGGGAACCTGCGGCTCTCCAGATGTTCAGGAACTACAATTCCCATCAGCCCCTACCAGCATGGCCAATTGGCCATGCTGACAGAGGCTGATGGGAATTGTAGTTCCTGAACATCTGGAGAGCTGCAGGTTCCCTACCCCTGGTATAGAGCCAGTGGGCCTGTGTGTAGTCTGGGTTTCTGAGGCACTCATGCACGTCCCAGCAGGGGGACGTGGCTATGTGGGGGGCCATTTTGCACCCCCATGTGATGTACAATGGTGGCGCCTGGGACAAATGTCCCCGGATGTCCCCATTGTAGCTACGCCATTGGCTGTAACCTATAAAAGTTGTGACTGTCTCCATTCCAATAATGTTTTTTGGGTTTTTTGTATCCCTGTTGTGGAGTTGCCTTGCCAGCTTCCTGTTCCCTTTGACTTTGGGTCAGCAAAGGCCTCTGGGGATTGTTGATGACCTCCCCCAATTGGGAACTAACTTTGCAAAATGGTGGCACATCCCTAGGGTCAACTGAGGGATGCTCTCTTGTTTAGTTCAGCCTTGAATTACTGCTATATCTATTATTTCACTTACACCATTCTATGCCTCAAGTTTTCCAGTTTTCCTGTTTTAACTCAGAGGCACCTAATATGTTCATAAGATATTTTGCCTCCTTCTCCAAGCCCTCTTAACATGCAGATGGCCCCTGTCAGTATAGGGCTCCCATAAACAAGAGACAATCTCACCAAACCCCTAGAAAATGATCCTCAGAACAAGGTTCACCATCTGAGGAATTGATATCTTGTATGGGATAATTTCCTTTTCATTTTGATGCCTTCTATTTCAAGACTATCATGCTCTGTGACAGTACGGGCGATGTCACCATGGAAGCAAGATGCCACTAGCACATGCCTGAAGGTCTCACCTATATACATATCTGCAGCTAAGAGAAGAAAAGTTTTGCACCTGTCAGTTTCTCTCCTACCTCTTTTTCAAAGGAAAATGCCTTCTTACAAGGACACTTGCAACAGAAATTAAGCTGTCTTTCTAATGTTACACAGAGGTGTAATGTAAAATGAAACTGGTATTCTTATAAGTGAACATCATGCACTGTTGTCTCACTCTAACATAGACAAGAGAAACACGTACCTTAGTCACGGATACAGGTGACAAACATGTCTGACCACCAGCAGTAAAGTTGCAGAAAACTTCAATGGCATCAGAATTACATCCAATATTTGGATCAATCCAGTATTTCCCTATCAGTTGAGAAAGATACAGGCAGATCAGTATTTCCCTATCAGTTGAGAAAGATTCAGGCACTTGTTTCTTCCCCCCACTCAACCTCCAGTGTTTAGCATACATTGGATAGGTCTGTGAGACATGTTAAAGAGAAGGTGGTATTCTGATATATAATAACAAAAAGTAAAATTTTATTTTATTTTAACAGCAGCAGCAGCAGCAACCTTTATTAGGCATATAGATTTTATTTATATATAAATATAATCAGGGCCACCAAGGCAGTTAGCAAAGTAAAAACATACATAATAAAAACACATCTTAAAATCCAAAGCCAAAATACATGCAAAAAATTTAAAATAGCAATTAAAACTTTGGACAGAAAGGCGGGACCATTGACAGAACACCAGTCAAAACCAAGAAGTCTTCACCTGCTGGTGGACGATGACAACAGAAGGGCACAGTGAATCTCCCTTCGGAAAAAGAGTTTTGGTGCAACAACCAAAAAGGCCTCTCCCAGTTTGCTATCCACCCAATCTCAGAAGGCAGGATCACCTGAAGCAGAGCCTCAGCAGATGGTCATAGTGGTCTGGTAAGTTCATAAAGGAGTAGGAAGTTCTTCAAGTGTGCTGGTCCCAAGCCATATGTGTTGAATGCACCAGCACCTTGAATTGTGCCTGGAAACAGACTGGGAACTAGTGGTCAAGACTGACATGACATGGTCCCTTTCCGGGGTGTGTCGGCATAAACGACGCCAATGTACTCCCCCCCTCGGGACCGTTCGCATAGACGGTCCCGGGAGGGCGGCAGGCAGCGGCGCAGTCTTCACACAGGCTGCGCCGGCCCTGCAAGCTTACCTCGTCCCCTGGCCTCCGGCTCATTGCAGAGGCCAGGGGACACGCCCCCATAGGCTGGAGCGACAGCTCTGGAGTCGAAGGCCAGGGGTGTGTATCCTCTGGCCTCTGTGATGAGCCGGAAGCCAGGAGATGAGGTAAGCTTGCAGGGATGGTGCGGGGGACACGGCAGCGTTTGGAAGCTGCTGTTTCTGGAAAACCTTGCTTGGGGAGCGAGGTTGGGAAACAGTGGCTTCGCGCTGCTGGGGGAGAGCGAGGGCCCCCCATGCAAACAACTCCCTAGGGACGGCGTTTTTGCCATCCCTAGGGTGCTGTTTTTGGCCCGTGTGGAAAGGGCCATGGTTCCGTGGGTCACCCCAGTGAACATCCTAGCTGCAGCATTCTCTACCAATTGAAATCTAGATGTAACCAGAGCATGCACTTCAGTGACTGGATATTTTCTGACTAGCCAGTCTAAGCTGGTAAAAGGCATTACTAGTCACTCCTATAACCTGCTTATTCAGCAGAAGGCCTGGGTCCAAGAGTGCTGTCTGGCCCCTTCTGCACGGGCCAATAAACGCACGCTAACGACAGCACGAAACCCATGTTGGGAGGGAACTTTGCATGGATCCCGCTCCTAACGCGAGTCCACTCCACATCCCCCCTCCCCCAGCCAGGTTTTTCAACAATCACACTATCTGCAATTCTTTTATTTTAAAGTGGATTGCAGTCACGGCCAAGTGAACAGCTGCCCCAGGAAACACATTACTTGGCTGCGCTTCCCTTTTTTTCCAGTCCCTGTCTCTCTGCTGTTTAGCTACAGAGGGGCACAGGGATGGAAGCATGGTTGTGGAGGTCTGCCAGGCTTCGTAGCTATGCAGCAGAGGGGAGTGAGTGGGAAAAAAAGCCTCCATGCACAAGTGTGTGCCCCGGCCAATGCGCTCGCTGACCATGGGACACCCAGCCATGCAAATGGCCCAGGGCTATGATGGGTTCATTTATCCTGCCTGCAACCCACTTTACATTTGCTGTGTGGAAAGGGCCTCTGAGTACAGATCTATTTCTTCAAGGGAAGGTAAACCTCATTCACAATGGGAGATATCTTAAGTCCAGGGTCAGACCTTCTGTTTACCAAAAGTAGTCATATCTTGTTGGAATTAAGTTTCAGTTTATTAGTTTGCATTCACTCCAAAAATGCCTCAAGGCACTGGTTCTGGGTTTCTACAGCCTCTCTTGGATTGTCTAGGGGCACATGCGGAGCTGATTGTCATCTGCATATTGGTGACAACCCAGCCCAAATCTCTGGATGACCTCACCCAGTGGTTTCATGTAGATGCTGAAAGTACAGGGACAAGATGAAAGCTTGTAGTACCCATCTGGCTCATGACAAAGGGGCTGATCATCAGTATCCCAGCACTACTTTCTGAAACTTATCCTCCAGTTGGACTGGAATCACCAAAATCCCAGCCAGGAAAAGTAGTCCAGAAAGATACCATAATCAGTGATATCAAAAGCCACTGAAAGATCCAGGAGAATCAACAGAGTTGTCCTCCCTCTGTCCATTTCCCAATCCAGGTCATCCTATTTTGTTTTCAAAGAAGCATCTATTACTGTCTAGAGATTAATATTTTAAAACAATATATTAAGGATCAGGATTCTTGGTAAACTATTTGATGACATTGGAGAACTTACCATCAGAGACTTTACGTTCACAGTTAAGCATATCCCTGCAGATACGTGCTGGGTTATCTTGAGTTCCCAATGGATTTTTGATAGTATGTAGTAAATTGCTAAGATAATGTAGTGTTTTGAATATCTCAGCGCTATGATCCAGAAATGTTACTTCAGTATTTTGGTAGCTCTGCCAAAAAAAAGCCATTACACTTACAATACAAGAAAGAAATGCCATTGCTTTGGAACATGGAGCTATGTCAAAAGCCAAACTGGAAGGAGTGTATAATATACCCTACAGAATTTTCAGAAGGCAACAGTTTTATGAGAACAACTGAAAGAAAAATATATATACAAATTTAAAATGCCAATGGTTATTTTCAATATATAGAAAAGATACAAAAGTGTCCCCACAAGAGATATATGATGGGCCTTTCTAAATTAACACACTGCACTCCAATTCTACTTTAGTCTTTGAGATGCTCCTGTTAAGTCCTAATTCAAAGGCAATGATATTCATCACATATGGTGGGGATACTGGAGAGGAAACAAGAAAATAGATGGCACTACTGTTATCTATTAGTAGCTAAATAACTAAACAAAACAAAAAAATTAACAAAATGGCACATGCAGAGATAGAGAACCTCTATCATTAATAATAGCAATCACTAGCCAGCAGGAGCCTGTGAAATCTGTACAATTATATTCTATACAACACTTACAATGGCAATAGACATATTTGTTGGGAATTAGAAAACAATTTTACTGATAAAATATTGTTTTATTTATTTATTTATTTATTTATTGTTTAGATTTGTAGACCGCCCCATCCCCTAGGGGCTCTGATGTCCTTGCAATAGAAGAGCTTCTTTGAGGAAAGATGATTCCAACTCAGCCTCTGAGTGACATTAATGTATTGATTAGATTAAAAAAGGTAACCCCCAATTACAGGTAAAAATAATGAGTGATGTTATCAGTTATGCTTTGTACTTCGAGTACTTAACTTAGGCTTCAGTCTCACAAACATGCAATTTTCAAATTAACTAGCGATGCATAGTACTTTACTATTTAGGTCAAAAGCCTCCCAAATTCATATGCAAAATTGATTTTTAGTTGGACAGCCCAATCTACACACTCTTTTATTATATCAACAAATTTTGCCAAATTGTATACTAAATAATATAAGTACTGTCCAGGCTACTTTAATTAAAATGCTGAGCTGAGTTTACACTTATACTATCGATTGCTTTTTTGCGCCAAGTAGTTTGTTTCTGCTTTTTTTGTTCAGTTCCTTGTGTTTAAATTGAATTTTGTAAGTCCTTTTGTTGCTTCATTGGGGAGAAAAATGGGGTAAAAGTACTAGAATAGATAGAAATTGCTTAATGTGTGGTAAATAAAACCTTCGTGAACAAGTATTGTTTGACTTTGAAATTATAATAACAAGCATAGATAATATGCCAGTACCTCCATCTGTAATGCAGCATTTGATTCAATCAAGGCTTGAATAGCAGCATTGATATCAATTTGCCTCTGTACATAATTAAAAAGTTACATTAGCAGTGCAATAAAAAAACAGAGCAAATATTATATTATATACTTTCCAAAGGTAAAAGAACTACAGAATTACAATATTACCAATTAATAGGGGTGCCATTATTTGGGACTGTTAAATGTGAATGTAGGGAATGCCACTTGTAGGGAATGCCACTTTTCACTGTACTTTTCAGGTAATCAAGATGTAAGGTCATTTTGTGACACCTATGATTGACATTGCTCTTCAGTGTTCACTCAAGTTTTGTAATGCAGGGGGTCATCCATAAACTATGTTACACATCAGTAGTGGTGATTATGGTTAAGGATGGTAATAAAGGTGACACTGGAAACTGATTAAAATGAACAAAATGCTACTAAGGAAGGAGCTTTTGTATAAATGACCTACTTTACCAAGAGCTTTCAGGAACACTGTGATACAGCATGCTACTGGGAGGTTACCAGCCTCTAGCTGGGGCCTGGAGATGTCCCAGAAGATCTCCAGACTAAAGAGGTCTGTTCCCCTGCAGAAAATGGCTGTTTTGGAGTGTGGATTCTATGGCATTATATCCCATTAAGGTCTCCACCTCCAACTGTCCAGGAAGTGAGGTGTTGATCAACTTGATCTATTAAGTTGAAATAATGAAATTCAAATCTCTTTCTGCATAAATGTATATTTATATACTCACATATATAAATTATAGCAGTTTATATAGAGTTGTTTGGGTATATGGTTCCCAACAGGACTAGAGAAAAAAATGTCATGTCTCTTTAGCAGATCTTTAATATGTGCATATGGATAGTTAAAAGTTTTTCAAGGCATTAAGGTTACCAGCATCACCTGAAAAATGATATCCACTTAACCCTCCATTAAGGCAACAGGGCATTTTTTTCTCCAGAACTGTTGGCAACCCTAGATGAGTAATGTGTACAGTTCTCCTATACAACTTCAGCTGAAATGAATAGGAGCTTGGTAACAACATTCTTTGCCAACTCAAGTTCATTTTCAAGGAAAAATCTCTGGTTAAAGGTCTCAGATGATTGAGCACTAACTCTGTATCTAGCACTATCATCATTATAGGAAATATATGTAACTTACTCTTGAGCCTGGTGCTCCAGGTAAACCCTTGAAAATAGTAGGAAAAAATAAATAAGATAAGAAGAAGAGTTGGTTTTTATACCTAAAAGGAGTCTCAAAGCAACATACAATTGCCTTCCATTCCTCTACCCACAACAGATACCTTGGGAGATAGGTGGGACTGAGAATGTGCTGAGAGAACTGTGACTGGCCCAAGGTCACCCAACAGGCTTCATGTGAAGGAGTGGGGAAACAAGCCTGGTTGTCCAGATTAGAGTCTGCCGCTCTTAACCACTATGCAATGCTGATTCTTACGTTTCATATTATTATATATATTATTATACAACTTCAACTGACCTTTATTAGGCATATCAGTAAAAATAAAACAAAATACAGGACAGAGAGGGGGGTTAAAACAGGACATAAAACTGGACAAAGCACGTCAGGTTGGTACAGAAGAGGTGATCAAGCTTCCATTATGTCTCTGACTTGAGCACTTCTAATAAAAATTCAGTGGTTTTTCCAGTTATCCTGCTGTCGCTATTATTGAGCAGGCGAATAGTCTTGGTATGCTCCAAACAACTTTTTTTATTCCCTAGAACCGGGACAAGTTGGGAGAGTCTTGGTAACGCGTACCTCGGGCAAGAAAACATAATATGCTCGAGGGTCTCAACAATATCCTGACAATATGCACATGTTCTATCTAGAAGTGGAATATTCAACTGTCGGACCTTAAGAACGGCAGAGGGGAATGAGTCACATCTAGCTCGAGTAATGATCCATCTCTGCCTGGGCTCTGACAGTTGGGATAGATATTTAGCTGTCATATTTATACAGTCATATACTTACAGGTAGGCCTGGATGACCCCTTGGTCCTCGAGGACCCTAAGCAAAAAGAAATGACATATATACATATAAACATCCATATTCCATCTTGCAATGAAATGTAGTTTATAAAAAACAGCAGAATAATGTATGTTTTCAACTGGCTGCAACAAAGACTAAAATGGCAAGGGTTATTTTCTACTAGATTTTGACCTGCACAAAGATTTCTCAGTATAGCTGAAAATCATTTGCCTGTAGCCCTGAAAGTGCTTGTTACACGCTTTTAAAAATAAGTAAGGTAGTTTCTTGTCGAAAGATGCCTGCCCAATAAGATTGGATACTGACGTACTCTATTTATTTGGTCAGTACCATAGCGTAGCATTGAAAAATATAGTCACAGTCATGAGTAAGTAACAATATATGCAATTTTTCAGCAACCCATCTAGTAATATATAACAAGCAAATTGATTTAAATGTCTATTTAATTGTATTTTATGTTTTTGTTATGTTTTATTATCTATTTATAAAGTATTGTAAATGTTAGCCTTAAGTTTATTTTAGAATACTGATCAAGCATGTAGAATGAAAAGCAAAATTTCCCCAGATCTATACTGGCAAATGTTTGTCTAGGAATGGATCTCACCTTAATTTTTTTTTAAAGGGAAATTTCTATTGTCATTATGTAAAAGGATGCTATATGGGGGGGGGGGGTATATTTGTGTTCCTAGTTTGAATCTTAAGGAAACACAAAGAAGCCCTCCTGCTGCCATGGTCTCTTACCCCCAAAACTCCTGAATACATAAATATATGCAACTCCTGCCTTCCTTCAGCTAATTTGGACATGGAGAGAGAGCTGCTGCTGCTCATTCATTCTTATGTCATTGCAGCGCCTCATTTTTGTTTGTTTGTTTCCTATATCACCTCCACTCCCACCATCCTGAAAAAGATACTGCATTCCCTTGAGAATGACTGACACTATCCTTGCCCAGAGTGTGAGGTGGAGCAATGATAGGAAGGAAGATCATGATACATGGCTGGCTATAGCTACCCAAGTAGGGGCAGTTACTACAGCTTCATGGAAGTTGTCTTCCAAGTTGTGTCTCATTGAGTGTATGCCCTGTGGCACAAACATAGAGAACATATGTCAATCACACTTAAAGGTCAAACTGAACACAGTATACTAGAAGTTCTGAACACTTCAATGAAAGATTAAACAGCTGGTTCATTAAACAAGATGAGGCAATAAACAGGTGGAGAAAAAACACTGTAAAAAGGCAGAAGATTTCTGGGTATGTTCAGCCTCAGTCTAGTCATTTTACCTTCCAGGGACAGTTCAGGATTGATTTTATCTAGAACCCACTTATTTGTATTTTGGGTGGTCCACAGTAACTATGACACTCTCCTCCAACACTACATTTCGAAGGAATCAGCTTTTTTCCTGTCCAGCTTTCACATCCATACACAGTAATACAGATTACTATGGAATGAACTAACTTGATCTTGGTTGCCAGTGGCCCAGAGGGCTCTCCTCTCATTTCTCTGTTTACACATGAGGAGTCACTCCCTTCTTTCCCTGGAGTTTTCCTGCAGAGAGCTCTCCAGGCCTGGTTCTCTTAACTCTGACCATCAAGTGCTTCTTAAAGGCACAGATCCCATTATACCCAGTGATGGCTTAGCCCTTGAAGCAACACTTATGTCTATATTATTGTTCCAAAAGTAACCCTCCCCCCAAAATGAAAGAGACAGAGCAATTCCCTGGACCACAGGGTGCTAAAGAAGGGGACTGTCCTAGAGCAGATAGTCTCTCCCCCCTCCCCTCCCCACAGCACTTCATGCTGCTGGTGCTGCTGCCACCAGAGGACAGAGGCTTGTTATTTCTGAGTTCTCATCCCCTTCGGGGATGGGGCGGTATAAAAGCTTTAAAAATAAATAAATAAAATAAATAAAATAAAATATCAGGAGAATTAGAGGTTGGCTGTATGAGTGAGCTTATTTTCTGTTACTTGAAGCAAAATACTGTCCAGGTGCAACCTGCCTTGAAGGGGAAAAACAAATCACTGTGCGCCTAAAAGCAAAAGTACAACGCACAGAGATAACAGCATAACAAGCCATATTATTCTTCAAATGTCTTAACTAGAAATCATACTACTGCTTAAAAGCCACAGAAAATTTAGGAGGAATGCCAACAGCTTTCCTCTCCTTCAAAGAATAAGTTCAGAATGGAATGAAAATTATTTGATTTTTGTCATTTGTGAAAATTGTTGGGATGTGCTTGTTCCTGGCTGTGGAGACAAAGCTAGTGGTTTTGGGCTGCCAACAAGTTCTGTACTCTTCTTCTGAAAATGTCTGATGCAGTGAAGTCATGATGGAAGGAAATCACTAAATGCCAATCGTCCAAAATTTCAAAGGCAAAAAAGAGTAATTAAATGGCACAGTTATGCTCATTTTCCACTGAAATTTCCTGTAAAGGTCCATTGACTGGAAGCTGCATGTTTATATCACAGTAATATACAACAATGTAAATTAGTAGACAGAAAATTAGTAGACAGAAAAATCAAACTGAATATAAACAAGCAAATTAAGAACCTAGCTGTGCAATCTTAAGCAGGCTGCATCTTCTAAAAGCACTGAAGTCAATCAGAATGTTATCACTCTGCTCAGGATTTCATTGTAAATGTTACTGAAAATGCAGTGGTGGGTCAAAATGGGTCAAAAACAGCGGTGTGAAAATGGTGTGAAAACAGTGTAAACCCTTTTACACCGTTTTAAACCATTTTATACCGTTTTCACACAGCTGTTTTTGGCCCATGCAGAATCTGCCTGAGTCTCAGTCTTATCTACTTCACAAGGGGGTTTCAATGATAAACTGAAGTAGAGGAGAACTATATAAGCCACTCTGGTTACCCATTGGGGAGAAAGGTGGGATATATATGCATTAAATAAATAAATTTAAATAGCAATGTAAACCATTCCTGGCTAAATGAAGTTGCTCTAATCAGCAGCTAGTGAAATCACAACACTCAAATGTCTTTGAATTGTGCAGTGGCAAAAATGCATACATACAGAGAACAGAAAAATATTGTTCATAAACTTTCATAACCAGGATTAAGGGGCAGAGTGTGAACCAGAGATCCGATAAACTTTTTCTGTATGTGTGTGCTCCAGTGAGGCTGTAGTGACTGAACCAAAGGGTAGATTGAGGCTGATTATGCACAGATTTCTGCCTTGTGGCAAGGGTGAATGCATGTCAAGCAGAGGCGTAGCTGGGCCAAACTGTGCCTGGTGCGCAGTGTTTCTTCCGCCCCCCTGCCCCCCCTTCGCGGCACCCCCCCCCCGCGGCACACACACACACACCACCACCCTTCCCACACTTACCTACGTTCCTTTTCTTTTTATAGCACTTTTTGAGGCTGAAAAACGCGGCCTATTTACAGTTCACGGAGAAAGCTGCCTGACGAACTATACTTCCCAGGAGACCTTGTGAGCCTGGGAACTGTAGTTCCTCAGGCAGTTTTTCCCCTGAACTGTAACTAGGCCGCATTTTTCAGCCTCAAAAAGTACTACAAAAAGAAAAGGAATGTAGGTAAGTGTGGGAATGGGGGTGGGGTGTGTGTGTGTGTGTGTGCCGCGGGGGGAGGGGCCTGGGGGGAATTTTGCACCCTCAGGCGTGCGCCCGGTGCACGGCGCACCTCCCCGCCCCCTTGGCCCTCCGCCACTGATGTCAAGGAAAGATTTCTTGTACATACATATTTCCCTGAGATGTGCTTTCACTTTCCAGCTTCCTCATGCCAAGTGACACCACTTTAAGCACGAGTATAATTTTCTCGGTCGCCAGAGCAATGGTGATTTGCCAGGGAGCACAGCTTTGTCCCAGACATCTTCCCTCCGCCAGCCTACCTAGCTTCACACTTCTCACTCCCTCCCCACTCTCACCTTCCCCTCTCCCTGTGGCTGCCTCCTTCCTCCTCCTTCTACCTTGATTGCTCCCCTTTTCCTGCCAACTGTTTTCTGACTCAGAATGGGTAGCATTTGAGCATAGAAAAATTATTGTTAGTGCTATCTGCTTGGACAGATGGGAGACTAAGCAGTTTGTGTTAGAACACATCAGCAGCATCTCAGTCTGCAGGGAAAAGAGAGGATTGGGGATCAGGAGAATGTGCCAAAAGGCCGATCAGTGGGTAAACAGATTTTTAGATTTATTATTACTTTTCAGATTTATTACTTCAATATTTGTTATTTATTATAGCATAAAATCAATATAAACGGATAATCATTGCAAAATTGTTGTCTTTTATTACATTTGAAAACATGATGTTTGGCTCCAAATTGCAGATCAGCAATTTTCCTTGCCCTCTCACTTCCAGCAGCCATTACAGTTATCCACAGGCAGGGATAGATGTCTGTAGGATGAATTATAAATGGCAGGCGATAGTGGGAACATTATATAGTGGCAATTCCACCACCCCCCGGGTTGTGACGGAAGCTCCCCCCTTCCCCGCAAAACACACCAACATTAGTGAAAGGGGATTCCTCCTGCCAAGGTCAAATAAGCTCTAGCATTGGGATCCACCCCCAACTGGTGAAAAGAGTGCTCTCCCCTGAAATTTCGATAGCAAATTTGCGATATAAATTGCGATATACATACGATATTTGAATTTTTATAGCTATCGTACTACTAAGATGGGGTGATTTTTTTCCAGGGGGAGGGAGGGGATATCCAATCACATCCAATGGGAACATGTATGCAGCTGGGCAGAGCTGTATAGAGTAGTCAATCCAATTACCATAATGGCACTCAGACCTGGAACACTAAATCCCAGTGCCATTCAGTCTCATAGCAAGAAATGCAAACAAGGTGAGAAGCACAGGGAAATAGGGCAATCAGTAATAACAGCAAACAAAGCAAAGGCTGTGCAGTGAATGCTCCTTCTGATCACAGTAAGCTCCCTGTGCATTATGGGCCTGAGATCCTCAAGTGTTGAGTATACTTAACCATTTTAATTCAAATATGAATGTTCTTTTGACTTACAAGTTCCCCTCTGGATCCTTTATCACCTCTGGGGCCCTAAAAACAAAAAGAGCTGTCTTATCCATTTTTTGAATAGCTACAGTCACATGATTACAACTTACAAACATTTGAATGGTTATTTGAAAAATGACACAGGCAAAGACATTTATAGATATTCTAGGAAAAACAGAATTGATATTTTATATGCTTTTTAAAAACTAGGCAGCCATTTTTCTCTATTTTAAATTATTGTACCTTGTATATATGTTTCAAGTTAGCTAAGGCTTGCAAGAAAGATTGCAATAAAAAATTGCACTTACCTGTAACATTATCAATTGCCTTCTGTGTTGGTATGCATGGGAACTGAACAGACAGAGAATGCCAGACATAGAGAACCAGCCACAGAGAACTGACCAGAAGGCTTCTACAAGTTTTTGAGTACTTGCAGGGCTCTTCTCTATCCCCTCTGGAGTCAAGAGCGAACTGGTTCCCCACCCAAATGGTCATGTAAAAGGAGTCAGGGAGAATGCTCTTCCCTCAGTTCTTCCTTCACTGGCTTGGAAGAGCACCATTAGGAGAGATAGTAGCCCACAGTAAGGAAAGGAGGGAGGCTGTGTGCCTGCACAGTAGACTCGATGAACAACAGTTACTGGTAAGTGCAACTTTGTTTCCATCACTGTTTCTTCAGTGCAGTCCCGCATGGGAGAGTAGCAAACTCACCATGGAGGTGAGTATGGGCTTGTCAGCGAAATAACTGCAATACTGCACTCTAAGCAGCTGCATCTCTCCTGGAGTCCACATTGATGGAGTAATGTTGGAGAAATGTGGACAGAACAGACTAGGTTGGTGTGTAGTAAGAAAAGGAGCTGAAGAGGCTTGGGCAGTGGTGGAATGAGTCCTAACTTGAAACAGACAATCCACCTTGCCACTGGCATATGCTAGCCTAATGGCAGAATCCTCCCATTTTGAAATGGTTTGGGAAGAGGCAGCTTTGCCTTTCTCAGGACCCTTAAAGCAGATAAATAATTTTTTGTCTTGTCAAAAAGACTTCATACAACTTAAAAAAGGATTGCTCTACTAATATCGAATGTATGGAGCAATGTTCATCCGTTGACTGAGGATTTGGGAAAAACACAGGCAGGGTGATGTTTTAGGATATGGAATTGGAACACTATCTTAGGCCTAAATTCCAAACTAGGGCGTAGGACCACCTTATCAAGATGAAATCTGGTGCATAGAAAATCTACTTTGAGAGCAGACAACACTCCCACTTTCATGGCCCATGTGATAGTGACTAGGATGGCAACCTTATAAGATAAAGATGACTAATCAGACATTGTCAGAAGTTCAAAAGGTTTATGTATGACCTGTGACAACACCTTATACAGATTCCAAACTGGGAGAAGATGTGTAAATACAGGGAAGATGTTATTTAGGTCTTTCAATCATCTTTTGGAAACAGGAACTGAAAATACAGAACAAGAACCAACAGGGATGTAGAATGTAGAAATTGAAGCATGGTGAACCTTGACAAAAGAAGCAGCTAAATCCATATCTTTTAAATACAAGTATAAAAAAATGTCAGACATAAAGGGCAGGTTTCAGACCTTAGACCTTGAGGCTCTGACCAATGGACAAACCATGTCTACTTGGAACCATAGGATTTTCATGTGGAGGGTTTATGTGATGCTATCATCACCTGCACAACCCTGGCTAGCTCTGGTGTTTGGACTGGTTCAGCCACACTGTTAAGTGTAAGGAAAAGATGTTGTGGCGAAGAACTGAAGTGATCATGAGAAGGTCGTCCTTGATTGGAGGGACCCTGAAATTCCTCTGAGATATCCTAAAGAGGGCGGGAAACCAAAACCTTTTTGGTCAATAAGGGGCTAATGTTGAACACTCAGAGATAACCTTTGCTGTGGCTTAATGAAGAAGAGGGAAGGGCGGGAAAACATAATACAGGCAGCTGAAAGGCATTTCCTAGGGAGTTCTTGCCCATTCCTGCTCTGGAGCAGAAGAAGGGGCACTTCACATTGGCCTTGGTGGCAAGGTCTATATGTGGAAATTCCAATTCTTTGAAAATGAGAATTAAGTATTGAGGGTTCGGGGACCATTCATGAGATAAACACTGGCCTGCTGAGGAAATCCTCAGTGATGTTGGTCTCTCCAACTATACAGATGGTTGACAGGAAAACATCAGGAGGTATGGCCCATTGCTACAATGCCTCAGCCCAGAGGGACTTGGATCCCATATCCCCTTGGTTGTTGATGTAACATTCCTCACAGTATTTGCTCATTTGCCAAGAAAAATGCATTTTCTCAGGACCCTGATAAAAAAACCCTTCACATTATTCATGTTGCAGGCATCTCATAATATAAACATGACCTATTTATCCATTAGAGTTGGAAAACCTTCATATAATGAGGGAAATGCTATAAGATATCTTAGATAAAGAGAAAAGTATGTACTTACAGGTTTGCCTGCTGGGCCTATGATGCCTTCATTACCAACAGGACCAATGTTTCCCTAAACACAAAAAGCAAAGAAATTGCTAAAACAGTACATGAATCTATAACAATATGTTAGCATATCATTAATATATGATTCTGTAGTTGGCCCACACCACACTAACTGAAGCCCTGTGAGATGCCACTGCACTTTCAAAGAATGATGCTGGTTCCATGTTAGACAAGATAGTTTTAATCTGTGTTTATGACCAACTGAATACTGTGGCAGAGCTTTCTCCCAGGCGCCTGCTGATCTGCAGGCTGTCTTTTGGGTCTGGCCAGGCCTCTGATTGGCTCCTTGACCCGTCAGCCCACCTGGAGCTTTAAGGTGATAGAGGCAAGCATTTCCCACTGGCTGCAGCTCACCATCTGCATCTTTACAGGGGCAGGCAAAGTTGGAGGTGGCCAGATCAGCAGGCATTCTCTTGAGGCTGCCACTGCTGGTCCTGGATCAACTGCAGTGGGCCATGAGTGCTCCAGCTTTTCTGGGCTCTTCTGAGGTCTGTACAAGCTCATGGATGGGATGCCATCCATCCTATGGTTAGTGGGCTGGGGAGGTGAAGTCTGGAGTGGCTGGAGAGACAGTCCCCAGACATATCTAATTCTCAACATGGCCAAATCTGTGGCTATTTAAATCCAGAGACTCATGAAGAGTCATGAAGAGATAAAACAGATATATATGCAGAAACATGAAAAAATCCAAAGTTTGCAGAAAAATCTGAAGTATAAAACAAAAAAAACAATGGCTGAGGGGTGGGGTAAACCTTCCAAAATAATAAAAGAAGTACCTCTAGCTTTAAGCAATCAATACCCTCAATAGCTGTTGCTTAACAATCATACAATATTTCCAGATTTCAATCCTGGGTTTCTGTCAGTAAAAGGCAGGGAGCGGGTATAGTTCAAAAGGCTTACCAAAATATAGCTCCTGAGGACAGGGGATCCTCAGGAACACCACGATGTAAGACCCTGGAGAAAATCACTACACCTACATTTTTTTCCACATGACCAAGCTGGTGATTTTATCTCTTGCTTAGAAACCAGGATTCAAAATCAGATTGAAATGGAGATTTACAATCCTGGCCTATGGGCAGAAAAACAAATCACAGCTCATAGTTTACTGTTTCACCCAATCTGGATGTCATGATATGTTGCCATTTATTTCAAACGAATATATCTTCAATTTTCATGCTGGGAGGAAAGAGAAGGGAAGGAGTACGTGAGCCCAAGAACTTCCTGGCTGATAACTGAAAATAGCCTTTACCTGCCTATGATGTAATCTGCAGTTTAAGAGACTTCTTGTAAGGAACAAAAGCTGTCTTAAACCAGTTTGTCTATGCAGCTTGCAGGGTAACAAGCTGGTCAAGATCTGGTTCTTGTTGTGTCACTGATTACCTTCAAGGAGATAAGCGATAATTTTGATAGAATGTTAGTTGATTCATCTTATTGATTTCTTGATTAAATTGTATGGAAAATTCAAATGATACCTTCTATTATGGTTTTAGATGGATGATAGAGTGCTGTATAGATATGTAGTCAGTAACACATGCACACACACATAACAACTGGGAATTGTCTGCCCTTTATTGGTGATGCAAAATTTGAACTGGAATGCCTCAATTTGCCTAATAGCAGGGTCAGCACATCATTACAAACTTTTCCATTGTTCTGGTTCCCCAATCCTAGAGTTCCACTATACATTTTTCCTGGCTAGCATAGCAGGAAATTTGCTATTTATATATAAATGGGAAAAGTAGTAACAACAATTCAGTAGCAGAGTGGCTGATAAGTTTCTAGTTGTGCAGAACACTTACTATTTGACCTACTGGTCCTTTTGGTCCTAAAATTCCAATTAAACCAAGGTCACCTTCAGGACCCTAAAAATAAATAAAGATCTTTTAGCTGTTACATGGTGGGTAGAATTGTTTTCATATTACTTTTGTTTTTAAAAAATGTGTTTATTACATATGGCTAAAATTCAATTTTTTAAAAAAAGGCACAATCCAGGCAAAGTTTAAGCATTTGCAAGTCCCATTTGTTTCGCTAAGAGAGTTAAGCACATGAATTATTCTCTCCCATTTAAATTAATAAACTGAAACATGCTTAACTCTTCCAAAGTGACCATACCTTAGGACCTGGGAATCCCTGAAATCCCATTAACCCTGGATCTCCAGATTCTCCCTGTAATATTAGCAGAGGAAATTTATGCTTGAATTAATTTCCATGCTGCTTTGTTAGTTAACAATAAAATCAATACATTTAATTAACACCATTAAAATGGTTTATGCCCAGTGTTGTTTTCTGTGTCCCCTAATATTCACAATAGCTGTCCTGCTAGCTGCTCTGAGCTCATCCTTGGCTGGGAAAGGGAAGGTTAGAAATTGAATAAAATACAAAATAAAGGTTGTTTCAGTACAGAAGTTATGTGATCATATTGGTTCACTCCTGTCAATAATCTTGTGGCCACATACTGAACCTGGTGTTGCTTTTGAATGCTTTTCTGAGGCAGCTCAACATAGACTGCACTACAGTACTGAATGTCTCCAAGGCATGCACATTGGCTGGGTCCTTCCTCCCCAGGAAATGTAAGTTAGTATATCGTCTCATAAAAAGACACTCCTGGACCTGGCTACTAAGGACCAAGAACAGATCCTGGAGGCCACACATTCTAGATACCCAGCAACACTATTAACTACTTTATATGTGACAGAAGATACATACAGCATGCCCTTTCAGGCCGGGATCTCCTGGTGCACCTTGGTCACCTTGTGTCCCAGGGAAGCCTCTTTTACCTTGTTTTCCTGGGTAACCCTGAAGTCCTCGCTCACCCTGCAGAACAGGGAAATGTACACCCTCATTGTTCAAATAGAGGAACAGCAGATGGCCTCTCTTGAAATTTCTGCACAATGTGTTAGTAGACTTTTTATTCAAATAAGTCTATATAGTACATACGCTTATAGACAAAATAATAATACAAGTTAAAATACAAGACAAAAGGGAACATTTAGCACTTACAGGAAAAGTAAATATTAAATACTTATTCTATGAAAATGAATTAAAATTACAGTTAAAATGGCCACAAAATCACAGGATATTTAATGGCTTTGAGTTAATGGCAGTAGATTGAAATTCTATTACAGTTGAGATATATTTGGCAACTGTCAGTGAGATATGATTTTTGTTTTCAGACAGATGACTGAGTCTGTGACAGTCCTCCGAACTGCTGGGAAAAGTTACATGTAGGAGGTGTTATCAGAGAAGCTCTTAAACTGCATTAATAAAGTTTGCATGTAAAAATGTCTCAGGGCATCAAACACCTCAAGCTTGCAGGAACAAATCCTTTAACCTTGCGGTATATTAGACAAGTTTCCAAAAAGATCAGAAATAAATAATGCACTGAAAAAGGCCAGGGAGAAAAAATGGCAATAAGGTGGAACCATGAGAAAATATGCATACTTATTGCCTACAAATGGTCTTGAGGGAGTAAAACCCGGGTACAATGGTAAGCAATAAGTTTGGCATCTGATAGAGCCATGGTGGCGAACCTTTGGCACTCCAGATGTTATGGACTACAATTCCCATCAGCCCCTACCAGCATGGCCAATTGGTCATGCTGGCAAGGGCTGATGGGAATTGTAGTCCATAACATCTGGAGTGCCAAAGGTTCACCACCACTGTGATAGAAGATGGCTCCAGCCAGTGGTGGGATTCAAATAATTTAACAACTGGTTGTTTACCAGCACCATTTTAACAACCAGTTCTGCCGAAGTGGTGAGAACCTGCTGAATCCCGCCACTGGCTCCAATAGTTCAAGATGATTTTAGATCAGAGTACAAGCTCTATCAAAGCCTAGCTCAGACAAGCCAGAGAAGGAAAACCCTAGACCTGCTATTTTAGAATCCAGAAATTGGCACCATGGACTTACAAAGGAATTGCAGCCATCAGTAAATCTGTGACTGAAAGACAGGGCTTTAATGGAAAAAGTAATCCACTGTTTTTCAAAATCTCTTCCCAAACCTAGAGAAAAAGCAAGTTCCAATATCCACGACGTCAGGAAGAAATTTTCCCTCCTATACTATGCCTACCATTCTTTTTCCTGTCAAACTACAGAGATGTGAACTATAAGAAGAACCTATGCAAGATTTTTTTCCCTTTCCACTTAAAGAGGAATGAGAGCTGAATTCAGGAGAATTTTGTGGTCTTGCATTTCAAAGTAAATTCACTGAGATAGCCCAGCTTATACTGCAACTTGACATTTCTCTCTCATCCCTAGATAAATATAGTCCTTTGCAATTAATGGATCACATCTGCTTCTGTGAAACGGCAATAGGAATCATGGAAAGTTTATCAAAGCCCCACAAAACTTTTAATGAACATAAGGAAAACATAAATTCCAACACACACAGTCATTCAAGTCATCCTACATACATGCATTTTCATTTGTATTATTCTTTCCAAAACATACACAAGCAAGTTTTATTCAAACTACAATTTTGCCTTATTATTATTACTTCCGATTTAATGAGCCAAAGGAGTTCAAAAGCAATTTAAACCAGAGTGTAAGGATGCTATTGGTACCTTTAGTCCTGGTGGTCCAGTGTTTCCTGGCATACCTGGTAACCCCTTCAGTCCCTGAGTTCCAGGATATCCTGCCAGTCCAGCTATTCCTGAGTTTCCTCTATTACCCTTGAATAAACAAACAGTAAGTTATTGGAAGTCACATTAACCACTTTGTTTTGGTCACTAAAACAAATGCCTATCTTTACTTCATGCAAATTAGCTTGTTTCACCTGTATCTAAATTAAAGATCAACACACACACTGTTATACCACTTCAGTGGAATAAATAGTTGAACAATATTATTTAAATTTAGTATAAGTTATCAATAGAAATTAACTCTAGTATTTAATAACATGTCATAACATAAAGCCACTAGATCTACAATATGTACTATGAAGGACCTCTATTAATTTAAGCAGATTTCTGTTAACTTCAGACATAAAACATGGTCCCAGCTCAAAGCAAAATGGAGCCTCCTGGAACCAATTTTCTGTTGCAAAAAAGCAGTAAGAATTTGCTAGAAAATTATTAAAGCCTGATTATTGTATTATTGTGGTGTGATTCCTGCATAGTTTAGTCATGAACCACAATGGCAAGTCAGTTAATGAGAAACATGTAGGGAAGGCAGATGATGTGGCTGTGTCCCACATGATGTCTGAAAGCCACAGGGAAATGTGACATGGTGTAAAAAGTAATCATCCTTTTATCCCATTTGGCCTTTCCTCAGCAGTGATACTGGCAAGGATGTGCACCATTTTTTTGTTTTTGGTATTTTGCAAGTTCAGGTTTAAAAGACACAGAATTTTTCCAAAAATAGGAAAAAAGTCCTGGATCAGATTTAATAAATCCAAATTTTGGAAAATTGGGGGGGGGGGGAGTCCTGGACTTTCCCCCCTGATTTTCCAAAATTTGGATTTATTAAATCTGATCCAAAAAAATTCCAAGCCTTTGATGTCTATGTGTATCTCAGAGGCTGCAAGTGGTGTAGAGCTTAAAGCTGAGCTTGGGTCAACAAGTAAGTGAGAGGGAGAGGGGTTATCTCCATTTTTTAAAAAATGGCAAAAAAGCCAAAGCAGCCTAAAAACTGCCGGAAAAAATTATCATTTTTCATGATCTGCTTTTTGGCTTTCTTATATCACCACCATTTCTGGGGAAGACCCCCCCCCCCCCAAAAAAAAATACTGATAAGATTTTTGGGAGGGGTCGGTTCAGCTTTGCCAAATGCACACCCCTAGATACTGTGCTAATTAAAAAAAACACCCTAATCTTAATTAATATGTTATACAAGTATTACTCACAGGAAAACCTTGTTGCCCAGGCAATCCATGTTTTCCAGGACTTCCAGGAATGCCCTCTGGTCCAGGATAGCCAGGTAAGCCCTTTTGGCCAAGAGGACCAGGTTTACCCTGAAATAAATTTGAAATCTATTAGACAATCAAATAGCATAATTATCTGGAATGATTTGTTAATTTTTAAAAAATTCTTGTTTCCTAAAAAAGCTCAAGATGGCTAATAAAATATTTAAAATAAACATGAACGTTCAAATAAATATTCAAGAAAACATTTCAACAGAAAGGACTAAATTGAAGCTAGAAGTATAACTGGTTCAGATTTGGCATAGAATGATTATAGGAACTAGTTTCAGTTAAAAGGAAGGCATCTGTATTTTAAACCTTTAAGAGCACCCGAAAACAGAAGGATACAGAAAAATAAATCAGCATGGTCAGATCAGCAGAATCTAGAACAGATGATAATTTTCAAGTCTGATGTAGATGGTAAAAAGAACTCCTAGAAGTGACTCCAACCTGTTTTTTAAATAACAGGACTGGGTCAGGAACAAGGACATAGGTAAGGTTTTTTTTTTCCCTCGGGTTCAACCCTCCCATTACATGTCCAAAGCACCGCCGCCGTTTGTGGGGGGTTTTGTATTTTTTATTGCTTTTCAGTTTTTGGCCTGCAGGGGGTGCAGTTTTTAGTCTCGCAGCACCAACATTTCAGGGATTTTTGGGAAACTCTCCTAATGATACTACCCAGGATTTGTGAAGTTTGGTCCAGGGGGTCCAAAGTTATGGACTCCCAAAGGGGGTGCCCCCATCCCCCATTGTTTCCAATGGGAGCTAATAGAAGACCTTTGAGGGTACATAACTTTGGACCCCCTGATCCAACCTTCACCAGACCTGGGTGGCATCATTAGGAGAGTCTCCTAAAGATACCCTGAAAGTTTGGTGCTGATAGCTTAACAATTGCACCCTGAGAGCAGGCACCCCCCAAATTCCCCCAGATTCTCCTTTTAAATCCACCCCCTTCGGCATGGATTTAAAGGGAGAATCTGAGGACCTCAGTTAAACATTGAAAGTGATGCTGTTTCAGGGTGGGGGATAATCCATCCCCAAACAGCATCACTTTCAATGTTGTTTTAACTGGGGACCCCAGATTCTCCCTTTAAGGTGGATTTAAATGGAGAATTTGGGCTCTCTAGTTTAAACACCATTGAAAGTGATGCTGTTTGGGGGTGGATTCCAGCATCACAGCGGCCGCCCATGGAGGGGGGGCACAAAACTCAGATTTGGCACCGGGCTCCATTTTCCCTAGCTATGCCTCTGCACAGAGGGGAGGGCAGAAGGGGCTGCCAGATGCCAGCTAGGAGCCCAGCTGGTGGGGGTGCGAGGGGGGGCCGGGCAGGGGAGTCTGCCATCCCCACCCTCAGAGAGCTACATTTATAAGCACTCAGGCTGGGGGTGGAGCTTGGGGAGGCGTGGCCACGCCCCAGGGGCGGGTGGGGATGTGGCCCAACCCCCAAACCCCCCATAAAAAATCTATCCCTATGTCCCTGGTCAGAAAGGATTTCTTAAGGTGATCTGCTGCTGACCATCTAAATCTTTAAAATCAATCTGTTCTAGAACATTGGCTTTCCCTACAGGCATCATGTCCATCTGATTTGGATTTAATTTCCACTTGATTTCCCTTGAGGAAGGCCTGCCCAAGCCTGGAAGATCCTTGTGTACCCTCTCATAGACCTCAGACTGAGAGGGAAGGAGATTTCTGTAGCTCTAGCTCTTTACCTCTCTTGACCCTGCTCCTTTCAAGTTCAGGAACCATAGCTGGTGTGTCCTCCCTGACATATTTTCATTGCCTTATGAGTGGCCTGACTTCTTAAGAGGCTTCACCCCTCTGGAACTCCCATGGGATCTGAGCAATTCCTGTGGGAATCTGCTGCCATTACCACATCCCAGCTATGACCCCTTCCCCCTCCCTCCCCATCCCCCAGGTCGGTGGGCCTCAACCAGATGACAGGCCCCCTTCCCCCTCCCCTTCCCCCAGGGTGGTTGGGCCTCGACCAGATGATGGGGCCCCTTTCCCCTCATCTTCTTGTTTCCTTTCTCTCCCTACCTCAAGGCTGTATCCCAGCTGCTCATCAAGAAGCAGAATGTTAAAGGGCCAATTCCTATCAAGCAGTGGAGCAGTAGGCTTTGCATTAGAGTACCACATGTGATGCTGCTTTGGTTCATGAACCCTGAGGGTGGGTCCCTGTCTACTCTTAGTGCTGAGGAGCCCGGGGATTGCTGGTCAATCAATCTCTGTGACTAGTTAACATGAGGTTGAGACAGATATCTGCTATTTTTATGTATTTATCTATTCTATTATTTTTGGTTGAACATTAACACACAGTGGAAGTTGTGCAGCCAACAGCAGCATTGTTGCATCATGTTTATTTATATGATTGATGGGGCTCGCCTCCAGGACAAGCTCGCCTGATTTTACTTTGGTCTATATTAGGAGCCTCAATAATGGGCAGTTTCACTTGCATCTTGCATTGTCTGTCACAAAGACTATGTTACACATTGATTGTAGCCATGATTGATTTTTTTATTGTGATGACTGAAGAAGACCCTATTGGCTGAAATGCATATTGTCTCGGTGGTTTTTATTGTGCACCAATTTAGCCTCCTTATGTGATTCCATATATGTATCTAATTTACATTTTGAGGCTTTTAAAAGAGAAATTACAATTGATAATAAATCTACATTTGTAATATTATTCTTAATTATTCTGGCTTAACCTTCTAGGTTCCTAACCTCATTTGCTTTTCAGCTGTATCCTGGAATTTTAAAAGGTAGCTCCTTTCTGAATAGGAATACTTGGAGCATTTGGAATTCCTCCACCTTTTAGTGCTCAATGCTTATGAATTACTTATTTTACATCAGTGTGTACTACTACACAGCAGCTAGTAACAAAACAGAATCCTTTGGAATACCTGAGGCCCATTTTGCCTCCATTACAGCTATTTATTCAGTCATTTTATGACAGGGAGAAACTGACCATTAAGCAGGCATTCCTAAAAATATACTGGATCTAAAGCAGTCCATTGCAGTCATAAAGAAGTTGCCTGTCTCTGGATTCAGTTCCAAAAATTCATTCCTTTTTTCAGTAACTTTACAGCAAAGTGTCAGAGGGGGAAAATGCCTGAGACTGCCATATATGGATTCAGGGAGGGAATAGTTCTGAAGGAAAAACTGAATCAAAGCAGAAAAGTCAATGAGTCAATAAAAACAGACTCTTTTAAACTTCAGATGGCCCCTTCTCATTTTGCAGACCCTGTGAAGAGCATGGTTATAAAAAGCAACATTTGCTAATGGTATAATTAAGAAAGAATGTCCATGCACTAAGTTGAATGAGCTAATTGAATTCCAATAGCTTTTTGTCTTTTATCAAGAGCATATTGTTTACTGCATCAAGCAATGTAGATTTGCCTTTGCGCCACTTGATATCTGAAATGTAAGCACATGATGAACAAAACAGTCTTGTTTACTTACAGGCATTCCAGGTTTCCCAGCTTGACCACTCATTCCTTTTTTTCCAGTGGGACCCTGGAGATTCCAAAGCATTTGTTAGCTGACAAAGCTAATGAAACCTAACCATAGGTCAGAAGCCTGCAATTCTCTGTCAAGGAAACTAAGGAGCTAGGAGTGTTTGCATTATCTGGTATTATGTCAGAGTCAAAGAATGTGACAATCACTTCAATTAGCAGGAGTCTCATGAGCTGGCTGCAAACTCCTAATCTCTCTTCCAGCCTCTTGTGTTTAGCAAAACACTGTGCTGTGCTGATTCAGAAAAGCACACAAACACACATAGCCAGTCACAATATTGGGTGCTAGTCTATTTGGGACTGAATTGATGGTGTCATTTATCACAATATTGAGTGAAAAACCATAAGAGTAGTTTTTGCTTTTGCTAATATAGGAGGAACACACTGCAAGGAATATATGTTCATAAAACATAGACTTGTGCAAAAATGATCGGTTACTGTCAACTCAGCCTTGTTTCCTTTGCTGCATACTACAGTCTACCGTTTGTACTTTACCTTCTATGGTTAATTGCTTGTTTTAAAAAATGTATCCTTTTACATGTCTGCAAACTAAGTTGTTAAGGGCACAGAATTAATTTTATCTTAATTATTCCTACTAAGTAGTAGAATATTTATATACTTAGTTTCTCAAACAGCATGTTGTTTCACTTAATTATTGCCAATTTTGCATATTCTTTTTCATAAATGGAAACCGAAATTATAAACCTTAGATCATCATGCCTAATTGTCATTTCAATTGAGAGCCCCTACTGCTTAAAATGACAATACATGTACAGAAATATCACATTGGTTTGGTTCAATCAGTAGTACATGGAGCAATTTGGACATACTTGTGTACATATCCTGGTTTCCTGCAGTATTTTCATGGCTTTTTTGTGGTGAAATTCTCGAGGAGGATAGGCATGCACCCTTGGACTCATCTTTGAAGTATGCAAGAGGGTAGATGCAGACCTATTGCCCCAGAGCATGCACATGGAGATACGATAAGTTTGATGTACAGCAAGTGGCTAATGTGGTCTTTTTCTTGTGTTTCCACTTGTGCCAGAAAATGCAAGAAAAAGATCATGGTAGCCACTTGGGGTAAGTCAGACTTACTGTATAACTGCTTGTGTTTCTCCTTGACAAAAATCTTGTGAAACCAGTTTCTGGGCAATATAATACACTGAAAGGGAAGAAACTGAAATCGTTAAAGATGGTCTATTTCTTGGCTCACTAATCAATCAAAACTGAGACTGCAACCGAGAAATCAGAAGGAGATTGAGAATGGGAAGGGCAGCTATTAAGGAATTAGAAAAAATCATTACATGTAAGAATATATCACTAGTGACCAAGATCAAGGTAATTCATACTATGGTAATCCCCATTACTATGTATGGACGTGAAAGTTGGACAGTAGGGAAAGATGACAGAAAGAAAATTTATCCATTTGAAATGGGGAGTTAAGGAGAGTTTTAGGAGTACTATGGATCACCAAAAATGAGTGGATTCAAGATCAAATCCAACCTGAACACTCCCTAAAGGTTAAAATGACCAAACTGAGGGTATCACACTTTGGTCACATCTTGAGAAGATGAGACTCACTGGAAAAGGCAGTAATACTAGGAAAAGTTGGAGGCAGTGGAAAAGAGAAAGACACAATATGGGATATATTGACTCAATAAAAGAAGCCATGACCCTAAGTTTGCAAGACCTGAGCAAAGCTGTTATTGACAGGAACTTTTGGGGGTCATTAATTCATAGGGTCAGAGCAACATAATATATATGCAGGAAAATACTAGGTGCTAAAGATCATGAACTGTGCTAAGCCCATTCATGTTTCCATTTGTGCGTTACTGGACAAAAGCTACTGGGGTTGTATCCCATGACTTCATTTCACTGATGGTGGAGCTTTCCTCCAGCAGAAGGCATTCATGATACCAAAGGAAATCCATGGAAATGATTCATGGGATCCAGACCTGTGCAACCTGACATTTTTGTATTTGTTAGCAATTTAGAATCTATTCAAAATGAAAGCAAATTATTATTCTGATTCCTGTTCTAAGCAATCATTACAGTAGAAGTGGCTCAACCTTTCTCATGTCCCTAGCACAGCTTTAACTGCAATTTTAAGAACTAAATTTTCCATGAAGACTCTGGCTATTAAAATATTTTTAAGGATATGACTGGAATATTATATTTCAGCCTAGGGAACAAAGTGGAAAATTTGAAAAGAGACAACACAGGCATTAAAAAAAGGGAGGGGGTGTTGGGGGTTGGTTCTATATTATTTATGTGCTGCCAAATATTAAGCATCCTGTAATCACAGGAGAAGTTTCAAAGAGCTATTGAGATATGTAAGCTAATAAAATGTGGTTTTGCTTTCAGTCACAGATTATCACATATCCCTTAGAAAATAATTTTATTGGAGCAGAACTAGGTTGAAAGTGGAAGTCTGAAGGTGCAATGGGGATATTAAAATGGTTTTTTATATAAGCCTGTAAAACTTACGTCTTTGGCTGCTTTAAATGTATCCTCAACTCAAAGAATGATTTTCAAAGTATGACATTTATACTTGGTCCTTTGGACCAAACTCCAAACTCTTCACTCCAAACACTTGGGCATGGTGCCATAGCTGTGCTTTCTTTACAAATCAGTTCAACTTCTTTAGAATTTGAGCATTGCCAAGTACAACTGCAGATCCTGCCCCCCTTAAATAACAACCTCCCCACATTGCTGCTTCTGAAATCCATATAAATGCAAAAAAGTAGCTTTCTCTTTGGCTGCTGTTCACAACATAATCCAAAAGGTCTAAAGAATATGCAGAGTAAGTTGTAAGGTTCTCTGGACTCTACCTGGATATTCTTTCTGAAATATTTTCCTAAGAATACTTTTTAAGAACACAACATTAAAAAAAAAGATTAATGTGTTTTCCAGAGAAGGAACAACTTTATATTTAAAAAACACTTCGGACCACAAAATAATTATTCAAAACCACAGGCATGCACTCAGAAAGGCAACTGCTACTCAATCTGTCCTTTATGTCAGTACTTAAGTATCTTCAGCAGCTGGTTTCTAATAGCTTGCCCTAAGTGTTGCCAAACAAGAATCATGGCACAGAGGATCAGGTGCTAATTCCCAGTAGCTGCAGCCAGGGCCAAGGGTCCAACTGCTTGTCCCATCATAACACAATCCATCAGCACTGCTGAACCAACACTGTTCTCTGGATTCTAGGCAGAGCAGTGATAGGGAGTGCCTGCAGTACTGTTATTCTGCCCTGGCTTCAAGAAGCTCAGGAGCAATGTACACAGAACAAGAAAAAGGCTACTAACAGTATCAGACCTTCTTTATTATATAAAATATGAGGATGAAAGCGAGGATTCTCCAGCAGCAGCAGCCTCTTTATGACCTTGGCTCCCTAGAAAAGCTTGGCAGGCTGGCTCTGTTTTTTAACATTTAAAAACCTGTTGAAGACTTTTACATTATGATTTCAGCAGGCATTATTAGAGGGTGAAGGTTCTGCATCCTAGGCTGGGCAACGATAGGGAGTTGTTTTATTTGTTCATTCAGTACTTTTAAAGGCATTAAGAGTTTAATTGTTAATATTCATAATGTATTTGATGATGCTGTGAGTTACTGCAACAGTTCTGCAGAACAACGTAGTATGCTAACAATACCATCAATAGACACTGGCTTCATATTAAAGAAAGGGGCTGGTAGTTTCCCTGGCAAAGATATTCAGCTTCCTGACTGCCTCCAGTGCCAAAAGAAAGGATGCTGCTGTAGCTCCAAGAACATAAGCTATCCCTTGCCATGATGGAAATATGCTTAACATGGCAACAAAGACATGGGCTAACATGGTAAGTAAGGCCCCTTCTGCACTCACCATCTGCCGCGTGGCTCTCTGCTTCACAGTAGGGTCTCTTTGTATTTCCTCCTTTAGGCATGAGGAGGTGACCTGCTACTTCTCCTGAACTGAGCTACCATTTTTCCTGGCCCCTTGTTTCCAAGTTGAAAAGTTGTTCACCACTTCTTTTCTTTTTAGATACTATTTCAATGATCTGTTGCCCACAAGTCTTAATTTTTTTATATAAAGGAAGCTCACTGATCCCTTAGAAATGGCAAGGCATGTCAGAACAGAAAAGCTGAGTGGAGCAAAATCCACACTGGCGTGCTCTGCTTTCCCTGTGCAGGCAGGGTAAAAACTGAGCTTCCCCTGTTCCTGGAAACTGTGGGGCTTCTCTGATCTGAGACATGGGGAAAATTGAGACGTGCGAAATTGAGAATCTGGTCTGAAGGTAATGTTCACTTGATCACATGCACAAATGCCCTAATACAGTAAAAATCTTAATCTTTAAAATGCCAAGCATCTTTTAAAAAAGCTGTACAATGTGTTTTCTTGTCTCTTTTTACTTACTTGAGATCCCTGCTCTCCTTTTGGTCCTGCTTCACCACGTTCGCCTGGCTCACCCTTTGGATTAAAGAAAATCCATTAAAAATGGGTGAAAATGAGAGGTTGTCCCTAGTAACAAATATAGAAGTACAAGTATATTATTTTAAAACAAAAATAATGAAGACAGCACACTTACTGGTGGTCCTTGTTGTCCAATAGCACCTCTGTGTCCTGGAAGTCCTGGGTGACCCTAGATATAGGAGCACAATATATTACTGGGCAGGCAAATTATGTTATGAGTTTGTAGTGGACAGGTTCAGCCCACAGAAATAACATATTCAGTAGCCACGACCACCTATGAGCCAAACCTCAGATTTGTTAAGACTATTTGCCATCTACCTTGAACAGCTTTGTGGCTGAACAGGAGCTGTGGTGGTTGAGTTTCAACTTCTTCTGCCTTGCAATATGCTTTTGCATCCATGCAGTAAATGAAATCATTTCTTTCCCAGGATCATAATTGGGTGGGGGACACTAGGATATGACAAAGGGCATACTACAGCTCCAATAGGATTGTTTGAAAATATGTATGTGTGAAATTACCTTGACTTAAATTACCTCGGAATTAAATGAATACCAAGTGGTTAAAATTGTTTAAAAATACAATGTTTATACTAATTGGCTGACTGATTTATTCACTTCATTCATGTGATTGGCTATTGAGTGGGAAGCAGGGAAGATTGTGTGTGGATGAACAGGAAAACTAGGACTTTGATCATGTGTCCTACACATGCATACAGTATGGCCAGTTTCACTATATTGTATTCGATGAATATATGAAAAGTCATCCAACAGAGTCAAATTGTTCCAGATCACCAACTAATTCAGCTCATATTATGCTCAGTGGTCACAAGCCAATAATTCAGTGAGCTCTGCAGGGGCATCTGAGCAAATCCAGTTTGCCCAATTATGCGCCTTTTTTTTTTTGCAGCTACCATCCTCACATCCAATTGCTGCCGCTACCTCCAATTTTTTAAAAGCACATACTAAAAAAAAGTTTGATTATTTTTTAATTGAGACTTTTGGGATTCCTTCAGTGATTCCTCCTTCCTGCCCTATACTTCAAGTGTTGTTTTTATGCATGTTTTTTATCATCATCATCATCATCATCATCATCATCATCATCATCATCATCATCATCATCATCATCAAGTTTTGTATACTGCCCTCCCCCGGATGGCTCTGTGCGGTGCACAACATATTAATATATATAAGTAGAGCACAGTTTAAAACATAGCAAAATACAACTATAACAACATATATATGGCTCTATTAGGATTAAACAATTAAACACAGAGGTGGGATCCAGCAGGTTCTCACCAGTTCCCGAGAGTGGGTTACTAATTATTTGTGTGTGCTGAGAGGGGGTTACTAATTGGGTCTGCTTTTCTGTAAAAAATTCCATTAGGTCCAAAAATCATAAAGTCCTGTTGTTTCTTATGTGGCTGGTTAGCAAAGGTAGAAAACGGGATAATTCTCCCTATTGAGCTGTTTTAAAAACATGTTTTAGAAATATGGTAAAGTTCCTTGTTTAAGGAAAGTATCCTTCTTTTGATTTCTAGAAACAAAATTAAGTATTTGAAAGTATTAAGTATTTGACAGGCAGTCAATTAGAGGAGAAGTAGTTGTTTCTGTTGGCAGTAGACGATAGGACTTGCTATAATGGGTTTAAATTATGGACAGAAAGATACCAGCTCGAAATTAGGAACTTTTTTTTACAGTAAGAGTTTTTTACAGTAACAGAGAAATTATTAATGCCCCGCCCCCGGAATGCCCGGCCACGCCCCCGCCGTACCCCGCCCAGCCCCATTGGCGCTACGCCACTGTTTGAATCCCACCACCATGGGAACCTGTTACTAACATTTTTGGATCCCACCACTGATTAAAACCCCTCTTAAAACACAGCATTCCAATATACAATATCTTGTCTGACAGCGAAAACCCTCCCAAGAGGGCAGTAGGTCCCTCAGATGTTATGGGACCATCAGAAGGGGGACCATCAAAAAGGGGGGGGGGTATTTATTGCCCTAACATTACTGTGTATTTATTGCCCCAACCTGGATAACTCAGGCTAGCCTGATCTTGTCAGATCTCAGAAGCTTAGAACCTTAGTTGGTACTTGAATGAGAGAACATCAAGGAAATTATTATGCAAAAGCAAGCGATGACAAACCACCTATGAACATTTCTTGTCTGATAAACCCTATGGGATTGCCATAAGTTGGCAGTGACTTGATAGCCAAAAAACCCCAAACTGTAATGTATGTATGTTTTATCTTCATTAAAAGAATTGTAATGATGTGTTTTATTTGATTTTAATCATTTATAAGACGTATTTTTATTATGCACGTTTTCTACCTGTTGGTAATTTTAGTACCCTTGGTAACTTTGATCAAGGCAGAAAGGAGGGGTACATATTTTGCAAGCAAATAAATAACAAAACAGACTATCACAGAGCATAAATACTGAAGCAAAAACCAAAGTATGTTTTACCTCATATCCTACATCACCAGGCTCTCCTCTCTCTCCACGTTCACCAATAGGACCCTAAAAAGTTAAAAAGAGGCCTGATTGTTTAAATTTTCATTTGAAATATACAGACAAATTGAAGGGGGGAATACAAATTCAAATGAAATAACTCAAAAAAGGGAAGGAAACAAGGGATGCTTTCAAAATTCTATATGTGAACCATTTACAGAATTTAACTCACATGTAATTTTGTAATCAGCTCCAAGTGGTAAATGATTAATGTATTTATAACCACAGTACATGAACTCCTGTCTAAAATTCAATTTCAATTTGAATGTCACAGCTTAAAAACAAATAAATGAATAGGTTGTTTGCACAGAATGTGGTGGAAAAGTCAAATAAATTTAGTAGTGCATTGTCGAAGAATGTCATGGCCTGAATCAACTGGCTGTTGTGGTCTGCATCTGCATCTTTTACCTGCATCTATGGCTTGTATCTTCAGAGCCATGTGACTGAAAATGCAGTTGCAAATATGACTGCAAATGTGATTGCAATTGCTACTGCAACTGAACTCTATCAGGACACATGCAAATGCACCTCACCCTTGCTCCCATCTGTAAGATGGACAAAACATATACCTCACCACACAATCACGCCACACTATCCCACAGAGTGAAACACATCTTACCATGACATGCCTCTGAGGATGCCATCATAGATGCAGGTGAAATGTTAGGACCAAAATATACAAGACCACAGCTCCACAGCCCAGAAAACCCACAAGAGCCAGCAAATTTAACAGTACTTTGCATTATGCAGTGTCATACACCCCAGTCCAGAGGGGCAGGGGAATCTGCCAATGGAGGTGGCGCAGGGGTGCGCTGGAGGATTTGGCCTTCCCGGGGCACTTTCCCCAGTGGAGGGACAAATCCATCAGTGGGCAGCTGTTGCAGCCCTCCGCAGCAGCCAGACATGGTGCAGAGCATTGCGTCAACACTCCTGCACCCTTCTGCCACTGCTGGGGAAATGGGGGTGCTTCAGAGGTGTGAATAGGTGTGTAGCTGACATTAGTCAACTTCCCACCAGCCTTTCTCTGCCAGAAAGCCAGCACTGGGGGCTTGGGCTTACATAAGAACAAGCCTGCTGGATCAGACCAGAGTCCATCTAATCCAGCACTCGGCTACTCGCAGTGGCCCACCAGGTGCCTTTGGGAGCTCACATGCAGGATGTGAAAGCAATGGCCTTCTGCTGCTGCTGCTCCTGAGCACCTGGTCTGCTAAGGCATTTGCAATCTGAGATCAAGGAGGATCAAGATTGGTAACCATAGATCAATTTCTTCTCCATAAATCCGTCCAAGCCCTTTTTAAAGCTATTTAGGTTAGTGGCCATCACCATCTCCTGTGGCAACATATTCAAACACTAATCACACGTTGTGTGAGGAAATGTTTCCTTTTATTAGTCCTAATTCTTCCCCCCAGCATTTTCAATGAATGCCCCCTGGTTCTACTATTGTGAGAAAGAGAAAAAATTTCTCTCTGTCAACATTTTCTATCCCATGCATAATTTTATAGACTTCAATCATATCTCCCCTCAGGCGTCTCCTCTCCAAACTAGAGTCCCAAACACTGCAGCCTCTCCTCAAAAGGAAGGTGCTCCAATCCATCCTTTTGGTGTGGTGTAGGCCCGTAGAGCCCAATGACTTCTCAGCAGTAGGCTTTTTTATTTTTTGCCTCCCCGCACTGCTGAAAAACCCTCTTGGAGGTGGCGGGGTGGTGCTAAAGCAGTGCTACATCTCACTGCTAGAGGCTCTGGATTGGGCTGCCCCACAGATATTACTTCATTGTTCCTGTCAATTGTACTGTTGTTTTCATATTTCAGTTGAAAAGTTAATTCTGAGAATCCTACCTTATCCTAGCCATCTAACAGGGCAAGATTCACTCTAGTTAGGTCAAGTAACATTTTATATGTTTTTAGAACATTGTTGTTTACTGTATAATACATTTAATTGAATTGTGCATTTTTGCTACTGGTGTTCTGGTCGTTGACCGTAAATAAATGATTTGGATTTACATGTTATTGTTTTATATTGCTGTAAATCACCCCGAGCCCACTTGGCAGGGGAGAGTGGGATAAAAATTGAACAATTAAAAATGAATAAATAAATAAACACACAAGAGGTACAATCTGCACCAGGAAGTTCTTTGGTTCGTAACTTACACACTTGACCAGTTTACTGGTGAGTGGTCTGGTAGATTTTGATCCTGGAATTTCTCCTCCTTCTATGTCTGGCATCCTCAGAGGCATGTAATGGTAAGATGCGTTTCTCTCTGTGGCACAGTGTGAAGTGACTGTGTGGTAGGGTATATGTTTTGTCTACCTCACAGGTGGGAGTCGGGGTGAGCAGCATTTATTATTTTAATTGTGATCTCCAGGATCATCTGAAAATGCCACAGGGATCACTGGACAAACCAAACCCATTGGCCTAGAATAATTTCTTTGACAGGAAATACACAAAGAATACCCACACAGTGGGAAAGTGAAATTTGTGCAAGTTCAAACATATCTTAGTATTTCAAAATAACTATACTGGTTCCACATTTTTAAAATACAATGTAATGATAATGTCTGGAGGCAACTAGAGATTTTTGGAGAATGCCATTTATTGCTTCCTGTTTGGAATCACTTATATAGTTTTCTGGATAAAGAAAGACCTACTGGTTCACCTATGGTCCCAGGTGGTCCCAGAGCTGTGCTGTCTTCACCAGGGTAACCCTATAATAAAGATAAATAATTTATTAGATGTTACATTTGAGTGAGTCTTTAGTAAACTGACTATGACAAAAAGTTATATTAGATATCCAATATTAAATGCAGACCTTTAGTAATTTATACATTTATGCCATGTTAGTAAATATATAAACACAAACTAACTAGTTGTTTCCCCATTATGATGTTTTTGTGGTACTGGAGAATTTCTTTTACCTCAATCAAATGCAAGGAGAACAGTACAGTGCTGAGCAGCCTCCAAAATCAACAGGTTGCTAGCAGAGCAGACAGGCATTGAGAATATGATTGCTGCTCATCACCCTTCTTTCTTTTCTGAGTAGCAAGAGAAGGTGGAGATGGGAGGGAGGACCCAGAAAGAGGGAGAAGCAGGAGGGCAAGGTTGAGGTGGGAACAAATGGGGAAAGAGAAAAAAGATGAAGGGAGGTGTAGAAGGAGAGATACAAGAAGGAGACAGCAAGAGGAGGGGAGTGTAAAAAGGAGGCTGGAACAGTTCTCACAAATCATGAGCTGGAGAAGAAAGCAGGGACTGATAATGCAGTTTCACTGCAAGATTCTTGCAGATCCATGCTAGTAACTTTCTGTTTTGAAAAACTGCTTACATAATGCTTCACAAATATTGCAAGTATAATCTTAAAGGGCAAGGAGTAAATGAGTGACAGAACACAAGTTTTGTTTGCAGAAGACTGTAAAAGAAAAAGATTGAAAAGACCTCTTTCTTCCTGAGTCTCTGGAGAGCCACTGCCAATCAAAACAGAAAATCCTAAGCTAGATGGCCCAAAATGATGACTTGCAATATGCCAAACCAAAATACAGTAATCATAAGCAATCACATGAGTTAATGAACCGTTAGTGGATCTATGACAGAACTAAGCTTTAGATTTGAGCTACTGCAAACTCAAATTTATCTTTTCATTTACCTAGTTTATGAATGTATCTTCACAGAAGGATGTACCAGTAACTGATGGTAATAATTTCTACTACAATATTTGTCATAAAAACACATGCAATTCCAGCCTTCATACCTTCTCTCCTTTGGGTCCTGGAGGGCCAGATGCTCCTGGTTGACCCTGATGACCCTAAGATAAAGAACAACTAAATGTAAAGTCAGCATTTCCTGGCCATTAATCCAACAATCCTCTCTCTCTTTCTCATGTTCATACACAGAGTCTGTGTGTCAGGTGACAGACGGAGATGCAAGGATATATAAAATGATCAAGAAAGAAAGCAGGTTTGCACTTATCTACCACTGTAGTCACCTGTACAGTCATGCATGGGGATTGTGTATATACAAGACTACCATGGGGAAGTTTTAGAAGCTGAAAACGCCTGAGGGAATTTCATTCCCCTCCCCCATGCTACTTCCCACATTTTGCAGCATGATTTAGGGCAGTGGTGGCGAACCTTTGGCACTCCAGATGTTATGGACTACAATTCCCATCAGCCCCTGCCAGCATGGCCAATTGGCCATACTGGCAGGGACTGATGGGAATTGTAGTCCATAACATCTGGAGTGCCAAAAGTTCACCACCACGGATATAGGGAGTAGAGAGCCCTTCCTTCACTTCCTCCCTGCCATTGCCAGAGTGAGGTAGAGTTGCTGGATTTAATTAAGAGCTCACCGTGAGGCAGGAGAGGAGGATGCGTAACTGCAGAGGTGATCACTTGATGAACAAAAGTTACAGATCTTTAGAGCAGTGGACTGTACATTTGGAGAGCTGGATTTGATTCCTCACTCCTCCACATGAAGTCTGCTAGGTGACATTGGACCAGTCACAGTTCTCTCAGAACTCTCTCAGCTCCACCTACCTCACAAAGTGTTTGCTGTAGGGAGGGGAAGGGAAGCCAATTGTAAGCACTTTGGGGCTCCTTAAAGGTAGAGAAAAGTGGGTATAAAAACCTACTCTTCTTCATCTGGAAATATATTGCAGTGACACCTTCTTCCTCATGTTGGGGCCTAGTATGGAGATGAATAGGTTACCGTACTATTTTTTTTGAAGGGTTTCATTCTGTCAAGGTAGAAAAGAAGTGTTCTGTGGCAAGTCTAAGGAGTGAAAGGCTTGTTCTTTGTCGTTCTGTGGTTGTGAATATAACGATGGTAGGGGTGGACTATAGTGCAAAGCAGGGATGTAGGTATAGATGTTTTATGGGGGGGCTCGGGGGTAGGGCCACACCCCCACCTGCCCCTGGGGCATGGCCATGCCACCCCAAGCCTCGCCCCTGGCCTAGCGCTTATAAAAGCAACTCTCCAAGGCCGGGGATGGCAGACTTCCCTGCCCTGCCCTGCCCCCCACCAGCTGGGCTCCCAGTTCTTTCTGCCCTCCCCTCTGGGCAGAGGCATAGACGGAAAATGGAGCCCGGTGCAAAATCTGAGTTTTGCGCCCCCTCCCCCTCAGGGCAGCCGCTGTGATGCTGGAATCCACCTCCAAACAGCATCACTTTCAATGGTGTTTAAACTAGAGAGCCCAAATTCTCCTTTTAAATCCACCTTAAAGGGAGAATCTGGGGTCTCTAGTTAAACAACATTGGAAGTGATGCTGTTTTGGGGTGGATTATCCCCCACCCTGAAACAACATCACTTTCAATGTGGCGTAGTGGTTAAGAGCAGGTGCATTCTAATCTGGAGGATCCGGGTTTGATTCCCTCCTCTGCCACTTGAGCTGTGGAGGCTTATCTGGGGAATTCAGATTAGCCTGTACATTCCAACACATGTCAGCTGGGGCTAGTCACAGCTTTTCGGAGCTCTCTCAGCCCCACCCACCTCACAGGGTGTTTGTTGTGAGGGAGGAAGGGCAAAGAGATTGTAAGCTCCTTTGAGTCTCCTACAGGAGAGAAAGGGGGGATATAAATCCAAACTCTTCTTCTTCTTCTAAACTGAGGACCTCAGATTCTCCCTTTAAATCCATGCCGAAGGGGGTGGATTTAAAAGGAGAATCTGGGGAAATTTGGGGGGTGTCTGCTGTCAGGGGTGCAATTGCTAAGCTAGCAGCACCAAAATTTTAGGGTATCTTTAGGAGACTCTCCTAATGATACCACCCAGGTTTGGTGAAGTTTGGTTCAGGGGGTCCAAAGTTATGGACCCTCAAAGGTGTAGGACCCCCATCTCCTATTAGCTCCCATTGGAAACAATGGGGGATGGGGCACCCCTTTGGGAGTCCATAGCTTTGCACCCCCTGGACCAAACTTCACAAAACCTGGGTGGTATCAGTAAGAGACTCTCCTGACGATATCTGCCAGGTTTGGTGAAGTTTGGTTCAGGGGGTCCAAAGTTATGGACCCTCAAACGTGTATCCTCCATCTTCTATTGGCTCCCATTGGAAACAATGGAGGATGGGGGAACCCCCTTTGGGAGTCTATAACATTGGACCCCCTGAACCAAACCTCAGCAAACCCGGGTAGTATCATCAGGAGAGTCTCCCAAACAATCCCTCAAAGTTTGGTGCTGCTAGCCCAAACAATGCGCCCCCTGCAGGCCAAAAACCAAAAAACCACAAAAAATGTTTTAAAAACCCACAAAGGGAGGGGCGGAGCTTCGGACTTGAATGGGGGGGTTTGAACCAGAGGAACCCCCCCCCTTACCTACGTCCTTGGTGCAAAGGCCTACTCTAGTTTTGAATAGTTTCAGAAAGGGGACTGGTCGTGTTTCAGAACCTGGAATTTGCTGATCCTTTCGGCTGTTGTTATGGCAATCAGGAACAATATTTTCATGGTGAGGAGACAAATGGAGCAAGTTACAATGGGTTCAAATGGGTTTGCCCATGAGCTTTGAAAACACAAGTGACAAGCTCTACTAAAGGACTAGGCAGCGGTGGCGAACCTATGGCACTCCAGATGTTCATGGACTATAATTCCCATCAGCCCCTGCCAGCATGGTCAATTGTAGTCCATGAACATCTGGAGTGCCATAGGTTCATCACCACGGGACTAGGAAATGGGCTGAGTAAACCGATTTAGCAACCAGGTGGATAAGAGTCCTCCTTGGACTAGGTTTAGGAGGTAGTTGAAGACTTCTTAGATGGGACGTGTAACAGGTTCTAAGTTTTGGTCCTTAGCCCATGCACAGAAATGCTTCCATTTGGCAGCATAAGAACACCAGATGGCTGGTTTTTTAGCATTAAGCAGAACTTCTTTTATGGGTTTTATGGCATTGCTGATTACGCATTGCCAGTATTTGGATGTAGGAAGAAGACAGAGTGTAGCTTTATCTGCATTTTTTGTTGGGCACAAAAAGGCTGGGTTCAGTTTTGGAACAGATGGAAGTGAAGATGCTTGAATCCATCTGTTGGTGTTTGAGGAGGGTGTTGAGCTTGTATCTGGATAAAGTCTTTTCCCCAAGTCCTTTTTTAAAGAGAGGAAGCTCTATCGTGCCTTGCTTTGGAAGTCAACTAGTGGTAAATAGAGCAGTCCAAGACATCATGCTCTTCACTGAGATGTAAAAAGCATTTCTCATATTTGTCTACATGGGAGATTTTCTACCCACAGGATATGCAATTTTGAAGAATGCTTTTTGTACCATTTTCCGGGCACTAGGCTTTCTGCATACAGAGCACTGCAGTGGCAGAGAGAGAACTGAGGAAAGGGCACTCTGCTCCCTATTTACTATTCTGGAAAAGGTAGGAGAAGGGGGATGGAATATACTCAGGCATTTTTGAGCTTGAAGAACCTCTTTGCAGTAGGCCTGCATGTACCCATGTATGACTGCACAGGTGCCATAACAATGATCTCCAGTTTCTCATTGTTGCTTTTCATCTAGAGACTTTGATGCATATTCTTCAGATTCTAGAATTACAACCAGATACGGGATGCAATATGTCTATAGGAAGAACTGTATGGATTTATCCACAGTTTGACAATTTTAATACAAGATGCATACATAATGTAAACAGAAAAAATCAGCCAGTTGTATCTGTTTCTTACCCCATAACCTGGAATTCCGGGTTCTCCAGCAGGTCCCATTAAACCTAAATATCCCTGTGTCAGAAACACATTTTAATCACATTTAATTACTTAAACAGTGATTAACGTAACATTTCTAATATGTGGAAATATATAGCATACAATTCAGCCAAAGTTAAGTATTTTTTGATGGAAATATTTTACTTCCGCTTAAATTACTCTCTTCACGTTCATTTTATCCTTACATCTACCTGTGAGGTAGATTAGGCTGAAAGTATGTGACTGGTCAAGGTCATTCAGAAAATCTCTATAATAGATGGGAGTCTTGAATTTGGGTCTCTCAGATCAAAGCTCCAACCACTACATCAGACTAGCTGTTATATACAGTGAAAAATCCTGCTTGAATAACATTGTCTTGATGATTTTACATAACACTAGGAAAGAAGGTGCAAAGTGAACCTCACACAGGAAAGCAGTTTCAAAGTCATGGAGCAATCATGAAAAAGGTCCTATTCTGCATAGCCATATGCTGAACTTCAAAAGGAAGGAGAAAATAAGGTGGGCATTGTACAAATTATCTGATTGGAGAGGTTCATGCTTAAGAAGGTACTATGGCCCCAACATGTTTGAGACGTGTCATTACACATCTGCAGATGACCTCTCCAATAGTTTCATGTAGATGTTGAATGTGTAGGAGGCAAGATGGAACCTTGCAGAATATCAGAAAACAAAGGCCATGGGGCAGAGCAGCAGTCTCCTATTACTACCTCTGGATTTGACCCTTCAAGAAGGAATGTAACCACATGAGCGCATTACCACTGAATGCTGCCTCAACTTGCCTACTGGAGAGTGGGGGAAAAGATCTTCTATTTGGTCTACTAGCTCACTCACACCTCCTTCGGTGAGTAGCTTGTGACATCCCAAATGTGTGCTTGCACAGAAGACAACTGTACAAACAACAGTTACAGGAAAGTATAACACTGTTTTCACCTTTGGTCTTCTGTGAAGTCCCACATTTGGGATTTTACAAGTTGCTCAACAAAGGAAGGTGGGGTGAGCCAGTAAATGGAGGACCACTTAACTGACCAATGAATTGTAACGCAGGTCCCCCCATTGCTGATTCTTGACAAATGTTGATTTCCATAGCATAATGCCAACTGAAGGTGCCAGTCAAGGACATCTCCACTCTGCAGATGTCATCAGTGTGGACACCACAAAGAAAGGCTGCTGGCAGTGGCATAGCACCAACAGGGCAGGCAGGGCGCGATGCCCAGGCACACGGCATGGGGTTCTGGGGCGGGGTGGGTGGCGCAGTGGCATGGACACAGGGCACGTGCATGCCCCAGGCGCAGTTCCCCCTATCTCCGCCCCTGGCTGCTGATGAATGAGTGTCTGGCTGGAATAAGCCTTGATATGGAAGGGACAGGCGACACCAGTGTGTAGATAATACAGTTCAATAGTTTGAACAATCCACTTAGAAAGTGTCTGGGAGGAAGCTATGTTGCCCTTAAGCAGGTGAAACTTGGAAGCAACTTTGGGGAAAAAACTGAGGCTGGGTCTAAGAACAACCTTCTGATAGCACTAAACAGCATACATTAAGAGATAGTAAGAGTAGAAGCCATGTGGTTAGGGGTTCAAATAGTGGTAGCATCAATCTAGAGAACACAAGGAAAAGACTTTGTTGAGGAGCTGGGCAGGCTACAGGCGGGTAGTGGTTATGTAGATACATTAAGAACTATTTTGGTGTAAAATAAAAAAAAATTGTAATGTCATCCACAAAGTCATAGAAGACAGAGATTGTAGGAAGATGAAGGAGCAATGCCTGTCATCTCTGAGACCTTTCTGCAAATGCAGAATAATGCACTTTCAATCTACTTTCACAAGTTACACATTCTCAGCCTTACCTACCTCACAGGGCAGTTGTGAGGATAAAATGGAGAAGAGGAGAATAATGTAAGCAGTTTCGGGTCCCCCTTGTAGCAAAAGGCAGAATATAAATGAAATAAATGAAGAAGATAGGGGGAAGATAGAAGGACGATTGTTGGGTGAATATAAGGGAGGAAGTTGGGAAAGATGAGGACGAGATATGCAAGAAGAAATAGTGTGGGGACGGCATATAGGATTAAGCAAGGTGCCCCCTGCAAGTCCCTGAAGAGGTCCATGAACAGCACAAACTTCATTTGTTATCTCTGCACATTCATAGCTAGGATCTGGGTTTACTCTGTGTAATGAAACAATAAGTGATGAATATCTTCTGTGTACAAGCTGGAAAATGTGTCAATCAGGGAGAACTGGACAATCTTATAACTATCCAGGATCTTTCGTGAATGTAGCATTTAAAAACATCTAATCTAGACCTCTCTCTTTTTGTGCTTGAAACTTTATACATAAGACTTCTTAGTATAAATTAATATTGTACGAACCAATGGACCTCTTGTTCCTCTTGAACCCTTTGGACCAATTTCTCCAATATGGCCATGATCACCTGTGACTCCAGTCTCTCCTGGAGGACCAAGTTGACCCTTTTCCCCCTATTTGAAAATGGGGCAGGGAGAAAGCAATAGAATAACATCAAACTATTATGCAAAAAGAACATAAAACCCATATAGATCCAATGTTAAAAAAGAAGTCATTTTCAGTTATAAAAAGAAGTCACTTTCAGAATAAATTTCAGCAGAAGTATGAAGATCTACCTTTTTGCCTAGACGGCCCCTTTGACCGGGACTTCCTGGAGCTCCTTCAGGACCCTGCAGTATTTATCATGAGAGAAAATAGAAAATATGTTTAAATTGTAGTACAAACTGCATAATCTTAGCAGAACCTTTTAAGATTACAAATGGGGTTGTGGGAAACTCTTGTTAAGTTAATTTTTGAAGAAGGTAGCATGACAACTCTATGTTGTAACACAGTGATGTCATCTTTACAATGATTTTATCAAGCAAGTGGAAATGCAACAAACCTTAACATGTCTGGGCAGAAAACAACAGCTGAAGACTAAAATATATTTTGTGCTGAAGCCAAACATTTCATCTAGCTACATATGGTACTCAAGTCCCAGAAGACTGAAGCAGGATATTTAGAATCCAGGCCAGAACATGCTCTCTTATGAACTGAAAGTAGACATGTTTGTATTCCTTTAGCCCTTCATGGCAGGTTTAGGTAAGCGAGACAGCAACTGAAGGAGAAACATATCTGGCATTTGTCTTGCCAAGAGAGCAATGCAGGCCATATGAAAATTTCCCCACAACTAGTAAATTGGGAAAGGAGAACAAGTCTGATACTACTTGGAGAATTTCCCCTTCATGGACAGCAGGCTGCCCCCACATTTAAAGACAATGTTAACATGACATCATGCTCATTTTGATCATGACTCATACAGTTTTATATAAACCAAATTAAAAATAAACCCACTGATTTGGTTCAAAGGAGATTCTTCATAGTGGCTATGGAGGAGCATCTGCGTGAATACTCCCTCCATTGTTTGTGTAGTAGGGAGAGGGTTGAACCTAAGCTCTGCTTTGGAAAAGGAGTGGTATAATGTGCTACAGTGTGCTACTTCCCCCTTTTAGTCCTTTAAAAGGATTTTTTTTGCTTTCCCAGCCAAGCTGTGTTGAACCACTATTTTATGACTCATTTGGGAAAGGGGAAAGTTAAGGGGAAAGGGGGACTTTCCGGGGCCCAGAGGGATTAATGTTTGATCAGTGAAACAGCAGTCACACCAGGCCCCTGTGCCCCAGAAAGCCTCCTTTGCAGATGCAACAGGCATGAGTAGCAACAGCAGGGAGGGTGGCAACAGGGGAGTATGGATGCTATTCCTGCTCCGCAGAAGGGAGCTGCCAAAGGGGGGGAAAGTTTTCCACCCCTGTGTGGAAGCAGCCCAGGATGGATTCAGAGTAAAAATTGGAGTGCCACCACATCTTCAATAAATAGCACTTCAGTTATGTTAAATACTTCAGTTAACTGTTAAATGGTCACCTTCACTAATCCATTCCAGTGTCTCTTAAAAGACTATGGAAGTCAGTCAGTGTCTTGAACTTGATAAGGTTAGTTCTTCCTTTTCTATATTGTGGTAAAGCTCCCTCCTATCAAATAGCATATTGGAAACAGCTTGCAGTGGTAAGCCACTCTCCAAAATCCATGATAAACTCACATCACTCCTTATATACATCAATGTACAAAAATATTTCAGGGTGGAAGAACTGTGCCAGCCAGTCATTGGGTTGTTCTGCCTGTTCCATTGAAATTTCCAGCAGGAAATCTTACATCACCAAGAAACCATGCAGTTTAAACCTGGAGGTCCAGCACTGGGCCCAGATGTGATTACTACTACCATCCTTCCTTAATCAACCTTTAAAATTTCAGACAGTAAGATTCAATCTCTGTTTAAGATCACATATACATTTTTGTGTACACTTAGTGAATGATCCCATTTCATGATACAGTTTGATTCCCCCAGGGTAAGCTTTTTACAGCCATATAAAATTGTAATTAGGGATAGAAGGAAGCTGTTGATGATCATTTTCTGGAAACAAATGCTGTAGCCAAAGTATAAAAAGATTTCAGCAGACAATGTTTTCATAAACAACTAACTTCCAGATTAGATGTTAATTGATTCATAACAAAAACACTGTTGATATATTTGGTGAGTGAGAAAATAAACAGAATAAAACGCATTGCAGCTGATTAAATGTTGTTTTCTTTCTTTTTCTTTTGAATGCAATGTGCTATGAAGACAAACATCACAGAACATGCCATGGTAAGATACTCCATGCATCTGTCTTAATGTTTAGGGACTGTATGATACAAAAGATAAAGGCCAGGAACAGAGAGTTGGTAATTATAAAGTGTTCTAAATATGCTATTTTGTTAAATGTTCTGAATATCTAGAAATAGTGAATAACTGAGGCAATGCACTGAGGAGAATGGACCCATTCTTTGAATCCCGTGTGACTTAATAAGTTGTTGTTCATATAAAAATACCCAACATGCTGCTATGGTGAAGCAACCTCAAAATTTGTTAATAGTACTTCCATCTTCTCCTATGCTTAAGCAACCACTTTCCAAATAATGGGGAGCAAGCAAAAGGGAGATAATGATGTCACAAGTAAAAGGAAACAAATTGAAGAGGGCAAAAACCAGGGTTGCATTTACCTGTAACTTGTTCATCAAGTTGTCTTTTGGGCAGATACATCTTTGGATTGCCACTTGGCAGGCCTGTTGTGGAGAGATTTATTTCTAAGCTTCTAAGCTCCTAAGGTTCATTTATAAATCTTCTAAGGGGTGGCCCTCCCCATCAGAGCCTTTGCAATGTGCTTTCCTGCTGAAATGGTGACCTCAGTTCTGTCTGAACTACCATAGCAAGAAAAACCAGAGAACTCCCAACAGGACATGTGGGAAAAAAATTGTGCCTGCATAGAAAGCAACTCAATAAACAACAGTTACAGTTAAATGCAACCCTGTATTCAGCTTTGGTCTTCTGTGAAGTCTCACATTGGGATTCTTCCAAGCTTATCTTATAAGGAGGTGAGGTGGTGTTCTCACCTGTTTGGTTATTGGAACAGAGATTGGAGAACAGCTTTACCCAGTTCTGCTTCCTTTCTAACTTGCAGGTCCAGAGCATAATGTTTTACAAAGTTGTCAGTGGAGGACCATGTGGCGGATCTGCAGATCTCCAGGACAGAAACACCACTAAGGAAAACAGAGGAAGAGGATTGTGCTCTGCTCGAGCAGGTATGAATGCGAAGGTGAAAGGACAACTGTGCTTGTTCATAACACAGTTTTATTGCTGTAACAATTCATCTAGATAAGGACTGAAAGACAGAATTGCACTTACCCTGTAGCTGATGTTCATCGAATGTCTTCTGTGCAGGCACATATTGGGACTATGCATGTGCAGGCCTGCCTAAGACTTTTCTAGCTTTTAAATTCTAGGGGGTAGCTAGACTGTTTGCAATTTAGTGCCCTATCCCTCAGTTCCCCGGATCCGCCACAAGTGTCTGACCACCTCAAACAGAGAGTTTGCCCCCCTCAAACAGAGAGTTTGCCATGGGGCAACAGGGAGGGATGTGTGCCTGCACAGAAAACACTCCATGAACATCAGTTACAGTAAGTGCAACCCTGTCTTAATCATCAGTCTTCTGTGCAGTTCCACACTTGGATTCTAGAAAGCTAACTACCAGGTGGTGGGAACAGATCTATGATGGACCACATTGAAACATAGTTTTGCAGAACTGCCTTTCCTACTGATGCCTCCTTTCTTGCATCCAGGTCCAAGGCGTAATGCTTGACAAACATGTCTGCTGAAGACCAGGATGCAGCTCTGCAGATGTCTGGGATAGGAACTCCATCTAAAAAAGCTGCAGAAGAAGCTTGTGGATACCCTTGTAGAATAAGCACACACTCTGAGCAGACTCTCAACATCTGAGATTGTGTAACACATCTTTATTGTGTAAACAATCCAGTGAGACAGTTGTGTAATGATACTCTCCTCCATTTGCCTGATCCAAAAAAAGCAATAAACAATGACCTATCTTGTCTAAACTCTCTTGTCCTGTCCAAGAAAAACAATAATGCCCTCCTGACATCAAGACTGAGGGGGACTTCACTGGAACTGATTTCTTTCGAATCAGAGACACTTTCGAGGGCTGCTTTCTCACAACGCCCTATCACAGTGAGCCTTGAGCATCATTTTTGGCACATTCTATAAGCAGCCACTGTATGTTCCTCACCCAAACACAGCAGGCAGAGTTCATGCTCATCGAGCACTTCTGGGCCATAATTCCTGCTCAGTTTCAATTACAATGTACTAAAGGTGGGAGATTATGTATCTGAAGTCCAACTTGTTCATGTAAGAATGATGTTTACATAATTTGCCTGAGTGCACAACTGTAATTGGGCATTATTCTCCATGCTATGAGGTGTAGATGCAACATCATGTGGTGAAACTGAGTGCCGCTCCTCAACATATTGGGGGCAGTAGGCAAATAAATGTAATTCCCACTGGGTACCCTGAAAAGTTTGAAAAATCAAATTTGGTAAGGCCAAAAGGGAGCAATTTGAACGGCCTGAGAAGCATGCTTCATCAGCTCCACTACCACTTTAGTTAACAGAGTGAAAGTGAGGGAAATGTGGAACAGAGTCCCCCACCACACAAACTGGAAGGCATGTCCAACTGAATAAGGGTTGTTGCCCACCCTGGAGCAGAAAATGCTGTCCTGTGCAGTGAACAAATCCACTGCCAAGGTACCTTAGAGATCAAAAATCAGTTGGATGTATTCATCTGAGAAAGACCATTTGTGGTTTGAAATACAGACTCTGCTCTGTGTAATTGCCTGTGAGTTGCGAATTATAGCTATATGTATGGCCCTGAGTGAAGCTTGATAGCCTATAGCCCAGTGCCAGGCTTCCATTTATGTAAAACATAGAACATTTGAATGAGGATGTTCTTGCCTTGCAGGAAATCTGATAGGAAGTTGAAAGCATGTCTAATTGCTCTCAGTTCAAGAATGTTAATATGCAATCTCCTCTCTCCTGGTGACCAAATGTCCTGAACAGAGGGATCCTCACAATGATCTCCCCATTCACTCAGGGTTGCATCAGTAGTAAGGACCACACCATGTTGCCTAAGGCCAAAAGGGGAACCAACAGTGGTTGGATTCAAATAATTTAAAAACCGATTCTGGTGGTGGGATTCAAATAATTTAACAACCGGTTGTTTACAGGCAACATTTTAACAATCGGTTCTGCCAAAGTGGTGCGAACCTGCTGAATCCCACCACTGGGTACCAATAAAGATGCTAGTGTCAGTGGACCACCATAACAGCACTCTTATCACCTTTCTAGGTATGGAAAAAGACTGCTGAGGGGAATGAACAATGGGTTTAAATACTGACAGGAACCATAATTGCAGTGATTGCATACATAATTTAGCCATAGGTAAAATGGCCATGGGAGAGGCTATCAAGCACAATAATCTCTGGCTAGAGTGTGATTTTTGATAACAGTGATGTGAGAAATGTAGCAGCAATAACTTCAGTGCAGTGCCCCCAGTCCTGGGGAGGAATCTTTTAACAAATCCAGATTTGCTCCAATAAACTGGATCATCTGGGAAGATGGAATCCAGACTTCTTCTAATAAACTTTGAGTCTTGAACTGTGGCAGTTCTGAAAAATGAGTGTCAAATGGCCAATCAATGTTTCCCTGTAATCTGCCACCAACAGCCAGTCTCATAAAAAAGGGAAAATAGTACAATCCTGAAGGCACAGTAATGCTATGGCAGGGACCATGGGTTTGGTAAACAGTCTGGGGACAGTTGCCAACCCAAACTGTCACATCAAATATTGATAGTCTCTCTCTCTCTCTCTCTCTCTCTCTCTCTCTCTCTCTCTCTCTGTGTGTGTGTGTGTGTGTGTGTGTGTGTGTTAAGTGCCATCAAGTTGCTTCTGACTCATGGAGACCCTATGAATCAATGTCAATGTGGTTTCTGTGAAAATAGGCATCTTGTAGATCAATTACAACAAACCAAATATTATGCTTTAACAAATGTAACACTGAAACCAGGGACACCATTTTGAACTAGGTCAACAAGAAACTTATTGAGACCCCTGTGGACATCAGAACAGGCCCTCCAGGCTGGAGAAGCATCTGGAAATTTCAAACAGCTTGACTGGAAGACATGCCAGTTTGGCTAACAAGGGTGAGGAAATGTTAGTAGGGGCATGGAGCCTGTGTGAGTAAGCTGCACATTTAAAAGGAGACAAAGAGCAGATGAGGAGGAAAGTGGAGATGATAGCAAGAGCTGCTCCACAGCCTGCACATCACTAGGAGTGAAAAGAAACACCTTGGATGAATGAAGCAATTCTGGGCTGTCAGCTATTAGACAGGGGCCTGGTACAGCTGGAAAAACCTTGGGAAGGGCAAAGGAAGATGGCACTGATCACTGAAGGTGACGAAGCTCACCCAGTTTTATTATCTTCACCAGGCCAGGTTACTGGCCCCTTATTTGTCATGCTCCAACCTAATCACAGTGATCCATGCTAAGGTCACCTCTAGATTAGACTATTGCTCTACACTGGGCTGACCTTGAGACTGACTTGGAAACTTCAACTGGTTCAGCTTGCAGTTGCACAGGTCCACACAGGGCCTTTATGACAAGAGCACATTCATCCAGTGCTTCATCAGCTGCACTGGTTACCAGTGGAGTACTGAGTCAGATTCAAGGTTTTGGTTATAACCTTCAAAGGCCTAAGACATCTGGGACCATAGTATCAGCGGGACCAATTCTCTAAGTACATCCCCAAGGGAGCTGTCATGTCCCCACAGAGGCTTTTGTTATTTCCCTATTAAGATTCAGTTTCCCCATAGTTATCATGGTTTTAGTTCATTGTTAAGTCTTCTAAGGGAGGGTATTTTCGTTAGCCCCTGTCCCTTTAAGACATTTCACAATAGGAAGTTTCCTTTCTTTACCCAGCAATCCCCTGTTTTAGTCCTAGCCAGTTAGTCAGAGTGAGGTGCTAAGGGTAGTTGGAGACTGGAATATTCATGACGTCCATATTAGTAGATGGTGGTCCATAGAGCACAAGTCAAGTTTAACAGCAGTTAGAATCAGACAAGGACTAAAAGAACTGAAAGGAAGCAAGACACAGTGGACTTTCTTGAAAGCAGCCAAGAGAAGACATAGTCTACAGCTTCAAACCTGCTCAAGACAAGCAAGTACTCTGATTTAGATAGACCCAAGGGAGGAGTTAGGGTCTTGATTCTCTCCAGTAATAAACCTATTGTTGAACTGTTGAACCTGGCTTGTGTCTCCCCCACTCTGTCCTAGCCAAGTACAGGGCACCAAAAACAGATTCACTGGGGGGGCAGAACAGGAGTGCTTTGCTCCATAGATAACAACTTGTTGGTGATCCCTGGCCTGAAAAAATATCTGGCTGTTCTCAACCAGGGTCAAAGCATTCTTTGCTCTGGCCCCAGTTTGGTAGAATGCTCTGTTGAATGAGAACCAGGGTCTTTGGGACGCACCAACCTAGCCACAGTGATCCTGCTATATGGAGCTATTTTGCCAGGCCTATGGTTGAGGACAGCAATGGCACTCTCCATCATCACTGGACTCCCTTTCCCTAACCTTTATATAACAAATAGAAACTTCAAAATTATTTGTCTTCTTCCTATTGACCCTCTACATGAAAAAGAACGAAACTTGCTCCATTATGGATTTATCTACCTACTTGGATCTGTAATTGTCATTACCACATCATCAACATAATATTTCAGTTTCAGTTTTTTTCTCCATATACTTTTAATCCTCCGATTCTTGAATCTTACCTGATCTTATTGGCAAGTACTTCCAATACAAGATTGAATAGCAGTGGTGATAGTGAGCACTCTTGACATGCTACTTTTTCAATTTTTATTCCTTCAGTTAAAACTCCATTTGCCAAAATCTTATATGTTGTTTGTTATAGATGCTTTGTAGCAGTTCAAGAATCCTGAACCACACATTAAATTATTGAATGTTTTTAACAAGAAAGGCCAAGCTATGTTATCAAATGCTTTCTCTGCATCTAAAAAAAATAAACACTTCCTTTTTCTTCATATATTCCATTGCACTGACTACAAAGCAAATGTTATCCTTCATCTGTCTTTTTGGAACAATCAGTCTACACCACTGTGATAACAGAGGATCATTTCTTTCCTTATGTATCAGTGTCATATAGACGTCTTGCCATGAGGATGGCAACGTTCTCCCCCTGCTAATTCCATTCATGACTTTTTGTAAAGGTAATATTAAATTATCCTCCAAACTTTTGAAATACATTGCTGCTAAGTCCACCTGGGCCGGTGCTTTATCTTTCTTCAATATTTTTTGCTTGTCATATTTCTTAAATTGGAATATTTTGATTCAAGATGTCTCTATGTTCAGATGTGAATTTCTCAGTTGGTATCCCTTTTATAAATTCTTCTATTCTCAATTCTACTGGATTTTTTTATAGAAGTCTGAAAAATAAGATACAAATTGTTCCTGAATTTCCTTCTCCTTTCTTAGCTCTTGTTATTGTTCTTCTTTCAGTTGTCTTTCTCTCTTCAAAAACTCATTTTATTTTGTATTTCTTCTGTCTCCATAATATTTCTTTCAAAATTACTTTGTCAGAAGGATTTTTATATTGCTCTTCCATAGCTTTTAATCTATCTATTATTTTCTTGTTCCATTCTGTCTTTCTTTTGTTTTGCCACAAACAGTATTAAATTAGTATTAATATAACAGACGATATTTCAATAGCAGTGGTATAGGATGCAAGTAAAGCTTTTATGAGAGGAAATTTAATCACATAATGTCACCTTTAGGAATGAAATGCAATCTCCTCTGGTTTTAGGAGTGAACTGTTGACAAGTTTTACAGGCACTGACATTATGTTCTTCATCAAGATATAGGAAACAGAGGTTATGTTCGTCAAAATGAGACATTTTAGTGTCACAACAAGCCCATTTTTAGCTATCTTTCAAACCAAGGAAATACAGAAGAAGAGAAACCCCAATTTAAGTAAGGAAGGGTGAGGTAAAAATTGTTTTAACAAACGAGAAGCAGAGTAAAAGAATTGGTTTGCGAAAATGGACTGTTTGTGGCATAGCCAATGCAGGAAAATCAGAGAAAATTTTACTTCAGCTGTAAGAGATGAAGGGGGGAAAATCCTGCTCTAATGATGCCAAAGAAAGAATTGATAGAGAGGGGTTGCCATCCCTTGGAGCATGTGACCGTTTGGGCGGGAAAATGTATTGCAATGGTTTCAAGCAGGAGGGGAGGGTGTTCCTTGAAGGCTTTAAAGCTTATAAATCAATCTCTCTGCAGCAGGTCTTCTCCATGGCAGTCCCATTGTGGGGCTGCACAGAAGACCAATGTTGAACAGCTGTATTCTGACAGTTTGTTCTTCTACATTTATGTTAATTCAGTTAATTTGGCCAGACTACTTGAAATACAAATTCACACTCAGGTAATCCTCCCCATAATGCTACAGAATCCCTGATACTGTAGTGTGGTCTTTGGCACATTTGAAGCCCAGTCATGTTTCCAGTGAGTACTGGTCTTGAAAACAGTCTGTCAGATTTCATTGTGGGCATCTCAGATTTAAATTCCACGAAGCCATCATTTGACTTTGTTAAAAGACTATAATATAAGATGCAAAACAGTATTGCATTGATTGATGTTTATTAAATTAAACTATCAGGATGTGAACCTTTCTTTCCAACCTATAGCTTACCAATAGGATTAGGTGTGATTTTGGATATTCTACAGTTAATGAAAGTACATGTAAGGTTACACTTCTTGTGTTCCTGCTCCTTTGTAATTCAAAAAAGAAAACTGAACTTGCAAATGGAACCTCTATAATGTGTGCCCTCTGTAGCCCCCTTCAGGAACTAAAGAAAATGAAAGACAATTACAAAGACCTATGAAGTTTTGCACACATACATGATGGTATGCAGTATGATATGGTTCCGTTAACATTTGAGTTTCTATTAATGAATCTGTGCTGCTTGTTGATGTAGCCTCTTGAACTGAGGTCAGCTCTAACTTGGAAGTTGTCTTCCTTGTCAGCTCAACATAGAACCTATATGAAGTGTACAGAGACTATAAAATCATTGAAGAGATCTCTATCAACTAAATCAGAAGTTTCACCAATCTCAACCCAAAAGGGCAAAATATATTGCCACTTCGTGATACCAGGATTACCAAGGTTCTGAAAATACAAGCACTTCTTTTTAATCATTCCAAGCCATTCTGGACACTCACAAATTCTCCACAATCATCCACTGTGTGAGTTCCATTAATATGACTGCAAGCAGAAGTGGTAATAATTGCTTGCTGTGAGCCAGGATCCCATTCCAGTTTAGCTAGCCTGCAACCAACAACTTATTTCACATAAACCGTTTAGCTGTTTGGTCATGACTTTCAATTCATGTATAAACAAATGTTTGTATAATAAATGTGGGATCATTATTCACTTAGTGGATGAAATCCAGACATCTTTCTTCCTCTTCTGTTGGAGGCCATAGTATTTTGATCCTGGGAAAATGCAGTTCCAACCCCTTCCCATTCAGCTACCACAATTGCAATAATGAGTGCATGTAATGGGCACAACCTGGATAGTGTTTAAGCAGCAACTGGTGAATATTAAAGCAATTCCCTCGCCTTGAATGTATTTTGTAGGAAAGTATTTTATTCTTTTAAATTATTTAAACTATTCAAGAACTGCTAATTTGGCATACTTAAAAGCCAAATCAGTGAAGATCTAATGGCCTCATTTTTGTTAAACGGGCAGCATCAGAGAACACTTACCGGAATGCCCCTTATGCCGGGTTGACCTGCAGGACCTGGAGCTCCTGGAATTCCAGGTTCTCCTTTTTCACCATCTTCTCCAGAAAGCCCTTTGTCTCCTACATTTCCCTAAAACAAAGAATAAGCAACCATTATGCAGGAATTTGTTCCTTCTAAATCTCCCTTGTTTTAAGCAGACATAAATACAATAATTCCTAAGTGGCAGGTTGAAACCTGGTAATATGCAACATGACACTAGATATGCTTTTTTGTGTTTTCTGTGTTTGTAATCTTATTGCAAAATGCAAACTACAAAGCAGAATAAATTCAAAATTGGCTCTGATGCTTTCTCCCTACATTAACAATGTTCAAAAATGGGCTCAAGGGCTCTCAACATAGCACATATAAAAAACAAGTGCTGCATTTTCTAGAAGTCCTACAAAGTGAAGTTTCCACAATACTGGGAGGTTAGTTGGAGGAAGCCAATGGCAAATTACCTCTATAAGTCTTTTGCCTTGAAAACCTTATGGAGTTGTCACAAGTTGGCTGTGACTTGACAGAACTTTCTACTACCACAGTACAATATAAGTGATTATGGTTGCATACGTGAAATAAGGACGAAACTAGACATGATGTGGCAGCCATATATGTTCTTTGTTTGCCTGATAGGCAAACTCACATAGGTACTTATTAAATTGGAAGAGGTACATAGACAAGGATAGCTGAACCCTCACACTATTTACAGGAATAAACTGAGCAGGGGGGAACGTGGCAGAGGCACTTGGAGTGTAGAGGTAAGGAAAGATATTGATATTTTTGATCTATTATTAAATCAGATTACATACTGGCTGATTCACACATGTACACAAATGAATAAACAACTAAAACTATCGCAGGCATATAACTGGCCTTCATTATATGTCTGGAAAGAGATTCTGGGAATTGTATCTGGGTACCAGTTTCCTATATTTTGAATGGACAATGAAACACACAACAGGGATCCTGAAAAGGAAGACTTTCTCGTATGGTCACTCTAAGAAATAGCTTCACAGACTAACCTGGTCCTGATTATTTCTGTGAATTAGCAAACAACACTGCAAGCTGAAACACAGTGATTTTTTTTGGACCAAAAGTCTAAAAGAGAACTTTGAGACTTTCAGTGGTATCCACATGGAAGGATCCTGGGGGTAGAGTCTGAACAAAGACAAATGTATCTGATGGATATTACTGATCAAAACCTCACAGTAGTCAATGTTGAAAATAATTTATAGGTAGCTTTAGAATGTATTTTTGTTTAGATCAAATTGCTATCATTCGCATAAGCGTTCCTCAGTTTGCTTTCTTTACATAGGGACATGATCCATTTGAATCCTTCTGCTATTTTGTTACAAATTATAAATGGAAGTTATCATGTCAATTCTAGTAAAGCCAAAAGAAAACACACAATGAAATATATTCTGAAGTATAAAGAAGGATTTATAGCAACAAATCATTTGAGCAGGAATTGTGCTAAGAGGCCCATAATGTATTGAGCTCTTCCTGAGATGCTCCTCACCCTACTGTGCCCTTGCAGTGGAGGTCTCCTCGTGTTTCCTTGCTTGTGCCCCACAGCCTGCTGTGGGGCTTGCCTACCCTGACTTTTGGGTGGACCCATTCCACAATCACAAGATTGCCAGCATTTTTATTGCCCTTTACATGACATATTGATATGTTATGTAAATGATATGTCGATGCTCCTTCCCAAGGCGAGATGCTTCAAGCCACTGCCCAGTTCCCTCCCCTCCTCTGGTCCACCTGCGGGCTGCAGTGCTGTGGTGGCAGGAGCCTCCCCTCTACTAGCACCCTACTGGCATGGAGATCAGGAAGGCACGTACTTGTGAGTTGCTTACAAAGAATGGGCTCTGCTCTCTGCAAGCAACTTGACCCCTCCCTGATCTTCACGCTGGCAGCAGGCATGGAGATCAGGAAGGTGCCTACTTATGAGCTGCCTTCAGAGAGTGGAACTCTGCTCTCTGCAAGTCACTCACTCTCTTCCCTTCTCATTGCTGGCAAGTTTTATTTTCAGATACCTCCAGTAAGGCATTTTTTTTAGCCACTGTCATATTGATATTCCTCAAATCACTATTGTGCTGGCTTGAAGAATATCGATATGACGTTTTTGTTTCTGGAAAAATTCCAGAGATCTTATTGTCAGAAATACCTGCTAGGAGTTGGGGGCAGAAAGAGACCAGAAGGAATGAAACCCCGAAGTGAGAGGAAAACATCAAGGTTTCATCACACTTGCTAATTGTGGGGCTTCTGGGATCAGTTCCCTCACTGTGCAGCAGAGCAGCAGTGTATAATCGACCAGAGTCTTCATGATATTTGCCTCTCTGATTTCTTACTGTGAGTGCAACATGCATCTTCCATAGAAAAATTACAGTGAAACAGGTTTAATTGTGAGAATTGATAAATGTACCTTTGAGCCATCTTTCCCTTGGATGCCGTCTTCTCCTGGTGGTCCAGGCCCACCCTATTTTTCAACAGAAAGTTTTAAAAAAGTTTTCATTTCCAAAAACTGTAGTGTGTATAAATAAATACATAAATAAAGTATAAGAGAATTGCTTCAGATCAATCTGGTTTGCAGTTATTACAAACTATGTAGCAGGACACCTTAATATGTGAATGTAAGAAAACTGCTAGTATGATGGGACAAATAGTTTAAATCATTACTGGTTCCTGTGAACCCTAAGTAGTCATCTTGTCAGAGGCTGCATATCTCCATTACTATATATAGGTTAGAAAGTTGGACAATGAAGAAAGCTGACAGAAAGAAAGTTGATTCCTTTGAAATGTGGTGTTGGAGGAGGGTTTTAGATATCATGGACCACTAAAGAGACTAGTGAATTCTAGATGAAATCAAGCCTGAACTCTCCCTAGAAGCTAAAATGACTAAGTTGAAGCTATCATACCTTGGCCCCATTATGAAAAGACTGGAAAAGAAAATAATGCTAGAAAAGGTTGAAGGCAGCAGGAAAAGAAGATGACCCCAAATGGGATGGACTGACTCAGTTTTCAAGACCTTAGCAAGGCTGTTAACAATAAGACATTGGGGATTACGTTAATTCATATGGTCATCATGAGTCTGAAGCAACTTGACAGCACTTAAAAATATACACATACATGGTTTATAGTACTGGCCTTCCCTCCTTCCAGTCAGTCACTGCGACAAGTAAGTAATTCTGCTGTGTCCTGGCTTTGCTTGTTTTATTGTATAATCCAGTCAATGCAGTAGAATGACCTGTCATCATAGGGAGTTTCTAACTGTAGTTCTTTCTTTCGGGTTCCCCAACCTTTTTGAGTCTGGTATTATTGGTATTATGACATGGTATGGTGGCCACAGCAACAAAATGGCTGCTACAGAATGGCTGCTGCAGGAGGTGGAGCCAGTCACAAAATGATTGCCACAGATTAACTTCAATAACACAGTGCATACACTTTGGTGGCAGCTGCCACCACAGCAACATTAAAAAAAAATCTCCACAGCCAATCAAATCTCCAATAGTCGATTGGAAACCTTGCTAGGCAAAAGCCCTACATGACCCTGCCTACTTCCTAAAAACACTTGGTGAGCACCAGAAGAAGTGACAGCGGGCACCACAACATCTATGAGTACAATGAGTACCAATTTGGGGGTAGCTGTTTTATTTCTTCTAATGAAAATAAATGCAAAGGTTAGTGACTCACACATTAATGTGAGCTTATTATACTGTCCATAAACCAGATCTTTAAACTATCCAAACATAATGAATCACATCTAAGGTTGTGTTAAGCATGTTCTAGAACCATCACTTACTCTTAAGCCTTGTTCTCCTGGTTCTCCTTGGTTGCCAGCAGGTCCACTGTCTCCCTGTCACATGCAACACATATACACAAAATCAAATTTATTTTATTTTTATTTTATTATTAGATTTCTATACCGCCCTCCCCTGGAGGGCTCAGTTGACGTTTGAAGGGAACAGTTTGACCATTTTTTTCTGAGCAGGAGGATTAGGGAAGTCAGTTCAATTGCTTGCCAGCTTCACCTCAATCACTTTTAAAAGAAATTCCAATAGAGGTATCAAGAGACAACGGGATGAGTCAAGCTCTCTCTCCCCCTTCGAAGCAGGGATCAGAGATTTGGAGGTTCCAAAATACTGGGAAGGATATCAGGAAGAAAAATATTGAAGGTTCAAGAAAGCTAGAACAGACTTCCAGATAATGGAGACTGTAGAGATCTAAAAACATCCTATGCCCAAGAACCTAGCCTATTTTCTAACATCTGATAGTTCAGATAGTTCAGAAGGAGCAGCAGTGGCGTAGGAGGTTAAGAGCTCGTGTATCTAATCTGGAGGAACCAGGTTTGATTCCCAGCTCTGCCGCCTGAGCTGTGGAGGCTTATCTGAGGAATTCACACACACCAGCTGGGTGACCTTGGGCTAGTCACAGCTTCTTGGAGCTCTCTCAGCCCCACCTACCTCACAGGGTGTTTGTTGTGAGGGGGGAAGGGCAAGGAGATTGTAAGTCCCCTTGAGTCTCCTGCAGGAGAGAAAGAGGGGATATAAATCCAAACTCTTCTTCTTCTTCATGTATAGAAAGAGAAGAGGAATTGTGTTTAATTTCTTTTGGATCCCTCACTCAGTCTGGCACTGTGCTAAAAGTCTGCTTGCAAACTTTTTCCTTTCAGTAAATACTTTTTAATGTTGGATGCTGCTAGTAGTTCTCTGTATCACATACACCTCCACCATCTTGGACATGCTATTTTTAAAAGGGAGTACCAGAAGAAGAAGAAGAAGAGTTTGGATTTATATCCCCCTTTCTCTCCTGTAGGAGACTCAAAGGGGCTTACAATCTCCTTTCCCTTCCCCGCTCACAAGAAACACCCTGTGAGGTGGGTGGGGCTGAGAGAGCTCCAAAAAGCTGTGACTAGCCCAAGGTCACCCAGCTGGCGTGTGTGGGAGTGCACAGGCTAATCTGAATTCCCCAGATAAGCCTCCACAACTCAAGCGGCAGAGCTGGGAATCAAACCCGGTTCCTCCAGATCAGAGTGCACCTGCTCTTAGCCACTACACCATTGCTGTTCCTGAAGGAAAAAGGCTGGCAGTTAGTAATGGCTATTGCTCCAGGGGCACACCAGGCAGTAAATGATCCCTGGTGAGCCCAGGAGTGGGGAAGCGGGAGACACCAAGGCAAGATCTCAGAGTTTAGAAGGGAAGCTGGGGGGTCTGAACCCTCCCCAGTGGGCAACTCCTATAGCAGTCAAGTGCTGCTCCCAGGTAAATATGAGGTGGGCACCACTATCTGGGCCACATGGATTATAAACCATGTTTTATTATGACATGTGAATAGAAACATAATTATGTCATAAATGATTAAACACTTACAAAAATGGCAATATCTATGCTGATTCACAATCAGAAGCTATCCACATGCTATGGAGATCTGTTAATGTATAGTCTCAGCTAAGTGAAGCAACTACGGCAAACAATCTTCAAATTGAATGTTTTCACAGCACTTGAAGTGAAATCTTTTTTCAAGATGTAGACAAACCTGGAACATCATTTTTTATTTCTATGATGGCAAATTAAGGAGTTCAAAGGTCTAATCTGGGGAACATTTGAAGATGAATAATGGAATGACAGTATATTCCAATAGCATCTATTGTTATCATTTTTATATCAATGCTATCAAAACATGACAACTTAAAATAATGAAATCATTTGTACTTCTGGCATGCATACCTAGCACATGGGCCACTTAAGTTTACAATTATAGCAAGCAACTGCGAGGTACTGGCTATCTCAAGACATAACCAAATGTGCTCTCATTCATCTGGTGGGAGAGACTACCATTTCTCCTCTTTCTCAAATAGTATCCTTTAAACAATTTATTCTTACGATCACCTTTGCACCTGGTTCTCCTTGGGGTCCCAATTCTCCCTCCAGGCCTGGTGATCCCTGCATTGAAGACATAACTAAGGTTATCTACTTTCACCACTAAATCCTTTCCAAATATAAAACCAAAATGTGACATCCGAGAAGAATCATACAACTGAAAAAGAAATTGACTTTTTCAACAGGTTCTTGCATAAATAAAGGCTTTTTGAGGAGTTATGTTACTTTTTAACGTGTAGGGGCTTGCAGTACCTCCTTCTCTTCAGGCTTTCATATGGCCCTTTCCGCACACCACACATAAAAATTTTTCAGCATGAAATAAAACGTTTTGTCCATGGAGTTCGGCATGGTTTTTAGCCCATGTTTTATTTGCATGCTGGTCCCTAGCAATTCTTTTTGTGAAAACATCTTGAAAATATGTTCACTTGCTCTGCAATCTCTTTAAAAGATTTCCCATGTCTCTCTGCAGTTTTCAGACTTTCTCATCAGCACCATTTTCTGAGCTTGGGCCAGCCATCTTGTGCTGCATTTCCATCAGTTTTTTTAAATTTCGGGGCGGGGGGGGGGAGTTGTTTCATGTCTGCAAAGTTACACAGACACATCACAGCATGAGGCTTTGAAGTTTCATAGATACAAATCTTAGAAATTTTAAAAAATGGAATAACCACAAAATGGCGACCAGGAAGTGTTTTCAAGGAAGTTAGTGCAGACAAATAGGGTTTTTTGAAAATGTCTGAAAAACATTCAGAAAGACCCCTGTCTCACCTCATCTAGCCCCCACTGGCTGTTACTGGTCCTGGCTTCTGCTCTGCCTGTTGCTTTTATCTGGTTCAAGCTCCAATATCTTGCTGCTTTAGTTTAACTACTGATGTCACAAGCAAGCTTTATACTAAATATCTGAGTACAAAACTTTTAGAATGGATGGATAGGGAAAATATATTGACAGATGAACAGGCGGGCTTCCACAAAGGCTGGTCGACAATGGACCAGTGCCTAATACTTAACTATTTGATAGAGAAATATGTACATATTAAAAAAGGATCTCTATTTGCAGCCTTCATTGACCTTAGAGCCGCATTTGATAATGTCACACGTAGCCGGCTATGGACAAAACTAATGAAAACTAATATTGATAGGCGTCTCCTCCATCTAATTATCAAGTTACATGAAAATACAACTGTGCAGATAAGGTTTACACATGACAGCAGGCTAACAGCACCCATTCCTACCCAGAAAGGGGTGAGGCAAGGGTGTCTCTTAGCTCCTCATTTATTTAACATCTATGTTAATACACTTATAACTGCATTTCAAGGGGCAGATACTTGCGCGCATGCCCTTACCCCCAATAAAAGAATAGCCATTCTTATGTATGCAGATGATGCAGTGGTATTATCTCTTACAAGGGTGGGACTGAAGAGAGCACTGACGATTTTTGACCAAAAGTGCACAGAAGAACTGTTAAACATCAATTATACCAAGACTAAGATAGTGCACTTCAACACTAAACTCAAGAGATCTAAATGGCAGCTGAAAGGGCAACAGATAGAGCAAACAAAATGTTTCAAATATCTAGGAGTGGTGTACCAATACAATGGGAAACCCACAGCCCATGTACAATCAGTTATTCAATCGGCTCAAAGAAGTTCACAGGCAATCTTGAGGTTTTTTCGCTCACAGGGGAACGGATTCATCCCAAGTGCAGTTAGACTGTTTGAGGCCAAAGCCTTAGCCCAATTGACCTATGGTGCTCCGTTGGCAATGATTTCAGATTTTGTGCCATTGGAGAGAGTCCTATCGATTTTTCTGAGATACTTGTTTAATACACCGAAATGTACAGCCAATGTGGTATTAAGGCAAGAAGCAGGGATGGCCAAAGTTGAGACCATCTTTTGGAAATTAACCATCAAATACTGGCTCAAAGTGCTTTCCTGTCCCCAGGGATTAATGCCTTCATTATTGGCAGCAACACCCTACCCTGGATGGCTAGAAAAGATCATATCAAAACTTAGACAGTGTGGTCTTGATCCAATGCAACTTTTGGAGATTGGAAGTAGCAGAGCAATGGGTATGGTCCACCAACGTCTTACTGACATTGAGATGCAAACAGATTTTCCCCGGCTACCTGTTCTATATAAACCACTAAAATCATGGATAGGTATTTCAGCTGCACCTTATCTATCTGTAATAACATCAGTAAGAAGCCGATGGGCTTTTTCTAGGGCTCGCTTCGATGCCTTCCCGTCAGCTAATCTGACGGGACGATTCCAAAATATTCCAAGGCACAGGAGAACCTGTGTGTGTGGCTCAGGGGAAGTATACTCAGTGTCACATATCTTACTGCATTACAAGTTACATGAAGGTGAAAGGAAGCTGTTGATCCAACCATTGTTAACTCATCATGTATACCCATTCATAGATAACTCAGATACGAATTCTGTAAGAATATTATTAGAAGATCGTGTTTCTGCCATTTCACAGAAGGTAGCTAAATTTTGTATATTGGTACACAACAAGCGTAGTTCCTTATTAAAACAAAGAGCCGCACTGTGTGATGAGGACTGTAATAATGCCTGAAGCCAATGTTATTTATTAATAGATTTTATAATGGATTTTAATTTATATTATATTTTTGTATAAGTGGAGTGCTATGTATTCACATGTACTCTGATTTTAAACTATTGGCTGGCCAAAAGGCCGTAATAATAAATATCTATCTATCTATCTAGTTTAACTACTGAATGGCATGGACTTTTCCACATGAAAGCTGATTTGAGACTTCTCTTCAATAAGTTTTTCTGGATGGGGGGGGCTATTTACACATCTAAATGACAGCATTTTAATTCACATAATTATCCTCTTTGTCACCCTGGAGCTCCAGATATGTAAATTAGCATGTTCAAAACATTTACATACTCATTCCAACAAACTGAAGTCAGATGTATAGCCGTTATTTGACTTTACAATTAACTGTTATGTTTTGTAGACTATGGGAGGCAGTTCTGGCCCAACCAAGTTTTTGACGTATCTGCAGAAAGTATTCCAAAAGATGCATGTGAAACTCCAGAAAGTTCCTTAATGTCATGTCTACTCAAAATATGGCAGGTTTAGAAGTGAGATATGGATATTCAAATACAACATGCACTGGAAGTTAGTAGGCAATTACATTTGGAAACACTATTGTAACTGTTTGGTCTTGATTTTAAAGTAATCGGATACTCACCTCAAAGCCCACTTCTCCTATAGGACCAGCGTCTCCTTGTTGTCCTCTTGGTCCCTAGTATTAAACAAAACCTTATATATTTTTGACATTGGCAGCTATGTTAAATGAACCAATTAAACAAGCACTCTACTATACTCACTCTACAAGTGACTGTTATGTAGTAAATCAATTAAAACACTTATTTTAGCATTTTTAGATAATCTATACCTGTACCATAGGCATATACTAGAACCTACGAGTAATACATTTATGCTGTTAAATAATAAAATTCTTCAGTCTATTGATTTCAGAAGTCTCCTCTGTTTTCATGTATGATGGATTCCAGAACTTTGCTAAAGTATAACTTAGCAGAGTCAACCTGAATATAAAGAGTTAATGACAGAAGCATATGAGAGATAGAGATTGCTTCTGATTGGGTGGTGGAAAGAGAGTGCCAGTTAATGAGTTAGTGGTTATTTTGAACAGAAAAGACAGTTGGATGAAAGTTCTGGAGAGGCAGTGGTTGATTGAACTGTCATTATGCATTTTTGAAGCATGCTCTAATATACGTGTTCTTGTAGGTCTACAAGTCATTCCAAGGCACAAGAAATTGCTTTGCTTACAATAAGGTAGATACATTGTTTAGTGGCACAGTTAGAAAAGTGCCTCAGTTGCCACTTAAATTAAAGAAATGGGTGGGAAAATTCTTTAATGTTCATAAACAAGTTATATGCTAACCAATGGCCACAATTGAAATGTCCAAACACACTGTATACTCTGGAAGAAACCTGTAAAAAGTCAGACCTAACAAGAGATTGTCTCAATTTTTTGATTCACCTACAATCTATTGAGGGAACTGTTGAACAGCCTGGAATCTCTGAAAGCAAATGCCAGTGTTTAAATAGAAACTTTTTAATGCTATTAGCTTCTGGTGTAAAGTCTAAGGTGAAATTAATTCTTCCTTTGTCATCATTTGTGACTTTGGGTGTCAAAACTGTCTACCTATTTAGATTTTTTGTTTTTGTTTTGCCATGCACTGGTCAAGGTATAATCAAGATAACCTCTAACTTTGTATTGTTGAAGAACAGACTTGCTTTCTCAATCAAATTTGGAATCTCCATCTAAAAAGGTGACTGAAACTAAAAAATGAATTTCTTTGGGGCTGCATGAACATGTGAATTTGATTGGGGGATGTAAATGGTTCTTCCACACAACTAGCATTGCCACAATTGCAGAATCTGTCACTATGAGTAAAATGTCATCAATGTAGCACTTATAAAGGATCCATTTATGCAGGCCCAAAGAAATTCCTTTTCTAGATATCGGCATTTTTTTAGATGGGGATTCCAAATGATCTTCTAGCCTATATCATAAGCCTACAGATTGTAATACCACCCTATATTCCAAATCTTCCATCTCAAATATCTTAAACAGAGTTTCTCATATAGCCAACTTGTTAGGCTCAGACACAATTCTACCTGAATAGTAGGCTATGATTGAATTAATTTCACTTTAATTTTGTATTCTTCTTTCTACAAGGCATTGCTTCTGCCTCAAAGCTTCTGCCTCTCATTAAGTTGCCAATGTTTTTGGAATTTTTCTCCAAGGCATTGTTTGTTCTTTCCACAAGGCTCCTGTCTCAAAGAAATTTACATCTCATTAAGTTGCCAACTCCAGGGTGTTTTTCTCCAAGGTATTGCTAGTGTCTCAAGAGAGTGATACTTCATTAGAGAGTCATAAGTCCCTATGAATGCTCCTGCTTTCATGGAGCCATACATTCTAATAATCCCGAACAGCTACATACTTATTGGACTGGATATGAGGACGGGCTATTTGCCGGATTTATTTATGGGACTTGTTTATGTGATGTGAATTTATTGTTCACTTTGTTCACTTTATTGCACTTTAGCATTATTAAATCACCTTGTACTTAATAACATGTGTTATGGTCATCTAATCAGTTAGGTTTCAAAGCCTGAATAGCAAAAATTGGCAAGTGAGATATGCCCTGATCCCCTGAAAATGCAAAGAGATGCCTGGGGGAAGACCCAAAGAGGCAACCAGTGGAAAAAAGTAAGGGTAGTGAGGGAACTGCAGTGGTCCCAGTGATGTGAAGTAGGGGTGTAGTAGTCATCAGTGCACCCTGATGCCCTTTTCACTGATGCATGATCATCAGAGTTGAAATCACTAGCTAAATTCACTTCTTTAAAAGGCTGAAATCCTTCACCAGTCCTTGGAGCCAGGTCCTTGAGGCAGTGGCTTCTAGAGCTGGGTGGTGGTGGGTACTCTTTATTCCTGGGCACATATGGCAGCCATTTTGTAGACATACAACCCTTTTACTGTTGCTATTTTCTCTTTCTCTTTTGAAGAACAGTGATAAAAGGTCACCTTGGGGGAAAAGCCTGAGAAGGACTGCTTTTTTTCACCAAGGGGCCAAGTGGCAACCATTTTGTTGGCAACCAGTCACTCCCCCCCCCCCCATTTCCTTGGGTAGTTATAACCAGGGTCCAGGCAGGGGCCTAGTTTTGTCTTCCTTTTGTCCTCTGTACTTTTGTCCTCCGTACTTGTTGGCCAAGGCAGAATTTTCTTCTCTCTCTTTGCAGTTCTAAGGAAGTACATCTGGGGCTATTAATGCTACTTTTACAGCTAGCCATTTGTTCTCAATTGAGATCACCCTGCGACTGAGCATCCCCCTCTCCTAAGAAGATGGGTAGAGCCACCAAGTGCCAATCTGTGCATCATCACAGGGTTTGGGTGCCTGGCCCACAGGGCACTTTCCTTATTTATTTTATTTTATTTATTTATACTTTGGGCTTCTAGACCGCCCCATCCCCGAGGGATTGTTTACACAGGTAATAAATAGCTGTTCTGAGAGAAAATAAGGGGCACAGTGTGAATGTGGATGGAATCATTGAAGGAAATAAAAGACTTTTTAAAGTTGACATAATGGATGACAAAATCATAAGGACAGATATATGAGAAACCTGAAAAGCTCTTCGGTGTTGGCTCCCATTTATCTATGCCATAGCAACCTAGCTGTGTGCATGCTGTACAATTTTTTCACACCAGAGCATCCAGTCAAGAAACGATAAAGTGATATCTGCAGTGATGTACTGAATCCTTCATCAGGAAACAGAGGCGAACAACTGGCCTGAAGATGTTTAGAGCAGGATTTTGTCATGGCAACCACAGGCTCAAAATTTAAGATGAATTGTAAATACTACTTATTACAAGGAAGGCAGAACAGGGCTCAATATGAACTTAGTGAAGATTTTTCACAAACACATACCTAATTACAAATCTGTAAACCTGTGATCCAAACACAACATGTGAGAGAATGGAAATCAACTTACTGGTTCGCCCATCAGACCTATATCTCCCATGCTTCCAGGAAGACCAGGCAAACCCTGAAAACACAAACCCAAGAGAAAGAAAAGCTGTTTTATTTTCCACACCAAGCAAAATTTTATTCCTTGGCTAGTAATTCAAAAATATCATTCTCAAAATCTCTTCAGAACAATACAAGCTGTTTTCCCCAGTAATATAAAATTTAAATGTGTGTAAATATGTGTGTGTGTGGGGGGGGGGGGTATCTCTGCATACTCATATCAGACCACTGGCAACTGATTACTATTTTTAGACAGTCTTAATTTAGAACGAAGCAGAAGTAATGAAGGTAAACATTTCTCAGTTTGGTATGCTATTTCTATTGCCCCCTGTATGAAACGATACAAAATATAAGATTACAACATCATTTCCAATGTTAGCACAGTTTTCAGTTTAAAGCTATGGCAATGGTAAATGTTCTCTAATAAATATTTTGGTGAAAAGTTACATAAATGCTACACAGGGAAATGTGGTTGGGTACAAATAAAATATTTTCAAAGGATTGGAAAAACTATGTTGCACTTGCCTGTAACTGTTGTTCATCAAGTGGTCTTCTGTGCAGGCATACATGGGACTGAGCATGCACAGGCCTGTCACAGAGAAGAGTATCAAGCTTTTCTTCAGTCATTCCTGTAGCAACAAAGTGCTCCCTACCCCTTGGAGCCATAGGTGGGAAGATTCCAGCCAAAATGGTCATGAGGTTGTAAGGGGAGGGAGTTATCCCCTCCGTTGTCTGACCGCTGCCATAGACTGTTCCCCTTGAGAAGCAAGTGTACACCAAACAGGAAAGATGTCAGAGTGATGAACGAACAGTCCAAAGTGGGGAAAAAGGGAGTGATGTGTGCCTGCACAGAAGATCAGTCGATGAACAACAGTTACAGTTAAGTGCAATGTTCTTTTTTATCTTCATGGTCTTATGTGCAATCCCACATGGGAGAGTAGAGTGAGACTGTGAATGAAGCCACTCTCATGCACTGGTATAACAGACAATACTGTTTTACTACTGTAGTCACTTAAACATGCTTTGTAACATTTCTCTCCCAACAGCTGTATTGCCTCTGGAGTTCACATTGATAGAATAGTGTTTGATGAATATTGATGGACTGGACCATGTCACAGTCTGGCAGATTTCTGCAATGTCCACATGTGCAGCAAATGCAGCTGAAGAAGCTTGCGTCCTTATGGAAAAAGTCCTGACCATCATAGGACATTCCACCTGGGCCCCCTCATATGCCCTGTGGATAGCTTTGCTAACTTACTTGGATAGTGTCTGGGCTGATGCATCTTTCCCCTTTTGGAGGCCCAAAAGATATAAATTTTGGTCACTCTGAAGCTTCTTGTCCTTTCTGGGTAATATAAGACTGCTCTGAGCACATCTAAGCAATTCAGGGGTTTCTCAGCATCTGATATTGGATGGGGAAATAAAACAGGGAAGACTATGTCTTGCCCTAGATCAGTGGTGGCGAACCTTTGGCACTCCAGATGTTATGGACTACAATTCCCATCAGTCCCTACCAGCATGGCTAATTGGCCATGCTGGCAGGGGCTGATGGGAATTGTAGTCCATAACATCTGGAGTGCCAACGGTTCGCCACCACGGCCCTAGATGAAATGAGGACATTGCCTTGGGAAGATATTCCATACTTGGGTGAAGCACTACTCTATCCACATGGAACTTTGTGAAAGGACGGTGGCATACTAAGGCTTGTAGATTCCATATCCTTCTAGCAGAGGTTATATCAACCAAAAATGTCACCTTCTATGACAAGTGAGCTTGATCACAAGCCATCAGGGTTTCAAAAGGTTTGGAGGTGAGGAAAGAAAACACAACGGAAATACTCTACTGGGGGACCAGCTGTCTCTTGGGCAAGGGGAAGTAGAAATTATCCAAGCCTTTGAAGAATCTCTTACAAAAAGGGTTAGAACAAAGAGATGCAAAGGCAAAACAGCAGGGGCTGATGGGAATTGTAGTCCATGAACATCTGGAGAGCCACAGGTTGCAGACCCCTGGCTTAGACCAATTAGCAGTGGCAATGTCCATGAAAGCTTTGGACATAGGTAACGCCGATGAATTCTTGCTGGAGGAATAGAGAACCCAAACAATGGGTCTGATGAACCGTCCAAGGATGGCACCAGAGTCAAATTAAGCACATTTTCCATCTGAATAATTTGTTCATCATTAGGTCATCCAATGGTAAGACCTCAGTAGCTTGTCCAAATCTGTTCTCCAGTGATGTGTCTGAAGTTCAGTCCGAACCTTCATCAGAGAACCCACATGGGTTCTTCAGAGATATGGTCCAGTGACACCCAACTAATGTGCAGAGAATTGCAGACATTGGGGTATCAAGAAGATTCTAGGTGTTGAGGAGAGTTGCAGGATCAAGATGATTCCTGGCAGAGGGGAGTTGTGGTGCCATGGAGAATTATGCTGTTGAGGTGATCTGTGGCACCAAGGGATGATGGAAGTCCAGGACTGAGGGTTGAGTGACTCACAACCTGTGCTACAAGAGTGGGGACCATGAAGTTGGACATCAAAGCAGAGTGGAGGGACCAGCTCCTGCTCCAACTCTAGTGGTACCAAGTCAGCCAATGTGAGCTGGAAAATAACCATGGATCATACAGGCCCTGTGACTTTGACCGGCAGTTACAATAATACTGATACTGATCATCTCTTGACCTCGAGCTCCACCAAGAGAACTTCCTAGACTGGTGGTGGTGTGGGGAAACTTGACGCCTTGGAAATGCCGAAACTGGTGGCACCAGCTCCCCCACTGTGGGAATTTGTTTTCATAGATGAGCAATGATTCTGTAGTAGGCTTTCAATAAACCCATGGAACTCTATTTATAGCTTCTTTTAAGGTTTATAGGTTAACTTGCATAGTGTACAGAACTGTAGACACCGTCAGACTGAAGGGCAAACTGATGGGAGGGAAGGGGCTGTCTTATCCCTCCATTGCTAGTTATTTGTCTGCAATGGAATACCTAGTTTCACACCTATGTACCCATCACACCAGGTGTGGGGGAGGGTTCATTAAGGATTTGGAGGTCATGGATTAAGGAGGCATGTCCGGCTCAGGGACTGTTGGGAATTGCCCCACTGATGGAAGGGGAACATACAGAGGCTTGTGCCCAGGTGTTTCCCATATCACTGATAACCCAGATTCATCTTCCTCATCCGGCAGGTTGAGAGATGGAGGTTACCAATTGGGCAGCAGATGGGTCACACAATGCCTTGGATCCATTCACTATGTCAGGCCAAACCTTTGCAGCTATAGCCAGTAAAAAGTTGAAGCTTGATATACACACACATAGTGTTCTATCAGTTCTCTTCCTGGCACCCACCACCGATTTATCACCAGGGCCACAAATGCTCAGTTTCACTTCCCACTTATTGGGAGAAAGAAACAGGGTTCTGTATGTTTTACTTCTAGCAAGTGGGAGGTGAGGGAGAGAAGTGGCATAGGGATAGAGGCACAATTGTGAAAACAGAAACAGCTGGCAAAGAAAAGATAAAAATGCTTCTCCTTTAGGTGGTTCTCTACTAAGTCTGAAGCTACTGTCACCTATTTAGTGCTATGAAAGAAGGCCTGCGGGCAGAGATAGAAACAATTACGTTATTCAGACATAATATGTGCTTCTGGCATCATAAGCAGTTACCACCTAACAGGACAGTTCTGACTTATTTGAGGTTGTTTAAACCTTCAATATCAGCCATCAAAGCTGATATTAAATAATTAAAGTAAGTTCATAGTATGTTCTACCTACTGTGGCATTATATTTTCTGCAAAAACATGAAGAACTTACTATTACTCCTTGATCACCTCTTTCCCCAGGGTTACCAGCCTTGCCCTGGTCAAATAAAATTAAAAAATGCCAGTGTTAAACACACTCAAAAGAAATGTCTGACCAAACTTCCTATTTTGTATATTGAAGCTGGAAGAACACTACTTTTCTGGTACGTACAATTAATCCAGGAATGCCTTTTTTCCCTTCGTCACCATTTTCTCCCTGAGAAGAAAGAACAGAGAACACACGTTTGCCCAGGACCTAAACTCTCCTAAATCTCTAGTTACTGGCATTTGTTATCATGTATATACATAAATATGCAGAGCATTTATTTGCTTTAGTTGGAAATCTATACAATGTTTCCTAGTAAACTCTGAAAGCAACTGATACAAGATAAAAATGTCTTATAAAAATATACAATAAAATACACAACAATTAAGCATAGAGTTATTCCAGAATAAATAGGAACAGGATTAAAGGAGTACACTGAGCTAAAAATGTTAGTGTTCCAACACAGCAATGTTTATATTTGGTTCCCTTTGCAATAGCAGCAGGAGCACAGTTTCTAGAGAGCAACTTAACCTGGTAAGATTAAATTATCACTTACCTTAATACCTTGTATCCCTTGCTCTCCCAGAGGACCATCTGGGCCTCTTGGTCCCTGAAAAACAGATCACTCCTGATATTTAGAAAAGCCATTAAAGCACAGGTGTAACCATGTATGTCTCTCAGAACAATGCTGTCTCTAGATTGTCAGTGTTTCCAGGTATGATATTCTCAACAAAAGGCTTTCATAGGGTCATAAATGACATATTACAAGTAACTCACTGGATGCAATCCTCTAATTGGATTAGATTTAGATTAAGGTGGAGTGAAAATTGGTGGAAGGAACTTTAACAATTTGAAATATTCAGATAACACCACACTACTAGCAGAAAACAATGAAGACTTGAAACAACTCCTGATGAAGGTTAGAGCAGGAAGTGCCCAAAGCGGATCACAGCTGAACATCAAGAATACTACAGGGGAATTACGAAACTTTAAGATTGATGATGAAGAAATTGAAATTGTTCAATATGTTCTGTTCCTTGGATCCATCATCCACAAAAAGGGAGAGTGCAACCAAGAAATCAGAAGATTGAGACTGGGGGTGCAACCATAAAGGAGCTAGAAAAGATTATCAAGTGTAAGGATGTTTTGCTGACAACTAAGATCAAGTTAATTCATCCCACAGTGTTCCCCATTACTATGCATGGATGTGAAGCTGAGAGGAAGAATATGGTTTCTGAAATATGGTGTTGAAGGAGTGTTTTACCCTGGAATGGCAAAAAGACAAATCAGAAAGTTCTAGATCAACTCAAGCCTGAACTCTCCCTAGAAGCTAAAGTCATTAAAATAAGTCTATTGTACTTAGATCACATGATGTGAAGACAAGACTCACTGGAAAAGACAGTAATTCTAGGAAAACTTGAAAGCAGTAGGAAAAAAAAAGAAAGACCCAACCTAAGATGGACTGACTCAATAAAAGAAGCCATGGTCATCAGCTGCAAGACCAGAGAAAGGGTTGTTCATGTTAGGATGTTTTGGGGACCATTAATTCATAGGGACCATTAATTCACCGCCCAGAGCCCTCCGGGGATGGGGCGGTATAAAAATCTAATAAAATAAATAATAAATAAAATAAGTGAGAAGTGACTTGACAGAACATAACACAGACACCACCAAGATCAAATAGAACTACTCACTCTTTGACCTTTAGGTCCCTGTGGTCCAGGAGATCCTCTTTGCCCTGAAGGCCCCTAAACATTAAAAAAAAAATCAGAATGGTTCCAAAAGGTTAGTATTATGCAGGTATAGTCTCTATGTCCGCATTCAGATGTCACAACAGTTTGTTGAAGTCATTGACAGTTCAGAATTTTGATGAATTAGCAATATTATATACCTTTTCTGGCATTATACCATATTGACATGACCAACAACCAACTGCTTTCCTCCAACAACCCAAGAACCTGGATGAGCGAGGGTGGCCCTCACCTTCGGTCTCCCCCAAAGTGGCTTCCCCCAAGGGGCAACCCTGTTGAGTGTCCACCCCTTCAGTGACAGACACATCACCTGCAGCCTCTGCTATTTAGCTTCAGCAGCAGCTGAGTTGTGAGGTCAGGTATTAATTGCAGAGCTGCCTTGAAGAGCCAGTCCTGCAAAAAGCACCTCCCTTTTTGCAGACCCAGTGGTATGGAAGACAGCAGATGTGCTGAGTAAAACAAGAGCAAAGCAAGAGCAGTAGCTAAGTAGTCCAGGTCTCTCTCCCACTGGACATAGTTGGTACAATTCCCTCTTCTAGCAAGGTGTCCATCTCCCTAAGCTGCTGGGTGCTGCTGGGGTAGGCAGTGAGTGAAGCAGGAGATAGGGCAGAGCTGCCAGCCTCACCTCCTTCTCTGCCTTCCACAGCTCTTGTGCAGCTGGCCGAGCTCAGCAGCACCGCCATTGTCCCACCACCCTTGGCTTCAGGGAGGCACTGCAGCCAGGCGTTTGCCACCACAAGGGGTGGGCAAGTCAGGTAGCTGCTTTTCTCCAGGCCCAGGCCAGTCCTGGAGTAGGAGTGTGCCATGCAAGGTTATTGGCTGGTTGCAGCCAGGGAGCCTCCAGATGTAGAGACTTGCCAGGTCAGATTGGGAGTGGGGTGGTAGTGGTTGCATCAGCTGGTTTATGGGCCTGGATTAGCCAATACACACACACTATCAGAGCTATAGTGCAGTTTAGCATATCAACAGTCTGTAGTTAACAACAGGTGTCCTAAATACTATATAACCCCAATCAGAACAACCATATTTTTAATAATGGGGTCTGCATCATTATCTGCTCCTGAATTTACTTGGCATGGGAGAATCTTTGTCATGCCCACCCATGGTTAGTAAATTTGGGTAGTGTGGCTATGGAATCCAGTTGTTATGCTGTTGGATCTTTCCCAGATTTTTTTTTTTGGGGGGGGGGACCAAGAGAATGTGGAATGGTATATAATATAAAATGGTATTTAATAACTTGAATGGAATGTGGAATGATATATAATAGCTTGATCTTGCCAGATCTCTAAAGTTAAGCTGGGTTGGTACTTGGAAGAAAGACCTACAGAGGATGACAATGGCAAACCACCTCTGCTTAACTGGTTGTTGTGGGCTTTCCAGGTTGTGTGGCTGTGGTCTGGTAGATCTTGTTCCTAATGTTTCATCTGAATCTGTGGCTGGCATCTTCAGAGGTGTATCGCAGAGAGAAGTGTGTTACACACTGTGTCCAGCAAGAAGAGAATGTTTATTATTATTATTATTTATTACGTTTGTATACCGCCCTCCCTCAAGGGGCTCAGGGTGGTGAACACAGAATATATAAACAGAGCACAAAGTAAAATCAATAAACAACCAGGAATAATTAAATTATGGCTCTGTACATATTAAAACCAAACCCCATTAAAACACAGCATTCTAATTACAAAACACAATAGATGAAGTCCCACAGCCTAAACCCCTTAAGAGGGGGGCATGGCAGGGTCCACTGGTGTTATTAAAAAGGGAGGGCTATCAGCGGCCAGCCTCTTCAAAAGCCCGGTGGAACAGCTTGGTCTTACAGGCCCTGCGGAACTCACCAAGATCCCACAGGGCCCGGACAGCTGGAGGAAGAGTGTTCCACCAGGCAAGGGCCAGGGCTGTAAAGGCCCTGGCGTGAATGGAGGCCAGCCGCATCATTGAGGGGCCGGGGACCACCAGCAAATTGGCCTCTGCTGAACACAGAGGCCAACTCGGGACATATGGGGCAAGCTGGTCCCGCAGGTATGAGGGTCCCAAAACACCAACACCTTGAAAATGATTTGACCGGTAACCAGTGCAGACGGCGCAGCACAGGTAAAATGTGATCTCTGGTGGCACCCCCTGTGAGCAAGCGAGCTGCTGAATGCTGAACTAGTCTTAATTTCCGAAGCAGATGCAAGGGAAGGCCAGTGTAGAGCAAGTTGCAATAGTCTAGTCTGGAGGTGACCGTTGCATGGATCATGGTGGCTAGGTCCACTTGGGAGAAGAAGGGGGCCAGCCGCCGGGCCTGACGGAGATGGAAAAACGCAACCCGGGTTACATGGGCCACCTGGGTCTCCATTGAAAGAGGCGAATCCAGGTGGACCCCCAGGCTGCGAAAGGAGGAGGTCGGTGCCAATGAGACCCCCTTCCACACCGGTGGCTGAAAATCCCTAGCCCCTCCCTCATGGCCCAGCCAGAGGATCTCCGTCTTCGCTGGATTCAGTTTTAACCTGCTCTGCTGCAGCCAACCAGCAACCACCTCCAAACAATGCTGGAGAGCCGCAGGGGCGGCGACCGCTCCCCTCTCCATCAACAGAATGAGCTGGGTGTCATCAGCATATTGATGGCATGTCAGCCCAAAGCTCCGTACCAACTGAGCAAGGGGTCGCATATAGATGTTAAAGAATAATGGGGACAGCAGCGCCCCCTGAGGCACACGCACTGAAGCAGGCACTTCTGGGAGGCTTGGTCCCCACACCACACTTGCTGACTCCGGTCCCGGAGAAACGAGGCAATCCACTGAAGGACAGTGCCCCGCACCCTGTAAGTGGCCAGGCGGTGGGCCAAAAGATCGTGGTCGACCACATTAAACGCTGCAGTAAGATCTACAATACCAGCAGCACCGGTATATATTGTCCATGTCCGGTATATATTGTCCATGGGGTATATATTGTCCATGTCCCAGGGTGGGGAACCAATCAGTAAGTGGGGTGTTGGGAGGTTTCCGGGCTTCCGGGGGAGGGCGGTATATAAACCTGATTAATAATAATAATAATAATAATAATAATAATAATAATAATAATAATATGTGGCCATATTCTAGTAGCATTTTCTCCTGATGTTTTGCCTGTATTTGTGATTGGCATTTTCAGAGGATCTGATGGTAGTAAAGCAAGTGGAGTACATATACCTGTGGAAAATTCAGGGTTAGGGTTTGCCTGTTAACAAGTGTACAGGGTGCAATTAGCAAGCTTGATTTGCATGTGTTGGGTGGGATCATCTACCCATTTAGCACTTTTAGCACTTACATGCTAAATGGATGGATCCCACCCAACACATGCAAATCAAGCTTGCTAATTGCACCCTGTACACTTGTTAACAGGCAAATGGTTCTTTCTCCCACCCTGGACATTCCATAGGTATATATACTCCACTTGATTTTCTACCATCAAATCCTCTGAAGATGCCAGCCACTGATACAGGCAAAACATCAGGAGAAAATGCTACTAGAATATGGCCACATATTATTATTATTATTATTATTATTATTATTATTATTATTATTATTATTAATCAGGCTTCCGGTTGAGTTCTGAATCATTCATAAGGTGTGGGTACTCACCTTTAAGGCCTTACGCGGTCTGGGACCTTCGTACCTTCGGGACCGTCTTACCCCATATGTCCCTCTGCGGCCTCTGCGTTCGGCAGAGGCCAACTTGCTGGTTGTCCCTAGCCCCTCGATGATGCGGTTGGCCTCTACCCAGGCCAGGGCCTTTACAGCCCTGGCCCCTGCCTGGTGGAACACTTTACCACCAGCTATCCGGAGAAAGCCCTCTGTGGGATCTTGGAGAGTCTCCACAGAGCCTGTAAGACCGAATTGTTCCATCAAGCGGTTTTGGAGGGGCTTCCATCAGCTTGAAGTCAGCCCTCCCCTCCCTCCTTTCGCTCTGGGCCCTTAATTTTGTGGAGGCCCTCAGCTTTTTGGGTCTGCTTCCAGGGTGGGTGTATTACGTTTTATGAAATTTGTCGGATGCCGCTGTAATTTTATTTAATTCGCTGTTTTAACTGGGATTTTAATGTTATTTCTGTTATGATTATGTTGTTCACCGCCCAGAGTCCTTCGGGGGAGGGGCGGTATATAAAATTGATTATAAATAAATAAATAAATAAAATGTCAGGAGAAAATGCTACTAGGATATGGCCATACCGCCCAGAAACCACACAGCACCCCAGTGATTCCGGCCATGAAAGCCTTCGACAATACAATCAGTACGTGTTTGAATGGAACTTGCTATGCAAAGGTGTGGTTGACTGCATTGTATTGCGGGTGGGGTTTTCAGTCCATTTACATTCGTATTCACATTTGCATTCCCTGCAGTAGCAACAGTATTTGTGAATGCAGCTCTTGTGTCTGGGTGGAGTTCATTGTCCATGAACCTAGCATGCCCTTGGCCTTTGATTCTGGTGTTTTTTAGTACTGGTAGCCAAGTTTTGTTAATTCTCAGAGGCTCTTCCTTGTTGAAATTTTCTCGGTGTTTGTGGATTTCAACAGCCTTCCTGTGTAGTCTGACATAGAAACCGTCCAAGTTGTCCAGAATTTCAGGGTTTTCAAATAAAATTTTATGTCCAGTTTTGTTTAAAGCATGTCCTGCTACTGCAGATTTTTCGGGATGGTTTAAGCCGACAGTGTCTTTCATGCTCTTTAATATGAGTCTGAATGCTGCGTTTTGTAGTTACTATGTAGACATTTCCACAGCTGTTGGGTATGCGATAGACTCCTGTAGAAGTGAGGGAGTCTCTCTTTGCTGAGCGTAGCATCTGCTGTATTTTCCTGGTAGGTTTGAAGATGGTTTGTAGGTTATGTTTTTTCATCAGTTTCTCTATTTGATCTGTGATTCCCTTGATATGTGGTAGAAATATTTTTCCTGTGAGGGGCTGTTTCTCATCAGTCCTCTGGGTTTTTATTGGTCTTAAAACTCTTCTGATTTCTGTTGTGGAGTAGCCATTTGTCCACAGAGCCCAGTCTAGATGATTGATTTCATCAGGGAGGAGGTGAGGTTCACAGATTCGTTTTGCACAATCTGTCAAAGTTTTGATATACTCCTTTTTTTGTTGTGGGTGGTGGTTGGAGTTTTTATATAGATACTGGTGTGTGTGTGTGTGTGTGTGTGTGTTGGTTTTCTGTATACTGTGTGGCCCAAATGATGGTTGGGTTTATGAAAGACCAAGATATCGAAAAAAGGCAGTTTTCCTTCTTTTTCTGTTTCCATGGTAAAGTGGATGTTTGGGTGGATGCCAGCCACAGATGTAGGTAAAATGTTAGGAACAAGATCTACCAGACCTCGGTCACACATCCCGGAAAGCCCACAACAACCAGTTGAGTCCGACCGTGAAAGCCTTCGACAATACACCTCTGCTTAATTATTTGCCTTGAAAACCCCACCAGGGGTTGGCTGTGATTTGACACACATATATACCCAGAGATCACAGTATGCCAACTAAGTATGCAGACAGTGTGCTAGTGATGTATGATTACCTAGGGATTATGAATTGGTAAAGTATGTTGTTGAACTCACTGAAAGTAACATTTTCTGAACTCTGGCTAGATGCTGCCTTGGTCTTTTGTGTGTGTATAAATGTTCTACCCTACATACTGAAAGTGACACAGCAATGCAGCTGACATCTCATGCCTCATGTCCCCACCCCAAATCCTCCCGCCAGTTGGCCTGGCAACCCTACTTACAGGCAATCCTTGTGGTCCTATAGACCCAGGACCTCCTGGAGGTCCCGGATATCCCTGAAACAGAATGAAAAATAGAACTGCTGATTGTCTGATAGTCCAGTCCAGTCAAATTTTAATTGCAGAAATAGAGACATACAAGCATTTCTTTCCATTATTTGCAACCCAAATGCACACTGCCAGCTAGGAAAAGCCAAGATATCATTGCTTAGTTAAATTGTCAGTAACTTCCTTGGGAGGGCAGAGTACCAGAATGCCTAAATGACTTGTCAGGAAGCAATTCATAAGATTAATTACTCCAGTCAGCTAGCATTCAATCTCTAATCTTCCACTGTTGATAAGTCACTGAAAGGGTATGGGATGATTTTAAATGTCAGGTGCATTTGGGTGACTTTAGATTTCTGAACATATATCAAGCTGGTTTTGCAATGCTCTATGGTTCTGGGGTTTTCCTTCTACTTTTGGGCAATGTTCCAATGGAGATAGCACCTGGCATAAAACATCAAATAGTTATGTCAACACCACATTAAAAATTATCCCCCCATACACAGTATGTCAGTGAGAATGGCAATCCAGAACATTTTTTGCAAAACAATGTTAAAAATATATGTAAGCAATGTCTGATTTCTATTAGCTTAAGCTTCATTGTGATGGGATAACTTTTCATCAGTGGTAGACTGAGACTGTTTCAATCTCTCCCCATCTCAACATAATTTTACCACTTCAAAGTAAATGTGAAATAGTCCTTAGATACATCCTAAGAAATGTATTATCTAAATGTACCTGTCCGGGAGCGGGGTCGGTCCCCTCCCTGGAATTCTCCGACCCCCGCTGTGCCTCCCCTGCACTCACTAGCATAGAGGGGGAGGCTGGCAATAACACTCTGCCAAGAGCCCCCTGGATGGGGAAGGAGATGATGACATCTGGGGCCAGGCCACCCAGGTGGCCAGAGCCGATGGGGAGGCCTTGGTCTCACAATGAGGGAAAAGAAGACACAGTGGTCAGAAATGGGCCACCTGGGTCGCTGGAGCCAACGGGGAAGACCCAGCCTTGCATCGGCCCCATGGACCCACTAATGGCTCCAAACCACTCATGGGGGTTCGGGAGGAGGGAGTGGGAGTCATGGAGAAGCTTAACGCTATGGAGGAATTGGAAGGAAGAGGGAGAGAAAGGGAGAGGTGGAGGGAGGCAAGAGAAGCCTGTCAGGCGAGTGGAGGCAGAGCAAGCTCACTGAAGGTGGTAGTTGGGTAAAGGAGTGGCAAGGAGGGGAAGGAAGCCCGGGGGAGGTGGCTCCTTAGACTGTGGCTCAAATGCTTATCTTGCATAAACCACTCCCCTGGAACTGGGGGTGAGGCCAGGTCTTACCAACTCCCGGGTAAGGGACAGAGGGACGGCAACAGGGCCGTTGCTGGGGGCCCTGCAGGGGGAATGGGACAGTATCAAATGCAAAAGTTCTTTCTCAAGTGAATCTTAGCTGAGAATATTATCTTCCTAACTAGCTGGGTGGAAGAGAATTTTATGTTTTGCTTCAATTAGTAGTCTGGCACAAGTGGTAAGCTCCAGAAATGCAGTTAAAGTCCTATTCATGAACTGAGTTGGATCCTAATGGAAGTTGGATCCTGATGGAAACTCAAGGGTCCTTTCTGCACAAGCAGAATAATGCACTTTCAATCCACTTGCAACACACTTTGCTGCTGGATTTTACTGTGCAGAACAGAAAAAACCACTAGCAAACAATTGTGAAAATGGATTAAAAGTGCATTATTCTGCATGTGCGGAAGGGACCAAGGTTGACTCAGCCTTCCATCCTTCTGAGGTTAGTAAAATGAATACCCAGCTTTGGGGGGGGGGGGGGGAAAGTGTAGATGACTGGGGAAGGCAATGGCAAACCACCCCATAAACATAGTCTGCCTAGTAAGTGTCATAATGTGATGTCACTTCATGGGTCAGTAATGACATGGTACTTGCACAAGGGACTACCTAATGAGAAAACAAGGACTTGGTAACCTTCAATCCTGTATTTTCATTTCGTTTTTATATACACAGACTCTTCTTTGTCTGATATCTCATTAATTACTTACCATAACACCTTTTTCTCCAGGTAAGCCCATTGGGCCAGGACTACCCCTCTCTCCCTTAAAGAAACAATGGAGAAACTTTATGATGGGCTGTTATTTCATTGTTACAGTTTTAACAGTCATGATTATTTCATAAGATCATGTTGCAGGGCCAAGATCAACTGATGAAACATTATTTTTATGTAAAAATAGCAACCATGACAATAATATCTTAAAGCAGCATAGAGAACTCTTAAAACAATTGTAGGATAAAGGTTTCACATAGGCCCCTTCCGCACGGGCCAATAAACGCAGGCTAACCTTGATATAAAACCCATGTTGGGGTGGAACTTTGCACGGATCCCGCTGCTAACGCGAGTCTGATCCACGTTTCTCTCCCAACCCGAGTTTTTCAAGTGATTCTTTCATTTTAATGTGGATTGCAGCCATGGCCGAGTGAACGGCTGCCCCAGGAAGTGCATTACTTGGCTGCGCTTCTCTTTTTTTTGCCAGTCCCCACCTCTTGCTGCATAGCTATGGAGGAGCACAGGGACAGTGGCATGGCTGTGGAGGTCCATGACTGCCAAGCTTTGTAGCTACGCAACAGAGGGAGGTGAGTGGAAAAAAAACCACCTCTGTGCGAAGGCGCGCACCCCGGCCAATGAGCTTGCTGACCATGGGACGCCCAGCCATGGGAACAGCCCGGGGCTACGACAGGTTCCATTATCTCACCTGCAACCCACTTTACATTTGCTGTGCGGAAAAGGCCTTAGAGAGACTGACTTCCCAAACCCAACCATAAAGGATTAGTAATAACATAAGTTGCTAAATGTTCAGCATAAATTGCCTAGCTGTAAAAAGCCACTGACTCAGTCTTTGAGTCTCAGCATCCCTAAGAATGAGGGTCTGAAACAGAACTCATAGAAGTCAAAATTAAGTAAAGCTTTATTGAAGAAGTTACTAAATAAACACAGGCTTAAAACACAGTGACCCACACAAGTTTGCAGCACAATAACACAAGAAAAATAATAAAAGCTTACCCTCTACATTACACAGTGAAGTCTTACAAGCACCAGGCACTTCAGTTGATTTCAGTACCTGTTGCGAGTTTCAGTAGCAATGGCAAAACCAGTGGAGAGGGGAAAGGAGAGGGCAATAGGAATGCAGGTTACACCATAGGCACTAAGTTATTACTTTTGCTGGCCACAATAGGTGACTCATGAACAACCAATCAGCATCAGTGGTGTAGTGCCAATGGAGGGGGTGCGACGCCCCAGGCGGAGCTGGGACAGGGGTGTGGCTGGGCCGTGGAGAAGGCATGGGGGGGCGTTCCAGGGGCATTCTGGGGCAGGGCAGGTGGCGCTGCAGCAGGAGCGTGGGGCACACATATGCCCGAGCGCAGTTTCCCCTTGCTCCGCCCCGATCAGCATGCACTTTGATCAGAACTTTTGAGACTTATCCAGAAGCAGAATCCCCCTTCCCTCACAGAGTGACTATTTCTCCGACTGGCATGTTCAGAGGTTCCCAATTAATGATGATGACTCTGCATAGGGCAGTGACGGCGAACCTTTTCGAGACCGAGTGCCCAGATTGCAACTCAGAACCCACTTATTTATCGCAAAGTGCCAACACGGCAATTTAACCTGAATACTGAGGTCTTAGTTTAGAAAAAATGGTTGGCTCCGAGGCATGCGTTACTCGGGAGTAAGCTTGGTGGTAGTCGGTGGCTTTACTTTGAAGCAACTGTGCAACTCTTCCAACAGGTGAATCATGACCCTAAGAGGGTTTACTCAGAAGTGAGCCCCATTGCCAGCAACAAGCTTACTCCCAGGTAAAGGATCACACTTTAGTTCTTTACATGAAAATTGGTGGGGTTTAACAGCGCTTAACAGGGTTACCTACACTGCTTCCCCAAAACTTAATGCTAATAATCGAGGCCAGTGGCCCAGGCCAGCCTAGATGTGTGGGGGAGGGGAGGGCGACTCTGTTTGCTCGTGCCCACAGAGAGGGCTCTGAGTGCCACCTCTGGCACCCGTACCATAGGTTCGCCATCCCTGGCATAGGGTCTAAGCTACACAGTGACTTTGAATACATAAGGGAGGCTCAAAACATGCTTGCACCTGATTAAAGAACTGTTTAAAGTGGTGAAATGTAACAAACTCTTAGCTCTCAGAATGGACATTCTCATGATAGCAGCTGCCACAGCACAAATACATAGAAAAGAATTACCTAATATCCCTGGGGGTGAAACCATAAATCCTACATCATATGACTACTGTAAGCTTTGATATCAACCCAAGATAAAGATGTGTATCCAGTTTTTGTGAACTGTGAATTATGTCACTGCTCTCTTGAATCCTCCTTAAATCAACAGAAAAATGCATTTTTCTAAAGCTACATAATTTTCTCTTCAAATGTTTTCAAGGTATAAAGTTTACTCTTAAGTGTTGCAAGAAACACCTGAAAAACTCCTACTTATCACCACTATTTTTCATACCTGTTAACAGTTATTATAACCACAATCTATTGTGTTTCAGGGGCATTTTTTTCCTTTTAGCAGAGCTTCTTTGTCCTTCCCTACATGACACCAACTAAACAAGGTTTATGTGGTAAATATGATTAACTTGTCAATGTGACAGGATTATTGAGGGTAAAAATAGCCATTAAATCTTCTTTCTGAAACATTGATTCAGCTACAGTCAGGAGAAAATGCGAACTTAAACAGATTTTTCATTGTGTGGAAAAATCATCATTCCAGTGTGCATCCAGGCTGATGCTTCCACAGTGTGGTAGTGCCAATGATACAGCACAGCTTCTGCCTAGTTGCTGAGGTAATGCAAGCATGTATACCATTATACATTTTTAAGCGCCCATCCACAATGGGGGAGGGGCAGGGCGAGGTGGAGGGGAGGGGAGAGTTCATGAAAATGTTTGTGAAAGTTGATCTCCTGAGTTAATTCAGTTATCAGTTTTGCTGAGCTTTCGCATTATGTTAGCATTGACTTGCCCACCCATTCGGACAGTGACAGAAGAAGCAGGTAAAGACTGAGGGTATTTTCACAAACAATGCATCTTAATTTGGGACAACTAATACTATCACCCCAGTGCCTCTGGCATGCGATTGTGGAAACAGAGCACTCACCATTTCCCAAGAGGAGAGCCACTGTGCAATGTGCTATGTTTCACTACAGTAAATATAAGACACTGCTAGTCTTTGAGATTAGTCAAATTCCAAAGTAATATTGTTAGTAACCAATTATCTGTAATTTTCATTCTTTTTTAAGAGCAAGGGAGAAAGATTAGTCAGGACCTTCTCCATAGATGCAACGGGTGATTCTACACAGGTCAAATATAATGGGTTCAGGTCCATTTTAAAAACCTTATGGGGCAGAAGTTCCCACAGAACTCCCCCCCACCAAATACTTCTAACATTTTATATTCAGCTGAACCCAGGTTAAATGAAAGTCACAAAGGGCCTTTCCCCACTTTCGTCCTTCCCCTCTATGCTGCGCGCTGCTCTCAGCGCGCAGCATCCCAGGCACGCGCCCGGCCGTCCCCACGACCCGGCGCTCTGCGCGGGGCCATCAAAAGGTGCCGTTGAGAAGAGCTGCGCTGTCGCCGCCCCTCTCAGTGGGGAGTGCCGAGGGATCCCGCGCTACTCTCCTCGAGTAGCGCGGGGCTTAAGGGAAGTGGGGAAAGGCCCAAAATTATCTACTTTTTTCCTTCAACCTGGGTTTCAATGGCTTCCTGTTTGGTTGTGCAAACTACGGCATTCTATTCCCCATTTGAAATCAATGGAATGGTGTTTCATTAGTGTGAACTACTTTTTAAAAACTGCAACTTTATCTGAAACCAGAATATTTATAATTATGCATCAAACACAAAGCAATATTTTAAGCTGCAAATACTGTTCAATACTGTTTCATCAGAATTGAAACCTAAATCAATTTGACTTGGAAGAAAATGTTATTCTCCAACTTTGACAGAAATATAAACTGACATTTTTTTCACATTTGCAGGAAAATTGTAATACAATAATAGAATATGATATTTCTCTAGTTCATCCTTTTAAATTCCTGAGATCAAACTGCACTGAAATAATTTGTCTCTCCAGGCACAAACACGAAGGATGGGATGCTAGATCATTCTGACAAATATTTAGGTTTTTAGCATAATCCAAACTGACATCCAGTTAAATTATAGTTTCCTGTTTTCAGTTTTAAGAAAAGACATAACCAAGAAGCAACTTCTTAAACCTGCAGATCAGCTTATTACAACAAAGATATGGCAATACGTTTGAAACCTTTTGTGCACATCCTAAAACAGAGAAAGTTTTTATTTCTTTATTTCCAAATATTTCAAACGCTTATGGATTAAATGAGAATTAGGAACATTCGCTTTCCCATCTTTGAAATTAGGACTGTAGAATATCTACAAAGACTATCCTACTTGAATTTCAAAGTTCAACAGACAGGAAAGCAGCTAATTAAACAGATCCCAGCTTTGGAGCAAAATTAAAACAAGATCAAAAATATCCCATGGAATGCCTATAATTTTACTGCATTTAGCAAATTACTTAGGTTACAGCGATATTTTATCAATAAATAGCACCTTTCCACATACCTTATCGCTGGAACCTCCAGGTGGTCCAGTTTCACCCGGCAAACCAAGTGGACCCTAAAGGAAAAATAAAACAAATGGACTTTACCAACAGCCTTTTCTCACACACATATCTGTGCATCAACTCGTATCAATGATGTTAATGATTACCTATGTAGAATAACTGCTTTTTTCAGTAACTGTAAGGTACCCAGTTCATTCCACTAAAATTCAAAGGCAGCTAATTAATAATATTCTATTCCTAGCTTTTTCACTATTGTACATTTTAAACTTTGAGATGAGGACTGACACTTTAATCCTAGCCTCAAACTGTCAAGACACCACAGATTATTAAATGATGCCTATGACATCACTGAAGCAAGTTTACAATTACTGAGTCCAGTCTCATCAGAAAATATAGTTACATGAGAGACATACTGATATCTAAATGAAACAAAGGCTCATTCCGCACATGCAGAATAATGCACTTTCAAACTGCTTTCAATGCTCTTTGAAGCTGTGCGGAATGGCAAAATCCACTTGCAAACAGTTGTGAAAGTGGTTTGAAAATGCATTATTTTGCGTGTACGGAAGGGGCCAAAGTGTCTGTTTTACTTGACCAGAGGCTGGCAGCATAGGGCCCTAATAGCACTTTTCGTGTATATGGTCAAACAATAATCATAATGGGTATGGAATCAAGACAACTACTGAGCTAATTCATATTACCATTTCTGAGATGGTTATGTCCCAGTTCTTCCCCAGTTTTCACATAGTGTAAAATCAGCACTTCATAGAAGGATCAAGTTACCACCTACAGAGCATCATCATGATTATATTTTTCACAAGACCACTTCATTGGGCTGTGGCTGAGGAATCTCCTCACATTTTAACATCACAAAATAGCTTTATGAATCCGTTCCCTGTACCTGGCCTGGGAAAAGACATACCTGATTAAGAAAAATGAGGTGGGAAAGAGGTAAAAGATTCATGAGCGGATGAGGCTTTATCACTTGAGACTGCAGGTGTTCGATTTCAGTGTTCAGTATTATTTTGCATTTAAAAAGATGTCTGTGCACACAGAAAACTTAGAAAAGCAGGGAGAAAGGTTCTACTCTTTCTTGCTAGTCTGAAGTAATACATTACATTCTATCACCTCCGCATTCTTCCATCTTATTCCCCTGAATGTGTGAACCAAGGCTTAAATTTGGAGTGCTTTATGACAATGCTGCTGGTGAATAGGATAGTAGTGGCATTAGGATAAAATTACAAGGACACGCAAACACTTTATTTACTTACTTACAGTCCATCTCTCTCACAGACTTAAGGCAAATTTGCTATTGATATTTAATGGTTCCTCCACTGTTCTTTAGAATATGAAAATGTATATCACATAATATACATAGTAGATCACTTAGCAGAATGTTTATTACATAGTGATAATATTAAACATGTAAGGCAGAGACTTCCACTGCAGTGGAGCAAAATTCCACAATAATCATTGAAGCAAATATGTTGCCTACTTCTACTTTGAATCTGTAGAGCTGTAGAACATCTGTTGATGCCATCATTTTCAAATGAAAGTCATATAATTGACTGTTAAGTGTGATAAGTTCCAGACCTTATGTATTTCATAGGCTGTCTTCAAATCAAAATCCTGTTCTGGCTTTTCACTGTTCCTACCCCGCTTCTAGCTGAAGTGTGCTGACAACTGGGCTTCTTCATGGTGGTCTGTTTCTTTTTACTTACACATATAGTGTTTACAGCACTGCTGAAGGTAGTGATGCACTGCCCCCTTTTTTCCATTTGCTTAACACTACACTGTACATCAGAATAATGGGGACTCATATTACTACATGGAGGATGATTTAATGGGGCATTGCAGGTGTACCCAGGAAAAAGATCCAAAAAACTATCAATGTAATCTGCATTTGTTAACAGTCCAGCCAAACATACTTTGAACAAATAAATACATTTCAATCACAGGCTGTTGATTTCCCCTTGCCTTTCTGGACCTATTCTGAATTTTTAATAACACAGCCAAAATAAAATAAAAGAAATGCGGTGGAGCCTGGGTGTTATTTTGCCCTGGGTGCCATTTTATTCTCCTACGCCTCTGCAATTACACCTCAAATGTCCTCAGTGTCACAGGAGAAAGAGTAAGTCAAATTATCATGGAATTTGTGGAGTAGATTCTTCTAGTGAAAAACAACGGCTGAACCTATCAACCACATGGGATCTGTATTAGAAATGAACATAAATACCACATGAAAACAGAGAACTGTACATGGGAAGTGTAATGTCTAGACTGAATTTCACTTTGGATATGTGCCTGAGAATGGGACAAGAAAATAATTGGCAATGACTCATCATGTGATGTTTCATATGCTTAGATTTTTTATGCAATAGCCACACTTCCTTCTCTATTTTTAAAGAACTTTAGAATCATTGAATCACAGAGTTGGGGGAGACCCCAGGAGCCATCAAGTCCAACCTCCTGCAATGCAGGAACACATAATCAAAGGACTTCTGGCAGATGGCCATCCAGTCTCTGCTTAAAAATCTCCAAAGAAGGAGGTTTAAAATCACTGTTCTATACAATAATACCTCAAAAGTATCAAACAACCTTCTCTTCCCATTTACCCCAGTAACAAAAAGGAGTGGTAGCCCAAATAAATCCAACAAGAGATTTACATTACCCCACCACATACATACATACATACATACATACATACATACATACATACATACATACATACATACATACATACATACATACATACATACATACATACACACATACATACATACATTCATTCATTCATTCATTTGTTCATTCATTCATTCATTCCATTTATATCTACACCGAAGTCCTAGGGCAGCTTACAAAAATGATGGATGAATGCATGGGGACAGGATGGCCCCACCATCACCTCAACAGTTTTCTCATTAATATGCCACCTATGCACAGAGGAAGTGTGTGTACTCATTGGCCCTGTGGTTAGGAAAACCGGGAAGCAGAATCCCTAATCATGGGGACCATGTGTATAAACAGACATATTTGTGTTTGTGACAGTGCCATGCAGACGAAACCAGCAAGTGTATAGATGCATGGGGATGGGGCCACCACAATTGGACCTGCTGTCTTGATTCGGTCAATGTGCAGAGGGGTCATCTGGGGATGGGGCGGTATACCGAAATCGAATAAATAATTAATAATAATCTATCACTATTAGCACAATGAAAAAAATAGCAGACTATGATAATCTCCACCAGTTACTCTAATCTAAAGATTTGGCAGATGAACGTCACCAGAAAAAGCATTCTATACTTGTGACTGCACAAGGAGAAACATCCTGTTTGGGTTCTAACACAGAAGGAAATTTACAAAGGACAGTTATTGTTTTTATACCCCACTTTTCTCTGTTGAAAGGAGTCTGAAACTGGATTACAATCACCTTCTCTTCCCCTCTCCCACAACAGGAACATTGTGAAGTAGGGCTGAGAGAGTTCTGAGAACGCTGTGACTAGCCTAAGGTCCTGAGGCATATCTAGGGAGGGGAAGACAGGACATGTGCCCTGGAAGCCATTCCTTGAAGGGGCCCTGCCCCCCCTCTGCAGTCTCCAGAGATGAGAGGCAGAGCGCAGATAACAGATTGGGCACAAAGGAGGGAGAAGAAGGCACATCAAACTGTGTGCCCCACCCCTGAACTCTGAGTTCAGGGGTGAGGTATGCAGTTCAAGGCTGGACTGGGTCAAGGTAGAGCCCACCACAAAACCCCCAGTTTAAAACTGGATCCAGCCAGGTAGAGGTCAGCCTTGAACTTCAGGACTGCATGGGTCCAATTTTATACTGCTGACTTTGCCTCCAAAGTCCATGTGAGCTTTGAAGGCAGAGACAGCACAATGAAACTGACCCCAGTCAGGGCAGAGGCAGATTAAGGCTGGGCTTGGCCTGGCTGGGTCCTGCTTTAAACTGGAGGCTTCAGAGGCAGAGTCCAATTTAAAGGTGGGCCCATACCAAGGCCAGCACTGAACTGCTCAGCCTGCCCCTGAACTCCAGATGGAGTTTGGGAGAAGGGTGTGCAGTTCAACACTGATATTTTTCTACAAATCTGGGAAACCCTCCAAGTTTGCAGAAAAAACAGAAACCCAGATGAAAATGGAGGGTGTGTGTGAAATCATTCCAAGCAGAAGAGTGTTTGTGCACACACACACCATGAATGTCTGTTGAAGCCACTGCTGCCTCCTTCTCTCTTTCCTTTGTTTGAGGGGTGAAAAAAGACACTCACCATAATGGTGACATCAGAGGCCAAAAGTCGTGTCAGCTGAGTTGGGCATAGGAGAGGCAACATCACTATTTTTCCTCCTTGTCTCCCAGTGGGCCTATATTTGAGTAACCTAAGGGTGATCAACCTACGGTGAAGCTGAAAAGCCAACAGTGGTGACTCCTTGAGCACTTCTGCAAAATCAGTGAGGGGGCAGTGAACCATAATGGGCACAAGCAAAGGAGTAGGTGATGTGGAGAGGCAAGGAGGGTGCGGAAGGGAAAGAACAGCTGTGAGAAAGGGGGTGAATAGGCAGAGCAGGAAAGGCGGAAGGTCAGATGGGGAGGTTGTGAAAGTGGCAGGAAAGGGCAGAGAAAGGCAGCTGGGTGTGTGCGTCAGAAATCAGAGGAGAAAGCAAGGACCAAGGTAATTTCTCTATGTCTCATGTGTCATCCCACCTTCCCACCCCCTGTAATCTTGTTAACAACTGTAATCTGTAATGTTGACCAGAATTTTTATATCCATCTAGGAGGAAAGATGGTTGGCCTAAATTCTTCTACTGAGTTCATATCAAATGCTCCATTTGAAATAGAAACAAACTCCATGATTCATGGCTCATTCTCTGAGCTGCATTGCTATGCTATTTTCAGATTCCTGGGCACGATCCTGAACACAGTTTAAAATTTCCATCTGTCTCCAAAGCAAGAGGAGCTAAAATCAAATGAAAAAGCAGCGGCTCTCTCTTCAAACCACTGAGCTAATGCAAAGAGCACCTGCAGTGTTGATACTCCAGGTGCCTAAATTGGGTTTCAAGGATGGACCAGCCTCAAACAGTCACATACATCACATTGCAAAGTGTGAATCAGAGTGACAGGAAGATCCAACTTTATCTCTATACTCCTAGATTTCTATTCACCAGTCTCTGCTGGATTTTCACTACAGTAATTTTCCTTTATTTTGTTTATTAAGAGAGAGCCAGGACAGCAACATCTTAGAAGTCAATGCAGTAAGGGCATTGGAATACACTAGTCCTTTTCCTTTTATAGTGATAGTCTTTTATTGCAAAAGAACATCCTGCTGAACCATTCCACTATATTATACTATATAGGAGAAGCAGTGGTGTGGTGGTTAAGAGCAGGTGCATTCTAATCTGGAGGAACTGGGTTTGATTCCCCGCTCTGCCGCTTGAGCTGTGGAGACTTATCTGGGGAATTCAGATTCAGATGCACTCCCACACACACCAGCTGGGTGACCTTGGGCTAGTCACAGCTTTTTGGAGCTCTCTCAGCCCCACCCACCTTACAGGGTGTTTGTTGTGAGGGGGGAAGGGCAAGGAGATTGTAAGCCCCTTTGAGTCTCCTACAGGAGAGAAAGGGGGGATATAAATCCAAACTCTTCTCTTCTCTTCTTCTATAGTCATGTTCCTTTACAAAAAACAATGCCTTCCTAAACTACTTTGTTTTACCACAATCTTCAGAATCTGTGGAGAAGAAAACCCTCCTTATAATCAGGGTACTCACTTTGCTTGATCCTCCATTTTTCATTTTAAACAGGTTTGGAGTGAAATGCAAAATTATAGGTGCTGCTTGTCATCACCTGATATACCAATGGTCACAGTGACAAATAAATGAAAATGAGCAAAAAATGGGGGAGAAATATTTCAACCCAGAACAAACCAGTAACCATAGGGGTTGAAAAAAAATAGGAAAACCTTGTATATGCAAACATCAAGGTCAATCCTTTAAAAGCTAAAATTATATTAAATCACAGAAACTTTAATCAAATTATAAATATTATAAACTGTACATATCTATCAACTTTGGTTACATAGATAAATACTTCCACCTAGTTGCTGTTGTTGTTTTTAAACACTTTTAAGGTAAAATGACACATTGGGGTGTCACACAGAAACATTTTTCCTATGACCAAATACAATTATTACAACCTTTACGGCTCTTCCACCAGCTGTCCGGGCCCTGCGGGATTTTACTGAATTCCGCAGGGCCTGTAAGACGGAATTGTTCCGCCGGGCCTTTGGAGGAACCAGCCATTGATGGTGCCCCCCACCCCCCGGCCTTTTACATCTGTGCCTTCTGCCATCTTGGGGTTTACCGTTCCTCCCTCCTGAAAGAGGATTTAAGAATGGAGCTTCCGGATGCCATTTTTGCTTATGGTAACCTGTTATTACGTTTAGTCTTATTTTTATCGCTGCTTTTAATGGTTTTAGTTGTTTTATCCTACATATAATGGTTTATTGTACACCGCCCAGAGCCCTTCAGGGATGGGGCGGTATAAAAATCGAAAGAAAGAAAGAAAGAAAGAAAGAAAGAAAGAAAGAAAGAAAGAAAGAAAGAAAGAAAGAAAGAAAGAAAGAAAGAAAGAAAAGAAAGAAAGAAAGAAAGAAAGAATGAATGAATGAATGAATGAATAAATAAATAAATAACATAAAATATACATATACCAACAAAATGAATTTATACTGGGAGGGCTTCCTCAGTGGTTTAAATGTGTACAATATACACTATAGAATGTGTTTGTTAAAATTATAACATGCCTGACTAAAGCACTGAACATTCTATAAAAGAAAAAAGTGACAACAAATGCTTTAGATTAATTATTGTGCAAGTACTTTATAAAACTAAAAGCAAAATATAATTTTACATATAATGTAAGCTTTTTTGACAGTGACAAATTAACACATAGTATAATTGGACTCATAACATTGTCTATTTGGGTGTTTTCATGCCCCTCTGAACATGCACTATAAGTCTAAAATGTGAATATATTTAGACTACGAACCAGACAGTAACAATTTCAAGTGCTTTTGATGTTCTGATTAGAACATTCTAATTAGAGGGATCTTTTTTCACACAAGGCAGTGATTAAGGCGTATGGAAAATATTGCCAGTCTCCTTATTGCTAAAGGCTAAATGTCAAGTTGTATTTCTCTTTGCATAAATATTTTCTCAAGGTTTGCAGTGTGAGAAAATAATGGCACTGCCTAGTTTCAGACCAACTGTTCGAATACAACTGTAGAAATAAGACTGCAAAAAGCCAGAATAAAAGCAATCCAGAAAAAGTCCAGTTAAACTCCTTTCTAAATTACAATTTCACAAAATCTCCCGAAAAAACACTTATCAGGCTCAGACACATAAAAAAAACCCACCGAATCAAAAAATAGGATTAGGCAAATTGGGCTTTGAATGGAATCAAGAGTGAACAACAGAAATATTGGAAAGGCAAGATCAAGATCCAAGTTCCTTAATGCATTTGACCAAAGTGGAAGACAAAAGAAACCTACTGTTTGACCAAAGTGGAAGACAAAAGAAACCTACTGGGGCAGATAGAGGCCAGGTGGGGCAGAGAAATAAAGACTGTTTCAACATGATCGCAAGGTGAACTGGGTCAGAAATGGATCAGAAAAACACATCACAGTAAAAATGCTTGGGAAAACAGACGAAAAATTGAGAGAAAAAATTTCCAGAACCAAACAGAGGAAAATAATATGTGTAATTAAAAGAAAAAAACACAGCGAATGGTAGCAAGTTTCACTGTAAACAACTCATGTGGAAATGGCCAAAGTTAAACAATGTGATAGATAGTTGTAGGTGTGACCTTTGTAAGGAACACTAATTAATAGAGTCTGAGCCCTTCGGGGGAGGGCGGTCTATAAATCCAAATAATAATAATAATAATAATAATAATAATAATAATAATAATAATAATAATAATAATAATAATAATAATAATAATGAATGAATAAAAAATCCAATTAATATGAGTGCAAGTAGATTTCAACCAGAAACCACTGGTGACAATAGGCACAGGAAGATCAATAGCCCAATGTATTAAAGTTCTAAATAGATAAAATAGGCATACTGAAATATATGTAGGCACCAAACAATATGTGCATGCCCTCAAAAACCACCAGTTGCCTATTGGACATGTTTGCCACTAACACTATAGCCTAATTTAGTAGACATGTACAATGCTAGTCCATCTGGCTAGTGAATAACTCATAACCAACTCCAACATATAAGCTTCAAAGTAACTGTATAATTCCATCACATTGGCAAGCCACAATTTTTGTGTGTGGTCTTTCAGCTGACGCCTTTCAACTTAAAAATTAATTCTGTATCACAGTAAAAGCATGGGGAATCCTTACACAGGAGAAACATATGTTATTCCCTTCTATGCCATACAACCCTGGAAAAACATCCATAGACACCAATATTGTTTCATGTAAAGAAACTTCACATGCTGATTTCTGAAATGGAAAAGATCTCTAAGATTTGCATATTAAACTTACTTCTGACATTTTTTTCAATGAAACTCATATTCTGTGTAATACAAAAGCATAATGTTGTAAATCAGTTGAGGTAGCTGCATCTTCCTGGGTCATTATTATTCATTACAAGTAGTTGTAACAAGTTTAATAACGTTCGACATGTTATAGTAGATCTTGTTTTCTGTTTCTAATTGGGTTTTGTGACTCTAGAGTCCAAGCTTTCCCAAACAGTTCAAAGACTTTGCTCTAATAAGCATCCTTAAGCCCTCAAAGAAACTTTAATTTACACTCCATGCTATTTTGAGCAGAGAGAATTCTGATCATCCTACATAAATCAGGCCTGGCACCTAACTGAGCTAAAATGAGCCTACGCAGGAAGTAGGGAAATGTTTTTCCATGTGTTCCAAAGCTTCAAGCAGGTAGGTCTATGTGCTGATTTGTGTATCTTGTTTTTCTTCTCAAGTCAGGGACACCTCCTTCCCTTAGTAGTATCTCATGATGCAATGGGGCCAAGCATTTCTAGCAGAAATTTGCAAATCATTCTTGCCATCTTCCTTTTACTATTTCTGTAGCTAGAACAGAATTTCCATACACCTTTAATGAACTGTTAACTAATTTTATTTCTAATGAGTGTTCTATTATTTCTCATTAGTGTTCTACTGCTCCATTTCAATTCCTGGCTGCGTCAGGAAAAACAAGAACCTTGGGAGAGCCTCAAGTCAGTTGGAATAGGAAATAGTGGTCTAGATGGCTTATTGATCTGACAGTGGTGGATTTCCCACAACATATGTATAACAGGTTGCAGTCTTTATAAAGGGACCTGTTTTCCTTTTTCCAGTTCACATATGTGCCCTTCACCTGCTTAAGCAGCGATTGGAGCCCACGGAAACAATCTGGGTTACTTTTGCTCCTTTGTATGGAAACGCTTCTCTTTTAAAAAATTTCCTGCAACACATGTTTTTAAATTTCCTGCAACCCCTACAGTCATACCAATCATCCCACAATATGGTTGGCGGCACTTGCATAGCTGCACAAGTGCAACACTCAAAAGAAAGAAAAGGAATAACAGAGCAATAATGAATGTGTTGCTGTAGATCAGTCATACTCGCCGCCAGGGGAGAAAATGTGCTTGGCGGACCTTGTACCCTGTTAGGTGCTCAGAGACTCTGCCCGCAATCTGCACAGAATGGTGGGTGGGCAGATTCTCTTTGACAGTGGACGGCACGGAACTTAAGTGGAAAGGAGGGAAATAAAGCATCTCCTGCCTGTTATTTTTGAAAATCCTGGGTTGAGGGGAATAAACAAGGCAAATTCGTTTTGGGAATGGGATCTGTCTGAAGTGTCCCCCGCTCAAATGGTTTATATAACATCCTACACCCGTTACATTTGGCCTGTGTGGAATCCACCAGTATGCCATTACTGTTTTCCCTTGAAAGAATAGCTCAACATCATGGTACTGACATATGTATGATCCTTTGTCCTCTTAGTTGGTGCTCTGCTGCCATATATCAAGACATCCTGATCTCTGATCTCCTGTCATCCACAGTATGAATTTTTGTAATATGTTTGTCGGGGTAGAACCTGCATCTATGTAAATCAGCTATTCAGACAATATGTTTCTGCTTTTGGTAAGGAATACTGATGTTTCCAAATAGTAATGATAGCCTAGAAACACAGCTCTTTTGTTGGTATATTCACTTGTGAAAGAATATAACCCTGGAACCATTTTTCTCAACATCTGTAATTGTTCATGCACTGGACTATGCTCAGAAATGGAGGAGACAGGTTACTTGCTTCTTTATATGTAATGTAATGTGGTTTTAAAGTTTTGCCAGCTAGTAATTTAAAACTCTAAAACCCAACTGTGCATGCCAACAGAGTTGAGACTTTTCTCCATGTAATCCAGGGGCAATTTTCTCAGTAGCTGAAGCCAGTGTTTTTCTTGGCATGGATTCCCAAAAACTTTTGTCTCATTGGCATTGTAAATTTGCTCTGGCTGAACTCCTTTACTTCTCATCAAATTAATCAAATACTGTTTAAATGGCTCTATTGTTCTGAACAGGCTGCTAATCTTACCAACCAGGGAGAAATACAGAGGCCCACATTAGTTTTAAATTCACCTTGGCCAACAGAGTCTTACAACTAAAATATTACTAAAGGAATGCTTTTCGTTTGTTTTTTTCATCGTCACAGCTGACTTAAGATGACTCCATAGGGTTTCAAGGCAAGAGGTGTTCAGAGGTGGTTTGCCATTGCCTCCCTCTTTGTCATAAACCTGGTATTCCTTGGTGGTCTTCCATTCACATGCTGATTAGTAATTTTTTGGTTCTTGTAAGGTTTGTCCATGTTCAAAAATTCCATATTCTTCTTGCCTGAAGTATTTTATTTTGTGGGGAAAAGGAGTTCAGATATTCTGCCAAATTTTAGCTGGATGCTTAGTGTTCTGAATTGATCTAATTAACAGTAATAATTCTTGACAAATAATTCTTACAACTTTTAGAAAGGATGAGAATCTATTGAAAAACAGAGAAAGACGTTTTCACAGGGGACAAAAGTAGACAGAACCAGCTCCAAGTTTTTGTAATGGTAATTTGTAATTCTAGGATTGTTTGTTTTTAAGATAATTTTGAGCCCCTGAAGCACTGAGATAATAGAGCCTGTAGATGATAACCAATTATTTCAAAGATAGAAAAACCCAAGCTGATTACAATATGCTTTTAAAAAGTCAAACATTTCAAAGTGTAAATCCTGTCCCTTTTTGTAAGCCAGCCACTACTTTAAAACAATACTATTTTACAGCCATAGATGTGGAATTGGCCAATCATTCTAAATCGCTGAAATAGAAAAGAACAATCTGCCAGCAGAGAGATGCACATAAAACAGTGCCAGTGTTGACATATATTTTTTGTTCAATAAACTCATGCATCTTCAGCAACCATGTCATGCCTCAGCTTAAAAATAATCAGTGAATAACATCTCAGCTGCTTGCACTTATGAAATCAAACAAAGGAACATTAAATATGTTGATGTTGGTCAAACTTGATAACCTCCTAAAGGAGTACAATAATCATTTCCATTGCAACACAACCATATTTTGGACTATTGTGTTTCCAAGAATGTACAAAGTTTGGGATACAGTATTAAAACCGTGGAAGAATTTATGACTTAATACATTTGTATTTATCTGTGGAAATATGTGTTCTTCAAATTTATGTAAATCCCAGCCTAGGATCACACATCTCCCACTGAAATCAAGGGGATTAATTACCTGTTATTAACTTAAGCCCCATTCATTTCTATGGGATTTAGGCACAACTAACTTTGTCTGCATTGGAGTCATAGCATAGATTATTTCACAATAGGCTAAGTATATTCCATGACTGAGCGTTCTGAGGCATCAAATATTAGATTAGAAGGATTAGTTGTTCAGGTCCATTGATTTGCCAAGTTTACACTGTTAAAAAAACGTGGAACAAAATTTAACACAATTTAATTTTGTGTTCTGCCGTATGTTCTTTCTTCATCTCTAAAAATGCCCCTTAAACCTATCTAAATATGCCATTTATAACTATTATTTTGTTTTTATACTGTGTTTTAAGACTATATTTTATATTATGGTTGTTCACCGCCCTGAGCCTCTTGGGGGAGGGTGGTCTATAAGCCCAATAAAATAAATAAAATAAATTATGTCAAGATGCGGTCTTGATTCCTTTAAAATATTTATTTTTCTGGTCAAAATATAATACAAAATAATTATGTAAATATATTATTTACTCATTTGGCCCTTTTTAAGTCATGCTGCAGGATGCCATTACCCAATCAATATGTGTCTTTCTACATTTCTACCAATCCTGCAACTAGTGTTTATTACTGAAAATTACCTTCAGTTGCCAAAGTAACGTTTAAAAATACATGAACAGCCAATTAAATCTCCAATAGTTAATCAGAATCTTTGCAGAGTAAAAGCTCTACCTGGACCCACACACTTCCTCAAAACACTTGGAACACTTGGGGGACCTCTAACCTAATGAGTTCACAAGCAGAAGTGAAATTCAATCTAAAGGCTTCCTGATTCAATTGTCATTTCTCTAACCCACATACACTGAATCAGGCCTCTCTTTTTTGCCTGTTTATAATAATCTCCACCCCTTATGTGCCTGTAAAGTGATGTCAAATCGCAGCTGACTTATGGCAACTCCACAGGGTTTTCAAGGCAAAAGGTTAAAAAGAGGTGGTTTGCCATTACCTTCCTCTACACTCTTTTCCTTGGTGGTCTCCCAAGCTTAACTTATCAGCTCTGAAAAGATCACAGTATATGATACCATTCCACAAACCATGACCCCTTACCAATGGCGAACTAAATGTCAACAAATCACAAAAATATTCACCATGCAGCATAGGAAACAACTGGAAAAATACTTCAACAGTCCTTTGAGACATAACTCAAAGTCTTAGGAAGTCTCAGGAAGCACCACAGCTGATATATATTCCAAAATGATTGTGTCATTTTTCATCTAACGTGAAGCTTGTTATATGACATTAGTATTAGTATTAATGCTTAATGCTAGTAAAGTAGCATTTACAAAAGGATATAGATGCCTCGTGAATACAACTACTACCACCCATTGTCTGAACATTGTTTAAAATGTAATTAAATCTAAGGGGTGGGGGTTAACTTCTGTCCACATGTGCAGCCACTAAGACAGATCAACATACTATCATCATACATGTAAAGGGGAAGCAGTAGCATCCTTTTACTGCTTTGATAGGGCATGGGGAAATATTAATCCTCCTATTTCTGTTGATAATATTATGGAATGAAGAGCTGAGACCAAGGGTTAGTGCAGGTTTGGTCTCTTTGGATCAGAATCTCAACTGTGCAAATCCCACCCACCCCTCTTCAGATCTCACCACACCACAGATCAGTGAAGCCCAGCAGTTTCCAGGAGTGGGGAAAGTGCGACCTTTTCCCTACCTGTGTAGGGAAAGAAGAGCACACCAGTGTCAATTTTGCTCTGCTTGGCTTTTCTGGTCTGACACACCTTTCCTACCCATGCATTTCCAGGGGATTAATGAGGTCTTGTTTTTTTAAAAGACTTTTGATCTGTCATCCCTGTGACAAATCACTGAAATGGTGTCTTAAAAAAGATAGGCAGTGAACAACTTCCCAACATGGAAACAAAGGGCCAGAGAAAATGATACCTCAGCTCAGCAGAAGCAGCAGGGCACCTACTCACATGTAGATGAAGAAACATGAGGAGACCTTGTTGTGTAGCAGAGCACCAAGTAGCAGACAGTGAATGATGTACCTTTTCTCAGTCATACATCGCAATTTAGCTTTTCCCGCATTTGTTAATCATATTGCACAAGATAGGTAATTTTCCTTCAAACTTCTTGGCTTGTTTTTTAAAAGCCGCAATTCTTCTTAAGATAAGGCTTAGAAAATAGATAGCAATCAATTTTTTTCCTCTTTCATAGACTTTTACTTGGTCCTGCACTGTAATGTAAGATGTAGGAAGGGAGAACACTGTATTTTGCACTGAGATCCTTGGAGAAAGGGCGGGATAAAAATGCACTGGATACATAGAAGGATAATGTGCAACAGAGGAATACAGTAGTCAGCTGGAACAATTAGCTTTGCAAGATACAAATGGCAAGAACCTGCAAGCTTGAAGAAGACAGCCAATTCTAACAGTGGCCCCTTCCGCACACGCAAAATAATGCATTTTCAAACCACTTTCACAACTGTTTGCAAGTGGATTTTGCCATTCCGCACAGCTTCAAAGAGCACTGAAAGCAGTTTGAAAGTGCATTATTCTGCATGTGTGGAATGAGCCAGTGTTTTTTTCCAAAAAGAACACTGAAAAAGGAAACCTGTTGTGTAGAATAGCTAACAATGTTATGTAGATTGCAGATCAAGAGATCAAAGATCAGATTCTCAGCTCTATGGAAGAGAATCAGTGACGTAGGTATAGATTTTTATGGGGGGTTCGGGGGCAAGGCCAAGCCCACCCGCCCCTGGAGGGCGTGGCCACACCTTCCCAAGCCCTGCCCCTGGCCTCAGTGCTTATAAAAGCAGCTTTCCGAGGCCAGAGATGGCAGACTCCCCTGCCCTGCCTGCTCCCCCCCCCACCGGCTGGGCTCCCAGCTGGTAACTGGCAGTCCCTTCTCCCTCCCCTCCAGGCAGAGGGGTAGCTAGGGGAAATGGAGCCTGGTGCAAAACCTGAGGTTTGCGCCCCCTCTCCATGGGTGGCTGCTGTGATGCTGAAATCCATCTCCAAACTGCATCACTTTCAATGGTGTTTAAATTAGGGTGCCCAGATTCTCCTTCTAAATCCATCTTAAAGGGAGAATCTGGGGTCCCCAGTTAAAACAACATTGAAAGTGATGCTGTTTTGGGGTGGATTATCCCCCACCCTGAAACAGCATCACTTAAAATGTTTAATCTGGGGATCTCAGATTCTCCCTTTAAATCCATGCTGAAGGGGTTGGATTCAAAAGGAGAATCTGGGGAAATGGGTGGTGGTGTCAATTTTCCTGCTTTCAGGGGTGCAATTGTTAAGCTAGCAGCACCAAACTTTCAGGTTATCTTTAGGAGAGTCTCCTGATGATACCACCCAGGTTTGGTAAACTTTGGCTCAGGGGGGCCAAAGTTATGGACCTTCAAAGGTGTAGCCCCCATCTTCTATTAGTTCCTATTGGAAACAATGGGGGATGGGGCACCCCTTTTGGGAGTCCATAACTTTGGACCCCCTGAGCCAACCTTCACCAAACCTGGGTGGTGTCAGCAGGAGACTCTCCTGATGATACCACCTACGTTTAGTGACGTTTGGTTCAGGAGGTCCAAAGATATGGACCCTCAAAAGGGTAGCCCCATCTACTATTAGTTCCCATTGGAAACAATGCGGGATGGGGGCACCCCCTTTGGAGGTCCATAACTTTGGACCCCCTGAACCAAACTTAGCAAACTTGGTTGGTATCATCAGGAGTCTCACATGACAATAGCTTGAAATTGTGGTGCCACTAGCCTAAAAAATGCGCCCCCTGCAGGCCAAAAACAAAAAAACTTTAAAATACAAAAAACCACAAACGGGGGCAGAGCTTCGGACATACAATGTGGGTGGGTTTGAACCCGAGAACCCCTCCCTTACCTACGTCCCTGAAGAGAATGCAGCTGTGCAGAATTTCATGTTTCCATTAAATAATCAAATTGTGACTAGATAACTCCTTGAAAGGACTACATTTGAAGATGGAACAGAGATTTCTCCCCTCAATTATAAAAACTTTGAGCTGTTGATCTATATTTTGAGAACTACAAAATAAATAATAAAATGTTCTGCTTTACTCAACTATAGTAAAAAAACAACAACCCTAAAACTAAACCCATGTAAGAAAACAAATATCTAATTCAGATGCTGTTTTTATTCTTGAATGGGCCTTTGAATAACACATTTTATATTAGGGAATGGACAAACAAAAGACTATTTAAATGGAAACAGATATATGGAAGATTCAGCTATGTCTACATGAAACACCTTTTATACAGGTTGAACCATATTGCTAAGAGTGGATTTAAACACTATCATTTCCTTTGAAAATGGCAGCTCCCCACCTTCCTGTAACATTGACTCACAGTTGCTTGTCATGACATCATGATATTGCATCTATCTGCCTGCACTCTAAAATCATTATGTCCAAGGGGAAGGAAGGGAAACACAGACTTTATGCCTTAATACTACACCGGGTGTACATGTGTGTGTGGGCTTTATACAAGCTACCATTTTGGGTGGCAGTTCCATTTGAGCATAACAATTAGTTTCACTCCTAATTGTTGGATCATACCAGCTTTTCTGCTGGTGAAAAGGAAAAGGGGGTTGAAAAGTTGCCATCATGTCACAGCTGATGTATGGCAACTCCATAGGATTTTCATAGCAAGAGACTTTCAGATATTGTTTTCCATTGCCTGCCTCTGCGTAGCTACTCTGGTATTCCTAGTCTCCCGTCCGAATATTGACCTTGGTCAACCCTGATTAGCTTCTGAGATCTGATGAAATCAGACTGATCTAGGCTATCCGAGTTAGGGCTTTTCTTAGTGCACCAGAAAGTCTGCATGCACAAAAAACAAGCAGGATTGGGTCTTTAATAATGAGAGGAATTGAGCAAAAGATTGAGTTTTAAGTCTGCAGAATATTAACAGAATATTGATACAAATTAAAGATATCAGAAAAATATTATTCTTACTGTTTCCCCAGTTTTCCCAAGATTCCCTTGATCTCCAGTTTCCCCCTGATAATTTAGAAAGAAATACAGACATTTAACATACAATTCCTTTTCCTTTCATTTAGTAAAGAGGATTTTCAATTCAACAGGTTACTTTCGCTCTAATTTAGCAGTTTAGCAAACTTAGGAAAACAATTTCAAAAGAACAAAATCCTTCCATAAAATACACAGCCATCTGGATTTATTTATTCAGCTTCTTTGGGATAATTAGGAACGGAATTTATAATAAAAGTGCAAAGATTGTCATGCCCTTATATAAAGCAGTGGTGCGACTGCACTTGGAGCACTGTGTCCAGTTCTGGTCACCACATCTCAAAAAGGATATTGAAGAGATAGAAAAAGTGCAGAGAAGGGCAACGAGGAGGATTGAGGGACTGGAGCACCTTCCTTATGAGGAGAGACTGCAGTGTTTGGGACTCTTTAGTTTGGAGAAGAGACGTCTGAGGGGGGATATGATTGAAGTCTAAAAAATTATGCATGGGCAAGAAAATGTTGACAGAGAGAAATTTTTCTCTCTTTCTCACAATACTAAAACCAGGGGGCATACATTGAAAATGCTGGGGGGAAGAATTAGGACCAATAAAAGGAAACAGTTATTCATGCAATGCGTGATTGGTGTTTGGAATATGTTGCCACAGGAGGTGGTGATGGCCACTAACCTGGATAGCTTTAAAAGGGGCTTGGATAGATTTATGGAGGAGAAGTCGATCTATGGCTACCAATCTTGATCCTCCTTGATCTCAGATTGCAAATGTCTTAGCAGACCAGGTGCTAGGGAGCAACAGAAGGCCATTGCTTTCACATCCTACATGTGAGCTCCCAAAGGCATCTGGTGGGCCACTGTGAGTAGCAGAGTGCTGGACTAGATGGACTCTGGTCTGATCCAGCAGGCTTGTTCTTATGTTCTTATGAGATTCATAAGTGGGTTCTGCACAGCAACTCATTATATATATGCTATGCGGAATCACTCATAGTGTGCACATGTTTACAAAACTACTGATTCAGTTTTGTTCAGTTCAGAAGCACCTTGAAGGCCAACAAGATTTTCAGGATACAATCTTTTAAGAGTCAAAGCACCCTTCATCAGAAACAAGCATGATGAAGGTCTCTAAGGTGCTACTGGACTTGAATCTGTTTTAGTGGTACAGTGAGGAGGAGTAAAAATAAGGGAAGAGCTGTGAGGGATAATCTCTTTTTTTCCAGATTGGGAGGGATATAACAAACCACATTAACTTATACTTTTCACCATCCTTCAGCTTCAACCCCTCAACTACTGGCATTATCTGTATATTTTGAATAAGCACACAAAAGAACTCTGGCATTCTAGCCATTAAATAAATTAGTAAAAATGGAAATATTCCAAACATACCTTCAAGCCTTCTGGTCCTGGTTCACCTGCATAACCCTTCCGACCTGGCTTTCCCTGTATTCAGATAAACACATTGGCTACTGAACAGTGTTTAAAGCCAGAACTTAATGAGTTCACTAGCAACATCATATTGCATCATGAACAACACAAAATATCAGAGCTATAGAGGGTCAAACTACATGCTATATGTAATTGAATATAATTTTCCTCTACCTTTTAAGTCCAAGACCAGATATAGGACACTAGCATGGAGTAGAAGCTATGTAAGTGAGAAGTATATGCTTAATTTTTTTCTATCTATTATTTTCTCACTCTAAACATCTTTCCCACCTGGTTTTCCCCTGCAAGTTCCTTACAGAATTTCATGAAAAAGACAAAGAGGATAAATGGATAAATGCTCCAAGGTAAAATATCTACCCCTACCCCATTTTGGGGTCTCTGTTCCTGCATATATGTGTAGTATCCGGTATATACTTTTCATCTGAAAAAAAAAATCCAAAGAAAGATAACAAAAACTGTGCTTAGTGAGTTGGATCAAGTGTCATTTAGTGACAGCCCAGAGGAACTTCAAAATGCTGCTCGAGGGACAGGGGATTCAAGGAACAGCATGAGCAGTGAATCCACAGTGGATGGAGGGATTCAGCATAAAATCATGGAAATCTGCTGCTGGATCCGTCCCAATTTGTCATTTTCCCATTTACTGTGGAGCTCTTTTGTAACAGACATTGTTTTCATGTTTCATGGCACTTGCTGTGATGCAACTGTTATGGAAATCTGCTGCTGAGAAGACACTGGATATATCTCACAAAAGCCAATCATAAACATTCAAAAATAACTTTCTTAAGGCCATAATTCCAAGCAGACATATTGCGAATTAATTTCTGCTGAATACAATAGGACAGGATTGCAAGTCAATGTGTTTTGGATCAGGACTAAAAAGCACACTGAAGACAGAAAGAAAAACATACTGTTAACTTAAGTGGAATTAAGCCATGGGACAATTTGTTCTGAAATGCTGCTTTGATCTGAGTATCAAGCTGGCTCAAGCCCTTAGTCTTTATTCCCTACTGAAAATGTGTACTTATTTATACAGATAACAATTTATGCTTACTCCATTGGTCTTGTCTCTGACTTTTTCTGATAAACTTTAGATCAGGAGTCCCCAGTCTTTGGCCCTTTCTGCATGGGGCCAAACAGTGGCCCAGGGACGGAAAAACACCAGTCCCTGGGGAGCTGTTCGCACAGGCAGCGCTGCTGCAACACAGCAGCACTGCCTGTGCGGCCCCGAGCGGCATGAAGGCGCCGCTTTCCACCTCCCTTCCCGAGGGAGGTTTTTGGAAGGCGCTGCTTTCCCGTCCCCCCTCCCTCACCTCGTCCTCCAGCATTGGTCTGGAGGGCTGCTGAGATCTGCCCACGCTGCCCTCTAACCCTGGAGGTTGGAGGGCAGCATGGGTGGGTCCCTGCAGCCCTCCAGACTGATGCTGGAGGACGAGGTAAGTGGGGGGGGGACGCAGAAGAGGCGGCTCCCTCCCCTCCACCGGCATAATTTCTGAGCCCTTTTTGAGCCCGCAGGCACATTTGGAAGCTTGTCATGCATGGTGGGTGCAGCAACAAAATGGCTGATGCAGGAGGTGGGACCAGCCACAAAATGATTGCCACAGTTTAATTTCAGTAGCACAGTACAGATATTTGTGCTGTAATTATGAATGCTGCAAAGCAACATGTGAAAAAATCTGCACAACCAATCAAATTGCCAAGTCAATCCGAAGTCTTGCTGGACAAAAGCCTTGCCTTATCATGAGTTCAGTCTGTTCTTCGGGTTTAATTTTATTCTAGTACTCTATGAATAAAGGCCAACTTTGAATAACGTCCATTCTCTTATATAGCTTTCCCCTAAATGCAGACATACTACAGTTTTCTGTCACCATAGGTAACCAACATTTCCTCAGCCAGATTTCAACTGCTGGTGTTCTCTAGGGCCCTTTCCACATGGGCGTAATACAGCGACCCAGGAGCGGTGTGAAGCTGCCTCTGTTAACCTTGCTAAACAAGCGAGGTTTTTCCAAAGCACCGTCTTCCCATCGGCGCGGTGCAAACAGCACTGGCGGGAAGACACTGCTTTCCCCCTCCCCTCCACTCACCATCCTGTCCAGGGTAGCTCTGGAGGGCTGCAGAGCCCCACCCACGCTGTCCTTCAACCCCTGGAGGTCGGAGGGCAGCGTGGGCCGGTCCCTGCAGCCCTCCAGAGCGACGCTGGATGGGACGGTGAGTGGAGGGGGGCAACCAAAGCTGCCATACAGAGCTGACCATACAGAGCCGCCTCTCTGGCTGAGGGGAAAGTCACGCCTGCGAGTGAACGGTCCCTGAGCCTCCACCGGCATGATTCATGCCGGTGGAGGTGCGTTTCTGCCAGTGTGCGGAGAGGGCCTAGAAATCTAGATGGTTGTTTCCAATGGACTGCAAGAACCTTGCAGACACCATCACATTTCTTAAGAGACGACTGTACTTCTTGTCTAATGACAAAATAAGATTAACCACAGCAAGCATTCTATTCTGTGATTTCACTTAATACTTTATATATTATCTTCCAGAATTGTTTTATAATAGGGCAGGTCCACCATATGTGGTAGAACTATCTTTCTCCTGAAGATATTGCCAGCATTGGTCAGAGACAGTATAATGCCACCTAAACATTAATCTCAGACCATTTGTCCATACATTAATGATCGCTGAAATGGCTAGGATGTCTTCATAAAATGTCCCCTATCTGTCTGTAGTATTTGGTGGTTGGGTGTGTGTGTGTGTGTGTGTGTGTGTTATATTCCATCGCCATTTCTGTCTGTAAGATGGTTCTTTATAAAATTCTAGAGTTTTGCTAATAGTCCTTTGGATGATTCAGAGAACATCTCAGCTTTTCAAAACATTCTGTGCAGTGGTGGGATTCAAATAATTTAACAACCGTTTCCGATGGTGTGATTCAAATAATTTAACAAACTGGTTGTTTACAAACACCATTTTAACAACTGGTTCTGCCGAAGTGGTGCGAACCTGCTGAATCCCACCACTGATTCTATGGATAGAAAACATCTACTCTTTGAGCTAAATTACAAATAAACTTTTTAATCTGCCAGTATTGGCATTTTATCAAAGAATTATTTTGCATCCACTCTCAACTGCGAACCAAACTTTCCCTTTTTTCAAGAAATCTATGATTCAACTGCAACCAGCCTGGTCCCACTTTCAGAAAGAACTTGCAAGACTAGCTCGCCTAAAATGTTTTTATGTATAAGATGCATAATTGGTAAGGATCTGAATTTCTTCCATATAGAGTAAATAGAGGACTTTACAGTGCTTTCCTTAACCTTATTTTGCACATTGACCTTAGCCTTCCTCAGATCCATATATTTAGTGGTACATTTAGGTTCAGTTGTTCCAAGTGCCATAAGCTTTTGTATCAAGGATGTTTAAGACAATACCATGATGTTACAAATCTTTTAATGTGGTAGCAGTTTTCAATTGATGGGGCCACAAAGTCCCATCTGTTTTCAGGGGCTTGAATTGCAATTCTGCCTATCCCAGCCTTTGAAAACCATAAATAAATTAATAAATTTATTAATAATAAATTTATTGATAAATTATTTATTTAATAAATAAAACCATAAATAAGTTAATCTATCATCTTTTGGGTTTTGCCTAGAAACTCTTTTGAGATCAGTATTAATAGCAGCGAAAATAAGAACCACAACAAAATTTTCACTTTTACAACTGCGACCTTACAAGTTAACATTGGACCATTTCTTTAAATCAGATTCTGTCCTATCCATAAGCAGTTTTAACATAATAAAAGTTTTAATGGCAAGCCAGGCAGTTTTTAATTAACAAAAATTGTGCCCATGCTTCAGCTGCTTGAGCTAAGCTATAGTGACACAGTAAAAACATTGCTTAGCCAAACTTTGCCACTGTTGATTAACTCAACATATAGAGACTATTGTAGATGCCCATATGAGCAAAAAAAAGCTTGAAGTAACACAGAATATGCTTTATTACACACAATATAAACTGAACAGAGAATCCATACTCTGGTCACTAGCACACAGTAAAGAATTCTAGCATACACTGAAGATTCCTGGCTCTGTTTCTCAAAATTCATTTATGAATATGAAATAGTATTGAAATGTGAAAGCTTTAAACGGAAATAAAGCAGAAATCTGAAAACACAGTTGAAACAAAGAATACGCATTAACATGAAATGTTAAACAATGCAGACGTTACATAGTAGGAGCATCCTAACAACAATTTATCTTTAGAACATAATAGAGATTGAAAAGTATGGAGAATTGGATTGCACCCTACTGAATCCCACAGTGATTATAATTGATCTCCAGCAGCAACCCTTTGAGTCCAGTCCATGAGGAACCAATTAAACCAGTCCAAAGTACATCCCCCTGATACTTCTGCTTCCAAATGCCTCAGCAAGATGGCATGTGTTGTTGCATCAAAGGCTGCAGATAAATCAAGTAGGAGCAACAACAAGTCATGGCCTTTTCTACATTCAGATGAAAGTGACCTAAAGCCACCAGGATTAGCGCTGCCTATAGCTCAGCATGGTCAGACTAAATAAGTTTTGAAGAGGGGTCTCTGCATTGTGCCTGTGGGTGCCATTATGCCTGCCAACATCTTTTTCTGGTGCCTGCCAAGTGTTTTTAGAAAATGTGAGAGGCTGAGAAGGACTTTTGCCCACCAGGACCTTTGATTGGCCACTGGAGATCTGAAGTTGCTTTCTCTACAGCACAAGGATTTGCATGACTGAATGTAAGATCTGTATGAAATAATTTTTTAAAATAATGCATTCATTTTAAAATGTATGCTGTTAAACAGAATTTCTGCCTGTAATGTTGCAGAGTTAGTATTAGAGCTATTAATGACCTCACTCCCTGACATTCTGTAGTTGGCTCTGCCTCTTGTGGCAGATAGTTTGTGCTCGAACCTATTGCACTTTGTCAAAATTCCAAAGGTGCCTACAGGCTCAAAAAGGTTGTGGGACCATTTAGGCTGATCCTGCATCAAGCAGAGGGTTGGACTAGATGGCCTATATGGCCCCTTCCAACTCTGTGGCCGTTTCTGCACATCCAATTACATCCAGTGTTGTGCTGTTGGTGTTATTGGCATGAGCTGCAGCAACGGAGTGTTCGCAAGGACAGTCACTCCGTAGACAGGTAGTGCATCGGCTGAACCCTGGCACTTCGCATGGCTGTGCTTTACAAACAGTGTTCTTTTTTCCCCCAGGATAGACATCATGGGCATTCAGTGCCAGGATTGGCCGGTGTGGGCCACCATTATGGGGGGCAGGCTCTGGGGCACTGATTCCTGGCAGGTGCTTCGCACAATGTCGACTGCGGAGCACCGTTGTTGAAAAGACATGCTCGGTGAGTGATTTTTGAATAAACCATTGTGGGCCCACTGGAGCATTGTTGCATCGCTGCAGAGTTGTTTATGCAGCAATGGCCGTGTGAAGTCTTTGCCTATAACCCTGTTTTTACTGTCCTTTTATTGGCTTTTTTGGCCCATGCGGAAACGGCCAATGATTCTATGATTCTACATCCACATACAACATTCTTCCACTGTGCCAGAGACATGGGTGACTTTTTCAAAGGGGCACAGAAAGCTGAAGAACAGATTCAGTTCATGTCTTAGGCCGTTTCTGCACAGCCTAACAGCAGCCTAACAACAGCATTGCAGCAACACTGTGCCAAATCCCCCAAAACGGCGGAAAAAGCACCATTTTGGAAAAGCTGCGTCTTCCCGCCGGCGTGGTGTGAAGAATACCAACATGAGGGCACAGCTTATGGGCCCTCTGGTGTTCCGTTCACCTGCCTCTCCTCTCTGTGCAGTTCTGGACGGCTGGAGGGACACGCCCATGCTGCCCTCTGATCCCCAAAGGTTGGAGGGCAGCGTGGGCGTGTCCCTCCAGCCGTCCAGAGAGCGCAGGGAGGTGAGGTAAGTGAACTGGATGAACTGTGGGCAGCTCCATGTGGAGCCGCCTCTGTGGTACCATGCAAGCGGTCCCAAAGTTCTACCGGCATTAATTATGCCACTGGACAACCGCTTCTGCCGCTATGCAGAAACAGCCTTACTTCCACATCTTACATTAGGGAGAACAGATGATTCAATTGCTTCCCTGCTATGGCTTTACGCAAGTTTTCCAAACTTACCCTTGGTCCAGCTCCTCCAATAGGTCCAACAGGTCCTTCCTCTCCCTAAAATAACATCATGTTAGAAACTTTTCTTCCATGGACACTGAAGTATCTCAAAAGTTTTTTTACATAGATAAAAGCTTTTTTGAGAATCATAACCAAGTTAGTGGAATTTGGCAAGAAAACAGAGGTAGAAGAGGAAGATGGAGATTAAACAACAACCTTCTACTACAAAAAAATGCAGAAAAGATATACAAGAATTATTTAGATTAAACAACATGGCTGATATCCCCATTGTAAAGTTTTGGGTAACCAATAAGGTTTATATGAGAGGAAACGTAACAGTTATAGCTTCAAAAAAACAAAATTGGAGCAAATTCAGAAAATAATAAACAGAATCCAAATGCTGGAGGAACAGCATTAAAACTGTCTTAATAAGTAATTTTAACTGAGATTAAGCAATTAAGAAATCAATTATATATGCTTGAAACTGGGAAGCTACAGTAGAAACTGGGGCCCTTTTCACACGGGCCAATAAACCTGGGATAACAATGGTAAAAAAAACATTTTGGGGGGAATTTCGTACAGATTCCACCTATATAGCAAGTCTGTCCCATGTTACTTCCCCCAAAATGGGTTATTCAAGAATCACATTATCTGCAATTCTTTTTTAAAATCTGGGTTTTTTAAAAAATCTGAGCAAATGGCTGGGCAGGGAGGTGCTTTATTCGGTGCTTTTATACCCTTTTTCCTTCACTGTAAAAGTTACATGATTCTGAGTATCCCTGAAGCTAGAGAGAGGGATATTTTGTCAGTCTGCCAAGATCTTGCCAGGTGTCTGTGCAGTGAATCACGTGACCTTGTTCCCTCCCTGTTCAGCTTTTAGTGAGAGATTGATCTAAAATAATCCAGGACTGTATAGAAGTCTGATTTTATAAAGTGACATCATTCAAAGCTCCCAGGCTATGGAAGGCACATAATCACTATGCCTACCTTTTCTGATAAAGCTCTCAGCAGAAATGACCAGGAGAGACCTCAGGCTAATTTACATATAGAGAACTATTTTGAAATGATTCCATTGTGATCAGGTGGTGATGACTAATGCCTACAATTCCATAAAAGCAGAGGTTTCAGTTTACTCATTGCTCTTGCAGTCTGGACATAGAGTCAGACTAAAAGATGCCACTGAGCTGTTGTTACAAGATGCCATGGGAATCAGCTCTACCCTTGCAGGAGACCTTTGGAATTCCTGCTGGGGCAAGAAAGCCAATAAGCTGCATTTCTGTCTTCTTCTTTTTACAGTAAGAAAGGAAGTTTTGTAAGTAAAGTTTGTTGGAAACTATTTACTAGATAAAGTTTGTTTTAGAAAATCAATTTTATTGAAATCTGTTTATTTTTACCTATTTCATTTCTGATATGACTGGAGTAAATATCTATATTTTTAATTCTCTGGAATCACTTATTGAGTTTATGGGCTCCAGGGGTTTTCAAGGTTGGGTCACTAGGGTGTGACAGTATTTGGATTTGAATCTGATCAGCAGATGGGCTAACATTCTGAACATGTCAACAAACCCAGAAGCTATTTGACACATTGGTTAAAGAAAGAATCAGAAAGAATAATTATAATGGGAGTGAAGAAAGGAGATCAAATTACTCATGTAGAAAAAGAAATTCAGGAACTATTAGGTATCTTTTTATAAGAATTATACAAAAAGATTCAGCAACAGAAGAAGGAACAGAAAATAATACATAATGAGAAATTAACATCCGAACATAAAGATATATTGAATCAAGCTATTACAGTTCAAGAAATATCACAAGCTATAAAGAAAATTTGAAAAGACCAAGCGCCAAGCCCTGATTCACTTTCATAAGGGCCTGGAAGAATATTTAATATTACCACTGCAGAAGATTATGAATGAAATAGGCAAAGAGAAAATATTGCCCTCATCATGGCAGGAAGACTACACTGATACAAGGCAGTGTCCCAACATTACCACAATCTTACAGACCAATCTGATTAATGTTGATTATAAACTTTTACTTCAATAATGGCACAGACATTAAGGAAATGTATGACAGAATGGTAATTCATACTGATCAGACTGGCTTTGTGCCTAAAAGAGTTATGAAAGATAACATATGTTTTGTGATTAATGCAACTGAATTTGTGGAAAAGGGTCGGGTTAGTTTGTTTTGCCCTATGCAGGGTTTTTAGGCGGCCAGGATTTTTCCAATTCGATTGCCTTCCTGTGCTGCCTGGAAGCCCTCTGGAGGCAGAACGGCAACATGGGAGCAATGCCATCCCCAATCACTGCAGCTCTCTGGAATGGGCTGTTATTCATTCTTGTGCTAGAAGTGCTGGCTTCAAAGATTCGACAAGAAGAAGAGTTTAAAATGAAAACTTATGGTGATTATGTGGTGTTTATAATTCCAAACCCCACCTGTTGATGCCATGCATAATAGGACCCCCCCAAAATTTTTGGGATCAGTTTCTGACTATAAAATTAATAGAAAAAAGATGAAAATAATATTAGCAGTTTTAACATGGGGAAGAGGAAAGATATAAAAAAATTACAGGATGTGCAGAAACATCAAATTCGCTTAAATATTTTAACATAAACTTGATTGGACAAAATTATACATTAGTTAAAGACTACAAAAACAAGCATGGGTGAGGATACAAGAAGACCTGCAGAGATAGTCTAAATTAAAAACCTTATAGTTAGGAAGAATTTCTACAATAAAAAATGAATGTATTACCAAAATTATTTATTGGTTGAGATATTACTGATCCATATGCAAGAAAAAACCTTGAAGGAATGGCAGAAGCAGATAAATTCATGTTGAATGACAAAAAGCCAAGATTTAAAGTTTTACAAGTTGAGAAAAAGAGAGGAGGACTAGAAGTATTCAATATTAAACTATATTACCAAGCAGTTGGCCAGGGTTGTATTGTAAATTGGATTTAAAACCCAGATCAAAGAACAGTAAAATTAGAAAAGGCAGATTAGAAAGAAGGCTTACTTAATTACTTATGGAATAAAACCAGCCATATAATTCAAGATTGACTATTGAAAATTTAGGAATCTATCTGAAGAACTCAGTCCTCCAAAAGGCCTGTAAATGTCCCCCATGGAAGCATACTATGAGAAGAATGTGAGAAAAAATAATGCTGTTATAACATTTAAACTCTCAAGGAGAAATCAAATCTTGGCAAAAGTTGAAAAATGAAAGCAGCTTACAGTAACAGTTTAATAAACTAACAACCCCCAAATCTCTCCCTCTCTCCTCCCACTTTAAAAGATACCTGCCATTCATATTCATTTAATAAAATATGAATGGGGCTTGTTTACCAAGAAAAAATGCAAACTTCCACTTAATCGCTAGCAGTAAGAAATCCATGTACAGAACTTCACTCAACAGCTAAAATTCACAAATCAGGCATCAGATTAACAAGGCTTACTGGGATTCTCCATGTCACCCCTAGTTATAAATGTCAAAATGTTCAGATGATCCCCCTTCCACCCAATCCAAACACATTATTTTTATTTTTATTGTCTTTTAAATCTCTACCTATGCTGGAAAATATTATTCATTCTTCTTGTATGCACTCATGCCTAATTCTGCCTCAGAATGCAAAACCTAATTCTTACTTCGATGTGCAAGATGCCAGATACAGCTCCTGTAAACATTGCACAGAAACCACTGACATAAATAACAAAGTGTTGTGTAACAATTTCTGCTCAACACCTGCCAGACCTAAAAGTAGATATCTTTGCAAACCAAAACAAAAGCAACCACATAAGTAAAACAAATTCCAGTTTAAAAGGGGTGTGTGTGTGTGTGTGTGTGTGCATCATTGTGTGAACAGTGTTGCTATCTTACCTCAACTCCTTTGGGACCCAGTGGTCCTGGAGGTCCTCTGTCTCCTAGAATTCCCTAAGTAACAACACATACACCAAAAATAGTTAAGATCAATGAACAACTATATTAATCTGGAAAATTTAGCATGAGTAAAGCATTAAGAGTTGAAAACATCATTCTCTCTTATTCTCATAATTTATTTATTTCTGTCAGGGAGCCAAAATTAGTAAATTTGGGCTTAGTGGAATTTCTGTGCAATCTTTCAATATACTTACTATATATATATATATAGCAGGTTTAAAGTACAAGCTTACAATGGAAAAAAAACTGCTTACACTGTGGAAAACTATTCCATGTAGAATGAAATGATCTGTATTACTTGCCTGTTTCACTAAACATAACGAGTTAACAATTACTGATCTGGAATAAGATCAAGACATTACACTTCACTGTTAAGATGGTTCAAAGTTTTAGTCTTCCATATGCCAGCCATAAAATATCCAGCAGCTAATCCTTTGCATTCATTACATTGTTAAAATGCTAGTTCAAGAACAAATTTAAGTTCCATGCCCAGTAACTCTTTCTTCTAACGGCTGGTGTCCATCATGGAATCAGGGGGAAGAAGGCTGGAACTGGGGTAGAAGGTTGGAACCATGATGTCTCACCCTGCCTCCAAATTCTCCAGTATTTGGGTCTATGTCAACATCAGGAGGCAATGGCAACTGCCAGCCTAGCTGGATTGAGCCTGAGAAGCTCATGTTGGTGGTGGATCATGCTAGTGTCATCTTTGCAAGTGCCTGGAGCAGCTCTGCTGGAATGATCCCTTTGGGCCAGCTCAGAACTATGTATGTGCCCTCATAGCCCAGGGTGTCCCTTTTGAGCAGGCAGTGGAGGAGGATTTGCCTGACACTGAGGATATCATAAGGGCAGTGACACCACCCATGTTAGTGAGCAGACATGGCACTGAGGTGTTGAGCAGTGAATATCAGGGATTCTGCAACCAGATGGTCCATGGTCCCTCCCCCTGCCGCCTTTATCACCCCTGCATTCCCTGGATTGTCAGGCTCCTTCTCTTTCTACTGCAGGCAACTCTCAGAGTGGAGATGCTATTGTGAGACTGCACCTTCAGAGGGGACAGAGGAGGACACTGTGGCTGCTACTATCCAGAGCAACCAGGCATCCACTCTTGGGCCCAAGAAGGGGTATTCTGCCAATGTGGATCCCCTCTCCCCCCAGGCAGGATGCTCCAACAAGACGTGCCTTAGGTGAGCCAGGAATTGATGGAGGTGAGTGACAGGGAAGAAAACCACAGAAGCAGGGGAGAACAAGGGGGTGAAAGAGGTGAGGGGAGCACAAGGGCAGCTGGTGATTCGGGAGTGAGTTACCTGCTGGGCATGACACTCCACTCTCTGTCCCCTACCTCAGAACCATTCTCCCTGATATTCACAGCAGATGTCATTGACCATTTCCACACCTCAACTTCGCCAAGGATCACAGTGGTATCTGGGTTGGATGTCCTGTGGGCATGGGTCATCTTGGAATCACCAGGGGCAGTGATTAAAGGTAAGCTCATGCAGCTGATTTCTTCACTTGGCAATGGACATGGGGTGGCAGATAGTGAGGAAGGGAGCCAAAGACAAGCCTCTAGAGCCAGGTGTCCTAGCCACTGATGCCTCATGCAGTGCAGCCACTTGCCAGGTCCATATGCAATGAGTTTGTGCCTGCCTCAGGCCATCCCAACCTCCACCGTAATCCATGTGGGTGGCAATTGAGAGTGAGTGGCTGGAGAGGCATTGAGAGTGGTGGGAATCTTCTCCAGAGGTCAGTAGTGGATGGTAGAGCTGTTAGCCTCTGTGACAGTGGTTGCCAGGCATCTAGAAGGGCTGCTTGCTCTAGCGAGGGATGTGGGGGAGGGACAGGGTGCATAGGGGAACAAATCAGAGGCACTTTTGGCCCTCTCTTACCAGTCCACCCTGCCAGCGCCTCCTTCAGCTCCTTCACAGGCAGGAGTAACACAACTATTAGTGTGGGGGAGCCCTCAGCAATGTGGGCTCCCCACAAAACACAGTCACCTCTTGAAATTGCACACTGGGCAAGACACTGTCCCTTCCCCTTCTGAGGTTTGCATGACTTTTGCTTCATGTGAGCAAAGTAGTGGCACAAGTCTGGAGCCCATACCATACCGGTCTGTTGCAGTGGCATATCACCAGAAAATAGAGCCCGGGGCAAGAACTGAGTTTTCTGCCACCCCATGGGTGGCAGCCCTCCCCCACTTTTCACAGGGACATTTGACACTGTAACCCTGGCCTTCATCCCCTGCCTTATAAAATATTGAAGTTCATATTATTTCTCATACCATGTGCTGCAAAAATGCCAGTTTCCATGTTTGTATGGGTGGATAGCAGAGTGTCCCAGCCAAGAGCAAGCCTAAGGCAAAACAGCCTGTTTTCAGAAAGTTAATCTATGAGTTACTCCAGGCAATTATCTGGACGTCTCATAACAAGGACATGCATCTTTGATTATCTTACCCTACCAGAGTACTTCAGTGATGTAATGGAATCTGAACATCTCCTGAACGCCACACCTCGCTAAGCTGCTTTTTTGAAGCTCCCTGGATACTGTGCTTTTGAGAAAACCTTTCTCCAAACCATTGCTTTCTCCCTACATTTCTTCAACCTATTGATACACTTTCCCTAAATCCAATCAATCCCTTCCTAATCTGATGCCTCAGCCAAATTTGAATAACCTAAGTGGAGGCTCCAAAGAGTTACTCTGCATAAAGCCATTCTGTGCTTCCTGATTTAATCTAAGAGCAATTGACTCCATTGTCCCGGGATTTAGAATAATAGATAGAGCTTTTTGATTAGCTCAAGCCAGCAAGTCCAGTATGGAAAATTCCAGAGAATTTAGGAAAACGAAACTTAAACTTACCTGTTCCCGCCCCCACCTGCGCAAAAGGGTATAAAAATACTGTGCACCCCAACTCCAGTGCTCAATACTGGCTTGCACCTCTCTTGGTCTAGTTACGTTGAGACACGATATTGTCCTTCACTTGGATTCAGATGCCGGTCATTTGAATTCTTGCCTTCTACAAGATCTTCTTCAGCTGAATTAGGTAACGTATAGTCCCCGCTTCCCCAACTCCCTAAGCTATCATCCCCCCTATCTTTCCTACCTATTTATATACTAGAAACTGTGTGTATGTGCCTTAACGTCTCACTGTGTGATTGTTTGCAACCAAAATTTATATAAAAACATATTTAAAACTACAATTTGGTCTTTTGTGAATTCTCTGCAGATACGTTTCAAGCCGTTTCTGGTATACATAGTCTTAAAAGATCCCTGCCTCTCGCATTGCCAAGCCGAGTTATTTTCCCCATTGCTACTTTAAAATAGTTGTGTGCTGTTACACTCTTAGCAGCTGGTGGAGATTCCTTAGAAATAAGGAAACCTGTGAAAGCTGGGTAACAGCTCCTGTTGTACAGGAGCTTGAGACTGACTCTAGTCTCTTTACGTTGGTGAGGGGGTTCCACTTACATGTAGCTTCCCTTCCTCATGCCATTTCTCGCCTCCTCTGGGCTAGCTCTACTGCTTAGCTTAGCCCCCAAGCCTTTTGTCCTCTGCTTGGCTGTGCCTGCTCTGTTTATCCGGGCCCTGCCTCTATCACATCCTGCTACAGCAGACTGCCACCCAGTTGAGCCCAGTATAAGCCTCATAAGCCCTTTATTTTAATGTTGGCTGCCGTGGAACTATATCCATAAGGATAGGACTAGTGTTGCCATAAGTTGCCTTCTGGCAGCCTTTGCACTGCCTTCGTACCATTAGTTAACAGACAGTTAATTCTTTGTACCATTAGTTAATTCTTTGTACCATTAGTTAACAGATAGTTAACAGATAGTTAATGAATTAACAGATAGTTAATTCATGGTACACTGGCAGAGGCATAGCTCCAAGGGGTCGAGGCATGTGTGACACACCGGACACACGTTCCTGTGGGGGTGTGGCGAAGGTGTTCCGGGGTGGGACAGGGGTGTTCTGGGATGGGACGGGAGCATAGGACACACCAGTGTACTGAGTGCTTTTCCCCCTTGCTATGCCGCTGTACATTGGTGTGTTCCTGTACACAGTTTGGGAACTGAAATTGCAAGTTAGTGTGTTTACATATGAGCTCAATATTCTCTGTTCTGACCAGCAGAAGTTTCCAAGTATCTGCTACGTGCAATTCTATGTTGAAGATACCAGAAACTGAATCTGGGACTTTTTGGATGCAAAACACAAGTCCAGCCCCTCCAATTGACCCACTATTCAACTGTTTCCTAATTGTGTTTCTCCAGACTTCCAACTAAGTTCAAGTTTTATTGATGAATAAGTGAAGTATTTATTTATTTGTTTAGGGGATTTATATGCATCCCCTCCAGAGACCTGCTCTAGATGACTTACCATCCTTCCCCGCCTTTTTTCTTTAAACAGGCACTCTAGTGTTACCGTGCAGTTATATTTTGAAGGGGAAATTTATAAATGTCTCGGCCTCTATTTCTATTAGTGAGAACTACCAACCAAAAATAGAAGCCAAAACAACTCCTGAAGCATGCAAGTTTATCTAAGGCAGAGAAACATATAGCCCACTCACAGACACACACACACAGAACCACATTTTTGGCCAACTTTGATTTGCAGTAATGCACAATCATTACTGCAGCAGTCTCTGATTACATGCCATAATAACTCCTAGTACTCTTTTCAATTGTTCCCCAGCTTCAAAATTGCTCTGTCCTAACATTATATTGGTAGTTCTATATGAAATTGACAAAGCGGATCCAATCAACCATGCTATTTTGTATCTATGCCTCAACATTACATCACTAGTTTAATATGACAAAAATAATTTAAAAAATCTTTTTGAAAATGGAACAGGAGGAGAAGAAGAAATGGATGAAGGGAAGGCTGAGCAGCTACTTGGAGACTGGATAAAGACCAAGTGTTTGCACAAAATGGAAGCAAAAGAAGAAAACTACTGAAGGAACAGAAACACATACCTCCCCACACAAAGGCTGTTTCCGCACAGCCAGCGGCACCAGCGTCTCACCTGCTTAAATGAAATCGGTGGGGCATCGGGACTGCTTGCACGGTCCACAGAGCCACCCAGGGTGTGTGCAAGGCACTTACCTTGCTGTCCTGTTCAGCTCCAGGCGGCTGCACAGACACGCCCACACTGTCCTTCAACCCCCAGGGGTCAGAGGGCAGCATGGGCGTGTCTTTGCAGCCGCCTGGAGCTGAACAGGACGGCAAGGTAAGTGCCTTGCATTCACCGGAGGGGCCGAAAATGGCGCCCTCTCGCTGGTGCGGTTCGCACCGCGCTGGGCCAAAAGTTTGAAAGCGGCATCTTTGCGCCGCTTGGGCGTGCCCAGCATGTTTTGACCATCCCTAGGGCAGTGTTTTGACCGTCCCTAGGGCGCTGTTTTCCGTCCGTGCGGAAACAGCCAAAGAACCACATTTCTCCAGCCAAATTAGAGCTGCAGTAATATACAACCCTTACTGCAGAAGTCCCTTGTCAATTTCCTCCTGGAAAAGAAACTCCCCTTTTCAATTTCACTCGCTCCTAACTGCTGACACGGTTTATCTTTGCCTTAACATTACATCACTAATTTAAGATGAAATTGACAAAGCTGATACAATCTACCGGGCTTGTTACTCACTGGACGCAGAGTGTAACAGACTTCTTTCTGTGACACACCTCTGAAGATGCCAGCCACAGATGCAGGCGAAACGTTAGGAACAAGATCTGCCAGACCACGGCCACACAGCCTGGAAAACCCACAACAACCTACCTGGCTTGTGTTTGTGTTCTACAGTTACATCAGAGCCCACCCCCATACAAAAATCAACCCTGCTTCCATCTATCTCTGCCTGAACATTCTACTGAAAGCTCTATATGAAACTGACAAAGAAGATCCAACTGACCGTGCTTGTTTGTGTCTCTGCCTAAACATGACATTGCCAGTATAATGTGACAAAGAGAAGAAAATTAAAGTTTCCTTTTGGGGGAAGAGAAAATGGCTAAAGGGGAGGCTGGGTGGGCATAGATAAGGGCCAGGTGTTTGGTGCGGTGGAGAAATAATGACTGTTTCAACATGAACTCACGTTCAAGGGAAATTGGCTCAAAAAGAGAAAAAAAATGTTGTGGTAAAATTGCTTGGTGGGAAAATGAAGAAAAAATGTTTCCAGAACCAATCGAAGGAAAAAAATGTGCTGAATTCAAAGAAACCCCCCCCCCCAAATAACATTTGGCAGCAAGATACATTGTAAGCAATTCCTGTGGAAAAGCCCACTGAACTGATTGACTTTTTCTTCTAATTAATGTGACACAAACTGACAGCAGCTTTCTTCACTGCTGCAGCTGTAGATGTTACTTTAGTTGGTCAAAAAAGTAATCCAGACCTTAGAGACACTACCAAGTTAATTAACTGAAGTTTCCATCCACTCCTGTTCTATATAAAAACTAAGAAAATAAAGTAAAGGACTTCAAACATGCCTTGAAAGAATCCAGAGAGCTTACAAATGGGAAGAACTTGTTTCCCATGGCTATGAAACGTTTTCCTTATAGGATTAGTAAAGGTCTTAACAGTCATTTATATGTTGGAAGTAGCACAATGAAAACACCAAAAGGTTTAGGAATGTTCTGTTTTACAATATGTAAAGAAGCCATGTTCTGCTTTACAAATAATTAAAGGTATCTGTGAACCAAAATACCCAGTCAATAAAAGAGTCTGCCTTGTATGGCTTAGTGCTTGCTCTCTTCTAATCAGCCACTGCTGGGAATAGACAGTTTGCAGTGGCGTTCCTGCCTAGGGACAGGGGGTACCCTATGTCCCCGGGCGCCCCCCATTTGGTCACGTGGGGGGGCGCCAACATTTCAGGGTCCTTTGTGTGTTTTTAAATTTTTTAAGTGTTTTTTCACGTTCCGGCCTGCAGGGGGCGCATTTTTAAGGCTAGCGGCACCAAAATTTCAGGGTACCATCCGAAGACTGTCCTGATGATACCACCCAAAGCAAGGTGGCAAGCAAGGGAGGGGAGGGAGGGGAGGCATACAAGGGAAGGGGAGGGAGGGGAGGGAGGGAGTAAGGGGTGGCATGCAAGGGAAGGGAGGGAGTAAGGGGTGGCATGCAAAGTTATGGTCCCTCAAATGGATAGCCCCCATCTCAGGTTAGCTCCCATGGAAAACAATGGGGATGGGGGCATTCCATTTGGGCATCCATAACTTTGCTGCCCCTGAACCAAACATCACCAAACTTGGGTGATATCATCAGGGCAGTCTCTGGATGATGCCTTGAAATTATGGTGCCACCAGCTTTAAAAATGCACTCCCTGCAGGCCGAAAAAACACCAAAAATACCCCCCCAAAAGCCCAAATACCTTGCATTCGCATTTGTTCATATTTGGGCAGGACATAATTGGACAATTTTTGTCCAAATGTGCCCAAATGTGCCCAGATTCCAGCCGAATCTGCACTTTATTTGTTTCATCTGAATCTCCAACCCCTCAAAGAGTGATGCTGTTTCAGGGTGGGGGAGAATCCACCCCCAAACAGCATCACTTTCGAATTTTAGGTTTTAACCGGGGACCCCAGATTCTCCCTTTAAGGTAGATTTCAAAGAAGAATCTGAGCTCCCTAGTTTAAACACCATTGAAAGTGATGCTGTTTGGGGGTGGATTCCACTGGAGATGTTTTGTGAGAGATGATGCTGACATTTGTTTGGTAAATGTTTTGCTGGGGGTGATTTGCGAGAGATTTACATGCTTAATACGGACTTGCACTGGCTTGGAGTTGTTTCTCAGGCTAACAACCTACCACATAGGGTTGTTGTGATTAGGAAATTAGGAAAAGAGTTGGTGGGGAGAGAGCCATGTATGTTTTGCTGGGAGTGGGAGGTGTTTTGTGAGCTGGTACAAAAAATCATTGTTTGGTCATGGTGGGGGAGGGTGGCCGCCCATACGCCGGGCAGGGGGGGCGCCAAACTCAGGTTTTGTCCCCGGGCGCCAGTTTGCCTAGGTACGCCCCTGACAGTTTGGCTACATCTCTGCATAGGGTGTGACTGGATCATTGAATCGCTACTATTGTAGAGACACAGCACCATTATCCAAGCTTAGAGGAATCTGTTCATTGTGTCCTTCCATGAATCACTACTCTAAACTGGCTTTATTCCAATCAGGAGACACCTATGGATCAGTGACTCATGCTAAAATACCGAAGGTGATTCTCTTCTGAGGACAGGTAATTCTAACTCTTTCATCACTTTTTGTCCATGTAAATCCCATAATTATCCAGCATAGCCTTCTGGGGCTCAAAGGAGAACCTTTCCTCACTTTTTCACCAATAGAAAAATTCCAACCCACTTTTGCTTGTTAAATTGTATTCCAGTGCTATAGAAGTTTTGCTTATCTTCTTTTATATTTAGATAATGGGTATGTGCTTGTTTTGTATTTTCTATATTCATTTTGCAGTGTTTTAAATTAACCATCTACATGTGCATATCATATAATTTATTTAATTTGCTTGTATACATAACTTCATTTGTGAGAAACTCAGGCCCATTCCGCACAGGCCGGGGAGGTGGGGTCACACCAGCGTACTTGACTCTGGTGGAGCCCTGGGACCGTTCGTACATGCTTGTGCGAGCAGCCTCATGACAGCTGGGGGCCATGACATGCCTTGGCATAGAGGCGCATCCATGGCTCCCTTCCCGGCTGCCTCTCACCTTGTCCCTGCTTGCCTGCGAAGCACAGCTTTGCAGGCAGGCAGGGCCGACCCCCCTGGGCCATAGGAGGGCTCCCTTTTCCTCTGGTGGCTCTGTGAATGGGAGCCAGGGAGGGGGTATTATTGAGCAATTCATCTGAGCAATTCATCTATTGCAATTAATCTGTTTAAAACGGCTGTTTAAATCTGTTTAAAACAGCTCGGCCCCAGCTGTGCTCTGCAGTAAAACAAAAGAATCACTCATTCAGCGATATAACCCGCTCTGAGGTCGATGGTGCGGGTTGGAGACAGTTTAGAGTCGTGTTCAGGGCAGGAACTGTGCGAAGGTTCCACCCAAAACTGTGTTTATACCGCCCCCAACCTGGCTGTATTGGCCAGTGCAGAGTGGGCCTCAGTCTCAACTAAGTAGTTTGTATTTTCATCTTATTTGGAAATTTCCTAATCATTTTTTTTAAAGTATGCTTCAGCTGTTTAAGATAGTAGCCTGGCACACATGAAAGTACCATGGACTCACTGAATGTGCTGATGGCCGCATCCACTGCTTCCGCTCAGTTGCCTGGTCATCAAGCGGAGTCAACCATGTGGGGAAGTGGCCCTGCAAATACTCCCTCTCCATGATAAGCAGCACTAGTTTTGGAAAATTGCAGATCATGGGGAAGAAGAGTTTACACAGCCACTTGCTCCACAAGGTCACCCCTACAAAGGCCCGGGCAATTGCATGAAGGCAGGGGCCAGGGCCTGTGTGCTCGCTCCTGTTCTCCCCCCCTGAGCATTCCGTGGATGCATGGGGATGTCATGGGCACTGGCTACTGACATAAAGCTATGGAAACATTGCAATGCTTACGAAGTCTACTTTTTCTGCTGCTCATGTGACTGAACAGTCAAAAGGTAGTAGCTGCAAGCTTCACTCAACAAAAATACACACGCACAAAAGCAACTCCAAGAAAATCTTATAAAACAAATTAAATGAAAATAGTTATTATATAAAGATGTTGATCAGAGCAGAAAGGCTTAAAAATATTTCATAAAACTTTATTTAAATGCTAAACTGAATTACTAGACAATGGGATGTGATTATACTACTACGTCATAAAACATCTGTTACAGCAAGGATTTAGATTTTTAAAAATCAAACAGACAATCTACTGTTTGCAAAAAGAATGAAACATGGCTATCTTTCATTCAGGAGGGTCAACATCTTAAACACACAGTGTCTGTCCTACTCTCTTGGCAGTTACTGCACATTCAGCTTCTGGGGAAGCATAAAACAGAAGAATTAAGAAAAGAGCAGCTTGGCAGAACACTGTTCCAAAAATAGACAAGAAACTCCTTAAAACCGCAGACAACATAGGACAGCTGGGAGCCCAAAAGCTGAACATTTCCAGTTTCATTCAAGGCCTAGTCTCTTAGTATTATGGGTTGTGTAAAAGCTTTTCCATTTTGGTAGCGCTCATCTAAGACATAAGCTACAAATTTTCACTGATTAGAGACGGCTGCCCAAACTCTGTTTTCAAGAGCCAAAATACTATGGAGATCTCCACATAAGTTATTCCTGTTGCTTCAAACAACATCTGGATAGTTCAGTTAACTAGTCAGCATTTTGCCTATGATATTGATGAACAACAGTCTAATGGCATAGTGGGATTTGGAACAGTATACTGAAAATTTAGAAGGGAAAAATACCTGTATCCCTTTATATGACTGCAATAACATCATGTATGTGCTATTATATGAGTACAATGGCTGACATCAATTCTTTCCTCCTATCAAAGGTTAGCTTTTCTCAAACTTAATAATAAGAAAGTCAAAATTCATATTGGGAGTATTTATGGAATGCAGTGTTTATGGAAGAAAATAAGGGTTGAATCAAAAGATTTCAGATGATTGTGTCTATGGCTGTTTGCCTGTGGTTACATCTAAATATTGCTGCCTGTAGCCATGTGCCACCATGAGTTTACCTGATCATTAGCATTATCTATATCTATAAACGCGAAATACCACTGACTGACTCACTGATGCATCAAAAGAACTCAAAAACCACCAAACCTACGAAATTGAAATTTGGCACACTGGTTCATTATGTGGTTTAGGTGCTCACTAAGAAAGGATTTTTCAAAATATTCAGTTTTACTCGAGTTATTACACATTTACTGTTGAACTCTGGCCATCTGCGTGAACATTCTAAAGGTGGCAGTTAAAAACCTGCTTGCCAAGCTAAAGGATGTAGTACAGGGAGTAAAAATGATTCGTTTCACAGGAGATTTTAATGAAGGGCACTTTGATGCTCTACTTCCATGTGTCGAATCGACAAGTTCTGATAATGCCCACCAAACAAAAAGCACAATTGAGCCAATGGTGGCCCAACCGGATTCTACCACCGACCTCCTCACCGCATATGAACCTGTTCCTTCTGTTGAAACAGCTAAAGGGAGGAGAAGGATTAAACGCAGAAAGCGATTTACAGATTCGATTAAAAAAGAAAACTACAGGAAGCTGCTGCAAAATATGCGAAAAACAACCCAGATGTTCATAAAGAGGGTGTGAAAAAGTATGCTGAATGTCACCCCGAAGTTTACAGACAGGCTGTGATGAGGTATGCTGAATGTCACCCCGAAGTTCACAGACAGGCTGTGATGAAGTATGCTGAATGTCACCCCAAAGTTCACAGGCAGGCTGTGAGGAGGTATGCTGAACATCACCCCGAAGTTAATAGAGAGGCTGTGAAAAAATATTCCTCTAACAACCCTCATGTTAACCAGACCACTACAGCCAAATACAATAAAAAAAATTACAAACCAAATTATCACCTTGGACTAAAAAATATTTGTCGGGTTTTGAATATGGCTCTCACATTGATTACTGTGGAGAAACGGTTATTGGACTTCGATCGCCCTGTGCTTGGTGTCATGATCTGAAGTGGCGGGATTAGCCCCCAGGAATGTGCTGCAGTGGCAGTAAAGTTCAGCTCTCTGCCATTCAACCCTACCCTGAACCTCTTCACAGCCTTCTCACTCACCAGCATCCAATGGCAGAACACTTTCTTTCTGCTTCCTGGAAATACAATGGATGCTTCCAAATTACGTCTTTTGGAGCCCGAGATGTGAGAGAGAGAAATTTCATGCCAACATTCAAAGTGCAGGGACAGGTCTACTACATGATAGGAAGCCTCATGATGGGACCCCAGCAGAAGCCATCATTTCTTCAGATATACTTTGTTGGGGGTGATAACAATGAGAGGAACATTCAGAGTGCTCCAGAGTTAGTTCACCTGTCATCCTTTAACCAGAGAGAAAACTGGTCATCCTTCAACCAGAGAGAAAAACCAAGAATATTGTTTACAGGGAAGTTTTGAGAACTTAATCTGAGGGAGAAATGAAAACTGTATGCTGAACAAGTTATTAGTATGGCTAGGTAGACCACAAAGCTAGGGGTGGTGATTATTTGCCTTTTAATGTTTTATCCTGTGACAAAAACTCATCCTACCGTTTCTAAATAGTTAATAGTGTTTATGAATTCATTACATTTGAAATGTTCAAGATATTTTTATCAGGCAACTTTTATATTTTCACTATGTTTTAGTATTCTCAGTGTTTTTAAAAGATCTTTATTTTTATGAATTCCTTAAATTGCAACCTTTAAGGGTATTTTTATGCCATATGTTTTACATTTTCAGTATTTTTCCAGTATGTATATTCTTGAATTGTCTTGAATTGCCATTTCAAACTTCAAGGATAATTTTATCACATACATTTCATATTTTTAGTATTTTTCAGTAGTTTCAGTTTTTTGCCATGCAAGGGAAGGGGAGGGAGGGAGGGGTGGCATGCAAGGGAGGGAAGGGGAGGGGGCCCGGCATCTGGACATGGCCCACCCGCCCTAGTGGAGGGAGGGGGGAAGGAGGGAGGGGTGTCATGCAAGGGAAGGGGAAGGAGTGAGGGGTGACATACAAGGGAGGGGAGGGAAGAGGAGGGGGCATTTTTTATAATCTCCGTAGCAAAGCACATGTGCCCTACTAGTGATACCATATGTTGAATTTATCACTGATCAGGTTTCGGCTCAGTCGCAATCTAATGTACTTAGTGAAACTTCGTTGTGGACCACCCTGTCAGGTATTCTTGACTGAGATTTGGCAGGGATTGCCTTGATAGCCCTATGCTCACTGGAATCATGTGTCTCAGAATGCTGTTCCAAAAGGCAGGAAGGAACTGTTGATACTTTTTCCTATCGGGTTATCTTGCATGGAGGTTTTAATCCCTGAGCACAGTTTGGATACCATTCTGGTAGTGCCATCCTGTTAAGGCTCTCGGGCATGCTACTTCAGTTCTTGAACAATAATAGCACAACCTGGGTGAGGAACACTTGCACAGCAGAGCATATATACCATTTGCTTTTCCTCTGGGAAGGTTGTTTTCACTAGGACTGTCAAAACTATGATGGCAGTATATGAAGGTCTAACCATGAAAAACACAGAATCTGGCATTTAGGCTCACATGCTCCTTGTATCATCACCGTTTTGCAAACTTTCATCATTGTTATTAATGCCTCCTCAGAAGGTCTAGTCAGAGGCCTGTTCTTCACGGGCCAATAAACAGGTTAAGGACGGTAAAAAGCCTGTTTTTTTGAGGGGGGGGTGAACTTTGCATTGATCCCGTCCCTAAAGCAAGTCTACCCCATGTTTTTTGAGTATCGTACTATTCATGAGACTTTTGAAAAATCCTGGGTTGCAGCTGCTTGTGAGCGAATAGCCGGGCAGGAGGCGTGTTATTCAGCTGCACATTCCTTTACAAAAAAATTCCTGGCTTACATCTGCATAGCCTCGTAGGTGAAAATGGTTGTATTGTGGTATTGTGAGATGTCAGCATGGCTGTGGAGGTTCACTTGTGCATGCCTGCGTAGCTACGCATCAGTGGGAGGTCAATAAAAAAATAGATCAGCCTTAGTGCAAAGGCGTGACAACTACAAGCAATGATTCTGTGGGCTCCAATCGCTGCCAGTATGGATGCATGCGAATGCGAAAACAGGAAAGTGGGCTATTTTATCCCAACTGCAACCCACTATACACTGGCTGTGCGGAAAGGATCAGACATCGAATCAGAGATGAATAATGTTCATAATAAGTAGGGCTCTGTAATTATATAATCAATCAACCCTGGTTCAAAATCTGTAGAAGCTCCCTAAAGGACTGAGTATCTCCTGATATGACAAACAGGTTTCCAAGCAAATGGTAGGAACAGAGTCTCAGCCAGTAAGAAACCTACTTGCCTCTTTTCTGTTCACTAAAGGAGCTTCCACAGCAGCTTTACATAATCTTCTCCTCTGCTTACCGAGACAATGTGCATATTATTTATTTATTTTACAGTTAATATCAATCCTTTCTGCCCTCATAATGGCCATTAAGGCAGACAACCAATTAAAACATATCTAATAAAATTACATATTAAAATCTATTAAAACTAACAACTCCCTATATCATTAAAAATTAAAAACAGAGTTAAAATACAAATAAATACATAAAAGCACCAATTAAAATATTGAGCAGAAAGGATGGATCTTTGGGGGAATGCCAACGAAAACATAAAGAAGTTTTTACCCACTGGTGTACGATGTTAACATAAAGGAATAGGTAAGTCTCCCAAGGGACAGCATTGCAGAATTTTGGTGCCACAACTGAGAAGGTACTAGCTTGGGCTGCTACCTGCCTAATCTCAGAAGGCGGAGGCACTGGCAACATGGCCTTCAATGATGACTGCAGTGGTCAGCTTGGTTCAAAAGGGAGTAGGCAGTCTTTCAGATATGTTGGGCCCAAACCATATAGGGCTTTAAAGGTGAACAATAGCACTTTGAATCTTGTTTGGAAACAGATTGGGAACCAGCATTGCTGAGCCAAGACTGAAATGATATGCTTTCTATGTATGTGTAAGATCAGCAACTTTTCTCAGTAAGGATTTAGATAATTTCCACCTTCAGAATGATCTCTATATTAAAAAGTAAATAATGACCTTAACAAATAATTATCAATATTTTAAAAAGACAATATGTTATTCTGTAGTATTACTTATTTTATAATTCGTTTTATACATTTTATCTCCTCATCTAACTAATAAGCTCTCGTGGCAGCTTCCAAGTCCAAAAAAGAAGTTATGGAAATATTATGGAAAAATATATCAATATATCAAAATTTTAAATGTTCTTACCTTTGGGCCTTCGAGGCCATTCAGACCAGGAACACCAATATCTCCTGGAAAACCCTAGGATAAAAAAAATGTTTCATTAAGATTGGTCAATTGGTCCAGTGACTCAAGCGAGAAAAATGTCAGAATTTTTAGAACAAAAAAAAGAGAGTGCAAATGACAAAAATAAGGGGTATAGAGTGCCAGAGGTCTACAAAAATGATTGCAGACACATAAAAAATGTGAATATATAATTCAAAGATTGCAGAATGTAATAGAAAATACAGAAGATCATTACTGTAATTTAAAAAGTACAAGGTTGTACCATAATATGTCTACACAGATAGGAACACTATCAAAAGTTGACTAGTGGGGTGCCGCAGGGTTCTGCCCTGGATCCAGTGCTATCAATATTTTTATCAGTTACTTGAATGATGGACTAAAGGGCATGCTAAATCAAATTTCCAGATGATACCAAATTAGGAACCATAGCTAATACCCCAGAGGATAGGGTCAGAATTCAAAATGACCTGGACAGATTAGAGAGCTGAACCAAAACTAACAATAACAATTTCAACAGAGATAAATGTAAGATACTACATTTAGGCAGAAAAAAATGCACTGATATAGGATACATCTGACTTGAAAACAGTACATGTCAAAGGGATCTGGAAGTCTTATTAGACCACAAACTGAGCATGACTCAGCAGTATGACGCAGCAGCCAAAAAAAATGCAATTCTGGGATGCATGAATAAAAGTCTAGTGTCTGGATAGACAAACATAGCAATACCATTCTATTTTGCATTGGTCAGACCTCACCTGGAATACTGGGTCCAGATCTGGGAACAAGTCAAGACAATTCAAGAATAATATAGACGAGTTGGAACAATTCCAGAGGTGGGGGACAACCAAAATGGTAAAATGTCTGGGTTCCATACCCTATGAAAAGTGGCTCAGGGAGCTAGGTATGTTTAGTGTGGAGAAGAGAAGAGATAATATCATAGTCATGTTTAAATATTAGAAGGAATATCATGTTGTAGATGGAGCAAGCTTGTTTTCTGCTGCTCCAGAGACTAGGACAAGGAGTAATAGGACAAGGTACAGGAAAAGAGATTTCACCTAAACATCCTGACAGTAAGGGCTGTTCAACAGTGGAATACCCCGTCTTGGAGTTTGGTGGAGTCTCCTTCTTTGGAGGTTTTTAAACAGAGGCTGGATGGCCATCTGTCAGGAGTGCTTTGACTGTATTCCTGCATGGCAAGGGGTTGGATTGAATGGCCTTTGTGTGCTCTTCCAGCTCAGTGATTCTAAATGTTGTGATCTCTCCCAACTCAATGATTCTATGAAAAGATTTACAACCCCAAAATAACAAAAACAATTTCAATTCAGATATTATATACAGTTTCAATAAGGAAATTTATTATAAAAATTAACAAGCTGGGCAATCAACAACAGGATGCCACCTTATTTTCTGTTTCACTATATGGACCTTCATCAGTCATGAATCATCTTGTACTGTTTAATTTGTAAGCCTGTTATAAGCAATTCTAGATAAATAATAAATTATAACCCAAATGAAGCAAACCATTAAATTCAAACACATTATACAAGATGTGAGACATATTTATATACCAGAAAATCAAAACCAAATTCATAGTACGAAGTGATATGGTACAACTTCAAACTTTTTAGAAGAATTATAAACATAACATTGGTCCAATTAAATGAGACCATTACATAACAAAGCAACAGAAAAAAAGATACTTAACAAACTCACATTATGGCTCCTATGCAAAGGTTGATGTATATGATTATTGTATATGCATGGATGGGGATGCTAATTAAGGGGAATTAAGGCAATAAGTGATCATGGAAAATGCTGAAAAAAAGAAACTCCCTCTACTGTCAAAAATTGCCTGTTAAAAACAAGTTGAGTCTGATTAAACATATAAGATATGTCTATTAACTATGGGGGAAAACATGCCTATTAAATATAGGATGACAAGTCTAACCTAACATTGAGACCTGTAGAAAGTATGGAACTTAATGTAAAGATCCACAAGACCTCTCTCTGTTGAAGTCATTTTCCCATGTCAGAATTAGAAAAAGGTTTGAGGTCCAGTTTCTCAGTAAAAAATAATTTGAAATCAGTAGGCTTGTGCTTCAAAGATAAGAAGTGACTGACAAAAGGAGCATCCGTGTTTTGGTTTCTAATCTTACTACAATGCCTTGATAATTTGTGTTTAAAGGATGAGTAGTCATACCTACATAGAGTAAATTGCAAGGACACTGCAATACGTAAATAACATAAGTTGAGTTGCAGTTAGTAAAAAAGTATAGCCAGATGACTCAAAATTTGAATTTGAGCTGCCTACTTACAGTCAACATCGTTACATCTGTAATGTCCCTTTAAGTTCATCTGGAAAGACTGTGATCTCATATTAGAATGCACCAACTGATCTATAAGAGACTGAGCTCTCCTGAAGCCAAAAGTTGGTTTGGAAGCACAGACTAGTACAGAACTTAACATATTCCAATGTTTAAATACTGCACTGCTGACACAAAAAGCATTTTTAAGACACCACTTTCTTTATTTCAACATATTTTCTAGAACAGTATAAAATATTTTACTAAAACGTCATTGTTAAAATTCCTTATCATCACTGTCATCTTTGCTCACTGGGATTCCAGGTGGATTACAACTATAAAAACTATTCAGTCAATTAACAAGTGAATTACAAAGTATGACACAAACATATGAATCTAACAGCAAAGATTTCCAGCAAAACAGATGAATGTGGTGGGGCTAGGCAGATTACAGATATGAGAAAGACTGATTCCCCTTAACTCCTATTACATATAAAAAAATATCCAGGAAACCCATCTCCCATCCTTTACCCTTTGTCAGCATTGCATATATTCTTCTCCAGTTGGACACAGCAGAAAGATTAAACTTCTTGAGTCTCAATTTAGGAATGTTGTCTCCAGGCTGACTTAGTCTTCCCCATGTTCCTGAGGGGGCGGGGGAGAGTTGGTGTTCCATTCACTCCCTGTTCTGCCAAGGGCTAAGGCATGGTAATACCTGAAGGTTAAGCTTAAAATGACTCTCAAAATAGGTTCTAGAACTGGACAGTAGAAATATGGGTACTGTGGAACAAGAGGGTATCCAGGATGTAACACAAGCTGGACCACTGGTGGTTTGAAATTCATCGGAGCAGTTTTAAAGGCAGCTGCTGGTCCTTTCATTCCTATAGAAAATTAGGTCATTCATAGAACACATTGGTTAAGCAGATCTTTCCCCACATTTCTCTTCTCCAAGCAGGCTGCTGCTCGTTCCAAAACTCTTCTCTGAAGATTATCAGCCACAAATCAGGGTGCTGCAGAAACAAGGGGGATTCTGATCAAATAATCTCTTTTCTTGACTAATGGGAGCTATGAGTCAAAAAGGGAGAAATAAAAATATTTACTTGATTCCCCCATCATCATTGCATTTCCCCCCATATTGTTTAATAGACTCTCTCAATTGACAGGAGCTTTGGGATGAACAACAGCTTGTTTGAATAAAGGAAATGTGGAGAAAGATCCACTTAACCAATGTGTTCCACGAACTCTTCTGTTGGATTCAACTTTACAATTTAAACTAGGCAAACAGCTAGTATAATTAACCAGTTAGCTTAATTAATAGGCAGTTAGCTGGGCAAGAAATAATCAGGGAACAAAGGGTATGGTGAAGTTGCATACCGATTCCACACATGGCAGGAGGATAGCTCCACTCCATGTTTTATGTGACATTTCAGTATACCCTGTGCCTGCCATCACTATTGGTTTCTGTGGGTGGATCATGCTCACAGGCCCATTTCACTAAAGGTAGGTTTTTTTGTTTTTTGTTTACCTTGGATTATTTATAAAGTTCCATGGAAAATTAGGAGGAATGTAAAACACAGGGAAGGAAGCAACATGAAGTAAAGATTCAAAACATTCAATTTGTAATCCTTGCCAAATTAACAGCCAAAAATGTTTTCATTTAAATGGTATGAACAATGAATTCTGCACCTCAGTTTCTAGAGGCTGAGAAACACAGAAGACTAAACCATTTCAGTTGGGTAACATAACTGTTAAATAAACATCTGCTAGTTTTAACACTTACTGAATAAACATTCTCCCCGCCCCCCAGCATAATATTCACAATAAAACCATTCTTTTAATTACTTGGTGGCCGCAATTCAAAAATGTGAGCTTACACAAGGGGCTTGCAAAGTTCCAGAGTTCCTTTATACAATAAACCACCCCCCTACTAAAAGTGGCTTTGAAATTTCCCTGTGTTTCAAAAGCAGTTAGCCATGCAGTGTTGGAGAGTGATATTTGAGAAAAGCAAGTTTAAAACATCCTTGAGCTCTCAGGACTACTTTCGAGGCATAACGACTCCAAATCGTATTTATTCAAGATTGTACAGGAAATAAGGATGCACTGTAACAAAATTGTTGAGAAAGGAGTTTGAGGTAATATAGTTAGGAACTTTAGACTATAATGCTGTGTATAGACTGCACCATCGGTTACTATGAGATCCTAGTGTGTAATTTCTGCATTGCTTAATGTGCCATGTTGACACTTATGATTTGCTGTGATTTCAGATATCTGCTTGGTTCCAGATTTCTACAAGTGAAATGCTATTGTGCTGTCTATTGGATGTTGCATCCTGTTGATTCTATTGACTAATTCTGTGTAACCTGCTTTGAGTCCCAGCAAGAAAGGAAGACTATAAATAAAAAAGCAAATAAATAAATACAATTCTTATGACATCCAGCATTCACTCGTGTTAGTAGAGAACAGCTGACCAAAAAATCATACTTTTAAAAAAGAATTCTAAATTGGTTTGTAATTTTTGATAAGTTCTTGTGTGGAATACAGTATTTAGCCTTGTGTAGTGTGTCTGGACAGGTGAATTTTAATTGTGTTACAGATTTGGATTGCGTGGATCTGCCCCTGGAACACGGGAGAGATTTCCTGATTTAGAAATCACCAGTCAGCAGATTCAAGAGAAGTCAGGAACCAGGTTGCTGTTCTTGTACACTGCATTCATTTCATCTCAATTCAGTTTTAGTAGTCAGTGAATATGCATCAAGTTTCTAACAGGCTTGCTAATCCAGTAAACCCAAATCACTGAAAACCTTCCCAGAAGCCAAATACAACTGGGTCTGAAAAAACTGAATAACATTCAGCTTTTGGGGCTTTTTAACCCCCCCCCTCGCTTGGCCACCATTTCTCAAGCCCAAGTGGACTTGGAAGCTAGCAAGAGGAGGGAAGGAAAGAGAAACTTCTATTTGTACATGGAGCTCTCTCCCCTGCTGACACTTTTCAAGCCCAAGGGTTCAAGAAACAGTATATGGGGAATGGGGGAAGAACTGGAAAACTTTGGATTTGAGGTTTTAAACATTTTAGTAACAGTCAAATAAAGCCAACTGACATCAGCTTTATTTGATTTAACTGAAAATTTCCAGGTTAAAAAAATCTGAATCTAAAATTTACCAATAGAAATTATAGATGCTCGTGCCTAGTTTCTAGCACTCCTAGTCTGAAGAATATGTACTGCACAGGTGCTAAAAGAGCACACTTTCATAATGCTCTGAATTTTTAAGCTTCGGAGTATATTCTGCCAGAAAATATGTAGGTATTAGGGGATGACAGAGTGATATGATTGGTTGATTCTAAAGTGTGCATGTGGGAGGGCTGTGCTGTGCTGATGTGACAGGATTTCAGAATGAAAGGACTGGGAGTGTCAAAACTCTAGTCATAGAGAGTTGAAGTTCTGTGTGAAAAGACCCAGTGTGTCAGAGGGTATACAGAGAATGTCAGAGCCTCAATAAACTGTTAGACAAAAGAAAGCAGAGAGTCTCAGAAAACTATGAAAGAGTAGCTGTCAGAAAGTATCGAGTGGATTTATGTTGAGTGAAGTTCTCAAATATTTGTTGTCTCAGTTGGATTTTATTTTATTTTGTAGATATTTTGCTTGAAGATACCTATCAGTTATAAATAAAATCTTATTTTGAAGAAACACTGGAATATCACCCTATATTCCTTACGAATGTGTAAGCCATCCACTTTGCCTTATAAGCTCATATATACTACCCAAAGCGGATAAAAAGTGTTTGTTTTTTAAACTTATGTTCCTGGTGGCAGCTACAATATGGGGAAGAATTAAGGGAACAAATATTAGTTGACGCATTATTTATTTTTTTATACAGGAAAAAAAGTGGACATTGCTTTTGGTAGCCGCAAGTGGAAGGGTCACCGCAACTATACTTGTAATAGTTTTTGTTGTTGACGACCTCTAGCTTCCTACTCATGTTGTTCTTAGGGTCCCCAGCCCCCAAGAGTAGTGTTTTGGGATACAGTGTGGGGATGTCAAACTGTTAACAGAAGGCCTTTTCATCAGTAGAAATTACAGTAGATCCAAGCTACTACTTCCTCTATAGGATTACAAGGCTTCTTTGGAGGAAGCATTTTTGAATGCCTGAACTAGAACAAGAAATAATGACATAAATTATTATACAAGGCCAATTAAATAGAAACTTTTAATATACAAAAAATTAATTAATCTAAAAGAAAGCTAAAAAGACAGAAGAATTCTGTGGATAAGTACAAATCACACAGAGTTTTAACCTCTTCAGAAAGCAAAATTAGAATGTGAAAGTGCAGACTTGTATGCAACATATAATCACCAGATATCTCTTATTTTAAGTCAATATATCTTAATTAAAAAAAACCCATGGCACCCTTTTCCTTTGATGACTCATTGCTAGAATATTAACCTGGCCACCAGTGTAACAAAGATTGCTAATTAATTAAAATTAAATATCCATAGGCAATCCATACTGGAGAATCCAATCATTCAAATAATTCCCCTTAATACAGAAATCATGCTGAAAAGAAACAACTGTTAGATTTGTATTATAATTAATTTTAAACATGAGTTAATGGTCATATCAAAGAGTTTTCAGCACTGTCTTCCTACATTCAAAACACAGCTGTATGAGCTCAAACATGTCCGAAAGTAAACTTTTTGAAGTTAAATGATCAGATCAACCAAATGATTCTTATGAAAGATAAGCGTCTTACACCATTATTCAACTGAAACATGTCTTTTTTCTTTGTAATTCTAGAATTTAGAGCACAAAACATGAGACTGCTGATTTCCACATGGGTTACTTTCAAGACAGAATTAAGTGAACATTTTCAGATAGAAATACTATCTAGATAAGATGGAGAATCTATTGAAAATAATGACACATTTCTTTACTTGTTACAGACCACAATGAAGAGCATCTTGAGAAAATAATAAATTCTGCTTTGAAGAAAACTTTTGGAACGGAATGTAAATGTTTCCCTACTAATCAGAGAAAAAGCCTATAAAAACCTTGCCTTAAAGTTCAGCTGCAGTCTGATAGTTTCCAACATTTCTTTTCTTTGAAAATCATGTTTAGGGGTACAATTCAGTGGTGGGATTAAAATACTTTAACAACCGGTTCCGGTGGTGGGAATTCAAATAATTTAACAACTGGTTGTTTACAAGCACCATTTTAACAACCGGTTCAGCCGAAGTGGTGCGAACCTGCTGAATCCCACCACTGGTACAATTTCTATTGAGAATGCAATATGAAGGGAGGATTATAATCTCTCCCCCAATCCCACCCACCATTTTTACAATGTAAAACCTCAAGGAGTCAAACTTTGTACAGTTAGGGCAAATATACTGGTACAGTACCTGTATATGGTTCTATGCTACCACAACTTTCAGAATATAATATTATATTCTACATGAAACTGTCTTTGACAATGTCTCAGAAACTTCAACTGGTATAAAACGAGGCTACAAGACTCCTGTCTGGTGGTCTGCTCCTTAGAATACTACATCAGTGCTGCATCAACTCTATTGGTTCCTTGCATGTTTCCAGGTCAAAGTTAAAGTTATGGTTGTTACCTTCAAGGCCCTTCATGTCCTACTTATTGTACTGAATTTCCCAGAATAAGTCACACAAGAGATCTATATTTAGAAATCTTTTTTCCTTTCAATGCCCTGTTTTAAGGAGGTGGGAGGCAAGAATGTAGGTAAGGGGGGGCTTTCCTGGGTTCAACCCCCCATTGTATGTCTGAAGCTCTGCCCCCCAATTGTGGGGTTTTTGTATTTTTAGTGGTTTTTTCAGTTTTTGGCCTGCAGGGGGCGCAGTTTTTAGGCTAGCAGCACCAAAATTTCAGGGATTTTTTGGGAGACTCTGTGATGATACTTGGACCCCCTGAAACAAATGTCACCAAACCTGGGTGGTATCATCAGGAGAGTTCCCTAATGATACCCTGAAAGTTTGGTGCTGCTTGCTTAACAATTGCATCCCTGACAGCAGGCACCCCCCAAATTTCCCCAGATTCTCCTTTTAAATCCAACCCCTTCAGCATGGATTTAAAGGGAGAATCTGAGGTCCCCAGTTTAAACATTGAAAGTGATGCTGTTTCAGGGTGGGGGAAAATCCACCCCAAAACAGCATCACTTTCAATGTTGTTTTAACTGGGGACCCCAGATTCTCCCTTTACGGTGGATTTAAAAGAAGAATCTGGGCTCCCTAGTTTAAACACCATTGAAAGTGATGCTGTTTGGGGGTGGATTCCAGCATCACAGCAGCCGGCCATTTGGGAGGGGCGCAAAACTCAGTTTTGCACCGGGCTCCATTTTCCTTAGCTACGCCTCTGCCCGGAGGGGAGGGCAGAAGGGATTGCTGGCTGCCAGCTGGGAGCCCAGTCAGTGGGGGGGGGGTGCGGAGTGGGCGGGGCAGGGGAGTCTGCTGTCCCTGGCGTCGGAGAGCTGCTTTTATAAGCACTGAGGCTGGGGGTGGGGCTTGTGGAGGCATGGCCATGGCCCCAGGGGCAGGTGGGGGTGTGACCTACGTCACTGGTTGAGGAAAGCAGCAACTTTCCGCTTCAACCAATTAAGTTAACAGATCAGGATCTTGAATAAAACAGTGAATTAGAGCCAAAGTATGAAAGCCAAAATCACATATATATGATGTATATAAACATGATGTTAAAACTTACATATGCTTTATTCAACAACATTTGCATTAAATGAAGAGCCAGTGACAGAGGGGTGTGTGTGTTAAGTGCCATCAATGTGCTTACGTAAAAACAATATTAAAATCAAATACTTTACATTATCAAATAATAATATTCACATAGTGTTCTTCTGAGTCTGGGAGGGGTTAATATGAAACCTGAAATATGATAAATTCTGAGCTTCTATACTCCTGGATATAAGATTTTCTCTAATCATACTTGAAGGATAAACCATAGTTTTCAGATTTGACTGGACTGTCAGAGTCATTAACAGTGGCATCTTATGCAAGTAAATCGCAGTGTATTCAGTGAGGTTTAATTGCAGACAGGTGTTCATAAGACTGCACTGCAATTTGCAGCATCAAAATATGAGATTGCATTACAGAATCATCTGAGCAGAGCTGTAGTGAGGGGGAACTACGCCTGGAGCAAGTGTGCGCCCTGCGCCCTACCCCGGCACGTGCCCAGTGTGTCACACCCCACCCTGTCCCCTTGGTGCTACGCCACTGCTTATGAGTGATTGCAAAGACATTTGAACCACAGGCCAGACTTAACAGTGCGACAGCTGAAGGTTGTTCAGCAGATGTCCCAACATGGTGTTTGAGGTGTCATGGCGCCTGTTGACATCTTTTCTAGTATCCTTCAATGTTTTTAGGAAGTGGGAGGGGCAGGTAGGGCTTTAGTTTAGCAAACCTTCTGATTAGTTATTGGATATTTGATTGGCTGAGCAGATTTTTAAAAATGCTACTACAGCATCAAGGCCTTCATTGTATGACTGAAGTTACACTGTGGCAATCATTTTATGGCTGGCTCTCCCTCCTGCAGCAGCCATTTTGTGGCTATGCCCACCACACCATGTCAGAATTCCAAAGGCGCCATCAAGCTCAAAAATGCTGGTCACAAACCAAATGCTGGGGACCCCTGCTATTACAGTAAAAAGATTAATTAGATTATTTGAAAAAGGATCAGGACACAAGCCAGCCATCCTTCAAACATAGTAGGATTCGTGTATTTGTGCTATATCCAATGTAAAGTAGGATGCACTATTAATTATTGTCAGTAATTTCTTACCTCTGGTCCTGGAGGGCCTGGTGGTCCCTGGGGTCCAGAGTCTCCTGTTTTACCCTAAAATTAGAATGCATTGTGAATTTAAAATTTGCAGATCCGCAAAAGATGTTTCCTATTTCTTAACACAGTCACAAACCAAACAGATGCACTAAATTTTAATGAGCAGCAATAATTCTACTTCTTGAATTGATTAAAGGCATTTCTCATATAAAGGAAATAATAAGTATCCCATTTATAGCCATAATAAATCAAAAGGAAAGAAAACTAACCATGCAGATGTATGTCAACATATATAGGACAATCCAAACTGAAAGGGCTGTTCAACAGTGGAATACACTGCCTCGAAGTGTGGTGGAGTCTCTTTTTTTGAAGGTTTTTAAACAGAGGCTGATGGCCTTCTGTCAAGGATGCTTTGATTGTGTATTCCTGCATGGCAGGGAATTGGACTGGATGGCCCTTGTGGTCTCTTTTGACTCTATGATTTTATGCATATGCTATCATTTAACAAAAATTCAGAAATAGATTAGCTGATACCTGTTATCTAACTAATATCAATTTGTTTAAAAACTCATGAGCTTCTGTATTCTGCAAAAACAAATAGTGCATAAATCAAAAGGCTGCCTATTTTGGATTGACAACTTTTATGGCTCTGTGCCATATCTGATAATGTACAATCTTCTGCCAAACAGAATGTTTACATACAGCCATTGTTCAGACGTAAACAGTGCTGTGATGTTTTCCCTATGTAAATATTTTGTCTGGCTTATTTCTAGGTTTAAATGTGAAGTTTTATATGTATGTGATTTAAAAAGCAGACCTGTGCGTAAGAAAAAAGGGAGGCTAGAGGGGTGATTGAATTGATGGATTGTAGATAGAGAGAGGGAGACAGTAAAGTGTGTAAAGGGATTGAGTGGGGTGCAGTAGCGTGCTCTGGGGAAAATAAGTCTCTGTGAAGTTATAAGCCTAAGTGGCAAGTGAAGAAAATATGCCTGTGTTCAAGTCATTGTCCTATGTGGCAAGTCAGGAAAATTAAACTTATGCAAGTTATTAACTTAAGCAGCATGTGAGAAAATAAACTTTGGGGCTATTTCTATTTAAAGAACTTTAGAGATCCTACCTGGAACCATAAATCATACTGGTAGGCTGTTATAAATAAGCTCTACATTTAAGAGAAACAACTATTTTATTTAAAGAAAAGGATCTCATTTTACCTCACAGCTACCTCCACACAATGACTGTTCTGTCCTACCATATAAAACTAAGCCAACCTCCTGTTCTTTAGGTCCAGCTAAGAACTTTAGGGCAAGAGCCTTTGCTGGCAGTGAAAATAAGGAAGGCAAGGAAGTAGCAGAAAACATGTCACTTCAGAACACTGCAGAGAGCTGCCTTTACAGAGGTTACATATGAGTGGTCTCACAGAAAAGGGTAAAAATACTACAGGTGGTCTGAAGCACTAGCCATGTGCTACAAGGCTTGCACACTCTTTTCTCCCTTGTCTGTTCTCGTCACACCGCAGTTGCCTCCCTTTCTGTTTCTTGACAAATACTCTTACATCCGAATCAGACAACCTATAGTTTTTACAAACCATAGTTGCCTTGAAACCAGAATAACCAACCATTGTGGTTTTACAGTTATAGTTTCCAAGCAAGCTATTCTTGGTGTAAACCAGATTTTAGCCTGTTCATATGTAACAACAAACTGCAATCCACTAAGGAAGACATAAGGGAAAAAATCCAAGAATATGACTGGAAGAAGAACAGGAGTTACATGTGAATCCAAGATTTGGGCACAATACTGAACAATATGATATATACACATCTTGTGTCTTTTTATTTTAGTAATCTATAAATTATTTTAAATTCAAATAGCGAGATCTTTCTGAATTATTTTTCTTTCATATAAGTAAAATAGACTAATGATATGCTTCCATCTCAATTTTTTCCCCAGCCAACCCAATTCTTCTAGTGTTTCATGTTTCCAGGTTCTTCTAGGTATGAATTTAGTTCAGCTGGACTCAGGGTCCCTACTTCTCCAAAGGAGCAAATAACTCTGCCAGAATTGATAGAAAAACCTATAGCTGGCTGATTATGCATAGTGAGGTTCCCGCAGCATCAAAGAGAATTGGCCGGGGAGTCTTTATTTTGGGGTACGTTCAGCATTATTACCCACTGCCCTGCTTGCCAAGGGGCAGGCACTACCCACCAACTGGCTTTTTGCTTGTGTCAGGGAGGGAGAGGGAGACGTTTCACAGGTTCTCTATTGGGCATGTGGGCTTTAATTTTTAATATAATCTTTAATGTTTATCTTTAATCTTATCAATATATCAATCTATTGACAGATCAATATATCAACATAAAATGGTGAACTATTAAAGAAAAGTCTTGAATACAACATCTGTACACTTTGTCCAAACACTTGTCTTTTATGCAGGGAAGTGAGGGGAGAGTAATGGTGGTGTGCAAACTACAAAACCTCAACAGGACTGCTGTTTGCTAAGGTCCCAGGTTCACAATCATCGGTCTCCCGATGTGCTGTAAACCCAAGTATCAAGATCGATGGTCTGGAATCACTGATTGCTTGTGTATAAAATTACATCAGTTTGCATCAGTTTGTTAATCAAATGCAGGGGCAAGTCAGGTGTTTTGATTTATTATTACTTTTTCTTATTACTTTTTCTTTTTTAGGGTTAGTATTTATCAATCTATAGATATGGCTATATAACTTTTTAAAATCCAAAGATCTAAAGATATGCAGAAGTGGGATGTAGTCAGCAACAGGGAGGATGGCTAGAGGGAAAGAATGCAAAGCAATGCAAGGGAGTGCGGGAGTAAGACTAAGTGGGCTGGCTGCGGGCAGAGGGAAGAGGTCCAAGGCAAAGCTGTGTCTACTGGCAAAGCTGTCCAGCTCTGGCAATGAAGCAAAATTAAAATCATGCTTTAAGTGGATTTGCTTGCTGTGGAAAGAGTGGAAAGTGAAAGTGAGGCTAGAGGAAATGTATTTGTACAAGAAAATCTTGCCAGATAACACTTTGGGTATAACTGGCTGTTAAGAGGTAGAACATGTGCTTTGCATGATCCCATGTTCAGTTTCCAGCACAAAGAATTAAGGATCTCATAAGACCAGGCTGGGAAAGATATTTGCCTCAGAAAACCATCACCATTCAACAGTTGCCAACAGTGTATTGGATGGGCTGATTGTCTGAGTACTACAAAGTAAACTTAACCACTCACTGGTTGGGAGGAAAGATATGCTCTCAAATGTATCACACTGAAAATCCACTGCTTACATCTCTTGAATGCAGTGTAAAATCCAAATATATAATCTCATAAAATTAACTTAAGAACTACAGAACACCTTAAGCAATAATCAAACCCATAAACTTTGTTCCCTCAAATAAAATATCTGAAACATTATCAGGACTTGAAGAAAAATGGGAAACTTGCTTTAGAAAATAATGGGTGTGGCTCTATCAAACTGCATATAGTTTAAAGCAATAATGGGTGTGGCTCTATCAAACTGCATATAGTTTAAAGCACCCAACCACAGAGGAGTTTCATATATTCTCCATTCCTCCCTATCACTCAATTTATTTTGTAACACAGAATTTATGCATTTTGCAACAGAAGTATCTTATATGGCACACAGAAGAAGAATTAGATGGCATACATGAAGCAAGAATGAATCTCAATTTCTTACAATGCTCCCTCATGCTGCCCACATATATCACAGTGCTTATAATAGTGGAAGTGATGAAAAGAAGACACTATTAAACCCTGTAGAAGTCTTCAACACACCATCCCACACCTAAAATGACTTGGACTAACCAAGTCTTGGACTAACTTGGACTAACCAACTTGGACTTACTTGGACTTTTCTGGGCTGTCTCGCTATAGGCTGATAGCAGGAGCAAAAATTACTACACCATGGCCACACAGTGAGGAAAACCCACAATAGCCAGTTGATTCAGACCATGAAAACCTTTGACAACACATTAATTTCAAGATGTTTTTAAGAAATACAGATTCTGCAGTGTGTAAAATGTGTTGAAATACACAGAGTAGACATTGTTCCGGTTAAGTATTTCCTAAAGGAGCCAATTGCATTCTGACTGAATCTTAACTGTTGGTCATAAAACCATTAACTAACATAGCAAGGAATATAAAATTCAAGTGATAATACATACCGGGGGACCAGATTTTCCTCTCACTCCAGGAAGACCTGGCAAACCAGCAGCACCCTTTCAGAAAAACAATTAAGTTCCTACCATTTCAATGAAAAATGACTACACAGTTCCATTGAAACAAAAAACAGACACTGTAACCCTTTTCTTCATTTTTTAAATTCTATTAGGTTAGAGAGAAAAGATTTACACAGAAGATCAGAAATCTCCTATACAGATATATTCTAAATCCCTAGCACAGGCATTATCTATTTTCTACATTTCATATAGGCTGAATAGAACATGATTTAAAATTTTCCAGTGAAAAAGTTACTTATCAATTTCTTTGATGCGTTTATTCTTATACCAAGTTACAGGGACAAATATTATTTAATATAAAGATTTTATTAATTCTCAATCAAAATACATATAAGCATATAGACAAAGAAATTTTTAAAGCAAAACAAGTAGTTGGAGGTGGAAAAGGCTAAACATGACAGAATTGAAGGGAAACTGTCTTTTCAGTATCTGCAAGAAAAAAATTAAGACACTAGAGGGGGGAGTCCCACACTACCAAGTATCTCAGACCCCTTTCCCCTCAGCACATTGACAAATTGCTCAGAAGGAGAAACTTTAATTGGGTGATATCAGGAAGATACCAAAGGGTTGTCCCAGGAACTTTTACTCAAGTTGATATTCTTTCCAAACCGTCCCAATATATAGATGGGATTTAGATCACATAACTAACATCAAGAAAAATGTAAGTGAAAGCTCACTTTAGATTCCTGCACTTGTCACCTTTGTTTGTGTCACAGGTTCCTGTGGCACTGCTGTTGAAATATTTAATGTATAACTGGTTGTTTGAAATTATGTAGAAGGCAAGGGTTGGACATTAGAAAACAGAAGGTTGCTTTTTCTGAAAAGCAATCCCATGCACCTTGCTGAACTGGAATTTGGCCTACAAAACATTATGGATATTTGGGCAAGTGGCTACACTTGCAGATTAATAAGCAAAATGACACAGAATATGGCCAAAAATGAAGAGCTTAAATGTCTAAGATGATTAAATCCTCTAAAAGGTTGTTGAAACAGAATTAGACATTCTTACCTTGTCTCCTGGGTACCCCAGCTCTCCCTGCTCTCCTGCAATGCCTCGTTCACCCTAAACAATGCATTATTATACACAGACCCATCAAGAGCATTATAAATAGAATGTTTATTAAGTCCAATAGGCATAGAAAAATTAACTATATGTTTGGTATTTTATAACAGAGGAATAGTACAATTGTTGAGCCTTTGGGGGTAAGGTGGTCTGATAAATTGAATTAATAATAATAATAATAATAATAATAATAATAATAATAATAATAATAATTATTATTATTATTATTATTATTATTATTAAGACAGCAAAGTTTGATATCTTGGACACTAGTAAAAATTAAGAGTTGAATCCCATGGATCCTTTCTACTAGTGGTGGTAGCTTCCTTCAGTGCAAGGAAAGCTGCATTATAAATGGAGCTAGGCTGGGCGAAAACCCTAGAAATTCGGTAAAATTCAGATTTATTTGGGCATAAAATTATCTGTATGCCCAAATAAGACAAATAACATATTTGGATATACCCAAATATTTGAGTATGCCCGAAAAATTCAGGTCCATCTGATTTTTTTGGTATTTTTTGGTGTTGTTTCGTGTTTGTGCCTGCAGGGGGCACATTTTTAAAGCTAGCAGTACCAAAATTTCAGGGTATCATCCGAAGACTGTTCTGATGGTGCCAGTTTGGTTCAGCAAGTCCAAAGTTATGGACCTGCAAAGGGGGTGTCCCATCCCCCATTGTTTCCAATAGGAGCTAACAGGAGATGGGGGCTACCCCTTTGAGGGTCTATAACTTTGGACCCCGTGAACCAAACATCACTAAACTCAGGTGGTATCATCAGAACAGTCTCTGAATGAGACCCTGAAATGTTGGTGCAACTAGCTTTAACAATGTGCCCTGACAGGCACCCCCAAAATTGCCCAAGATTCTCTGCTCTGCAGTGATTTGGCACCATTGTACCTAATGGGGAATTTCTGTGCAAGCTGCACATTTTTGAAAATAGAGGCACCAGACTTTCAAGGTCTCCAGGAGGCCCTTCTGGTAATAGCATCCAGGCTTGGTGAACTTTGCTCTGGGTGTTCAATTTTATGGGCCCCAAAAAGACTTATTTTGCTTCCCCACTCCTACACATGAAGCCTGCTGGCTGAGTTCTCTTAGAACTCTTTCAACCTGCCCTCCTCACCACTGCCCCCAGAAGCAAAGTTCACCAAGACTGGATGCTATTACCAGGAGGACCTCCTGGAGTCACTTTGAAAGTCTGGTGCCTCTATCATCAAAAATGTGCAGCCAGTGCTTACACACTCAGAAATTCCCCATTAGGTACAATGCAGACACTGCAGAGCACAGAATATGCCAGGATCTTCAGCAAATTCAATGGTGGGAAAAATTAATTAACTTTTCCCACCATAGACTTCAATGGGATTTGCTGTTATGCCCAGCTGGCTCTGTGCTGGAGATTTGGGACAGGCTCTGGGGTGTGTGTGTTCTCAATAGGGGCATCTAATTTCACGCAGGGCTGCTGGTGTGAGTCTCCTGAAAGGAACCAGCCAACTTTGCTAAAATTTGATACCACCTGAAGTTTGGTTCAGGAGGTCCAAAGTTATGGACGCTCAAAAGGGTAGCCCCCACCTGCTGTTAGCTCCCACTGGAAACAATGGGGGATGGGGCACCCTCGTTGTGGGGTCCATAACTTTGGACCGCCTGAACCAAATTTCAACAAACCTGAGTGGCACTATCAGGACAGTCTCCGGATGATACCTCGAAATTTTAGTCTCACTAGTTTTAAAAGTGTGCCCCCTGCAGGCCAAAATGTTGAAAAGCACCAAAAAATACTCTAAAAACCCCGAATGCCTTGCATATGGATTTGTTCGTATTTGGGCAGGACATATTTGGCTGATTTTGGCCCGAATATGCCCGAATGCACCCAGATTCAGGCCGAATCTAGGATTCAGTGAACCTGAATCTCCAAGCCTAAATGGAACAGATCTGAGGAATCTAGTCCATTAACAGCAAGAAGCATATATTGGCTGAAGTTATATAAAACAAAGCTATGGTTAAAATAAATGCAGAACCTTATTGGACATGATTAAATAAGTGAAAAACAATTCTTTGTAGAATTGCACTAATAGAAAAGATCCAAAGTTAAAATAACTTTGATAATGAAATTATTTAGATCACCTTATCACCTTTCAATCCAGGTTGCCCCATATTTCCTGGAAGACCCTATAAAAACGAACATAAAAGAATTACAAAATTAATGCTTTGTGCTTGGATACAGCAATATATTTAGCTGTTGATTATGTATCAGTTCCATAATATTTTAAGGACATTTCATTTGCTGTATATTCATTTCGAGATCTATTTCAAGGTACCACTGCTCACTTTTAAAGATGACCTGAGGTACGCATACCTGAAGGACTGCTTTTCCCAGCATGTTCACTGTGTAGTCAATTTGCTATTCCAGTTAGGGCCTACTGGCTGTGCCCTCTGTGTAACAACTTGAGCTTGGGATTTGTCAGTGGCTGCACCGTGCCGGAAAAGCCATTACAGGCCATTCTGAGGCTGTACAACAGGACTAATCCACAGAGCTCTTCAGGTAGTCTGAGGCCTCTTCCTCATGGGCCAATAAACTCAGAGTAACAATGGGATAAAACCTGTTTTGGGAGGGAACGTTGCACAATTCCTGTCCCAACGTGAGTCTGCCCTGTGTTTCCCCCTTCCCCAAATGGGTTATTTGAGAATCATGCTATCCGCAATTCTTTGGTTATAATGAGGGTTGCAGCTGCTCGCAAGTGAACGGCTGCCCTGAGAAGCGCATTACTTGGCCTTTTTTCCCAGTCCTTGCCTCTCTGCTGTGAAGCTATGCAGGGGCACAGGAGTGGCAGCATGGCTGTGGAGGTCCATGCCTGCCTGGTCCCATAGATGCACAGCTGGGGAAGAGGTGATTGGGAAAAAAGTGCCTCCATGTGAAGTCATGGTGGCAACCTGCATTGCCTCTGCGGGCTCCGTTCACTGCCTGCATGGAGGCATGCGAACACCCCGATGGCAACGTGAGTTGCTTTACCTCTGACTGCAACCTGCTGTACTTTGCCTGTGTGGAAGGTGCCTGGGCCAAAGTGAATATATCCAAATGGTGAATTTAAAGTGTTCTTAATGTGGTTTTGTGCTTGCATAGGGGGCTACCTTTACCTTTTAAATGTATTTTATTTATTGTTTTACTTATTTCATCATATGATCATTACATTTTATTTATTTAATTTATTCAATATTATATAAATAAGTAATACTGCACCAGAGGTCCAGGAATTCCAGGTTGTCCCAATGGTCCTGCTGGCCCTAAAACACCCTGAAAAAGCAATAAATAGTGTGATTGTTCATATGGGGATGTTGTAAGATAATACACTATATTGTATTGGGAGCATCAATGGCATAGTGGTTAAGAGCAGGTGTACTCTAATCTGGAGGAACCAGGTTTGATTCCTCGCTCTGCCGCCTGAGCTGTGCAGGCTTATCTGGGGAATTCAGATTGGCCTGTACACTCCAACACATACCAGCTGGATGACCTTGGGCTAGTCACGGTTCTTCTGAGCTCTCTCAGCCCCATCTACCTCACAGGGTGTTTGTTGTGAGGGGGAAAGGGAAAGGAGTTTGTAAGCCCCTTTGAGTCTCCTACAGGAGAGAAAGGGGAGATATAAATCCAACTCTACTTCTTCTTCTATATTAGTTATTTCACAATTGGCTGTCTGACCCATTGTGATTTGCCTGCAGATTCAATGTGTATAGCAGTTAAGAGTGGTAAACTCTAATCAGGAGAACTGGTTGGTTCTCTGCTTCTCCACATGTGCAGCAGACTCTAATATGGAGAACCAGGCTTGATTCTCCACTCCTCCACGTGAATCTTGCTGGGTGACCTTGGGCTAGTCAACGTTCTCTCAGAATTGGACTTCCGGTTGCAAGCGGGGTGGGAGAAGCCGGGCTGTCCGGACGCTGCCGCTAGTTATTGTGGAAAATTGAATATACCAACTTCCAAACCCACAACCATCAGAGTTTGGAGAGAGGTATTCCTCCTGAAGTACAGAGGGACCAAAGAAGAAAGAAACTTCTTCACTATCGTCCACTGGAGAAGGGAAAGATAACCGTCTAGAGTCCCCGACGGTGAGAACATATGCCTTCCAGGTAAAGAGACGAGGAAACTACATAGCAGCGAGCCACAAACCTAAAGCTCTGCAATACTCTTAAACTATCTAAGAAGTTAGCAAAACTATTTCTTTGATTTTTGAAATCGAACTGGAGTGGCCATAGTATTAATGGAGAAACTTAATGGTCACTTGCAAAAATTTTTGCAGCTAAGCAAAGTAGTGCTATTCAAGTGCTTAGTCAAACTTAATATTAGACTGAACAAAAGCGGGGGAAAAGGAAAATAGAACACTCAACCCTTGAAGTCATAAAGAATTGAGAGACTTACTCAGAAGCCAGGTTCTGCTTGGGACATGGGAGAGTGGGCATGCGCGATGAGTTGAACAGTTTTGTGGAGGCAAGCATGTGCGACTGAAAGCAGAGGCAGTGGCACAAGACAGAGAGGGTGAGTGTGCACGATTGAAAGCGAGCAGAAGTGCAGGTGAGCGTGTGAGGTTAAAGGAAGAAGGAAGGTATGAAATTGAGCGAAGTAACACCAGATGAGAACGTGTGACTGAGGGTTGGAGTGGTGGTGAGTGGAGGAGATAATATAGAAGCGCAGCAATAACCAATGTAAACAAGTCAAACGAGAACTATGGAGAACGGTGGCTTTTAAAGGAACAATAACATCAGAGAAGGCTTAGTTGGAATAGAGAGGAATAGAGGTGTGACAAAATTGCTTTACTTGAATTACAGAATATATGAGAGGTATCCTGATCAAAGAGTGACAACGAATAGAGAAAGAGATTGGAAATCAGAAAAAAAGACATAAGAAGGCTAAGAGGTTAAGATGTCCAAAACAAATACAAGATAACAAAGTATTCCAGACAAATTGGACAAATCAGATATAGAAGCCAAAATGGATCAGATGTTGGAAATGATACGAGAGATGAGGAAAGAAATGACTACAAAATTAGATGGACTAGTCAACAGAATTAAAAATCCTGATAAAAAATTTGAAGTAAAATTACAAAATATAGAAGGATTTGAATACAATGAAAAAAGATCTATCCCAATTAATGACATTGAAGACAACTGTGAAAGAACTAGAAATGAAAGTTGAACAACAGGAAATGCTAAATGGAAGATGGGAGGGTAAAATTAATTTGCTAGAGGAAGAATCTGAGAAAATAGCTAAGCAATGTGCTCTACTGGAATTATGGCAAAACCGGAATATTTTAAGATTTAAAGGAGTACTAGAAGAGAAAGATGAATACATTGAAAAGAAGATGATTATACAACTTGAACATTTTTTGGAGATGGAAGAAGAGATTATAGAAGAAGACATAGGATTATATGGATAAATACAAGAGGGAATGAAGAATATAAGAAAAATTGAGATATTTTAGTTTTCTTCTCCAGAATGCAAACAAGAGACAAAACCCTGAAGAAAAACCCAAAAAAGAAGATGAAAATAGACTCAAAAGACATAATAATATTAAAGGAGATACCGATTTGGATCTTGAATAGAAGGAAAAATTAGAATTTGAAGGAGAAAAATATTTCATTTAGGTGGGAAGAAGTAGAAGGACTGCAGTTGAAATATAAATCCAAACATGTCAGATTACAATCAATTCCTCAAGCACATTTTTTTTCAGAAAATTAAAAAAGATTTTGAACTCAAAAACTGTTGATAAGTTCAGTAAGTGCAAAATAATTTATATATATTCTTTTGATTAATCAGACAAAAAAGACTCTTAAATTTATATAATGGAACATCAATGGATTAAATATACTAGAAAAAGGAAGAAGATATTCCATTATTTAAAGAAAAATAACTATGATTTGATATACATGCAAGAGACTCATATTAGATATGAAGATATTGAATTGATTCAGAATAAGAAACTAGGCTTATGTTTTGTTTCAGCGATGAAAAAGAAAAAGAAAAGAGGAATTGTATTTTATATTACAGAAAAATTACAATCGAAATTACTGTTGGAAGATGACGAAGGGAGATTTTTAGGAGTTGAAGTTGATTGGGAGGGGGGGAAAATACTAGTAATAGGAATTTATGGCCCCAATGAGAACAAAGGTCATTTTTACTAAAAAATTATTAGAAAAACTTAAAGAATTTAGTTACAACAGTGTATGTTTGATGGGAGATCTGAATGGGGTAGTCTCATTCTCTTTGGATAAACAAACACAAAACGAGGAAAAATTGATAAGTGGTAAGTTACCAAAAACATTTTTTGAGTTGGTAGATTATTTAGAATTGAAAGATATTTAGAGGTTGATGAATGGGAATAGCAAAGATTATACTTTTCATATTAAAAAATACAATACCTATTCTACGATAGATATATGGGCCACAAATGATGTATGCATAAAGAGAGAGGATATTTAGTTAAAAGCAAAAATATCCTCAGACCATAAACCAATAGTATGGACATTAAGAACACCATATAAACAAAGAACATGGAAAATGAATAATTATTTATTAAAGAAAGAAGAGGTAGTAAAAAGAATTCAAAAAGAAACTAAGGATTTTTTAAAAAATAAACAATTCCCCAGAAGTTGACCTAAAGATTATTTGAGATACTTATAAGTCATTTATAAGAAGTATCCTGATTAAAGAAAACAGTAGATGGAAAAAAGAAAAGATTAAAATGGAAACAGAAATAAGAGAAAAAATTTTGGAAATAGAAAAGCAATTATTAAAAGCATCTAATGACAGAAAGTTAATATCAGAATTAAACAGACTAAATAATCAACTAACAATGATATATACAGCAAATATGGAAAAGAAGATCAAAATTTCCAAATTAAATAACTTTGAACAAGCTAATAAATGTAGTAAGTGGATGGCATGGAAAATTAAACATCAACTATAGAATAGGAACATCAACTATAGAATAGGAAAATAAATTTAATAATAAAAGACAAAAAAGTAACAACAAAGAGAGCTTTTGCAAGGAACAGTGCTAGCAGGCATATTTGTGGCTCTACCTCAACTCCCCTACTCAGCTTCTGCCCTCCCCATTGGCTGAGAAGACTTTTAAAACTTTATTTCAGGCAAGACTGTTTTAAAACAAGTCTCTCCCTTCTCTTCTCTTGTGACAGCAGCAGAGATACAGAGAGAGAGAGAGAGAGAGAGAGAGAGAGAGAGCGTGTGTACATGTGTGTGTGTAGGGGAGGGGGAGGGATGGGAGGGGGAACTAATAACAGCTCTGTGCCTTTAAGGCTGTTGATGGGCGGAGAATTGGGAGAAGCAAAGGCCCAGCAGAGTTCAGCAGACAAACTGCACTTCAGGCTGTGGGATGCCTCCTAGCATGTAAACAGAGAAATGAGAGTAGTCCCACTATGAGCCCACTGTGCAAATAACAGGCTCGCGATAAGTGTTCTATGAGTAATGGGCCAAATGGAGATTTTGTTTTTTCAGCACACTACTTATAGGCCTTTCTGCCCCAGGTTTTGGCATTGCCAACTCTGTTTTGTTCTTGTCCGTGTAACATACATGTAAGTACAATCAATCCACTTTTACACCCAAAGGCTAATACACTTGTCCCAAGACAATGATAATTTTCAAGTCTTTATAATACAATGTAGATACTGAAATGCACTTATATAGTGCATCCACTCCACAATAATATTTTGAATATTGTGTACACACATAGCAGCAAAAAAGTATTAAGAAACCAAAATCAAGATGAAATGTACATGAAGAGCAAAATTGCTTTGGCTGCAAAATATGTGACTGCCCTTTCCATGTAAATGTACGCACGCCCTTTCACATGATCAGTTTCCAGAAGCAGACAATTAAAAAGCATCTACCAGTAGCCTCAGTATGTTTTGGCAAAGGTAGTCTTGTTCCTCTTCCCATGATACAGATTTTTGAGAAAACAACAGCAACAGAATATTGGTAGCCAACTTTAACCAGACTTGACTGGAAGAGCCATTGACTGAAAATGGAACTTACTTCTGAGCAAGTATGCTTAGGATGTCAGCCATAGTCTGGAAGCTCTGATCTGGAAATGGCTTAATGTATTTTTGTCAAGGAACAGGCAGTCCAATGTTGATGTTATGGAAATATGCACATGGAAAAACCCCAAATTAATTTAAAAGCTGGCTGAAACTACTTTAACTATATGAAAGAGAAAATAATGTTGATTCTGTGTGTTGATTGAGACTTGCATGTGAGCTTGGAATAAAATGAAGGTTTTCTACAAGTACGAAACAGAAATATATTTCCACCAAAGTGGAGAAATACTTTCTACTTGTGCTACTTGGCAATATCCAAGAGAAACACATTATAAATTTCTGTTTAAGGAAGTAAAACAAAAGGATATTGTGAAGAATTAAAATTATGGCACTGAGAAGCACCTCATGTAATATGATGACTAAAGAATACAAGTATGAATTATGTTTTAAAACTCCATTTGCTACTCACATGATAAAAATAGATTAGTTTTAACTTGTAAGAAATACAGCCAAATAGATTTAACATGCCTTACAAAATGCTATGCAGTTATGCAGCCTTATGTAAAAGATTAAATTACATTCTGAAAAGGGACATAAGATCAAGATTCATACTCACTCTAAGTCCAGGAAATCCAGGAGGGCCAACACCACCAACAAGTCCCTTTGAAAAATGAGTTTGAAAAGGACTATTAAAAGTATATATATTTCTGAACAATAGTTAAGGATAAATTAGAGTTGTGTGGTCTGGTGGTTAAGAGTGTCAGATTTTAATCTTGAAGACCCAGATTCAAATCCCCCCTCTACCATGGAAGATGCTTGGGTGTCCTTTGGCCAAGTCATACACTCTCAGCCTAACCTACCTCACAGGCTTGTTGTAAGGATAAAATGAAGGATAAGATAATGAAGTAAGGTATACAGTGTTTTCACACATATTGGATAATGCACTTTCTATCCACTTTCAATGTCCTTTGCACTGTGTAAAATGGCAAAAGCTGCTTGTCATTACTAAAGTGCTTTCAAAGTGGATTGAAAGTGCATTATTCAGCATGTGTGAAAGCAAGTCCTATTGGGGAGAAAGACAGGTATAAATGAAGTAAATAACAATAATAAAATAATAAATAAGTGGTGGTATCACACTGTATTCTGTGGACTGCACCCCCCCCCCCCGGCCCGCCCATAATATCTATAAACTATACTAGCGAAGGGGAAAGTGACATGATCTGAATCCTGTTCTCCAAACATCCCAGATGCTTGATCTAAAAGAAGGTAATATACAATTGATCTAAAAGAAGGTAATATACAAAAGGTAATATACAATTCCTTACATGAAATAAAGGGTGTGCTCTTTGATATTTGAAACCACAGTAAAGGAAATGTCATTTACCATGAAATGATGGAAATGAGAGTAACATTTGGAGATCTGCTGGAAGCCACTCAGCTGGCTCTAAGAATATGTCATAAATGCCAGAATGTTCTAGCATTTCCCTCTGAGTCACTTAAAATCTAAATTACTAGCAAATGTCAACCATCCATCAAATGAACACCAAAAGAAAACATGAGAATAGTAAAAGAATAAAGCCTTAACCAGAAAAAAACCCTCTAGGCCAATAGCCAAGTATCTTCTCAGCTAATATAAATGATCCCTTTAAAATGGCTTTTAAAATGAACACATTTAAATGTACACTGGTGACTAGCATCAGCTCAGACATTAACAAGTTAGGCCTAAACTAAATGAAATCTCTCGAAGATAGCAGTTTTTTCAAATTTTCAGAGCTTATCCATGCTGCAGCTTTTACCCTGGCACTAAGTTGGACACTGACAGAAAAACATTGGGAGACAGAGATGCTATGTAGTATTTGGTTTTGTACCAACAGCTGTTGTTTTCAAGTGGCCAGCCTGACCTCAAATACTAAGCAAGGTCTATCCTAGATAGTATTTAAATAGGAGACCATCAAAGAATGCCTGGATTGCTATGCAGAAGAAGAGGAGCCAACTTTAGACATATCCCTCCTGGCCATTCACAGCATTACACTGGCAGATGGGAATCCAGAGTTATGCCACCCTTTTGGCTAGCATAAGTCTACTGAGCCCCATAGAGGCTTCTTGGTGTTTGAAAGGCTTTTTCAATTTTCAAGCGTCCCCATGCTGTCAGGAAGCTTCTTGGGGGAGAGGAGGCAGCCAGGCAGCTGGCTCTTGGATGGGGCTTTTAGTCTCCACTCTGCAATTTGGACTAGCAGAAATCAACATGGTATCATCCTGGTCTTTTGTGGCTTGCAGAAGGGACACACATGTCTGAATAAACACACATCATTCAGAAAACCCTCCATCTTGTTTATCATGTTTTATAACATAATGGATGAATGAGCCCATTATAAAGTGAGACATACTGAACAGATATCATCATACTTACAGGACTTCCATCAGGACCAGGGGGGCCTCTGCTTCCCAAATCACCCGGTAAACCCTAGTCAAAAATAGAAACAAATCCAATAATTTTGTAAAGCATTGCAATTTGGATTTGAAAGGAATATGTACATAAGAACAAGCTCAGCAATAGATACAAACATTTGCTCTTCAAAAACTGCCAACATGATATTTACTAAGCTCCCAATTGTTCATTCTTTTATTGGCCTTCTGGTGCAGGAACAGCAGCCTAAGGCATCTTTAACTTTATTGTTATAGTATCTCTAAGGTGATTTGCAGGTATGAAGGGATTGTAATGCCACAAAAAGAAAATTCATGTTGTTTCTCTGGAGTCAATTCATATTTTCAGCTGCCAGTAGTCAAGAGCTGAATTAGACGTTACATTCCCAACAGTTCCCCTAATGGCAGAGAGTAAGGACACATTTGCTTCTCCACTTACCCAACTCACCTGCCCTGCCTCCAAACATCCATATAAAGGCTTAACATCCTAAAGAGGCACCCAATTCAAAGTATGTGCCCACAAATAACACAATTTCCCACCTTTGTCTTCACCACGTGTAGTGGACTAATAAGAGAGGTTTCATATGCTGATGTATCGGAAAGGAGCTGTACCCCAGCAGTACAGCATCTACTCAGCAGGAACAGAAAGTCCCACATTCAATCAGCACCACCTCTGGTGGAGATCTTGGAGAGCCACTGGCAGTTCTGGTGATGATGTGGTTTGCCTTTCTTTAGGGTAGCTTCATGAGTTCATAATCCAATCCAGTCCTGAGTCTCCAATAATCAAATGTGGAAAAATCAACTGATAAGACTATATGTCTGAGACAACCTTAAGTGTGTTAAGTACTGGCAAGACAGAGATAAGCCACTCTCCACAAACAATGTACTTCTTTGTGGGCTGCCCCATTTCAGACTGCTCATGGCCAATTGGAAATGTGAATGGTACACACTCAAAGCATCAAACAACAGTACACTTACAATGCCCAGGATTAGCTTGGAATACTCAGACTTTAACATTTAGGGTTACCACAATAAGTTAACCAAAGACTTTTACCTAAACGTTAAAGTCTGATTCAAATGGTTGTACATGCACCACAGCACTCTGCATTCCAGACTTCTGAATGCAACATAAGAAAGAACATCTTCAAAAACGAAGTACAATGTAACCAGAGAAAGATGTAAGGATGACATTTAGGGCCTTACAGTATGATCTATATTAAAAAAATTAAAAAGTTAAACAATCCGTAGTATTTATCTGTGCCCACTGTCTGCCAAGACTCTGACCCAGACATGCTGCCAATGCCAATTGTTTGAACAGAGAAGACAGATAAACACAGAATAAGAGCCCCATCAGTCTTTTAAACTGACCTTGTTTCAGAGTCTCATGTTGTAATCTGGCTCTGAATATTTCTGCTCCATGCAACATGAGAACTTTTTATGTAGCCCAATTTTCTTTAGATCTACTGCATGGATAGTTTAAGTTTATGAGCAAGTTGTACATGAACGCTTGGTGGGACTTGTGCTAAATGTGCACAAAAGGCACAAGTAAACCTACGATCAGAAGTGTTTCATCCTTTTCAGTTAATACTGAGATGGCCACTAGGGAAGGCTTTTAAAAAATTAATTAATGCAGGCTAACTGTGAATCCTGAGGGGGAGGGTAAAAGTGTCATGAAGGCAGCACACGGGTGCCCCAACACACAGATGCTGGGGGAGGGGGAGATCATTCGCATCAGTGGTGGAGCAACACACAGCTCCAATAGCATCTGAACTCAGAAGTTGCCCCTGTGCTGCTCTTCTTCCACAGAAACCTGCACCAGCTTTTGGGGGGGGGGCAGTCTGAAGGTGGTCAGGGGGGTGACTTTAGATGGTTTCCACAGGGCTTTGGGCTCAAAAATGCCCCCTATGACAGCAGCCACGAAACTGGGGTTCAGAAAATTATGGAACTAGTTCCCCTAGCCTACAGGAACTATGAGATTCAGTCTCTTGAAAAGGACATGGAAATCCCTTTTCAACTAAATGTACAAATGTTGTTTGTGATACTGTATGGAGATCTTCTGTTTCTAGAAAAAAGGAGAAAATTCCCACTAGCATGTTCACAGTTGGACAAACCCAAAACAACTAATAGGATTTGGGATTGCAGGGCAGCCCTTAGAAGAATCATACCCTTCTAAAGCCCTTTGACTTCAAAGGATTTACAAACATGAACTCTGTTTAGGATTGTACTGTTAAATCAACTAAAACATGTTCTCTCTTTATAAAAGTACCACATATTTTATACATTACTAAGTGTTAGAAATTCTGCATTAACACCATGAGTTGCCATACTATTGAAGAACATCTCAGGGAGGATGTATATTAATACTTTGCTAGGAACTATGTGGCTACACTTCTAGTTTCAGTGTGTTAGGCTGAAATTTGTTAATAAAATTTATAAAGTATCCTACTTCAGAGGGACTACTGGCTATGTAAAATAATTCCATCTACGAGACAAGGCCCATAAAATTTATTCCCCTGGCCAAATACAAGAACTGTAGCATCACATGCACAATATAATACCACTGGCAAAAAATTAAAATGTGTCAAACTTTCCCAGATTTCATGCAAAATATAATGTGGAAAAGAAAAACATATGTTTGGGGTAACAGAATATTTTCATTTAAGCATAATATACATTTAGTATTTTTTAAATGCTCATATCCAGACCCTATAATTTTCTTGCAATAAAGTTAACATTTAATATTTTGTTCCACTTTTTGTATGCCAACAATATTTAAAGTATTAATGACACCTAGCTCTATTACTCAAAAAGGATACTGTTTTAATGTGACAGTATATGAAATGGTAGCAAAACTGAACCAAACCAGTGCCGTAGGTATAGATTTTTTATGGGGATGTTCGGGGACAGGGCCATGCCTCCCCAAGTCCTGCCCCTGGGCTCAGTGCTTATAAAAGCAGCTCTCCGAGGCCAGGGATGGCAGACTCCCCTGCCCCGCCCCGCCCTCCCCCCACTGGCTGGGCTCCCAGCCAGCAGCCCCTTCTGCCCTCTCCTCCAGGCAGGGGCGTGCCTAGGAAAATGGAATCGGTGCAAAATCTGAGATGCTGGAATCCACCCCCAAACAGCATCACTTTCAATGGTGTTTCAACTGGGGAGCCCAGATTCTCCTTTTAAATCCACCTTAAAGGGAGAATCTGGGGTCCCCAGTTAAAACAACATTGAAAATGATGCTGTTTTTGGGTGGATTATCCCCCACTCTGAAACAGCATCACTTTCAGTGTTTAAACTGGGGACCTCAGATTCTCCCTTTAAATCCATGCCAAAAAGGGTGGATTTAAAAGGAGAATCTGGAGAAATTTGGGGAGCGGGTGCCTGCTGTCAGGAGTGCAATTGTTAAGCTAGCAGCACCAAACTTTCAGGGTATCTTTAGGAGACTCTCCTGATGATACCACCCAGGTTTGGTGAAGTTTGGTTCAGGGGGTGCAAAATTATGGGCCCTCAAAGGTGTAGCCCCCATCTCCTATTAGCTCCCATTGGAAACAATGGGGGATGGGGTACCATAACTTTGGATGGAGTCCAAATGGGGGAAGGAGTCCATAACTTTGCACCCCCTGAACCAAACCTCACCAAATTTGGGTGGTATCATCAGGTCAGTCTCCCAACAAATCCCTGAAATTTTGGTGCTGCTAGCCTAAAAACTGCACCCCCTGCAGGCCAGAAAATGAAAAAAACACTTTAAAAATACAAAAAAGCACAAATGGGGCGGAGCTTTGGACATGTAATGTGGGGTTTGAACCCGAGAACCCCCCTTACCGATGTCCTTGAATCAAACTATGAGCCAAAACAGCCTTCAAAGCAGGATTCTTACATAAAAAAGGAAAACAACTAGAAAACATATCAACAGGTGCTAGGAAACAGTGGGTTGGATCCCACAAACTGAAAGAACTGAACAGGATGTTTCCATGGCTTCTCTTTACCCCAGCAGGCTTGTGGATGGCCAATGACAAGAACTGAAGGAGCCTTATGGACAAAATGTAGTAAGTCATGGTAGTCAACAACATGAAGGGGAAATCATCCCCACTCCCCTCTTCTGCTGGCAGACAATACACATTGGAGCAAGATTTCTGTTCATGAAAGAGGGGGTAGGTGAAATGTTGCCCAGTCCTCCTCCTTATTACATCTCCCCATGCCTTGTGTCATTTTCTCCATAAGGGTCCCTCAAGCTCTGACATCAGCATTTCAGGAGTCTTAGGGGACTAAGGGAAAGTAGGGAAAGGTCCATCTCTTGTGAATGTTGCTCACGGAATCTGTCCCTTAACTGAAGTCAGCCCAATGCATTTCAAATATAAAGCACTGCGTCAATGGCCAACTGTTATAGAAATCTCTCATGCAGTAGACAGACTGACTGTTGGGCTTGGAGATGGCACAAGGGAGGCATCACTCTAAAAGGAAAGCTATATCTGAACAACATTTTTTAAAATTAATGCATACACCAGGTTCTCAAAGTGTTGTACAAGAATAAAGTCAACACACCACAATCTTTAAAATCCCATAAAACTACATGTAATTATATTATAGCAATAAATGCAATATGAACAGAAAGAGTTAAAAATGTAAAATGTTCCAATTTTACTATGATAAAATTAACAGAATATAAAAAGTATAAATTAAATTAACAGCAATAAAACACAAACTATTAAATAAGGGGGAAAAACCAAGCAATATAAAAACACCACATAAAAGCCCACAAGAATAAAGCACCTAAAACTGAACAGGCATCTAATGATAAGGAGAGAGTTCCCCATGACAATCACCAAAAGGATCCTAGCCCTCATGGAAATGCACGAGGTTCATTTCAATTGAGCTCTGTTCTCTCAAGGTTTTTCCCCTCTATGCACTTTAGTGTTGCCCTCCAAGTTTTTCAGGCCTATGTATACCATCCTCTCAGAACTCTTTCAGGCTACAATTGAAAGAAAATGGCAGAGAAAGTAACATTGTAACTTAAAGGTGCATTCAACCAATTTAAATTAGCAGGAAATTAAGTGAAAAATATATTAAGTACCTTACCTGTCTCCCCTTTGGGCCTTTTCTCCCAGGTAAACCTGGAATGCCCTGAAATTGAAAAATGTCACAGAATTTAACTTTTATATTCTATGCAATTTCAGAACATTATTATATGCTATTATTTTCAATTATATTTGATGTTCTTTATTTACAATCCCATTCACCCTTTCAACAGCTTTTGAAGAGACTAAAACTAAGTAATGTGAAATTTGTCCCTTAACGGTAAACTGAAACTTCGCTAAGAAGAATAAGCAGTGATACATTTGCCAAGGTTTTTTTGGACAAAATGTCAAGAATATGCTCTCATCTGCATATCACCTGTAACATAGGAATAGTGGAAGACAGGACTAATACACCACCAGGTTTATTCATGGATTTTTTCCCAATTTTCATGATGGATCAGTGAAGGCCACTACGTGTACCCTGGATTCTTGCCCATTCTAGCTACTAAAATAATGTAAAGACCACATCAATAAACCTTAGTATCTATTACAAATCAGTCACTAACTCAGGGCACCCTCTCTTGGTCACTCAAAGAGGTGGTTATTCGTCTGCGACACAACAAAAATCCTACAGAAAAAGTGATGTAGCCAATTATCTCTAATTTAAATTTTCAAGGCTAAGTGATTGAGAGAGCAGAAGCAAACTACCAGTCTTCTTGGATAGCTCATCTGCTCTAGACCTTTTTCAATCCGGCTTCAGGCTGAGCTATGGGACAGAGCTAGCTTTAAGGACTCTGCTAGTTTTAGCTGACAACCTCCATCTGACTGTCAGGCCTCTTTGTTGCTCTTATTAAATTTATCTACAACCTTTGATACAGTAGATCATACCATCTTGTTGAGATGCCTGGAGACACAAGGAGGTATCAAGGACACATGCTGAATGTGTTGAAGTCATTCCTCATGGAGTGGACTCAAAGGGTTGCTGTTTGAGACCAATTATCATCACTGTGGAACCTAGTCTGTGGAGTTTAACAGGCAAAATTCTATCCGCCATGCTCTTCAATCTTTGTTTAAACCCCCTCGCCCAAATCATTTGTTGTTTAAGGGTTGATTGTCATTAATATGCATATTATACCGCACCGCCCCCACACATATGCGTATCCAAATCCCCTGATGATGAAATAGAGGTCCTGAATCACTATCTGGCAGCTGTAGTAAATTAGCTAAGAATGAATGGATTGAACCTAAACCTTAAAAGACAGAGGTACCGCTGGTTGGGAAGGCAAAGATCTTGAAGAATATTGTGCTCTCCACAGTTCAGCTGACTCTTGCTGACTCAGTTAAGAGATTTGGGATTATACTGGAGCCAGCATTATTATTACTGGAAAAGCAAGTTAATATAGCTGGGAAAAAATGGGGGGGGGGGGGATTTCTTCCAACTCTTCCCAGCCTGAAATATGGTCTCTTACCTTGATATGGTTGATCTGGCCACCTGGATCAATGCCAAAGTAACATCAAGACTATCAACAACTGCCCGTACATGTGTTTTCTGTGTTGTAGCCCCACTTTATGGAAGGGCCTGCCTGAGAAGGTCAGGAAAGCTCCCATTCTCCTGGTCTCCCACAAATTATTGAAAACTGAATTATTCAAGACGTCTTTTCTAGCCAGGCAATGGAGTCACAATGTTTCCAAAGTTGCTTGGATAATTTATTAGGACTGTTTTACTGTGTATAGCTTGCTGAAACTAGGATCCTACTATGTAATGCATTCTGTTAGTACTTATGCTTTGCTTCAGTTGTTTTTAGAATTCTGTTGGTTCTATAACCCTAATTTTTATTGCTTTGTCCTTGAATGTCCCCTCCTGTTGATTGCATTGACTCACTGCGTTGTAATCTGCCTTGAGTCCCAACAAGGATTTTGATAGCAAGTGTTAATTGACTGTGACTAAAGATGAATTTTGATGTAATGGTGAATTGCGTGTAGCTGCTATGCTTGGAAGCTAGGATGCTAGGAGTTTTGTGTCTTTGTTATTAGGTGGAAAGTTTAGTTGAAAGTTCTCCCAATTCTCTTACTTCCCTTTTATAGAGAATTTCCACTTTCTAGAACAGTGCATTAAAATGCCAGTCTTGTTAATAATTCACTTATGACTGTTACAGTTGATCCTCATTTTATTTTATTTTATTTTTTATTCAATTTGGTATACCGCCCCATCCCCGAAGGGCTCTGAGCGGTGTACAACATCAACATAAAATACAATAACAAGAGGGCGAGTAAATAGCAACTAATAAATAATACCTAACATTAAGAACTCAGCCCCATAAACTCTAAAATTATTAATTTAATTTAAAACAGCGATTGCTACATAAAATTGGTGTCTCGCAAACCCTTACTTAAAAATCCTCCTAAAAAGGATTTTGTTGTCACTTGCATGCTTGAAAAAAGGATATGTGCTGAGTACAGTCTGTGAATCAAGATTCATATGACTGCTGAACCATGTAATCAGGATTCAGCTCTGTTTACATATGTCTTCAGTTAACTACTCGGTATACTTATATTATAGGCCCTATAATCATAAACTGAATTGTCAGCTGGATGTGTTGTTAAAGCATGTGATTAGCTGGATTACATGCTTTTTTTTCCAGGAATCAACAGCACAAGGAAGGAGCATGCGTGTTTTGTGGAAATGGCAACACCTACATGTTTGAACCATTTGGACAAAGCCCCCTAGACGTGTGACTCTTCCCATGGAAAAGCAATTCCTTTTAATCTGAACATATATCTAAAAAGTATCCCTGGTTTTGCATGATCAATTTGCAAAACAGAACCCCACTAAATAAAATTCACATTTACATTATATATATGCATATATATATAAAACGTACTCTTTCTCCCTCAAGTCCAGGCAGCCCTGCTACTCCTGGGGGTCCGATGAATCCCTTAAAATAGATAAAGAGAAGAAACAAACTGAGAAGAGATTCTTTTTCCAGCATTAAGTCACAGTTTACATATTTTCTTGTGAATAGTAAAAAGAAAGGTAAAGTTTCCCCTTCAGTCGTATCCGACCCTGGGGTACCACTGCAAGCAGTGGTTTTATAGGCAAGCCGTTAGTGGGGTAGTTTGCCATTGCTTCCCCCAACTGTTCTTTACCCCCAGCTAGGTGCTAGGTACTCATTTACCGACCAAGAAATGGATGGATGGCTGAGTTGACCATGAGCCAGCTGCCAGGTTATCTGACCTGCAGGGGGATCAAACTCCTGGCTGTGTGAATGGCAGCGCAAGAACTTAACCACTACACCACGCGGCTCCTCCCTTGTGAATAGTACCAACAGTTAAATGTAATCTAACTGAAAATAATGGATTTTTACAAAAAGGATAAAGTCACCTCTCATAAACAGCCAGTTGTCTGGTCACCCATGGTGATTAAAAATTGTTTATAGGCAGCCAAGCAAAGTAACATTACATAACTGAGCTCTTCTAAACTTTAAGTCATAAATGAGTAACAACAGTAAACATTTGTGAGTGGAGGAGCAAGTGGGCTGGTAACCTTTGTGAATATCCATCCAGTTTTTATTCATTATATTTTTATCACACATTTTCTGTTAGGAGCCCCCAGGTTGGTACATATGGCCTCCTTTGGGAAGCAAACTTCTGCCCTCGCTTACTCTTGGTGGGAAGGCACACTTTTAGTCACACATTCATAATACTCTGGGAATTTCTCCATCTCTACGCTCCTACAATAGAGGAAAATCTTAGAGAGTTGCTGACATAATGATGATGTTACTGCATTAGGGCCTCTAACCCTCCCTGTGCTTCACCGTCTAAATACCCCCCCACACACACACACACACTCCACCCTCTAAAAACAAGGCTGACAACCCCAGTGGTATAATATTTATTCCCAAAAAAACCTCTGTGAGATAGGGAAAATTGAACAAGAGTGACTGGCCCAAGGCCACTTTGGGAGAACTAAGTAGGTCTACTAAGTATAATTTCCATTTTTTAAAATGGAGATTACTCCCAAAGCAGTGTTTTTATGATTCCTCAGTGAGCTTCATGACAGAGTAGAGCAGAGGCGTAGCTGGGCCAGAGTGCGCCCGATGCGCACTCTGGCTTTTTTGCCCCCCCCTCATGGCAGCCCCCACAGCATGCCCCCCCCCCACTTATTTTAGAAACTGTGCAGGCTGGAGAACAGGCTTGTTCCCTTCCAGGATTCAAAGGCCCTGGTGGGAACTACCTTTCCAGCCTGCACAGTTTCTAAAGTAAGTGCGGGAGGGGTTGCGGGGGGATTTTCATCCCCTGAGGTGCCCCCCTGCACACACTTACTTTAGAAACTGAGCAGGCTGGAGAACAGGCCTGTTCCCTTCCAGGCTTCAAAGGCCCTGGTGGGAACTACCTTTCCCAGGAGACCCTGGGAAAAGTAGTTCCCACCAGGGCCTTGAAGCCTGTTCAATTTCTAAAGTAAGGGGGGGGGTCACGGGGGGTGGTTTTCATCCCCCCGCAGCACCCCCCCACACACACACTTACTTTAGAAACCGAGCAGTCTGGAGAACAGACCTCTTCCCTTCCAGGCTTCAAAGGCCCTGGTGGGAACTACATTTTCCAGGCAACCCTGGGAAATGTAGTTCCCACCAGGGCCTTTGAAGCCTGTTCTCCAGCCTGCTCGGTTTGTAATGTAAGTGTGAGGGGCGCTGCGGGGGGAAGCGCCACGGGGGGGGGCGTGGGGGGAAGGAGAGGGGTCTGGGGGAATTTTCTGCCCCCCACATGACCCAAAACCATGCACCCGGTGTGCAGCGCACCCCCCGCCCCCTGGTAGCTTTGTCAGTGGAGTAGAGACTTGCATTTGAGTCTTCCCAATCCATAGTCCAGGACACAACCCCCGCACTACACTCAAGTCAATTTGTGTAGCTAGACATGCCACTCAAAATTATTTACATTCTTGTCCTTATATTTGCGTGACTGTTCATTTAAATGAATTATTCCAGCAAGCAAATCTTCTCTCAACTTGTTTAGGGCCCCTTAAGCACATGCAGAATAATGCACTTTCACAATGGTTTGCAAGTGGATTTTGCTATTCTGCACAGTAAAGTCCAGCTGCAAAAGTCATTAGAAGTGTATTATTCTGCATGTGCGGAAGTGGCCTTATTGATTTTTAATTGCATATAGGCTGTTTTACTGATCCCCAGAAAAGGGGATACAACATTTATTTCTTCCTCAGATAGATACTTATTTTCTTCTACAATTTAATTAAATATTTTTGCAAATATGCCTCTAGAACAAGGAACGAATCTGTATGTCATGTAGCTTCTATTTCTGATGCAAAATATTCTCAGTTGTGTGCATGATACAGTCAACCAATAAAAGATGCTAAGAAAAAAATCTGTGCAGAAATTACAAGGGTGATAAACAAACGTTTATTGAGAAAGTCATCTTCCTCCAGTTTTGTAAAAAATTGTTACATTAATCCACAATCAAAATCAGTAGACATTTTCTACTGAAACTTTTACTCAGTGTCGGTATGTCCCTGTATCTCCAGTTTAGTACTAAAGAAACTCAGAATGCAATACTGATAAAGATCCCAGACAGCTAGCACCAAATAGGACTGACAATAGGAAGCTGGAGAGACCACTGGCCTAATTTAATTTAAATGATTAAACCTGTAGATGTCTCTCAATTGATATATGGAAATGGCAAAAGTTTCTTAATGTTTAAATAAATGGGCCAAATATAAGGTGACCAGATTGTCACCGTTGTAAACCAAGACCCGGGCGGGCGGCCGGCCGTGCGCGTGCAGCCGCAGGAGCGCACTGCCTCCTGGGACACTCCCGCGGGAAACGGGAGCGCCCCAGAAGGCAGTGCGCTCCTGTGGCCGCGTGCGCAGGAGGCTGCCACACTGCCTTCTGGGGCGTGCCCCAGAAGGCAGTGCGGCAGCCTTCCAAAAATCGGGACGGTTCAAAAAACCCGCGGGGCGCGGGACAAATTGTTTTAAGGCGGGACTGTCCCGCCAAAAACGGGACGTCTGGTCACCATAGCCAAATACTGATATTACCATTTTTTTTCCTTTCTGTGAACATTGCTGATGTAAATATAATATACCACTCCTTCACTTCTAGAAGGCACACACATAATTTTTCAAGTAGGATCAAAAGCACAGGTCAGAAAACATTTTGCATTCAGGTAAATGTAGCATCTTCTTGTTCAATTGCTATGTGGAATGAGGAGAGAGACATGTCACTGAAGTGCAGAAGGCCAAGACCTATTCCCAAGATCTTAGTGCCTGAAGAGATGAAATCAAAAAAGTGCCACCTGATAAAACCATAGTTTTGTTAACCTGATAATAGTTCAAATTTCAAGTTCTCCCTCAACATCTATCACCAAAGCACAAATTCACACATGTCTTTTGTCTGGTGTATTTACATTCCAAGCAAAGGTGGAAGACTTGCAGACTATCAGTAAGAAAACTAAAGAAATTCTTATCCATCAAAACAACAGAGATGGCACTTTAGGCTCTTTGCTATTGGACTGCAACAGACTAACATGGCTTTTGGGAATCCTTCAATGCATGTTAATGAAATGTAGCTTATGAATACAGAATGATCCAGCGAGTAAAGAAGCAGCAAAAACTGAATGAAATGCCTGCTGTTCCACTGTGAATGGACAAAAAGGATACAAGTCATGCATATCATAATCCTTCAAAAATGCTTACTTACTCTTACACCTTTGGGGCCTGGGTTACCTTCGGGTCCTCCTAAACCCTAGCACAAAGAGAAATGCCTTTTAATTCATTTTCAATAAGCAGAGATACTATATTCTAAAAGCGCCACAGCTGATAATTTGCAAAGCTGGCAACATCCTTTTAAAAGCTGTGAATGTAGAAGCTAGAACACGATACATGTAATCAAGTTCCCAGGGGGCTTTTAAAATATATAATTTCCCGGGTATGGCTGCAATTTCCTTTTAATTACTTAGGGGAAATTACTCCTTTCAATTATGGACTTGGCTTAATGTAACTTCACAAAGATGTTCAATAAACTTATAGGCTTGAATGCAATTTCAGACATTTCCAAACCAGCATCAGAACAACACGCTGATTCCAAACATTCAGAACTGTTGATATGTGGAAAAGACTGGCAAGTTGTGACCCAGTTACTATTATTTTATTTTAAAATATTTTAAAATATTTTGATAGATCTTATGACTGTGAGTTACTTAAAAAAACATTGATCTGACACTGTATTGAAGACGGGGCTAAAACTCAAGGTGGGTAATCAATTCAAGTAAATGTATAACCATTTGTATTTTGGAGTGGGGAATGGGGATCATTCCAGACACCTTAAGGAAATCCACTTTTTATGCTGACATGTTTTCATTGGTTCATTCTGTATGTATTACATTAACAAAACAATTTAAAAATTGACGATTAGTAAAGTGTTTTACAACTTTTAGGCTCAGTTACACTCTGCATCTTTGAAAAAAAGACACTGTGGACTTGACTGAAGGTGTCTTCTCTTCAGTGGGGTGAAGTCATTCAGACTGGTTAGGTCATGTCCTTAGTTGCCACAGGCAGCACTATGCAAATTTTTGCTGGCTCTCTTCAGTCATCCTAAAGCGTAAGCAATGCAGCTCCTGTTTCTAGATTTTACTCCTGTTTTGAATTTATTTTATACATAGTAAGGTTAATCAATGACTTTGCCCTGATGAAGAGAAGATCAAAAGGGGTACATTCTTCTCTGTTCATAGTAAAAAAAATCAGTCAGAGGGGTGGAGGGCAATTCTACATCTTTTCCGTGGATAGATTTGTTTTGGTGAGCAGGTCCACCTTCCAATTTATCAATCAAACTTTCCTTCTGACCAGAATGTTGGCTATTTGTGATGACTTGGGAGACATCACAGGTGAACTGGGCTACACATTTTATCTTCAGGATGGATCTTCTGAATGTTAGATGCATATTAGTATTTTGAAGTATATTATCAGCCCAGATAAATATTGTCTTGGTAAAGTTTGAGAGCACTGCTGACGCCCTGATCGTCATTGAGGAGGCTTCGTGTGTTTTCTTCAGGGCTGGTTTTTTGCAGCCCCTGGAATCAAGCTGTGATGTGGCTGATGCCTTAGCCTCAGTGGTGGGATTCAGCAGGTTCGTACGACTTCGGCAGAACAGGTTGTTAAAATGGTGCTTGTAAACAACCAGTTGTTAAATTATTTGAATCCCACCACTGCTTAGCCTTTATTTCTTCTAATTTGGTGATTCAATGTGGAAATCACTTTTTAACAGTCTTTGAAAGTGTTCCAGCTTGGTTGAAGTGTCTGTTTGTTAAGACTCTTCCCCCGACCATTCACTTTCTTCCCTATCTAATTTAGGAGCCAGAGAAGATCTTGCAAAAAAACAGCCAAACCCACACTTGAACATCCTTCCACAGACTGCTTTGACAAGCTACTTCTTGCTTCAGTAGCTTGTCAAAGACAACTTCAAAATACTAATATGCATCTAACATTCAGAAGATCCATCCTGAAGATAAAATGTGTAGCCCAGTTCACCTGTGATGTCTCCCAAGTCATCACAAATAGCCAACATTCTGGTCAGAAGGAAAGTTTGATTGATAAATTGGAAGGTGGACCTGCTCACCAAAACAAATCTATCCACGGAAAAGATGTAGAAATTGCCACTCCACCCTCCTGACGATTTTTTTTTTACTATGAACGAAGCAAGAATGGGCTACTTGCGTCTTCTCTTCAAAACCAGGGCAAAGTCATTGATTAACCTTACTATGTATAAAATAAATTCAAAACAGGAGTAAAATCTAGAAACAGGAGCTGCATTGCTTACGCTTTAGGATGACTGAAGAGAGCCAGCAAAAATTTGCATAGTGCTGCCTTCTTGCTTCAGTAGCTTGTCAAAGACAACAGTAATCCCCTGGGAGAGATGGAAATAAAAGACTCTACACTCTGTCAAAACAGCAATGGAAGACTTAAAGGTACCTTTAGTGCAATGGTGGCGAACCTATGGCATGGGTGCCAGAGGTGGCACTCAGAGCCCTCTCTGTGGGCATGCACAAACAGAGCCCCCCCCCCCCACACACACACACATCTAGGCTGGCTTGGGCCACTGGCCTCGATTATTAGCATTAAACCTAAGACCTAGTTTTGGGAAAGCAGTGTAGGTAACCCTGTTAAGCACTGTTAAACCCCACTGATTTTCATGCGAAGAACTAAAGTGCGATCCTTTACCTGGGAGTAAGCTCAGTTGCTGGCAATGGGCCTTGCTTCTGAGTAAACCCTTCTAGGGTCATGATTCACCTGTTGGAAGAGTTGCACGGTTGCTTCAAAGCAAAGCCACCGACTACCACCAAGCTTACTCCCGAGTAATGCACGCCTTGGAGCCAACCATTTTTTCTAAACTAAAACCTCAGTATTCGGGTTAAATTGCCGTGTTGGCACTTTGCAATAAATAAGCGGGTTTAGGGTTGTAATTTGGGCACTCGGTCTCAAAAAGGTTCGCCATCACTGTTTTAGTGGATGCACCAGTGGTGGCACTCTGCTCAGGGGGCATTCTCTCCAAGGATGGAGACAATGGCCAAGGGTCCTGATGTTGAATTTTCCCAGAATTCTTGCCTTCTCTTACATTTTTAAGTTTTTTTCTCTCTCTCTCTAGGAGGAGAAACAGTAACACTGAAAACATCTTACAAACTTTCCTGCACCTCTGGCGCCACCTGAAGGTGTATCCTGCATTTGTGTACCTTAATTGGCTTCATTTGCAACCTCGGGGTGAGGAGGACGCCTCCACCAAGGAGGGCTTGCTGGGGTTGGTGAGTTCTCCCGCACCACATCCGGTGCTGCTGCTTTGTAGCTGTGGCAAACTCAGCTCTCACATGGATGCTTTGTGGATGCCTTGGGACTGCTCCGGAGGCTAGATCTACTCAATGCTGCTTTACGGGAGGTAGACCAGTACTCCAAGCAGCAGCTATTCTAATTTATGATCTGCAAAACTTCAGATTGCTAATTTAAAAGGAAAAGGGGAAAAAAACCCATACATATGCGGGATTGCCAGGATAAACAAACTTTATTTATCTAATTTTTTAAAGGGCTGCAAGCAGAGTAAACGGCTAGGAAGATTCTTAAAATGGCCACTGCAGCACAGAGGCTCCTGAACGGGGAAGAAAATAGTGGGCGCTACTATACAAAAAGGCAAGTCTTGCTGATAGTTGTCCGATGCATTATAAATGCTCTCTTATCAAAGTTCAGTGTTTCATAATGCTTGTGATGATGGTGATGCTTAAAAAAGAGTCTTTAATGCTTTTAGAGAATTGGGACAATTTTCACCTGCGGAAACACACTACTTTCACTTCTTCCTAATGACTACTGACTACACTTAGATCTTTTGGTGTGACAGAGTCTAGTGTTCTACAAAACAAAAGGATTGGGTGAGATGAGGAGCTGAAGGTTGCACTTGGCTGTACATACTGGAAGCAGGCTGAGCCCCAGTTTCACTGGCAGGATCTCAAGTTGTCCCAGTTTTTGAGGGGAAAAATGGTCTTGCAGGTCAAGGAAAATGTCTGGCAAGGTACTATTCAGTGCATGTACTGGGGGTTGTCTACCTGTGGTCTAGATAATTTGTATTATTTAAAAAATGTTAAGCAAAATCTTCTGTATTCACTCAAGCACTTTACCCATACAGGGGAAACTAGCAACCAGTTTCGGTGAGGCATTAGTAATCTCCTGGCCTTTACCAGGGACATAGCACACCTTGAACAGGTAATAAAAACCAAGACAGGGAAGGTTGATGTCCTAGGTTCAGAACTTTAAAGAGAAAAAAGTATTTTTTATTTGTGTCCATAAGTGAAATGAGAAGTGCTCCTGCACAGCTAAAGATCCCATGCAGACTGTAGAAACCCTGAACTGGTAGATGGAGGCAGAAAATACCTTGCCTCTGTAGTGCATACCCTGGTTATATCAAGATTTCATTACTGTAACTTCATTACAGTAGTTCATTACAGTAGTTACAGCAGTTGTTCTTTAAAAAATGTTTTAAAACTTCAACTGCTGCAGAATGCTACAATCAGGATGATGACTAGAGTGGGCTGTAGGACCATATCACTCCACCCTTGACTCATCTACACTGGCTCCTAATCTGTTTCTGGTTACAACTGAAGGTGTCAGTGTAAACTTTTAAATGCTACAATGCTGGCTGATGACTCTGTCTATGTATCAATCTTGGCTGATATATTATCACAACAAATGCATTTTAAGTTAAAGCTCTACATGGCTTGAGACCAGCATTTCTGAGGGATCTCCTTCCTTTGTTACAAACCTATTCAATTGCTATGGTCATCTTTTGAGGTTCTGATTTAGGGTGCCTTTGCCTTCTGAGATTAAGCAGGTGGCAACCTGGGAAAAGGTAATGGCACCAAGACTCTAGAACATTCTTCCCAGGAGAGTCAACTGTCCCCTGCTGCTACCATCTTCGGCCAGCAAATGAAGACTTTTTTGTTTTTGTCTAGTGCTCCCTCAGTAATCCCTCCTTCTTGCCTTGTTTTTAATTGTTAGTTTTATTATTGTATTGTATAAGTATTATAGCTTTAATTGTTGGAATGATGTGTTTTTGCCCATTTTTAATGGTTTTCAGGATGTGTTTGTATGTATATTTTTGGCATCCCTGATAAGAGCAGAAATGTGGAGAATATATATTTTGTAAATAAACAATATTTCAAATTCTGACATAGACCTTCCCACAACTTGTGCTTTTTTGATCTTTTAAAGTGGCTAATATAAATACTTCAGCACAGATTTCGCTTTGTAAGATAGTGGCAGTTACTTTAAAGTATTCCATGATCTCATATTCAAACTCTTGGGAACAATACAGGTAGTTTATTTCCATCAAAATTCTGGTTAGGGCAGCAGAAACCTCCCAAAACTCCACAGATGCTTATCAGATAATTGTTCCTTGTCAGGAAAAGAGGACAAAGTAGGTTTGATCTCTTAGGAAATTCTGCTAAGATGTGTATTTGATTTCTGGGGTTTCTGATGGAAGACAGATGTCTCAGAAACAAACAAAAACCTGAAAAGGAACATGCGAAGCAACTCTAAACAAAATAAAAGACCACCAAGAAAATAATTTCAGAAAATATTATCATACTACTGCTTCGATGAGAGAAAAGTAACAATTAAAAGGTAAAGTTGGTCCCCCGTGCAAACAGCGGCTCATTACTGCTCCATGGAATGATGTCACATCACGACATTTACTAGTCAGATTATGTTTATGGGATGGTTTACCATTGTCTTTTCCAGTCATCTAGACTTTACCCCCAGCAAGCTGTGTGCTTATTTTAGCGATCTCAGAAGGACAGATGGCCGAATTGGCCCTTGACCCAGCTACCTGAAACGGACTTCTGTCAGGACCAAAGTTATTTCTGTAGCTCTGCAGCTTACCACTCTGCATTATAGGGTTCTTACCTATGTAAACATGCACAGAATTGTAAGTCTGTCAATGGACTGAAGTAGAAAAATGGATGAATAATAAATTAAAGCGAAGTGAACTAATGATAAACTACTTCAAAACAAATTTGCTTGACCATTAGAAATGAAAAGTGAGATCCATCAGAAACTCACAGGTTAATTTCTTCATTCGTCACCACTTTCTCCTCCTGCTTTCTGTCCTCTACCTGGATGCTACCTGTCCCCTTTACTCTCCCATGTCTTCCTTTTCTTTGCTGGTACATTTCTTTTGACCATCCTCTCTCCACAGTCACATCCTTTTCTTTCCCCACCCTCTTGCCACCTCTCCTTCCTCCATGATTCTGCCTTTTGCCATCTTGTCAAATGTTCATGTCTGCAGCACCTCCCTCCCATTTGCTACCATCTCCTCCTCCCTTCCCCCCACCCTCAACTTTTCCTTCACTTGCAGCATCAGTGGTTACAGCTGTCTTCCCTCCATTATGTTCTCACCATGGCCAGCCCGCACTTTTATTTATTTGTTTGTTTGTTTGGTATACCGCCCTACCCCTGGAGGGCTCTGGGCGGTGCACAACATAGTTTCCCTTTACAGCACATACAAACAAAACCCCATTAACTTAAAAACACAGCGGTAAAGTTAACAAAAATGACGTCAGGCAATAAACCCTCATTAAAACCCTCCCAAAGAGGAGGAAGCAAAACGAAAAGGTGGGTCCTGTAAAGGGAACTCCGAACAGGAGGAATAAAAAGGGGCCCTTTAATCAGTGGCTGGACACTCCCAAAGCCTGGTGGAACAACTAAGTCTTGCAGGCCCTGCGGAATTCACCAAGATCCTGCAGGGCCCGGACAGCTGGAGGGGGAGTGTTCTACCAGGCAGGGGCCAGGGCTGAGAAGGCCCTGGCCCGAGTGGAGGTCATCTGCATCATTGAGGGGCCAGGAACCACCAGCAAATTTTCCTCTGCTGAACGCAGAGGCCGAGTAGAGACATATGGGGTAAAGCGGTCCCGAAGGTACGAGGGACCCAGGCTGCATAAGGCCTTAAAGGTCAACACTCACACCTTGAAGATGATTCAGAACTCAACTGGAAGCCAATGCAGGCGGTGCAACACAGGTTGAATATGATCACGAAAGGCGCCCCCCTGTGAGCAAGCAAGCCGCCGCATGCTGGACCAGTTTTAACTTCCAGATCAAATGCAAGGGAAGGCCCGAATAGAGCGAGTTACAATAGTCTAACTTGGAGGTGACCATTGCATGGATCACAGTGGCTAGATCTGTGTGAGAGAGGAAGGGAGCCAGACGCCGGGCCTGACGAAGATGGAAGAATGCAACCTGGGTTATATGGGCCACCTGGGTCTCCATTGAAAGAGACGAATCCAGGTGGACCCCCAGGCTGTGAACGGAAGAGGTCAGCGCCAATGAGACCCCCTCCCACACCGGCGGCTGGAAATTCCCAGCCTCCCCCCCCCCCACGGTCAAGTCAAAGGATCTCCGTTTTCAATGGATTAAGTTTTAATCTGCTCTGCTGCAACCTACCAGCAACCGCCTCCAAACAATGCTGTAGAGCCGCAGGGGTGGCGAACGCTCCACCCTCCATCAACAGAATGAGCTGATCCTCCAGATCAGCCCAAAGCTCCGTACCAACTGAGCAAGGGGTCGCATGTAGGTGTTAAATAACAGCGGGGATAATAACGCCCCCTGGGGCACTCTGCAATAAAGCGGGCACTTCCGGGAGGCTTGATCCCCGCACCACACTTGCTCACTCTGGTCCCGGAGAAATGAGACAATCCACTGAAGGACAGTGCCCCGCACCCCAGAAGCGGCCAGGCGGTGGGCCAAAAGGTCGTGGTCGACCACATCAAACGCTGCGGTCAGATCTAACAGTACCAGCAGTGCCAATCTGCCTAGGTGGATATGGAGCGTATCTGTGACGGCAACGAGAACCGTCTCCGTTCCATGCCCAGCACGGAAGCTGGACTGGAAGGGATCGAAAGCCGATGTGTCATCCAGGAAACCCTGAAGCTGCTCCAACACCACTCTCTCAATTACCTTCCCCAGAAATGAAAGATTCGAAACGGGGCAGTAATTGGCCAGATCTCCTGGATCTAACGATGGTCTTTTAAAGAGAGGGCTGACCACTGCCTCCTTCAACCCACCCGGAAAGACTCCTTGCTCAAGAGAGCCATTGATGATATTCAACAGGTGGGGTCGTAACTCCCCCCGGCAGGTTTTAATAAGCCAGGAGGGGAACGGATCCAGAGGACATGTAGTAGGTTTAACAGCAGCCAAGGCCCTGTCAACAGTGGCTTCAAAGAGCAGAGAAAACCGGGCCAAACAAGGGCCTGAAAACGGCAAGGGAGCCTTCAGTTCACTACTTGTAGACAAGGTGGCAGGAAGGTCCTGGCGAGGCGACAAGACTTTATCTGCAAAAAAGCTCATAAATGCCTCACAGCTAATAGCTGACTGAGAATTAATGAACCCTCCAATAGAGCGGTCAAAGACCAAATCACTTTCTTGACACCATCTTCTCTTCTCCTCCTTTGAACTTCCTTTCTGCTACCACCTCTTTTTCCCCCCACTACCACTTGTATAGCATTGTGAAATCTCCTTTTTTACCAGTTTGGAAAAGATTTTAAAACTTCTCCTTACTTTTAAAAAACTTTTTGGACTTCTTTTTTGTGCAAACCTGGAGTTTACTCCAGGCTTGTAGGGAAAAAAATCCCTTCTATCTGTACATGGTTCCATTGGACAGGTTTTGATCTGCACTTTTTAGTCATTTCTCCAGCAAATAGTTATTTCTGATCCTCCGGGAGAAAATTTTTACTATAAAACTGGAAATTCTCTTAACTTTTCCAGTGAATATACCAAGCAGAAAAACTAATCAGTTTAAATAAAGTACAACAATTTAATCTCAACACACATAAAATATTCTAGAATCGTGTTTATTTGTAAAAACAGATATTTCTGACAATCAGTGTTTAAAGCCAAAAAAAGAAAAAGGAAATCTGATGATTTAGGTCTGAAGCATAGTTACTGCACCTGCCTGCCAGGGTAACCAGGAGCCCCAGGGTTGCCTGCCATTCCTGGAATTCCCTAAATCGAAAGGGAAAAAATAATCAGTGCATTTTTATATTTCTAGATAAGCACTTTATTCTCAAAGACTGCTTTTCATGTAATTTACACATAACATAAATTTCATGTGACAACATGATTATTCACCTAAAGTAGAAAACAAAACATAAAACAACTGAGTGGGAGGGGAGGCTATTTCAGAATATGATGAAAGATCTGATACAGACTGATACATAAAGGCAAAATTTCATGAATGTTTGTGAAAAAGGCAGAGAATGGAAGAGTCCCTCAGAAGACAAAGATATATTAAATTTTGTTTAATATCACAGCTGCCAGTTCTTTAGCTTCTTCACCCAGAAGCCTAGGATGTTGTAATGTACCGGTGCAGTATTCATGCATATCCCAGCAGGACTATCTTCTGAGTCAGACAGAAGTTGTTTTTGTCAATTTGAAGATGTTTCCGGTGCCATCCAAGTGTTTTCAGACTGGCACCACTGGGACAGCCTCAGCTGGTTTGTGCTATAATTGCTGAATCTTGATTTTCAAATCATGATATTTAGTTATTATTATTTAATTTTGTTTGCTATCACAGCTACCAGTTCTTTAGCTGGTTGTTGGCTTTTCATTACAATGTGAGCCTCATCCAAAGGCCTGGGACATTGCAATGTATCAGCATAGTATTCATGCAGATCCTGGGGCTGCCTTCTGAATCTGACAGATGCTGATATTATTTGTTTGTTTGTTTGTTTAAAATCCCACCCTCCCCGGTCAAAAGCCAGGGTCAGGGTGGCTTACAGACATGCTTAAAACAAAAGTACAGGTATATCAAATAAATACAGTTAAACAACATTAAAACTTCCAGTATAAAATATACATATCCATAGATGGCTATATAAAAGTAAATAGCCCAATCAAACCAGTCTCCCTGTAATTTCAACTTTGTGGATGAAAAGGGGAGGGAGCATAGATTAATTTTGGGGCCAAATATTTTATGCCTGGTGGAATAGTTTGGTATTACAGGCCCTGTGGAATTTATATCCCACATGGCCCTAACTTTCACCAGAAGTGAATTCCACCAGATGGGACCCAAAGCCGAAAAAGCCCTGGCTCTAGTGGAACTCACTAAAGCATCCCTGGGGGTGGGAACCACCAATAAATAAGAAGGTCTGAGTCAGAGGTCAAGCTGAGGGTACATGGCTGTGAATTACCTGCCATAGATGAACCACGAACCCCCAATAGATGTTTCATTAGTCAATCAGTGGGCAAGTAGCACCCCCAAATTCCCTGGTTGTGGTTGTTGTTGTTTTGTCCATTCAATACCTATTAGACTTTATCCTAAAGACCTGTGCTGTAAGCCCTTTAGGATTAAGAAAAGTGCAGCAAGATTATAGCAAAATGGTGGACAGAAGCTACTGTGCTTAGTAAAATGAAGCTCAGCAGGCCTTAAGCTTGCTTATTGACTTGGAACACAAGAATATGAAATTCCACCCACTTCAGCAACTGTCAAAAAACTGCAGGGACTGAAGAGGTCCAAATAACCCCAACTAAAAAACAAAAGGATGAGTGTAATGGCGCCAAAGTTTTAAAAGAATTATTTGTCAAGGTGTGAATTTTACTATATTAGGCTGGAATTTTTATTATATTGTGTATTGACTGCATGTAAGCCACCTCCCTTAAGTTCAGCCTTTGGCTGGGGTAGTGTGTGATATAAGGCTAAATAAAGTAAAGAAAATCCTCCTGATTCATAACACAGGTTACAAAGAGCCACTGAGAACTACAAGTTTCTGTTAACTCATGCAATTCAGAATGCCTCTTTTCTTAGGCTTTGGTTGCAGCCTGCCTGACTTAAAGACACTGCTTGAGGGAAACACTCCCTCCCCTCCTTTTGGTCTCTCAATGTCGGAGGCCTAAAGGTTCTAAAGGGAGAAGTTTGGAGGAATGGCCTGACACAATCTCCTCATCTCGGATATGAAGGGTGGCTATCAGTCAGGCAGCATCTTGGAGCCAACAGAAGACTTAAGAGTCTTTCAGTCAGGCAAAGCCTTAGAAAAGACCCATTCTGAATTAAGCTCTGTCAGGCAGCAAGTCCTGCTTTTCTCCCATAGAGATGACATAGCCAAGTAGGGGAAATTTATTCAGGCTGCCACAAAGCCAAAGCCTTTAAAAAGAGCCTGTGAGTCCAAGGCTGTGTCAGATCACCTCTTGCCACAGAAGGGGAAAGTGCCTTCATTTAGGCTGGTGCGCAGCCAAAGCCTTTGCAAAAAACCTCTTTGGGTCCAGCTGCATCTGATCATACCTTCAGGGCAGGCAGCTCTGCATGTGATCCCCCAGGCAGATAGATACAGAGAATGGGCATTTATCAGTGCCATTTTAAACTCACAGTTGACACAATCCTGAATAGGCTCCTGAATAACAACAAAGTAATAATACAGAAGCATTTCTTCTTTAAATGTAGTTTATTCTTCATTAGAATTATTCTTGATGAGATAAACTAGTCTCCTCAGCCCCAAGAATGAGGTGAGGAAAAACACAGAACAGCAATGGAGATCATCTCTTCACGGTGGAAAAAAAAAGAACTGAGGGAGTAGCACCCATCCCCCAGATCATGTGATTATTTTTGCAGGAAAGCACCAGAAGGAAGAGGGGGGCTCCTAGTCTGCTGGAAATTTGAAAATCTTTTCCATGGCTGGACTGCATATACATAGTCTCAATGAGCACCTACAAGTCAGTGATGCAAGAAGCCATGAAGATGAACAATGGGTTCCCTTCCCTCATTTCAACTTCACAATAATCCTTCAAAATAGATTAGGCTGATAAATAAAGTTCATGAGATATATATCAAATGATGTTTGCATCACTCACTTGCTCTCCTTGTGGTCCTCTTACTCCTGGATATCCCATGGGACCCTGCAGGTGTAAAACAGTAACAAACATTGTTATAAATATCCTCATATATGCATATTCACACAAAAATCAGACACAAATTTCTTGTCTTTCCTGCACCAAGTAAGAATTGTCATATTCTTGTGACAGTTACATCCATATGTCTTAGTTACAGCAGTTGGAATATGAATGGATAAAACTACTGATGAGGAAGAGTGAGTCTAATCTTGGTATACTTAAATCCTTCGTATGCTAGCTTCCTGAAATCAAGCAAGGGTTTGCATTCAGTAACACATAAACAAAAAAGGCCTTCAGCAACTATCTGCTTGTAATTATTCAAATCTGAATTCCATCCAGGCAGTTTCCCTCATACCAAATTCTTTTATAACACTCCGAGTAAACCAGTTTTAATTAACTGGGTATAAAGAAGATTTTCGCAGACAATTCCCAAGGAACATTAAAACAATTGATTGTGGTGGGTTTTCCGGGCTGCGTGGTCGTGGTCTGGTGGATCTTGTTCCTAACATTTCACCTGCATCTGTGGCTGGCATCTTCAGAGGTGTACTACAGAGGACACAGTGTGTAACAGACTTTCCTCTGTGATACACCTCTGAAGATGCCAGCCACAGATGCAGGCGAAACACTAGGAACAAGATCCACCAGACCACGGCCACACAACCCGGAAAACCCACCACAACCAGTTGAATCTGGCCATAAAAGCCTTGACAATACATTAAAACAATTATTTTACTGAAAGAAATTCATCAAAATAATTTCATATGCAAAAGACAACACTATGGAATATTTTTATTATTACAGTACAATTATTTCGATGTATAATTGGCAGACAATTCTGACAGAAATTCTAAATTATATTAAATAGCATTGTCATACATGGAATAAGACAGAGAATCATTGTGTTGTACATGTTATGTGCCATTAAATCACTTCTGACTTAGGGCAACCTTATTAGTTAAGGACTTCCAAAACACATTATCATTAATGTCTTGCAAACAGGAGGCTATGTCTTCCTTTATTGAGTCAATCCATTACAACTTGATTTGCTCTAGAATCCACTTTTTTGTCTCCTCCAACATCACATTTCAATTTTTCTTCCTATCAGCTTTCTTCAATGACCAGCTGTCACATCCATACATGGTAATGAGGAACAGTACAGTATGAATTATCTTGCTTTGGTCTCGAGAGACACAACTTTATAGAATCATTGAGTTGGAAGAGACTACAAGGGCCATCAAGCCCAACTCCCTGCCATGTGGAAATACACAATCAAGTCACTCCTGGCAGATGGCTATCCAGCCTCTGTTTAAAAGCCTCCAAAGAAGAAGACTCCACCATGCTCTGAGGCAGTGTATTCCATTGTTGAACAGTCTAGCTTTCTTTATGATGTGATCTGCATATAGACTGAACAGATGGGGGGGGGGGGGATAATATTAATCATTGTCTTTGCCAACTGGAAACCATTCTGTTTCCCATGTTCTGTCCTAACGGTACAGGTTTTGCATCAAAACAAGCAGATGCTATCCATTAAAAAAAGAGAAGCTTTTCATGATATGCACAGTCAATCTGTAAACCACAAACTGATTTCCTTCTGAAATTCTCTGGCATGCTCCAGTAACTATCTAACTTTGCAATGTGATATCTAATACCACTTCTTCTCAACCCATCTTGAACATCTGGCATTTCTTGTTCCACACATGGTAAAAGTATTTGTTGTAAAGTTTTGAGCATCATTTCACCAGCATGGAAAATTATTGCAATGGTCCAATAGTTGCTGCAATCTTTGATGTACCCTTTTTTGGAACTGGAATATAAATTGAGAATTTTCAGTGGACCATATCTAAGAGAGAGAGTTCAACCTGTAAAGATTTTGCAATTTTACTTTCAGACCTTGAAAACAATGTTAGTTCTGAAGGCTTATGCTCAGCACAAGATTACAATTTGACAAACATTATTATTCGTAGAAGTAGCAGTAGGAGTATTTGTAATTTTAATGACAATGAATAATTATGGCACAAAATATTATAATTATAGACCTATCCAATGCTGAAATTATCTCTCTTTTTTGCAGAGGAAGGGGGGATGGTATCTATCATCCTTGTAATGGTCCTTTAACTCCTCAAACAACAAAATGTTAGAAGGTTCAATGGGAAGGACTAGCAAAGTCTCAATCCATGAAATCAGATCCACTCATAGACCTTATAGGCCTCTGTTTCTTAAATGGATGAATAAATAAACTTGTCATTTGAACGGGAGGTATGTCTGTGCACCATGTGTTCTTTGCTATAGTTCACTGTCCAGCTCTGAGCATAAACAGATTATTTTTTTTAGCAGAGATCCAATACAATGCATTCCTTAAGCCATAGTTCATCCACCTGCTCATTTCACTAGTATTTTCCACTGCTATATATAGGAGCACAAAGAAAGCAGTGGCAGTTGTACAAATAAGCAGAAGGTCTTCAGCATTTTGCTCTATTGAAGGATCTCGAATGTATCCAGTAGAAAAATATTGGTGCTTATTTCTCCTTTGACAAGGTAAATCTTCTTATATGCAAATATACATGTATATAAAAATGAAATGAGGAGGATACATGAGGTAGCCAGCTACAAATGACAGCCCACTTGTCTTTTACAAATGTAGATCAAAAAGTTAGAATACTAAAATATAAAGCCCTTTTAATAAAACATTGATCAATTAATCTAGCAATATTGTTTACTTTGAATTGCAGCTCCTATTCCCAGTACAGAAAAATATTTCCCAGCATCTGTATCCAGATTCTTTAACCAGAGATGCCAAGGACTGAACTAGACCACTGGTGCTGTCCAGCTAAGTCATGACCCTACTTCTTCTGAGGAAGTCCTAACATTGTTATGGAAACAGGCATTTGAAGTGGATGACCACGATCTTTTACCCACTGCCTGGCCGCTTCCGGGGTTCAAGGCATTGTCCTTCAGTGGATTGTCTTGTTCTTCCGGGGTTAGAGTCAGCAAGTGTGGTATGGGGATCAAGCCTCCTGGAAGTGCCCGCTTAATTGCGGTGTACCTCAGGGGGCATTGTTGTCCCTGCTGTTATTCAACATCTATATGCAACCCCTTGCTCAGTTGGTACAGAGCTTTGGGCTGATCTGTCATCAGTATGCTGATGACACTCAGCTCATTCTGTTGATGGAGGGGGAGCAGTCGCCGCCCCTGCGGCTCTACAGCATTGTTTGGAGGCGGCTGCTGATTGGTTGCAGCAGAGCAGGTTAAAACTTAATCCATCAAAGACGGAGATCCTTTGGCTTGGCCGCGGGGTGGTGGGGGGAGGTTGGGAATTTCCAGCTGCCGGTGTGGGAGTGGGTCTCATTGGCGCCGACCTCCTCCGTTCGCAGTCTGGGGGTCCACCTGGATTCGTCTCTTTCAATGGAGACCCAGGCGGCCCATATAACCCAGGTTGCATTCTTCCATCTTCGTCAGGCCCAGTGGTTGGCTCCCTTCCTCTCCCACGCGGACCTAGCCACTGTGTTCCATGCAGTGGTCACCTCCAGGCTAGACTATTGTAACTCGCTTTACGCGGGCCTTCCCTTGCGCCTGATCTGGAAGTTAAAACTGGTCCAACATGCGGCGGCTCGCCTGCTTACAAGGGGCGCCTTTCGGGATCATATTCAGCCTGTGCTGCGCCGCCTGCATTAGCTCCCAGTTGAATTCCGAATCATCTTCAAGGTGTGGGTGTTGACCTTTAAGGCCTTACGTAGCCTGGACCCTCGTACTTTCAGGACTGCATTACCCCATATGTCCCTGTTCGGCCTCTGTGTTCGGCAGAGGTCAATCTGCTGGAGGTCCCTGGCCCCTCCATGATGCGGATGACCTCCACTCAGGCCAGGGCCTTTACGGCTCTGGCCCCAGCCTGGTGGAACACTCTTCCTCCAGCTCTCCGGGCCCTGTGGGATCTTGGTGAATTCCGCAGGGCCTGTAAGACTGAGTTGTTCCACCAGGCCTTTGGTGAGACCAGTCGCTGAATGGTGCCCCCTCTGTTCTCCTGTCTGAGGGTCCCTTCATATCTCTGGGACCCCCCGTACCCCCCTCCTCCTTGTTAGGGGGATTTTAAGTAAGGTTTTTGCGGGACACTGTTTTTATGTGTTAACTGCGGTTTTAAATTAGCATTTTAAAGTCTATAGGGTTTTTCTTGCCCCTCTTGTTACTTGTATTTTAAAATGAATATGTTGTACACCGCCCAGAGCCCTCTGGGAATGGGGCGGCATACCGAAATTGAATTTTATTATTATTATTATTATTATTATTATTATTATTATTATTATTATTATTATTATTATTATTATTATTATTACTATTACTATTAGTATTATTAGTATTGTTGTTGTTGTTCTTGCTATCATTATTATTATTGTTATTGTTATTGTTATAATATAATTATATTATATTATAAAAATAAAAATAACAACAACAACAACAATAATAATAGTTTGCAATACTAACTCTGCTACCTTAGTTTAAACTTTGTTGGCTGAAACGTGCTTCTAAGTATGAAGAAAGTGCCATGTAATATTTCAGAAGCCAAAGGTGGTGCTGAATTAATGAACTAGTGAACAGGAGTGAGATATCAACTAACTGCATTCCAAAATCAGAGAAGTATAAAAACCTGCAAAAGAAATTATGCAAAATGACAAATTTGTTTATTTTTCTTATTTATGAAAGACTACACAACACTGCTATTCTGAATTACCTCAGCTCATAATTTTCCATAATCTTTAAGAATATTGTTTCTTAGAATATTGTTAGTATGCTGCATTTTTAAGTCATTTAAGTCATTTAAAAATTATTTGAAGACATCTAAAAATTGATGAACTCTCACACTTAGAATATTTTATTGGATTTACCCCAGACCCACCATCTATCATAAGCAGAATTATACACAGTCAAACTATGCATTCTGTAGAATGTCCATGATTAGATCACTCAGTATTTAACATGAAAATGCAGTTGTGGAAGAGAGATACCCAATTTGGATCAGGGCCTTTTCCTCTCAAGGTGTTTCCCCTCCACTGAGGTTAATACTAAGGAGGGGTGTGTGCTCCTTTACCAGTGCTGCTTTCAGTGTGATGGGAACTGCTGTGGAAGTGGAAGTCCAAAACCTCCCAGCAGAGGTGCATCTACAGAAAATGGTACCCAGGGAAAGTTCTCAAACTGTGCCCCCTTTTATCTCTTGATAATCTCCTCAGCGCTGATTAGTGCCTAGAATAGGGAATCTCCAGGGAATTACAATTACCATTAGGGTCTTTCAGCATGGCCAATTGGCCATGCTGAAAGGGGCTGATGGGAATTGTAGTTCCTGAACATCTGGAGAGCCGCAGGTTCCCTACCCCTGGTCTAGAAGTAAATCAAGCTTCATTTTAAAGCAACCACAGAATTTTTTAAGGTGGGGGGAGCAGCAGCAAGGGCACACTCAAGCAAAAAATCAAGCTTCATTTTAAAGCAACCACAGAATTTTTTAAGGTGGGGGGAGCAGCAGCAAGGGCACACTCAAGCAAGTGGCAACTTGGAAAAACACTGCTTGCTGCATGAAACAAAAGCAACACAGAAATGAATTTGTCTGGACTCTGTTGGGACTTTGCTTGGTTATATTAGCTGCTGCAGTTTTTCAATTTGTATTTTGTTTTATTTTTACCTGCAAATATCAGTGCCTCTGAACTGTTCTTTTTTTAATAAATTCAAAAAATATTTCTACTCTTCATTAGGTGTGAAATATTTGGTTCTGTGCAAGAGCCCATGCATTAGTTGGTCCTGAGTGAGGACTTGGGAACCTTGATGTGTATGGTTAGCCAATAATTAAGGCTTATTTCTCAAATCCTTCAAAGAATTACACTGTTGAGTGAGGAATGAAATGTTGATAGGAAATAGTTATGTGCAAAACCTGCACTGTAAATTAATTTCATATTTTACTACTACTACAATAAATAAATTAGGTTAATTAGCAGCAAAATATGAATCTGATTGGCTTGCTAAAATCAAACACAATGTAACAGAGGCCCTTTCCGCATGGGCGGTTTATGGGCAAAAACGCCATCCCCAGGGAGCCATTCGCACAGGGGGCGCAGCTGCTGCGCAGCCGCCGTTTCCAAACCTCGCTCGGCAAGTGAGGTTTACAGGAAACGGCGGCTTGGAGCCGCTGCCATGCAAACGGCAGTGGCTTCCAGGCGCCTTCCCCCCCCCCCGACCGGGCGACTCACCAGTCCTGCGGCCCTCCGGCGCGTTGCCGAGGCCTGAGGACACGGCCCCTATGCCCTGTGACCCTGGAGTGGTCGCGCAGGGCAGGGAGGTGTGTCCCCTGGCCTCGGCGACGTGCCGGAGGGCTGCAGGACCAGTAAGTTGCTCTGACGACGGCGCAGCTCTGCGCCGTCGTCTCGGCCGATTCTGGGACCGTCCATGTGAACGGTCCCAGAGGGGTCGGGTCGGCGTGGATTACGCCGACCCGACCCCTTCCGCCTCCGTGCGGAAACGGCCAGAGTGTTTAAGAATCATTTGGGGGTTTTGTTCTGTTTCCTTGCATCACTTGAATGGAAAGTGTATAATAAATTCCAGAATTTATTTACAAACATTTCAGCAGTTCATCAAAAGTTTCCATCTGTAATTAGTAATAGGAATGTTAGGATTTGGCATGGTTCTCCTGTGTGGAATATATGTTTAGATTGTGCACTGGATGCCATATCTGCTTAAATTGATACTCAAAGGAATTTAGATTGTGCAAGTGAATAACAGAAGACCAGTAAGGGGGCAGTCCCTGACCAAATCTCCTGCCGGATGGTTGGGTGTACAGGGAAGCCCCAGAGAAGCTAGAAAAGGGAGTAGGGCCTATGGCTCCTTTGATCCAGTGTTGAGGGATGAAATTAAGTTCTCTGAAATTTCCAAATGAACACCTTCAGTATGTTAAGATCCGACAATCACTGACATCCAGTCATGCATTTCGCAGTCCAGAGAAGTCTCAGGCAGAGTGACATCCACTTTGGTGAATACACCAACCTGCCCTTCACCCTGCCAAACTAGAGTACTGGAACCTTTAACAGCTTGCCACCATGCCACAAGACTAGGAATGTGGGGATCCACGCCTGTCTTACGAATCCTGGGTTCTTTTTTCCAGATACTCAAAAACACTGAGTTTTCCAAGGATTTTATTGGAAAAAAAACCAGAAAATAAGAAATGTTCTAATACATAGATTTCTCAGCTGTAGCATCGCTCAATGCACGCTTTGTTTCAGACCTGGGATCAGGGTTGCTTTCTCCTGCCCGACCTGGATCAGAATTCCCTTTCTTCCCTCTCTTTGGTTCTCAGGTAAACTCCGTTTCCTGCCCCAGCTTCTCTGATCTACCATTTGTCCTCTAGCTTCATTTGTGTACTTTAATCAAAGCCTTTTGATTTCCTATCCGGAGATCAAAGGTCTTTGTCAAGCTACTGTGAATCTGCCTGATACTGTAACCAGAACAATGTCTTCACAATAAGCATTTTGAATCAATGTGGATCAGCCTCCTGACTTTCAGTGATGAGAGTGGGGAAACATTTCCACAGACCCCCAGATTAAGGTTCTTTCACACTTCAATTTTTATTTATTTTACATGTGATACTAATTTTATTGATTGCCCACAAAATCAATCATGGAAGGTATATTTTCTTATCTCTGGCTTTACACAAAGTAACAAAAGTAACTAACAAAGCACAATTTTGTGTGATTTCTCTTTACCATTATAACCAAATTGAAGTAGTTGAAAAAGAACAGGGAAAAAGTGTATTAGAGGGAACAGAGGCCATATCAAAGGGGAAAGGCGGCCCAGTTATAATCCTTTGCCCAGGGCCCACAAAATCCTGAAACCAGCCCTGACAAGACCACAAATCAGCTTTGAAATCCTCAATTGACACTAACATTTCTGTTCTGATCCACACCTCTGCAATTTTGCCCATAACTTTCAATGATCCCCATTTCAGCCCCAGTTGAAGTTGGCAAAGAAACACACTGAAGATCTATGTTCATATCAGTATCAAACTATTGTGCCTACTTTTATGATTATCCATAAATGCCTTGAAAGTTAAATATAATTTAAAAATATTCTTACCTTTTCACCTCTCTTTCCTGCAAGACCAGGCAAACCTACTCTTCCAGTATCGCCCTGTAAAATCAATAGGCACTTATTACTGTAGTTAGTCACAATATTGCAGAAATGAAAAGGTAATTTTTTTATTTTTTGAAATTATATTATAACTTTCAACAATTACACTGCATACATCAAATTCTACATAAATAAGCATGATAATAATAAATACATGATCAGTGAGATATATAAATACACCATATTTCGCAAGTTTCTTCTCACAGTGCCTTTTAAGAATAACACAATTGTCAATGTGTTCTTAAACAGTAATGAATACTGAATTATTATGCAGTATTGCTGCTATTTTATCATATTCACCATCTTCCAAAATTTCAATAACCATTGTTGCTTATAGAGACTGGAAATTCCAATATCTCGCAAATATTCTAGGTGTTGTTATTCTAGGTATTGCTAAAAAGTTTAATACTAGTTCCAGTGAAGAGGTTAAACTAGATCAAAACACAGAAATTATATGACAGTCAGCATTAGGGATGAGCATTTAAAAATGGTAAAAGTCAGATTGGGTATATTGGACCTCAACATTTTCAATATTCCTGAAAAACCTGGAATTCCCATACTGTTATGGGAGGATGTAAGAAACTACAGACAGAGGAGAATCCGGCTGCACAAAACCCCCCTCCCACTCACTTTCTGAGGCCTTCCTACCTTGAGGAAATGAAAGTATCTTTCTTGACTAAATTTTGCTGTATGCCTGTCCATTGTATGAGCTTGTGGCTTTGTCTGGGCTGGCAAAAGTGCCCCCACACCTTCAGCTGCATGCCATTGTGTGGTTGAATATGGGCTCTGTTGGACTTGTGATGCCAGAGCATGCGTAGGTTTTGATGGGCACCTGGGCATTGTTTTGGCTTGCAGCTTCATCTGGGCTGGCAAAAGTGCCCCCTGTTTTGGTTTTCTTTTGTTGTGTTTCTGTGCTTTGATGCTGGTTTTGTTAGGCTTCATGATATGTCAGCTTGTGGTTTTGCTGATTTGGGTTCTGGTATGGTTCTGATGGGCTTGTGTTGATTCTTGGGGTGGGAGGTATTGACCTATGGTTGCTCTTGATTTTTCCCCTGCAGAAAAAAGGCTGTTCATTCCTCCACAACAATGGGAGAATGGAGGCCTTGGTAACAGCTTTGTTCCAAGTGCAACTGCAGCAAAACAGTTACCCTTCCCCGATCCCTGAAGTCAATGATGGGAACTTTTTCCCCACTAAGGATGCCTGAGTGTGACATTGACCCCATCTTCCACTGTAGTTATCAATTGTTTCCAATGGGTTTGAGGGCCCATAAAATTGGATCCCTTGAACCAAACTCCACCAAACATGAGGGTTCTTCTAAGGAGAGTCACCTGCAGCTATGCTGAAAATTTGGTGCCTCTATCTTGAAAAAGAGCCCCCTTCCGAGCCTTGATAAAAGTCCCCATAGACTTTAAAGAACCTAACATTTCTGACTTTCGGGGGGGGGGGGCTCACCCCTTTGCTGGTATCTTCAGCTTTACTGAAGATGTTTGGGTCCAACAAAGTGGAATTTGAAAAAAAAAACTGAATTAGAAAACAATGATGCACACTCCTAGTCAGGAGGTGCAATTTTATAAAACCCATTTTTCCTCCATTAGATCCCCTGACACGATCTTTATCAAACTTAAGAAGAGTCACCAGCAACTGTGTTGCAAATTTGGTGCCTCTACATTATAATTACATGGTACCTTATAATTATATGTCCAAAAGGATAGCATGAAGATAACCTGCAAAAACGTGCCAAAACTGTTCTTCCACACACTTATCTGGATCTCATTAACTCTTGGATGTTACTTAAAGTTTATGTTTTACACTAAACGCTTCAGAACTCTTTGAACCCTGAACTGGGTTTTCCAGGTAGACAGAAAGGTAAAGCAAGCTTCAAGTAAAAGAGTATTTTGGGTACAGCTCCAAATTTGGTCCTAATTTTTTATGCACATGTACAATTTAATTATAAAATGTTCATAAGTTTTCAAATCATAGTTCCTTTGCATATATAACGTCTCTATAACTTTATACTGAAAACATTCAGGAATGACTAAAACATAATCAACAATAGAAATACCGACAAGCCTTTCAAACACTTTTGCACAGACAGTTCTCAAATAACCAAACCAGCTACCTTGATTCCACGCTTTGCTTGCCCAGGGGAGAATCCTGGATCACCTTTAAAGCCCTGAAAGAGAAGTTAGATGTTGAAAAAGACAAATTCTCTACTATTGCTTTTTTTGGAAGTGGACAAAACTGGGATTTTTTTTCCAATAAGGAGGTGGGATGGCTCCAAATACTTGTGTTGACCTCTGAAATCATTACGCTATCATATAACTCAGGTTATACTGCAACAACCTTTTGTAAAAGTCTTCTGTTCTTTGATAAAGGAAATATCATAATTTACAGATTTCAACAATACATACTGATCAAATTACAGACAGGCATGATGGAAAATTATATAGTATTTAAGAATCTTATATAAATTACAGCAGTTATTGAACAATTACAAAAATTAAGAAAACATTTTAAAAGGTTTTTATGAAGCAATCCTAAGTAGAGTTATATGTTTCTAAATCCACTGAACTTAATAGGCTTTGAAGGTTATGATTCTGCTTCAGATTGCACTGTTAACCTACATTTTTGGTATATAATTATCACAATGCCAAAATCTCATGTAAATTTATGTAATTATAGGTCTAGTAGTTTGCTTCTAAAAATACAAGTGCATAACTCAGGCTGCCCCATGTTCATGTGGAATTTTGTTTCTGGTTCGTCAGGATATACTGTGGTTTTTTAATAGTAAAATTAAAATAAAGGAATTCTATTATGCATATATTTCAGCCCTGGGTCATTATCAAATAAAATTTTTCTGTATGAAGATAGAACTGGGCCATGTGAAAATAATTTGTCACACTCAAAAACTGGCTCTCCAACTCTCTGTAAACCATCATATTCCCACTGCCCTCCATGAGTTGCATAATGAATGTTTCATTCTTCATCACCACAGTCCCATCTAGTAGATTCTGGAAAGTCAAACTTTATGAATTAAGAGGATTAATGAATTAATCTAACACCTCATCCTTCCCCTCCTCCTATGATTCAAGGCCATGAACCTCAACACTTCCTCTTGCTTATGGACTGCTACTATATTGAGCCTAGTATTGTTCCTCTTCCTTAAGCCCAATTGACAAGTTACAAAGTGTTCTAGTGTTCTGTGCCTCTGAGGCACATGCAAGCCTAGCATGGTGTCATGGTTAAGAGCAGTGGACACTAATCTGGAGAACCAGGTTTGATTCCCCACTCCTCCATATGAGTGGCAGATTCTTATCTGGTGAACTGGATTTGTTTTCCTGTTTCTACCCATGAAGCCTGCTGGTTGACCTTGGACTAGTCCGAGTTTTTCATAAATCTCTCAGCCCCACCTACCTCACAAGAGCCCATTCCACACGGGCCATAAAGACCGGTGTGGGGTCAGTAAAAACATTATTGTGGGGTAGGACTTTGCACAGCTGCCACAGTTGGAGTAAAGCCACAATGGCCCACCTCCCCCACAATGGCATTTTTCTGACTTGCTCAACGAACAAGACTTTTGAAAAATGGCATTTTGAAAAATGGTGCAGAGTGAACGGCACCAAGTGGACACCGCTGTATTCCCTGTGCCGCTTCAATTCCCCTCTTACCTTTTCTCAGTTGCCGTCACCCTGCAGAGCCCAGGGGACACACCTCCTGGCCTCTGGTCCCAGAGGTGTCGCCATAGCCATGGGGGCATGTCCCCTGGCCTCTGCACAGCGATGGAAGGAGAGAAGGTAAGAGGGGACCTGAAGCAGCGGGCCCCGTGCAAAGGCGGCCCTGTGGGCCACTGGCGCCGCTTTCAGGATAGTGTGCGAACAGTTCCAGGGGGTGTCGCCGCTCGTGTGGCCCATGCAGAATGTGCCAAGGTGTCTCTTGTGGGGAGAGGAAAAGAAAAGAGTTCGTAATATGTTCTGAGACTCCTTACAGGAGAGAAAGGTGGGATATAAATCCAAACTCTTCTTCTTCATATTGAACCACAGTATGTGTGAGAGTTTGTTTAAGCCTTCCTCCCTGCAATTTTTAAAAAATCTGGAGTAGGTCCAAAGCTGTTATTTGTCTCATAGGGAACACTTGAATTTACTGTTAACAATCTGTAGCAAGCAGGCAAACAGCAGTTCCTCAGGACCATTTCAGGTTTGGAAAACAGCTCAGAGGGGAGACTGAATCACCTTTTCTCTGTGTCCCATGGTCCTAATTTAAATTGAGCCCTCATTTGCCCAGGAACTCCAGAACATCTCTTTTATTTCTGGAATCCCTCCTCTCTTTTTCATATTGGTTGGGGGGGGGGGGTTGGTTCATCTGTATCCTCTATTTCTTCCTCATTCTCCTCTCACCACACAATTGACTTTCTCATTCTCCTTTTGGGGGGGGGGGGATGATTTGCTCCACAGGTTACACTGGCCATGAGGCAAATGAAGCAGACAATCAGTCAGTCAGTGTCACATAGTGTTACTAGTAGGGATCTCAGATCCCCTTCATATCCCACTGCCCATCAAGATATCTGTCCAGTCTACCCATGGCAAATCATGGAGACTAAGCTGAGCAGAGTATAGAGTCCTTGAGGTACATCCTGACCCCTGGATGTCAAGAAACAAGCATCTGAGAGCTGCTCACACACATATGCAAAAGCTATTTAGCTACAAAAAATCATGATTGGTGAAAAACAAATCATAACCTCAGTTTGTTTAGAACCTCAAAGAACCTCAAAGAACAACTGAAACCAACAAAAGCTTAAAAACTGATTTTGATGTAGTTAACATTTCACCTCTGAAAATTCAGCTACTATGCCAAAGGAACAGACTGCACCATGGACTATATCCAGTGGATAGGTAGTTCTGTCTATATTTTAAGCATCATATATCCCAAACACATTCTGTATATACTCTACTTAGCTCTCTGATATTGCCAGATTCTAATAATAGGACATCCAATAATCACTGGGCTACTTTGTTGTACTATGTCAACTCATGCAAGGCCTATTCAATATATTTTCATGGCCTGGAGTTCTTTTTAACAGCCGTTGCGACAGGACAGATTCCTGCCATGAGGAATCATACTAAAACAAATCAAGGCTGAGATTCTATTTTCCTCCCTAACATATCTATCAAATTGTTATAACTAAATATGAGCTGAAGGCATTCCACAACTGCACAAATATGTCTAAAGCTATTTAAGTAGCTTGAGCTGCTGGCGTTTGAGTTTAGTCACCTCCTAGGCATTAATCTTCATTTAATCTCTTGGGTCATTAAAAAATCCTGAAAAAGTCACTGGAAAAATTCAGACTACCTGAAACAGTATCCTTGATGCAATATCTTTTCTTGGAACAATCTTTATTAAAAGCAGATTACCAGATTAAATGGGTACATTGATAACCCTATGAATTCAGATTCATTTCTAAAAAAGGATGATTATCAAAAGATACAAAAACTCCACAAGACTGACAGCATATTGTTGTTCCATGCCATTGTCTATTTCCCCTCAGTCCTGACATTATTATGGGTCATATTTAGTAAGCAGAGTGTATAGTTCGAGGCTTCATTTGTAAGCCAAATAAAATGACAAATTTTATCGCAAAGAAGTTTTGGCAATTCCAAACAGACACACGTAAGACTATCCTATGAATCAGATGGCAGGGGTGTTTATGTGTTAGCTTACCTTTGGACCAGGCAGCCCTGGCAGTCCTGGATTCCCATGTGGACCTGGAATACCCTGCAGAAAGTTAAAGAAGTATTACACTACATCAAGAGGAAGAAGAAAAACACAGTCCTTGATAAAAACAATACATGAAGATTTGTTCTTGAATATTATTAACTCACCAAAAAAGCCATTAATTGTATTGGGTTTTTTTTCCAATGCAAAGAAGCCAAATGAAGTGGTAACCCAATTACCAATGGAGTTCCTAGTTCATTAAATTATTGGCAACCCAGTCCAGAGACGGAAGACTTACCTCTGGAGCCAGCACAGCCTTGTGCAGGTCCAGATGCTCACCCTGCTGGGTTGAAGATGTTTCCTGCCTGCTAAGCAAACAAAAGCAGGTAGGAAATGCTTTATTTCTCCCTCCCAAAGGTCTTACTTTCATTTTCACCACTTAACGCCTGCCATTTTGTGTGTTCCAACAAAATTCTCTGAATTTTGGAGGTTTCCTCTGCATGAAGCTCATCCACACATAATTTCACTGTGAAAAGTAGATGAATAAAGTTTGTTTTGCCTGGCAGTCTCACACATGTGTTGTTTTTCCTTTTTATTTGTTTTGAAGGGGGGTCTGTGAAGCAATGGTGAAGCTATTAGAGAAGCTTTGTGGCACCATATTTGTGGCACCATAATCTCACAGACATCCCTCTCAAAACAAAAGGAAAAACAGTAAAACTAACTTTATTCATCTACTTTTTACATGAAAATTCCCCGCAGATGAGTTGCAAGCAGAGGAAACTTTTGCGGAAAACCTTCACCAAATGGTGGAGGCCTAGAGAATCTCTGCAGCAGTACACAAAATGGCGGGTGCAACTGTGAAACTGTCAAGAGCTCCACGCAGCAGGCAGTAAAAAGATGCCTTTTGATTGGCAACACTTGTGTTCCCCACGCTGTGGGAACACAAAATGCCCAAACAGATTTTTCTAAAACATGTGCAGGCATTTTATTTCTGCTATGCAGAAATCACCATTGTTTGGTGTACACAGTTTTCAGCTGTTGTTGCCTGACCTTAACCCTTCTCCGAAGGAGACACCAACAAGAGCTGCTATTAGCTATTATAGTAATTTATTAGCTATTGTTGTAATTTTTGGATAATTAAAATTAATTATAAGTTCGTTCTAACTGTATGTATGTTGTAGTTTGCGTACTTAACCCTTCTTGGCTACTGCATTGGCTACATTTTTGAACACCTTGTCTTAAAAAGTATCTCATTCACTTCAAAAAGAAAATATTTCATAGGAATTTATTTCAGAGCTCCTAAAAAGTTCCCACTTTCAACTGGAAAAAAACCTCACACCCCAACATACACACACTTATTCCTTCTCAGTGCGTTTCAATCTTCCCATGCCTTCAAACAGTTAAACTTTGTCAACCAGATAATGCTCAGACAATTCAGAATTTAGCAAGAGAAAAGCACAATACAATGCATTAGAATAAGTAAGCAACTCAAATTATAATGGCAATTTGGCTAACTTCCCTAATTTGAACAAGCATAATTTTTGCTGGCTTGGGACAGAATTTAAAATTTTCTAGAAAGCAGAGGAAACTGGAGTATTTCAACATGTATTATGTATTTCAACATGTATTATGTAGGAGGGAATTTGCTTGTAGTCCACAGATCATTCCTGTATTGAGCTGCTAAGCACAGAGGCGTAGCTACCATGGGGACATCCGGGGACAAGTGCCCCGGGCGCCACCTTGTGGTGGGCGCAAAAATTGCAGGTTCGTTTATGGCTTTTTCTATTTTTCAGGGTTTTTTACATTTTTGGCCTGCAGGGGACGCAGTTTTTAGGCTAGCGGCACCACAATTTCAGAGTATTGTTAGGTGACTCTCCTGATGATACCAGCCAAGTTTGGTGAAGTTTGGTTCAGAGGGTCCAAAGTTATGGACCCCCAAAATGGGTGACCCCATACTCCATTGTTTCCAATGGGAGCTAATAGTAAATGGGGCTACCATTTTGAGGGTCCATAACTTTGGACCCCCTGAATCAAACCTCACTAAACCTAGGTGGTATCATAAGGATAGTCTCCTGCTGATACCACCCAGGTTTGGTGAAGGTTGGTTCAGGAGGTCCAAAGTTATGGACCCCCCAAAAGGGTGCTCTATCCCCCATTGGTTCCAATGTGAGCTAATGGTAGATGGGGCTACCCTTTTGGGAGGTCCATAACTTTGGGCTTCCCTGAACCAAACTTCACTTAAACCTGGTGGTTTCATCAGGAGAGTCTCCTGAAGATAGCCTAAAAGTTTGGTACTGTTAGCTTAAACATTGGTCCCCTGACAGGCACCCTCAAATTTTCCCCAGGTTCTCTCTTTAAATCCACCCCCTTTGGAGTGGATTTAAAGGGAGAATCTGGGCTCCCTAGATTAAAAAAATATTGAACGTATTGTTGAAGGCTTTCAAAACTAGATTCAACTGGTAGTTGTGAGTTTTACAGGCTGTGTGGCCATGGTCTGGTAGATCTTGTTCCTAACGTTTTGCCTGCATCTGTGGCTGGCATCTTCAGAGGTGTATCACAGAGAGAAGTCTGTTATAAGAGAAGGCTGGACATAGTGTATAATAGACTTCTCTCTGTGATACACCTCTGAAAATACCAGCCACAGATGCAGGTGAAACATTAGGAACAAGATATACCAGACTACAGCCATGCAGCCCAGAAAACCCACAATAACCAACATTGAAAATGATGCTGTTTGGGATGGGGAATCTACTCTGAAACAGCATCACTTTCAATGTTGTTTAAACTAGGGAGCCCAGAGTATCCCCTTAAGGTGGATTTAAAAGGAGAATCTGGGCTCTGTAGTTTAAACAACACTAAAAGTGATTGCCTTCAAAAAAATAGCATCACTTTCAATGTTGTTTAAACTAGGGAGCCCTGGGTGTGTTCAGATTTGTGTGTTGGGGCATGTTCTATAATGCGATGATGACTTTGAGATGACCTGGTGCAAAAAATGTTGTTTGGTCGTGGTGGGGGAGGGACGCTGCCCAGATGGGGGGGGGGCGCAAAACTCAGATTTTGCCCCGGGCTCCATTTACCCTAGCTACACCCCTGGCTAAGCAAGTACTTCAGATTCCTAGAGCAGTCTTCCTTCAATCCAGCTCTTCACTGTTTTCTACTCTAGCCCTAGTATGCAGTATAGAAGCCAACTCCCCTTCATCTCAACATGAAAACAAATAGGACCTTCAGTGTTCATAATTACACAGGTGATGAAAGGACTTAAAAATCTAAGGATTATTGTAGTGGCATACCAACGCGCTGCATATTCAGAAGTAGCCTTGTGAACACTTCAATGTAAACATTACATTGTGTGGAAGTGCAAATCCAAGAGTCAAGACAATCTTTAATAGCATAGTTAAAATGATTGAAGCGCAAAGCAAAATGCATTGCTTTGTCTGTTACATGGTTTTGTGGGAGGGAACTTATGCCATGCAACAATAATGAATCATAAGGTCTTTTGTTAGAACATATACAAGGACAGAAAGAGAAAGAGAGAGAACATGCCTGATTAGATCATTAATCACCATGCTTTAAGAAGAAGAAAAACACTGCTGCCTTTACTCACTCTTGGGCCTCTCTTCCCTGGTGGGCCAGGTAACCCTGGAGGACCTGGAGGACCCTGAAGGGGAAAAATCAGGCAAATGATTTACTGACAATGCTGGACTCATTTTAGAAATACCCGTATATACTCGTGTATAAGTTGACCCAAGTATATGTCGAGGCACCTAGTTTTACCACAAAAAACTGGGAAAACTTATTGACTCGTGTATAAGTCGAGGTGGGAAATGCAGCAGCCAGCGGCACAGAGCAGGGCACCGCTGCCATTCCCCCTCTGCCCCAGAGAGAAGGCAGCCGCCTTTTCTCTGGGGCAGAGGAATTCCCTGCACAGAGCAGGGTGCCGCCGCCATTCCCTCTCTGCCCCAGGGAGAAGGCAGCCGCCTGGTCTCCTGGGAAATGTAGTCCCCAGCAGGCCATTTCAGCCTGGAAGGGAACACAGGCAAGCCCTCGTCTCAAGCCTGCTGCGTTTGTTAAAGTAAGGGGGGGGGGCGTCGTGGGAGGGGGAATCACTGACTCACGTATAAGTCGAGGGGGGCATTTTTCAGCCTTAAAAAAGGGCTGAAAAACTCGACTTATCCACGAGTATATACGGTAGAAACAATTTCTACCAAGTTTCTACCAAGTTCTTCATCAAATGCTCAGCTCACTGAAGTGAGCACTATTTGCACAGTTTTCTACAAAGGGTCACTGCAGCTAATAGAAAGTACACTGGGACTGCACAGATGAGAATGGCCATAGAACAGAAATAAGAGTTTGTATGTTCCCCCAAAGCAAAGTATATCCAGAATGGCAATTTTTTATGAATTCATCATCCTTCAGAATATTATTCTGCTCGTCATGCTCTTAGAGATTTGGTGTATATTGAATATATATTCAATGAAGATTTATTATTATTATTTATTAGTTTTCCTATACCGCCCAATCCCCAAAGGGCTCTGAGCGGTGAACAATAAAGCCAGAAGGCAACATGTAATATACAATAATAAATATTAAAAGGAGTGGAATACAGTCACCACCTCTACTAAGACATCAGGAATCTTCTGCAGTGGAATACTTGGGCAGTGTGTTCCAGGCAGCTATTAGCGACCACTATGGGCACTAGCAAAGCGGATCTCTGCTGAAGATGTTAATGGATGAACTGAATTAGCTGTGCTTCTCCATCATCATCCCAGTAGCAAAACAGTGTAGAACAGGGGTCGGGAACCTTTTAGACTCAAAGAGCCATTTGGGCCCATTTTCCCCGGAAAAGAAAATTCATGGAGCCGCATCACCGCTTCTCTCCCCGCCTCTGTGGGGGGTTGACGGAGGCGCTGGAGGCCGCTCGGGGCGGGCGGTGCAGAGGCCACCTTCGGGCAGGTTTCACTTTCACCGGCCGGACAGCTGTTGCGGCTGCTGCTTCTGCCCTCCTCTTGCCCTTCCCTCCCTTCTTCGCCCGACCTTGGCGTACCTCGACTTCTGATAAGCGAAACCCATCAAAAAATCCCCGCGTTGCCAACTCCAGGGCTGAGCTGGGGATTCTGGACTGTTTCTCGAGGATTTTTTGGGCTAACGGCTGGTGCTGGCTTTTTTTCTCTTCCACGTCCCCTGAAGAAAAGCCAGCACCAGCCGTCGCCCAAAAAATCCCTCGAACATTGTCCAGAATCCCCAGCTCAGCCCTGGAGTTGGCAACCCTGAGGGGATTTTGATGGGTTTACGTATGAAGCGGGCGCTGAGCCGCTTCTGGGGTGGCGGGCGCGGAGCTGGAGCCGAAGCTTCTGGGGGGGGTGGCGGCGGGCGGGCGGGAGGCCGCTTCAGCGGCGGTGGCACGGATGTCGCTTTCTTCTTGGGGCGGCGTACGCGTCGCCTCCGGTCGGACGCAAGGCACGGGCGGCAGTCTCTGGCGTCGAAGTGTATGAACTCAACGCTGCCCAGGAAGGGGCGTGGAGCCGCACCACAGGCTCTAAAGAGCCGTTTGCGGCTCGCGAGCCGCAGGTTCCCGACCCCTGGTGTAGAAGATAAAAACCACTTCTTGACCACTGGCAATTGTATTCTATTCACATGTACACCATAAACCACATGGAACAATCTGGCTTTTCCATTAATGTTTTTAGTTCTTCTTAAACATCTCTAATAATGCTTTCTCCATGTGGCTGAAATAAGTTATTCCACTACATGGAATTCCAGTCTGAATTCCTTAACATTTCCAAAACAAATGTACTGTAGCTTCAGACCATCTAAAAGGGTTGTCTTGAATAGAAAAGAGCACAATTTCTGAATTATCTCAAGTAATGTTGAAAATCACATGCAACAAAGGCTTTCAAATGCTCTTATATCAATACAGAATGAATAAACAAATAATAAATCATAAGGGAGAAAAAACTAACTAGATTTAAAAATACCTAGTTTAATCTACATAATTTAATCTACATGGAAGCCTTACAAATAGTCACATGTGGCTAGCTGAATTGAGTAAATATTAACTCCAAGTTGACAGGAAGGGAAGTTGCACAGCAGTTGGGTTCTCTTTTTGGTTTTAGGCCACAAATGGCTAAATGGGTATGCACTGGCATGCTAACCAGTGAAGGTTTTGTGGCCTCATCTTCAGGCTGCCAACCTATACACAATTAAGGCTGTATTTTGGATGTAATGACATACTCTAAGAAAACTGAGGTTTGTTGGTTTCACGAACAAACACAGCTTGTTTGCTGTGCTTGCACATGGCGTTCCCTCTTTGTCCAGCACTCAGAATTTGACTGAACTCTTCTCAGTTTAGTTAAGTCTTTTTTTTGTAACATTCATAAGAGGCATGTCAGCAAAGTGGAAGGGTTTTTTTTCCTCAATGTCAAGATTCCAAATCACTGGTACACACCATTTTGGAATCCTGGGTTCTGGGGGAGAAATATATACCAATTTGCTGAAGTGACTGCATTTGGATATCATGACAAACTGATATGAATGGATGCTGATCATGTGTTCAGTCTATATATCAATGCACATGGACAAGAGAGATTGGAGGAGTGAAGGTTGCAAGTAAGCACAAAAATATTCCATATATATGTGTGGAACCAACAAACTGTCCTTTAATTGGACAAACAGCAATTAGCAACCATCATAAAATCTCTTTACATAACCAAATCTTGGGCTTTAAAAAAATCCTTTCACAGAATGCTCAAACTGCAACCCAAAACCCACTTATTTATCGCAAAGTGCCATTTAACCTGAATACTGAGGTTTTAGTTTAGAAAAAATGGTTGGCTCCAAGGCGTGCATTACTCAGGAGTAAGCTTGGGGGTAGTTGGTGGCTTTGCTTTGAAGCAACCGTGCAACTCTTCTAATGGGTGAATCATGACCATAGGAGGGTTTACTTAGAAGCAAGGCCCACTGCCAGCAACCGAGCTTACTCCTAGGTAAAGGATCGCGCTTTAGTTCTTCACATAAAAATCAGTGGGGTTTAACAGCGCTTAACAGGGTTACCTACACTGCTTCCCCAAAACATGGTCTTAGGTTTAATGCTAATAATCGAGCCCAGGGCCCAGGCCAGCCTAGATGTGGGTGGGGGGGCACACTCTGTGCATGCCCACAGAGGGCTCTGAGTGCCACCTCTGGCACCCATGCCATAGGTTCACCACCAATGGCCTACAGATACTCAGCATGCTTCCATGGTATAGTGGGGATTCAAAACTGGATCTCCGAGATCTTACTCCAACAATTCAACAACTACACTACTTTCATTGTGAGGAGAGCCTATGATAGTATGTGCCAGTGAAAATGCTGCATGCAGCATGCAGCACTGTCACATGCACCACTGGAACCAGGTTTTACAGGATTGTGTTAACATTCACTTTTTCAGGGCAGAAAATTATATCATTTTTAGGGGAAAACATCACATTTTTATGCATCAGCTCTACAAATGACTGAAAATGCCCATATGTCAGTATCAAGCATCCTACTACTTGGCAACTGGGATTTTTGATGCAATGCTTGAAAGAATAATGAAACAGCTGCTGCCTTTTTAATTATTTCGCTTACACACACAATAGGGAAATCAGTAAATTCCCTACTTATATGTGCTACACAAAAGAAAAAAGATACACACCTCCCAGTATCACAACTGTGGCATCAAAATGAATGTAGGAAGCATCAAAATGAATGTAACAACTGTGGCATCAAAATGAATTGTAATAACATGATGGTCATGATGTCTCAATGGATGACTGATACAACTCTTAAACTTGCTAAAGACAGAGAGAAGAAAAATCAAAAGGTGACATAAACACAATCAAAAGTCTAAATGCAGAGTTCCAGGTACTCACATGTAGAGATAAAGAGAACTATTATAATAACCAGGAAAAAAATCAGAAGAGAACAAAAAATAGGAAGAATCAGAGATCTGTTCCACAAGGTCCAAGAAATCAAAGGGAAGTTTAAAGTACAGTTTGACATGCTGAAAGATCTACATTAAATGAAGACAAAATAAAGAAAAAATGGTAACAATACACCAAAGAACAATATAAAAGAGATTAAAGGAAGACAGATCTCTTCCAAGAAGAATCTTTTGAAGAACCTAAAGTTCTTCTTGAGAGCAACTGACAGAAACATGTCACCAGGAGTAAGTGGGATAACACTAAAGCTATTCCCACCCACAGAAATGGATTCCATCAAAATCTTAACAATACTATGCCAATCAATATTGAAAACAAAACAATGTCCCACAGACTGGGACATTCCAATTTCAAAAAAAGAAGACATCAAAGATGGCAGCAACTATCAGACCATCACACTGATTTCTCAAGCAAGTAAAGTGATGCTCAAAAACTTACAATAAAGACTATTACCATATGTGGAATGAGAAATGCCAGATGTTCAAGCTGGATTCAGAAAAGGAAAAGCAGTGATCACACTGCTAATTTATGAGAAAATTTCAGAAGAAAATTAGTCTGTGTTTCATAGATTGCAGCAAAGCTTTTGACTGAATGGATCATAAAACGTTTGGTGATTTAAAAATAAATGGGTGTGACATAGCATTTGGTCATTTTGATGTGCTACCTATATTTTGGACAAGAGGTCAAAACAGAATATGGATAGAATATGAAGAAACAGAATGGTTTCCAACTGGCAAAGGCATCACACAAGGGTATATTCTATAACCCTATATGTTATGCAGAACATATCATAAGGAAAGATGGACTATATTTAGATAAAGGCAGAGTGAAAAGTGGTGGAAGGAACATTCACAATTTGCGATATGCAGATGCCATTACATTACTGGCAAAAAACAGCAAAGACTTGAAATGACTCCTGATGAAGGTTAAAGCAAAAAGTACTAAAGCAGGATTACAGAGGAACATCAAGAAGACAAAAGTAAAAACTACAGAGGAATTACATGACTTTAAGGGTGATGATGAAAATTGAAATTGTTCAAGATTTTTTGCTCTTTGGCTCCATTATCAACCGGAAAGGGGACAACAACCAAGAAATCAGAAGGAGACTGAGACTGGGAAGGACAGCCATTAAGGAGCTATACAAGAGTCTGAATTGTAAGGATGGGTCACTGGTGACCAAGATCAAGTTAATTCATGCCATAGTATTCACTATTAGAGCTACGAAACATTTTTAAAATAGATTTTGTGGGTGGGGCAGGTTTAAAAAACCAGAAATTTTCATAAAATCCCAAAAAAGCCAAAACTCCCATACCATATAGATTTTCCCCCCAGTTTTTTTTCAGATTGTCCAAAAATGTTGGGGTCCATTAAACCTGATCTTGAAAAATTCCAAGTTGCCTTCAAAGTCCATATGGATCTCAGAGGCAGCATCCAATGCAGAGCATAACACTGGGCTTGAAAGCTCTGCGCCACCTGCCAGCTCAAAGACCCACACAGACTTCAGAGGTGGCAGCATAGAATTGAACACTGAGCCCAATCAGGTTGAGGCCAGCATTCAGCTCTCTGCCATCTGCCACCTCCAAGCTCATGTAGACCATGACAACAGCGCTCAGCAGGTAAAGGAGGGGGAGAAGGGATCCTCACCATCTTTTTAAATGGCAACAGTCCCCAAAAAATCAGCATTTTTTCGGGATCTGCTTTTTGGCTCCCTCATATTGCGACCATTTGGATGGGGGGTTATTTTAGTTTTGCAGAATGCACACCCCTATCCCCATTACTATGTATGGATATAAAAGCTGGGCAATGAAGAAAGCTGACAGGAAGAAAGTAGATTCTTTGAAACGGGGGGGGGGGGGGGAGGAGAGTTTTATAATGTGGACCACAAAAAAGACAAATATGTGGGTTCTAGGCAAAATCAATCCTGAACTTTCCCTAGAGGCTAAACGCTATCATACTTTGATCACATTATGAAAAAGCAAGTGTCACTGGTTGTTTGCTGGGTTCTTTTGTTTAGTTTTTATGTTAATGATATAATTTAGGAAACTGAGTCACAGATTTTTCTCTCTCCTCCACCAGGTGCAAAATTGCAGTTTTATTAAATGCCAATGATATGGCACTTATGTCTTATACTGAGGTCAAACTTAAGGAGAACATTGGTGGGTTTGGCTGATTACTGTGAAAGGGAGAAATTAACGAAAAATTACAAAAAGGCAAAATTGTGGGTTATGGAAATAGCAAAGCTGAACATAAATGGACAGTGAATGCTTGGTCAATTGAGCAATGCTACATTAGAGAGAGGAATCAGAGAGCCTACATTATTAGTAATAATGAAAGCCATCATCATCATCATCATCATCATCATCATCATCATCATCAAGATAGATTTCACAGCTGCCAGATCTTTAGCTGGTTGTTGGCCTTCATTACAATTCGAGCCTCACCCAGAGGCCTAGGAAGTTGTAATGTATCGGTGTAGTATTCGTGCGGATCCCAGCAGGGCTGCCTTCTGATGATGATGATGATGATGATGATGATGATGATGATGATGATGATGATGATGAATTCGATTTGATAGACCGCTCTATCCCCAAAGGGCTCAGAGCGGTGCACAAATTAAACAAAAACAACAACAAATAACAGTAAACAAACAAATCGAATAACATCATTAAAATCCAGTTAAAACAGTAGCAACAGTACATCCTATCTTCAAATTGATAGATGGCATCCGGTCCTAACCCTGGGAGAAGGCCGGCAAATTGCCAAAAATAAACAGGTAGTACATGGGCATCAGAGAGGGGCACGGTGTAATGGCTAGAGTGCAAGACTAGGATGAAGCTAAAAATACTGCTCTTTTGTCATTCCATTTTGCAGCGTTTCTCATTTTTGTAGTCCTAGTCCTATTGCAATGTCATATTCTATTTGACTGCAGTGCTTTACAGTAGGTAATCTGCCTTGAGTCCCAATGAGAAAGGAGGACTTCAGAAAAAGTAAATAAGTAAATAATACCCATGCACAAGGGGACTTGAATAGTTGAAGTTTCTCCTTAAAAAGACATGATGCAACCCCTCAAGCAGTGTTCTCTGTGCATCAACCATTTAGCTGACAAAGTTAGATCATCACAATTCTAATTAGCAACACATTCAAGAGACTGACAGTCAACAAGATATATGACATCCCTTTGCTTGGAGGCAAAAAAAGCTGAGCAACACAAGACAAATGGCTCCAACAAATTAGTCAAGTTGATAATCTCTGTTTATTTTTCAAAATATGTGTTTGCCTTAATTTAGCCCAGTTACACATTTTTAAAAGGCTGTCTTAATACATTTGTTTCACTTGTCCCATATTCTAAAAACGTTTTAAGTATTTTGGCCCCAAGGGTCCGTTTACAAAGGCCCAGGTATGTAGCCATGAAGGAGAATAAGCAATTTTGACATACAGTTTTGGCATACAGTCCAGCCTGTTTCTCACAGAGGCAGCAAATCTGCATCTGTACCCAAACTGGACAAGACGCCATCTTCATGTCTGCCATGTCTGCTATGATAAAGTGATTTAAAAATGAGGTGAGGGTCTGATCCTGATCAGCCCCAGCACAGCAGCCTGAGGCACTTTTGTTCCCCCTGCACCCTTTTAAGTGTTGAAACTCCTGTGGGAAGTATAGTCAATTTGGCACTTGAAAAGGTAAAACAAAAGTGCCTTGGACTCTTGTGCTCCTGGATTGAGTCCTTGCTACATTAAAAAAAAAAACTTTTAAACGGCACCAGCATCGCAACAGTCAACTTGAGGATGCCAGTTTGGTCCAGTTTGAACATGTCTACTTTGATCCACTTCAGACTGCACATGAGATCTCACCAACTGAGTTTTTTTCCATATAAAAATGCCTCCACTCAGAATATAACATTGTTCGGGTAAAGGGTTCTAGTCTATCCTTTTCTCCACCAGGCTAGTTTCTTATATACATTGATTTTTTTTCAAAATACTAGAATCATATAGCTGGAAGAGATCCCAAGGGCCATCAAGTTCAACTCCCTGCAATGCAGAAACGCATAATAAAAGGACTCCTGACACATGACCATTGAGCCTCTCGTTAAAAACCTCCAAAGAAGGAGACTTCACTACACTCAGAGGTAGTGTATTCCACTGTTGAACAGCCCTTATTGTCAGGAAGTTTTTCCTGATGTTTAGGTGGAATCTCTTTTCCTTCATCTTGAACCTATTACTCCTGGTCCTAGTCTCTGGAGTAACAGAAAACAAGCTTGCTCCCTCACACAACATGACATCTCTTCAAATATCTAAACATGGCTATCATGTCACCTTTTAACCTTCTCTTCACCAAACTAAACATACTCAGCTCCCTAAGTCTCCCCTAGTAGGACATGGATTCCAGACCTTTTACCATTTTTGTTGCCCTCCTCTGGACCCGTCCCAGCTTGTCAATATCCTTCTTGAATTACAGTGCCTAGAACTGTATACAATATTCCAGGTGAGGTCTAACCAATGCAGAATAGAGAGAGACAATTACATCCCTCCATCTTGACACTATACTCCTATTGATGCTACTTTGATTCATAAAAAACAATACATTTCCTAATAGTTGAATCTCACACTACAGAAAATATCTGTAAAATTGAGTTTTATGTAGAAGACATAATATACTGAGCTAGATACAAAAGTTTTGCCATTTATCTATACACTATCTAGGCTATTTCTTGACAAATTCTACTTTCTGAAAGCCATTTTTAAAGAAATGGTACATTTCTCTCTCATTTAGAATCAATAAGGAACTTTAAGATTTTGGACAGAATTTTATAAAATGGATGAAATCAATTTATATGTCGCAAACAGCACACATAATTGTTAATGGAGATTGGAAGAAACCATGTAAAATACAGAAAGGAACAAGACAAGGGGCCTTTCCCCACTCTTTTCCATCCCCCCTATGCCGCGCACTGCTCTCAGCGCGCGGTATCCCAGGCGCGCGCTCGGGCATCCCCATGACCCCGCGCTCTGCGCGGGGTCATCAAAAGGCGCCCTTAAGAAAAGAGCCTAGGATGCCGTGCGCTGAGGGGGTGCGGCAGCGTTGGGGCAGCCGCGCTGTCGCCGCCCCTGTCGTGGGGAGTGCCAAGGGACCCCACGCTACTCTCCTCAAGTAGCGCGGGGCTTAAGGTAAGTGGGGAAAGGCCCAAGGTTGCCTGTTATCTCCTCTCCTGGGCAGTGTACAACATAGTCGTCGTACAGTACAATAACAAAAGGGGCAATTAAATAACAACCAATTAATACCTAACATTAACTAAAACAGTATAAGCTAATGGATTAAGCCCCATAGACTTTAAAAACTAATTTAAAACAGCAATTAATACATAAAAACAGCGCTCCGCAAAACCCTACCTAAAAATCCTCCTAACAAGGAGGAGGGGGCAGGGTGAGTCCCAAAGATGTCAAGGGACCCTCAAACAGGAGAACAGAGGGAGGCACCATTCAGTGACTGGCCTCACCAAAGGCCCGGTGGAACAACTCAGTCTTACAGGCCCTGCGGAATTCCCCTAGATCCCACAGGGCCCGGAGAGCTGGAGGGAGAGTGTTTCACCAGGCTTGGGGCCAGAGCCCAAGTGGAGGCCAGTCGCATCACTGAGGGGCCAGGGACCTCCAGCAAATTGGCATCTGCCAAACACAGAATCCGAGTAGGGACATATGGGGTAATGCGGTCCTGAACGTACGAGGGTCCCAAGCCTCGTAAGGCCTTAAAGGTCAACACTCACACCTTGAAGATGATTCGGAATTCAACTGGTAACCAATGCAGGCGGCGCAGCACAGGCTGAATATGGTCTCGGAAGGCGCCCCCTATAAGCAGACGAGCCGCCGCATGTTGGACCAGTTTTAACTTCTGGATCAGGCGCAAGGGAAGGCCCACGTAAAGCGAGTTACAATAGTCTAGCCTAGTGGTGACCGTTTATATGTTCTGAGAGTCTTAATAATAGGATTATTATATGTTCTGAGAGTCTTAATAATAGGATTAGGGTTATAAAAATTAAGAAACAGTCACATAAATTAAGGACATTTGCTGACGATTTGATGTTGGTTTTAGAAACCCTCCTAAAGGGAGCTGAAAGAATTTGGTGCAATAGCAGTTTTTGAAATGAATAAGAAAACAAGGGTTTTAACAAAAAGATCAAATAGAACTGATGAGTAAAACAGGTTTAAAAGTTTTTTAAAAGTTTAAATATTTGTGTATTACATTGAATTCTATGTTAGTTCAAAACAACTACATTAACACATGGAATCAATTTTTAAAAAGATCTGTCAAGGTAGAATAAACTCTAGTTATCGTTGCTGGAGAGAATTTATATGATTAAGTTACCCCTTCCACATCACAATTTTCCCCATTATGGTTTTGGTACATTGCAGGTCGGCATAAAAAATTAAATGGGAAATTTTTTTGGGGGGGTTGCGAAAGTTGTAGCTGACAAGTGAAGGCCAGCAGACAACACAAAAATGTTTAGAAACTCAGAAATGCATAAAATATATGTATAGTATTTTATAATATCAACATATTTTATCTTTTAATATCATAAATATACCTAATGTATTTTTTAGTTCAAATAACAGAAAAAGAAAAAAGCAGACTTCTTCTCTGGGATGAAGGCAAGGCCAAAAAATTTTACATGGATTTCCAGATCGTGAAGGGTGCCATGCTCCGAAGCCCCAACAATGTGGAAGGGATAACTGTATTGCCATGACTTTTATTTTTGTTTCAAACAATACTAGTGTTGGCAAATAATATTGCATTTAAACAACTTTGTCTGGCAAGGGAAAAAACCTCAGGTTAAATACAAAAGAGGGCAAGATACAAAAGAAGAAGGTGGTCCAGGTTTACTTGATTTGAAATTATACTTTGCTGCATGGTGCTTGGTTAGGCTGAAAGAATGGGTTTTGTTGAGAAACAGAAGATTGCTTGATCTAGGACAGGGGTAGGGAACCTGCGGTTCTCCAGATGTTCAGGAACTACAATTCCCATCAGCCTCTGTCAGCATGGCCAATTGGCCATGCTGGTAGGGGCTGATGGGAATTGTAGTTCCTGAACATCTGGAGAGCCACAGGTTCCCTACCCCTGATCTAGGAGGACATGATTTGAGATATGGATGGTATAGTAAGATAAAGTTAACATTAATAAGGATTTTAATAATACTTATTAGGCATGACATTCTGAGAATAAGGAATAAATTTAAATCTAGACTATGTAAAAAAACCCACTGAGCCTTAGAACAAGAAATCATATTTGAAAACAGATGGATAACACATTGCGACATTTGAGACTTTTCACAAGGGAAATGTAAAATGAAATCAAGAGAACATCTAATAGCAGAAGAAAATTCCTGTCATTGGTTTCTTTACGCACAATTACTAGAAAGACTTAAAATGCATAACAGATCTTATGGTTTTGAGGACTCTAACAGTGCAATCGGGGGTTGGACAAAACCACTAAATAGGTGGTGTAATCCCTGCACTTGCAAAAATGTCACTTACACTAATGTAAGGGGCATGAATGCTGTGCAGGGGAACTTATACCCGTGTCAGGGAATCAAAGGGCAGAGTGATGCCTAGGTGCCATCGCAGCTGTGGCGTCAGTGCTCCTCCAATACAGGAGTGTGTGCCAGTGCTGAAGGGGACGTTAGTGGGGGCAGAGACAGCTTTAGTTGGCTTCCTGAGCCTTTTCTGGCCATGAATACCCACATTTGCCAGTGCCTACTTACGCCAGCAAAATGAACGATATAGCCCATAGTGCTGTAATGGCCACTTGCAAAGGGAAAGGGGCTGTGTTGTTTTTGCTGGCTGCAGCACAGCAAGCCTTGTTGGAGGCCATGCACCATCCCCCACACTGCAACTACAACCCCCCAATATTTCACTGCAAGACTGATTTTGAATTGAAACTATGTATCAAAGACAATCACATTCTTGCCAAAATGAATAAGCTTTTCTTGAGATTTGAAACAGGGGAAGAATAAAAGATTGGATGACAAAATGAACCACTAACTTTGGGAATAATATACAAATAAAACAAAGGAAGAATATGTGGTTAAAGAAACTTAAATTTACATTATGTTACAGTCTTAAAGAGAATTTTTACAAAGTAAAACATTGCTGATATTTGAGAAATTGTTAGTATTTGTCACTTGGAAATGTAAACATAAATACATTTAACAATTCAGAAGATCTTAAAAATTAATATACAAATGAAATTGGAGCTTTTTTGAGTCTTGTGGACAGAAAGTTTGAAAAAAGATGGAACCTGTTTTTTATATATGACATCGGTAGCACGATTAGTATATGCGCAAAATGGAAAACTGCATCTATACCTATGATAAAAGAATGGTTTGTAAAGTTACTGGAACTAACAGAGACAGCAATTTGTATGTCAACTCCCTGCGCACCATGGTAGAAGCCTCAGATAGTGAGTCTACAGAAGAGGAGGATGTAGCTGGGCCATCAGAGGTTAACCCAGGCAGACTTAGAGCTTGAGCCTTCAGTAGTGGGCACAGGATCAGGGCCACGGGCTCAGGCAACACCTGAAGAAGTAACCCCCCGGATGGAAACTGCTACCCCCAAGCCACTGGCAGTTCCCAGCTCTCTCCTTCCTCAGTACCCAGTTGTTCAGTCAGGGAACAGCCCACCAGCTCCTATACTGCAGGGTCACCTGAACCCCAGAAATGATGATGAAGGCAGCTGCAAAGCCACCTACAGGAGCGAAGGTGCATCATCAGATTGGCACCTTTAGAGCAAGCAAGGAGAAACAGGGAGTCCTTGCAGGAGCCAGGCTAAGGGAGTGCAGCTGAGGGAGATTGGCAATTAATGGGAAGGTCATTCTGTATATAAGGCTGTAAGAAGAAGGGTGTAGTGTGGCAGTAACATTGTTTTGGGGTGAGTGACCCATGTGTTGATCCTTGCCTTGGGTTAAACTCCAATAAACAGTAAATACCGGACGGCTGTCTTGACTTTTGCTTGCTGGGAGTCTAGACCACGACATTTACCCTTTCGATTAGAGAAAACAACTTATCTAAATTATTGGACAGCTGGAAACCCCTGATAGACTTTTTGCATATAACAGAAAAGAACAAACAGATGATTTGTCATTCTCAGGAGTGGAAAAACAAGAAAACAGATATTATAGAGAAAAATTGGATTGTTATTAATAATATCTATTAAGAATTAATTATTTAACTGTAACTGAAGAGCAAGTGGTAAATTAGATACCGTATATACTCGTGTATAAGCCGAGTTTTTCAGCCCTGTTTAAAGGCTGAGAAAAGCCCCCTCGGCTTATACGCGAGTCACCATTTTCTATCCATCACAAGGAGGCTGGGGGCGGGGGCGGGACAACCTCCCTGCCACCCAGAAGCTGCTTGTTGCTGCTCTCCTGGGAGGGCGAAGGGGGTACCCCGAGGCACCCTGGCTGGCTGGGCTTGGTCAAACCCCGGGAGGCAGAGGGAGCTCCTTATTTGGGAAGTGACATCAGGGGGAGTCACTGCCCAAATAAGGAACTCCCTCTGCCTGCTGGCTGGGTTTGACAAAGCCCAGCTAGCCGGCAGGCAGAGGGAGCTCCTTATTTGGGCAGTGACATCGGGGGAGCCAAGGTTTGCCACCTTAATGAGAATTACATCTTGAAAAAATTAGATAACTTTTGACATTCAGGCTGTGGTATTACCTTAATAAGAACAAGTCCTAGTCTCTATGACTGACCAGCCTCTCTCTTTTGTCTGCCTCTACATATTCTTCTCTAGAGAAAGGAAAAACGACTGTAGAGTATCTGCTAAAAGTTTTCAGATAAAGAGAACCTACATATTATTACTCTTATAACAGATTTTAAGATGAAAATCACTTCCTACACCTAATTCCAGGTAATCACCAAACTGAGACTACAAGAAATTTCTTTATCAGCACTTCCTGTGTACTGCTTGTGTATTTAATTAAGAGCTATTGTATTTAATTAAGAGCAATAAACAAGAAAACTTACTGGAAGTCCGGGGTCCCCTTTAGGCCCTTTCAGAGTCTCCATTTCAAACATTCTCTCCAATTCTTCATAGTCATAATCAAAACCATCACTGTCAAGTTCATAATTGCCTTCTACATTGTAACTTTCATCAACCTGAAATGTATCTTCACCCCATGGGCCAAGTTGGTTATCCAAAGATAAAGAATCAGAGGTCCTATATAATGTGATATTTAAAATTTGTTGCATCTCCACAGGTTTGTGTGAATACTCTTTTGATGTGTTTCCCATCATATTTTGGTTTTTAGTCTGTCTTATAGAAAAGAGAAGTGGTGGGTAATTTTTTCTGCTTGTATTTTCTGTGGCATTGTTTGTAAAGTTTAGAAGCGATTCTGTTTGAGTCTGGGGTCCACTCTTCCTTTTGCTGTCATCTTCCTCATCAATTTTAGACACATTGACAATTTGCTGGTCATTTGGTTCAGGCATAATTTCCAAAGCAGTAGCATTTCTTAGGCAAAGAGATTCCATGACAGGTCCAATCTGCACAGATTCTGATGGCACATGGACTGATGCAGAGTCATTGTCAGAAAGTGTCGAGACTACTTTGATTGTCTTTAATGTCCTGTAATCTAGCAGGGTTTCTTCATCCAACTGTTTGCTTGAGATATTTAAAAGCCCTCCAAGTGATGTTTCTGGAGACGTTGGCTGAGATCGGTAGGTATCTGCTTGGCGACACTGTTGTTTCAAATATTTACAATAGTTTACTGAGGCTTGAGCAGAAGGGATAACATCCAGCTGACATATTACTCCTTCAAAGTTGACTGAATGGGAGTTCATCCTTCCTAAAGTAAATGAACTATGTGAATCAAATTGCTTTACTTTAGAAAGAGTCTCCCTGATGAAATGCTTCCTTCCACACTGAACAAATAGGGACACTGTTTTTTCTGTGACACCAATAGCGAATGAGTGCCATTGTTCATCATGAACAGTATAATCAAAATATACAGATTGCTTCCCTCCAGTGTGCACTATTATCTTCCTTGGTAGCAACTGTACACCAAACTGCAGTCTGTTTTTATTTCTAATACTGAAAAGAAAGGCATTGTTTACTCTGTAAGAACGTAAACCAATCAGTACGGTGAACTGGGAGCCTAAGCTTGATGCTATCACTTGAGGAATGGGAACCTCAATAGTAGTGTTTATGGACAAAACAACTCCTGAGACACTTATGTGAACCCCCTGAGGTAATGAAGTACACAATGAGGGCATTACAGTCTCTGATGATGGATGGCACGCAGCTTGGCCCCTTAGGCCTAAATGTTGAAGAACATCTATGCCTGAAAACAAGAGAGAAAAAGAATTTAGAATTCAGTTTGGCTGAACATCATTGACATGAAATGCATACCAGTAGTTTCTTCTGAGAACTATTTAACTAAGGTTGAAGTCCTAAGCATAGTTACAAGACAGTAGGTTCCACGAAACTCAAAAGAATTTTTTTCTGAGAATATATGATTAGGATAGCACTGTAGGAAGACATGATAAGTCATCTCAACAGAAAACAATGGAATGCACACCCATGACACATGAGATCATGGTTTTCATGCTCTTTTCAGCTCAAAAACATGAATCACATTATGGTAATATCCATGTTCATTTAACATTAATCTGGGAATGCTGAATTGTCTACAGATTTTCACTAAAGTTTTAATACCACTTAATGTTAATCTCTGGGGAAAAACTTATGTTTTCTAAAAAATGTGGCGTTTTCTCCACTAAAGAAATTTAAGAGAATTATTTTAATGAAACTTTTCACAAATAATTATTTTGCTTTCAGAAAATGTGAAACTGCAAAAAGTTAGATCTTACAAAACTAAGGTTTACTTGATAATTCAAACATATTTGTCCATTAGAAATCTTCCTTTCACTTTTTTATAGCTATCTGCACAGAGGGCTTGAACCTATGCCGTGCCTGTGTGTGCTTAGGCGAGTGCATGGTTGGAGAACTGCTCCCAAGTGATATACGTCCTAGTCCACTTCTCCTTTCGGTTTTGTTGCTATAAATCTGTTGCAAGCCAAAGAAGTTCTATCTTCTTACCATCACCACCACCCCCTTTGAGGGATCTGATCCCATAGGTCCTGTTTGCCACAGATACCTTTCGCCACTACTAGAATGTCAATAGGTATGATTGCTGTGAACGTGCAGTGCTAACTCTATCCTATGTTTAAGTAAGAATGAAAGGCAAGAAAATTGTTGATGGGACAGGAGCTGTTTTTGTCAATTAACTCTACCTATGGGATTTAAAACTTTGTCTTGTCTAAAATGTTGCTGGAGGTTTGAACATTCAGGCTGGTTGTGTTGATATAGTTTTTTATGCTGCTTTTATTGTTTTACATTGCAATGCCATTTTCAATGTTTTTATAACAATTTGTGAAGTTATTGAGTTACTGCCCCAAACAAGTTTTTGGAGATACCAGAATATAACTATATAAAATAAAAAAGAAATCAGGAACTAACTTCAGCATAATGTATAATTTGATAATAAATAGTTTTTATCAGGATCTTTTGCCTCCTTCACTCAGAATAAGCAGATTCTTTGAAGAAGCATGAATTTTGTCAGGCCCCTTCACTTTTTTATTTTTACATACGGCAAGTAAAACCAGTCCTCATCCAGCAATGCAAAATTTTGTCCCAGGAACCATAAATTTGATTCAAAATATTTATGCATTATTAATGAAAAACTCTGCATACCACTTTTCCCCACCCCATTTCCAAAAGGGGCCTATGTATATACATTGGATAAACACAGCTGTGAGAGAACGATGGAATTTTTTAAAAGCTGTGAATGGCCAAATGTTGCCAGAATTAAAGCAAGCCAAGACAAAAACCAAAACTAAATGAAAAGAGTCCTTGACACAGAAGGACCTCCACATATTTCACACACATATATACAAAAATTAAACTGCCTTTTTCGACTTGCCTGCTCTGTTTACCAAAGACCTCACTAGTATATGTTAAGAACAGACATATTTTGGCTTAGTTTCTAGAAAGACTATACATAAGTTCACAAAAAGCACAAGACTTCCCTGGAAGAGTTTTTAAAATTGGCCCTGAATATGTAAATCTGATTGACTCTGCATCTTGAAAATTAGTTACACACCTTGCAGTGGTTCTAGTCATGTTCAGACTCAGAGTAATGGTGCCAAGCTTACAATGGCAAGCAGCCAGAATGGTCCAAGGCACAGGAAGTCTCACTGGGGAGAAAAAAAATTACACATCTGCCAATTCCTTGGGATGCTCAACCTCAAAACAATTCATGTAACTAACTAAGGTCTAATTTGTAATAACTGCAGAGCCTTCATCATGGCAAAATTGCAAAGCTCTCTATACTCAGCCCGTGACAGTTCAGTTAAAATGAAAAGGTCAAAAATCATCAAGCATGATCACTTCTCAGCTTTCTTTGTTGGCCACTTGATATTGAAAGAGACATCCAACTTTATAAAAGTATCTCAAGTTAATAAAAACTAATTTGTAACTTTGGGGTGTTGAAAGCAGAATGAAAAAAGGAAGCCCTAACATTAGATGGAATGAATCAATTTAAAAACCCCACTGGTCTTCAGTTTGCCAGGCCTGAGCAAGGCTGTCAATGATAAGATATTTCGGAGTTCATTCATTCAAAAGGTCATCATTAAGTCAAAACTGATTTGATAGCACATAACACTTAGACAACTTTTGGGGATCTGTATTTTACCTCATGCAGCTAAACCCATATTTATTGAGGGCATAGATCACTCTAATAAGCAAAAAAATTACATGTATTATGTCTTGAATTACAAAGGAGACAAAAGTCTGCTCTGATTTATTTAATTATCCATTTCCTTTTAACAGATGAAGAGTACATTTGTGTTCTAACTGCATCTGCAAAGTGAAATTCTAAATATTCAATTTTAAGTTTGGGGATACTGTGACAAACTTTTATGAACATGGGTGCTGTGTGGTTTCCGGGCTATATGGCCGTGTTCTAGCAGCATTCTCTCCTGACGTTTCGCCTGCATCTGTGGCTGGCATCTTCAGAGGGAAGATGCCAGCCACAGATGCAGGCGAAACGTCAGGAGAGAATGCTGCTAGAACACGGCCATACAGCCCGGAAACCACACAGAACCCAAGTGATTCCGGCCGTGAAAGCCTTCGACAATTTTATGAACATGTTATTAGTATGAAAAGTGTCTCATACCTGTATACATTTTGTACACTATGATTATAGTTACAATATTTTTGTGTATGTATCATGGATAAAGCTTTTCAGGTTTAGATCTTAAGCACTGCTTTTGCTTGTGCTGAATCTTCCTTTGTGGAATGAGTGCTACATTTTGGATTGCATTCCTCTAGCCCTAGGCAGTTTGTAGTTCACAGAAAGTCACTGGTCTTATGTGTGAGTGAATGTGCCTAGAGCCAGAGAAATGCAATCCACTCCTGCGATAGAAAAGCACTACACACAACCAATGGAAGCAAGGCACAGAATGCAAGCCTCGGGTTTTTTTACTCTGACTTTTAAGTCATGTTTTGACTTCAGAGGAAGCCAGAAATTTTGCCTGCTTGTTTCTGAAGTCGCCATCAAAGTGAGGCTACAGACAGCTTTCTACATATAGCAATAATGATTTCTTCCTCTCAAGAAAGAAAAATTAAGAAGAATTCTGAGATATTCTCAACCTGACTTCACTGATCGTTCTTTTCTTTGTGCAAAAAAGTGAGGAATAGATCCCTGCAAACAGAAAATTAAGGTACTTGCTTCTGAATAATTCCTGCACAGGTATCCAAGGGACTGTACAGTCAAACAGCTTATCCTGTGGCAGACCACAAGCAGAGTGGATGAAATCCCATATAAAAAAACTGCTTATACATAGAAAGCTATGTATTAAGGAGAAAAGTTATTTCTAGTTCCCCCATCTTATTAACGGGCAGCCCAATCCAAACTGGATGCAGCAGGCTGTGGCACTAATGTAGTGCTGCCCCACAGCTCCCATGAAGCCTGCCTGGCGCCTTGACCTGCAAAACGAAAAAGCCTCCCTGCTGTCCGGAAGTCTCTATGGGCTACAACAGACTTATGTCACCTTTACAGTCTCTTAAATTTGCAGTGTGGGCCACTAGTGTAACATCAACAAAGGACAGAAGGGAACCAACTAACATCAGCTCCATCCCTTACCACACCCTCACTACACTGGCAGTGGCAACAGGGGCCCTGGGATGCTGGTGTGGCATCTAGAATTGTGTCCCAGCACTGGGGGGGGGGGGGGGCTGCATACTGGCGGAATCACTCCTCCACTGAGGCAAGTGCTCTGGGAAGAGGAAATTCACCAGCGCAGCCACGCACCACTCCCACAAGCAGATTCCTCCCTTTTAGATGGGGTTCTTAGATTCCTATGGCAGAATGCAGTTCCCCACTTGCATTCTCAGATGGTATAGTCCAGAAACAGTTTCACCATGTGATTGTTTACATGTTAAAACCAGACATCACACATTTTACTTTGCTCATGTGTCCATACATAAAGTAATAACTATCACATAAGTTGTAAAAATAAAAACAAAGTACAAGTTCAAGAGCATAATCTCTGTCTTTCATCATGTTATATACAAATAACAAAATCACATCCCTGTTTTCTCACTCTAATCTGCATCAAAAAATGCTGGAAAAAAATGCCAAAACCCAAAAGTTACTTATTTACCTTAGGAACCCTAAGTCTAGACCAAGTGTTTATTGTGTGCGTTGGTTTACTTTGAAGGGTCCCAAAATGCAAAGGTAATTCAGCCTCAGTTTGCCACCCCCAAAAACACCCACATGAAGTGAAGTCATAAGCAAAGCCTTACAATGTACAAGACCTTCCTTTCATAGGAGTTTGCCTAAATATGAAAGCAATTCATACAGTGAAAATCTGAGTAATTTTGAAAAGGTCATCTTTCCTGATCTAGTTTCTTTAAACTTTTGCACTCGGTGTAAATTTATCTGACATTTGGTTTAGTACCCTTTGACAATCAGATTTTCAGGTCATTAAAACCAAAGAGAAAATTACTTCTCTCTCTTCTTTGCTCTCCCCTTTTCTTTTTCTGAAAAGATAATTTAACGTTTTGTAATAAAATAAGGAACTCTTCTCACCTTCTTCTTGTATGTGTGTAGCACCCACAGCTATACATGCTGCAAGAAAAAGGAGGAGGGTTTTCCTAAAACAAAAGGGGGGAAAATTAAATTACAATGGCAACAAAGTACATTTAAAGTAGAACCCCAGTATACAAGGAACATAATTTGCCATTGACAGGAAGACCCTTGGTTTTAGCAGTCTTTTATAGGTTTTATCGAGTCTGCAACTTGTTTTTCCAGTCAGTCACAGAAGGAATCACTGGTAAATGACAGGCCAAATCTCCATCACCACCATTCTACATGATGGACCCTTTTAAGGATCTGTTGAAATGCATACATCCCCAGAAAAAAAATATGATCATAAATACATACACATAAAATGATACATAAAACTAAATTTAAGCATTGGTCATTTCCTGAAAACTTTTGAAATAAATCCAAATTGTGCAAATAAAAAGAAAAGTAAACTTTAATTCTGCTCAAAAGTAAATTTCAATGAGCAGGTTGCTATAGTTTGGCTTGAATAGCAAGTCAAAACTGCGGAGTGGTCATTATGCATATGTCAGCTTGGGCATTCAATTGATTATGACTTGTTTGGATGCCAATAAATCTGAAAACTCTGACTCACAAAAGTATGTAGTAAGAAATGGTCTCAGAGCTTCCATAGCACATTTTTGCAGACAAGGGTAGGCTTGAGTCAAGGAACAGCAGAATTCATCATGAACCAATGCAGAAAAGGACAGATGTTCACAATCTTACTGACAGTGTACATTTTCTTTAATACCCATCAACAGGAAACTTTCTAATCGTCATAGCATGATGACTATTATACTTCACCTGACCATGCCACTCTACACTTGTTTGGAGTAAAATAACATCTTAATATAATTTGACATTAAAAACTATATTTTTCACAAATATGATTTTCATGCTAACAGGAAGGAAACAAAAGAAAAGAATTCTTGAACATGGTTCATGGACCCTCTGAAGCCCATTCATGAATCCCCAGTTTAAAAAAGCCCTGCATTAGTGTGAGGCAGAGGTGAATCAAGGAGAAGGCTTCCGCACTGTGTTTATTTTCATGCCTGTAGGTCTGTAAATGGTGTTCTACACACAAGACACGATACAATTCTCCCATGAAGCCTCACATTTCACAAGGCAGCTATCACCATACTACTATATCTGAAATTCTAGGCACACTTATCAGGGAGTAATTATTTAAGAATGTGAGAACATGAAAAAATACCCTTCATTAACAAAGTGCCCACTGAGTTCAGTATCCTGTTTTTTACAGCAGCCAATACAAAATTTCTGGAAATAACATTTCCAAGTAAATATTAAATGGACTGGACTACAGAGCAGCAATGCTATGAATATTTACATTGAGTTATATACTCCACTATGCTCAGTGACTTCTGAATAAACATGCTTGTGAAACACCAGCCCAATCCAGTTCCTGGAGACTGCCACTCCACACTGCTGCCTCCAGAGGGCTTCCAGATAGTGCAGGGAGGCAGCAAAAAGTTGAAAACCTCCAGCCATCTGAAAGGTTTCCAGTGGGTTTCCACTGAAAGGTTTCCAGTTACACCAAGTCCATTGATGGTCCTGTGGTGTTCCCAGGGCCAAAGCCTGGTGGAAGTCGACCAGCATCAACTCTGCCTCTGAGAATGCCCCAGGAATGCCCCCAGTTGTATTACCCTCCACGTTAGGGCAACAAGCAGTGGAAGCGACAACTGCAAACGGAGCAGACACCTTGGAGCTCCGCAGTACCCATCCGCCTCCCTATCTGCCATCCCAACCAGCCATTTACACTGTCCAGTGGGGAAAACATGTTGATGCCAACCTGTGCAGCCTCCCATGGCCATTCCACATATACCCCTTCTGGACTGGGCTGTCCAAATCACTTGCCTTGCTGGAATGCTGCAGAAGGGATGAAGGGAGGGGAAACTGCGCCTGGGACATGAACTGCCCACACGCACCCTCCCGCCCCCGAAACACCCCTGGCCCGGACATGTGACTGAAATGGCAGTGCCCGGGGTGAGCCACCCCAGATGTCTCCATTGCAGCTCCACCTCTGTGCTGCAGTAGTCAGAATGCATGACTTTATTCGCTGGTCTTATTTGAATGTCAACCAAAGATTCCAAATAACTTCTTCCAGCATGATTTTAAAAACCAGGACATATATGGGTCATAAGCACAAGTGCGGGCTCTAATATCCTCAAAGATCATGTCAGAATTTATTGGCAAGATAAAGAATCTAGCCATAACAAAAGGACAAACAGATGCTTCTAACATCTCAGGTACTATATTGACTCCAAATCAGGAAATTAGCAAACAAATTCATTAAAACATCACAGCTAGTTACCAAATTAACATCATCAGCCAAGTTGGACTAAGTCACAAACCACTTCAGACAATTCAAATAGACAAAATTCAACTGACAGAACAGGAGATTGGGGGGGGGGGGGTTAGCCACCACCATTGCCACCTCATAGACCTGACAACGGGCTGTTTTGTGGCATGCCTATCACTTTAGTGATCTACCAATCCAATTTCATAACCCCTCAGCTCCCTGTTAATCAACAGAACTGAGAACCTACCAGATCATGAAAGAGGACTCCAAGGAGCAACCCTGTTTTTGGCATTAGATAGCTCATAATTGCATGCAGGTACAAAGGCCTCCAAAGAGTCCCAGGAAAGCTCCCAATATTCCCCAGAGAAACAAAATGGAAACAAATAGGAACCATTAGTGTCTAAGGGCAGATCATTCTAATAACCAAAGAATTTGAAACAACTACTTTTTCAACAACTGACAACCCTATCTTAAGATTATTCTTGAACTAAACAAACAGTTGGTCAAAAAGCAATTAATAAAGACATGTTCTCAAGTTATTGTGAGAAATAATTCCTTTTTAATAAAACTGGACATTGGTATAAGTTCCTTTGAAGAACAAAACTACAATCAACCTAGCCATGAAAACATAACACTGGTCTTGAAAGATCTGTACTGGCTCCCTGTTCACTACTGGGTCCAATTCAAGGTCTGCATGGATGACCTGCACGGAAGCTGGGGCAGGGCTCGGTGGCAGGTGGTCCCACTCCCCTCTGGCCTCCATGCAGGCCATCCTAGGCCCTGTGGGCCTGCACAGAGCCCAGGAGGGGCTCAGCCTGTGTGGAGGCAGCGGGGGTGCTCAGCGGTGGGCAGCCCCACCCCTGAGTATGGGTGTGTGTGGGTGTGCCTAGATAAGGAGTTGTCTCTGGGCGCCATTTCTTTTGATACAAGCTGACAAGTTGTGCTACTTGCTGAGACAGCCTCTTAAACTGAGGTTAAATTCTAACATCAGCGTATTCTGCCTTGTAGGCACAAAATAAAACTCTTTTTACAGAATAAAACGTATAACAAAGAATATGACCACAATATAACTCCAAGAAATTAAACTTTGAAAGCTCTTCATTGTTCTGCTTTGAACTGTATAAATAATATATATGATATTGCAAATAACAGAATGATTTACGTTTTTGAAAAATAAAACTGAACTGAAAACAAAATGGAAACAAATTTTGTGAAGACCCCTAATAAATATTATTCTAAACTTGCAGTAAAGCCCGTTGTGTGAAAAACTGTTGGGGATTAACTCCTCCTGCCTTTCCTCCCCCCTTACCCCCACATCAACAGCTCCCTCCTCATCCTCTTCCAAGATGCCTGCATCTGCATGCAAAGGTTAATGGCACCCACCAAGGGTCCCCCCGCCTTTCTTCCTCCCTCAGTCCCATATCACCAGCTCTATGCTGCTTCTCCTCCTGTTCCTGGACGTCTGCTTCTCTTCTCAGACATCTGTATCACCACACAACAGTTAGAAGCGCAATTGTGGCCACCAGCAGTCACTACCCTCCTGCAGGGAGTGCACCTGTTTTTCCTCAGGCAGCTACAGATGGTATAGTGACTGTAATTATTCAGCAGTGGGTGAGAAGGGTGAGAACAGGAGAGAGTGAGTAACCACCACATTCTGCTGTTTTGTTTGTGATGTTCTGTGTATGCCCCACCCCCAAGATATGTGTGCATGGCAATTGGCTGGAAGTTGTGCATGGGTGCCTGGCGGGAAGTGAGTCGTCACCATCATGGCTTGCTTTTTATATAATAGGATTAGTTACGCCACTCAGTATTAGAAATGCTACCTTTGATTATTCAATGTGAACCCGTTTTCTCATGAATCCAATAGTTTCAATGAAATCTAATCAGGACCCACAAATAAAAGTCCAGTGTTGTATTGCAACTGATATACAGACATGTCTCATCCTGCTATCAGCCTGAGAAAAATTGTTTCTCTCAGAGAGAGATCTTTTAAAGATTCTGTAAAGTTCATATGGCTGCCAGTAACTCAAACCTAAGTTTATAAATGGAGTTAGGAAAATGCATCTACAACGTTTACAGCTGTCCCTGGCTAATATCAAGAACAGATGCACACTCAAACAAAGAAGCACATGCAGAAGACACAAATGAAAGAAGTTGATTCAGGTTTCCCAAAGGTTGATAAATTGTTGTTCCACTCTTTTCTTACTACACAGATAAATCAATTTAGAAAACGAATCCCTTCTCTTGATCACATATGCTCTTTTTTCCCCACGGTCTTAAATTAGGAACAAAGAAAAAAAGAAAAAAATTTAAGACCAACTTTGTTAGTCTTAAAGGTGCCATTGGACAGCAGAACTGTTTTCTGCTGCTTCAGGCCAACACCGCTACTTACTTGAATTTAAAGAACAAAAGAAATATTCTCTTGTGCAGTCCAGAGTGGTGTGGTGGAAGGGCTCAGGATGTGGCATGACCCCTGTGCCAAAGTAATGCAGCGTAAGTGGTGTCCATGCTGGTGTAGGGGCATTTACACCTCTGTTGGGGAGCCGTGTGACCATGCAATGCCCAGGCACCAACACTGTGCCAGCACACCTCTGGTGCAGGACCCTGTTCTGGCACTGATGGGGATGTTCCTGGGGTTAGAGCTGACTAGTTAGCTTCCTGAGGCCTTTCAGCCCTGGGACGTCCCCTTTTGCTGGCACTGACGTCATAAAAAAAGGTGATGCAATCCACTGGGCTGCAGAGAAGGCTTGCAGTGTGGTTGGGGGAACTTAGCTATTTTTTTGCTCCTCACACTTCCATAATCCCCTTTGGAGGCAGAGGGGCTGCACCATGGCTGGCCTCTGCTCATTTACCCTCTCCCCCGCTAGGGAATGGTCTGGCCATCTCTTTCACATTACAGTTTGCGTGAAACAAAATTATGATTATTATACTACTAATGCCCTTATAATTGAACATTTGTTCTGTGTTTCCTGTAATATCATCCTACCTATAATGAACTGTCATACATAAAAGGAAATAACTGCAACCACCATCTCCAACGAAGGTCAGGGGAACTAGTGTGAAAAAAAGTAGTTTCAAATATTTTCTACTACTGGTCCTAATCTTTACACATAGATTCTAAGTTCCTTTAGTAATTTTTACTTAAGAATTTATTTATTACATTTTATTCTTCCTCCAAGAAGCTCAAAGAGGGTTACCTGGTTCTTACACATCTTTGTTTTAACTTCACAATAAGTGAGGTAGGTGTGCCTGAGAGATTCAAAAAGTCTAAATAAAATAAGGGGACGGTGGGAAAGGAAGTTTAACTGTCAACAAACAATGAGCAACCAAGCAGTTTGGTTTTAGATGGTGTAGAGATAGAAATATTCTGGGCTAGGCAGGGAGTCCAACATGGACTGTAGTATAAGATTTTTGACAGGCAAGGTTTGACTGCTGTTTCTCAATAAAAGCAGTAAATTGTAAAATATATCTACATATTGCCTGAATACAACATTGTAACCTTTAAGTATAATGTACCTCCCAACTCTGGTAACTCAGCTATAAGGCTAGACAGGGAAAGGCATTACAGGTCACACTTACAAACTAAAAAAATATGTTTTATTAAATACGTCTCCCACACTATCCTCAACCTAGATTACCCACTACACACATCGTGGGATCCAGAGAAAATTGGTCTTGATTTGAAGCTGATGAGCTGTCAGTACAGGATTAAGAATCATCTGTGTGTGTTACTGGCAAAATGGTATAAAATAAGAAAAGTGAAAATCCTGGATCTAGGGCTGTCATGTCCCACTTGGCCATTGGTGGAAGACCTGTGTGTATGTGTGTGTGTGTGTGTGGGGGGGGGGGGGTTACGGTTGCCAATCCAGGTTAGGAAACTCCTTGAGATTTTGGGATAGAAGCTGGTGAGAACAGGGAGCTCAGTGTGGAACAATTCCACAGAGTCTTCCCAGTATGAGACCACAAGAAAAATGACATGCTATGAGTGTAAAAACATTGTGCGTGTGAAGCGTCATCAAGTTGCAGCCTCCTTATGCCAACCCAGCAAGAGGCTTTCAAGGCAAGTGAGAAGCAGGTGGTTTGCCATTAGCTTCATCTGCAGAGCGTTCCTTGGTGGCCTCCCAAGTACTGACCCTGCTTAGCAGCTGAAATCTGACAAGATCCAATTATACCATTCCACCTTCCCTCTGTCAAAACATTATCAGTACTTTACTAGAATATATCTTATTGGTAATGTATTGATTTGAGGGGGGGAGGAGTTTTGGTGTATCTCTTTTCCATGAGTATGAATGCCATAAAGAAGGGACTTTTCTTTGAAATAAGGAACAGGCAGTAAAGCAACAGCAGTGCAATAGGCAATATAGCACATATAATTATGTTGCTGGAAAAGTCAACTGCCTGGTGCCAGCAAAAGCACATTCAAACACCTTCTTTTGTCCAAACAATCTGATGACAAGAACACTGCAGTTAAGTAGAATTCATTTTATTTCAGTTAAAGAACCTTTAAAAAATATACTGCACATTCCCAGGACCTGATGGTCTAAAGTCAGAATGGTACATAAGTATGGAAGAGAAACTGAGTTCAACTTTTCTTGAAGTCATTAATGCAGTTAACTCAGCCAAAACTCTACCATTCTCATGGAAAGAGGCCCATATAAGTTAGATTCACAAAGAAGGGAATGATCTGGAATTGCCGAAGTCATATAGACCGATTTCACTATTAAATGTGGATTATAAACCTTTTATAATAATGACAACTAGATTGAGAAAATGTATAAATAAACTGATTTATGATCAAACCAGATTCATCCTCAAAAGATATATGAATGATAATGTACAATTTGTTATTAATGCTCTTGAACATGTCAAATTCAAGAAAAGAAAAGCAGCTTTTATATTTTTAGATGCTGGCAAAGCAACTTTTATATTTTAGATGCTGAAAAAGCATTTGATAATATTTCTTGAGACTATGTTGAAAATTTTGGAACATTTAAAATGTGGCTCTAGATTCTTTAATTGCATTCAAAGTACATATGCACAAAAGGGCAAGAGTATTAGTAAATAATGTATTTACAGAACAATTGCAAATTTAAAAAGGTACACATAAAGGATGTCCTTTGTCTACAGTTTTGTTTAACCTAGTATTAGAAGTGTTGGCATCAATGATTAGACAAGGCCACAGAATTTGAGGTATAAAAATAGACAATGAGGAATTTAAGATGAAAAGTTATGCAGATTGTATAATTTTAACAATTGTGAACCGGAAATTAGCAATCAAACACTTGATGAACTGGATCAGGGGTCGACAACCTTTACAACCCACAGAGCCATTTGGACCCGTATTCCACGGCCCCGAGGAACTATTGAGCCAGACAGGCGGCTCCACATGAAGCTGCCTCTGGTTCGGCCCCTCCAGTCACCTTTCCTTCCAGTGCTGGGAGGCGAAGGCGCCGGGCAGGGAAACCCCCTCTGCCCGACGGAGCAGGCAGCTGGGGATGAGGTGGGACAGAGGTGGAATGGCGGCCACGGCCTGCCTGGTGCCGCCACCTCCCATGCTGTGGGAGGCAGCAGCGCCAAGAAGGAAACCCCCTCTGCCCGACAGAGCAGACAGTCACCTGCTCTGTGGGGCAGAGGGGGAATGGCAGCCACGGCCTGCCCAGTGCCACCACCTCCAGCAGCAGCGCCGGGCAGGGAAACTTTCTCTGCCCGACGAAGCAGGCAACCGCCTGCTCTGTGGGGCAGAGGGGGGATGGCGGCCATGGCCTGCCCGGTGCCGCTGCCTCTCGTGCTGCGGCAGGCAGTGGTGTCGGGCAGGGAAACCTCCTCTGCCCAACGGAACAGGCAGCCACCTGCTCTGTGGGGCAGAGGGGGATGGCAGCTGCTCTAGAGGGACATGCCCATGCTACCCTCCGACCTCCAGGGGTCGGAAGGCAGTGTTGGCGTGTCCCTCCAGCCCTCCAGAGCAGCACTGGATGGAGAGGTGAGTGGAGGGGACGCAAAAAGCGGCACCCTCACGCACGGGGCTGCCTCCAGTTCAGCCCCTCCACTCACTTTTCCTTCCAGCACTGGTCTGGAGAGACACGCCCACGCTACCCTTCGACCTGCAGGCCGCAGTATAAGGTTGAAAGAGCCGCATGCGGCTCTGGAGCTGCGGGTTGCTGACCCCTGAACTAGATAGAACCATTTGGATGACTATCAGGTTACATAATTAGTAAGATGAAAACAAAGATTATTTTAAACTCTTTATCACAACAAGAACGTGATATTCATTCTAAAAAGTGAAACGTTTAGGTATAAATATTAATGGACAAAATGAAACATTATTTTTAAATAACTACTCAGTTATATGGGGAAAAATACAAGAGGATTTATCAAGATGGACTGAGCTAAAATTATCCTAATTTGGAAGAATAGCATCAGTCAAAATGAATATATTATCAAAACTGAACTTCCGGTTTCAAATGCTACTAATTTATATCCAAGACAAAATCTTGAAAGACTAGTAAAGTCAATTAAACAAGTTTATTTGAGATAACAACAACCCAGAATCAGATTTAAAGTTCTACATGATGAGAAGAAAAGCAGTTGTCTGGCTGTTCAAGTTGTATTATCAGGCAGCACACCTGGTTTTGATTATAGGCTAGATTAAAGACCCATGAAAAAGAATAATAAAATTAGAAACAGAGACTTCAATGCAGATACATATAGTTATCTCTGGTCAGAAAAGCCACTAAAGATGAAAGAAATAAACCAAGAAGCACATGTTGGAAGAGATCTCTTGGGAATTTGGGCCAAAGACTTAAAGCCCCATCCAAACCAGGGGAGGGAAGGGCTTCAGGGAGTGGAGTACTTTGTGCCGGCACACTTGCCCTCCCCAGGGCACTTACCCTTGCAGAGGGGGCAGATGCGCTGGTAGCCATTCATCCCTCAGCCTGCTGCCACAAAACTCAGAGGTTCAAGCGGCAGTGGGGCTGGGCTGGCATTCCAATCAGACACCAACATGGGGGGGGGGGCATTCCCAGGGGTAGAGCTGACACTAGTCAGCTCCCTTCCTAGATTGAGAGCTGGGAGCATGGCACACCAGTCTTGGGTTTACGCCACCCTTTTGGGGTGTAAGTCCTGCAAGCCTCATGGGGCTTTCCAGTGGTAAGGAAACTTTTTTGCATGTTAAGCTTCCCCATGCCATTAGGAAGCCTCCTTGGGAGCAGCAGGACAGCGTGGCTGCAGTGTTGTGGGTGGGTGGCCTGTTGAATAGGGCTATCAGTTTACCAACTTGGCCTATAATGTTCCCAATTGAGCCTACAATGATGCTATTATCCAAAAGAATAATGATATTATAACATAAAAAGACATTGTAACTAATCAAGCTAAAATCAAATCCTGGCATGAAATTAAAAATGAAGGAAAGAACGTACAATGCTCGACAAGTTTTCAAATAGTATCAAGGCTTAGAAGAAATTTAAAGGTAACAGGAGTACCTTAAGAGAAATGTTGGAGTTTGAAAAAGAAATCACCCAACAGAAACCACATTTACTACAAAGAATGTACAAGTTATTACTTAAATATGACACTAGAACAAGTTAAAGTCTACGTAATAAAATGGATGCAAAACTTTATAGAAGAGATCGCTCTTCAACAGTGGACATCATTGTGAACTAGAAGTATAAAATGTCCAGTGTAAATTTTAAAAATAAAATTGATCCAAAATTTTCTTTAGATGGTATTTCAGTCCAAAAGATATTAAGAACATGTATAAAAAATTTAAGCAAATGTGCTAAGAACTATCAAGAAGAAACACACAGAATCATTTTTATTGCATGTGGTAGACATGCAAAAAAGTTTAAAAGTTTTGGAAAGAAATGTACACTGAAATTTTGAAAATCAAATTCCAAATGGACCTAAAAACCATGTTGTTAGGGATCCTTCCAAAAAATGTACCAGTAAAGCTCCAAGAATTATTTCAATACTCAGTAACAGCAGCCAGAGCCGTAATTGCATCTTGTTGTGAAGAAATTAATTGCATCTAGTTGGAAAGAAAATTGGGAAGACAAGATGAGAGAATGCTAGTAAATCGAAGACCAAAACATGAGTTTAATGAGATGTGGGGAGCTATATTCTCTGTACTGTGAAATATTGTTTAGATAATATATTCTGCTGAAATGATTTGCTAATGTATCTGATTATATGCCTTAATATTAACTTTGAGAAAACATTTCTATGATAATACTTTGATATTCTTTAGCCCTTTCCGCACAGGCCGTATACGGCACCCTGGGGACGGCAAAAACGCGCGAGGTTTATGGAAAACGGCGAACGGCAGCGGCTCCAAGGTGTCTTCCCTCCCCCCGTGTCTGGTAGACATACCTGCCCTGCAGTCCTCCGGCACGTCGCCAAGGCCTGGGGACACGCCCCCTCTGCCCTGTGACTCCGGAGCGGTCGCGCAGGGCAGGGGTGTGTGTCCCCTGGCCTCGGCGACATGCCGGAGGGCCGCAGGGCAGGTAGGTCGACCTGCGAATGGTCCTAGAGGGGTCGGGTCAGCATCATGTACGCCAACCCGACCCCTACCGTGGCCGTGCAGAAACGACCTTTGATATTATTGATATTGATGTTATTGAATGGTGAAAATAAGAGTATATTGCCTTAGATTAGATCAATTAGATCAAATAAGTCTTTTCCCCCCCTTTTTCATGGTTTGGTAATATATTTTTAGTGTATATTCAATGATGCCTATAATAATCATAAGCATTTAATAGAATCAGACAGATAATATTTACTCTACCAGATGAATGATAAAGTTATTTTACATGATTTATAAAACTATTTTTATAGGCAGCCCAATCCAGAGCCCTGTGCAAGCAGGGATTGTAATGCTGTGGCACCACCTTGCCACTTTCAGAGGGCTTTCTGGTGACGTGAGGAAAGAGAAAAAAACAAACAAAAACCTTCTGCCAGAAAGTCCCCATTGGGCCAGGGCTGTGGTATAAATGGCCACAAACCTGGGGTGCAAGCAAACTAAGGTCAGCTCTGCCCCAGGAATGCCACCCCCCTGCTGTGACAGCAGGGTTGGCAGGTGGCGAGGGGTGCTGATATGGTGCTCGACCCCATGTCTGACTGTCCTGGAGCACGGCAGAGGCCACCCTCCAATGTATTTGCCCCTCCATTGGGATAAGAGCCCCTAGAAGGGCAAATGCGCTGGCAAAGGCGCATACCACCTCCACCTGTTATATATAGTAAATAAGAATGAATGTTAGCTCTTTTCTTGTTAAATATTATGAAAGCAGATTCATTCAATATCCAATTTTGATATATAGCTTACTCTTATTTATATATTATAATATGTTTTAGTTTGCTTATCATGTTTTTCTTTTTTGTGTTTTTTACTTGAAAAATAATGAAAACCATTTTTTTAAATAAACTAAAATATATACTGCACGTTGCATTCCTCAATGCCACCCTCTTAGAATGAAAATGAAGTTCTAGGTTGAGATCCAGTGTAATTTTTTTTCTTTTTTGACAGGGAACACTATTTGCTGGCTTAAGTCCCCCAATTTCCTAGAAAGTGGTTGGATTCTCCTCTCACTTGCTCATGTGGTCTGTCCAGTCAAACTAAGTATAAACTTTCTTTGTATTTATGCGTTCCCCAGTGAAGTTAGTTTAGTTACAATTTGAAGGCATAATACTGGTCATGAAATAATCACTAGAATGATTGAAGCAAGCAGGACTTAGCCTTTGAATGAACCTAAAATTTATTTTAAAAAACAGCCAATGGTTTATTTGCTACTTTGTGGCCAAAGAAATCCAGCTTTTCACTCATCCACAATGCCCTATTTAGGAAGCCAACTATACAACAGATGTTTAACCTTTTATGCATTTTGGCTCACAGAGCTTTCCTATACAGTGGAACCTCGGTTTTCGTTGGTAATCCGTCCAAAAAGAATCGATGAAAACCGAAACCGATGAAAACCGAGGCAAACTTTTCCAAAGGAATCAATGTAAATCCAATTAATCCGTTCTAGGCACTCCAAAAAACATACCAAAAACACATTTTTGGTGAATAAACATAGTGTTTAATGCTGAAAACAGTAACAAACGATAACACTAGGACCAACTTCAGTGGACCAATGTAGCACCAGAAAGCTGTCCAAAGAGGTCTGTTTCTGACGCCTCTTTAAGATTTGTCTAAAATGGGGCAAGACATTGTCATTAAACAAGTTGCAGACACGGCCTGCAACAGCTTTGTCCGGGTGATTTTTCTCCTCAAACCCCTGCACCTTACTGCAAATCGATGAAAACCGAGGCAAATCGATGAAAACCGAGACAAATTTTTCACTGAAAAAAACCGATGAAAACCAAAACTGATTGAAACCGAAGGCAATGAAAACCAAGGTTCCACCATAATTTTATTTAATTGTTTCATTTTTATCTCGCCCTTTCTCCAAGGAACTCAGGGTAGTGTTCATTATTTTCCCATCTTCTATTTTATCTTATTAACACCCCTGTAAGGCAGGTTAGGACTAGACTGACTGATAAAGATTATGGCAGAGTGGGGATGTGACCTTGGGTCTTCAAGGTCCCATAGTTCAGTATTCTCACCACTATGCTCCCCTGATGATGGCACATGATGATCACAGCTGAATGGCATTACTACCACTTTTGAAATATTACATACAAGTTACTCCAACCATAAAAATTGCTTGCAGCAGGTCAGAAGCAGTAGCCTCCCCAAGAACCACACTTCATCCTGACAACAGCATTCATATTTCTAAGGTGTGAATTTTTTTCACACTTTTTCACACATATCAAAATCTTTTCCCTCATCTGGTCTTAATTTGCAAGGCTCCAAAACCTATCAAAAGTTATTACCCAGAAAAAGCAGGATGTGAAAAGACAAATAGGCAATTCTAATTGCAGTTATTCAAGAAACGAGAAGCAGAGTGAATTCCACTACCTGAAGCACAGTTTCCTACCATGCTCCAAAGCTCAGGAAATACAATTTATAGGCACCCACAAAAGGTCACTCACTTCATACTAACAGCACATAGAAAATTGTGCTCGCTTTCTTACATTTCATTTGTATTTACTATTTGATCATGAGGTTTTTGCTAAAATAAAAACAATGGATTATTGCATTCCCCTTCGAATTGGCTAGAAGAGTCCCCAAATATTTAATTCATTCAAACAAACTCTTTTTACATAGGTAGCTGTCAACATTCATACACATTCCATGACAGAGATAACATGTACCCCTTAAAGCAGTGATGGCGAACCTATGGCACGGGTGCCAGAGGTGGCACTCAGAGCCCTCTCTGTGGGCACGTGCAAACAGAGTGCCCCCCCCCCCCACATCTAGGCTGGCCTGCGCCGCTGGGCTCGATTATTAGCATTAAACCTAAGACCTAGTTTTGGGGAAGCAGTGTAGGTAACCCTGTTAAGTGCTGTTAAACCCCACTGATTTTCATGGGAAGAACTAAAGCGTGATCCTTTACCTGGGAGTAAGCTCGGTTGCTAGCAATGGGGCTTGCTTCTGAGTAAACCCTTCTAGGGTCGTGATTCACCCATTGGAAGAGTTGCACGGTTGCTTCAAAGCAAAGCACCAACTACCACCAAACTTACTCCTGAGTAACATACACCTCAGAGCCAACTGTTTTTTCTATTCAGGTTAAATTGCCATGTTGACACTTTGCGACAAATAAGTGGGTTTTGGGTTGCAATTTAGGCACTCGGTCTCGAAAAGGTTTGCCATCACTGAATTAAAGTATTTCTGAGCAGCTTATTGGAATATTAAGTCCCATATAGGGTTTTTAAACTTTTCTGCTTCACACACAAGTCTTAACATGCCTTGGCAACAAACCTAGCAAGAAAACAAGAATGTAATTGTAAAGGGGGCAGGAGGTGGGGGGTGGTTCCACTCCACATTGGAACAATCCTAAGCAGGTCTATAAAAAAGTAAGTCCCATTTTATTTAGTGGGACTGGTACTCCCCAGAAAGTGTTCTTAAGATTTCAGCTAATGCTTTCAAAATGTTAAAGCTTCCCTCGGGAAGCTCTTCCACAGACTAGCTCACCATCCGTCATGTTCATTAATATATATAAAAGGCCAAACTCAACTATACCAACATAGTATTCTTTGAGCTGCTTATTGTAATGTGATTCTCAGTATTTATTCAGCCCCCAGACACTCATTCCACCAACCATAATGCATGAGACTAGATATAAAAACACAAATTCATCTATACATGCTTATCACTGCAACATCAAACCAAGCCTTGCATGTGCAAAACAGTAATCAGGAATCAAACTATGCAATCAATGCTTTTTCAATAAAAGCAGTTCACAAACTGAACTTCATGTCATGACACAGAGCAGCATCAAGTGATGCAACAGCATATGTGAAATCAGAACTAGTTGAGTACCAAGCTCTTTGTCCTCTTCATGGAGCCCCTAGCTACCTGACCTTTAAAAGAAGTAAGCAAACACTGTTCCACTAGCAATCTGGGTAGCAGCTGTAAAATTTCCTGTGCCAAAGCTTGCCCCTACTCCCTTGCCCAGTTCTTCTGGAAAGGAACAATTCAAAGTCTTCAATGACCTCCTCCTGCTAGGAACTCACTTGTTCTGATTTGCTTTACTCTGCCTTCATGGCTGATCTTAGTGATTCTAGGCTAGGGCAACAAGGAAAAGCTCAGGATGAGTCAAGCAAAAGTCCATTGCTAGTCCACATTAACCTCCCCACTGGGGCCAAGCGGTGGATCTGTAGACATCAAAAGAGTTGCTAAAGCTGCCTGAGTCCCAGACAGGACCTTTCCTGTCTGGGACTCAGGCAGCTGGCTTCTGGCAGCAGCAGTGGCTCCTACCTACTTCAGATGGGGTGATCCACCGCTTGGCCCCAGTGGGGAGGATCAGCAAGAGTCTGCTTATCTCCTCACCACCCACCCCAGTTAAGGAAGGCAGCATTGTTAGCAGTTGGGGCCCTCCCAAGTGAAGATCTTGGGGCAGCTGCCCCTATTTCCCATTGGCTAGGATTACCCATGCCTAACTTGCTGGTGGGAAAAGAGTCTGTCACTTGCAGTACAGCTAGAATTACTACAGCTCATTTAGTAGAACGGATAGAGTTGCTGTCATGGTGGCTACATGGCAGTAGCACATGAAAAGGGACCATGTTGGTGTGTTCCTTAGTTGTGGAGGATAATATAGGCAACAGGAGGTCAGATAACAAATGTGCTCCATGTTAGGAGAAGAAAACATAATCAGTGTTACCGTGGGTTAGATCCTCTGCTATGTACTGCTCACACAAATGGCACTTCTGCTTGCACAAATATTTCTACAAATCCCTTTCTCTACTGTAGACCTTCTGAAAGCTCCAACGCAGTGTTCCTGAGGGCCTATCAACCCCCCAAAGTAGGATTTTGACAAGCAGGCAGTAGCAGGAAAGGAGAAGTGGAAGTAGAAAAGGTTCATTCTGAAAGGTCACTAGTGGTCCAAATGCATAGGATCCATCCAACCCAATAAGTTTGAAAGGGTCCAAATTTTAAACAGAAAAAGGTTGAAATGACTACAAGGGCTCTGCTCAATCCTGCACCAGTTGAAAATCAGCAAAGGTCTCTTTAACCCTTTCCTCCACAATCTAAACTACATCAAAGACTTAGGCAGAACCCTCCTCTGATATATCTCAGCTCCTGAATTGAATGCCTGGGTCAAAACACAAGGAGCAAATGGTGAGAACAACAATCTCAATTGTTGTTCACTATGGAACAAACTGTTCAAAGGTATTTTGCCCACATAGAACTGATTATGTTGGCAGCCTCCTAGCCTGTCACTTTCTTAGGGTTTATGATCTCTTGCTTCTCGTATAGCAAGATCATTTAATAGAACTCAAACTTGTATTGGCTTTGCTGGCCACAGGGTAACATTGTAGGCTCACAGTCACTTTACCGTCTAAGATGACCTGTAGTTCTTAGCTCTGTAATACTTTTAAAATAATTTTAAATATTCTTTGATTAATTCTGCACTGTCATACCATTGCCGGAATGCATTTTAAAAAAAAGAAAAAGTGGCAAGGACCAAATCAACCCATTGCCCCTCATACACACACATTACTGACCTAAGATTGTGAACACCTTTAGATAGCTATTGAAGACTACCCTTTTACTGGAAGAACTTTTAATCTATAGCTCCTCTTCTACTGCTGTTTCTTCTGGAACAACTAACGTTTTAATGTACTATAATCAGCTGGCTTTCATTCTTCATGTTAACTGATGTGTTGTTAAATACTGTATTTTCAAGAAAGATTGACTTTTGAGTTTGTTCTAAACAGTCTTAGAGATTTGATAAATGATTTTTAACAGTGGCAACAATAAAACTAGTGTCTATTGAACCATTCGTACACTTTGATTCTTCCATCCTGTGTACAGACATTTACACCGTGAACAGTGTTTGTATTAGCACTAGTTTGCAACCACTCCAAATAAACAAACAACAATAAACCATTTTTATACAATCAAATCCCACAGCAGTTATTCCTTCTAGCCGTACATGATGCAGACAGTGTGAGAATCAGATTTATTTAGCATTTGAAGACACCAGTTCCGATGACAGCCAAGGTCTCACAAATGATTTATTTGACTGAAATCAAACACATCATCAAGTGGAAACTGTAAGTTTGATCTATACTGCCTATCACACCATTGTGAGGTAAAGAAACAGTACTGTTAAAAGTATTGCCCCGCCCAACTCAATAAATGAAGATAAAACATATAGACCACCTTATGCCTATTATGCATACTGTGTTTACCCCAAGATTGTTTGCTCTGCAGTGTGGACTCTCCACATTTCTCTTCTTACATGCAAAGAAGTGTCCCACTGCTTGCTCCAATCCTTTTGGAGCTGCCTTTTGCTCATTCCTGATTCTGGATCACACCAGTTCACTAGATTTGTTGCCACCTTTTTTGCCCTCTTGTTAATTTTTTTTGACGTTTTAATGTTCTGTTGCTTCCATGATAGAACATTGGTGCAATTTTAAAAAAAAGGAGACCCATGGCTCCTCCAGAAATGCCTGGCCAGCAGTGGGTGGAATTGCTTATGCATGGGCGGGGGAAGACAGAGAGGAACAGAAAAGGTGAAGCAAGCAGAACAGACAAATGGTCTCCTTCGCCAGGGAAGTCTCCAGTGGTCTCCAGGTAAAGAGTCACAGTTTATGCACTCTTGGAACCTGCAGGGCTTAGCGGATCAGCAGCACAGTGAGTTTGGCAGGGGTAGAAAAGGTGTCTTTAAAGGAAGCTCAGCCTTGAAGGGAATGTATGCTCATCACGGGATTCAAGGTTCTGGTGTTGACCTTCAAAGCCCTAAATGGTCCAGGGCCATCATATCTGCAGGACCACCTCTCCCAGTATGTCCCCTGATGGATGCTGTGATCAACAAATAACAATCTGCTGGTGGTCTGTGACCTGAAAGATATATGTCTGGCCTCAACCAGGCCAGGGCATTTTCGGCCCTGGCCCCTACCTGGTGAAACACTCTGTCTGTGAGATCCAGGCCTTGCAGGACCTGATTAAGTTCTGCAGGGCCTGTAAGACAGAGCTGTTCCACGAGGCTTATGGCTGAGGCAGCTATCGTTGTACCATTTGAATGGTCTCCTGCTTCTTCCCTCTACAGTAGATACTGGCATGGTTTTTTAATATGTTATTTTAATTAAATTTGATTTTATTTGCCATTTGAGTTTTTAACTTGCTAGTTCTGATTTTGTCTTGATTGTATTTTAATATTGGAAGCCACCCTGAGCCTGCAAGAAGGGAGGCATATTAAATTAATTAATTAATCAATCAGTTAATTAATTACTAAAAGACTTAATCAAGAATTTCAAGACAAATGAAAAATGTACTTCTCATATTATTCATAAATGTAAGGGGAAAATGAAATGATGTGTAAAAATGGGAATGTAGTATTAATTTATAGAATTACCAGTAAGTGTTAATATTGCGCTACTTGTGCTGGAGCATAAAATAAATGTATAACTCAACCAAATTTATAAATTTGGAGAAAATATTTGGAATACAATATTTATTTATTTATATTTGTTAATTTTGATATACCACGGGGATGACTAATCTATGTTTATCATTGGCATAATTCTATTGGCTCTTTCAGTTACATATTTAGAACTATGATTAAGTTATGTTTCGTTCTCATTTTCTATTCTTTTGTTGTTTCTGTATTGTAATTTGTGATACACACACACACTAGCATACTCATCAAAGAACTAGGATTTGCTGCAGTTCCTTATATGCAGTGGCCGTCTCAGGTTTTCTCTCATGTATTCAGTTGATTTATTCCTTATTAAAACAATTATCCTCAGCAAGTTTAAATTTGAAAAGGGAAGCCAATTCATCCTAAATTTAGATTCATATTTCAATACAGGGCTTCAGCCAGATGCATAACCTGGAGGGCGGTTGGCTTCCTAAGCACCACTCGTCTGGATAACATGGGGGGGGCACGTTTGGCGGCCCATCCTCCTCCCTCCCTCCCTCCCCACAAGCAAGGAAGGTGGCCAGAGTGTGCCCTTGTATTGGAGAAGCGAGCAGGTGAGAGGGCGACTTGACTTGAGAATAGGCGGGGGCAGGCAAGACAGCAAGCAGATGGGCGGGCAATTTGTGAGTAGGTGGGTGCTCACGAGAGCGAGTGGATGAACTGGTGGGCATCCTAAGAGTCATGCAAGCAGGCGGGCAAGAGAGTGAGCAGGTGGGCAGGCGAAAGAGCAGGAAGAGAGCAACTTGAGAGCTAGGTGGGTGGACAGGTGAGAGAATTTGTTTACTCTGAAGAATTTCAGAAGATAGGAAAATCCAAACGCTGGGGTAGGGAGAGGTAGATCCAGAAATTGGGGATGCACTTTGATAGTTTGCCCTGGCCACTGTTTTTGCAGGTACATCCCTGGCTTTAGCCTTTCTTCCAATGCTTATCTCGAGCATTCAGTTTTATTCATCCTGAAGTATTTTGGATCATTCTGAAATTCATAGAAGAATCAAATGCTTCTATCATACTGGGCAGGAAAGGCCCAGTAAAGAGGGAGGAGGTATAGAAATAGGTTCAGGACAATGTGAGAATACAAAAAAGCTAGTGTGGGCAGAGAGACAACTGCTGTGAGGGAGAGAAACCCAGCTGCAATGAACTAGCAACTACTGAGGCTGCATCTATGTGGGAGGGCTAGAACATGGGCCTGCTACAGGTGCAATAGAAAGAAGGAAAGGAACAGGAAGGAATGGCACCCACATATCCTGTTTTTCTTCTGCTCACTGTAGATGTGACCTCACCATTCCTCCTCTTCTCCATCAGTGCTGCACAAAATATGGCACTTTTAGTGGGTAAAGCACTTCTAGTGGGCCTCTACAGCTCAGAGCTCCCCCTCCCCCTCCCTTTCTATTTCTCATGCTACAGACCTAAAGCCCAGCCCAGCAGAGGATGAGAAAAAGCTCTTTAAAGGCTAAAAGAGGACCATGGTATGCAGCAGCAAGCTGCCCCACACCAAGTTGAAAGAGGAGCATAGCTCTGCCTCTGCAGCAGCAGCTGAAGCAGCAGCCACCATGAAGTTTCTCCTTCAAACCACAAAAATTTATGATTTTCTCTGCCTCAAAGAGGGAAAAATGGAACCTAGGTGAGTTGTGGCCAAATTCTCTTTTGCTGTGGGGGCTCCTTTGAGGGGAAGCTCCTCGGTCGTTAAGAGACTGCGAAACATGCTAAGGTTAGCCCTAATAGGTTGACTTCATGCAAGTATAATACACACATTATTCAACTGAAGGCCATAACTTGACATGCTTAAAGTTCATTGATGTACACTGCCTTAATAAGACACTTGAGATATGTCCAGAATCAGTCAGTCACAGCAATTTCTTTGAGGTTTTTGACTTCTGGACATCCTCAGTACCTCAAAGTGGATACGTAGACCATCAGATAACAAAAACATTCTGCAAAACAAAGCAGAGAAATCACACTAAACAGAAGTGGGTTGCTAGGATTTCTGCATGTAGAACTCCCAGAGCTACATAACAATCACTCCATAAACTGTTTCTCTGAAGTGATCTCAAGGTAGAGATACTAAGTATTTTACTCCTTTTCAGATTTTCCTTCTACTGATTTTTAAATAAGTTATTAAAATGTTTTAATCAACATACATGAGGCCAAGCAATTAAATGTTTTTGGGACTGTAACTTTGTGGATTTGTTTGAAAGACATCATTCTCTCCAGCCCTGTATCCTGCACACCTTTGCATAGTAGCCACCACTGGGTTGTTAAGTCAAAATAGCTCTGAAGAAAACCAAGCGAAACTGGAGAAAACTACTTAGTGTGATTTCTCTGCCTTATTTTGCAGAATGTTTTTTGTCATCTGATGTTCTACCACCACGTATCCACTTTGAGGGACTCACAGTGTCTAGGAGTCAAAACCTCAGATTTGTTGGACATATGTCAAGTGTCATATTAAGAACATAAGAACATAAGAAGAAGCCAGCTGGATCAGACCAAAGTCCATCTAGTCCAGCTCTCTGCTACTCGCAGTGGCCCACCAGGTGCCTTTGGGAGCTCACATGTAGGATGTGAACGCAATGGCCTTCTGCGGCTGTTGCTCCCGATCACCTGGTCTGTTAAGGCATTTGCAATCTCAGATCAAAGAGGATCAAGATTGGTAGCCATAAATCAACTTCTCCTCCATAAATCTGTCCAAGCCCCTTTTAAAGCTATCCAGGTTAGTGGCCATATTACTGCAGTATATATCATTGAACTGTAAGCATGTCAAATTATAGCACAATAAACTAAGAGGCTCCTGCAGGCAAATACTGAAGAGGGTTGCTCAGCTCAGAAGTGGAAACAATGGGCATCAGAAGAAGAAATGTTACGGTTTCACAACTGTCACCTTGTTTTTTTAATTAAACTGTTGTTATGTGCATCTACATCTACAGATACAAATTTTTCAAGTGGAGGGAAATACTGTGCTGAAATTGACAAGGTATTTTGTGACCTTATCCATTTACTGGAGATCAGAATCCAAGAAAGGTAACATTCTCCTGATCTTGTTAGGTGGATTCTGCATGGTAGAAATATAATGGGTTGATGAAGGGAAATATCCCAGTTTGGGGAAGTACTTCGCCTGGATCCCTTCCCCAAAGCAGGATTGATTTGTTATATTTCCCTCAACCCAGGTTTTTCAAAAATCGCCAAAACTGCGATGTTTTTGCAAAATCTCGAACTGAACAGACTCTCTGAATGGCACAGGTGCCCAACTACTTTATTTTTTCTGCCCGCCATTCCTTTTCCCCCCTTATGTCATGTCAGTTTGTTTCTGCTGAGCTGCTGACTAGTGTGATAGCCTGTCATTTCCGAAACATCCCCCAAGCACATTTTCTCCCCATGGCAGTGACTGTGAGTGCCATTTCACCCAAATGTGTACAGCAACGGATTCACAACAAACTTCCTTTTATTTTATTTTTTTGGTTATTCAAAGCACGTAGCTAGGCTGATGCACACCTTTGGATGTTGATGGCACATATTGCTTTGGTCCTTTTTGGACACATTTTATTATTTTGTATTTTACAATATTAAGTAGGGGGGTTGCATGCTTCATATTTACATGTGTCATGGTTTCAAAGCCCTAAACTTTTTTTCCATGCTGGAGAAATGGGAGGGGAAGGTCCTACTTGGGCTCCCAGAGTTGCTGTAAATTCTCCACAAATCAGAAGCGTTCCCTTAGCAGAAGGCAGGAACAGCCAATCAGAATGCAGGGAAAGGGGATGTTTGCGCCTGTGTAGCTCTGCATTGTAAAAAAAAAATTAGCATGTTCATGTGAAGAGGCTGAAAGAAAATGGACTGCTTCCCCCTGACCTCAACGCAATTCCTTCACAGAAACAGGCACCCATGCAAAGGACAAAAACAGCATAAAATGGACTTGGAATCAAAAATAACAGATGCAACCCGTTATTATGCTGTGTGGAATCCACTGTAGGAAAGTATCACTTCCTGTGCAATAACAAAAGCAAGAATTATTCCCAAATGAACTTTCAGTTGCTTTAGAACATTTGTGGGATTTCACTCTTGCATTTCAGTAAAAAAATGTCCACAGCATTTGTTTTACATGCTTTTTCTTTCAAAAACAGTGTTCAGCCAAAAGTGGCTTCTTAAAATCTAGACTTAATTCTTATTGAGGAGGCAAACTTGTGTCTGGACTGTTATTTCACACTGCAGTTGGGTGATCAAATGTTCTTCCACGCAAAAAAAATTAGTTCTCACAACAGAAATAAATGCTAAGGGCTCTGCTTTGTTTCTGCAGTGCATTATGTATAGAAACTTTCCTCCATAAAATATAACGGGCAGTGCAGTCCAAGGGCGGGGGGAGTTTTGCTGCAGTCAGCAATGGGGAGGTCCTGAGAAGATGCAAAAAAGCACAAATTCCCAAACTCTCAACTCACTATACCTTTTCAATAGCATATGCCTGTTGTTCTCTTGGCATAAGTCACCAACAGGGGTAGGGACACTCTGGACTAAAAGCTCTATGTAAGCTGACTAAAGTCAGCTTCACTTCCATGAATGCCCCCATAATGCCCTCACCTGCACAAAATATTGCCTCCTGCAGAGGAGGAGTGCTGGCACAGCAGCAGCTTCAAGGTTTGGGCTCCATGGAACTTACGCAGCACCCCACCACCAGTATATGTGCCCCTTATTCTGGCATAAGGGGCATATGTGTTGGTGTGCCCTTGTGCCACATCCATTAATTTTGTGCCCCCTTCCCATGAATTGACTCTGAAACATGTATGTCTCCATCTGCTGTCTGAAGTGGTACAGCCCACAGGTGTACCACCTACGTACTCCCTGAAGAACATAAAAATCAAGAATAAATTCCAACCAGCCAGACATGAAACAAAGGCAGCAGCCTTGCAGATCTCAACAAAAGCAGTCTAATTACTCTCTAGTTCTTTCACAGAAAGACTGACATGCATGCAAAGGGATTTGTTTATAGAAAGCTGCCTCAGATGACACTTCATTGAATTAAATTAGGGAATTGGCAGCTTGGTAGACCCTGTTCATTTTCTAAGCACAAGCTAATCAAAGTCTGTGGAAAATCAAAGAGTGCCAGATTTTCATGCTCAAAAGTCTATCTACTCAATAAGTCTACATGCTTTCACTGGCCAGCCAGTGTGGAGTGCTGGTTAAGAGTATTGTACCAATATCTGGGAGACCTGGGTTCAAATCCCCACTTGTACCATGGAAGCTTGCAGGGTCACCTTGGACCAGTCACACTCCCTCAGCCTAACCAACGTCACATAATTGTGAGTATAAAATGGAAGAGAAGAGAACAATGTAAGCCACTTTGTGTCCTCGCTGGGCAGAAATGAACTAAATAAAAAAATAAAACAGCACAAGGAACAATAAATGCCTCCAAAGAAAGAAAAGGGATCATTAATGTACATGAGCTAGAGGACTATTCAATTGAAGTTTCATTTTGATAACCAGTGTCTCATAAAAGCATTTGCCTTTAAGTGAGGGATACAGCAGGTGGGTGGGTAGGAATATTTCTCACATTCACACAAGTGTAAGACAAAACTTCCTCTCCCCAAAACAACCACCTTGAATTCTTCCACTTCTTTCCAGAAGAAGACTGCACAGAGGGGCAAGCTCTTTGAAATGTGTTGCACTTACTACAGATTCCCAACTTAGATCTTTAAAGGAGCAAAAAATGAGAGGACGACATGCAGCCCAATCTAACTGGGAACCAAACTGATCCACCCAAGCCCTGTGCCCTTCCAGCAAGCAAGGAAAGAAACCACTTCTTATTTAGCATCGTTCCATGAGCACCAAAGGAGTAGCTGGGCCAGAGTGCCCCCCCCCCGCGGCGCTCCCACTCCCACTCCCACTCCCACTCCCACTCCCACTTACTTTAGGAAACCGAGCAGGCTGGAGAACAGGCCTTCCTGTTCTGGTGGGAACTACATTTCACAGGGTCTCCTGGGAAATGTAGTTCCCATCAAAACAAGAAGACCTGTTCTGCAGCCTGCTCGGTTTCCTAAAGTAAGTGTGGGGGCGTCGCAGGGGGGCCGCTGTGGGTGGGAATCAGCCCCCCACCCACCCACCCACTTCCACTGCCACTTACTTTAGGAAACCGAGCAGGCTGGAGAACAAGCCTTCCTGTTCTGGTGAGAACTACATTTCCCAGGGTCTCCTGGGAAATATAGTTCCCACCAGAACAAGAAGGCCTGTTCTGCAGCCTGCTCGGTTTCCTAAAGTAAGGGGGGGCGCCGCGGGGGGGGGATTTTGCGCCCCCACGTGACCCAAACACGTGTGCCCGGTGCGTCGCGCCCCCCCGCCCCCTGGGAGCTTCGCTGCTGATGAGCACCCATTTGCAGTTAGAAGTAAAAGGCCACACAGGAGCTGATAGGGCATTCAACCAGCCCAGAAGCAAGTGGTTCTTGCAGTACAGAGGTGCTTGGCTGCCATTGACTTTAAAGACCCTCTGGGAACTTAGATGGGAACCTTCCACCTAAGATAAAGGGCCCGTCTGCCCTTGGCCACACTCCTAGTTGTCATACATGTTTAAGCATCCCCAGGGACTGCAGCATATCTGCATGAATCCTAGGCTCTGACAGGCCTTTTCTCATCAGGCAATGTTCTCTAATTGACTGGAAGGGGCAATTCTACACCAGACACAGTTCTTGGCCTCCTCAGAATTTCAGGAGAAACAAATCATTGGGAGTAGAAATTTCTCTGTGTTCCAAAGTCCTCCTTATTTGTCCACGGGTAGTGAAAGAGTGAATTCACCACTCTAGTGGTTTGTAAGATTATGATGGGTGAGCTGGATGGTCAGGAGAAAGGAGATGTTGCTCTTGAGTAGGGAGCTGGAATCAATAATCAGGATATAAACACAGAGATTATAATAAGTTTGTGAATTGTTCTATGGAGTTGGTATTTTCCTTGAAGGCAGCCTCAAAAAGCTGGCAACAAGTGAATGCTGCCATTATCACAGCACAGCTCTCTCTTCTGAGACAGTCACCACCTTCCTTCACGCTTCCAAGCTTGGAAACCAAAACAAACTTTCTCATTCGTTATCAATCTGCTTCCTAATTCACCACCAATATTTGCGGGGGGGGGGGGGGGGGGCAAGGAAAACACCACCAGCGACATCTCCGTTTCCTGCTGAGGACTGAAACAAAATAAATGGAAAAGATCGATGCTTTCTGCTCTCCCAAGCAAGCTAAGACAATTCTCTAGAGAGGTGTGGAAAACCTTCCTCAGCCTCCAGATATCTGGGGAGACCCGGGAGTCCCCGTATCCCTTTTCTATCCAAAAGAGACGCCTTTTCTATCCAAAGGTGATGCTCTTTTTGTCCAGATTTCGGGAGGAAAAGTAGTTGCATAGCCAACGCACGCTCGCAAAACGTGAGTGGCGCCGTGCGAGAGAGAGAGCTCCGGCAGCAGTAACCCGCCCCCTTGCTTGGGCTCCGCTCCCCGCCCCCTCCGGGCTTCTTTCTTACTCACGTTTTTGCTGCGGGAGAGATGTTTCCACGCCTTGTCCTTTGAGCTCCTAAATGCATTTGTCTGCATTTGTCCGAGCAGCGAAGTCCGACGCGAAAACAGAAGCCCACTCGCGACCGCTCGAGATTCAGGTGCTGTCCATGCAATCGAGCCCTCACGAGGTGGTTGCAGACTGGTTTGTCCAGAGCGCTTTCTTGCACTAGAGTGTCTCGCACATGACGAGGAGAGCCAGCTCTGCCCAAGAGCCCGAGGGCTGGCTCACGTGCTGCTACTCGCGGGCACCCTTTTGGTCGCTGCTTCTGCTGCTGTTTGGCTTGTCTAAAGTTTTATTTTGCAAAGCACAGCACAGCTGGTGTGCAACTGGACAGGAGCTGAGAGGGGATTCCCAGCAAGGAGAGTTTCTTGGAACTGAGGAGCGGCAGAAGCAGCGCACAGAACTCCAAACCTTTTGGGGGGGATTGCTCCCAGCGACTAGTGGCAATGGCACAGACATTCAGCGCTGAAAGGCGACCGCTTCTGGCTGCGGAGCAGAGCAAAGAGCCAACCCAAAGCAAAGCAAATCCTCCCCGCCGCTGCTCGGTGTTAAATTTCACCGCTCATTACATCATACAATGCATTTCAATCATTCCCCGCCCGCCAAGCGGTGGAAGCGAAGATCCTGCCTCAGGCCGGATTGTTTGACTCGGCGTCGCCTGTAGGGGGCTCGAGGAGCCGCTGAGGCTTTTGCGCCTGTCCCAGAGTCCGGGAGTTGGACGGACTCACGCGGCTGTTTTTGTTTGTGTGGTTGGGGGACGGAAGAAAGCGCATAAACAAACAAGCACGCAGACCCGATCTATTCCTCGCTACCCTTCTCCACTTCTTTTCTTCTTTGGACTTCTTCAGAGGGTTTGTGCTTTTCATGGTAGTGAAAGTTACTCCTCAAAGACAAGTTTACTGACTCTGCAGAAGGCTTATTTCTATAGTGGATGAGGAGAGGAAAGAGAAAGTATTCCGAAAATGTTCCAGTGCCAGAAAGGAGTGGGGTGGTGTTGGTGGGGAGAGAGAGAGACTTGTGTCATTTTTTAATTGACAGCATTCATCTTGAAAGGATAAAAACAAATATATTGCAATATTACTTTTTGTAATCATGTAACTTTATATCACATCTCCAGAGCCTTCTGTCATCTTCTCTGATCCATCCTTCGTAGGCTGATAGCTAATAGCGGTGTTCATATTACAGGTTTTGTTAACCAAGTAACCCAATGTCATGGCCACCATTTTCAAGTGACATCTTTTAGTGACTGAAGGTAAGCAGTCAACGGATTTGCCCACTGAAACATGTTCCAAAGAATTCCCTGACACTACTTTAACTTGTACCAATAGAGAAACGTGTTGCACCAAACTGCTGGCTCACAAATCCAAACGTTTTAATATATTCACATATTTTAAGCATTCTTATAATAAATTCAAAACAATGACAAACACCATACATTCAACAGTAACATTAACTAATTCAATGCTTGTGTCCCTTTAACGGAGTAATGGAAAAATCAGCTAATCTGGTGCCCTTTCGGATATTCTTAATATCACAATTTCTTTTGTCTTTACAGAGCTTCTTCTAGAAGACATGGGATTTTGACCACTTGCCCAGGCTCCCAACCCGGTATTGACGACGGGACCGAGTCCTTCAATTGTCCAATAATCACATCCAAACGGAATGCGCTCAATGACTGTTTTCAAGCTTACTCTTCTTCAGCGATGTGATTGATCACAAAGACCATATTTCATAAAATCGTTTTAATGTCTTGTTAGACCCTTTATAGCTGTCACAATTTCCCAGATATAAACCATTTGGTTAGACTGGTTCTGGTGGGTTTTCCGGGCTGTGTGGCCGTGGTCTAGTGGATCTTGTTCCTAACGTTTCGCCTGCATCTGTGGCTGGGAAGTTCCCTCTGTGATACACGTCTGAAGATGCCAGCCACAGATGCAGGCAAAACATTAGGAACAAGATCCACCAGACCATGGCCACACAGCCCAGAAAACCCACCAGAACCAGTTGAATCCAGCCGTGAAAGCCTTCAACAATACATTTGGCTAGAATCGTAATGAAAATGGTGACTAGATAGTATTTTTTAAAAAAATACAAGTCCCAGAATTGATATACTATTATATGTTTGAGTTTCTTCAAATTTTATTTATTTATTTATTTTTTAAATTATATTTTTAGACTGCCCTCCCTTAAAGGCTCAGGGTGGTGTACATCAAATATAAATATCTCAATGAAATCAGCATAAAACACTGAATTAAACTTAGCAACACAACAGATTAATGAACAGCAGCTGATGGCGACCTTCCCCCCCTCAATTAAATTAAAAGTAAGAAACAAATTAAATTGAAAGTAAACAGTTTCCCATCACAAAATTGTTAATATACATCCCTAATCGACATAAAACCAAAATAAACCTTATCGCAAAAAATTATACACCCTCTTATCCAAATTATACCTCACCTTACATTCAATGAAATGTTTTTGTGTATAGTAAAAACTCTTTTAACCAGTAATGAAGGGGAATGGGGGATGGCAGCTAACCAAATATGCCTGTTAAAAAAGCATTGCTTACCATAGCTGTTTATTCATCTAGTGTCACTTTGTGTAGGCACACATGGGACTATGCTTGTGCAGGCCAACTGTGGAGCATTTTAGTTAGCTTAAGAGGTTTTAGTGACTAGTTGAATGCTCCCTTCCCCCAGTAACGAGCCTGGGCTAGCTGCGCTTCCTGCCCAGGATCATATGACCAGGGGGGACAGGCACACTCTCTCCCTCCAGATCTCCCTTTGCTGCTGCAGGGAGCAACCACTTGAGCTGGATGACAGTCCATAGCGGGGAAGGTGGGAGGAACATGTGCCTGGACAGAGAGTCACTAGATGATCTAACAGTTACAGTAAGCAACACTATTTTTCATCAGCATGGCCTCTGTGCAATTTCACATGCAATAGACTGCAATACAGCTTGATTCATAATCATTCTCAACCCTAGAATTGACGTCCACGTTGTAATGCTTGATAAAAGTTAATGAAGTGGACCATCTCTCTGCTTTACAGACATCATTAAGGTCCATATGAGATTTAAAAACCATTGAGGTGGTAAAGGCCCATGTGGAGTGCACCCTGATAGCAATTGGGCAAAAAACCTTATATCAGTAGTCCTGACCAGCTAATCTGAAAAGCATCTCCCAGGGAGTAGGGACCCACCCCTGCCGTGGTGTGCCCTCTGGGTGAATTGCACATCTGTGCACCAGTCCATCTGCAGTTGCAGTTTTGCCTCAGCATGAGGTGGTGCAGATAGTTTTCCTTGAAGATATCAACTTGAAAACAAATAAAAACAAAAAACCAAACTACTTAAAAAACTATACATGAAAAGAAACTAAAGCATACTAACCAAAAAAATCATCCAGAAACAATTTCACACGCAAACAACCAAGCTCAGCCAACAGCTATAATGTGTTCCACATAAAGAACTCAATTCAGTCTGTAGTTGTTCACAGGAAAAGGAAGTAGCATGCTTCCGCTTTAGAAAGGAGACCTGAAAGAGCGTTCACATTAAATATTAGTTTTTCAGTGCAGCCCTTGTCTAAAATATCATTTTATGCACTACAAAACATGGCAGTTTGAACAAAGAGGGGCAACTGGCTGCCCATCGAGTTCTGGGCCATCTTCAAAGTACTGGTTTTGACCTTTATGGCTGTTAGCACCATTGGGCCTGCATATCTGAGGGACCGCATCTTCCCATACTTCCCTGCTAGGGTCCTCTGCTCCTTGGAGGAGCGTCTGCTGGAAATCCCCAGCCCAAAGCAGATCCAGCTGGCCTCTACAAGGGCCAGGGATTTCACAGGCTCCCTAAGGAGACCAGGGCCCTGCGGGACCTTCCGCAGGGCCTGTAAAACGGACCTGTTCCATCAGGCTTTTGGCCAGCCGGGATAGCCATCAGACCCTAATGTTATCCAGGCCCCCTGTGGATGGAGTTGGTGGGAGGGAACTGTCACCATTTTGTTTGTTTTAAATTACAGATTGAACTACTGTTTTACATTTTATTTTATGTTTTAATTATGATGTACACCACCCTGAGCCTACTGGGGAGGGCGGTCTAAAAAATTAATAAATGATGATGATGATGATGATGATGATGATGATGATGATGATGATGATGATGATGATGATGATGATGATGATGATGATGATGATAAACAACTGCTATTACCCTGTATGACTATTGGTGAAACTTGCCTTTTTTACATGGAAACAGTAATTTCCGGTGAGAAAATGGTTGACGAAGAAGTAGCAGAGCAGGCTGTTCTAATCCTGTGCTTCAATTCTTGTCAGAATCAGCCTGTTCTGACACTCCCCCCCTCCACTCTTCAAAATCTCAACCCATAGATTCCTTGGCAATAATACAGCCAGATGATGGAATCCTCAGTTTCTGATGCCTTTCACTTTTTGCCAAGTGGGAAGCCCTCAGAAGAGAAGACAGTTTTCCAATTCCTCCTCAATGCCAGCAGGAACTGTACCAGGGACTTTCTACATGCAAGGCATATGATCCATCACTAGTTTTTGGCTCTTCCGCAAATATAGCAAAGCCTGGTTATTTCAAAGGAAGAATCTTTACAGCTTTGTCAACACAAATACGAGAATCACAGCTGCTGCGATTCTCTAATTTGTGTCCACATCTTCAAAGATCATTCCCTGAAAAAAAAAGTGCAAAAAAGACTTGTGCACAGAATAGCAAGCAAAAACAAAGTTTATGTTTCTAATTTTTACATTGAAATAGCCATGGGATGAGCAGAAAGCAGAGAGAACTCTTGGGAACATTCTTGAAATGGTGGCAGCAGCAGTGTGGAGTTTCCTGAAGCTAACACAAAATGGTGGGCACTTCAAAAAGGCAAGAAGAATCTGTAAGCTGGGGGTGGGAGAAACGAGAAAACTAAAACATTGTTTTGGCCGTTTCCGCACGGTGGCAGAAACGGCTGGGTCGGCGCATTGTGCGCCGACCCGAAGACGCTGGGAAAGTCCGCACGGACAGTCCCGGGAAGAGGCGGGATGCCGGCGCCGCGGAGCGCCGGTGCCCAGCCGACCCGGCGTGTCCCTGGGCCTCCGGCGCATCGCTCCAGCAGCGCAGGCCAGGGGGGCGTGTCCCCAGGCCTTGGCGACGCGCTGGAGGCCCAGGGACAAGGTAAGTGCCGGGCGGGAGAGGCGGCGTGAAGCAGCTGCCATTCGCTCAGCAGCGGCTTCACGGCAGCGTATTCCCTAAAAGAGCGCTTCCCAGCGCTCTGGGAATACGCCGGCTTCGGGCCAGCCGGGCGGCGCGAGGGCGGCGCGGCTGCGCTGCAGCTGCTCCCCCTGTGCGAATGGCAGCCTGGAGACGGCGTTTTTACCGTCTCCAGGCCGTCATTTTCTGCCCGTGCGGAAATGGCCTTTGTGTGTCTCTCCCTGGCCTAACCATACAAAATGGTAAAGGTGTTTTGTCTTTTTTATTATTACTTTTTCTGTCAAATGGGGGTGGGGAGTGGAGTAAAACTAGCCAGGAACTAGTACCCTGCAGAGCATTCCACTAGAAAAAAAGATCCAGAAAGAAGAGGTGAATGAAATTTCAATTCTACTGAGTTCTTTATGTGGAACAGAGTATAGGCAAAAACACACCTGCTCTATACGGCTGCGAAGAGAGATCTGGAGGGAGGAAGTGTGCCCCTCCACCATGGACACATGATCCTGGGCAGAAAGAGCTGCTAGCCCAGGCTTGTGACTGAGGGCAGAGCACTCAACGAGTGACTCAAACCTCCTAAATGCTAACTAAAATGCTCCGTGGCTGGCCTGCATAAGTTCAGTTCCACATATGCCTGCACAGAGGCTATGCTGATGAACAAAGTTTTCACCTGGTGACCAGCCAGTGGGCATGTTAAATGTCTTATGCTAACCACGTTAATGTTTTTGGGCAGCATTTTCAAGCTGCAGGACCTGGCTGGGACCTGTACCCTGCTGAATCACTGCCCACAAGACTCTGCTGCCCTAGCCAAATTACTCAGCCAGAACTTGTGTGAGGTAGTCACACGTTAGCATGTCTCCCCCACCCAAGTTTCTGGTTGGTTATCATTCTCTCGTGCTCTTGTGAGAACAGCACCGTGTGCACTGATTGGTTATAAGGCATTTGCTTCACGCTCCCCGTCGGGAAATTTGAACCAGGATTAGACCCTCCGATTCTCCCCTCCAAACTGGATTGAAGACATGTTTTTTGAAAAAATAGTACTTTCAAGCAGGTTTAGCAAAGATGCGGGATAAGGGGGAGAATGACCACCAGAACCAGGATGAATCCTTGTTCATCGATGAGGCAGTGGGAAGTTCTTCCTGAATCCTTGATATTTTGAGTGAGTATCACACGATTAATTGACCGTGGGGAATCCACATGAGTCATTGACAATGTATCTTCCTGCCATTTTTTTCTTTGAATTCCAAAGAAGTCCAAAGAAGAAAAGATAAAGAAGAAGAAGAAGAGTTTGGATTTATATCCCTCCTTCTCTCCTGTAGGAGACTTGAAGGGGCTTACAATCTCCTTGCCCTTCCCCGCTCACAACAAACACCCTGTGAGGTAGGTGGGGCTGAGAGAGCTCCGAAGAACTATGACTAGCCCAAGGTTACCCAGCTAACGTGTGTGGGAGTGCACAGGCTAACCTGAATTCCCCAGATAAGCCTCCACGGCTCAAGCAGCAGAGCTGGGAATCCTCCAGATTAGAATGCACCTGCTCTTAACCACTACGCCACTGCTGCTCCTCCACTACGCCACTGCTGCTCCCAAGATACAAAGAAGCAGGGACAATTGGATCAACTTTGTCAATTTCACATGTTAATGTTCAAGCAGAAATACAAGGAGCCTAGTCAATTGGATCAGTTTTACCAATTTCACATAGAAGTAGTGATATAATACTAGGGCAGGGAGCAATTTTGAAGCAGGGGGCAATTATATCAGCAGCTATAGAACGCTGAGGCAGTGGGGCAATTGAAAAGAATACTAGGAGTAATCACTGCATATAATCAGAGACTGCTGCAGTAACAATAAGCTATTACTGCAGATCAAATTTGGCCAGAAAATGTGGTTCTTGGTGTGTGTGTGTGTGTGGGGGGGGGGGTACGTGCTTCTGTTTCTTCAGGTAATGATGCCTGCTCCAGGAGTTGTTTTAACTTCAATTTGGCGTTGGCAGTTCTCAACAATAGAAATGCAAGCTAAGACATTTTTTAAATTGCCACTTCAAAATGTAATGGCACAGTTACACTAGAACACTTGTCAAGACAAAGAAAAAGGAAGAGAGTTGCTGTTCTGCATCACAAATGACATTCCACCATTATCAAGAATAATATGTTTTCAGTAATAGTTTGTGGAATAAATGTTTTCAGTAATAGCATGTGGAATAAATGAAGAGATGGGGGGGATAGGAGGTGTGCAGAATAATTTCACAGAAAATATTTCTAAGGCATAATGTTTGACCACTGGGAAAATCTGTGGTGAGCTATGAATGCAGAAAAGGTGCATGTTTCTTGTCCATCAGTCTCTGAATCAAACCACCTGAATCTTGTTTGGATTCCTTGTTGAAGAGTAGGCCCCATGTTTTCTGGGAAGCATTAGGGATCCCTGTCTTTCCAAGGTATCAGAAGGCGCTTCAAAGGATTGAAACTGCTTTAGACACCACATTCAGACACATCATTTTTCATGTTTCAACTTTCCACTTTTAAAACCAATGTTTCCTCCAGGCTCATTTTCATTTTACACTCCTTTGAGAGGAACAGCACTACCAGAATTTTCCCAGCTCCATAAATGTAAGTCTATTTATATGCAGCCCAAATTAATCAGGAATGCTTTCCTCAGCCAAGAAGCAGACACGAAGCATAAAAATAGGGGCAGCTTCACTTTATGTGATCTGGAGGATTGGCAGCATCAGCTTCCATCCATATTGGGGCACACACCAGAACAGGTTGGCATTAAAAACAGGGGAGAATGAAAGAGATGATGGAATAGAGGTTTTGTATTGAACAGTTTAGAACAGCATCTGGGAATCTTCTTCTGGAAAATGTTTGAAGAACAGATGCAATTTGGGAGTCACAGCATGCCAAAAGAAATACAATACTCTGTTCTCCCTTCTTTCTTTTTATTGTTTTTAATGTCAATTGATTTTCCAATGTTTCTATCTTTACTATGAGATGCTATATAATTTTGTCTCCGAGGATTCATCCAAGCTGTCTCGTGAAACATCCACAGTATAAAAGTTAAACAATGCAAGAAGGCCTGGCATAAATTATAGAAAGAAGTAGTAAAAAGATGGTTGCCAAATTCGTAGATTTTATTCATAACAAATCCTTATTCATACAGCAGCTTAACTGACTTCAGCAGATTTTCCTTCACAGGGATTTTTATTTGTATAGTGAACATTAAGAATGTTGATTGTATATACATGGTTACTTTTCTACTCAGTCTCTTGTCAGGAAGGTATTTCTTCCACATGAATATGCAGTGCTTTATTCTTTCAGACTGTTTCTCACACTTGTAATATGTTACAAGCATTGTGAGAATAATGATTTCTCAAAACATTTAAAATAGTAGCAACACTCTGAAAGAAAAATCTAATATGGTCCTACTTTTGTCAGATTCAACTGATAATCCATACCTTGGCTGAAATGTGGAGCAAATTCCACATTTTCATTCTCTCTCAAGAATATATCCAGATTTTTAAAAAAACTGAAGGGTAGCAGGGAAACAAAAGTTTTTAGATAGTTTTGGTTATCAGATTGAGCTGGGATTCTGGCAGGCAACTCAAAAAGTCCAAATTACATTAGGAAAATCTAACCTGTTTGTGAGAAATACTAATATGTTTCTGGTTCTTTCTTTGGCAAAATGTTAACATGGGTGAGATTTAGCTTTTTAATTATTTGAGAGGTCCGGATTAATGATTTATTATTGATCAAGGCTCTGCTTCGCCCCATAAGGTTTGGTGGTATGACAGCTGAGCTTAATTCCTGTGTTCAACCTATGAATTCTTACTGTGGTCACCATTTTAAAACACTGTTTTGAAATTACACCATTACTGAAACTATTACATCAGTACTATTTGTTTCCACCTTTAAGTAATACAGGTGGGAACCCACAAGGACCTGTGGGAGGTATCCCATTTCCCCCTCCCCACTATTTCCTAATTCTATATTCTGAAAGCCCCCATAGCCTCCCCCTTTTTCCTTCTTCATTTGCCAACCTCCAGATGGGGCCTGGAGAGCTCCTGGAATCACAACAGATCTCCCAGCTACATAGATTAGTTCCCCTTTATGGCTGTCAACTATAGGTTGGGAAATTTCTGGAGATTTGTGGGGGAGGGGAAGAGTAAGGTTTGGGAAGGAGATGGTATAATGTCACCCTCCAAAGCAGCCATTTTATCCAGGGGAACTTATCTCTGTCATCTTGAGAACAGTTGTCTTTTATTCACAGAAACCCAGCCTGGAATACTGAGGTTGCCTAGCAACAGCCACTGAGGGAATCCATTGCTTAAACCTACAGGTGCTCCTTTTTACAATTTTCAAGGTTTTTTAAAATTATCTTTCACATTTTTCTGCAAACCTTGGGTTGTTTTTATGTTTGTAGAAATATTTGTCTCACCTGTTCACAGATCCAGTCACCAGATTCAAGTATCCTCAGATTTGGCCAACTTCACTATTAGTACATAGGAGAGTTGCAGGAGGCAAGGTATGTCTTGGCAGTCAGAGGGTGTTTTCCAACTCTTCAATGTTCGAGAAGACAAGAAAATTCCACGACAACTTCCGAGCTGTAACTGTAATACACATTACTTTCAATATATCCTTGAGGAAATATCAACTCGCTGTCATATGAGGACTACTTTAGAGTGGAATACCAAGGATCCTGGGGGAGGGGGATTCAAATAGGATTCAATGTAAAGGATTCAATGGTGTTGATGGTAAAGTAACCTTTGAGCAAGCATCTCCTGACAGTCTCGGGCGTATGGGCCAGCTTCATCGGGCGGAGACTTTTATCTTTGCTGCTGAGATGAGGGACTCCGCTCCTCATGTGGGAAGCAGGAAGGGGGATGGGGTGAATAGAGTTATAACCTGTGCTTCTGGCGGGAAGTGTCATTCCTGCCACTGCGTGTATTTGAGCTTTCTAAGATGTCTGAATAAACGGTCTTTTTCACCAAAGAGCCTTTTATTTCTGCTTCTATGGAATTCCTTACAGGTACAATTGCAAACATAAACCTAAGCACTGACAAAGCTCTGTGGGTTCCATGACAATATCATATTGTCATGGAATGATCATATTGTCATTTCTAAGAGGGAAAGGAACATGAGAATAGGGGAATAATGATACATTCTTAGCGCTAATTGGCTTGAACGGGAAAAGGGAGGTATTTCTCAATCAGTGTAAACAGAAGGAAAAGCAGGTTTATTATCATGCTGTAACAAAAAAATTCATGTGGATAGAAGAGATAAATGATGTCAACTACTCAATATCAGCCAGGTATGGATTATCAGTTGAATCTGACATGTAGCCACAAACAATGTGTAGAAAATAACTTCAGTTGTCTTAATTAAAACCAAATTTTGCCTTCATTGAGGATTCCCTATTCTGCTCAAGACTTCTGTGACATTACAATCTAATTTTCCCATCTGGTCCTCTGACTCATGCAGCATTTTTGTAACTTTTCCAACCTATCACCTATTGTTTACTTTTCCAACCTATCACCTTGGTTTATTCCTTCCCCTCCAGACTGCACTAAACTCCATTCCCTTTATTGTGACAGGCTACTGATGCACAGCCATCCCATCCCTCAAAATCCATGACCAATTTGATTGTATTGCCAGGAATTATTTCATGTTGCATAGACTTTTTGTATATTCATATAGCATCAGGCCCTCAATCTCTCACCTGTTTCCAAACAGCTGACAACTGTTATGGGATGCATTATAATTGAATGCATGAAAGTAACTCTGATAGGCTGTGATAAAGCATACTTCATCAATATGTACTGACAGGCATGTACTGATAAAACGAAGCCTGTACAAACATTTTTGGTAGTATTTCCCCCAATATTTTAATTGTTTTTATTCATGGTGTTTCAGCAGTCTTACTTCTGTCTTCTCACAAGCAAAGTCTTGGCCGACTTCGCTGTGATGACTAAGACCTAAATTTTTTCTCTATTTGAAGCACAGTTTCTTCATTATTCCATTTCCCTCAGAATCTGCTGCCTGATTTTCTCTTTCAAGTTGTTTTGTATGATTTATACAATATTATTGTTACTGTGATAAAGATCTGTTAACAGAAAATGGGGTTCCAAATTTTTTCCAAGTTATCAACAAAAGGAATAAATATAACAAACCTTTATAATGTATTGTTGAAGGTGTTCAGGGCCAGAATCATCTGTCTCTTGTGGGTTTTCCAGCGCACGTGACCTCTGAAGATGCTAGCCACAGATGTGTGCAAAACATTAGGGGCAAATACTATCAGACCACAACCTTGTGGCCCAAAAATCACAAAAACCTTTTTTTTACTTTGTTTCGCAGAAGTATAGAGTTCAGGATAGTGTAATCTATCATTCTGAGAAGTGTTTATTGAGAAGTTTGTCATTGATTTTTACATGAATTGAGTAGATGCCTGTACTTTTTCTGCTTTAGTTTCAGTGTCTGACAGTAAATCCATGGAAAAACTGAAGCTACCTCAGAAACATATTTTATCTATTCACAGCAATATGCAGTGCTAAGACATGCACCAAAATGTAATGCAGCACAAAAATTATTTAAAACTTTGTAAGAGTCAGCCAAAAATATGTTTGTTTTGGTTAAAGAACATCTTACTAACCTGTCAAATACAAACTGAGGAAATCCAAGAAATGGAAGTGTTTACATCATGTCTTTCACAGTAACTAGGAACATTCAAAAGTTAGATGTGTTCCTTAAACCCTTCCTAAACTTACCTACATATCCAGGGTAAGAATAATATAGTACAGTTGTCTCAAGACTACACAACATTTGACTACAAGTGAAGGATTATATGTCTGAATGTCTCTTGCACAAAAACTTGGCTGTGTCCTACAAAGGCCATCTGCCATGGTTCCAGTAATTAAACTGATATGTACATTGCATAGATTGTTCACTGTCCTCAAGCCCTGTGAGACTTCTAATCCCTGCTGAATTGGATTTGTTGTCATGTTGTAATGGCAACTGTGAAAGTAGTCCTTTGCACTGCCACAACAGAGAATTCTTCCAGGCTGTGTGGGCTTCTTCCCCATGCACTATTCATCAAAGCAGTGTTTGAGGTAGAAATTTATTCTCTGATCTTTTAAGTCTCCCCCCTCCCCCATGTACATCAGCAATATCTCTCACAAATGGTCAGCAGCGGTACACTCTCAGTACAACTTTACCATATAGTCATCGTAAACATGAATGTCAGCTCCGAGGCCTAATTTGGATTACATCTCCAAAGTGTCTAAAATTTATTCTATAGAATGAATTACAGACCTTTTTAACTGTCGTTTTTGCTCATTCCTAAATCTAGAAATTCCATAGATTCTTCTGGAGTATTTGGATTAGTCCTACACAAAATTTTAATCAAATTTACTAGCATCATTATCAATTCAGAGTAGCCATAAGGTGCTCAATCTCCTGTATTCAACCTGCTAGTGGAACACTTTCCTCCAGTAAAAGAAGCCTTCCGCTGATATAAGAGACTGAAACTGAGTTTCTTGTGTCAACGGACGGCTCCTTCTGCCAAAGAAAAGCACATCAGCTAGCAGAACAGATCCATGGGATTCAGCTCCAGACCCAGCCCTGGATCCAATCCAGTTCCATGACAAGTTGGAATACCACTGAAACTTTAGGTAGAAGGAAAAATTGCCCTTTCTTTTGAAACTGACAACTATAGCTTCTCGCTCTGGCTTTTCTGTAGTGTACACCCAGGCCTCTTTCTGGAATATGTTTGTTTGGGTATAATTTAGAGATCAACTGTTATGGGCCAGTTTTGGGATCAAGTGGGGCCTGGCTTCAGTTCAGACATCAGCTGGCACTCGGTAGTACATATATGTGGTTGCAATTAGTTAAAAAGCCACAGCCCCAATTAAGCCTTGGTATGCTGGCCTTTAACCACCCAGCCTGTCAACCAGTTACCCAATAACTCCCATGGTCTGTTCACCCCCAATAGTAGAAATTACTTGAAACTCAAAAATAGAAGTGGGAATTTTTTCTTTAGTCTACAGGGCTGAACTTGGGGTGGCATCTACAGCATAAGGAAAAAGCCAAACCACAAATAACTGTGCAGTTTTTGGAATGCTGTAAGATGAGCAGTTATAGAAAATGAAGGGATGCAGCCAAAGAAAGAAATGGAAAAATGTAGGGGAAAATGGGTAAGTGAACTGTGAGGTGGAATGAAGATTTGTCAACCACAAAGCTCAGACTGTTAAAAGGAGAAACATGCGATGCTCCTGAAATGCAGTCAGAAAGCCACTTCTGAAGGACAAGGGCTACCATCAAGCTATAAGTGAAATCTTTGCTGGAGGAAGATTGAGGCACTCTTAATGCAAACCATTCCATGGAAGCAATTCTGTGCTTGAATGGGAACTGTCATTCAAGAGATGACATAGTATGTGCCATACCAGGAATTATGAGAAACCCAGGCAAATACCCAAGAAATTACAAAGGAGGAGCAGAAAAAGTCTGTCTGGAGTACTAGCCAGATGATAAATTGTTGTGTGTTGGAAGGAGGAGGGAAGAGATAGCAAAAAGAAAGTGCAGGATTATCAAGTCTGTCTGTGAATGCTTACCCAACCGTATTCTAGCCATTGTATGAGAATGCCATTCACAATATCCAGGTTGCATGTAAAGCAAGATGAAGGAAAATAGTATTTTTGCATAGCTGATCAAAGAAAAATCTGAATATACAGAAAGAACTAGACACTTTCATTTGCACTCACTTTTCACCACATTTATGCTGTAAAATGTGAAGCTTGTGCTAATAGCTACCTCTGCATACAGTAGAAGCATTCTTGAATATATATATGTACTATTGGCAAGAGAGGAAAATTATGTAAAAGCCATTTCCTGCCATATTGCTTAAAAAAATAAACTTCAAGAACTCAGAACCATAAAGCATGAGCTCGTCTACAGCAAATTATGGCACTCACAGGAAAATTGTGTGCATGTGAAAGAGCAACAAGACATGCCAAAGAATAACCATAATGGATTTTCCAACAAAAACATTCCTGTCAAGAAACAGAATTTCAGAGGGCATTTAGAGAGCACTTGTATTGTCATTTGGGTCCATGGCTAACCACTGAAAATCATCTGTACAGTGTGGCCATTTCAACCAAGTCAACCTAGTTTGTTCTCACAAGTACGTGCTGTGACCACCATTGGCAGATCTGTAATACATATAATAATGAGGAATAAAAGAGTGGTTTTCCAATCATGTTTCTAGAAACCATCTGCCTTGGTTGGAAGTTTGTCAAGAGTTCCTCAGCAAGATTAATAATGCCAGACAACATTTCCTGAAAGACACTATGACTTATGTACATCACTGAACTCTTTTTCCTGCAAGATGCAGATGCAGGAGAGAAGCTCTCAGTGCACATACAGAGCAAAAGCAGAGCCTACTACTTTGAACTGGTTGCACACAAAATATTTTTGTGTGGAATTGTCGTAACTGACTTCTCTGATCTCCCCAACTCTAGATGACATCATGATCAACCTGTTGTACTTTAGCATATTCTATGGTTTTTCTTCTGACCTGATTTGTGATGGTTCTCTTGATTTCAGACACAGTTGCAGCATCAAATTGCCCTTTGTGGACAGTGAAAGAACAGTGAAAGGCACTGTCACCCGAAGAGCCTTCCACCTGCAAACAGTGAGCTTCCTGTGCCTTGGCAGAAGCCTCATCCCCTTTCTCAGGAGGAAGGGAAAAGAAGAGGAGCAGGAAGGCAGTAGGGGAAGCACAGACACAGTTTCTTAAGCAGTGAACTTCAGAAATGGGATTTCTTTTTCTTTGTCATGTGTTACATCAGTACTTAATTTTAATTGTAGTTTTGTAATCATATTGTGGCTGGCAAGCTAGTCCTACAGGGCCTAAATGGTAGCAGGACATCTCCTGTGGCCCAGTCAGAAATAAAAATGACCAGACTGGAAGTGATGTGCTGCAACCATTAGGTGAGTGCCCACCCAACCAGTTGAGGAATTTAAAAACTGGCAACTGGAGGGACTGGGGGAAGGAGAGGCAGGAGAAAGATGGGGTGCAGGCCAAGGATGGCAGCAGTGGCAGCAGGACTGTGGTAGCCACAGAAAACATCAAGACCAAGAACATCCCTGCAGACAAGTCTGAAACAGGGGGTGAGTCCAGTAGCTAGGGCAAGAAGCCAAAAGAGGCACAGGACTCTGGAAGGGCTCACCACAAATGGGAAGAAACACCAGATTGGAAAAGACTGATGTGGGGGTGGATGTAGCTGGACAATAAACAAGCTTGGTCACCAAAGGACCCAAGGAAGGATTTGCAAGAGATGCTCAGGGTACAGGAGGGTACAAAGGCCCAGGGCCAGGTGGGTCTATGGGGGTGGTGCCCAAAGGACTATTGAGGAACCCAAAGAACAAGAAGTAGCAGCATATGGGAACCTGGGAAGGGACTGTTGCCAGTGGGAAGGCAGGAAGGTGCATGCATGGGTACTGAGCTAAGCATTGTAAAAACAATCGGAAGATCAGCTGTAACAAGAGGTGGCCAAGAAGGAACCTGAGAGGACTTAGTGCCAAAGGTGCCTGGTCTGAGGCCACAACAAGGACTGGCATGTATTATTATGATTATAAATAACACCTGTGATTTCAGGTTTCCACAAAGTTAAAAAAGTAAAGCCTGTCCAGCTGATACTGAACAGTATCACAAATGCCAGGAAAGAAACAGTGGTGGTGAATAGACTAGAAATGGGAGAGGAAAGGAAAAATACAAGGAGACCTTTGCTAAAGTTGATTTACTTCCCAGCAGACATAATTGGATCTTATCCTTTGGGGGAACCATTGCCAGATTTTGAAGGGGATATAGCACTATATTGTGCTGAGATGAATTTCAGTTTCAGTTCCACAGAAAATGGATCCTTCAAACCCCACCCCTCCCAAAGTCACTGTAAGATAGGGTTGCCAACTCTGTGTTAGGAAATTCCTGAAGATCTGGGGGTTTGGCCTAAGAATGGTGGGACATGGGGAGTGATTTCAGCGGGGTATAATTCTATAGTTCTGTACTTTCCAAAGCAGCCATTTGTTAGGTCTTGGACCCTTAAGGCAAGAACTCTGAGGTATTGATCAGTAGCATTTATTGAACAGGTGTCGAAGCACCACACTTGGAAAGCCAGTTCTGCGAAAGCTGGTATTTGCAGCCTCCTTTATCCCCAAAGCAAGCCCCCCTCCCATTTTCCAAAGACTTTATGAAAAACAATCTTTGGAGCAAAGGCACCCCAAAGTCGCAAGCAGATAGTAGTGGAGAGCCACCTGGCTTTCTGGCCTCAGGAGATAATGGATGTGACTCTTTTCTCATGGGACTAGGGAAAAGCTTGTTATCTACAAAACATATGAACCCATAAAGAAAGATCAAGAATGCCCCAGATGACAGTGGTTACATATAGCAGGCCACATACATATATATTTCATCATCATTGATTTGTTGTTCTAAGCAGTTAGGAATGCATCTTAATCACATAGATACTATCCCACTGACACCATTTTGTACAGCAGAACCGATATTTGTAGTATGAAGATCAGTTGTCATTCTGGGAGCTCTACAGGCCCCATCTGGAGGTTCACAACCTGACTGTGAACCAGCCAGGCTTAGCCAAGCTCCCATAAATAACCTACAGTACCTATAAAAATGGAGGGATCATGACATGATTTTGTCTGCTGACTCATTAGGGCTAGAATGGCTTTTTAGGAAGATGACGTCTGTCACTTTATGAAAACTGAGGATGGCAGTATAACCTGAAAGGATAGTAGTGCAACCTGGCAAATTGTTGCTTAGCTCTTAAATCCTGGATGTCTGCAGCCTTCTGATCAATGAAAATGCACAGCAACTGCAGTGAGAAAATACAGCAAACATCCCACATTTATGGGAATCCAATATAATGTTAAGTTCTTCCATGCCTTTCTTGATTGATTGTTTTCTGGGGCAAAAGTTAGTGTCTTTTATATACTTGTTAAAGACTGATCACCACTGTGCTTTTCCTTTCAAAGCAAGGTCAGGAGGGGCACCATTTCCATCACAGACGAGGCAGGGTCTAAACGTTACCCTTGCTCACAGATATCTCATTCCACTTTTCCCCCAGCCCACATTCCAGAACCTTGTTTATAATGGAATCTTGGGCCAATGACCTTTGCCAGGGGAAAAGAAATTCTGAGGAGGGTAAATCAAGCCAAGAAGGAAGGATATATGACACTTTCTACCTGCTACTTCTCCAATGCAAAACTTCAGTTCTCTGCCTTGTGCTGGAAAGGAGAAGGCGCTTTGAATACACATGAAGGGCACACATCAGTAGAACCAACAGCTCTAATTCTTCCCAAAGGGACAGTTAACAAAATCTTGACATGAGAGAACAGGATTAATTCTGCCAGTGGAAGAAACTTTTGAACACACAGAGACTAAAAAACTAAAATCCCAGTTTATCTTAAGACAGTCTTTCCATAGTCACTATCTAGCCACAGTTCAAGCCTAGCATGACTTTTGAAAGTGCAGGCTTTATAATGGCACACAGATGCCATGTTAAATGTTAACCAAGGCAAAAACATTCTGCTACTGGATTTGAAGTGAATTTCCTATTACTGGCAATTGGGTTTCTTTTGCCTTATGTGCCTGTCCCTGCAGCCATACAGGAAATTCAGAAACAATGCCCAGATCACAGAAAAGGAAATCCTAGTAATATTTCGCTACAAAATAATGTACCCACAAAAGTGTGTGACCAGTAATATTTTTAATTTACTGCTGTTCAGTAAATTACAATATGTTGCATACAGGCAAAGAAGGCCCCAGAACCGAGGACTATCTAATCTACATTTTTACACTAGAAGAGACAATAGGAAGGAGGAAAGAGGCAAATCAGATGAGTGCAACAGTGTTTAGAATGACATCTTGTCTAAAGTTCTGTTTCCTTAGCACTGGTCCAGGAAAATGATATGCCACAATGTTCAGGGATGCTGACTAATGCGAGTATGAAAATGTCAAAGCTAATGCAACACCAGAAAACGAAGTACAGTAAAACCATGACAAAACAGAGTTTTTCCTGTGTAAACATGACCAGATGAAACAGCAACTGTGATTGTTAACTAAAATGGGTAAAAAATTCTACTGTGCTGAAAGCGCCTTTACATACAGTGAAAGCTTAGAAACCTCACATTAGCAGAACAGCTTATTTTGCCCTCTGCTGTAGGCATGGTGAATAGTCTGAATTAGGAAAGCATATGGTGAATAAGATGTGTGCCCTTCTTTTTTTAACAATACCATCAGTCATAGAATTTCTGTGATGTCAGAAGATGAAAATGAACCGTTAATATGCTAAAAGCTAGAAGTTTGCAATACAATTGGGTGACTCAACAAATGTTGCAAATTGTTCAAGATTTATGTATGTTTTGTACATCCTGTCAATGTGGTTATTGAGGAGGAATTTTTACTGAGTGAAGAGCTGCCTACTTGAGCCACAAGAGAAATGCAGAATGTTGGAAAAGTTTGTGACTAAAAGAGGTTTGAAGTAATTTAACTATGTTGGAACCACCACCAACAGAGCAGCAACAATGACTGGATGACATTCAGAGTTAGTACAGCAAGTAACAAAAAGTTGTTCCCAGTGCGGTATCTTATTACTATTGCATACATCATGAAGCACTGGCAACCAACAAGTTAGGTGAAGTTATAGAATCATGGAATCATAGAGTTGGAAGAGATCACGAGGACCATTCAGTCCAACCCCCTGCCATGTAAGAACACACAATCAAAGCACTCCATCTAGCCTCTGTTTAAAAACCTCCAAAGAACGAGACTCCACCACCCTCTGAGGCAGCGTATTCCACTGTGCAGTAACCCTTCCCATCAGGAAGTTCTTGCTAATGTTTAGGTAGAATCTCTTTTCCTGTATTTTGAATCCATTACTGTCCTAGTCTCTGAAGCAGCATAAAACAAACTTTCTCCCTCTTCAACATGACATCCCTTCAAATATTTAAACATGGCTATCATGTCACACCACTTAAACTTCTCTTCTCCAGGCTAAACATACCTGGATTCTTAAGTCTGTCCTCATAGGGCATGGATTCCAGATTTTTTACTATTTTGGTCACCTGCCTCTGGACCTGATCCAACTTGTCAATATCCTTCTTGAATTGTGGTGCCCAGAACTGGACACAGAATTCCAGGTGAGGTCTGACCATATTACATCCCTTGAACTAGACACTATATTCCTATTGATGCAGCCCAGAATTGCATTGGCTTTCTTGGCTGCCACATTACATTGTTGACTCATGTTCAGCTTGTGGTCTCCTAAGACTCCCAGATCGCTTTCACATGTACTGTTGTCAAGCCATGTATTGCCCATCTTATTCATGACACACCTACTAATGCAGTGAAAACTGAAAACTTTCTCAAAGTAATGGGGCAGACTCGTTTTGGGGGCGGGGCCTGTGTAAAGTCCCCTCACAAAAACGGGTTATATAGCATCCCACACCTGTGTTTCTTGGCATGTGTGGAATGGGCCTTTGTGAACAAACTTTCTTGTTCTGGGACTGATGACTACTCATAATCCTGAAGAATATTTGAGTCTGTCTTGGCTGCAAATGTCTACCTCTTGATGACTAGTCTTGTTTTCTAAATATACCTGAACAGCTGCTGCAGAATGAACTGCCTTTCCGTCTCTAAGCATGAAAGATCTTCTTAGTATTCATGGCAGGTAACCTTAATGCTTGCATAGGTGGGTGTCATTATTTTCACAAGACCAATTTTACACCTTCTAGTTTCTTTGCTGTTTTGTTGAGTTCTTCCTTGGCTCTTTATAATGTGTTTTTCAGCTCAGTCATTTGTATAGAGTAAGCTCTGGAATGCTGAACTGTTTGGACTGTTCTATCAAAGGAAACTTCAACAACGAGCCACTTGTGAATTGTGGGTGGTATATCTGTTATTTATGAACTCATCTGGAAGCTCTTGGTAAGCAAATGTCTCTTATAAGGATATCAGGATGTTGCTTCTGATTGTCTAACAGCTTAACTAAGCTACAGTTGCTAACAGACAATCCAATAGCAATCCATGCTGCTTCTGTGGTCCTTACACTTGGCACTACCTCACAGAGCAATATAATGCCCCAGGGCAGTGAACTTCTAAAATGACCTCTGCTGTCCTGCTTGAAGCATATTTTTGTTCCAGAGACATCAACATGTTTACATCCATGCCATAAAAATCCAGCTGAGGGCTGCAGACCCAGCTGTGATTAAAAGCAAAGGAGATAGTAAGGCCATTTTGGGTAGTGAGCTGGTAATCCTTCTACACTTTTATTTTACAGCTGGTCTTCACTTCAAAGGAGAAAACTTTTAAATTGTTTACTTCAGCACACATACAGGGTGTAACTCTGTACACACACACACACACACACACACACACACACACACACACACACACACACACACACACACACACTTGGAAGTAAATCACCCTTAACTCTCTGGGTATTATTTCTACATAAACCTACATAAGATCTGAGCTAGGATAATTTCACATCTAATTTTGTGGAGCTGTTATGCCGATCCCCCATATGCAGGGAAAAAATGAACTTCCTAAAAACTGTGTTCAGTACCAGCATCTCCCTTTCTTGTGAAGATTATTAAAATTACCTAGGGAACAAATTCATAACATGATCATAATTAACCATGCAACCAACATGTCATTTTCTCCTTTATTGTGCCTATTTCCATACCTACATTTGACTCAGAATTCAATTGCTGCTGGAGATTCTGACCTAAATAACATGAAAGATTAATGGATCCAATTTTCATGTAGGCATTAACTGACTAGCACAAAAGCCCAATTTAAATTAAAATAAAATGGGTTCAAGAATGAGGGGAGGGAGGGTGGGGGACCCCCTCTTCTTCCCTCTTTCCTTCAGGAGAGCAGCCCATATTGTTTGGGGCAAGGAAGGTTCCTGGATTGAGGGAAGGTGGGCAGGGATGGGATGGAATGTCATGAGTCCTGCACACCCATTGGCTGTGGGTTCATCGTTGGACATTCCATCCCTTAGGCAATTATGTATAAGGATTTCTGAAGCTGAATCTTGAGGGCCAACCTGGTTTTATAGATACCAGTATTAAAGATAATAGATCATGCACTTCCCCAAAGAATGGCTGGCCATGCAACTCAGCTATGCTTTCTTTGCCACTTAATTCAAAGCTTTCTGCACGTCTCCAACAGCTCAATTTAGACAAGCCTTCAATATATGGAGGGGGGAGCAGGACTGCCATCTTCTTGAGGCCACTTCTCAGGTTTGGAAAATGGTGAAGTGAAGAACGCTTTCCATTAATACTGATCTAAATTTGGTCCTGACATACCTGGGAAGATTTTCCTGGTCAAATCTCAGGGGCCCAGCTTTCATGATTCAGTGGGAGAATTCCTGTCCCCTCCTCTATTCCCCCCCACCATGACCTGGTAAAGCAGAAGAAGAAAATGGAGGAAGGAGCATGATGCTATGCAATCACTCTGGTTACATAACTGAAAGTCATCCATTCTAATAAGTAAGTTGGGGACTAGTATACACTGAAAATAATACAAATTGTCAAGAAATATGCTACAATGACCTTGAGCCTAAAGCTCAAAAAAAAGAAGGCTGATAATGTCAGGCTGTGAACGTTTTGTATTAGAACAGGAAACAAAATGCTTTTTATCACTGTAGAGACATTAAGAAAAGCAACACAGGCAAAATACATTAACACATGCAATTATATTAACACAAGCTAGCCCGTCAGCCAGATTCAGGACAGAACTTCGAAATTCTTCAAGGCTTATGTTTACACAAATAAGTCATTTTTAAGCAGGCACAAATTCATCTGCTAGACCAAAGTATTTCTGTTGGGACACAGTGCTAAAGCAAATCCATTGTACAAAGGTCCCTTGCAACTGAAAGTGACATCATGGCTTTGTTCTACCACTCTAGGAATCTCCAAAACCTCGGTGGTTGCAGCATTGGACTTTGTTGCTTGAGATTGGACCAATTCCTAAAAGCACATGGCAATCCTAGGCAGAACTCACAACACATAGGTGACTATAGGTTCTTATGGCAGACATGGAGATAACCTGAGGACTTTGTAACCTATAATTAGGCCCTTAACTTCAGCTTTTCAGGAGCAACAAGTTGCTGTTTGGGGGAAGGGGAAGGTAGGAAAGATCCACCTCTGCAAACACCTCAAACTGTCAGTTCATAAAATCGAAGGCTTTTGTATTGTAAAATGCATTTTAACTAAAAAATTTTTACTTCTGATATTTTTATCCTGCTCTGCCTGACAAAGCAGACTCAGAGCAGCTTCAGACATTAATAAATTAATAATAAAACATATATATCTATAAAACATATATAATGCTACAGATGTGAAACTGAAATTTCATGGAGTTTATAAAAATGTTTCTGAACTGCCCCTTCACAAAGATTACTACACAGCAATGTAAACTCTTTTTTTTTAAGTCCAAATAATTGCATATGATGATGCCTGCAATCATATCTACATATCTACTGCAATCATATCTACTGAATTTATTGGACATAGTTTAAAATAAACATACCTTATAAGTGGGACGTAAATTTTACAATATTATGCACATTTACTTGGGAGTAAGCCTTACTGCACACTCGTGAATTTAAACATGCATATGTCTGTTCTGCATTTAGTGTAAGGAGTCATTTTCTAGAGTGCTCATAGATAAAAGCTGGTGTTCATTATAATCTGGCAATGTTCCTACTGGAAAAAGAGGAACACGTGCACTGATATGCAGGATGAACTTATACAGATTTCAATATTCCACTTAACTCAGTATTGTTAACTCAGACTGACATAAGGTTCACATATCCAACTTTCCAATTGGGTCTTAGGAAGAAAGGTTTGCATTTCTGCTGCCAGAAGCTTCTAAGGCCCAAACCTAGGGTCCCCTGTGTGAAAAACATATACCATGCCTGGCCATATTTTCAAATTGTGTTACAAAGATAGAAATTCAAAATCTAATTCCACATGCATAGGTGTTTTCTAAGGAAACTGCATACACTTACACGACTTAACAAATGAAATAATATACTCTAGAGTGCTCATAGATAACAGATAGAAACAGATAGAAGAAAAGTGGATGCCTTTGAGCTGTGGTGTTGGAGAAGACTTTTACGAATCCCATAGACAGCTAGAGTCACCAACAAAGCTGTCCTGGAGCTTATTAACCCAGATATGTCACTGGAGAGTAAGATCACTAGACAGAAGCTGACCTACTCCGGACATGTGATGAGGGCAAATTCACTGGAAAAAGAGATGCTACTTGGAATGGTCAGTGGTAAATGGAAACGGGGCAGGCCAATGACTTGTTGGCTGGAAACCATAAAGAGGGACATGGGCATGAACATCAACCAATTGAAAGAAGTTGTGGCAAACAGGGAAGCATGGAGGGAACTGGTTTACAGAATATCCAAGAGTCAGACACGACTAAATGGATAAAGAAGAAAAGAAGTATGTTTAGATGTCAAGACTGAATTATTGCAACAGCCCAAGCTATTGTCCTACTGACCAGTAGCACCTTTTTATTACAAAGTGTTATTTATTTATTAGGAAGTGTTTTTGGAGAACCCTCTTTTACTATTTGACTTCAAGCTAAATGTAAGTGATTTGAATAACCACATCCTCTTTCCACATTTATTTCTACCTGCAATAACCTGTCCAATGCTTTGTTGCATTGAACTTTTTAAAAAGCCTACAGCATGTCTCTCTCTTTCTCTGTATGTATCTTACCATAATACATATCTGTATGTATCTTACCATAAATAATTGGCTAAGGGTCGAACATCCAATGACGAACCGTTAGCCAATCCTCGTGCAGGATGTACACCCATCCAAGCCCTGTGAGTCCTGCACACCCATTGGCTCATGCTCCGCTCAATCCCTCCCAAATCAACCTGCCCCACCACCATTCTCAAAGTTTCCTGACCTCTGGCCTCCCACCACCCTTGGAAGCCCACCAAAAGCCACCCTATCCCCTATCCCAGCCTCCCCACCGCCTCACCCCTACCTGGCCTGCAGAGTGACTGCTCCACAGGCCCAGCGGAGCCCTTCCGTCTCCCCCCAACAACCACCCAGCCCACAGTTCCGCTGATCCATGGGCTGCACAAGCACTTCTGCCTCCCCCCACCCCCAACAACCAGCCCAACCCACAGAGCAGCTGCTCTACAGGCCCAGCAAAGTCCTCTCACAAACATCCCAAGACTTACCTTTCCACCCTCCCCCACCCCTAGCCATGCCTTTTAAAGCCTACAACAGAAAGCGAATGGGTTACAGTATTTCATATTTTCATAAGTTCAGGAACTATGAAAAGTCATGATTTGCTAAAACCATAATTTCCATAAAATATGTTTTTAAAAAACCTTTCTGGTACAGATCAAATTTTTCTAACAGGCACATCTCAAGCTGTTGATTTTTTTTCCTTGAAGAGAAGGATCCAAAACAATGCTATAAGTTTCAACAGATTGGCTAGGTCAGGTACAACTAAAATGATCCAGAGTAGGAAGATTGCACCTTAATACCTTAAAACATGTTGAAATACCTTAAAACATGTTGATCACTTCTGTGAGAGGAAGAACATTTGCATTCGTCTTTTGAACCCCCAGCTAGGATTATGGCAGCCCCACCTATCATGAAGGTGCAGCCCTGGTACTTGTCAAATATCCAGCCTAGCAGGAGACAAAGTTCCTGTCCTTTCCTTGGTTTTGCCATCTGCTCTTACTTCTTTATTGAAGAGCATTGCCCATTCCCTTCCCAAACACCTACAAAATGGCTGTTTGGGGTGATATCCTTTACAGGTTTGCTTACATTACAGCTTGTTTATTAATGAGAAAAGAAAAATTAAAGGGTCATCAACAGTTGGGCTACCTGCAGCTAATGTAACCCCCCAGGAACTAATTGGTTTAGCACAGTATGATTGGAGTCTATGATTGCAGGTAGCAGCTCAGGGAGAATCTGTTTGATGGGGAGCTGAATACAGTTCTGAGTTCTTATTACCTTGAACGAGTAATTGAAACTTATAGATGTAAAATCTTAATTGGAAAGAAGGGGTAAGTTAAATGTGACTAGTATTATTATTAGAATCATGTTATTATTGCAGGCTGTATTTTTCATGCTGAAGACTGCCTCCTGGGTTCTTTGATGTCCAGTTTGTTCTTTTAACCCAGAGGTATGAATTGGAAGACTGACACTTGGTGGACCAGAAAGTTTGATGCTCACCACAAAGTTGTATCAAGCAATAATTACCGCTTAACTGAATTCAGAAACATTATCTGCTGCAAGTTTGTTCTCTATTACATGTATGCATTTAGTCACTGATCTTGATGTATTTTTCTATATGGTGGAGAGTTTTGATGTAAAGAAATTTTATTCATGTAAACTGAAAGATCTAAGACTATTTTGCCCTCCATCTAAATCTTTACCAAGTACATTTTAGGTAGCTGAGCACTATTACAGTTTGGGGAGAATTGTCAGACTTAAGGTCAAGGTAGAAACTCTCCACTGTGGTGAAAGGGATGGGTGAAAACTCACCATCTATTAGCTAAGCTTTGAAATCAGGTCTGTACTCCTCTTTGGTATAAAATTTTAGTATGCTTTTCCTTGTAAAGTCAAAAGTAAAAAAGATTCTCATTAAATTTAAAACCAAGAAAGCTAAAATAACTATTGTGTAAGAAGTAATAAGCCAGTGTGGTGTTGTGGTTAAGAGTGGCAGTACCCTAATCTAAGAACCAGGTTCAATTTCCCATTGCTCCACATGAAACCTGCTGGGTGACTTTGGGCCAGTCACATTTCGCTCAGAACTGTCTCCGTCCATGCGGAGGCAGGCAATAGCAAACCACTTCTGAACATCTCTTGCCTTGAAAACCCTACTGGATTGCCATGAGTTGGCTGCGACTTGATGGTATTTTACACACACACACACACACACACACACACACACACACACACACACACACACACACACACACACACACACACACACACACACACACACACACACACACTAAGTAATAAGCTCTCTGATGAAGTCAGCATAAGTCAGCTGCGCCTTGACGGCCCTTTACCCATACCATAAAGTGCACCTTGAATTCTACAAAAATGACTTCTTCATTTCTTTCAGATATAAGTGACAGTCATACATAGGAAAGAAATAGCAGGCGGGGTAGGGTATCACATCAGAGCTTGACTGATTATTCCTAACAAACTGTAATAGGGAAGAGGGTTCGTTGTTAAGTAGGAATTTAATTCCTCCAGATTAGGTTGGTAGAACAAGAGGCGGCTGCCATCTTGAAGAATGCCATGATTTTGCTTTTTGCATATCCTACCTATGCCAAAGACATCTCTGCCATGGTGCACTTTACCCATTATTGGTGGTAATACCCCACTTGGGAATATTTTACCATATGAGCAATCAGACCTGGCTCAGAAGCCAAATAAGGCAAGGAAAGGGGCTTCTTTCATCCTCCTCCTACCCTGTGATCAGTGATTGGAGGTCAGGAAATGCCCCCTTTTTCTTTCTTCCCCACTTCCCCACTGTTGTTCTCCAGTCTGCAGCTGCTGCCAGCCCACTACTCTTCCCTTCTAGGCACAGGAGGAAGAATGGTGCTGGAGCTCAGTGGAGAAACAATAGGGGCTCTGAGGAGCTCAGTGGAGAAGCAATAGGGCTCTGAGGGGGGGAAATGGATGGTTCCCAGCCCCCAAATACCGAGCACAACACAATTCTGGGAGGGGAGAAGCCCATCTATCCACATTTGGTTTCTAAATGTTCTTTAAAATTTAGCACGTTTAGACAGTGTTGTGCAGCAGAAAGTCCCATGAAGACTCGCCATCAGTGTTGCTAATGCATTCTCCAGTGCATGGAGAATCATTGCCATGTGGAAACAGCCATTATATGGATGTAGAAATCTGATGTGTTGAGCAAGTCCTGTCTTAATACTGGAAACTGAAGTAGTTGATGTTCAAACACTTAATCAGCCCTAACATCTTCATAAGAAGAGGGAAGATCAATCCAACTGACTAGCTGTATTTGTAGCTGCATTTTAATGGGTAATCCAGAACAAAACATTTCCAACTATATAATAGTTAAAACAGATATTCTGTACGTGAAACAGAACATACAAAACAACAGTCCACAGAATGCAAAATAGTACAATTTCCCACAAAGTCTGTGGTATAGTGGACAAATGACTTTTCCATCTTATTTCCCCACTTGAACAACCCTTTAAAATGAATGAAATTATCTTTTTTATGCATTTTCCAACTTTCTTTTAAAAGAGAAACGGAAATGATTGTGGTTGCTCACTGAAACAAAAAACAGCTACAAAAGCTGTATAGGTTTCCTTTGGTTTTCCTCTTCTCAATTTGCTATCAGAGTAAATCAAATCTCCCGTCAGCCAGCATTCTAGAAAGGAATTTTATATCAATGTATGACTTGTTAAAAATCAACAAAAAACAGGAAATGTATTATGCCATTTGGCTCTTAGGAAAATTCTCTGAAACACTATCAACAAGTATGCAGTCTTTTGAATGAAAAATTACTAAATGCATTAAATGCATGATTAACATTTTCAACGATGAAGTTCAAAATATGGAAATCTGATTTTTCACATTTCCCTCATTCATGCATTGTTCATTTGGCATACTGAGAAATAGCATGCAGTACAATGATGCCAGGATCATAGAAGATCACATGATTTCATACTCCCATTCATCAAAAAACTTCCTAGCTTTGGAAAGCCAGCATGTCAGAGGGAAGTACCTTAGCTTAACCCCCTCTATGTTGTACAATTTTCTATGCCTGGAGGTTTTTTTATGTAACGGAGCATCAAAATTTTAATCTCCTACCTCCTACCACTTTGTTTTGGCCATGCAGAAAGGCCCATAGAATCACAAAAGGTCTCCAAGCTACAGAGATCAGGGTTACCAGCTCCAAGATGGGAAATTCTTGGGGATTTGGGAGTGGAGCCTTGGGAGGGTGAACTTTGGGGAGGAAGGGACCTAGTATGGTATAATGCCATAGAATCCAGCCTACAAAGTAGCTATTTTCTCCAGGGGAACTGATCTGTATCAGCTGGAGAACTACTGTAATTACTGGTGATCTTCAGTCCCCACCTGGAGGTTGGCAACCTTACTTCCCTTGGAGTAAATAAGTGCTCTAGAGGGTGTAGTTTATGGCATTATGCCCTTCTGAGGGCCCTTCCCTCCTCATACTCCACCATCCCCAGGCTCCTCCTTTTTAGTGCTCATAACAACTCTGTTAGATAGGCTTGGTTGAAAGAATGTGGCTCAAAATCCCCAGTGAGCTTCCACGGGAGGTTGGGTCTTTCAGATGCTATTGTTAAGCTCTAACTGCTATACTACACCTTTTTCATAAGGTGACTGTTGTTGAACAGTAGCCAGCAGCCAGGCATAGTTGAGTCATGCAAGTCAGGTGATATCCAGTTACCCAAAGGTTGTTGCCAGTCCTAGGTTGCCAGCCTCTGTATGGGACCTGGAGACCTTTCAGAATTTCAACTGAATCCAGAAGACAGACATTTCTCCCATGGAAAAACAAGTGCTTTGGAGGGTGGACTGTATGGTGGTATATTCAACTGAGGCTTCTCCACTCTCCAAACCTTGCTTTCCTCAGACTCCACTACAAAATCACCACGAATTTCCCAACCTGGAGCTAACAACCCTATAGGCTTCGCCCCAAGGTACTCTCCCTCAATGATTAAAATTGGATTGGAAAAAGCTCTGCCTCCTCCCTCCTTGTTTTTACTGACAGAACCAAGCCTTGGAATTCCCATTGTGGGAATTCGTTGCTTAAAGCTACAGATGCCCCTTTTATCATTTTTTATTTTTTTTAAACCCAGTGTATTTTTTTAATTTCACATTTTTCTGCAAACCTGGGGACCTTTTCAGATTTGTAGGAAAATCTGTCTTGTCTATTTACAGTAACAGGATTTAAGTATCCAAAGATTTTGCCTTCTTTGATATTAGTATATAGGTTTAGCAAAAAGAAAAAGAAAACAAACTAGTGGGATACAACCTGGCACCTGCCCACAGAAGAAATGTTCCCAGTTTTATAAACCAAGTCAAAATACATTACTGGGATCCAATTTTTAGGCAGAGGATCTCTCATCCAAACATTAGAGTGTGAACAATTGAACAGGTCTAAATGTTTTATAAGCAAAGTCAAAATACAGTTCTGTTTTCTATCTAAGTGGATTAAATTCTCAGACATTGTAGCTTTCACCCAAAAGATGATCCCTGCCAAATTATGGATCTAAAAGTATAATGGTATTTGTACAATTACAGTGAAATATAGGGACGCATTTATACTTCCTAAGGGATTTTCACAAGAACAGGAAACATCCAATCAGTGATCACCATAACCAGGGAAAATGCAATCAATTGAACAGGAAACATTCCACAAGCTGTCAAAGTAAAAAAGTTATTATTTTAGGCATGGGGTGAGGGTGGGGGGAGAGCCAAGATATATGAAACTGTCAAATGGACAACAACCAGTCCTTAAAACTGTGATATTCTATCACTGATAACTAGTTTAGAAAACTTTTCTCTATCTCTTTGAAATCTGGCAGAGTTGTGAGAAGTCCAGTTTTGAACAATTGAGTGAGAAGTCCAGTTTTGAACAATTCTATCCCAATTAGATGGGGAAAAGCTGTAGCCAAAAAAATGTGTTGGTTTTAATCACCCATAAAGCTTGGATCCTTTTTCCTGACTTAAATTTAGCAGGGAAGATTCTTTGGATGAGAGGTACAATTGATTAAAAATTCATCCCAATTGGATTCAAACAAAGAAATTACAGCTGAAATAGATTTTGAACTTAATTGTTTATAAAGCATGTGCCGCTTCCATGACAGTTTGCAATTTGGCAAGCTTGGTATTGTTTGTTAAAGGCTAAAATCACTGAAAAAATGTGATCCTAAATTAAATAGAAAACAAAAATGTTACAGATGGAAATGTGTTTTCCATTGAAACAAGTGGAAATGAAAAAGTGCTGCTCTTGGATCATGTGACAACCAATGAAGGAAGGAAAAATATTTACTACTATGAATGCTGTCACATCAGTTACAGCATGACCCCAACATGAAGTAATTCCCTTGGCATAATGCTGTAGAATCCCCACCCCTCCCATTCTATGGTTTTTAAGTTTTGGGAGAATCCTAGGCTGTTTCCGCACGGGCCAACAACAGCGTCTCAGGGACAGTAAAAACACTGCCCCTGCCATGCTTTCCCCCAAAGAACTGCAGGGAAACGCTGCTTTCTTTTGGAAAGCGGCATCCCCCCCCCCCCCCCCGGGCACCGTGCGAAGCGCACCGCTTTTATGAGTGTAGGTCTACATATGAGAATAAATCACCTGGAAGAGCTGATAGGTATTGTGAGGGATGTCAGAAACAGACAGGTGTGCACCGAGAGGCTTTTTGGGGACCTGTTGGTGGCACAAGGGGCCCTGCACAATTCCTGCTGTGGTGCCCCCACCCTCTGCTGCACCTCCAGGAAGGGTGGCCTTGGTTTCATTCACTTTTCTGTCTCCAGATGAGTTGCTGTTAGGTTTGGAACCTCCATGAGGCACCTGGAGATCTCCCAGAATTACAACTGATCTTCAGACTACAGAGATCAGTTCCCATGGCGAAAAAATGGCTGCTTCAGAGGGTAAATTATAGGGCATTATACCACACTGAGATTCTTTCCCTCCCTAAACTCTGCCTCTCCAAGCTTTACCCTCTAAATCTCCAGAAATTTTGCAACCTGAAATTCCTATATCTAAACACTACTTTGGGGGGTATCATGAAAAAACTTTTAAAATATGCCTGAGAATGAAGCATGCTGTTAACAGCCTTATAGTTTTAACTTCTATCTTACACCTGGGCAGCTAGCCTAAAAATCCTTACTTTTCAAATTGATATCAACAGAAACCAATCTGGGAACCTCAGCTTGGGAATCAAACCAGGCACTTGGGAAATCCATCTTGTTCAAATATGGAGTCCTTACTTACTCTGGGGCCCCTCCGCAGCGTCCTGCCCCCCACCTCACCCACATTTACCTTAGTGAAACAGTGCAGGCTGGAGAAGCAGCCTGTTCCCTTCAGGCTGAAAATGGCTGGTGGGAACTACACTTTTCATGAGAGCTTGGGGCTCACAAGGTCAGTGGCGTTCCTGCCTAGGGACAGGGGGTACCCTATGTCCCCGGGCGCCCCCCATTTGGTCACGTGGGGGGCGCCAACATTTCAGGGTCCTTTGTGTGTTTTTAAATTTTTAAGTGTTTTTTCACGTTCCGGCCTGCAGGGGGCGCATTTTTAAGGCTAGCGGCACCAAAATTTCAGGGTACCATCCGAAGACTGTCCTGATGATACCACCCAAATTTGGTGATGTTTGGTTCAGGGGAAGCAAAGTTATGGACTCCCAAAAGGGGTGCCCCATCCCCATTGTTTTCAATGGAAGCTAACCTGAGATGGGGGCTACCCATTTGAGGGACCATAACTTTGGTCCCCCTGAACATAACTTCACCAAATTTGGGTGGAATCATAAGAATAGTTAACAGATGACACCCTAAAATTTTGGTGTCACTAGCTTTAAAAATACATCCCTTCCAGGCACCCCAAGAAATTTGCTCAAGAGTCTTTGTTTTGCAGTGACTTTGCTCCATTGTAGCCAATGAGGAATTTCTGAGTGTGTAGGCAGGCTGCACATTTTTGAAGATAGAGGCACCAGACTTTCAGGGTGGCTCCAGGAGGGCCTCCTGGTAATAGCATCCAGGTTTGGAGACCTTTGCTTCTGGGGGTTCAATTTTATGGGCCCCCAAAAGGCTTATTTTGTTTCCCCGCTCCTGCACATGAAAGCCTGTGGGCTGAGTTCTCTCAGAACTCTCTCAACTCCCCCCCCCCACTCCAGAAGCAAAGCTCACCAAGCTTGGATGCTATTACTCAAGGCCTCTTGGAGCCACCTTGAAAGTCTGGTGCCTCTATCTTCAAAAATGTGCAGCCTGCCTCAGAAAAGGGATGTATTTTTAAAGCCAGTGACACCAAAATTTCAGGGTATCATCTGGTAACTATTCTTATGATGCCACCCAAGTTTGGTGAAGTTATGTTCAGGGGGACCAAAGTTATGGTCCCTCAAATGGATAGCCCCCATCTCAGGTTAGCTCCCATGGAAAACAATGGGGATGGGGGCATTCCATTTGGGCATCCATAACTTTGCTGCCCCTGAACCAAACATCACCAAACTTGGGTGATATCATCAGGGCAGTCTCTGGATGATGCCTTGAAATTATGGTGCCACCAGCTTTAAAAATGCACTCCCTGCAGGCCGAAAAAACACCAAAAATACCCCCCCCAACCCAAATACCTTGCATTCACATTTGTTCATATTTGGGCAGGACATAATTGGACAATTTTTGTCCAAATGTGCCCAAATGTGCCCAGATTCCAGCCGAATCTGCTATTTGTTTCATCTGAATCTCCAACCCTCAAAAGTGATGCTGTTTCAGGGTGGGGGAGAATCCACCCCCAAACAGCATCACTTTCAATTTTGTTTTAACCGGGGACCCCAGATTCTCCCTTTAAGGTAGATTTCAAAGAAGAATCTGAGCTCCCTAGTTTAAACACCATTGCTGGTACAAAAAAATCATTGTTTGGTCATGGTGGGGGAGGGTGGCCGCCCATACGCCGGGCAGGGGGGGGCGCCAAACTCAGGTTTTGTCCCCGGGCGCCAGTTTGCCTAGGTACGCCCCTGCACAAGGTCCCCTGGGAAGTGTAGTTCCCACCAGGCTGTTTTCAGCCTGAAGGGAACAGGCTGCTTCTCCAGCCTGCACTGTTTCACTAAGGCAGGGGTAGGGAACCTGTGGCTCTCCAGATGTTCAGGAACTACAATTCCAGGGGTAGGGAACTACAATTCCCATCTGCCCCTACCAGCATGGCCAATTGGCCATGCTGACAGAGGCTGATGGGAATTGTAGTTCCTGAACATCTGGAGAGCCGCAGGTTCCCTACCCCTGGAGTAGAAGAACCAGAATAATTCCTGTGGCTAAAGGTGATTTTCTCACTTTTATAAAATGCTACTTTTCAAAGTAAGCTCATCAGTCTTGATAATGGCAAGATGGGGATGGGTAAATTGTAAAGGACATAACGTGATTGAGTTTCCTTCATTATAAAAGACTGTTATTGGTCATTTGACTGAATAATACCAGCTGTACTTAGGAATCAATATACAGCTAAAAACATGAGAAAATACTTTCCTATTACGGAGCAGGAAGGTGGAAGGACTGTGGGTTTGGGAGCTGTCACTAGAGCATCAGACCACTTTAAAAATGAATAAAGAATCAGAGAACATTATCTATTCTGGTATGGTTAACTGAAAATATGAGATTTATGTATACATAGTTCATTTGCAATGAACTTTAACATAAGCAATGTCCAGGGATAGAAATAAAAATGTAAAGAACCTAAAGAGGCAGTCCAATCACAAGGGGAGGGGTGGATTCACCTCTGGAGCCAGTACAGTCTTGTACCAGTACAGGTGCCCATCCTGTCAGCACAAGGAGAAAATGTGCCAGTGGAGGGCCAGATACAAGGATGGGCGGGCATTTTTTCAGCACCGCTGCCACAGGAGCTGTAAGTCCCAGCGACAGCAAAGCTGTGCTGGTGTACTAACGGATGCTGGAAGGGTGGGGGTAGGCCAGGGCGTTCCTGAGGGTGAAGCTGATGGTAGCAGCTCCCATCCTTGGTTTGCAGCCAGTTGTGCTGCTTGACTTTCTACCCAGAACTCACTGCAGAACTTATCTTTAATATAATACTGTTACCATTGGTATCTAGACCAGCAATTAAAAAAATAAAGAAAATAAACTGTTCAAATTTCTATCCTTTTCATATAGAGAATGTGCATAGTGTAACCTTATCTCTCTAACTTGTTTCTTGAATTTTAGAGGTAATTTACATAAAGATTCTTTAATTCCTCCTAAACATTTTGACCCACAAGATAAATACTTAAGTGCTGTCTGACATTCTTTTAAAAAATATCTAGAATTCTTATTGATTTTTATATGCGTTACAACTGTTTCATTGGATGTTTTTAAGTAAATTCTTTAATATTTTTCTTGTAAAACTCTTTGACACTTGTTGCAGAGATGATTCTTCATGTCTGTCCTTTGTATGTGAAAAGAATTCCCTCCCATTTTAATCATGTGATTCTTATTTGTTCCTTCTTCAAAGCATCCACTAAAGAGGTATAGTCCTTTAGCTTCTGCAGGATCCTCAAGGGAATTTCCTTCTTGATAATAATATCTTGGTCATGCATATTAAATACAGACTTTCAATAGACTTCCATAATTTGATTTGTAGTGTCTTTTACATAGAAGAATACAATAATATCTCAACACAGTCCCTGTGATTTTGGTTTTGGAGTTTACTCTGTATATCTTTTCAATTTTTCCAGCCATCTTCTCTTCTTGTATCATTATAAATTTGGCAAGAGTCGAAGAAAGCTTCTTTTAAAGAGTCTTGTTCTTCTGCAACTTATCTCAGTCTATTATTTAACTTTTTTCTAGCGTGATATTCCAGTGTGATATTCCAGTTGAAGAATGGCTTGTTCACATTTTTTAGATTTTGTTTGAACTGAGTCAACTCCTTTAAAAAACTATCCATTAATATCCTCCATTAATATCCTTTAATAGTTCAGCCATCGTTGCTGTTATGTTTTAAACACTACTTTTTATAGAGTCTATTCCCAATTGCAGACTTTGTAAATTTGTAGTCATGATTCTAACATTGTTCGACAACTCTTGATAATTCGATTGAGAAGATCCTTTTCTAGTAGCCATCTCGACCTGCTAGGACCACTAGAACCACAAGATGTATCTGTGCATCAAGCCTCCACATCTATAATATAGTATAGCTGAAGTTTTTGTTCTTTCTTTCAGGTCCCTTTCTATGATTCAGCAAAACTTCCTTCATTTCATTGTTTCTTTTCCGATTTAAACCACTCTTGATGGCACCCCATCAACTCCAGAGAACAAAGAAAGTCAGCTCACCTTGTTTTTATAGTCACAGAGCTCTCTAATGCCTTTATTTCCAAACTTCTCCTTTAAAACAGTTTCTTTTTGTTTAATTCATTGTGTTTTCATTTTAAACTTTTTGTTTACTCGAAGTCCATACCTTTTAGAGAGATCAAGTTTTTGTTGGGCATAACTGCAACAGATTCTGAGCTTCTCCTTATTTAATGTCCATTTTATCTTTGTTTCTTCATGAGAGGTGCATTACTTGAGATGTTGTTTTCCAAAGGAAAAACAAAGTCTCTGGCAGGAAATGGTGATGGTGCCCTTGAACCAACTTTTCTACCTCAGCAAATTGCTACAGTAAGCATCCCTCCTATGTGAATTTAGCCAGGGGAGACAGTCTTGAGAGCGTATGCAGCTTCTTTAAGCTCTCCCCTTAATCTGGGGAGGCATGTGGCTTCATTTGAGCCATTAACTGCTCCCAGAGCAAACTTGAGATCAACCATCTTAAGTCATTACTATACCGGAAGTTTGAAGAACATAACTCTTGAAACGGGGCAAATTAATAGCTTGAGTACCCTTCTTGATTGTGTAAAAAAAAGGAAGAGAATGAACCAGAGTTGCTTAATGAAGTAGCAGTGTCATTGGGTTGGGGTATGTCAGGATTTTGGTTAATATCTCCAGTGGTGAAAAGTCTTTTGTTAATGAAAATGATACATCACTAAGCTGGGGGGAAATTACACTTGTTTTTTCCTTGCAGCAACAGCCTTTCTCTTCCTTCATGGGAATGGCCAATGTCATGACTGAACCCAAGTGTCTTTATGAGACTCCCCAAGTTTCAGATCCCCTGGCATTTAGGCTGAAAAGGGGATGCCTATTAATTTGGCTAGATCCAACGTAAGAGGAAAAGCCTACTATTTAAGGAGTCTCAGATGGAGGAGGGGGCAGGATCATCACACCTTGCCATTTGATACTGCAGGGCAGTTAGTCCTTCAGGTGGCAGACACATTGAAACTGGGCCTGCCCAAGAGGCCAATGACACATCCATCCAAGAAGATCTTAGCATGGGAAGAGCAGCTGCCACACAGGGCAGCCCTGAGCCTTAATTTGCTTACACCATCTAGCCGGGAGCTAGGCAGGGGAGCCATTTAACAGAGATGGAGAACAAGGCTGGAGGCCAGCCTGGGCAGGTCACACATGATTGGTAATAATTCCTGGCAATCAACTTGGGAGGGTGGTGCAACCCTCAGGGAAGCAGACAGAGGAAGTGTGGTAGGCATACCCTAGGGAATCTCTCTCTTAAGGGCCAGGATCTCCTGCCTGGGAGGAGATACTAGCCCTCATATCAGCCAACAGTCTACAGGGGAGGGAAATAGAAACAGAGAGGGAAGATCTAGGGTCCTGTTAATGCAGTTTTCTCTCTAATTTAAGCCCTGTTGAGACCTCCCCGAAGAGGCTGTGGAGGGCATACCAACCCTACCCAACCCTGGTGATGTGGCAGATGCTCACAGAAATTAATTTTGTAAAACAAATATTATGAGGTGGTAGCTTTTCTTTCCTGGTCATATATTTTAGTGTATGCCCTTTAACTTCTTCCGAACCTAATAAAAGAAAGTGTGTTTATATCCTAAAAATTGACTATCAAATGATGTTTGAAAAGTTCCATAATTATTGTGACTTGACAAATTTAAAAAATGGAATTTAGGCTCACTGGTTGCTGTTTGAGAACTTAGAGGATAACCTACCCATCCATCCCAAAATGGGTACTTCCACATGGGAGGAAGCAGCAACACAAATTATGTTCTTATTATAAGCATGTGCATATAAAACTGAATGATCTTATTGTAAGCATGTGCATTTAAAACTGCATCAGCATTCCTATCTCCTGTTACTTGGACTAAATGAATCCTTTCCAGGGACATAACCTCCAATTAATAAGCAAATCCCAGCTATAATAAAAGGGTGCACAGTACTCAAGAAGAAAGTAAGCCTGCTGCATTAATGGAATGTTCCTATGTGAAACGTTTAATCACAAAAAGCAGTTTGATCTGAAAATGGTACATCAGGGAACATATGGCATAAATTATATTGGAAGCTCTGAACACCCCTTAAGTTGTAAAAATCTACTGGGGTCAGACTTTCTCCTTAGAGATGCGGGGATGTCTTTGGCTTAATCTCATGGGTCCACTAAACATTTTATATTACACCAGGGAGAAGTTATGCCTTTTAAAAGGTTTATGTCAGAAAAGGCATTTTTACTAGCTGGATAATGGCAGAACGTGTGTGTAAAGCATAGTACATGGACTTGTCCATTACTGCTTCAAATATTACAAATTTCCTACATAACACTTTCATGAGGAAAAAAGCAAGAAAGTCACCTATAATTATCATATGTGAAGATCACATAAGCTTCTTTGCAACTGGAGCCCTGCATACCTGGCACATTGGTATACAGGACCAATGCATGTTCAGGAAACTGGCCTTGCCCTCCAACAGCTCATTAATTTAATAAGTCAAATGTGCTGGGATAAATACCTCTGCTGAGAAACCCAGAAATATACTTTTCCACCACAGTAGCACCAATAAAGGATCTCATTAACAGCATCCATGTTTCCCAGAGCAAGCACCAACACAGCTGGAAACTCCAGGCCTCCGTGAAATGTCATTCTTTTCCTCTGTTCTGTTCAAGAGCTTAAGTACTTGTGCCTTACATCTGGAATATAAGAATTTGTTTAAAGCATGTAGTCTTTCGCATATTGCTTTGAAGAAGTGAAAAGTGGGTTTGGAGCAACTGGTATTTAATATATATAGAAGAAGGAGGAGGAGGAGGAGGAAGAGGAAGGAGGAAGAGGAGGAGGAGTTTGGATTTATATCCCCCCTTTCTCTCCTGCAGGAGACTCAAAGGGGCTTACAATCTCCTTGCCCTTCCCCCCTCACAACAAACACCCTGTGAAGTAGGTGGGGCTGAGAGAGCTCCAAGAAGCTGTGACTAGCCCAAGGTCACCCAGCTGGCATGTGTGGGAGTGTACAGGCTAATCTGAATTCCCCAGATAAGCCTCCACAGCTCAGGCGGCAGAGCGGGGAATCAAACCCGGTTCCTCCAGATTAGATACATGAGCTCATAACCTCCTACGCCACTGCTGCTCCTGTATATCCAAATTCCATTGGCAATAACCTAATGTAGGCCAGAATAGATGGGGAGTTGATTTGGTGAATGACAGCATATGGTGATGAATAAAAATGGATAGCTAATATCTATCTTATATTCTGCTAATGAAAGAGAGGGGAAAGTCAGTTCCCATGAAAGGGTTCTTGTAATCACATTCTAATAATAGAGGACTTGCATCTTGAGAAAATCTAAAATCGAATGCAGATTGGTATTGAATACAGTACAGAAATCCTCCAGTCATAGCCATACTCCCTTCCCCCAGTTGCAGCCATCTTTCCCTCAGTTAAAGCTTCCTCCTTCCTTATCACTGCAGCTATGCTGGATTGTGGCTTTCTCATCTTTCCTTGAACCCTGTTGGCATTAGCAGTTCCCAAAGGAGCAACGAATAGTTGCTGTCAAGGACGTAGGTAAGGGGGGGGGGGTTCCTCGAGTTTAACTGCCCCCATTACATGTCCGAAGCTCTGCCCCTGTTTGTGGGGTTTTTTGAATTTTTTTAGTGTTTTTTCAATTTTTGGCCTGCAGGGGGCACAGTTTTTAGGCTAGCAGCACAAAAATTGAAAGGATTTGTTGGGAGACTCTCCTGATGATACCACCCAGGTTTGATGAGGTTTGGTTCAGGGGGTCCAAAGTTATGGGCTCCCAAAGGGTTCCCATCCCCCTTTGTTTCCAATGGGAGCTAATAGGAGATGGGGGCTACACATTTGAGGGTCCATAACTTTGGCCCCCATGAACCAAACCTCATCAAACCTGGTGGTATCATCAGGAGGCCCTCCTAAAGATACCCTGAAATTTTGGTGCTGCTAGCTTAACAATTGCACCCCTGACAGCAGGCATCCCCCCCCCCAAATTGCCCCAGATTCTCCTTTTAAATTCACCCCCTTCAGTATGGATTTAAATGGAGAATCTGAGGTCCCCAGTTTAAACATTGAAAGTGATGTTGTTTCAGGGTGGGGGATAATCCACCCCAAAACAGCATCACTTTAAATTTTGTTTTAACTGGGGACCCCCGATTCTCCCTTTAAGGTAGATTTAAAAAGAGAATCTGGGCTCCCTAGTTTAAACACCATTGAAAGTGATGCTGTTTGGGGGTGGATTCCAACATCACAGTGGCCACCCATTGCCCCCCCAAAAAACTCAGATTTTGCTCTGGGCTCCATTTTCCTTAGCTATGCCTCTGCCCGGAGGGGAGGGCAGAAGGACTGCTGCCTGGGAGTCCAGACAATGGGGAGGGGGCAGGGGAGGGGAGTCTGCTGCCCCTGGCCTCGGAGACCTGCTGTTATAAGCACTGAGGCTGGGGGCAGGGCCACACCTCCAGGAGCAGGTGCGGGCATGGCTCCGCCCCCAATCCCCCCCATAAAAAATCTATACCTACATCCCTGGTTGCTATAATGCTGCAGGAGCCTGTAGTCCAACTGCAAGGGGTAGTTGGAAAAGAACTGGCAGCATGTGATTCTTTTGCATTCTTGTTTCCTTCTTGGCATCCCGTGAGGCGGCAACAAGCAGGTTGGCCCAGCTACACCTCTGCAGAAAATATTTTATTATTTTAAACTCCAGGATTTTTGGTCATATAGAGTACTTCTTTTATAAGAGCAGACAGCCAAATTTCTATAGTGTATTTCACTCACCTCCCCTGCCTTAGCCAAGCCACTGTTTGTCAACAGATATGTATCTGTAGCAACATCCCCCTCCCCTGAGCCAAACCTTTTCAATAGATATGTATTTATTTATAGCAACAAGAGAAGGTTCGTTAAATGTAATTCAGTCTGCAGACAGTAAACATTATTTGGTGTAAATAATAGTCAGGTGGTTGCAGTTTTGAAAAGGATGCAATATATTTTTTGAACTCTAACCTATTATCACCTTTGTAATCTCTCTCTATATAAAGCTAACAGTGTTTTTGTTAATGAAAGTATAACTCAGTAACTGCTGGGCCAATTCCTCTGAAAATTCCCAGCCACTATAGTCAGCCAGGTTAGAGTGTTTTTAGATGTTCACATACCTGAAATTTCACACCTGGCCCAGGTAAAATGCCTTTTTCCTGGCACTCCATGGTGAAGGACATGCAGCTGCCTGTGTGTAACTGTCACCCTTAGAATGTTCATGCAGCTTAGAATGTTCACTCAGACGGCCAGATATGAGCAGTGGAAACAGTACATAGGCAGTAACTCGAGTGGAAGTGAAACACATACACACACATACACATGAGGGAGAGGGAAGGGAGGGAGAGGAAGGGGTGGCATGCAAGGGAAGAGAGGGAGGGAGAGGAAAGGGACGGAGGGGGAAGCATGCAAGGGAAGAGAAGTGAGAGAGGGGAGAGAGTAAGGGGTGGCATGCAAGGGAGGGGAGGCAGGGGGCCCAACATCTTGATATGACCCACCCACCCTGGTGGAGGGAAAGGGAAGGGAGGGAGGGGGAGGGGTGGCATGCAAGGGAAAAGAAGTAAGGGAGGGAAGAGAGTGAGGGGCAACATGCAAGGGATGTGTTATGGCCTTAACAGGGGAAGGGGATTTGGGATAGGATTCTCCACCAGCTGCTAAAAAGTGTAACAGCACACATATAGTTTTTAAAAGTAGCAAGGGGGAATGAACTCACATTGGCAGATCAGGAGAGGGGCCAAGAGGAGATCTTTTAGACTTTATGATACGGGGAAGGAATTCTGGCAATGAATATTCCACAGAGAAGCAAGAGTCCAAATTGAATTTAAATGTTTTATATAAATTTGTTTAAAAATACACACACTCAGTAAGACACAAAGGCACATACATTCAAGTTTCCTAGGATATAAAGAGGTTTGAAAGATAAGGATTGGATGATAGAAATGGAGAGGGGATTTTTTCAGGGTAATAACGTTACTCTAAATTCAGCTGAAGATCTTGTAGAGCGCGGCAAAAGGATTTCAAATGACCAGCATCTGGAATCCAGGCTAAGGATCGATTTTACATGTCGTGGTCTCCAACCCAAAATGCAACCAGTCCAAGAGAGGCACAGGCCAGAATTGGCAGGCACATGTGTTGTTGGGTGAACTTTCGAACTTTTTATACCCTTTCTTGCCTTGTAAGGAAGGGGCGGGAATAAGTGAGTTTTCAAGTTTTATTTTTTCTAAATCCCTCTGGAATTTCCCATGCTGGACTCTTTTAGAGGGGGTGCTGTTGAGGTCATTAGGTCATCTCCTATCTACTGCTAAACCTCGGTGACAATGGGGGGCTTTATTTGCTCTTAATGGCTTTTATGCAAAGTAACTCTTACAGTCTCTGCCTTCAGCATTCAGATTTGAATGAGGCTGATTGATTCAGGATGGGATAAGTGGTTTTAGGAGAGTCATCACAAAGGGAAGGAAATGCAGAGAAGTAACTTATTTGTTGTTGACCTGGGTTCCCAGAAGAGATAGGGAAATGACAGTATCTGATAGCAAGTTGGCTTTAACAGTTTCTATAGCAAGGTGTGGTAATCAAGCATTCTAGTGACTCAAATGAGGCCTCCAAGTTATGCTGGAGTAACTCATTATCTTAGCTTTTGTTAAAGTAGTTTTGACCTTTTGACATGCTGCTACCTACACCCATAGGAGTGCTTTTGGCAACTGGCTTTTGCCAATATGATTTTAAAGCAGAAATATATATAAATAATATTCTGGGGGTCCTTTGGGTCGTTACAGATGCGAGGGAGGGGCCAGGCACCCTAGATTCCCTGAATACTGCGGTTACAGTTAAGAAAACCAGGCACACATTAGGAGTAAGCTCAGTACAGCAACTGTGACATACTTTGAATGGCTGCGTCGTGCCTCTCAGAGGGTTTCCTCAGAAGCAACACCCATTGCCACCAACCAAACTTACTCCCAGGTAAAGGATCGTGACCAGCCAGCCTAGATGTGTGGGAGGGGTGCCTTTCCATTCCCCCCACAAGGAATGCGGGCACACACATCACTGACAACGTACAGTATCAGGCTGTGTTTGCATGAGCACGTACTGCTGGCCTCTGCAACTGATTTGCTGCTACTGTTCCTTTCCCATTTCACCACAATAAGCCACAGCAACGCATGGCCGGGCCCCGCTAGTACAGGGTAAATTTGGAATAATCCCCTTAACTTCCTATAGTAAATTATACGTACAATATATTTTAATGCATCTGACTTAAAAGGTAGGTAAGGATTCTAAGCTTAGTTTTAAATACAATTTATCTGCCTGCTCTAAGCTTTGAAGTAAGTTCTGTAAGGATTTTGCTGTTGTCAATGTTCCTCACTAACTGTTAATTAAGCTTTTTTCTTCTATGTCTCCAAGGACATAGAATGAATACTTTGGATAACAAAACTAAGGGACCTTGTAAATGCTTTCTTTGATCCGGAGTTCCTCTTACTAGCATGGAATCACAAACACTTCATTATATTTTATTGAATGGAAGAAGCTGAAAGCATGAAGAAGGTAGAAATTGGCACTTAGGGCTAGATGAAATAGCTGCTTCAATAGCCAGTACTACTATTACAGTAGCATTGGAAAAAGACTACTGATTGTTTACTGTACAACATCTTCAGGAAACATTCTTAAAAATCCAATCATAAAGATGCTTTTATGAGTGAAGCTTCAATATCAGACCAGGTTGGCCACTTGTCTTTTTTCTCCTAAGACAGAACTTTCACATATTCATGAGTATATTTAAAGTAATTTTAATTTTTTTAAATATACATTTTAAAATGTATAATGGTGATAATGGTTAATGTAACTATATTTGCATATTGAATATTGTGCATCTGTGAGGAAGAATCAAATAAATTACTGCCGTTTCCTCACTCACCATTTGTTGCGGGTTACTGGCGGCAAATAACCCAGGGTCCGGCTGCACTCCCCACTACACCAGCGGCAACAACGCAGCCACCCCGATTCTGCCGCTCTCCTACTCCCTCAGCGCGCGTCATTTAAGATCCTGGACGGAAGAGCACCTTTAGGAAAACACCACGCTCAGCGCAGGGCAGTGGGGAAGTCCGGGGGGTGGATTCCGGGTTTTAGTTTCCCACCCTTGTTAGTGACGTGTAGCCTTTTGCCCAATAAGGAAGGATATGACCCTATGGAAGGATGAAAAATCATGCACGAATAGAAACAAAAGGAACAACTGAACAATTGGGCTAACAATGTGTAGACATATCTGTTCCAACCCAGATAAAGTAGAATGTTTTTGAGTTCAATGAAATTGGATCGAAGTAAGGATGCTGAAAACTTCACCATAATTCAACTATTGTTAAGTGCACACAAATCCCGCTAAATGAATGAAAAAAATCAATGTTTAGGGAAGAATATGGTGAATTAATACACTGAATCAATTTGTGGAACACACACATCAACAAGGTTTTGAATTAATTATTGTTCAATCAAATTCTGTTTGCAACTGGCAAACAGGACATGAGCTGAATCAATGGATGTTCAAGCATCCCTAGTCCAAAGATGCTCTTCAGCTAATGGGAGACACCCTTTCACTGACTGAAAAACTACTATCATGTGTGGAAAGACTACTTTCATGAACAGATGGTATCTTTGATTTCAGTGGGAGAAAATTAAACATGTGTCTAATGTTCAGTGTTGAAATCAAGGGAGATATTTAAGTTTGGATGTTTAGTGCTCAAATTGTACAAGAAGCCTTTCAAAATACATGGAAGTAACAAAGTAAAGTAGGTTGATGATGGAATCACTAATTGAGCTAGTATAGAAATTTGGAAAATGGGCAAGAACCAGTAATGTACAAGGAAGTGTTTGCCAACATAGTTGAATATTACTTAGTTCAATATTATAATGACAATTCAAAGAATGTCCTTAACCGTGCCCGACAACCACCAGCACCAGCACCTTTACTGTGCCACCCCCCTCTCTTTGGCTGAATAATGTTGGATCCTGGTGCAGCAGATGAACTTTAATTCATTCAAGGCCCAATTCCCTGTGGGCTTGGTGAGGGGGCAAAGTCTCCACTGGAGGTGTTGGGGTTAAGCCTGGGACCCCCCGCAAACAAACAAGGGGGGTAATGAATGCCCTACTCCCACGCTGTGCCTCAGTGCCACCTTGTGGAGAGGGAGACACCCAGCTATAGTCCTGAGTCTTAAACTGGGGGAGTAAGCCCCAAGCAGGGAAACTATGAGCCCCCCCTCAGGAGGGGGAAGGGGCCATGCTAGGCCTGGGCCTCAATGCACTGTTATTCCTCCCTTCAAAAGTTCAACTGGGCCTTGAAGTGGACACGGGTCCTGGCCACCGCTGTGCCCTGCCTTGCCCCTGTGGGACCCCTTGCAGGTGGTGGCCTCCCCAGCCCTTGATCCCTTGCCCCACCCCCAACAGAACCCAGCCACGATATCCAGGAAGGCCCAAACAACGCTGTGGCAGCTGGCCGCCAAGCACCGTTGTCTCCCTCCATCCTACCAAACACTCCGATGCCAAGGAGACAACGATGCTCACAAGTCCTTCACGGTCACCATCCTGGAGCAGACTGAGCCTGGACCACGAGGCAGGGCCTTATATAGGCCTTTTATAGGCCCTGCCTGGCCCACTGATGATGTGCTCTCCTGGGTCTCATGAGAGCACGCCATCCAATTGGGGCCCGGCCCTCGCGCATGCTCAAGCTAGGGCCCGAGGCCACCCAGCCCTCACGCATGCGCAAGCCGGGACCCAAAGCTGCCACAATTGGGCAGACGGCTTTTGCTGGGGCCTCAACCCCTGCAATGGCAGGCGCATCTTAGGCGCAGCCGTGCTTTATTACTGCTACAAAAAGAGTTAATATTAAATTGCTCAAGAATGGTAACGTGACAATACACTATTGGTAATAGCTTTCCCTGGAAGGAGTTCCAGAGCTACAGGTGAGAAGTACTCTGGGAGCATGGCTCCTGCAGAGAGATTTCAGTTTGCTTCCCTGAGTGTTTGAGTTTATTTTGTTTTAGAAGGAAGAACTGTACTCCTCTGTACTATATTGATGTAAGAAGACATATGCCAAATAAATAATTTGATGGCGCCCAGAGCAGACCACTTGTTGCGGTGCTGCAGTAGTTAAGTTTAGGACCCAGGAGGGGGTTAAAGTATTTTCTTACTACTCTAAGAACTTTGTTATTGTTTGTACTAGGTTGGAGTTGAATTATGGGGAGTGGAGCAGTGGGACCTTTCTCAGCTCCTTTGTGTAGGTCTGCAGCTGGCTCTCGGTGGCTGCGGCGCCCGTGTTTCTTGGTCTGGCGAGTGGAGTGGCTTTTTGGTGACTCTGGGGTGTGCTTGGCATGGGAATCGGTGACAAAGGCCCCCAGATGACAACCAGCTGAGGCCCCCGTGAGGTCAGGAGACCAGCTGAGGTAAACAGATGAGTGAGACAAGGAGATGATGGAGGTTGCGGATACTTCGACTTGCGACGGTGGCAGCAGCTGCAACGGGATTTACAGCAGTGACAGTTGCAACAGTGATGGCTCCCCAAGGGCAGTGAGAGTGCCAAGGTGGTTTTTTTCATCTGTTGCCAGAGGATTCCAGACAGCAATGGGGACCGGTGGCAGGGCCCCCCAAAAAGTGCTCAAGGGTTTTCCTCTCAGCAGCTGGGGCTGGGTGTGTCCCAGTAAGAACATGGCGACAGCGGCAGCAATGGTGGTGGCAGCGTTACCCTCAGACACTGAGATTCATCTGGGGCACAGACTGGTCCGGCTCCTGTTACAATGTTAACATTTTTTCGGTAGTAAGTTGGGATATTGTCTATAGTTTTTTGTAGAGCTAGTGTTAGGTATAGATTGGTGATGTACTAGGCTTAGTTTTGGTAGTTTTCTGTATTTTAGGTTAGTTACTAGGCTAGATTTACTACACTAACGCTGCTGTATTTTTTTTATAGTACTGACACTGGAGAAGCACATATTCTATTGTTCCTAGCTCCATAGGAACATTGTCTCTCCCAATAAAGAGTTTGCCTATATTGGCCTTCAAGGAAGGCTGAAGGGAGGGCATGGCATCATGTCAGAGTAAAAGCATTCTGATGTTTAGGTAACTCAAGATTAGTTAAATATGCCATAGCAGAGGTAGAGTACCTATTGGATTTATAATAGTTTGCACCCTTTATCATATAATTATGTTTACCTCCATGTTATGACAACTTTCAGCTGTGGATTGCTGTAGATCAAGAACTTCAACTCCTAAGCATAGTCACATCCTTCTATATCCATCAAAATCTTAGGAAGGTGTAACTCTGTGTAGGGTAACATGGTTAAAGGCACTCAAACAATCCAGGCGTTTTTTCCTGGTTGCTAAACTATATAGCTCATATGACTGGAGTGAACAAAATGCTACAGTATGAGGTAGAAAACTTTCATTTTGAACACTTAACATATTTCATTACTTTTGCTTTATGGCTAACATATTGAGTAATGTGACTCTTTCTGCAGAGAAGAGAGGTGGATGATCAAAGCAGGCTAGCACATTGACTGATTGGAGTATTTAGGAACAGAAGGATGCAACAATCATTTGATAGCACAGAATATTGCCATGGAAAGTTCCTTGTCTAGAAGAATTGCGCTTTTGACGTAGTAAATGACTATATGGCAAATTGTGTACCAAATGAGAAGGATGATGAGAAGTGTAAAATAAAGCTCTATTTTTTTCAACCAGCTTATGAAAAGGGGAAAATACTACTTTATGTTCTTCATCAAATTGTATTCTTAAATCCAAAAAATTGATAGATGTACTACTACATTGTCCAGTGAAAGATAAAGCAGGATGCAACCCATTAAGCCATTCTAAAAATGGAGAAAACTCAAATCCAGGTTTCATTAGAAACAGAAGATCGTCAATGTACCTTCTGTAGAACAACATATATTGACTGTATGGATTATTGCTGTAAATGTATTTAGTTTCGAAATATTGCATATATAAATTTGCGCAGCTAGGTCCTAATGGCGACCCCATGCTCAAACCGGATGTTTGTATGTATAGATCATTATCAAAAAATTTTTGTGAAGTCTGGATCATAAAATTTATCCCCCCCCCCCAGTTCCAAGACAATATCTTTAATTGTCAGAGAATGATAATGTAGCCAAATCACCCCCTTGGATCTGAAAATATGCAGTCATCTTTGGGCCTAAGTTCCTTGCTCAGTAGTTTTTGAATTATAATAAGGTGGGCAAGTTGTGGCTGGTTCTTGGGCCAGCAAGCAGTCACTATACTGTCCCTCCTTATGATTCTTAGTTATATCTAAGGTTGTGAGGTAAGGTGACAATGCTGCTGAAGCTGTTGGAGGTTGAAGCCCTAGTCAGCTGGAGTTTCAGCTTCTATTCAGAAAGAGCGCAAAGTTGACTTGGGCACTTTTCAGACACCACAAGGAAGCCCCAAGTTCTGGCAAGGTTGAATTCCTACCTGGATTTCATCAGTGCCAGTCATTGTAGAATAGTCTTATCATGCTCGCTAGGATCCAGGATGTTTGACCTGTTGCTAGCTACCAATCTGCCTGAATAGCCCATGAAATAGGCCTCAAATCCCTCCGCCCTTCTAGTCCTGTTAATGTAGGCTGTTTCTCATACCATCTGAAGAAATCTGTCTTTCCTCATCCTCTTGTCAGTGTCATAGATAACTGTGTGTGCTAATTATCCAGTGAATCATATACATATGTTAGAAGCAGTGGTAGAAAGATGGGAGCACAATGTTCAAAGAAAAATAATTCTCTGCAACTCCATCATTAATTAACTGGCAGGGCTTAGACCAGCCTCTGTCATCTCAAAGCAAAAGAAGCATTTTCCTTCCTGATATGATCGGTTAATTGTTGCTGCAGAGGAAAATTGGCACATGGGGCAGACTGCTCACTTGGTTCAAGGCTAGCAGGTAGTATTTATCCAGCATTTTCAACCTATGGTCTTGTACTTAAGATATATGACCTTCTAGGGAAAATGTAGTGTGAACCAACTGCTTACAAACAGTCAGTTGCAGCCATTTTTGTGATCATGGCTGGTTAAGATAACTGTGAAAATGACCACCCTCTCCCAAATATATGTGACCAATTCATACATAGGGTTGGATCACATCTACTTTCTATGCACAGAGACACAGTTTCCTTGCCTGCTGCCCCTTTAAGTAACCCAAAAAGCATCCTGAAATATTATTCCTAGGAATTACGGAGCAACATAAGGGAGAGTATCTCTCCCCTCCCCCCCCCCCGCACTTGCAGATCTTTTCAAAGAGGTCCAACCCACAATCATATACTTGAGTAAACCCAGGAAAAATACACTCCTTATTTGTGAGGGGGAAAGGTCAGAAGTCGCAGCATGTTCCACAGATGAAAAGATATCAAATACCAATTTGCTTCAAATGGATAAGAGTTAAGTCTTGTGAGGGGGAAAACACACAACATACTTTAAAAAAGAGATAGAGAGAAATCCAAATTTAGCAGCTTTTAATGTTTCATTGCCTGGAGAAGGTCACAGCTGTCAGCAACATGTTTTTTTCAAAGAGATTCATATGAACACTGTAAAGCTGTTGTTCCTAATGTCAAAAATATGGCCATACTTGGTAGTCACCCAAGAGCAGGTGTGCAGTTCAAACGTAATTTTGGATTTGTTACCACAGATGTGCATTAACGAAGGATCTGGTCATCCTAGACACAAATGCAATCATAAGAGCCAGGAAAAGTCAAATCCTTCCAGATGGGTACCATGTGCTTTATCCAATGAAGCTGCCATTTAGAGATACACTTGAAAGTATGCCAAAATTGTCATGTATTACTAGAGGTTCTGTTGAAATGGTTCTGTTAGGGCCATAAGCACTGTTTAACATTTTGGGAACAAAGTTCAAGGACTTAATTTTTGCCAGTGTACCAGGAGCCAGTTAGGGGATTATCAGCGCCAAAACAGGTTAAATGCTAAATGCTTCAAACAAGTTTTAAAGTCACTTAGAATTCTTCTTTGAACATTCAAAGTAAATAATTTTCATTTCTAAAGAAGGATGCTCAAACATCCACCAGTTTGGCTTGCAGTCCGTTTACTGGTTGAAAACAGGGAGCCAATTTTTCATCCATCATTCAGCTTTACAATAACATTTTGAACTTGATTGTTGGATTAGGTTGGGCAGTTTTTATTTATTCAAACAGTGCAGTACAATGCAGTGTTTTTCATTGGTTGGGTTGTTGAGTTGGTCAGTTTTTATGTTCTTAATGTGTTCAAACAGTGCACTACAATGCAGTGTTTTGCACCTGTACATTCTCACATAGACTGGATGGGAGTCCCATTTCTCCCCTATCCCACAGAATTGGTGGCTACTGAGCAGCCAATCAAATAAACAGTGAGCAACTCAATCACTCATCCAGCTGTTGAAAGAAACTTACTGTTTGGTGTTCATTTGAATCAGTTAGTGATGTTATTTCACATGAGCACATTTTCTCATAGGCTTATGGAAGACACAGTTCCCTGCTCATATAATTTAATTACCTGACAATTCATGATCCTGGATACAATCCTCTCATCTAATGTGCAACTGTAAAAGTCCTTGCAGTACAAAAAAATTTCATCACTACAGCTTCAAAGATTATTATTATTATTTATTCGATTTCTTAACCGCTCTACTCCCGAAGGGCCAACCCCAAAGCACATTTTTGAGAGGAAACAACTTGGTGCATGACAGACTATCCTTAAGTGTGTGCAGGGGCATTTATGCTGGAACCAGCTATAGTTCCTTGCCCTGATATCATATGAAACCCAGTGTGAGGAAACACAGTCAGGGGGAAATGGTCCATTGGACACTTACCGGGAAGAGCACTTCTCCAGACAGGCTAGGAGGCCATCTTGGATGGGTGTTTCCTTATCCTTCTGTTAGGGAGATAGGACTAACTTTTCAACTTCCTGTCCCTGACTCCATCTCCATTTTAGCCCCAGTTATCTTCCAACCTCTGAAGGGAGAGCAGCTCTAGCATTTGGCTCCACTATTCTCTAATCTATTCTTGTTTATTAGTCTGTCTAGTCTTGCATATTCTTGTGTGTTTGTCTAGTTCTATCTGTTAGTATTTTCGTGGAGGGCTGATCTACCACCCTCTCAGTACAATTGAAGCAACACGCCTTGGCAGAACCGACTCCCTATTTCCCACCAATTTCCCCGTCTTCAAGATGATGGACGTCTCCTTCTCGCCTCACAGGTCACAGTTCTCCAGATCTGCAGCAGAAACAATGACATTAGCAATGCCCAAAACTTCTTCCCCCTCTCAGGGCAACCAGCAAGCTCACCCGGAGAGGAAGGGCAATTGCCGGAGAGGAACACAAATGTTCCCAGAAGCGGCTGGAAGCCGCGCCAAAGCCGTGGTGCCCAAAAAGCAGCATCTGGAGCAGCAGCAGCAGCCAGCCCTCATGAACATACATGCTCCCAGAGTGCGTCATCGACGGCCTCCTCGTCATCTAAGATAGCCTCCGCCTTCAGGAGAATGGATGCCAGCTTGAAAGCCAGAGCATGGTATCAAAAGGATTTGCCTGACACATGACCTCCTCCTCCTCTCAAATTAGTAATACAGAGTTTCAGACAATGCCTCAACTGAGGGCACAGCCACTCATATCTGATGAACAGCAGCCTAACCTTGAGAAGGCACATTTGGCTCCAGTCCTACAATGAACTTGCAAAGATCTTCACCTTAAACTTATCAACAAACCTGCGCACTGCCTGCAGAGGCAGAGCTACCAGGGGATGGGGGGGCACAGTGCACTGGGTGCGTACCCGGGGGGGTGCATATCCCCCCCTCACACTCACCTTAGTTCAGCCTGAAAGTGGAGGCTGGGAAAACAGCCTGTACACTTGAGGCTGAAAATGGCCTGGTGGGAACTATACTTCCCAGGAGACCTTGAAAGCTCCAAGGTCTCCTGGGAAGTGTAGTTCCCACCAGGCCGTTTTCAGCCTCCACAGGCTGCTTTTTCCAGCCTGCACATTCAGGCTGAACTAAGGTGTGTGAGTTGCGCTGGGGGTGGGGCGCCATATGGCCCAGCTATGCCTCTGCTGCCCTGTACCCTCTTTTCACCAGAATAAGGAACATTATCTTTATTCTAGAAACCTTCTGTCCAATAATTAAGTGTTGTCAAGCTTCCCAAGTTTCTCTGTTTTAATCTCATCAGCACAGCCCCAAACCATCAAGTTTTGGGCTCTCCCAAGTTTAATTTAATCATGTCATTTCTAATGGCACTGTCCATGCCTGGGAATGGAACTGTGTATTGTCCCATTACCATTGCCAGGGGGTCCTTTTTTCCTATAGCTAGAGCCCCCAAAGCCTTAGTTCTTTGCTCTTGGTCTACCTTCTTGCACCTGACATCCCTCTCTTTGAGAAACGTGGGTTGTTTCTTTTGCTCTCTCTCAGACCTCTTCACTTTTGAAACAATAATTATCACCCTCCCCAAATCCTACCCTATTTCCACTATTGCTCATCCCTTTTATTTCTTAGGCCCTTAAATCTGTTGGAATATATGTTTTTAGTTTTGATCTTTTAATAAAATTGTAATCCCTTTTGCTGCAATCTTGATTTTGAGTGGTTTTCTTGGGGAATCAATCTGTATATACACAGGTGTTAGATCTCTTACCTACTGCTCACATAGCTGGTCTGCCCCTAGCTAATCCCCCCCACTATTCCATGAGGCGGACATTACTAATTTGGGTAACAAACTGTTTTGAGATTAAAATGTTAGATTCCAGTCACACGCAGTGATCAATATGGCATGCATATTTTAACTCTCTCTTACACACACACACGCACACACGCATGCACGCACACACATTTAGTTTTCATGCAATTTTGAGACTGCAGCAAAGTACCCAGTATAAACTGAAAACCCCACTGTATTAGTGCACAATTACCTCAAACTAGGGACCCCTATTATGCAACACATTATCAGACACCCCAAAGGCAAATATTTGTGTGGGAGGAAAAATTCCCACAAATCCCACAAAGTAACTACTGCATTACCTTTAAAAAACATGTGTCATTGCAGCAGTGCCAAGAACTGCTACATGTGTCTCTACAGCAATCTCTACCAATAAAGTTTCCATATTTTAACAATGAAAAATCCCATAGCATATGCCCTCCCAGAGTATAACATTTCTGCATGCAATATTTCCTGTGCTGTGGGCTTAAAAGGGGCCAGAAAAAATGGTTTATGTATCAATATCTTACCAAAAAATTTCCTGAGAACCACACAGGTTTGTATTAAACAACATTTTGATCTATTGTGCGCAAATTCATTATAAGCAGCATATGGGTATGGGAGCAATCTAGTTCAAAGAATGATTAATCAGCTCCAGTGCAAAAACTCTTAACAAAAATGATTCATTCCAGACTTCTGGATCATAAAACCAAGACCTTGTGCTTCTGCAATGCTAATCAACTACATATCGAATAGGGAAACCTCAGGAAATCTGTACTATTATCACAGGGATTGCTGACCACAGTAAGATGCCACATAGCTTATTGGCACCAGCAGGAATTCTTACATGGGGACAACATGGCAGTTCCGTTACACATCTTACCTGCCTTCCCACTTACTCTGGTTAGCTATCAAAAATTGGTTCTCTGTTGTAGTTTTTAGAAACTTTGTCTACATTAAAGCATTTCTGCAATCCATATGCTCTCACATACCACATTATGATTTCCCACTGGAAATATTTCACTCTGCATAATCCCTACCAGACAACACAGAGGATTCAGCTATGGCAAAACAAAAAAAGAGCTATTGTACATTCAGCCATGTTTATCATCCTGAGAGCCCCTGTGCACACAAAAAGCAGGAATAGTGGTACCATGTTATGCTGGAAGAGAGCACGAATGAATTAAATAACTAAATCAGCAGGACCAGTTGCACTGGGCTTTTCCCACCAAATGGTATCCTGCCAGAAGAAACAGCATATGTAAAAATGGAAGCATCATTAGCATCAGGAATGCATACCACAGGGAAGGGAACCTGAACCATAAGCAAACAAATCAAAATATAAAATCTCGCTGTGACAAGTTGCTATTTGTTAAAATGGGCAACATGCAAGTGCATTCATCATAGAACCCACATTGACTGTGCCATCTCTATTTAGCATAGACTCTGTGCCAAAAATCAGGTTTGGTAATTTGCAGTTTAGGAAAATTAGCCACACAGCTGCAAATAGAGAGAGAAGACTACATTCATCAGCCCTTGGGGTGAAAAATGGTCATGATTTAAGAAGTAGCTATGAGCCAGAATTTAGGAGATCCAAAAGCTTTCATGGAAAGGATCAAACAACAAAGGTAAGGCTTTAGAGACTGGTCCCATTGGACAATATTGTCTCGGAATGAAAAGAAAAACTGACTATGGGCGTTTTTGCAAACACTTTTTGTTCCAGAATAAAAGTGAACCGCATTGATTCCTTGCCTTTTTAATGTAGTTTCGTCGCTCGATGGCATTCGCACATGGCCCTGTAGTCACGCATCTTCTGCTTGCTTCGCAACTCCCGTGTTTTTGCATCCCTCAGGAATGCGGTGCAAACGATGAATCTGATAGGCTTGCGCGCAGTCCTGGGGCGGTCCGGGGGTGGGCTAAACGTTCCTTAAGGGCCACCCGTATGCGCAATGCCTAGTTGTCACGCGGAGAACGCGGACGTGGGCGGGTGAAAACCCTGATTGTCACGCCGTTAGCTCGATTACATCTCGCGTTGATTGAAACGTGATCTCGTCTCCATTTTATATCGTAGCCTCGAGTTCTCGCGTTACCAAGGAACCGAGGTATTGCTACCTGGTTAGGAGGTTTCCCTCACCAGTTGCAGCGCCCCGCCGGCTACAGAACTGCTTTGTGGGCATAATATCAGATGGAAAGCCATCAGGTCGCCATGCCTCCTGACACAGAGGAGACAGAGCTGCTTCTTCTGGTTGTGTTTCTGGCCCGAGACTTCACCCCGGATGGGTCAACCATCAGAGATCCTGAGCGTTCCCCCCCCCCCCGCATCCCTTACCTTCTCTGCGGGGGGGGGGGAAGGGGAGGGGCACGAGATTCACATTCTTATTTTAACGCCACGATCTTTTGGCTTGGGTAGAATAAAGGGTGCTCCGTGGCATATGTCATCCCTCCAACTCTCCTACCCCTCCCCCCCCGGTAAAAAACTAAAATTAGCAAAATGTCAGGCATGGCAAGATTGATTCAGCCAAGATGCAATTATCATTTAAAAAGTGCTTGATTGAGGTGCCTGATGTTGGGTGATTTATTCTGCATACCTTATACATAATTAAAGTCGGGGAGTGGAGTAATTTATCAATCTTGTTTAGCCTGCAGAGGGGCAAGGGGAAGAGGAGCGCCGCCGCCGCCGCCTCTTCCCTGCTCTGCTGCTCCGAGCTGGGCTCTCTGTTTGTTTTATTAAAACACTTTAGGGATGTGACCCCCCCCCCCTTTTTGCAGAGTGAAACTGATCATTTCTCCAGCTCGGCAGGAGAGAGTCATTCGTTTGGGATTGTGGGAGGGAGAGAGAGAGAAAGAGAAAAGAAGAAGGAGAGGAGGAGGAGGAGGAGGGAGGACAAGAAGGAAGAGCAGCTTCGCCGGGCATGGAGTTTTGAAGCCTCCTCTCCCTGCCTCTCTTCCCCTCCCTGCCTCCGATCCGCGATGTTACAAAGCCTGTGAGCTGTTCTTTTTTCCCCTTCGCATTCTGTCACTTCCTTCCCTGGCTCTCTTTGCAGGACGGCAGGCCCCTCGCTTACTTTTATCCGCAACCAGGCGCTTTCGCCTTCTGCCCGCTCTTCCGCACACCCCTCATTGGATTGATTGTCAAGGTTGTGCTTGTGTGCGGTTCCTGGAGGCTGCATGTTGAGCCAGGTGGTGAACATCTTACAAGGCTGGAAGAATCCAAAGGCTCTCCCCACCCCTGTCCCTCAACCCTCCTCACTGGGCGTGTCTCTTTCTCTCGCCTCTTGGGTCAAGCTGCAAGGCTTGGCTACACGACCTAACGGGACGAGGGGGGGAAGTCGAAGGAGATGCAAAAGGAACAAAGGAATGTGCGTAAGCAGCAAGAACTTCCGCCGCGACTTCCATTGGATAGAGATCAAATCTCGCCACACGGTGGGCGTAAACCCTCGCTGCCGCCTGATCCACTTTCGCTCCACTTTTGTTTCGCAACTAGGCACCAAATTCTGGGGGGAAACTGCGTTTTCCAAGAAAGTTGCACAAGTATCGAGCGACAGGAAAAATGTGGAACAACGGCTGGAATGTGGCACAAAAAGGGGGTCGGGACACATTTCGGCTTAAGTGTGTGCAAACAGATGTGTGATACTGCGACGACCTCACATGCCAGATCTGCAACATACAGTGTGTGCGAAAACGCCCTGTGATCTCTGCTTAGTTCAAGTTACAAGCCTAAGCAGGATTTTTTTAAGGCTTATTTGTTTCTTTATATTATATCCCACATTTTGGTCAAACCTAAAATGGCTTATATCTAACACTTCCTATTGTTGAAAGGAAACAACACTTGGGCAAGAATATTAGACATAAGAAAACTCTGATCAAATAGTGTGGGTTTGTCAGAAGACTTGGAAATAGAAAGTGCTAGAAGATTTGTGGAAAACTAGATCCCTTGGAGTATATTTTTGGCTTTTATTTAAGTTTATTCCAAAGTATAGGAAGAGGTCACCTCAAGACACTTAAATAAGCAACAGCTGTACAATTCCAGTCAAAAGAATGAGGTGCAAGGCAGTTCCTATGGTTAACATAGATATTAGTAGAATAAATATTGGAGTAAAGGCAGAAAGGAGTGAAAGGACAGTCATGTTAAATATTTAATTTTTTGGTCTAATCACCTTAACTGAAGAGGCAGTACCATAAACAACATACCAAAGAAACATTCTTACTTCCAGGTGTTTGTCTGATACCTGGAGCCTAAAGGAGAAGACTAAGGTCAGCCAAGTTACATTTCTTAATCAGAGTAAAGACTTCCTCAAGAACATGAAGGGCAGAAACAACTGAGTTTCTCTGTCCCAGCTGAAAGTCCTAGTCACTAGTGTGAACACAAACTACCTCCACGCAAGCTAGCAAACAGGAAACATAGCACAGCTTTGTCAGAATTTCATAATCATACGTTTACCTCCACCACAAGGAAGGATTCATTTCAAGATCCTCTTATAAAAGGGTCAGGTAAAACATTAAGTCCTTATCAGTATAAACTGAAAATGTGATATTTAAAAACGTTCAAAGATTGCAATCCAGCCAGTAGTGATTCACAAGACCTCCATGCTTGTGACTCTCAACCACCGTGGTGACAAGCATTCACAGGACTCAAGGATAAGCTGATAAGACATGCATTTACAAAATACTGTCTAACTTCTCCTGTGAAAAATGCCATAAAATCCTTATTCTACTGAACTTCACAATGTTGGTTGACAAGTAGGTAATTGAAACTCCCATGCCCAAGATACCTGAATTAATGGAAGAGGAGTATTTCAACCACAAAAGCACATAGTTCTCAAGTTGATACTCCCCCCCCCTTTTCTTCCTAATGGGGATTCAAACTGCTTATAACTAGGGATGTGCACCTAAAAAATTGGTCTTTTTTACATTCAGATTTTAGAAAGGGCATTAATACTGGTTTTTAATGGTATTTGTGTTACCTTGTATTGTTCTGGGATTTACATTTAGGTTTCTCTAGATTGCAGTAGTATTTGGGTTCCATTAGTCCTTGTGCTGGGGTTTTTTCAGAGACTACTGTTTTTCAACAGTACAAAACTGTAGAGGACCTAGTGCTGCCTGTTCCCTAAAGATTACTTCCCACCCGGCCCAAGTTTCAGGTGAATTGGGCCAAGATAATTTTACAAGGCTCTGAACAAAGAGCCCCCAGCTGCCCTACATGGAGAAGTGTCACCTGGCACAAAAAAAAGCAGCCCTGGGAAAGAGCCTGACCTGTATGAGGGAAGGAGAGAGAGAAGAGCAGGCCGTATGCTTGGCTCATAATGACCAGTAGCTGCCTTCTCCAGGCTGAGAGATACCTCCAACCCCCTCCCACTCATTTCCTGGGAACCCTGTTAAGAGAGTGGGGAGCAGGCTTGAGATTTTTTAAATGCTGGCTCTGGAGATGCCAGAATATTTACAGAAATATACATGACCAAATACCAGTACTCTCAAGAATACGGAATACTATTCAGGATACCCAAATATACCCAGAAAATATTGATAATGGTTTTTGAATCCAACCAGGCTTTCCATTTTCCTACCAATAACAACTACCATCTCCACAAACAAATTCCCACTGGGGGACAGATTTTCCCTGGAAGTAATGTTAGTCCAGTTTCAGAATTGCTGGAAACTCTAGAGAGGTGTCACACCATCATCTGTCCCACCTTGTCCCTGCCTCCTTGAGGTCTGTCATGAGCTGGCAACCCTAGATTCGCCCAGTTATTAAATATGATCTCCAACTCATACGATAAGCAATTGCCTTTGTCTCTTGACAGCTTACAAAAATATAAGCAAGAAGAAACTTTACTAAACTGCAGTGATTTTTCTTATATTCACCATATCCTATAAAAGAATATTCTGCTTTCTCAGAACAAAAAAATGCCAACCTAGCATTTTTTCCTGTCAAAATGTATTTTTTTTAAAACCAAGTTGGTAAAATTAAGGCTGTCAAATATGTGTTTACTTTTTGTAGTTTATAATTCACAAGGGCTCTTTCTGTGGGTGGGGTTGGTAAATTGATATGTGGATTGCCACAGATAAGCATGTTGCACCTCTGCAGGGAAGTGCCTCAACCAAGAATAATCATACGGTTAGTGATAATTAAAAAGGGGAACTGGCATGACTGATGTTTTGGTGGGGAAGGCTTGAAATTGTGGAGGTGATTGCAGAGTGTCTAAAACTATGCTAAAAATTAGATGGTACAGATGAAGCAGATTGGATAAAGAAAATCTATACATATTTGTATCCACAAAAACTTCAAGTTTTTACTAAAGAGATTCAAATTGAAAAGAAGGAAAGTATTAGCATTTAACATAAATCAATAATGTAGAAGGCAGAACCATCTACATTTAAGACATAGAGTCATTGCTCTTAAAATGTTATCAATAATGTTCACTAATCCAGGCCCTATTTAGGTATAATTCTCAGACACTCAGGACAGGAGATCTATGGCCAGCACCTTGAGAGTGATTATTCTATAACCACTTTATTTTTTAATCTTCATACAATTCCAGCCTCAATACTCTGCATATATTGCTCACCACAAAACCTACATCAGTGAACCAACAGCCTTTGTATCCTATAAATAATGTAAATGAAATAAATTCCCCCCAGCCCAATATCTTACAACTAGTGTTCCCATTTGCTAGCTTAAAGTGGGAGATCTTCTGCCAACTGAAGCCTTTGTTGATTAAGGGATAACAGCCTGCAGGTGGGGCTTTAGGATTTCCTGGGGAAACTGAAACTTAATGGGGAAATAACAAAAGTCTCTGTGGGGGCATGACACAAGGTTTAAGCATGTAATTAAGAAATTACTTCATAATTGTACCATAATTATGGTACAATGGAAACGAAAAAATCAATTCGAACAGCAGTGGGAACAACTATATCAAGCCACTTTAACAAATAACATTAAGCAATTCTGGCAGATCATAAATAGAAGGGCCCAAACGTGCAGTATCCAGTTGCCCCATATTTCACTAGACCAATGGTTCAGTTATTTTTCTAATCTGTTCAATGCTAGCCTAACTGAATACCCTGATTCCACTTCAATACCAGAGGAGCTACCAGATTGGCCTGAGGTAAGCATCCCTCACAGCGAGCAAACTAACCAGTGGTTTGAAAAGCGGTAGCGGCCCCAGGTCCTGATGCAATAATACCAGAAATACTTAAATCCTCACCTCGAAAGTGGTGGGCTATTAACTCTGGCTTCCCTATTTACCCATAAATAAAATAACACGGGCCGCGATCCCAAAGATGTGGCTGGCGCCTATAGTTGTCCCACCCACAAAAAAAAGGGTGATATTACTAATCCTTCAAAACTATCATCTCATAAGCCTATTATTCAGTAATTGGCAAACTATATGCAAAACTACTCCTTAGGAGAGTGGAAGATTGGGTAACGCTATAGAAGCACAGGACCGGAGCAAATTGGATCTACTAAAAAATAAATCAACACTGGATCAGCGTAACAGTTTTAGCACACTTAGCTAACAAAAGCATAACTCATAATAACCGTAAACTGTTTTGCAGCCTTCCTGGATTTAAAAGGGGCATTTGACTCCATATCTAGAGCCCTACTGTGGAGAAAATTGACGGCGCTACACACATGGACCCCAGACTACTGTTTTGCGTAAACAGCTACACACTTGCACTAGCTGCAGAATAAGAGTTTGAACAAAAGGACCGGGCTCACAGAAAATATCATCACAAACCAGAGGGGTCAAACAAGGCGCTGTACATTGGCCCCCACTTTGTTCAATATATTCTTTAGTGATCTAGTGCCAACCCCTCCAGAAAGGCCAATGGGCATGTTCCCAAACCAAGTACCAAACACGTGCACGCGTTACTGCATTGCTGCCGATCTAATAATCGCTCTTCTTTCCCACACTAAAGTTGGTCTCACTCTTCGGCTCTTTAAATTCCTGTTGTGCCGAATATTGTAAGAGGAAGTTCCAACTGGTAATTAACTATGAAAAAACCAGTACAATGGTCTTCGCTAGAAGACCCCCCTAGTCATACATGGACCGCAATCACAGGACCCATAGAACAAGTTAACCAGTTCAAATATTTGGGCATAACTCTTACTAGCAACCTCCACTGGGTGCAGTACATAGGAAACTAGCACTCGCTACAACTAACAACAGTGCCTCTAGCAATTCAGCGCCGCTTCTTTTTCACTGTGGGCCACCAGTATACCTCATCCGCATTGAAGGTGTTCAATGCTAAATGCGGCTCTCAGCTCCTCTATGGAGCACCTATTTGGATCGGAGCTATAAACAAAAATATAATGTCAGCCTAACTCCGCTTTCTTCCACAAAATTATGGGCTTACCAAAGTTTTGCTTCATATGCAGCTCCTATGTTTAGAACTCGGGCAAATATCATATGCCACGATGGTATTCGGCTGAGAACTGTCAGGATACTGGCTATGTATCCACTATTTTGGTGTGGATCACTCCAGTTTGTTACACCTCATTCATGCCCACTATGCAAATTCTAAAATGAAACTAGTTGAGGGAAAAATCAACACTCTTGGCTTTTCATTAGAGTCGTTGGTCCCTTCTTTCCCTATCATCAGTAGCCATATAGCTGCTTGAAAATCCAGTTTATTAGAACAAGAGTATCGGGATATGATAAATAGCTGCGAGGAAAACGTGTTCCCCCCCTGACCCTCCTGCTTATCTTAATTGAACAAGGACACATGGCCAATTATTTACAGTGGATCACCAACCCTAAATTAAGAAGAGCTTTAACACTGGCCAGATTCAATCTAATGCCTTCTATGCTGCTCTATGGCAGATATCAACAAATTGATAAACAGAGGAGGCTATGTCCATGCAATATGGGTCAGGTGGAGACACTCGATCATACCCTCTTTCATTGTGTAAGGTTTGCAAAAATCAGAATGTCACAATCTGCACTTATCCCATTTCTGTATAACAATCTAACTGATGCTCTTAAGATACCTATGCTTTTGAACAACATGGATCCCACAGTGTGTGAGAATGTAGCAAAATTTCTGCTAACAATAATAGACGTAAGTCTAGATGAATACCAACCAATGTCTATGTATTATGACCACATATAGCCAGCAGTAATTTTTCTAGCTTCTGTCAGTAATAAGAAATTACTTCAAATAATTAAGACATTATTTCTTATATTCTAGTGTTCACTACCTGTTGTCTTTGGATTTCTTTAATTTCTTACTATTTTTGACATATATTAAACAAAACAGAAAAAAGGAAAAGAATAATAGAAAACAGTCAAGATTACATCAAAGAAGACATCTATCCATCATTATATTAAGTACATATTACATAATGGATCCCAATATAGCATTTTCTATTTATTAGAGAGATCTTATAAAGTCTTAGAATCTTTATAATTTGTTTACTCCTGGGCATTTTTACTAGTGCAATTATTATATCTTAAAAATAACTGCATTTCAGTCTTGGAGTTGTTCTGTTTTTACATGGTCAGTTCAGATTGGTATAAAAAAAAATAAAGACTCAATTTCTCCTCAAATTTGTCTTTTGGGCAAAGTCGTCTCCTAAGATTCCCAACAAAAAGGTCTCAGGCTTTTTCAAGATGGTCAACTTCAGAATCTTTTGTACTTCTTTAAATATCATATCCCTAAAAGTCTTAGCCTCTTTACATGCCTACCACATAATGAAAGAAAGACCCCTCTTCAGTGGTGGGATTCAAATAATTTAACAACTGGTTGTTTACAAGCACCATTTTAACAACCGGTTCTGCCAAAGTGGTGCGAACCTGCTGAGTCCCACTACTGCCCCTCTTGCTGTTGACACTTCCAGCATCTATTTGACACACCTTTGTACATCTATGCCAATTCATTTGGCGTTAAATACCATCTGTAATGTTAAACACATCATTCTGTAACAGTTCTTCAGATTATAACATGCTGTAAATTTTAAACCATTCTTCTAGAATTCTCCCACTTTTCCATCTGAATATCATGGTCAATATTTCTAGACCATTTAATCATAATAGATTTGAGCACCTCATGTTCTCTATCCCATTTTAATAACCTCTTGTACATTTTAGTAATCTGTCATCATTTGTAGACAGATTACATTTAAAATCTTGTCACTTGTCACTAGCATTATAATCGTCTTTCAGTGGCCAATTCCCCATGGTCAATTAATTGCGTGATACTCACTCAAAATATCAAGGATTCAGGAAGAACTCCCCACTGTCTGATCGACGAACAAGGATTCATCCTGGTTCTGGCAGTCATTCTCCCCCTTATCCTGTGTCTTTGCTGAACCTGCTTGAAAATACTACTTTTTTTAAAAAAAACGCGTCTTCAATCCAGTTTGGAGGGGAGAATCGGGGGTCTAATCTTGGTTCAAATTTTCCACCGTGGCGCATGACGCAAATGCCTTACAACCAATCAGTGCATGTGGTGCTGTTCTCGCGAGAGCACGAAAGAACAATAACCAACCAGAAACTTGGGCAGGGGAAACGTGCTGACGTCATAACATGAGCACGTTTTTGCGGGCAATTCTCCATTAGCCAATCAGGAGAGACCCGCCAAGCCGATCGTGTGGTAGTGTGGATTATTAAATTTCTTGAATATGAGATAGGCCTAGATGTCTTCACTGGAAACATGCTGCAGTGGGGAGGTTGAAACCTTGATGAAAAGGTGCAGTTTATTTTCAAACTTGGTTTGATCTAGACTGAATTTCCTGGTGGGGATTCGGCCAGTGTTTCTAAAAGGTGGTAATAGTGAAACCAGTTTTCAACTATGTTTTTCAAGTTGTTCATAGATTTAAGTTTACATTTATAATCTTGGAAATTCAACAACTGTCTATATGAGGCCATTTTTCTTACATATTCCGAATCATCTTCAAGGTGTGGGTTTTGACCTTCAAGGCTTTGCGCGGCCTGGGACCCTCGTACCTTCGGGACCGCATCACCCCATATGTCCCAATTCGGCCCCTGCGTTCTGCAGAGGCCAACCTACTGGTGATCCCCGGCCCCTCTATGATGCGGCTGGCCTTCACGCGGGCCAGGACGTTTACGGCACTGGCCCCGGCCTGGTGGAACACCCTTCCTCCAGCTGTCCGGGCCCTGCGGGACCTGGGTGAGTTCCGCAGGGCCTGCAAGACTGTGTTGTTCCACCGGGCCTTTGGAGTGTCCAGCTGCTGAACGGTGCCCCCTCACTGCTCTGTGCCTGGGACAGTTACATCAGGGTCCCCTCATATTGAGGGGCCCCACCGCCCCCCCCTCATGGGGGAAGGTTTTAAATTGGGGTTGGACGCCTCTTGTTGTTATTATGTATTATGGTTATTCGCTGTTTTTATGAGTTTTAAGCTATTTTATGGGATGGAGCTTATGTATTTATATTTGTATGACCGCTCCTGTTGATGTTCAAATAATGTTGTTCACCGCCCGGAGCCCTTCGGGGATCGGGCGGTATATAAATTTAATAAATAAATAAATAAAAATATTCACTTTTTTTTCTAGCACAAGCTTCAATTGGAGACAACACCAGCTTTAAATCTTTTATATTTCAGTCATATCCATAGAAGAATTCTCCTAACAGTGACTGTAAAAATCCTTATGTATTTTCCCCTTATCTTACCACAGATATTCATGCCAATCAAATCTTCCCTTTGATCTTCCTTCCTTCCCAGAAGGAATTGGTATTTCACAGCTTGCCAGATCACACCACCAATGTCCTGCCTCTCCTCCAGCTCACTTCTGTCAGTCCAATTTCTCTTCCATGCTTCTGCATCAGAATATTTACTTATTTCAGCCAGTCAAGTCACTGGATTCTTGCAAGTTCAAAAGTAGACTTATCTTTCCATTACTCTTGTCGCAAATGGTATTTTTAGCAATATTTTCTGTGTACTATATGTTAATTTTCCTCTATTTCGCTTTTAAATTTTTCTGATTGTAAACTCAGTTTAGTGCACGGGTCATCCAGCCAATATTTATCAGAAAACCAGCAAACAGTCTGCATTTAGTAGCAACATCAAATTCTGAGGTGGCTTTTCTGTCAGATTAGATCCACTCATTCCAGGTAGCAGAGATTTGGGCTGAAACTGCTTCAATCTTCTTCAAAATTCCTCAGCAGAGTTCAGCAAAGATGGATCCCATTTCCCAGTGACTCAACTCAAGCGAAGACAGATGAATCTTCTGCTTCACCTCTTTCCCCAAGGAATCACCTTCCTGGAGAGCTGTGGGCAATCTTGAGTCAATCTGGGAAGGTTTTATTTTAAAAGAACCTAGTTCCCCAAAATCTTAAAAGGCTATGTGGGTCCCACACCCCGCTTCCATTTCAAAAAACAAAACCCTCCATAGGCATTGCACACTACCTGGCTTCCTGAACTTGTAATTTCATGTCTTGAAATTCTCATACAATTTCTGTCTGAAGCCAAGGATGATTTGGCCTGGTCAGAACTGAATGAGAGACAGCAGCTACAAGCTCCAGTGGAAAGGTGGGATATAAGAACAACAAATACATAAATGAACTGAGATAACTAGTTCATAGATAGACTTTACTGAGAGCTCAGTACACTAGGAGCTTCTGCAGAGTAATTGAATTGATTACAATCCCCGATGAATAGGCCTTGATTCTTTAACTAAGAACTGGCCTTCAGCTGCTTGATTTTCACTGAGACTATATTAACTCTAACCCATTGAATTTTTTTTTAATCAGAGTCATACATTTTTTAAAAGCCAGCATGGTGATGTTGTGAAACGAAGGAGGCAACAGAATGACTTCATTTGCACTCTGGATGCTTTCTCAGCAGTTTTCTGTCCTCATGTAGCTCCAATTACCATATGACTCTTGCCTGTCATCATAGTTCACAATACCAACAAAGTAAGTATCTAGTTCTAATAACAGAGCAATTTCTTTATCAAACCTCCATAAGTTTCCTTGACTGTCCTAGGTTAGTGTCTTGAGGTTCTGGCCAAGTGGCTGAAGTTGAACATATTGAACCTGAATCCAGAGAAGACAAGGTGAGGCTGGTGGGGAAAGATGAAGTTGCTGGCAGGAATGGATCTACCATTTTTGGAGGGGGTCCAACCTCAACAATATGGGACCTACTTTTGCTGATAGAAAGGAGGTTGGCATTGTTACTACTAGTGCCTTACAAAAATAAGGTAAAAAGTAAAATAGTCCTCTGTGCAAGCACTGGGTCATTACTGACATATGGGGTGATGTCACATCACAATGTTTACTGGGCAGAATATATTTATGGGGTGTTTTGCCACTGCCCTCCCCAGTTGGCTGCACTTTACCTCCAATATTCATTTCACCAGCCTCAGAAGGATGGAAAGCTGAGTCAGCTTGAGCTGGCTACCTGAAACCAACTTTTGCTGGGATCAAACTCAAGTCATGAGCAGAGCTTTGACTGCAGTACTGCACTTTACCACTATGTGCCATGGGGCTCCTCCCTTTATTAAAAAAAATAACCTAACCACAACTGCATTTAGGCTACCTTCTTATCATACTCTGCTGACCTTACTATACTTATCCAGGATGGACTATTGTGACATGCTCTGTGTAGGCCTACCCAGATGACCAGGTACAAAATGCAGCAGCCAGGCTGCTTCAGGCAGTAGCAACTAGGAACACAGAATATCCATACTTAAGCATCTGCTTTGGTTACCTATTTGCTTCCAGGTCTAAATCAAGGTGTAGGTGTTCACCTCTAAAGCATTTGGTGGCCAAAACAATTCATATTTAACAAATTATGTCCTATTATGTTCCTGTACAACCATATTTCTTGGATGATTACCTTCTTACTACATCCTTTCCTTAGGGTACTGTGCTGTATGTCAACTCAAGCAGAAACTGTTTCAGAAATAGGTCTAATATGGTAGAATGACCTACCTATAAAAGCGTGGAGGCATCCATCACTGGCTATTTTTTGTATATCATGCAAGATTGCTTTATTTCAGGGAGCCTTCATTGGCTGATAATGAAAGGCTGAGTATGTTGGCAGAGGATGTAGAAGGTCATGGATAATAACAGCTGCTTTAATTTTTTAACTGTAGAGTTTGATGTTGTTTTTTCCTGCCTGGTGTTGCTATGTAAGCCACCCTGAGTCTTCAGAGAAAACTGGGGGAGTAGAACTATTTCACTAAATAAATGAGAAAGCTGTCCATCCAAAAGGACCCTTAGACTCTATACATGTGGGAGTGAGAAGTCATCTCCTAGTGCAAAAATACAGTAATTAATACATACAGATGGATAACCACACTTGTTCTCAATGAATATTCAATACTTCAGTACCCTATTGTCCTGATAAACCAATTAGTTGATGTCTCTGGGCTTTCTCCTTTCAATGAAAGATGAATAAGAATATAAACTTAGGAGTGAAGAACTCTCTTTTCCTCCCTCCCCTGTCACCTCAGAGTAAGACCAATTTCCTCATGTTCCTTCACCATGCAAATTAGTGATGTGCATACCAGTGATTACTCATCCATTTTGCTATTTCCCATCGTTTAGTAGAGGTTTTTTGTCTTGTAAAGCCCAAAGGTATGCTTGCATGTTTATTTCATTTAAGCACAAGAAATGTAATAGGAATTACAAAATCGCTCTGGAATAGGGAGGGCATCAGTGTGACTAGTTTCTGAAGCAAAAAACATAGCTACTTTCTGAAGCAAAAAAAAATCCTAGCATGATTCAACCCTCCAATCTTGGCCCTGGAAAGAAAATGTAAGAATACAGGGAATGTAGTTCTAGACCCCCTATCCACAAGCAGACGGGCACTTCAGTAGACACTGATCCTAATGGCCCCGTAACTTGGTAAGAGTGCTTAAGACAGTAGGAGCAGCAGGAAGATCTGTTCCACAAGCAGAGCACCACTCATAGTATCCAACCCAGTATATTACTGAACTTAGAGTGCAATACAAAAACAAGTGTGGAGCCTCTACATATTACTGTTCTGTGGTTATTGTATTACCATTCTAGCATAATAATAGAACAGTTCCTCTTTAAGATTGTTTGAACATTCAGAGATTGGTTCCAGATATCTCCAGATAATTCAGGATTTTACTGGATTCATTCAAGAAAAATTGGATGTCTCGAGCCAATAATCTAGAGATGCATTCATGAAGTAATTCAGCATGGGTTAGCATATCTTGCAAGAAATTCTTTGAGGCATCACATTTACAGAGAGAAACGATTAAGTGTCTATTATCTGGCTAGAGTCACCCCTTAGCGTAAGATTTACAGTGTCTTCATGCCACAGATAGGAAGCAGAGATGAAAGTTTCGTATCAGTACTGAAACACTAGTAATAGTCTACTTGGCAGGCAGGATTAAAGAGGATAGAGGCACCAAGTTGCCTTAAGAGACTTATGCTTCTGCTTTAAACTGTGCTTTCCCAGACATTTCTCAAATCAAAAACATATGATAATATGAACATTCTTCAGCTTCAAACTGTCTTCTTCCAAGGCAGAGGGAAATGAGGGGTGATAGATTGCTAACTGGTTTTTCTTCCAATCAAAAGGATTTCAGACATTGACTTTCTACAGCTCTTTTGGTCCTCTGAACTCTAAATGATATCAGAATTCCATCACTGAAAAGAGGGAGACAACCTAAGGTAATCTAGTGCTATATCATTCTATTGTTATGGGATACATAAAAGAGAACTACCACTGATAAATCGACCAGGAATATATTAACTGGGCAGTCCTATGCAGAGCTACACACTTCTAGGACAACTGAAGTTAGTGATCTTAGATGGATGCAGCTTTGCTTAGGATTGTGCTGCAGATTCTACAAAGCACAGTCATAGTTTCAAGTTTATTTCTGATTTTTTTAAATTAAAAGTTTATAATATTTAGATGATTTCAAGTGCATATCTAAAATGTATCATTCATTTGCTAGAATGTGAAGGTATAGAGCAGGGGTCTGCAACCTGTGGCTCTCCAGTTGTTCATGGACTACAATTCCCATCAGCCCCTGCCAGCATGGCCAATGCTGGCAGGGGCTGATGGGATTTGTAGTCCATGAACATCTGGAGAGCCGCAGGTTGCAGACCCCTGGTATAGAGGATGAGGCATATATATTCTGGAGAGTTCCAAATATCTCCAGAAACACACTCTCATTTCTCCTTACACACTCCATTGCACCCTCAATATTTCATAAGCTTACATGCTGTTAACAGCAGTCTCTCTTGCTCTCTTGAACAGCTACATTTGTTCTAGGGCCCATAGAAGAATCATTCAGAGCAGAATCAACAACGCAGCTATATTTGGTTGAGGCAGGTATTATGGCCAACTATTTAAAACTAACAACAAATAGGATCACGTAACCTATTATCAGGGAGCTGTGTAGAAAATGGAAAGCACAAAATAATTTCCACCAATATCAATGACAAAACTCTCACATATTCTGTACAAGATTTCAATGCACGCAAGACAATCAGGAAAAAAAGAAACTAGTAGTCCCTTCCTATGGAGGGTTATTACAGTTTAAACCCACTGAGTTTACTCCCAGCATGGATTGGTGTTGGGAAAGTACATCTGTACAACCATCACAGACTAAAAGGAAAATTGTTCTTCCAAATGATATTGATGTGTATATAAACACACAAACATAGAAAGAAAATATCACCAGAGAAGAAAGTAAAGTAAATCTGTTTTCAATATGCTTCATTATATTATTACACCTCTTTTATCATTAATTCACAATATTCATTCTTCAACCTAACTGAATTCCATACTAGATAAAATCCTCTTGATCTGTTTTACAGAGATTCTTGATTCATAGGCAATTCATTGAAGAATCTTTCAAAAATTTAAAGTTGCCTTGTATAAGGGCTATAGGATCTATCTCTCAAAAAGACAAGAACAGGGAATACTATTGCTATGTTTGACAGGTAAATCTTGAGAAACAGAGTATTATGAAATAACATATCCTACCACCTTCCTCTTCATTCACAACTGCAACTGCAAAATCACATCATGGAGTAACATGAATCTAAATCAACACTGCCATCCAGCTTTATATTTGCATGAATGTTTCTGAGAGCTATTTTCTTCCATGACAAAATAATTACATTTCTCATGAAAGAATACAGCTACTTTACTTCTGTTTTGTGAAATTAGTGTAATAAAGCAAGAAAAAGGCACCTTCTGAGGTACCAGAGATAAACGATGATACTGATAGACAATAATAAAAACCCTCTTGTTGAGGAAGATGCTCTGCTTCATTGTGGCGTAAGTACAAGCAGAGCATATAAAATCCATCTGCAACTTAGCAATAAAGTTCTTTTATATGTAGCAAGCGATCTGAACCATTTGGAAGTGATAAAAGAACATAAAGAGAAGAACAAACCTTTAAGGAGAATGCTAAAGAATAGTAACAAACCAATTGTGAAGGTTCTAGTTGGGTAACACACTCAATGATCCCTCCCAATGCAAAACAGATAAAGTTAGACTAATTGAAATTTCCCCATCTCCCTGAGTTTCAAATGATAACTCAGACAAGTCTTGCATTGTGATGAGTGGTTTCCCCATAGCGCCCCCCCATGTTGTTCAACAACTCTACCAGACCTTAACTGGAGACTTTCAAAAGTTTTCAGTTTGCCTTAGGAGTCTTAGAAGTTTTCTTTTTTTTTAAACCCAGTTGATACAATGACATCATTGTTACATGGACATATATCCAGGATGCTTAAAAGCCCCTTTAAAATTATTAAAGACCCTCAGTCCAGCGGTCAACCTCAACCTAGCCCAACCCACACAGCAGATTTATTTTCTGGTCACCACTGGTAAGTGACGTGATGAACTTATTAATGCCCCTTTATACCAGAAAACTAGCTGTTGCTGTACTTATCCACTTTTCTCCAGCTACCATCCAGAACACACTACATAATCTACTGTCAGCTCCAGCATATAGTACATCTGATGTAATCTTTCTTTCAGCAGAGGACTCGAAGGATAGATGGACCAGCAAGGTCATGTGAGTCACCCTCTATATGACCATCAAGCAGAGAAAACAGCAGGACATCCCTGGTTGTTACCAGCAGCTCCTATCTCAAGGTTTCCAATCCATCATAAAAAATCTACAGCTTTTACAAGTTCTTTTCCTTTGGAGGGATGCCAGTCTTATTTATGCACCAAACTTAAGCAACTATTCAGCAGTAACAATTGACCATTAGAGCAACATATCAACCCAGAACTATTCTCTGCCAAAAAAAAGTCCATGTCTGTTCTCCATAGCAATTTAGCAAACCTAGATTGCTGAATTTTTGTTGTTTTGACTGAAGCAGTAACACAGCTGTTTTCTAGAACTCTGCTCAATGAACATAATCTCTCTCTATAAAAAGCTAACAGTGACTTTGTTAGTCACGCCCTAACTCCAAAACGGCTGGGCGGATCGCCCCGAAATTTTCACATGACGTTCCTCCCTGTTCTGGGCAGGTAATCAGACCTTCAAATTGCCGAAAGTCCATACTTGAGCCAGGTATAACGTCTTTTTCCTGGCGCACCAGGCCATGAAGCTGGCTCTGTTTAACTGTCATCCTTAGAATGTTCGTGCAGCATGTCTGTGGCCAGAGGGCTTGGAATGAGGGCTTAGAATGTTCACGCAGATGAGCAGAGATGAGCAGTGAAAACAGAAAATAGGTAATACTGTTAGGTAATACAAGTGGAAGTGAAACACATACACACTTTGCCGTGTGAGACGTCAGGTGGGGTTCCCCCCCTTACACACAGGTAACTTTCACTCTCTGTGCCTCACCCACTGCTACCACACAATACACACCCATTCATCCTCACACACCTCACTCTGCCCTCCCTCACATCCAACCACCACTTACCCATTTCCACACCCATATTCACCACAGCTCTTTTACTAAAAGCGAGCTGGAGTTTGCCTTTTTCTTCTAAGAAAATCCACAGTGTATGTAACCAACACTACTGGCTCCGCTTCTTTTGCACATGGCCCTTTAAGAACCCAGAGAGCTGGCCTCGATCTGAGCGCCTCACCACCCTGCCTCTGCTGCCTGACTGGGATAGCCTCCTTGCCCCAGTTCTGCCTTACCCAAGCCAGGACTGTGCGTGTCAACCAGCCTCATGGACAGCGGGATTCGCACTCTGAACAGTTACGTTGTGGAATGGAAAGGGTTACATTATACTAAAAAAAGAAGACACCACCATATAACAATGTGAATTGAATGGGAAAGAGGGATTCCATTTGACCACCCCAAAAGGCTATGCTGCGGATCATTGGACTTGCATGGACATCTGTGTGGGTTGCGGACTGTGATGAGAAGGACAATTGCCACAGCAACGCGTGGCCGGGCCCCGCTAGTAATAAGATATAATATAAATGGGGTTAACATTCAGCTCCAAATGTAGCTGTTTTCATGATTACGCGTTAAATTCTGAGTGTTTCCCAATGAAAAATTGTTCTATTGTGTGAGAGCCTTTACCTACTGTCCTCCCATTCATATAACACTAGAACTATTATGGGGGCTGTTTTGTGGATTTTCGCTACCACCACCAGTTCTCACATGGAAGAATATAAAACTTTTGACACATGCACACACTGGGAAAAGCAGACCAACTCTTTTAAGGCAGGCAGAATATTAGTATCTGGGCAACTGTGACTTGGTTCACTTATTGGGAAAGAACACTGAAGCAATACCCTGTGGCTCTTTATTATGGGGTGAGGTTATCAGGGAATATATACTAGAACATAAGAACATAAGAACTAGCCTGCTGGATCAGACCAGAGTCCATCTAGTCCAGCACTCTGCTACTCGCAGTGGCCCACCAGGTGCCTTTGGGAGCTCATGTGCAGGATGTGAAAGCAATGGCCTTCTGCTGCTGCTGCTCCTGAGCACCTGGTCAAAATGTGCTGCCTCCCCCATATCTAGCAAGACTATGCTTAATACATAAATAAATTGGGCAAATGCCAAAGAAAACTGTTTTGCAGAGAGAAAGAAAAACCTGGAGTTTCCCTGCTTAGGGCTCTTCTTTGTAGTTCTCGTGCTTTCTTCCATAAACCTTTCCCTGCCAGCTGCTAGGTCTAGTGTTACCTCATGCAGCTCTCCCTATGGCTGCCTTCAGTCCTGGGCAGCAATCTCTTCACACTCTCTTCTTTGGCCCAGGAGAGGACAGGCAAAGCTGTTCAGGAGGAGGGGCAGAACTTCCACCCCTCATAAACCCCTCCTCTGTCTGTATTGGGCCTGCCTGCAAGCCATCAAAATGCTGTTTCTCTCCCACATCTGAGGGCAATTGTGACGTTTTGAGGGGGATGGGTGTAAACTGGTTCCAGGTTGTGTTGTTATAAAATAAAACAGGAAAAGGTTTTAGAATGTTGTTTAAAAATTAAGTTTGTCAGTGTTGATTTAACAGAGTTAACAAGCAAATAAACTTAACTGAAACACTTTTCCAGGACCATAAAAAGTACTTTAAAAACTAGTTTAGTAAAAAAAAAATTGAACAGTAAGAAATATGCAACATAAAAAATGTAACAAGAAAGTTTTTATTGAGCACTGATTTTCCTAGTGTTTTTTTAAAAAAAACTTTGTTTTGTGGCTGACTTTTTTGTAGAAATTCTCTTCAGATACTAATACTATATACTACTAATTTGAATTACGTGTATGGGGGCGGGGAGGGGGCAGGGGAGGGGGAATCAATTCTTTGTGGCTTTCTTTAAACCAAACACAATTTGGCTCTTGATGCATTAATTAGGTTAATAATATCAACCCAATCCCAAATTTTAAAGCCTTGCTTCTGCTATTAATAGAGTACATCTGATTTTAATTATGTATACATAGAACTGTGCAAACTGGGCTGAGCCTTCATTTATCCTTAACCTATCTATCAGTACAGTTTGTATTATTGTTGTGCTGGGGTGTTGATTCACATTACTGTACTTAATTCAAGTGTGTAAATTAAGTAGCTAAAACTTATATTGAAGCAGAAGTATTTTCTTCAGCAAGGCACAGTGACTATCAGAATAATTCCATCTGAGCTTGTGATGTGTTTCTGATTCATTACTGCCCCTAATTCAGAGCACTGCATGAGAGACCCTCTTCACTCAAGTAAGGGGGAGGAGAGGAGCACAGAGTATACAGGGAAGTCCTACAAGTGTTTGAGTGCATAAGGTTGACACCATCCATGGAGATCCCCTAGTCTGATTCTGTCAAATTCAAGATAAGAAATATCCATTTTTTGGTATAACTGCAGAAGTGGTTCTCAGTGACGTCTCACTAGGAATTACAAACTTCAAACAGAGGTTGGAGAAAGTAACAGGTTTAAAAATAGGAGCTTTGATGAGGAAAGCACACGTCTGAATCTACCATGTTGTGTGCTAATGTTTTGAAAGAAACAAAAAACTTAGCCAAACATGGTTACATAAGTGGTTTTCAAAAACTGTACGTAATTCTGGATGCTTTGGTTCTGGTTCTCTGATTTTTGAAGACTGTGTTCTAGTTCCTTCAAGCAAACTTCGTGATGTTTTTCACTCTGGAAAAAAAAGAAACATTGCATTACACCCAAATGTTCCCTGAAAACAAGACAGTCATAACACATTACCCCATAGGAACAACCTAATTTTTGCCAATTTCATCCTTATACCACTGAAATATCAGAACTCCTGTAGATTTTTTTTACAGCTGAATCTGTAATCAATTTAAATTACATTTTTGGTACCAAAGGTGCTTGTTAAAACAAAGTGATAGATAGCAGCTTTATTACAGTCATTCATAATTTATCATCCCCATAAAATACACACATTCTTTAGATTTACTTTTATATTTATTAGAATATAATATTAAAAATGCATGTGGTTAAAATAAGTGTCAAAGCTGACTCAGAATTTTAAGCACTGGCCATATTTTGTATGCAGTATTAATGTCTGGTTAAAAGGGATCAAATAAATGACTTCCTAAGGGCTTGTTTTTCAATTGTAATACCCTATAACATCTGTACACTAAGGAGTCCTGGGTCTTGTTCTTAAGTATTTACAGTTGATTCTCATATCCAGCAACACCAGCTCACCAGGAGTAGAACAATATGTTCCATATTTCTGCTTTTATAATATATTCCCAATTGGATGAGATACATCAGTCCCTTTAACATTAAAATGGATGACCCTCCCAATATCAAACGGCTGCCAACAATGAAAAGGAAAGTATCCCAATAAATGGGGGCCTCTCCCCCAGATAGAAATAAAAATATGACCCCTTGCTCAGAACTAAATGCTCCCCCCACAAAAAAAACCCAAGCCAGAATGATGCCTTATGTCCCATCTGTTTTTCTTTGGAGCCCTCCCAGAGTTAGGACTGGACACCATCCACCAATTTGTGGGTAGGTTGTATTGCTGCTACTGTTTTTATTGGTTTTATATATTTTAATGATGTTATTCGATGTTTTTTGTACTTTGTTATTTATTGACTTACTAGCGTGGCCTGGCCACGCGTTGCTGTGGCTTATTGTGGTGAAATGGGAAAGGAACAGTAGCAGCAAATCAATTGCAGAGGCCAGCAGTACATGCTCGTATTAGAAACTATGCAGCCCTGATACTTGTCGCGATGTCAGTGATATTATTGTGCCCGCATTCTTTGGGGGGGGGGGGGATGGAAAGAGCACCCCTGCACACATCCCTAGGCTTCAGCTGGTCCTGATCCTTTACCTGGGAGTAAGTTTGGTTGGTGGCAATGGGTGTCGCTTCTGAGGAAACCCTCTGACGGGTGCGACGCAGCCATTCAAAGTATGTCATGGTTGCTGTACCAATTGCAGGCTTACTCCTGGTAATGCATGCCTGGTTTTTCTTAACTGTAACTGAAGTATGGGGTCCAGAGTTTTGACCGCCATTAAGCAGTTTTAGCTGGTGCCTGGCCCCTCCCTTCCCACATCCTTTGCATGCCACCTCCCCTCCCTCCCTTCCCTTTCCCTCCGCTAGGGTGGGTGGGTCATATTAAGATGCTGGGCCTGCCTCCTGCCCGTTGCAGCCCTCACTCTCTTCCCTCCCTCCCTTCTCTTGCCTTTGCATACCACCCCTCCCCCTCCCTCCCTTCCCTTTCCCTCCACCAGCTAGAGGTGGGTGGGTCATATCAAGATGGGGTTTACTCCCCCCTCCCTTGCATGCACAGCCTCTGTCTCCCCTCCCTCCACTTCTCTTCCCTTGCCTTGCCACCTCCCCTCCTCCCATGCCTTTCCCTCGCTGGGGTGGGTGGGTCCTTATCAAGATGCTGGGCCCCTGCCTCCCCTCCCTTGCATGCCACCCCTCATCCCTCCCTCACTTCTCTTCCCTTGCATGCCACCCCTCCCCTCCCTCACTTCCCTTTCCGCCTCTCTGCTTCAGGGTGGGTGGGTCATATCAAGATAGTAGAGGCCCCCTGCCTCCCCCCCTCCCTTGCATGCACCACAGCTCACTGTGTCTCCCCTCTCTCCCCACTTCTCTCTTCCCTTGCATGCCTCCCCCACTGTCCCTTTCCTCTCCCTCCCTCTCTTCCCTTGCATGCCACCCAGTGGTGGGGTCCAAAAGTGTTAGTAACAGGTTGCCATGGGGGCGGGATTCAAACTGTTGCGTAAGCGCCAATGGGGGTTGAAGCCGAGGACACTGACCCAGGCGATGGCCGGCCATTCCAGGAGTGGGGCATTACTGGGTGGGGCTGTGGCAGGACATAGCCTTGGCTGTGTACACGATCACTTAGGGTGAGGAAGCCGAGATGCCTTGAGCGCGCGGGCTGCCACGCACGCTAGGTGCACCTCCTGCTAGACTGCTTCCAAGTTCTGCTTACTTCTGAGAGAGGCGTAGCTAGGAGGCAAAAATCCACGTGACAAAATCACCAAGTGGTAGCCCCTCTCGGCACACACAAATAATTAGTAACCTACTCTGCGGGAACCTGCTTGAGAAACTGCTGGATCCCATCTCACAATGACCCACCCCTCCCTCTCCCAGTGGCAGTGGGGTTAAGAGCTTATTATTATCTAATCTGGAAGGAACCCGGGTTTGATTCTCCGTTCTGCCGCCCTGAGCTGTGGAGGCTTATCACTGGGGGAGTCAGAGTAGCCTGTACACTCCCACCTGCCTGCGACCAACTGGGTGACCTTCAGGGCCTAGTCACAGCTTCTCGGAGTTCTCTCAGTCCACCTACCTCACAGGGGTGTTTTGTTTGTGAGGGGAAGGGAGACAAGGGAAGGTGTCAGCCCCTTTGAGTCTCCTACAGGAGAGAAAGGGGGGATATAAATCCAAACTCCTCCTCTTCCTCTTCTCCTCCTCCTCCTCCTCCCCTCTCCCTCGTGTGTATGTGTGTGTATGTGTTTCACTTCCACTCGAGTTACTGCCTATGTGCTGTTTCCACTGCTCATCTTTGGCCATCTGAGTGAACATTCTAAGGGCACGAACATTCTAAGAGTGACAGTTACACACAGGCCCCTAAGAGTGACAGTCACACACAGTCAGGCATTTTTACCTGGGCCAGGTATGAAATTTCAGGTATGTGAACATCTGAAAACACTCTCGCCTGACTGACTATAGTGGCTGGGAATTTTCAGAGGAATTGGCCCAGCAGTTACTGAGGTACCCTGTCATCAACACATACACGGTTAGCTTTTTATATATATAGATACACTGCCCTGAGCCCTCCAGGGGTACAGCGGTATATTAAATCGAATGAATGAATGGATGGATGGATGGATGGATGGATGGATGGATGGATGGATGGATGGATGGATGGATGGATGGATGGATGGATGGATGGATGGATGGATGGATGGATGGATGGATGGATGGATGAATAAAATGAGAACTATGTAAGTGTTCTCCACTCCTACATCTATGGAACCCACGTGGTGGACCACAATCACAGCCTTTACGCTAATTCAGTGACAAGAAGCAAGCATCTTATTACTGCTTTTCATCCAATCAACAGCCTGATATGGCAGTGAAACCGCCCAATAGGGCTGAGGTGAAGAGGTAGATGAGGAACAAACTCTTAACCTTCCTTACCAATCCCAGTGCTATACAACAGATTCCCACAGCACTAAATTTTCCAACTTTGGGGTTTAATGGAGAAAGAGGCTGTTTCCAGGCAGAAGAAACATCAATCTAACTCATGAAAAAGACAACTGTTTGCTGCAAGTCTCTGCTTGCTCTATCCCTCCCCCGCAAAAACACAAGAGACAAATATTAGCCCTCAGATCTACTAAAAAAAGAGCACAACAGAAAACAGACTACAGTGTGAGTACAGTCTTTAACATGCAGCTTTTTACAAATTACATTTTTATCCCATTTGGAGAATTTTAACAAGGCAATTTATGCAGGGCTACTTACTCTATCCTAACAAAAAGAAGGAGGATAGGCTGAGAGAAAGGGATCTTCTGGGCTGGGGTGTGCATGTGTTCTACTTCAGGTATCCCTGGTCCAAATCCACCACTGTCCACATGGCACTACCAACAATAACTTGCAGTGCTTGGAGAAGGTAGTAAGGGATACAGACAGCTACTCTGGAAATTTCCTCTTTGCCCAAAAGATCAAGTTCTGAACTGTAGATTAAATAGCATACAAATACATGGAAGAATATGTTTGGAAGGCCCTAATCAGCCCTTTGTTCATCTTCCGCTACTATAGACTTGACCCACCTGGTGTAATAGATCTGACTTGACTCACCTGTGAGTCATAGATCTGACTAAGTCCATATTTGGAGATTTTAAAGCCAATTTTAGAAGATAGAAATATTAAATGAGCTTCATTTATTTAATTTATTTATAGCCTGCTATTCTCACTGAGATTCGAGGTGGATTAAATTTATTTATTTGACTTAGTATCCCGGCCCAAGGCCAGGATCAGGGTGGCTAACAATATTCAGAATGACATGTACAATACCTATAATGTAAAATCATCAGTAAAACAATATTTCAAATACAATGATAAAATTAATAGTAATCATCTAAAATTCCCATAGATTTTTGGTGCCAAAGGGATGGAGGGAGACAGGTGGGTTGGGAGGTCAGCAAGTCAGAAAACTGTAGCTGCCTCAACTGGTGAAGCACAGGTTGAATGTGTGCTCTTATAGGGATCCCTGTAAGGACTCTCACCACTGCATTTTGAACCAGTTGCAATTTCCAGAGTAGTTTCAAGGTAGGCCAGCGTAGCATGACTTATAGTAGTGTAGCCTAGAGGTGACCCCTGTATGAATCACTGTAGCTAAGCTGAGCAGGAAAAGTGTGTGTGTGTGTGGTGGGGGGAGTAACTACTCAGCCTGGCTGAGGTGGAAAAAGGCCATCTTGGCTGTGTAACCTGGGTCTCCCTCTCGACGGAGGAGTTCAGGAGCACACCTAGGCTTTTCACAGAGGAAGCAGGTGCTAATATCGCTGTGTCTAACTTCCGCAGCTGAAATTCCCCTCCACTCCACCCTGTCTCAGCCATGGGACCTTCGTCATTGATGGTTCCAATTTTTTTAACTATCCCACCACAGCCTCCAGACTCTTGGGCAGACTATCAAGAGTGGCAGTCAGCCGGCCTTCCATCAACAGATAGAGCTGAGTGACATCAACAACCCAGCCTAAAACTTTGAACCAGCTGAGGGGGTCACATAGATGTTAAATGACATCAAGGAGAAGATTTTCCCCTGTGAGACCCCACAAGAAAGGGAGAACCGCTGGGACATCTCTTTCCCAATTGCTACCTGCTGTCCTTGGCCCTGGAGAAATGAGGACAGCCATTTCAAGGCTGTACCCTGGATCCCAGTGAGGCAGAGGGCCAAAAGACAGTGTCAAATGCTGCCATTGGATCTAATAGCAACAGCCGTGTTGACCCACACAGGTCTAGCAGGAGCCGAAGTTCACCTGTGAGGGAAACCAGAATGATCTGGAAGCCAGACTGGAATGGGTCCAGGGCCAAGATTTTATTCATAAACACATGCAGCTGTTCTGCTATGGCTCTCTCAACTACCTTCCTCTATAATATCAAAATTTGCTGGGAGGTCATATCGGAGAGACAAGACAGTGTACAGAGGAAAAAAGGTAATCTTACAAATAAGACATCCCAAATAAGGTTCTGACACATGGCTGGTAAGTTTTATCCTCTTCCATTAACGTCAGCAGGAATGACACAGACAGGTGACTATTGGGGGGGGGGGGGCATGGTAGCCACACACTTTTCTCGAGATGAGGCAATCTGTTAAACTGCATCCAAAGCTTAGAAATTCCGTAACACACCCATGCTTGGTTCAGACAAAAAGGAACAGAATGATCATCTGGGAGAAGAAAGAACAGCAACCAGAGGGCACTGGCTTGAACTTGGAAGGCGTTATGTACTAGAAATCACACGGTGTTGTATCATACATGCATATTTTAATCTGACTAACACTAAAGGAAAAGGGAGGACCTGGGAGACACATGCCCATTAGTTAGATGATCTGCAATCACAAAGCGGTATCCACCCCCCAATATATACTCACAGTATTCAGCTTCTTAGCTAATTGTTTATGTTCCTCTTTTTTCCGCCTCAGTTCATTTTCTAGATCCAATATCTTCAACTGGAGGGCCTGCTCTTTAGGTGAATTTTTTTCTGCCTCTTCTACCAGCTGTAACAAAAAAGAGATCAACCCTAGATGACCCTTAATCAGAAGTAGTGGATAAAATGTTAAGATTAGTTCAGATATTTCGTGAGCATTAGAAAACAGCAAATCGTTCAATTAGTAATCAGTACCTACTGTATCATAGGGTCTGACTTGTTCTACGGCAGATTTCAACACAAAGGTTAAAAAAACCTCATGGAAAACAAAATCAGAATAATGTTTTTCTAAGCGAAGGACTCAAAGACTGTCCCTGCTACCACTGCCATTCTCCCAGTAAACTAGACTGACCATCTAATTACAGGTAGCCACTAATCCTTTGGGACATACTACTTCCATGTGGCTACCTAAAATTGCAAGAAAGGACAGGTCTCTTTTTTACGTGAGGACATTCAGGCAACTGTTTTCAACAAATACAAGAGCTTGGACAAAGCCATGTGTCAGACTTTGTGGTAAAGTTAGGCCTATTGAAAAATCCTGTGGCCATTTTCTGCCTGCTTCCTTGTACGCATTTGCCAAACATAAGCAGGCAAAACAACCATGTATAATCATAACAGCAAAGGGAAAAAGTTCTTATCTGGATGTATTAGGGCTGAGTCATGCTCCATCTCCCACTAGCAGTTCTCTGTACACGGATATTACTTTATGTTAAGAAATTACTTATATCCATTCTTCAGACAAAAGGCAAACTGGCTTCTGAACTGAGATACAAGGATGACCCTCACTTCCTCTTACCATGCTTCCATACTTTGTCCAAACACCGGAGGACGTGCATGTAACATACTGGTTTGGTGCATTTTCTTCATGTATGCCTTAAGAAGAGGCCTGCTGGATCCCACATAACCCACAGTGGCCAACTGGTTGCCTTTGGGAAGCCCACAAAAGTTATATGGAAGCAAAAGCCTTCTTCCACAGTTTGTCCTCCAGTACTGGTATTAAATGGTACATTGCCTCTGAACATGAAGGATCCATTTAGCCATCTTGGCAAGCAGTTCTTGATAGGCATACCCAGTTGTCCAATACCACTGGGTCATTGGATTATTTGAAATAAAGATAGATCTATCTTCTCTGAATCCGTCAAGTTTCCCTAAGCTAGTGGGCATCAAATCTTGTGGCAGTGAATTCCATGAACTAATTATGCATTGTATGAAATAGCAAACCTTTGGCTTTCTTGAATCTGCTCCTCAACTTTTTCACTGCATGACTCTGAGTTCTAGTATTATGGGAGAAGGAGAAAACATTCTATTCATGGCTTCTAAATGATGATTTTGTAAACCTGGACAGATTAGTTTTACCTCATTTGGGTAATGGCCTCTATGCACTTCAGGTAATTTTAACTGCACCACAGTAAAGCTGCTTTATCCTAAGTCCCTATATGTTTGCATTTTTAAGCTGCTGCTACACCACACACACACAATGTCAGGCCTGTGCCTGTCAGTTGATAGGTGGTGGGCATTGCAAAGAGTTATGGTTTTGCTTTGTACTCTGCAGGTGTCCTGTGCTCCCTCCTCCCTTCCTTCCACAGACAGCCTTGGCAGCCCTGGAAGACCTGAACTTGTCATGTGGGAAGTATGAGCTGTTCCCAGGCTTGTAGTGCTTTGTAGTGGGAATCATAGGAGCCGTTTGGCTAAGGGGGGGGGGGTGGCAGAAGCTTTGGGGAATATAGACAGTAGGTTTGAGTGGGAATCTCAGATTCGTCTTTGCTTCATATTGCCCTTTCGTACTGAAATAAAGACTTTAGAACAAATCTAGTTTGTATTATTTCCGGATGCGAGGTCTTTCTCTCTCTCTCTCTCTCTCTCTCTCTCTCTCTCTCTCACACACACACACACACACAGGCAGTATAAGTCTATGCTGGTATCACTCTTTGATTGATGGTACATCAGCAGCATGAGAATGCAACAGGTACTTGCTCAATGTGGGAAACTCATGACAAAGCAATCTTACAGTGGTGTAGTGTGTGTGTGATATCAGTCCAAGGTGTTCCTTCCTGGTGCTTAATCAGAGCCAGAATTAGTCCAGGAACCAAAACTCAATGCCAGTCTTTCCTGCCACCCCTCAATATATGATCAAGAAAAAAATGCTTTGGGCATATATAGAAGACCTTTCCTTCACTAATGAGTAAACAATACTCTGAGGGCAATTCTCTGAGGAAAGTATGACTTTCACTTTAAAAGATAACACTGCACTCTCCCATTGACAAAAGAAGTGTTCTACAAAGAAAACGTAGAACTATGCCAACTGCCTCTTTCATGAGTCCACAGAGGAACAGTCTGAATACTGTTCATCTGAATCAAAAATTCAAAGCAGTCTAGATTGTATCTACCCTTTTCCGTCCATCTTCCAAAGCAACTTCCAGTTGTCTGGTCAAAGCATCATAACTTGCAAGCTTTTGTTTGAACTGCAGTTCAATTTTCTGAAGACTCTCTTCCTGGTCCACCAGCTGATCTTCAAGCTTTTTGTTTTGTAATTCCATTTCTTCTAATTTTCTTTTAAGTCAGAGAGATAGATATATAAGTAACATCACTACAAAAGCGGATGGAAAAGGAAATAATGAAGGGGAGCCTTGTTCACCTTTGAACTTCTTCATACTTCGTCTGAATTGTATAATTTTCATTTTGCATAGAATAGTATTTCAAGAAATCATCACTGTTGGCCACCTGTGAAAATAATGGTTCTAACATATTTTACAAAGCAGCAGACAAAAAAGAAAATTCTATCAGTTCTATGCAGTCTTTCACAGCAGCTACTGAGACTGACCCATGCTCAAGACAAACCGCATCTATTTGATGGGTCACATGGAAGGACAGAGTTCATCCTGCTTCTCCACTATCATATGGCAGATTTGGCCCCTTATGAATATACTAGCGGGGCCCGGCCACGCGTTGCTGTGGCAATTGTTCTTCTCATCACAGTCCACAACCCACACAGATGTCCATGCAGGTCCAATGATCCCCAGCATAGCCTTTTGGGGTGGTCAAATGGAATCCCTTTCCCTTTTCAATTCCACATTGTTGTTATATGGTGAGATTGTCTTGTTTTTTTTTAGTATAATGTAACCACTTTCCATTCCACAAAGCGTAACTTTGTTCCAGAGTCACGAGATCCTGCTGTCCATGAGGAGGCTGGTTGACATGTACACAGTTCTGGCTTTAGGTAAAGGCAGGGAACTGGGAGCAAGGAGTACTATCCCAGTCCAGGCAGCAGAGCGGGCAGAGACAGTGGTAAGCTCAGATCGAGGAGGAACCCAGCTCTCTAGGTTCTTAAAGGAGCCATGTGCAAAGAAGCCGAGGAAGACCAGTGAGGTGTTGGTTAGCCCACCCCACACTGTGGATTTTCTTAGAAGAAAAAAGGCCAAACTCCAGCTTGCTTTTTAGTAAAAGAGAGCAGTGAGGTGAACATGGGTGTAGAAATGGGTAAATGGAGGTTGGATGTGAGGGAGGGCAGAGTGAGTTGTGTGTGAGAGGAGATGAAGTGGGTGTAGCAGATTGTGTGGTAGCAGTGGGTGAAGAGGCACAGAGAAGAGTGAGAAAGAAGTTACCTGGAGCGTGTGTGGGGGGGGGGGACCCCCACCTGGCGTCTCACTACCGCGGCTTAAAGTGTGTATGTGTTTCCACTTCCAGCCAGCTTTATTATTACCTAACAGTATTACCTATTTTCTGTTTTCACTGCTCATCTCTGCCCATCTGCATGAACATTCTAAGCCCTCATACCAAGCCCTCCAGCCACAGACAGACATGCTGCATGAACATTCTAAGGGTGACAGTTAAACAGAGCCAGCTTCAAGGCTTGGTGCGCCAGGAAAAAGACGTTTTACCTGGCTCAGGTATGGACTTTCGGTGATTTGAAGGTCTGATTACCTGCCCAGAACAGGGAGGAACGTCATGTGAAAATTTGGGGGCGATCCGTCCAGCCGTTTTGGAGTTAGGGCGTGACTAACAAAGTCACTGTTAGCTTTTTATATATATAGATGAATTAGGTCTCTCAATTACGCTTTCAAATGTAAAAATACAACTAAAATAGGAGTAAAGTATGTAAAATCCAAACTTGTATGAAATGTAAAATTGAGCTCATCTGACATTCTTATCTGGAAATGCTGCATCATTTCTGGAAGCTTTACATTTCTGGAAGCTGCACAGCATACAAGAGTGCCTTGCAAACTTGAACGACATTTTTAACTGGCTTTTACAAATGGCTATTTAAAGAAGATATATAGGTTATTTTGAAATAAATAAATAAACTGGAGGGTGAATTAAAAAAAAAACACCTGGGTTTGTGGTCTAACCATGTTCAACAAAAGATGAACCAAGAATCCATTCTGAAAAAGGTGAATTGAAGGAGAAAGTATCTGTGCGCCCATTACTTATAACTAGTGCTCTTTGGAAACAATAACTTTCATGATAGCTGCCTTACATTCCCTTCAAAAGCCAATTTAACTTCAGTTCATGTATTCACTGCAGGCCAGTGCTGAAAATGTATAGTGGAGAAGCAGTGCAAGCCCCTTCTTTCTCCCACACAGATAACCAACCACCTGTGCGAACTGAGCAACCAGTGTCGATCCCCAGTCATGCAGAGACTGCTTCATTAAACTTTACAAATGAAACGCAAAGTATGCAACCCAATCCTATGCAAGTTTAGACAGGATTAAAATACACTGTATTCAAGGAGATTTACAGACTTCATTCAAATGTTGAATAGAAACTCTTTGCTCGTGCCAAGCCAGAGCCTTGCTTGTTGCTTTGTTTGCATGCCAGGACCTGTTCACTGCCAGGGAACCCAATGGGCAGAGGGATGGCATCTGATAGAAAGTGACAGGTGTGGCTTGTACCTATCATTGCCTCTAGACTCATGATGCTACCACGTTGACCAAAGTAGTTGAAGAGACTCGCTGCAACCTGCTCTGGAGCCAGCCCTCCCTGCCATGCAAAGCAAATCTCTACCAAAAGGAATGTGGAAATATGTTTCTGTATACCACACCCCCCCCCTCCAGTAAATGTTCACTTGTGAGGGGGAGGATTGCTGTGTGCACCCTCCTCCTTGGCATACACCCCAGCCTTAAGTGGAAAGGACTCATGGTGTTTCAGGCACATGATGTGAGCACCCCAATGCTCCTTCCCTTCTCTCCTTGCATTTGGAGTGTGATTGAAGACTTCCTGGTTCTGAAGTCCTCATGCTCCAAGTGCAGGCTGCTGTGCAACTTGGATAATGGTGTCTCCTAATGAATGGGCATGCTAGTCAATGGGCATTCTCTGGTAAAAATTCTGGTTTGTGGCAAGAAAACAGACAGCAGTTTGTCTTTTGAGACTGGATGTCATGGCAAACTGGATTCTGACTGAAGGTTTTTCAAACCAGGAAGACTTCAATCACATTTCAGATATGAAGGAAGGTGGAGAGGGAGAATGCAAAGACAGCAACAAGCCGGTTTATGCCCATCACAAACAAACAGCAGAAGTCTGAACTCAGCCATTAGTGTAAAAAGGTCTGCAATGTTAAACAGAAAAACAGCCATATTAAAACAATGCCAATAATTCTGTTAAAATGATGTCAAACTGGAGTTGAGCTTCTTTCAATGCAACATTATCCATTAGGTACTCCACTGTTTTTTCTCAGGGATAGATATTTATACATTTAATGTTTAAACAGAGTGAAGGAGCAGATTATCACAAGACAATTACTGCTTCAGAGATCAATATCTAATAGCCAAGGTCCGTCTGCAGAAATTCAAATACATAAAGAAGTAACACCATTGCCTCTAAAAGCAATTGAACAGATCAGTTTCATCCAGTGCACCAATTCAGGTACAAAAAGGGTGTTTATTCCACTAGGGAGATACAGCAGGCAGCAGGATGACATGAGTGCCCTCAACTGGCAAACCCTGCTTTCCCTCCTTTACAATTCTTTTTTTAAAAAATGAAAAAGGGAGAAGAAAGCCCCAGTTTCCTGGACTTCTTTCCACATTTCTTTAGAAGCGTTAACCAAGAATTACTGTTCCCCAAGCACCTGAACCTGCAGTTCCCTAAAGGCTTTGGATTTATCTACACAGCTCTTTTGGCATGACAGCAGGCTTTCTTGACACTTCTGCAGTTTCCCTTCAGCTGCTCTCTGTAAATCATGGGCATGTTCTAACTCCTTCAAACGAGCCTCCGTCTGGCCTCTCATCTGTGAAAAAGCATTGATGATGGGGGCGGGTAGTAAACGGTGGAAGAAAAAGGACTGTTAGTGTTTACAGGCACTTTGCACAGCCCAATAAGTTTAAACTACTGTATAGTATTAATTGCACAAAAATAGAATACGCTGTACTTACCTTATCCATTTCTAAATCTTTAACTTCCATTAACTTTTTCCTTTCATGTATGACTTTTTTATACCTGGTCTTCAATTCTTCAGCTTCTGTTTCTAATTTCTGCACCTACAGCATTTTACATGAACACCAAAATGATATTTCTTTCAGAATGCTAATGTTTATTTCAAGCATAAAAGCTTGCATTTGAATTTTAAATAGTTTTAAAAATTAATTTTGTAAAGATACACGTAATATTGGCTTGGAACTATAGAATTAACGAAGAGTATGTGCAAACAGTAGAGTCAAAGAAGCTAGAAACCATTTGGAGGGGGGAACCTCCCCCATGGAATTATTATGGGTGTAGATATCTGGTCCTGTTACTTAAAAATGAGAGCATATCATCGTCTGATCAAAATCAGGAAGCAGATCTTGACATGGAGAAGGAAATAAGGCAACTGATTAAAAGTGAGAACATCATATTACTGGTGACTTGAACAACCCGCACATAGACTGAGCAAATAAATACTCAATTAATCCACAGAAACATGTTTTCTAAACATAATAAATTACATAAATTTGAACAGTTGGTCACAGAGCCAAAAAGAGGTGTGCCAACTCTGGACTTGCTTCTGAACAGGTGTAAGACCTGGTGTGAAATATAAATGTTGTGCAACCAACCAAAACAGTAACCACAATGCAGATTGTAAAGAGCTATAGGAGGATCTCTCTAGGTTGGTTGAGTAGGCAGCAATATTACAAAAGAAGTTTAATGTCAGTAAGTATAAAGTGATGTCTTTTGGAACAATTTTTTTAAATTTTTAATTACATGCTGATGGGGTCTGACTAGCAGAGATAAAGATGGAAAGAGATCTTGTAGTTGTAGTAGAAAGTTTGATGAAAATATTAACCAGGTGTGTGGCATAATGCCATGGTACAAATTATTAGGAAAAGGATTGAAAAGAAAATGGCCAATATTGCAGTGCCCTTGTTTAAAGCTATAGTGAGGCCGCATTTAGGAACACTGCATGCAGTTCTAGTCACTGTATCTCAAAAAGGATATTGCAAAGTTGGAAACATTCAAAGGAAGGGAATCAAGATCATTAGGGGGTGGAGCACTCTTCCTATAAGGGAAAGCTGGTGAATTTGGGGGCTTTCTTCCTAGAAAAAATGATGGCTAAAGGGAAACATGATATAGACTTATAAAATTACACAGGGAGTGAAAAAATATTTTAATTATTTAATAAATGTTTCAACAACATTTTTATCTTTTTTATATTTTAAGCTCGAACTTTAAATTGCTTTAATTACGTATTTGTGTGTTGGTTTTAATGACTTTTAAAATGATATTCTATATGTTTTTGTTAGCTATCTCGGAGGCCCTATGAGGGTTACGGTTAGGGAAAAGTGTAGAGTAAAAATCTTGTTGAATACATTTTAAAGAATCTGGTAGAAGGAACTTTTTCTCCCTCTCCCATAACATTACAACTCAGGGGCACCCAATTGTATCATTGGGATATAGGTTCAGGAGAGGTAAAAAAGGAAATATCTGTTAGCTATAAAGACGAGTTAGACAGATTCTTGGCTAATAGCTATGCTGACTGAAGGGAGCCTCCATATCGAGAGTCAGCAAACCTCTAAATACCAGAGCTACGAGGCAGCAGCAGAGGAGGGAATGGCCTGTATGCCTTATTTGTTTGGCCCTCCAGGGCAACTGGTTGGCGGCTTTGTGAAGCAGCATGGAACACTGTTCTGATCCAGCAATCTCTTCTTATAAGTAAAGGGCGGATGTGGTCGGAAGGAATGGCAGACATCTGTTCTACAAAGTCTGTTTCATTTGTGGTTCTCTGTATCTAAGCCTCTCAGTTTTTCAAGTATTATGTAATCCAGCAAGCCAGTGCCTAAAAAATTATGTGTGAGGAACTAGAATGGGTCAATATTTTCAATTTTCTCCTCAAAAGGCTAGCTCCCTCCCAGCACACAGCTATTACTCTGAAACCAGAATAAAAGGTTAATCTACAGGCAAATTAACACAATTTTTAAAATATATCTACAGGAGGGGTTCTTCCAACATGGTGCCTGTGGGAGCCACAGTGCCTACTGAGACCTTTCTTGGCATCCACCAGATATCTTCAAAAAGTGGGCATTGCCAGGTGGAGCTTCTGCACAACAGCTGTATACATGTGTAAACTCTGCCCAACATGTGAAAATTAATACAACCTTTCAACAGCAGCTGCCACCACAATGTTGGTTTTATTCTCTCTCCTCTCTCCTAACGTATTTCCCAGTATATTTTTTACAATTACTCCTCTTGTCCCCTGTATTTGAGCTTCTTCTATGTGTGTGTCTCCACCTTCTGTGGTGTCCATTTTGTGTTTGGTCTTGCCTAGGAGCCTAAAGCAGCCATTTTGCAGTTGTGCCCATCACACTGTCAGAATTCCAGAAAGCCCATAGGTTCACAAAAGAGTTGGGGGGGGCGGGGGCGCTGATCTACAATTCTTCCCCTGCACTGTGTTCACAAAAATATTTAAATTAGTGAAGTGAGAGCAATACTAGACATTTAGACCCCATAGATATTCCTTGTACAGACAAGAAAAACTTTACTCAAGAATCTAATTGTGATAGTTGAAAGCAAAAAGTTCATGAATGCTACTACCACAATTACTCTTCAAAGTATCTGCCAGCAAACATTTGCTGGCTCTGAAAATTGTTATTAATTATGCCTGTTATCTCACTAGTTTCATTACTTAATCAGTGCTAGAAAACAAAACTATATAGCAGCAGTGTATCCACTAACATTTTGCATTATGAATTGATACATCTTTGCATGGATACATTTACACATTTATACAGTATTTATTACTCTTAGTTTTTTTTATCTACTAACTGTATATGTGTGCACACGAATAAACCCATGCAAATTTATACCAGTTTATAATATGTCTAATACTGAACTACAAAATTCAGAGATGCTTGAACCAAAAACCCAATGAAGCCAAAGTATGACCGGAAATTTCTATTAAAAGTTTCATCTGGTTGTAGAGCACGATTTCACCAACTGCTCAGCATAAAAATTGTGGGATTCTACAGATGTATGTTGGTGGCTGGTCTTCATTTGTAGAAAAGGTTCTCAGCTCAAGCATTTCAAATTCAAGTTTCATGGAAATGAAATGAAATAAGGTCATAAACAAGCAGAGATTCCTGGCAAAGAATCACAGGCAAAGAATCACATTTTTTATTGAATCAAGAATGTGAAATGGACCACATTCGTGTCCTGGCTGGTGTCACAATACTGTTACAATGACAGAAATAGGCCTCATGGGTATTACTTGCATCTTAATATAAATAGGCCCCCTCAATGGTAGTTGAAGAACAGTACTTGTTAGGGAGTTGGTCATCCAGGAAGCCAGGGTCAGAAAGAATCGTGTGTGCAATTCATGACTAACTGCATTTGCTACATCTGTGTTATAACACAGCTTTAACTGAGAAGCTTCATCTCAGAACAGACTTTTTGCGGCTGTTCAGTTTTGTACACCACTGGAACTCATTAGTTATGCTAGTTAATTAATATGGTAAAGGTATTAATCCCAAGCCACCCTCAGCCAGTCATGAATCATGATTAAGATTCTGCCAAGAGAAACAGCTCACCGCAGTTGCTTAGCAACCAGCTTGCCCCAAGAGGGGTTGGCAACATATCCTACTGTTCACTGGGCAATCACACTACATAAAACTGCTATCCTGAACCATGCAATATGACTCATACATAGACACGAAGGGCCAACCCTGCAAATAATCATCAGACAATATCTTAAAATAATCACCAACAATCTCAATTACTGGTAGTGGTAAAATACAAATAAAAGTCATTTTGTGATGCCTTGCTGGCCTGCAGAAAACTTTTTAATATGACCGCATTTGAATACAGCTGCTTGCACACAATCCTAATGCTTTCTATCTGGAATAAGGCAAGTGACATCTTGGATATAAGCCAGACATTGATCATAAAACCCAGGTTTATGCACACCAGGGTTTGCACATGTATGCTCTATTAAAACCTTATGCCAACATGACCATATCCACTGATCTTGGAAGTGAGACAGTGACCAAGTATACAGCAAGGTAAGGAGCTTTACTGCTTCCCCATTTTACACAGAGGAAATATCAGGGAAAGTATTGTCAGAACACAGCACCAAAAAGTATTCCAGCTGAATGACTCACCTCAGTCTTATATTGGTTAACCAGGTTCTCTTGCAGCTTTGCTTCTTCATGCAAGTCCAGGAGTTCAGCTTCTGCAGACATAATATTCACGTCCAAAGCAGCAGAGGATGCCTAACATTTAGAATGCAGCTTAAATAAATACTACTCACAAGGTCTCATTAGGAAATGAAAAAATTGGGTTTGGCTAGTGTAGTGTAGCAAATAAATGAAAAGCTAGTTATTTCCGGCTATTTTGATATCCCTACTTTACATTCTAGATTGGCTAACAGAGAGTGTAGACATGTGCATTCGAACGATCCAAACTTGGGTTCAGCCTGCAAAACAGTCAATCTGTTTGGGACTTTAAGATGCACTTGAAGGGGAGTCAAATTCTTTTTGCAACGAATGGGAATTATTTCCTTCCAATAAAAAAACTTAGAAATTAACCATTAAAACCCTCATTAACAAGTTGTTACATGCTAGTTGTAAGTCTCAAGCTGTAACCCAGAGGCGTAGCAAGTGGGAAAAGCGACCAGTGTACCGGTGCGTCCTCTGTTCCCATCCCGCCCCAGAACGTCCCTGCCACACCCCCACATGGGCATGCGCCCTGTGCATTGTGCCCCCCATCCCCTTGGAGATACGCCTCTGCTTTTAACCCCATGAAGACTTCCTTGCAAGTCAGTCTCAGCTAACACTGTGAGAGCCACTTTTCAGTAAGCAAGCATGAGACTGGGATGAAAGAGTTCAGTGAGAAATAAAGGAATGAATGTATGCTTTGTAAGGAAATGGATTTTTTATGTGCAACCACATGGAAAGTGCTACAACAAAACAATTGGAAAGTATGCTCAGAAAGGATCAAGATGCTCTTCAACAGAGGAGAACTTAACTCAAACAGAATGACTATACTTTCTGCAAATGAAGATGACATTACCTTTAATTTTGCATTTTCAAGAGAAAGGATTTCATTTTCAGAGAGGACAGAATTAAGCTGTGCAAGAATCTCTCCCTTGGACTTCCTCCCGTAATCTTGTATTCTTCGTAGTTCTATCAGATGGTCTTCCACCTGCCTTCAACATTTCAAGCACAGCTTCTGAAGCAATCATAACTAACTAGATTAAGAACATACGGCCATGTTAACTAACTTCCTCATTCTCAACTTCTTAGAAATTTTTCCATATGAACCATATGGAAAAAAAATTATTTAGGAAAAACTGAAATTAGATTTTCCATTTAATGAAGCGCAAGGAAACTATAAGAAATAGCACAAAAACAGAACGACTGTGGCTTGCCACAGTGACAATGGGTCTCTTCTGCAACAACTGGAAGTGGACTGCACTGGAAACTGAATCATCCCGCCATAGAGAAGCTTCAGGCTGAATAGCTTATAAAAAGGAAGCATACAGCAGATGGGGGCACTCATGGACCAGCTAGTATGTGGAGGTTATGTGCAGGGGATAAGAACTACAGAGGTGCTCACTGTTGCCTCTTCCATGGTGGACAAAGAGGAGGATGGAGGGGCATACAAGGTATCCCACAGAGCCCTGGTGCTCAGGAATACAAGGGAACTGTAACAAACTGAAATGGCAGAGAGAACAGTGACAGAACTGGACAGCAATAAGGTAAGTACAGTGTGGACAGCTGGCAGGCTTTGCGCCTGGAGCAAGGGCTGTGCCTTACAAGGCCCCCAGAGTACTCTGGAGGTGAAATCATTTTATTTGGGAGCCAGAGTTTTACTCAAGAAGGGTGGTTCCATCTGATCTTATGCACACTTACTCAGAAGTCAGTCACACAGGGTACAATGAAGCTTATACCCCAATATTATTAGGAATATAAAGTTAGATTGTGTGTGTGTGTGTGTGTGCGTGTGTGTGTGTGCGCGTGAGAGAGAGAGAGAGAGAGCGCAATGTGGTACAAAGTCTAGGAAAATCATTTTCACTAAGTTACTAATGTTACGTGGAAATATGAAAGATTTCAGCAAGTTCTGCTTCACATTCCTGGCAGCCTCCATTGTATTTCTTTATAAACTAAAGCATTCAAGACTGTTTTTGAGGCATGAGGAAGCCACAGCATCCACTGTCTCTATAAAGAAATCCAGCGTGGACTACAGGCTTGCTTGAGCCCTCTCAATTCTACTCTCCCTTTCCCATACAAATTTTCCATCTCATGCTCTTGACAGCATTAATCATTGTGTTTCACCTGCAGCAATGTCAACTGTAACCTAGCTTATAATCAGGATATCAAACAGTTAACAAGTCTTGGTCAAAATAAATCAAAGTTCGTTTTATTTAGCCATAATACTGCAGCATAGTTAACTCTGACATAAAACAGGAGAGGGGGGATGTACATGGGAAAAGGAAGTACAGAAGCCTGCTTCTACTCTCAATCATGGTTAAGATATCAGGAATTTTACATCACAACTCTGGTCCATATATATAACACTATAAAACACTGCAACAGCTAGCTTGTGGGCACTCCACTACTCATGAGTAGCAACAGTCTATCTCAGAGTCCCCCAATATGGTGGCCACTAAATTTTCAAAAAGGGGCAGGACCCCTATAAGACAGGAGTTAATACTGGCTACTGTTATTCAGATGAAAGATTTCCACTGGGAGATAAGAAGGAATGGTAAGCACCTGAATTTCCCTGAGTCTGTATGTTGCTTTATTATTTCCCTTCAGGATTTCCTTCTACCCAGGAAGTGTGAGGAGAGAGAGATTGCATTTGGCTGTATCTCCCGTGGCAGTCATTTTGGGGTGGATGTTCACCACCCCCTCTCAAAATTCCAAAGGTGCCCACAAGGCTCAAAAAAGTTGGGGACCTCAATCTATCCACTGGCAATTTTCAAAATATTCAAAAAAGTTCAGGAAAATCCGAATAAACTGAAATGAGAACTTATGTTCCAAAATAACCAGCAATTTAGACATAAAGCAGGGGAAGCCATTCGGCTGTTATTTTCTGGAATACCTTTGCATATCATGATCAGTACCCCAAAATGCCAGCAGATATATTCGATGTTTTAGTTTCCAGGTTATGAACTTTTTCAAAAAAAATAAAGGAAACATCTTATGTGAATCCTATTTCAATGCTGTAAGCAGTCTTTCATCCATTTAAGATCTGTATTTCCAACCTCAAAAATGCAATATGTCAATTATGACATTTGTTGCTTTAAAGAACAGTGGCATTAATGACATGTGCACATTTTTCTTCTGGCTGACATTATTTTGAAGGCTGAGGGAAAATATGCATATGCACCACTTCCAATTTAACAATAAACACGGGCCTCTGTCTACTGCCAGAAAAAGTATTCCAGAATAATTCTACAGCAGCACTTTAAGAGCTCAACACGTCAAAAGCTTGTACTGGATCTCCTTTGCTCCTTCTGGTTTCCCTTTTTGGAAGTAAAAGAGCTAACAGGCATAGCAGCAATGTGATCTCCAAACACTGCCTGCCTAATCCATTCAATCAGGAACTCAGCAATTCCCTAAGGAGCCACACGACAAGCAGGAGATGTCCCACAACAAATGGTTTTATTCATAAAGTTTTTTGGATGCTATGGAGAAAGACTGCTAGTGCTTAACTACCATAACCTTTGCACTAAATTCTAAAGTCTGCTTGAAATTTACACTGTAAAAATGCAGGGAAGTGGGAAACCTGTTGATAAGGCTGTATTAATTTTTAATCAAGAGATTACTGACAAAGTAGTACAATATACAAACTTACTTTTTCAAAGTTTCAACTTGAACTTCTAACCTGGTTTTTTCATCTACCACTGTCTGATGATGACTTTTCCAGACATTAGAAGCTGAAAGTGCCTCAGTCAACTGGATTTCCTGAAGAATGTACAAAATACAGACCCATGTAATACAAGAACTCTTTTCAAAAAATTTTCCTTAAATACAGAAGGTATTTTCATTCCCCTCCTTCAGACATACAGCACCAAGACACGGTGAACCTACTATGGTGTCAGCAGTCAGACCCCTCCTCCCACTAAGGGGGTGCCACAAAGGCACAGGGGTCAGAGACTAGCATAAGAGCAAGACACTGCTCCCAGAATTTTGGGATCCATCTTGTGTGTCAAGCTTCAGCAGATGGCAGGTTGGCAGCTGAACTTTTCCTCTGATCCAAAAGTAAGCCTGGCTGGACAATGGGATGACCTAATTCCCACTGTGTCACCCTCAGGTGATTTCATCAGTGCTCCAAGCAGACCATGACTTACCCTAACTACACCCAACCCAACAATCAAACACAGTCAAGAAAACAGTCCAAGCATTCTCTTGGGTTCTAAAGACTCATCAAGCATCTCCTATTTTATTGTTGGTACACTGGAAAAGCAATCAATTCTTTTTCTCTGGTTTTCCTGCCAGCTTACCTCATCCAGTGTAAGGACCCATTTTGGGGTACAAATATTGGTATTTGGGCCATTCATAGTGTGTATGTGTTCTGGATCTGTACATGCACTCCTATGTGCTTGTGGCCTCTTGTGTTTACTCCTAGAAATGCTGGTTATTTTCCTTTTCAGAGCTGCTTTCCCTGCATGTCCCTTCAAGATTGACAGCTATCATCCATCCCTGAAACCATATCCAACTTTCTCCCTTTTCTCTTAGTCAGCTCTTGTATGCTTTGTATACACATGTTCATTGCTTAAAACATATTTTTGTTATATTATTTTTATTCTTTAATAGAACCATATTTTAATTATACAATTGCCTGCTCTTCTGAGAGATTTCACTTAGGACTATCCTGGTACACATATGTTATTGAACCCAGTTACCCTTTCTTATTCTTTGTTTCTAGCCAATTCCCCCAACTGAAGTGGAGACTGCCTACTTAAATAACAGTGGGGTCTTTCAAACAGCTTTCCTAAGCCCAGAACAAATGCTATCAGAGAGCACACATGTTACTTTGAAACAATAAACGGAAACCATTTTTCCAAAAATTACTTAAAAGGGAAGTATAGTTGAGAAGATTTTTTAAAAATCATCTGCTTCTTTCTAAACAATACAGAATGTTTTGCTACTTATCTTTGAAAAAGAAATATATACTATTTCAGACAATACCATATAATTTAAAAAACACACTCCAGTCTAGATTAGTATAACAAACTTTGTTGGATTATCTGCAGAAATAGATCAATGTGGGAAAGACTACAAGTCAGGCACACATAAATATATGGTAGAAAAGCAGAGCTCATAATCAAAGAATCTACAATGCAGCATCTAATTTGTGCATATTCAATTAACACAGCAAAACTTTTTTGAAAGCCTGTCTTTCAAAGGTCTAGAAAAAAATAAGTCCCAGAAGTAGTCAAACGGGCAGGTTTGTTACATTTGAACCAGTAGAACAGTATTGCTTTCCCGAAGTCATTGTATAATTTAAAACAAGAGCTTAAGGGGCATAGATTTACATGAACATATATCCCAATTAGAGCAACACCTGCCTAAGTCTATTTAAGTCAGTGAGCTCAGAAGAATAACTGGAGTTTGTTGTAGAGTGTGCCTAGGCTACTTAGTCCTTGCATAGGGTATACCTTCCCCTCTAACTAAACAAAGGCTAGCTCAGTTGAACTTCTGATTCGCTAAATCATCTGAATAAAAGGAGCTTACCTCCTCAGACACTTCCCTTCTTAACCACAATACACATACTGATAAACTGTTTCACAGATATCAGGTCACTTCATAACTCACGTGAAGTATACTTTTTTCTTTCTGTGAAGGAAGCTTTGGCTCTCGAAAGCTTATACCTCAAAAATCTTATTCGACTCTAAAGTGCTACTGGATCCAAATCTAGCTCTTCTACTGCAAGCCAACATGGTTACTCTCTAAAATGATTTACAAAAAGAATTAAATATGTCCATAAAATGAAGTTGGTCCTTCCAGACAACCATTAGCATGAACCACCAGCATTAATGGGTATCTTTGTTCTTTTGAAACAATATAGTCTCCTAATCAACCCCTCACCTTCTCCTTAATTTTGGAAATCAAATTTTCCATAGCAGCATCCAAATGTTCAGCTCTTTGTTTCTGAACCTGTGCTGCTTTTTTCAGTGCAGCCTTTCTCTCCTTTCTTCTTTCCTTTTCAGTCAAAATCTGCTGCTTTTGGTCTCCAACTTGTAGCTTCCATTCAGTAATTTTCTTTTCTATAGCCTGCAAGAGCATTGAGAGAATAAATTCTACATTTTAAATGTTTGTGCAGACAAACATAGAGGTCTCTTATTTACCCACATATCGGATTAAATGACAGACCAAAAAAGCAATTGTTCAGACTCAATCCAGTGACAGTTTAAAACAGGCTTCAAGTTTAATATTTGGGTTTTCTCAGTTATTTAACCAAGACACCTTAAACTTACAGCTAAACATATTCTTGAATGGTGCGAGGAACTTGCCCAGAGTCTACATAGCACTGAAACATGACCCAACACAGCCAGCTGACCTAACCTGCAGCAAGACACGTTAAGGTCATCACCTCTGCATCTGAAATATGATCCAATGACTTGGAAAATTCCATTCCAGCTTCACATACAACTGATGAATTTTCACTTCTAGGGCCAGATTGGGCCAGATTAGACCTGGGGACCCATAGGGTGTCCCCTCAGGCTAATAGAGGTGGTTCATCCAGCTCCTTATCAGCATGGCTCAAATGGAGCACAAGAATGTCACAGAAATGCTGAATTGTCACATCTGCACTAGGCAACTTTTATATCAGCAAAAATGTAATGAACCAGTGAGGATTCTAACAACACAGTCCATAGTCTACAACATCTCACTTATGAACTTGAATAATATTGATTATAATAGAGAGAACCCAAGTCAGATGTCAATTAACATAATGGTTTTTCTCAAATAAAAAACACTTCTGATGACATAGCCAAGTTGAGAATCTAACTATTTTAATGAAGAATCTTTTGCAAATGTAATTATTTGTATGACAGCTTTACGTATCAATACAAGTGAGGGTAAGGGAGGAGTTGATAGAGAGATTACTGTTGTGATTTGACACTTTTTAAAGGCGGGGAGTCAGTATGGTTACCAACAACTCAGTTTACAGCAGAGCTGCACAACAAATATCCAATAAATTAACTGACCAGGAACTTGAGGAATGAAAAGTTTTTGCTGCCAACCTGGGACTGCAGGAATAGCAGCAGTATCAACCCCTTGGCAAGCTACAATACAGGTTGATGAGAAGTGTTCAGCTTGGTGACTCAGAAGAAAAGGCCTTATTAGGAAAGTTTATATTTGTTGACAAAAGGCAATGACCCTTGGGCAGAAAACGCAGCTGCGATTTCACCTACTAACACAAGATGTCACCATAATAACGCTACAAGTTTCTTAGCAAAGTAACTTCCACCTCAAACTACACAATCACCAACAAAACTACAAAACAGTCTTCTCCCCTAGTATGAAGTTTTTCAGAAGCACAGGCAATTCGAGTTATATGCGGGCCAGCATTTGTGGGAGACTAAAGCATGAATGTGAACGCTTAAATACTGGCAGCATGTTCATTATTGATGTAATCCAATCAGCTTAATCTTTTCCTTACTCCAAGATCAATGGACCAAACTCGTTGCCAAAAAATTACATCCACAGGCATTGATATTGATTTGTTTTACATGCTGGAGGAAAATCAAGCCTTTGGCATGATAAAGAAACAACTGCTGAATATAGAACTACAGAAGTTAGAATCCTCTGCATCAGAAAATGTTGTGGATGTAGCATACTTTGATTTCAGTAAGGCCTTTGACAAGGTGCCCAATTATAATCTTACAAGCAAACTAGCAAAATGTGGGCTAGACAATGCTACTGTTAGATAGATTGGTAATTGGTTGACTGACGGAACCCAAAGGGTGCTCACCACTGGCTCATCTTCATCCATTCTATGTTGGTAGACATATCAATGTGCACAATCAAACTGATTTTTGCATAAGTAAGAGAAAGCAATTCAATTGTTTTACAGCCTCTAAAAATAAAAAGGCTTGAAAATTAGTAATACACACAGCGAGCTAACAAGAACTTCTGGGGGGCATCTAATTTTACTCTCTCCACACTATTTCGTCCTTGACTTCTCTGGCAGTCCCCATAACTTGTTTCTGTATCTTTCCCCTGCCCCCACTTACCAACCAACCCATCTCCAGCTACATTGATATTTATTTACTTCATTTATATCTTGCCTTTCTCCATAATGAAAACGTAAATCATCTTACATCTTTCTCTTCATTTTATCCTCACGACAAGCCTGTGAGGTAGGTCAGGCTGAGTGTGAGTGACTGGCCCAAAGTTACCCACGGAGCTTCCACAGCAGAGTGGCAATCTGAACCTGGGTCTTCCGGATCCTAGTATGAAACTCTACCCCACACTGGCATTCATGTGTAACCAATAATAAGGAGCTGGGGCTGGGTCAGTCATATAAGCTGGGTGGTAGCAAGTCATCCAGAGGTCACCAGTGGACCTGTCTTGGATGAATTCTCTCTTAAAAGGTAAAGCAGTCCAGGAAAGGCCCTGCCTGTTTACTCTACTGTGAGCAGAATACAAGACCCCATTTTTATTAGATTTTCAACTTTCCTTGTGAATAACACCAATAAAGAGCTTCACTGTCTTGAGGAAATTATTTAAAGACTATGTAGCCAACAATTTTAACTCATAGTTAAACTCCCTACATGTTAAAGAACTTCTCAAAGAAGTGAAGCCAGCCAAACATTAAAAAATAACCTGAATTTTTGTTCTCAGTTGGTTAGTCTCAGTCTCCTTTTTCTCTATCTGGCATTGCAAGTGATTTTCTACTACTTGTATCAGTTCTGCCTGGTGTGATGCTCTTAGTTTATCCGCCTAAAATATAAAGAAAAAAGTAACCACAAAATGTTTTAAGAATCCAGCTGCTAAGACTTAAGATAAGCTATTTATTCTAACATGACTCTTTACTTACTTTCTCTTGCTGAAGTTGAGTAGAAAGCTCCAAAATGAGCCTCTGTTTTTGAAGAACTTGATTTGTAAGATCCTTTAAAGAAAAATGGTTTTTCAAAAAATATTTAAAAGTATACAGGAACAGAATAGCACCTCACCACAAAATGGCGCCCAGGGATTGCCCCTAGCACCATTCTCCCCCACTCCCCATACTCCCTCATCCCCTGCACTCCCCTGCCACAATTTCCCTCCTCCCTAACCCACCCACCCAAACTTCCCCTAGCCCCTGCCACCAAACTCTCCCCACCGAACTTCCCCCACTGCCAAAGAACTCGCCCCGCACACACCTGGCCAGCAACACACTGGGGGAAGAAGCTTCCCTGGCCTTAACCCTGGCCACCCCCAGTGCACTGCTGGCTGGCACCACTGGGAGGAGGAAAAGGTTTGTGGGGGAGCTTTTTATGGGAGTAGAAGCAGGGGGAGAGTTTGGGGGGAGGGGGAGTTTGGCTGAGAGCTGAGCACAGGAGAAGGGATCAAAATGCCTCCCACATGACCCAGTCGAATGGTGCCTGGGTTGTCTGCCCACCACAGCTCCATTAGTTCAGAATATAGAATTATAGCAAACAAAAGTATCAACAGAAAACAGAACTTACTATAGTTTCACTTTCACTTTCTGTTAACTTCTGTGCCAAATCTTCAACCTGTTTACTGGTTATCTACAAAATCAGAAATGTGACAAAGCTGAATACCACTTAATATTGCACACTGTCATAATTAAATATACTTTCTGTGAAATCAACATTCCCTGCTAAATTGCTTACACAAGCATGCTACTGATTTACAAATGTGGGCAAAGAGGAAAAAAATCATCTCCCTAACAAATGCCAATTAAATATCAGAAAATGTAATTATCATTACTATACATACCACAAGAACAAGGGAAGATCAATCATGGTCATTCTGTTAAACACAAGGGTTTTTTAAAGGAAATTGCACCCCTATTAATTTTTCAATCCACAGAATAAGATACAATCCATCCACCCCTTCTTCTGGGATCTTTATTTCATAGTTGAATGCTCCGTGGGGTCCTAGTATCTGCCTAGTGTCTGTAGATAGTCCACTTTTCCAGCTTGGCCCTTGGCTTCCACACAGCTGGAAACTTGGGGTCAGTTAACAGCAGGCCTTGAGGCTGATAAAAAGCAGAAACTGAGTGACAAAGGTTGTGAGGTAATGGAGATGACCTCTCTTGTTCTCCCATAGTTCGAATTGCCAGCTCTAGTCCAGGGTTACCACTGAATGGTGCACACTTTTGCTACAAGCCACCCGGCACCCTCCTCCCAATTCCAGCAGAGTTGACTGCCAAACAGGGCTGCATTTCTGAATTGCACAGCAAGAAGTAAACTGGAATGAAGGGACTTGACTTCCAAGTAAATGTGGCGGTGTGGTATTCAGCATGTCACACTTGACTCAGCCTTGTGGACTCTGGTACTGTTGCCATTGGTGACAAATCATGACAGATGTCTTCCATCCCTCTATTGAAAAACATACATGTGTTCTAATCCACACAAAACAATGATCCAGAAGACACAGACCAAAGCAGGAAGTCACTGTGGATCATTTAACGCCCCCACCCCTTAATGTGATCTCACATGAAGCACACCCAGATTCTTCAGGCAGCAATTGCTCAGAAAGAGTTGACAGCCTGAAGGGGAAAAACTGAGGGGCAATCTGACTGGCTTCGGGGCAATCTTGATGAATAGATTCACGCCAGAAAAAGGATTCTGCCTGCTCTACTCAATTATTTGCCATGAATAATTGTGAGGAAAGCCTGCCACTAAGAGAAAGAAGCTAAAGTTCTCACATGCAAGCCAATCTATTTGTGAGCAATTCCTGTGCTGCTCTTTGTGCTCTTCTAGCACAGTGCAGGTCTGTGAGGAGTGGGTTAAGAAACAAGGAAACAATCTTAGAGAACTTGCTTTTCCTTGGTCCAGAAGGATTGTGCAAGTTTGGCACATGTTTTAACAATCAACTTTTATTGTTCAAAGCAATTTATACTATTATAATGAAATCTGCCACAGTAACACATTTTTACAATTCTGAAACAGGAGGCATACATCTAAACATGAGTCTAAATATGCTGTGTCTCTTTAAATACTATATCTTTCTGCTTGTTTTCTATCCCAAGATAACAAGTCCCTTGAATAAGCCATTGAGTGAAACAAGGAGAAATCGGCTCGTCGGGACAAAAACAAAGCAGAAAGATAGGCTATAGATAAGATATATATATTTAAAGAGGGAACACACAACATATTTAGACATGTTTAGATGTATGTCTACTGACAGAACTGAAAACTGAAAAATGTGTTACTTTTTGTGACAAATTTTATTATATCAATATAAATTGATTGTTAAAACGTGCCAAATTGCTCAGCCTTACTAATGCAGTAGACATACATTTGGTTGCGGTTCTTCTATTTTTTCCTTAGACCTGGTCCAGAAAAAAGAAATCTAGTACACACACATCCTTGTTACACTATTCTGTGGGTGATTACTTTTGACTAGATGCACAATTTTCAGTGCTATTCTTGGTCCTAGTTTCTGTTAAAATATTATTCTGCCCTGTCGCCAAGATGCTCAGAGCACTACGCTTATGTTCCCTCTCCTCCATTTCATCCTCACAAGCATCCATAAAGTAGATTAAACTGAGAGGTAAAGAATGGCTCAAGGTAAACCAACTTTTCATGGTGAATAAAGATTTTTTTGTACATCCTCTTACTTCTTTTTCCTTGCTTGTTCTAAGTAGCTGCTGTAACCATCCCTTCATATTTCTGAGAGCTTCTAGTTCCTTCACCAGTAAATCGGCTTGCACAGAAATCTTCATCATATCTGTTGCAGAAACGTAACAAGCCTGATAAGACATTACGTTACAGTTAAATCATTTTGTAGACACCATTTTTCACTAAGCCAGTGAAAGCTGAAATATTTTGAAAGCAAATTATACCAAACATTTTACTAGAGCAAAGCACAAAGTGGGGCCAGTCACATATAAAGAATGACCCACTGGCTTTTCTCCATGTCTGTTTCCACCTGGGGATTTTTCCCCTGCGTAGAATATAGCATGCCCCTGCCTTTATTTGAGCTTATTTTATATTTATCTGCCACCCTTGCCTGGCTCCACGGAGGCTCAGGGTAGCTTGGCATGATCTTTCTGGGCCTTTCTCTTTTAAGCCAAATCAAAGGAAACCCTCTCTTGCCCTGACTTAAAGGAGAAAAAAGTGCTACGGTTGCAGATGGATGCTTTAGGTGAAAGTGCTGCCCACAGCTAATCATCTTTCCACACAGCTTTTAATCTATAGCAGCTGAGGAATGGCTCACCGTGAGCTGCCTCTAGGCTGGTAGTGGAGAAGGGCCTGACAAGATATTCTATGGGGGTGGGGGGTCAGCACTTTTGTGCGGATGCAATAAGGGGAAGGGAACAGGGAGGGATGGAGCAAGAAGGAAGCGATGTGGGGGACAGAAATGTGTGAATGCTCTTTCTGCCCACCTCTAATCCACTTACCACTTTTTCCACTGTAGGACACCATTTTGTGCCCATGCATGGAAGCAGCCCAAATCAGAGAACCACCTTACTGCCACGCATTGCCATAAATTTAATACCATTTAATATATACCGATGCAGTCATATTGCCATGACACAGAAGGTACAGACTGATTCTACATTTTCATACAAGGGTCTGTCTAGTAGCCTATTACCCCTTCCTGGAAATTAACCAAGCACTGTTAGTCAGAATAGACTTACATGTACACTAAAGACAGCATATAGCACTTGGGTCACATTGTAGTGCTGAAAAGTGCTGTCAAGTCATAGCTGACATATGGCAACTCCATAGGGATTTCAAGGCAAGAGAGGTTCAGAGGTGGTTGCCATTGCCTGCCTCCATGGGACTTAAGAGAGCTCTGAGAGAACTGTGATAGGCCCAAGGTCACCCAACAGGCTTCATGTGGAAGAGTGGAGAACTGAACATGGTTCTCCAGTTTAGACCCGGCAGGTCTTAGATCATACTGACTCTCTGGGTCCTTAATCCCACCCACAAATATAAATGTAGAACTAGGAAAATAATATTTCTATGTTCAGAGAAACACTAAGAAGAGGAGGCTACAGCAATGGAGGTGGGATAGCTATTACACCCACCCTGCAACACACAACCTACAAGACACAAAACTCAACAGCCCAGTTCAGGCATCATAACACAAGGCCAAAGTTTAATTAAACAGTTGATTTGGTCCCCAATAATGATAGTTTACTAACCTGAAAATATAACCTGCAAGTAGTTTGTCACAGTGATGCAAAACTATGGTTTTACATGGCATATAAATGAGGAAGCCTGGCTTGCTGTTTTCCAAACTTCGAGAACTACAGAAGTTCCCAAAACTGCTCTGCTTTAATTGACTGCCTCTATCAGTCCACCTCCTCCATCTTTGCCCTTGTTTAAAAGCACACTTTTCTTACATGCAGCAGCCAAAGGAAACTTTATTTGATTTAGTCCCACAGACAAGCAGAAGTTATGAAGCAAAAGGAATTTTCTCTCCCCCATGCCATTATCCCAAGCCAGATCAGGCCCCCATACACTTTTATAAAGTCAATTTTCACAGCTGCTGTGTGGCTGCAGGAAAAAGGAGTTGGGCCTGGACGCAGCTAGGTAGAAATCATATTGTGTAGTTTGGCCAATGGTCTTACCACTGGCAGAGTAAAAGATAAACTCCAGATGCAGAACATGAAATAAGATTGCCAGATGTGGAATGAATCTTCAGAAGAGCGGTCTGTTGAACAGTTTTCAATATGCATGTAGCTGTGTTCTTACAATCTGGAGTGAGGAACAGTTAATCTGAAAAGCCAGTCAGCTGTGAGGTCATGAATAGTGGTTGCTTTCTGTGTTGAGAGAGTTCATCCTCTGCTATGCTAATGATAAATGACATTTATACAACAAAGCTTTGCCTTTCCACTGGTGTTGCAATATCGGCTGAGACAGAAGGCAGGTGTTTGCATGGAAGGCACAGAAAAGGACACTACTGAGACAACCAGGATTTGTCGGGACAAACCAGGATTGAATGTTTTGTGAACTCAATCCTGATTTCTCAGACAAATAACAGTTAGAATTACACTGTGGCTTTATGTTGTACCTGAACTGATCCATTATTAGATGAACTGTTCCCAGAAATTTTGTTAAATGTATGCAGTGGAATAAACTGCTCATGAAGTTGCAATGAAGGTAAGATATCATAAGTATGTTTTAAAGAAGAAATGTACCATTTTAAATATTTAAAACTGAGAATATTGTATTCTTAATTGTATCCTTAGCCATACTTAAGACTCATTAATTTGGTACTCATAGCTGAAAGCTAAATTGCAGCTAATGTTTAAACTATCACACAGAGGAATATTAAGCATATTGTTTCAAATCTGGTATACTATAATACACAACTATATTTGCATTTAAAACAGCTACTGATATTGGCTGCATGGGATGTGCTTACTAAAAGTATTCATGTTACATAATTCAACTTACTTTTGTAATTCTATCAAGAGTTTCCTTAAATGATGGCACAAACATTTCAACTGAACCAATCGCAAACTCTGCATCTTGGAGATTTTTCTGAAAAGTGACATTTTCATTATTAGCCCCTTCCTGCAGCCTATTGATAAAAAAAAAGATACTTGCAAGGTTAATTATTCTTCTGAAATTGTATAGCAGCATTTTATATTAAGCGGCCTTTAAACAATTACACCTTTTCACCCAGTGTGGTCTACTGTGACTGGAAACTGCGTCCTGGTGACTTCCAGCACCATGAATGGCTGCTGCTCTCCTGAAGGAAAAGAAGAACCTGTTGTCTCTTTTTCACTCAGGTGCTGCCCCCAAGCAATTATAGCCCTGTGGATTAAATGCAGCTACAAGAGAGAAAGACATTGTGCTCTGGAGAGATGGGAATGGAGGGGTGATATTATATACTTCACCCATACTGCTCCTTACAAGCAGATAAGTACAACTGAGTTATGTGCCTGATATATGAACTGTATCATAATTTTTGCCATGTTGGAATGACAGACTTTATGTAGAGGTCTGTTAGTGCTGCAATGCTGTAATGCCCATGCATGGGTGCAATGTTATAATGTTCTTCCACAACCTAAACAAGTAAAAGCTTAAGAAGCCCTCTTAGAAAAAAGATTCATAACACACTCAGGAAAAAAAGATATTGATATAGTTGGAAACTGGGGGCGTTTCCCCACTCACCCCGATCCCCCCTATGTCGCGCGCTGCTCTCAGTGTGCGGCATCCCAGGCGCGCGCCCGGGCATGCCCACGACCCCGCGCTCTGCGCGGGGTCATCAAAAGGCGCTGTTAAGAAGAGCACCTGGGAGGCCGCGCGCTGAGGGGGCGCGACAGCGGCAGCGTCGGGGTGGCTGCGCTGTTGATGCCCCTGTCGTGGGGAGTGCCCCGGGACCCCACGCTACATGAGGAGAGTAGCGCGGGGCTTACGGTAAGTGGGGAAAGGCCCCGGCAGAAAGGGTGGAAGAGGAATAATGGCGGATTCAAAACACAAAACGGGCTATTTTGGATCCAGCTATTCCAGACCAAATGCAGAGAACTGAATCAATGTTTGTATCCATGCAGAAAGATATACCAGAAACGAAAAACAAGATTGATAAAGTTGATAGACGCATTCACAATACTGCAAAACTGGAAAAAAGATCAAAGGTCTGGCTAAGGACTTACAAAAAGTCTTGATCATTCTAAAATAATAAAAACGAAATTATATGTTAACCAGAAGGAAATACAATGCCAGACCGAAAAATTAATTGGTCTCGAGTTAAGACAGAAGGAATTTGAAATGAGAATTCATGCTTTACCAGAATCAGATGGATTTTGTACCAGAGCTAACAAAATGTATGTCTATTCCTGTTCCAGAAATGCAAGCAAAGGTGGATAAAATATACTGCGTGAAATCACTTTCTGCACAAAAGAAAAAGATACCCCAAGACTGTTTGATGTATCCGACATTAGGATCAACAAAAGAAAGTATACTTTGCATGCACATTAAAAAGAGAATGCAGTATCTGAGGAAGGACCTGATGATCAGAGATACTGGAGAAGAGGAAAGAATACAGGTTCTTCACTGAGGTGCTGAAAAATAAAAAATATTCCCTTTAGATGGTGGCTACCAGAAGGACAGGTTTTTACATTCAATGGAGCTCAACAGAAGATCTCTGATGTACAAAAAGCAAGAAAACTCACTAGCAAAAATAAAAAAAGATTTAGTAGAGGGATAAGTTAGAGGTTTAAAATATAAGATGGAAGGGTACATTATGGAAATTATTCACAAAATATTCTAAAAAAATAGCAGAGGTTACTTAGAAGACTAAGAATAACAAAAAATAAGCATGTATGGGTATACATAATAGCAGAATTCTAGGTGAAGTGGTAATGGTATAAACTAGATTGTGAAGTAAGTATCTGCAATCAGATCATAAAACAAAGGGTATAGAAAAAAATCAGTAGTAGGAAATAGAAAGCTGGAATAAGAGGTTTTGAGTATTTGATATAGAATGTTTTTGTATATGATGGTGAGATGGGAGTCATGTAGTTTGTACCTGTTCCATAATTTGTAGTCTATGTTCCTTTTATTCTTAATGTCACAGTAATGGGGTTAGATGTTTGGGGGCTGAGGGTGACTCTTTGTTCTTTCTTATTGTTCTCTCTCTATAGTCTATTTTCTTGTAGAATGGCTGGTTTACCATCCTGTGGTTATGTAGTTATTTTTTTAAAAAATTAAAAAAATAAGAAAAAAAGGAAACAGCTTCCTGGCATCTCATGTCTGCAACTCTATTTTCAACTGAAGAATCTTGGGTGAAAATGGGAGCTTGTGAATTTAGAACAGCTTGACATATTAGACGGTTTGACATATAAAATACTTGTGAAGACATAACATAGGAAGGAACACATGTAGTGCTTGTGAAAGGTTTTTGTAAGTAGGGTTAAGCCAGCAAGCATTGAAATTATGAGTGTCAGTCTAGGATGGAGGCCCAGGCTCAAATTTGTACTCTGCCACAAAACTCAATGAGTGGCCCAGGGTCAATAACCCCCATCAGTCTAACTTACCCCACAAGATTGTTGTACAGATAAAACATTAAAGGAGATACATGATGCCAGCTGCTCCTTCAATGTAGGGCAAGATAAAAATGTACTAAATAAATGTAAAGGTAGCAGCCAGTTAGGGCTTTCCAAAGTTTGTGCAATAGTTATACACAATTGCCTAAATGTAGGTTTAATTATAAACTGTCTGTGTTCCAAAAATGTACATTGTGTGGAACAGCCCTTATGGACTACAGGTACATTTAAAAAGTAACAAAAAGAAAATGATTTCTTCTATAGTAGGGGGGTCAAAATGCAGACCGGGGGCTGAATCCAGCCCCTTGAGAGGGCTTATTAGGCCTGCGAACCAGCTGAGGCAACCTGGCTACTCTGCTCCCAATTTGGCCTGCAGACTTCCCAGGCCAGATCAGGAGTGAGGAGAGGGGGGTTTGCCTCAGCTGGCTCATGGACCTGATAAACCCCTCAAGCTGAGGTAGCTAAACCACATCCCCCCACCCAGTACCAATATGGGCTAGGGAGCTTGTTGGAGGATCACCAGCTGATTGCACATACAATGCATATAACTTAATTCAAAAGATTATGAATACATTTTAATAAATAAGACCTGCCTTTAACTCTTTTTTACACTACATTTTCACTTTCTATTCAATGAGTGCTGAAGAGAACAAGGTTATCATTTTCACTAAGGAAACCAAGAGCCTTCTTAACAGGTCTCTTCAATATGAGACAGCAGAAGCAAAGCCTGCATTCAGGCTTACAGCCTGTGCAAATCATTAACTGCATGCAGGAACCCAGAATGCTGTTTTCATCTAACGTATGACAGTGGCAATGGATCCACAGTTGTCCAAGTCAATTTTTTCCACTCATTCTTGAGACAGGACTAAGCAAGAGTTGAGATTGTTATAAATCTCTAAATGTTACACATATAGTCTGTAAGTGTTCCATATAAATGTGGTCGTCTTTGTCAAAAAATTTAACAACAGTTTAGAAATTAAACTCATCTTATAAAAGAGCTCCAGAGCTTTGAGATAAGTAGGCACTATGCCATGCACAGATATGGATATTAGCAGAACATAAATCATTCTAGAGCAAAATGTCCAATCTGTTAATGTTCATTCCCCCAACCAAACACCAACCAAATTTCAAGCATACCATTTTGTTTCACTTTCATTCATGCTTTCTTCTAGAGTGTTATCCTGGGATTTCTCTTTAAGGCGTGACAAGAGCTCATTCCCTGTAGTCCAGTGATGAATCACAAATCTGTTGTACGAACTCCAGTTTTCCTTCAAAGGTACTTTCTCAATGCATTCTGTCAGCTTATAAAATACAGATTTTGTTTCACTCCTTATTCTTACCCATAATATTTGCAAGTTGATTCTGCATCAGAATTATACAATTCAAAGTAACAAGCCTACATTTCACAGGTTCTCACACTTCCATCCTTTCATCTCTCCCTAAGGATGTGGCCTTTAACGGTTCTCAGCCATTATAGATTCTAATCTGATATTTTTTCAAATTAACTAGGAGAAGTTGTCTTATGATTTAACTACTTGTATCTATCTTTTCCCCCCAAATATCGTACAATTAAATGTGCCAGGGATCAAGAAGAAAATCTGAACACTATAATTCTATCTATAAAAAATTAAAGCAGCAAGTTTAGTCACTTATTTGGAATTGCTTATATCACTGGCTTGTAAGTAATGTAAAGACTCTGAATATCTTTAATTGCAACTTTATTCTTATGGTGTTGTATCAGAACAAACCTTGACACAGTTCAGCACATATCACAATGGTACAGCAACTCTTTGGATTACACCAAATCAGTGGTGTGAAGAAAGTGAATCCTTCCTGTTAGGATTACTTAGAAATAACTCACCCAGCATGACAAGCATTTGGTCTCTTCTTGACATGGCCTGGCTAGGTCATAAACAACACAACTTTTGGGCCCTCATTGAAAACTGTAAACAATGCTTGTGTTTACACGGGAAATTGGCTTTTACAATGGCAACATTCTAAACCTGACAGATTACCAAGAATGATCAAGTGGGGGGGGGGGGATCTGCCCTTCCTGGACTAGAGAAGGGATCCAATTAAAAAAAACCACCCTGAAATAAGTCTAGAGGGACATTCAGATCAGGAGAGAGACTGACAGGATTGGAACTGTTTAGAGCTGAGAGAGACAGAAACCCGTTTGTTACTTTTTATTTTCTTTTAATTCTTTCTTTTAATAAACTTTTGAAAACTCAACTATTTTAGAATATCTGGACAGAATAATCCTGTTTTCTCGGTATGTTACAAGAAAGAGGGCACCCAGCTCAGGGCAAACCCCCCCCCCCCCCATTTCCCTTCACAAGTGGTTTCCAAAGCTTCTAAATTCAGGAAACCTTTTCACAGTCTACCTTACAAAGAACTCCTGACTATCAGCCAGAGCACCGCAGAGACATCTTAGGGTTTATGCAGCATGGTGAGAAGCCAGCTGTATGAACTGAGGGTGCACAGTGGCGTATACTTAAGTGGAGTATCACTTCTTGTGATCACATCCTTGGTAGCTTATCCTAGCTTAGGGATAAAGGTTCAAAAGTTGAAGGTCTTGAGAGACCTTCCTGAAATTTCTGTTTTTGCATAAGAGTAGAATGCGGATTACAACATACTGCTGTGTATAACTGTATTCTGTAATGAAGTTTGTGAAGTCAAAGTCAGACCAACATGCAATCCTTAAAAATCAACCTGACAGAGCTAACTGTACAAACTTGACAATGTAGTAGTTGGCTCAACAGTAAAGATGGAGACTAGTAGTAATAGCCAGTAACTAACTCTAATTTTCATATTTTTCTCCATGTTTAACCAGATATTTAGGGTCTTAAGACAAAAAAATATCATTAGTAATATCTGGCTGTATCCTCCTTGTTTTTATTTATGGTAGTCTCATTTAATGTTAATATAAATAACATACATGAATTATTATGTATGTATGTTTAATATTTACATAAAGGTTTGTATTAAAATGTACATATAACAATAAAATGTGTGTGTATTATTTGTTCATGTCTTGTGGCTCTCAAATATCTAAAGCTTATTCTATGTGGATCTTAGGTTAAGCAAATTTGGCCATCACTGCTATATCTATTAAAGTGTAAATTCCTTTGAGCCCCATCAAAATGGGCGGGGGGAGCAGTGAAAGGGCTTGACGGAACAGCACAGCCCTTGCAGCAGTGCATTTGCCCGCCCCAGGGCACTTGCCCTGGAGGAGATTTGCTGGCGGGTGCTCATCCCTCAGCCCGCCACAGCAAAACCTGGAAGACTGGGATGGAGTGGGGCTGTGCTGGAGTCCCAAACATACGGTACTCTAGCATGGAGGGGATGGAACAGGGTGTTCCCAGGGGTGGATGTGACATTAGACAGCTCCCTCCTGGGATTTTGAGCCAAGAGTACTTTGAGTGGCACAAGTCCTGTAAGCCCTATGGGGTTTTCCAGCAGTGAGGGGTGGGGTGTTGGAGTTCTTTTTGCTCCCTGTGCCTCTGGAAAGCCCTCTTGGAGGCAGTGGGGTGGCACCATATACTACCACCTCCAGCTTTGGGTGAGGCTATATGTTTTCCAAAAATGGAAAATATGTAGCCACAATATTTCCGTTTGCCCTTTTGTATATCAAGCATTATAACTGAATGGTTTAATATCAAACTAATTACAGTGTAATAAATGGATGTCAATGTTATTCACATTTAACCATACAGAATCTATTTTCAATGGTACATTTACACTATATGTAGGAATTATCTTCTAATGCAGTCAATTGTCAAACTTTACATAGATTGTATGTAGAGCAATACATAGATTGAGTAGAGCATCTTAAAAACCATTTCGTGCATTCCAAAAAAGAAAAGATTTCCCTCTTTAAAACATTTCTAATTTTTCCACTAGAATTTTTAAAAATCCTTAGGGGGAAAACCTCCCCTTTCCAAAGAAAAAATTTCCCATGGGGTAAGGTATTGAACAGAAAAAAGGTCACAAACTGTAGTAGGCTCAAACAAATCCTTTGTGTAAAACACTACTGCTCTTTAGATTATGATCATTCTCTGCAGGTAACAAATCAGAAGGAACCCATTTATATGATATGAAGTCACTCAAGCGTTAAAAAAATCTTGGTATATCCAAGTCACCATTTGTACAGAATATTTTGGAGGGAGATGGATCAGAAAAATAAAATATTTTAATAACAAACTTTTTAAATGGTTGTGGTTGCCTTCAACAAACTTTTAAAAGTTTATCTCACAATTCATACAAGATGACATGATAATAGGGCAGATCACTGTTATTTCCAATAAAAAGTTGGCTTTGATTTCACTCTTTTGACTGACAAACATACACCTATGAAGGTTCAGTAGTTTATATTTTTCATAAAAACACATTATATGCTAAAGAACTGCAATAAATAGTAAATTTTAATTCAATTTAATTCAATTCAAGAATTCAGAAAGACAATGTTCAAAAAACACAAATCCAACTACTTTCTTAATATATGGTTTTGAATTAACATATGCTTTACAAATATTGTGAAAAGCATTTTATAATAAAGACAGCATACCTGTAACTTGCTGGATATAAATGAAAACTAAATTTGTTTACTGTATATAATTTATAATTCAATTGTTAATCACAGATGGGTCACCTGCCAGTCTGTAGCAGCAGGAATTCCTGTAGCAGGAATTCAGAGGCACCTTAGAGGCTTAAGTTAAATAATTTAAGCATAAGCTTTTACGAGTCAGAGCTCACAGTCACACACGTGGCCTGATGGATTTATATTCCAATGCATCTAATGATAGCAGCTATGACTTGTAAGAGCTTATTTGGAAATAAGTAGGTTTAGGACATAAGGTGTCACTGCACTTTTGATTTATTCAACTATATTGTTAAAGTCGTGCCTCTGGTTCAGTGATGCCAAAATTAGATCACATATAGGGCATATAAGGCACAATTATCCCAACCCAAATTTGCAGTGCTATCAGTTTCATGCATACAGTCAGTCAACTAGCAATAGTTCAACACTACCACCCCAGGTTGTATTTGAAACTGAACTCCAAAAAAGATTTCATTTCTAACATGGCTGTGCAATCCAGTGAGACACAATTATAAGCAATTTGAAAATAATCAATATGGAAGGGGACATATCTGACATCAGCCACCAGTGTGCAAGCATCCCTTTTTAAAGCATCACACAGCAAACAAATTGAAAGATAATATCACTGTCTTCCATTTTTAAATATCCTACTTTAAAGAACAACTGCTCCAGCTTTGTTGCACCTATGTCAATCTTCCCTAATAACACACCTTCACTTATTTACTGCATTTCTAGTTCCTTTTTTCATCCCAAAACTGGCTTCAAGATGAAATAGATGGTGCGGTACTGAGGAAACCATACAATTGAGAATCACTTATTAATAATTAACTACACATTTGAAAAGGCTGAAACGTCTGATGTTTCTCACCAGGAATCTTTTACCTTCGAGATTCAGGTGGAGGCTGCCATTTGTTTGTAAGTAAATGTCACTTTTCACAACTCACAGAACTTCTGCCTCTGAAATGGCTGGGGGGGGGGGGGGGGGGGAAATTCCAAGGAAAGATAACACAGCAGGGCAAAAAAGTAAACTGGATCCTGTGAACACCTGAAGGGACCTGGCCAAGAACTATAAGGAGGGAACTGATGAAGAGCAGCCAACTGTTGCTGCCTCTCTGTATTCACTCCGCTGGTATGATGTCTGAATTTTGTGTTACTCCTTCAGGTCACTGGACGGTCCATTCCTGCCTTTTCCATAAGATGTAACTGGAGTCTAAAGGCTTAGCTCCATTTGCAGTGGCAAGCATAGAGCCACGGTAAAAAAAAAAACTACAGTAAATGCCTCACATCCATCTCATTATTATCCTGCTATTCCCCAAAAGAGTTCAGAGCAAGGAAAGGTGATTTCAGGGCAAGGATAGGTGATTCTCTCCTCACTGTTTATCTTCTGGTCCAAGTTTACCAGTAAGTATCATAAAAGAGTGGAAACCAGTTTATTTGAGCACTCAGCCTCTCAAGCAGCCACTCTGAACTGTTACATTACCTCCGCATATGAAGCAAATTTAGTTTGTAAAACCAGAGTTGCTAGGGCTCGCACATTCCTGGAGGCCCTTTTGTACCAATTCCGGAAAGGAAGAAGAAAGCTCCTTGCGGGGGCTTACTAGAAAGCAACATGGCACAAGCTTGCAGCCACCCCACTTGTTATTATTTTTCAGACACGAACACTATAGTTGATATTTATAACATTTATGTGGTCTGTAGGAAGTACTGAATACCGACAAATAGTTCCGGGGCTCTGGAAACCAATTTCCCAGACCAAAAACACACACCTGTCTGTAGGTATCCCTGAGCAACAGCGGCCCTTTCCCCACTTCCCTTAAGCGCCGCGCTACTCGAGGAGAGTAGCGAGGGGTCCCTCAGCGCTCCCCACTGAGAGGGGTGGCGACAGCGCAGCCGCCCTGAAGCTGCTGCTGTCGCGCCCCTCAGCGCGCGGCATCCCAGACGCTCTTCTGAACGGCGCCTTTTGACGACCCCGCACAGAGCGCGGGGTCGTGAGGACGCCTGGGCGCGCGCCTGGGATGCCGCGCGCTGAGAGCAGTGCACGGCATAGGGGGGATGGAAGCGAGTGAGGAAAGGCCCAGCACTCCCTTTCCCCACTCCCTTCTATCCCCCCTATGCCGCGCACTGCTCTCAGCGCGCGGCATCCCAGGCGCGCGCCCAGGCGTCCCCACGACCCCGCGCTCTGTGCGGGGTCATCAAAAGGCGCCGTTCGGAAGAGCGCCTGGGATGCTGCGCGCTAAGGGGGTGCGACAGCGGCAGCGTCGGGGCGGCTGCGCTGTGGCCGCCCCTGCCGTGGGGAGGGAGGAGGAACCCCGCGCTACTCTCCTCAAGTAGCGCGGGGCTTACGGTAAGTGGGGAAAGGACCTCTGGTTCCAGACATTAAGCGCCACCCTACCCTCCGACCCATTCCCCACGTGCGCTCCTATCCAGCCTCCAGTCCCTCTCCCCTTAGCATATCCTTTCCTGTCACTCTTTCCAAAGAGACAAGCAGCAACGTTACCCCGCCTTCCTCCATTACCGCTCTTCCGCCAGCCCCCGCCATAAGGGGCGGGAAAGTGGGATTGCGCCTTGGCGACGGCAAAACGCCCTGCTCGGCTGCACAGCAACCAACGCCTGGTTTCCTTTTACTGAGCGTGCTCGCTTCATCCCTGAGCATGCTCGGAAGCAGCCAATGAATCCCTTCCTTTATTTTGAGTTCATTTAGAATAGATTTTTCCCTTTTAAATAAAGAACCATCTTATTTTAATACATGGTACTAAGGATGGGGCTTCAGGATTCACTCAAACGCTAAATAAAGCGTGCGAGAAATGTAGAAGAAAAGCAAGGGGGGGGGGGTGTCAGCAAATTAGGAGGACGCATGCTCAGAAGCGCCTGGTCGCCACTGTCCTTATTCTTCTTCGCACTTTCACGCTCTGGGACATGTCATTCCAAAACGAAATGCATCTGATACTGTCATGTTTTTGGCTAAAAAGAGCAACGAGCTCCGCTACTCAGACTGACCGGACACAGCCAGTATTTGTGCTTTTTCTTCTGAACATTCTTATATGATGGACAGATACTAAAAGATTGCACTATTTAATTTGACTTCGTGTGTGTTGCGTGCGTCAAGGCCCTGCTGATTTATGGCGACCCTATGGATTAATAACCTCTCAAAACGTCTGTCACTAACAGGCTTGCTCAGGTCTTGTAAACTCTAACTGCTACCTTCTTCTGTTTTTAGCATTATTGCCTCTTCCAGTGACTCTTGTCTTTTCATAGTGTGACCAAAGTACAATACTTTAGTCATTTTAACTTCTAGGGGAAGTTCAGACTCGATTTTATCTAGAACACATTAGTGATTTTGGTGGTCCGTAGTATCTGAAAAACTCTCCTCCAACACCACATTTCAATCGATACGGTTAGCATCAATTAGGCATTACCAGAGAAATATCACAGAGAACTTAAAATCTAACCCCAACCCGAGTAATCGCTCGTCCCAGTCCTCCTATCAACTAGAGTTGCCAACACTGGGTTAGGAAAATCCTGGAGATTTGGGGTCATTGCCTAGTGAGGTCAAGGTTTGGGGAAGGGGAAGAGCATTGGCCATGTATAATGCCATAAAGTCCATCCTTCAAAGAAGCTGTTTTTTCCAGGAGAATTGATCTCTGTAAACTGGAGATCAGTTGTAATTCCAGGTCTGACTTGGAGTTTGGCAATCTTTAGGGTGCATACAACCATTCTTTCTTTTCATCCCACAGAAAAAGGAGCATTTCGTCAGAATAGGATACCTATCTTAGTTTAAATTTGGAGAGCTTTCCTCTCAGGCATCACCATGCTTATGAATTCATCACCTCCCATTCTTTGTAAGTGCAGAGATGGGCAACTAAAATAAAGATGGATTAGTTGTTTTATGACATGATTTAAGACATAAGACTTCTTGATTGGGGGTCATGGTAGAGACCTGTAATATCATGGATAATGTAGAACAAATGAATGCTTAGAAATTATTAACTCACTTAAAAACTGGCAGTGCAATCCTTTGTAGTTATTCTAGTCTAAGGCCATTGATTTCAACAGGATTAGACTTTGGTAACTGTGTGGGATTTCACTCTAAAATGAATGACAGCGAAAGGCAGCAAGGTCAGAATACCTAAAGAGCAGCTTCTTCGCATACTGTGTTATCGACTTTGTAAAGGGAACTGGAATTGTTTTGCTCAAAAGTATTATATAATTTAGCAAAGACAACCAGAAATTTAACCTCCATCTATCTTCAGCAAATCATCAACCTTAGCCAAAGGGGTATGCTAAAATCAAGATCAAAACACTTTGACATGCCTTTTTGCTGACTCCCTTCTAAACAAGATATTCTATCAGCTTAAACACTGGCATTCGAACAGAAAATAGACAAATATGGAAAAGAAAAGCAAAAGCAAAATGGAGCACTGTCTGTAAGCAAACCAGTTGCTGAGGTCACTGTTTTATGACCTAGTCTATTGATTAGCCATTGGTCAGTAAATCGCCATTGCTTACATGTTAGCACAGACAGTTAACCCTTAGAAACTGAATCTTCAATCCATCTTCAGGAAAAAAGATCACTAGTTTAGCAATTTCAAAAATATTAAGCAGGTTCACAGAACATATCAGCCTGGACTCAACAAAGTACATGATTGCTGCAATGCTTCCTCTGACGTTCTGTGCATTCTGGCCCTTGGACCAGACTTCTGATGCTGAAATTGCTTGACAGACTCTCGGACTAGACTTCGCTCCCTGCTATAACTCAAGTCGATACCTCTGCCTAGCAGTCCAACCTGGGACAGTCAGTTCATTACTCATTCACCCCAGAGTTTACAGCCCAGTTCAGTAAACCAGTTTCTTTGTGATGGGTTTGAACCTCATTATTGAGCTTTTATACTCCCCCTCCTTCCCTCCCAGTTAAAAAGTCCAGTTAGTGGGAAAGAAATAAACTCACTTTGTTCAGACATTGTGACATACTGGATTTAGTGGAAGACTCAGTGAAAGGAAAGGAGACAGGAGTCCGTCAGTCTGACAACTGATTCAGTCCACGCCCATCGTGGACAGTGGCATAGTTGGGCTGATTTGATGGATCATTTTACCTTTACAAACATGATATCTGAGTCTGTACAGCCATTCAATTTTCAGACTGCTCTGTGTCTATTAAGGGACAAGTTACTTCAGTGTTCATGTCTCAAAGTGTTGTCTCAAAGTGTTCATATTATGACTTTGTTGTTTGGAACTTTGGAAGGAACTTCACTGCCTGATAACCATATTGCCACATTCATCATTAAACCACATCCTGCAGTTCAGCCTAAGGAGGGAGTGAATGAGGGCTGGTTTGAGCCACATGAAAGAAATTAAGAGTGGGTTGTAGAAATGCTGTTTTTTCAAATACTGAGTAAACTCTTCTGGATTCATCTTGTATGTTGTATGACTGTGAATGCAAGGAAATGTGTATAGGAAATGGAAACTCCAAGGCAACTCTGTTCATTGTTAAAGTTTGGAGGCTGGGTTCTGTCAAGGAATGATTTCAGTTCATAATCATCAAATTAACTGTTTTATTTTAATTGTGCAGTCAGTGGCACTAAATAGTTTACTGAATGTTCAAAATGAAACTACTCTTACAGCACTGGGTGCCAAAACTTTTACATTTAAAAAGATATTTGGACAACTGAGCTCTTTTGACAGAGCATTCCATCAGGCCAGGGCCAGTGCTAAAAAACCCTTGGCTCTAGCTGAGGACAGTTGGACACTTTTTGGCCTGGGGACTACCATCAAGTTATTAAGACTGGAGACTACCATTCAGATGTCTCCAGCAACCACATTACAACATGCATTACACTATGATAATCTTATCAATCTCACAAATACATGGTTCTTATGAGGCATACCTCAGAATACATTTCACTCTCTAAATTAGGAAGTAGACTGCACCTGTGTGTGATGGGTTTTTCATACACCCAACATCATATTTCTTTTTCTTCGTGTCAATACACATTGGTTGTAAATTGTTCTCTGCTCCTTGGTCTTCTGGACAGATAATGTATTACCCTGAACCCTTTCCTTCTCTTCAACCCCCCCCCCCTTCCCCCCACTCCACTCTTTACCTTTTTAGATTGCAACACCCTTGTTTCTTTGTAATATTTTCATCTTCCAATAAAAAACCACTTCATTTAATCAAAGTGTCCTCAATATTTCCAGGTCTAATCTCCTACCGAAGAACCCAGTATAAATTGATGGAGAAATTCCACTGTTGCCCATGTCTTGCTGAGCTGCCTTCTATCTTCAAATTCCACTAAATTATTACAAAGTAGACCACCTATTCAGGTAGCAACCCATTCATATAGCTTTATCTACCCTATCCCTATACTCAGTTAATTAGAAGATTTAATTTTTGCATAAACTGGCTTTAATTCTTACTTTTATATATAAATCTTGCTTTGGTTTCTCATAAGTGTTTGCTTTCCATGTTGTAGGTATTTTGATATTCCCAAAATAGATCCTTCTTTATTCACTGAATAAATAAAAAGAAGCTTCAGTAATAATTTCCTACTAAGAACAAGATAATATATTAACAGGAATGAATACCTTATGTAAGTATGTTTTTATCTAATGAGGAAACTGAAAGGTCATAAATATTTCCACAGTTAGCCAATGAAACTGGGAGGATGCTTCACAGAAAAAAGAAATATAGATCTGAGAGTTAGACCTCTGTTTTCAAAAACAAGTTCATAAAATGATATTGTTTTATTATCACTGATCATTTTATTGTTATAAAGATCCTCAACAAATATATCTATTACCTTTTTATCTCTTAACTCCTTGAAAGACATTGTACATGATTCTCTAGTCTCCATTTTATCCTATCAACAACCTGTTGAAGTAATTAAAGCTGAGAGAAAGAGAGCGACTGTCCCAAGATTACTCGAGGAGGATTCCTAAACAGATCTACTCAGAAGTAATTTTCACTTTATTCCATGGTGCTTAATCCCAGGAAAGTGCTGTTAGTATTGCACAGGTAATGAGCTTCATGGCTAAGTGAGAATTTGAACTCAGATGTCCTAAATCTAACCACTATGACACGCTGGCATTCTAATGATGTGCACATCTGAGAGCTGTTGTTCATCCCTAATTTTGTAATACTTCTGTTCCTTGCACAACTACATTGTATTCAGCCTCTTAGACTACAGTAGGAATCCTGACCATGGGGATGATGGGAGTGATATTTTCAAGTAACTAGATAATGAGGTTTCATTGATGGAAAAATGCAGTTTCCCTGCAACTGACATGTTGAGCATGGGAACCGCATTTGTAAGGCAATCCTCTATACTATTCTAAATCCATTTAAATCAGTGGGGTTAGCGCCGCATAACTCTGTTTCATACTTTACTGCAAGATTCCCCACAACATCTAATGTTGACATTTTGGGAGGAAATTATTCATTTAATTTAATTATAATTTATTAATTTGCCAGAGAAACTTATGTCATTCTCCTCACTTCCATTTTATCCTCAAAAGAACCCTATGAGGTACCGCAGTTGCAACAGACATCCATTCAGCCTTCTATTACACCAAGGAAGGGAAACCACTCACTCTGATTTTATCTGCCTTTTCACTTCAGGGTCTGAAGTGCTTCTAATAATGGCAGCATGAAGGTTAAAAGCCCTTTCTCTAAACTCTGTTATCACACACACCAGAAGATGAAGAAATGCCCATTGACTTTTATTTCCCTGTTTTTTCCTCCAAGGCAATCCTCACACTTGGCACAGTAAAAATAAATATCCTGAGGCAGATTTAAACTTAAACAAGAACACAGATTTATTAAACAGAGGAATGGTGAAAGGAAGGATATTTAAACAAGGCAAGAGACAAAAGAAAATATATTTACACTAATTACAAAAGAGAGCTTGGCACAGAGGCTTATATGTTTTCCATTTCTTTAGCACAGTATAGACTTAATATAGTTCAGTTCCAGATTGCTTAGATATTATTTATCTCTCATTTATAGCTTAGATATCCCTAGATGTTAAAGTCCTATATAATTCAGATGTTCTGGCTAATGGATTATCACTCAGAGTCTAACACAGGCTGGTACAATTCAAAGTACCCTCACACAGATAACTCTCAAAATAAACATAAAACACTCTCTTCAGAGGAAAATAAAGCAAAATCCCACACAGCAGACAGTCTGGTCTCCTGGAAGATCTCTCACTGGTTATACATGTAGCTCTCAGCCTGAGCTCCTCAATAACCCCAAACCACCCAGAGCTCCTGGTCTGTGTATATATCCTTTCACTACAGCACTGAGAACATCACAACAGTAGGGCCAGACAGAATCTCACACTATCTGCCACTACTTTCCTCAGAGATATTATGTTTTGTCACAGTAACAACAGGAACCCAGGAACTCATGTCAAGAACTCAACATTCCAAAAGTTTCTTAGTTTGTTGAACCAATCTTCCTCTCCAGTGATCAGGTGGCTTCTCCTGTTCCTAGGCCAGTGGTGGCAAACCTTTGGCACTCCAGATGGTATGGACTACAATTCCCATCAGCCCCTGCCAGCATGGCCAATTGGCAGGGGCTGATGGGAAGAATAATAATCCTTCCATCTGGAGAATGTAAAATTCCCTACTATCTTAGGCTGCTCTGCCTTACTCTGAAGAAGAGCAATATCTTAGAATATAAATATAAATATAAATATAAATATCTTAGAATATAAATATAAATATCTTAGAATATAAATATAAATATAAATATAAATTATATTTTGCAGCCAATCGGTCGCAGTAGTTTAGGCTGAGAGTCTGACTGACCCAACGTCAAACAGCAAACTTTTATAGCAGAGCAAGCATTTGAACCTGGGTCTCAGAAATCCTAGTCTGAAATTCTAACCGTTGCACCACACTGGTCAAATTAAAGATCATTTTCAGTAGTTACTGAGGGGTTCTCTGTCTATGTTACAGTACATGCTTTGAGAGTGAAAGGTTATGGATTATATAAGAGTAGATGCCAGCAATTGAAAGACTCTGGGCCAAATCTATCCTCTGGGGGAAGCAGCTTCATCCTTCCAGATGCCAATCCAGAACTATGGAGGAAGTCTGGTAATAGGAATTTAGGATAGAAGGGCTGTAGTGGTTTTGACCCACCAACTTGCTTCTCAAAGTGGTCTTTGCTGATCAAGAAAGAAACAGCCACACAAACTTTTTTTTTTTGGTAATGAATGCTAATTATTTTCCCATTGCAAAAGTAATTCATAATTCAGATTATAAACCTTTCTGGAAATTGACATTGTTTTCATTTCTCTTTGTTAGAAGGTATGACTTCTAAAATAAATCTTCTGGCATTTACTCAGAAGTGAAGACTGAGTAGTTTAAAGGGCAATCCTAAACAGAGTCACACCTTTCTAAATCTTTAGAATGCTGTGAGCTTAAAAGGGTGTAACTCTTCTTAGAATGGCGTTGACAAATATTATCTGCTTTATTTGGTAAGTCCCAGTTGTAAAGTTCCCTGTTTATTGTGTGCTTCTTATGCTTCTCATGCAAATCAGCATGTTTGGGTAGAAGAAACTGGAGCACTACCAATAAGCACGTCTTAGTGGCTGACAGCAGTTTGCTACTGGACCGGAGTGACATTTAAGAAAAAATGCTTGTACCTGCTTGGAGATTTCTTGACCCATTTTTATTTCTGGCCCTTTCCCCACTTACCTTCGTGGGCCCTTTGCTGTGTGCTGCTCCCAGCGCGTGGCATCTCTGGCGTGCGCCTGGGCGTCCCCACGACCCCGCGCTCTGTGCGGGGTCATCAAAAGACGCCGTTTTGAGGAACACCAGGGATGCCGTGCGCTGAGGGGGGCGTGAGAGCGGCAGCGTTGGGGCGGCTGCACTGTCGCCGCCCCTGTCGGAGGGAGTGCCCCGGGATCCCGCGCTACTTGAGGAGAGTAGCGTGGGGCTTAAGGTAAGTGGGGAAAGGCCCTCTGATATTTCAACACTGCTTGTAGCACAAGTTTTACTAAAATGTTTACAAAATAAAGTATGACCTTAAAACCTAAAAGATAAGAGCACATTTCAAAGATGTAGTTTTAACCATGTGTGACTCCATTGCCTCTCTCTGATTAGTGTTTTGAACACATTGGTTGTAATCTAGTTTTGTTAGTTGTGGTGATTTATTTTTGAAAAGATTCGTGAGAGTTCTAATGTATCTAGAAAAAGTATCCACTGCTCTGGAAGCTCTTGCCCTACTTCTGGTGTGTCTGGGCTCTCTGTATTTCCTCTCTAGTGAGGGAAACCATGTATTCAGGATACTTCCATCTTTTCTTTATCCTCCTCTACCATTCCAAGATAGAGGCTTTTTGCCAAGTGCAAATAACAGTGCTGAGCCTTGATAAGGCAAGAGTATTACAGTGTATATCTCTGGGAGTTCTATCCACTGTGTTGCTAAAAAGATACGTTTTATTAAAAGCTTTTGTCTATGCTCAACTTGCTCCTGATATTCTTGACAGTTGTCCCGCAAGCTCTGGAATCTATTTGGGCAGCGTTCATGTCTGCTTTCCCTCTGCATTTGCACAGTTGTGGAGTCAGTTTATTTTCTTCCACATGTGTCTTCAATAATCAGGATTTTCATAGCAGGAAGGTGCAGTTGTCATTGGTGGCACCATGGGTGGTAACACAGCCCCCATCCCTTTATTTTTTGTACATGCTTATATTGATACATTGATACCATGGCTGCATTTATTTTACAAGGACACTAAAATATTGAGATACTATTGTAATGATTGGTTAAACTAGTTTCTCTGAGTTACCAGCTACCATTTTAAAACAAGTAAATCTCTAGTCTCTTCTCTCATGGAGCTATAAGAAAAAAAAGCATATTTCCATAAGTTATAGACTTATTCTTAAAAATGAAAGCAGGAATTCAGGCCCTTTCCACACAGTTAATTTCATAGTGAACCCGTTCCCCCTCTCCCCCTTTGTACATAGAAGATCACCATGTTCAGGAAGCAGCAACAAACGCTGTGGCTCCTTTGCTCAGGTATGCTTTTTTCCCCCTTCCCAGGGTGCATTTGTAGCTACAGAGGCCTCTAGGGGACCTCCATAGCCATGCAGTGCTCAGGCAAGAAAAGAAACAAAAAGTATCTCCCCCCCACCGCCCCGTGCTTGGGACTTTGGAATGGTGGGCAGCCAGGGATTCCCCTCCCCCCAACCAAGAATCTCCCCCATCTGAACATGAGAATCCACTCTCTAGAGTAGGGGTCTGCAACCTGCGGCTCTCCAGATGTTCATGGACTATAATTCCCATCAGCCCCTGCCACCATGGATCTCCATGAACACCTGGAGAGCCACAGGTTGCAGACCCCTGCTCTAGAGAATCCACTCAACTGGTGGATGGGTGGGGGGAGTTAGACACTTCCTTCTACTGTAATTCACACAGGCAAGCAGGAAGCATTTGAAACCTGGGTTACAGGAAAAAGATCGCTTGTTTAGCTATCTTCATTAAACCTGGGCTAGGCTCTCTAAAATAAATCTGACCCATTTTGGGGAAGTGTTCTGTGCAAACCTCTGCCCCCAAAATGGGTTTTTCCCAGTGGTGGGATTCAGCAGGTTTACTCCACTTCAGCAGAACCGGTTGTTAAAATTGTGTTTTTAAACAACCAGTTGTTAAATTATTTGAATCCCACCACTGGAACCGGTTGTTAAATTATTTGAATCCCACCACTGGTTTTTCCCCTCCCTGTCCCATTTTAGATTGGATGTGCAGAATCTCCCTCAGAGAACCAACTTGACCTATTGTTGCCAAACTGACCATTGGTGGACCAAGGGACCCTGTTTTTAATAAAACATAAACAGCACCTCTACCACCTCAGCCAAACCTTGGGTGTTTGCCAGCACAGTGCCTCAAAATGGGGGAGCGTATTTTGGGTATTGACTCAGCGTACCTACAAGGAAAAAGAACTCTGTTTGGACTTGTCTCCCTCCAAAGCAATTTGCATAATGTCCTCTGACACTTTTCATGACAGGATTAAGTCTACAAACAAAGATTTTGTCCTGGAGAGAGTTCCCATCTCCCGCCTTGGTCCATAAGCCCTGGAGAAGACAAAGGATATATTAATGTGCTTACCTGTCCTGAATTGTACTATCTAATGTTTCTTCCTCTGAGTACCATTTTTAACGGTAACAACCACCTTACTTTACATTATCATTGTTTCACAGCTGTAATCGCTTCAGCTAAATTCCCTGGGAACATCAGGCTGATGTCTAAACCCATTAAACTGATGATCCACCATTAAAATTGATGTCTTTCTCTTGTCCTTCCCAGGAAGGGCAGGAAATCCCTTTTGTCTAGGGAGATTTAGGATCATTCTGGGTAACCATGAGGGTCCATTTTTCCCTACAAAAAGAACAGGAAGTGTTCAATACCTCTGGACAACTCTCTGTCTGTGATACTGTTCCACAGTGCTGTTTCTTCCAGAGCTAAGTACGGGTCACTCAGTTCTGTTCATCGGACCATTCTGCTCCAGGATCAGGTGACTATAACTTCTATTGCTGCTCCACGTCTGTATTCCTTATCTATTCCAGATCTAGCCCCTCACAATTGTCTATATCCTAGGACTGTGTGTGTGTTCTGCTGTTTTTATTGTATGTTTGTGTACCTCCATTTTTATCTCTTAATAAAAATAGTTAAACTTTGATCCACTCTCCTGTGTGTTTCTATATAAAAGCTGACTCTCGTATAAACAGGCATTCAAGACCCCATGCCAAGAATCTGCTCCAGCTAATTTCCCTACACTAAAAGGGAGACACTTCCCACCACCACTATCATTACAGCAGTATATTGATATGACAATATTTTAGTGCTTTAAAAAACAACAACTGGAACTGTTGTCTTCAGGGTGGGGGTGGGGGAGAAGCAAGAGTGGCCTAATGATAACAACAGTCCAGTCATCAAAAGGAGAACTGGAAGGTGGAATACAGAAAACTGACAAAAATGTTATACACCAGGAAAAATCAGCTTCCAGAAAAAGATCAGGGTAAAAGTGGTCTGAAAAGAAATGAAAGTGAGCGGGGTAGGGGAATGAAATAAACACTTAAAGGGAAAAAAATAATGTTTGTGGAAATCAAGGAATAAACTGAAGCAGCATGGAACCTGAACTGTTTTTAGGAATTTGAATTCTCCAATGCAGGCAACCATTTGAATTCTCCAATGCAGGCCTCTGCAGAGGCCAACTTACTGGTGGCCCCCGGCCCCTCTATGATGCGGCTGGCCTCCACGCGGGCCAGGACCTTTACGGCACTGGCCCCGGCCTGGTGGAACACCCTTCCTCCAGCTGTCCGGGCCCTGCGGGACCTGGGTGAGTTCCGCAGGGCCTGTAAGACTGTGTTGTTCCACCGGGCCTTTGGAGTGTCCAGCTGCTGATATGGTGCCCCCTTACTGCCCTGCCCCTAGGGCAGTTACATCAGGGTCCCCTCATATTGAGGGTCCTGCCATCCCATGGGGGTAGGTTTTAAGTGGGGTCGGACGCCTTAGAATTGGGGTGGGCCTTTTATTATGTATTATGGTTTTTTGCTGTTTTATGAGTTTTAAGCTATTCTATGGATTACTATTAATGTTTGTTACCGCTGTTTTAAAGATTTTAGTGACTTGTTTTACCATGTTTTATGCTGTACACCGCCCAGAGCCCCTAGAGGATGGGGCGGTATAAAAGTTTAATAAATAATAATAATAATAATAATAATAATAATAATAATAATAATAATAATAATAATAATAATAATAATAATAATAATAATAGTGAAGCTCCAAAATTCTAGAACAGCATGTGCAGTTATAAAAGTACATGGAATGTAATCACAGGGTCTGATGATTTTAAATTCAACACCCCATTGGCCAGTAACAATCTTTCCATTTCTCCTGTCTTTACACTGCTACAAATGTCACACAGAAGGAACTGTTTAGTTTTTACTATTTCCAACAACATGAACAAGGTAAAGTCCAAATTCGCTGGTGTAGGGTAGAATGGACATACATTGTAAAAGTAACACCATTTCACTTTTTGTGCTTTCAAAAATATTATTTCATCATATAATTCATCATACAGTACTGTTGTCATTTAAGTCCCAAAAACAATAAATACATGAAATAGGTTAGATCTAAAAAATCACATGAAAATGACTCTTCTACTAATGGAATGAACCTTTTCAGGAATGGAAGCCTACTCTGTGATCAGAATGGCACCTTTCGATCCAACCCATAAGGTGTGTTTTGTATCTTTTTAAAAGGCAACATGCTGTTTCCAGAGACACGTTCAGGCATTTAGGTTATACAGCATTCTTGATGTATTTCAGCAAGGAATGCCACAGGCCACTGTACTATGCTTACAATCTATTCCATGTGACCTTTGGTTTAATTACACCAATTCAGGACATTGATGTGTGAATCATGAATATTTTACCATGGTGATACATGAACAACAGCATAAGTGATAGCGGAGCCAGGAGAGAATCCCGCTCCTGGACTATGTCTGAACTAAAAACGATTGGAAAATTTATTTCTGTTTTGTATTTGTTTAGGTAGGAACTGATTTGTATTAGGTAGAAATAGGATTTGTAAGTTTCCCTGTATTTGTGCTTGTATGGAACCTCCTTGGCCCAGGGCAGAGAGCCATCTCTGCCCACCAGGACTATCCCATTCAGGTGTAAAGTCCCCTGATTGCACCCGCCGGACAAAGGAAACTACTCTTGAGCCGAAGGCGCCTTGCCCTGCCTAATCTCGTCAAGCAGGCAGATAAAGGGGACTCCGACGTCATGCATCTTGAAAGCTTCCTGACCCCGGACTACCTGGAGAACAACCTTTGTGTGTCCCCGCCAGTGGAACCGTCATTTTGTTCGCCCTCGCCCTGCTCTGGTAGCGAGAAACTTGGCAGAAAGAGGATGCATATATCCCGGACACTGATTTGGTTCCTGCATGCTGCAAATGAATGATTGGTTGTTTTGAATGGTGGTAGGCTGTCTTTGGTTCTCCCGGGCTCCCGACTGGAGAAAGTGTACTTAAGGGAAGTTGTAAAGGCTGCTAAGAGCGAAGCGCCCAGTGTTGAGGAGTGTCTTGAAGGGAGAGTGCTGACACTTGAGGCCAGCATCTCCAAATAAATCTCTTTTATATATATCCGAGAGGCCTTGTCGAGGGTCTTGCTTGGGTTCCCTGGCTGCTGCCGAGAGCGGGATACTCTAGAAGCAAGGAAAGGTGTTACCCTGAGCAGCTGGCGGTAGCTGCAGTTGGAGGGGCACAAATCCGGGGATTTTCTGAACCTCACCGGGAGAACCGGTATTGCTCTCGAGGAACCCGACCCACGACTGGCCGGAGTGCAGTTCCGAAGAGCGGCGAGTGGTTGCAGTGATTCCGGAGAATCCGGAGGAATCTGCGTTTTGGTCGGAGGTTGTGGACGCCCTCTGCAGGACAAGGTGAGACAGACCTCTCGCGAAGGGAAAAGAGGGCCAAGGAGACCCCAGAGAGAGAGAGAGAGAGAGAATTTTCCGTGGGAGCCATAAAGAAGAAGACGAGGAGGGCCTCGGCAGTTAAGGGGGGTTAGTCCGGGAAGGACAAGAAAGAGAACCAGAGCCAAGGATTTAAACCCAAAAGCGTGTCCCTTTAGGCCCAGGAGTTTTGGCAAAGCGGGTTTTGGTCCGGGGAAGGGACGGGGAACAGAAAGCCCAGGTCAGAGAGATTAAGCGAGCAGAGTTGGTTAGAAAATGGGAGCCTGTAGGGTCTAAGGATGGAAGCCCCAAGTCTCTCGTGGAATCCACCCCGTTGGCTTGCGTCGTCCTGCTATAACTGGGATAAAAGCTCAGCCCGCAAGCCCCGGTGTCCTAAGAAGAAAAGTTGGAGTTAAGTGGTGTAGAGGCCCGAATGGACCAATTACAATTTGTCCGCCCGGCTCTTGGGCGATAACGGGCTGCGTTTAGCTGCGCCAGTCCTCCAGAATTTGTATCAGGTCCTACAGAAATTATTGGGTTAAAGAAACAGGCTAAAGACACTGGAGAGGGACAGCTTTATGGAGGTTTACAGAAACCCCAAAGAGTTATGCCTGTGTTCAGGGAACCAAGATTATGTTAATGGGTGGAGCCAGGCGTCCACCCGAGAGTCCAGTAGTTTAGGGGCCATGCATGGATATCCCTGCCTCCTCCCCAGATGATCTATTAGATTTCCCCAGTAGCGCATGGCTTGTAGCATAGCCTCAACCCCCACGAGGTGTAGCTAGAAGCGGAAGTCCTCCCAGCATTTTGGACAGCAGACCGCCGCTTCCCTCGAATCACGAAGCTGATAAGCCCAGCCTTACTCGAGGGAGGTGGTGCCCTCCAGCCCCCTCACTCCAGATGGGGATGGCCCCTCCTCTTTTGGCTCCCACAGTTCCGCAGCGACTAAACCTTCCCCCAGAGGGGGGTCTGGCCCCTCATCCCCAAGTCGGGATTCAGAAGCCTCGGGACTTCCTCCCCACCCGGGACCCAGCCCCCAGCACACAGCATTTGGCTCAGATGCTGGGCCAGCGTGGCCTCCCAGAGTTCATAGTATACAGTCTGCCCTCAGGAGTTCCCCGGGTCTGGCTCCCAGCCTGAGGAGTGCTTCCCCACCGCAGTCGGCTGCCTCCCCTCCCACTGAGGATGGTCGAGACCCGTGCTTTCCCGTCCATCGCCCGATCCTGAGCTCAGAGAATGGCAGCAGCTACCCGGCTGAGGAGCATCACCCCTCCCGACCTTGCCGGAATCTCCCAGGTGCGGGGATTGAATCCAAAAGGTGCAGAAGCGGCGTCTTTGGCGGGGTTTTGTTTCCCATCGCGTACTCAGATGGGAATGAGCCCCAACCGGTGAAGCCCAGCTCCCTTCGTCCATGACCACTGTATAATTGCTGGAAGGAGGAGAGTGGCTCCCGTACACAGCTGATCCCATAGCTGTAATGACCCAACTGGTAGAATCCATTTTGCGACTCACTTGCCCACTTTTGCGCAGGATATTCAAAGCTTCGGCTCACTTTTGACACGGGGAGGAGAGGGTTTTGGTTATGCAGGCAGCCAGAATCGAAGCCACCCAATATGTAGATGACCATCAGGAAGGCGCACCCCGCCCGCGTTGGCTGAGGGTGTTCCCGAGTTAGACCCAGGGTGGGATGTGAACAGAGAGGCAGACCCGGGATAAATTGGGAACTATCGGCGTTTTATAATTTGGTCTCAGTAAGCCCTGCCCGCCATGATCTGTCCAAACTCCACTAGCTAGCTCAGAATAAGGATGAGTCACCCGCCGCCTTTATGGAGCGCATGCGTTCTGAGTGTAAAGTAAATGGACCACGGGTGGATCCCGCTGACCCAGTCTATCGCCCCCCCCTCATCAATAAGCGTTTTCATGAGGAGGGAGTGCGGATATTGGAAAGAAGTTGAATCCCGGATCCCGGATAATACCCTTAAGGATCCGGCTGATCTCCTAAAAGCGGCCAATACTGTATATTTTGGCGAGAAGAGATGGCACAGGATCACGAAGGAGAAGGCGAAGGAGACCGCCACCGCCAGCTGGTGGGGGCCTTACAGCTGACAGTGAGCACTAAGCGAGACCCGGTTTTGAATCATCTTATGGGAATGTCCGAGGACTCCCCCGTGTGCTCCAGCGACCCCGGCCTTAGAGCAGATTCAGAATTCATTGCAGGAAGTAATGGGAGCCTTACGGGCCACAGCGAGGTGGGAACCGGGATTTTGGTGGGAGCTTCGGGTTACCAGGGACTCTCCGCAGCCCACCACCGGCTTCCATAATGCCCCTTGGATAGAGACCAGTGTAGCTATTGCGCCAACATGGCCACTGGCGCCGAGAGTGTGCTGCCAGGTTGGCATCGGAGGGTCGTCAACCCCAGCCGCGTGGCAACAGTTACCGGCAACCCTCAGCTCCGGTTTTCAGGCCCCAGTCTCCTTACTTCGAACCCTCGTTGCAGTCTCCCCAAACCTCCGCTAGGACAGCCCGGGTCCCTTTCCCAGGCACGGGAACCCCCGTTTTGGAGTGGGTGCCCGGACCTGGAGACCGAACAACAGGCAGGCTCTGGGATCTTTGGGCTCGAGCGAACTGCCGGCTCTCCCCCTTTTGGGGTTGAAAGAGCTCCCTTGCGCCTTGGCGTTCCCCTACTCGAGACCAGCAACGGGCGGCTCAAGCAGAGTCTTGCCGCCTCACGCAAATCTTTACCCAGCCCGGCGCTGGAGGTGATCGCCAGCCCGTCCCTGAAGTCCCTGTTCCGGCTCCTGGAGCCTCTGAGGTGGTTGTTGGGATCTCTCGGCCCTCACCAGTCGCGGAGACCGCTTCGGTTTCCAACGCACCTCTCTCCCACCCGGGGTGTTCCTCGCCGTCCCTGGAATTAGCCCCCGTGTTTGGTGCCCCTCCGCAAGCTGCCCGGCCCTCCTCCCGTGCCTCTGAACATGTGCAGGAATTCCTTCCTGAGCCTGTTTCTCCCCCTGTTCCCCGGATGATTAAGTCCGCCCTGGTGAACCTGGCCACAGACTTCGATGCCTGTGTCGGAGTTGGTGCTAGACACCTCTGCGGCCCATTGGCCGGAGGGCGATTGCCTTGTGGCGCCCCTGATGACCTCGCTCCCCCTATCCCCCTCTGACCCGGTTTTCCCTGTCTTGGTGGGGGGCCTCTCTATTCCCATGTTGGTTGACACGGGGGCCTCCTGCTCTGTTCTGAATTCTACCGTCCCGTTCCCACCTTGCGGGGAAGAGGTGCGTGTCATGGGTGCTAGTGGCGAGCTGCGGCTTGTTCCCCGCCTCGCTCCAACCCCCGTCTCTGTCGGCCCGGTGGAGGTCGAGCATTCCTTCCTTAACATGGAGGATTGCCCGGTCTCACTCTTGGGCCGCGACTTGCTCTCGAAATTGAACGCCTCCCTTTCATTCTCCCGCTCTGGCTGCTCGTTGGTTTTTGGGACTGGATTGGAGGGGACGCCGGCCCTCATCGGCCCTGCTCTAACGGCCCCTGTCACAGAATCAGCCCTCCGGACTGCGGACCTGGCTCCCGGTCCCGATGTGCCCCCTGCTCGCGTCCATCCAAGTGCCCACTCAGCGCGGCACGGACTGCGTTCCTCGACTCAAACAGTGCGCGGGAGCTTGCGGCCTGACCTCGCTCGCCCTTTGGGTTCGGGAATGATATTACATCCCTCCCCTTCTTACGCCCTGCTCCGTCCGCTGCAAGGGGCGATAGTCGCCCGCTGTGTGCTTACTGCGTGTAGGACAGTGGTGGCTGTGTGTGTGTGGGATTCCCGGCCCGTTTTGACCGCAGCCCTATCCCTCCCGCTGTCTTGGGCTGGCCCGGTCTCCCCTGTTACCACCGGTCCCCTCTCTGCCTTCACATCTGGGGCCGCTGAGCCTCCTTGCTCTGCCCTGTGCTCCCGAGCCCCGGTTTCGTGTGAGCTGCGGACAGCTGAGGGGGTGGTTTTTAGTGTGGGAAACACGGCCCCTGTTGCCCCGGTCCCTGCTGCCCTCGTTCTGGAAACGCACTCGAGCCCTGTTTTCCTGCCGGCCCGGCGACGGGTTCCCTTTTTCGCCCTTGCTGTTTGGGTCGGGTTGCCGCCCTCCCTGGTCTGGCGCATGCGGGTGGGTGGCCTGGCTCTCCGCTTCCTTTGTGCCTCCCTCGTGCCCCTTCATCTCACTACCTTTTTGGGGCCCCCTGGCTTTTTGGAATTTTTGCACGTCTTGGTTCGGTGGGTCTGGGCTGTAGGGTTGTTTCTGAGACATTGCCTCCAAAGGGGGGGGTGAGAGAACCCAGACCACGCTTCGTGAGAGAACCCAGACCACGCTTAAAATGGATGCAATGTCTCAGATCCAACCAGTCAGTTTTCAACCAGCTAGTTTTTTCCTTTTTCGACCTTTTAGAGATGCTCCAGCCTCAGAGCACACGCAGAATTTCAGTTTTGAGGCTCCAGCCAATTCTTTAGACAAGGGACTGGTGGCTGTGAGTCCCCCGCTGGGAAGCGACTTTAAAGCTGACACGTGCTCGAACTCGTCAGACCCCGGCACCTCAGGTTTTGGCCATAAAGTAGAGCCTCCGGTGCCAAGCGCAGTTGGGCCCACCAGATCTGAACAAAGCTTTGCATGTCCACAATGCGCTAGGAATATTGCCACAACTGCTGCCAAAAGCCGTCTAAGGGGAAGGAGGGGCTGGTTTCAGGGTATCACTAGGATGAAAGGGGGGAGGGAGTTCACGTTTATGCTGCTCCTTTTGCTTGGATGTACCTTTCTGGTTGCAATGTTTAGACAAACTGTACCAGTACTGGACCCATTTTGCCACATGAAGCCCAGGTCTCTCCGTTCTGTTTCTGGCTAATCTGGCTACTCTGTTTTGGCTCAGTTCTACAAGCCCTGTCTTCAGGTTGGCCCTTCTTCCACCATGACAGCACCATTCATGAAAAGGAAGGGGACCACACTGGTGGGTTGGGTTGGCCAGCTTTGGTTCAGACCACTTTCGCTTACTGGGGGTTTTCCTCTGGGTTTTGTTTTTCTTTCTTTTCACTACCAAAGGCGGGAGGACCTTAGCGGGAGTCACTCCTAAAAACTATGTACAATTGGCCCTATTTACATATCAACGCATATTTTACAGTTAAAAACCAGTCCTACTGTGCAATATGCTAGCGAGAGCAACACGCAGGACAATAGCCGGTTCCCAAGAAGTCTGCATATGGCTAGCTTGGGAACTCCGAGTCTTCGCCTCACTCCCGCAGCATATTCACGAACCACGGGGGACACCATCACATCACAATTAGAAACCGGTCCGCGGTACTGCTATTGGACACCCACATGGCCCATGCCATTCTCCCGACGGGACATGGTCTGCAGAATGCGGAGAAAACCTGGTTTGGATTCATCTTTTTTGTCTGTAATTAGCTATGCATACCCATGATTCCTACAGCCCAGCCCTTGGTCAGTAGGCGGGCCCAGACACCGATGGAGCCTGCTTACGCTACGCTATTGGCGCTGCTAGCCTACGCTAGGTTTGCTCTTTTGCCCTGAAGATTTTCTGCCCGTTCTGACACCTCCCCTCTTCGGCTTGCTTGCCGGCTTACCCATATACTGTATGTATCTTATCGAGATGTTTAAGTGTTTTCCCTATGCAAAGGTTGTTTAGCAAGTTACATGGGAGGTCTCCAGGCACTTTACACCCCTCACAAATTTTGGACTGTTTGGCGGCCAGTACTGGGACTTGGTCTAAAGTTTCGACAGCAACAGATCTGGACAAGCCGCGTTTTGTGTTTATGCCCGGCTAGCTGGGATGTCTCCGAGAAGATCGCGACCTGGGATAGATGCCGTTAGCCTCTGGTGGCGAGGAGCCTGGCGAAAGATGCCATTGACCTACTCCGTTGCCAAGATGTGAAGAAGCGGTGCCATGCCAGTTGACAGCCACCCGGCGTCAGAAGTATCGAAGGGGTGCAGCCTCCACTGGCGTTTCTGTGTACGGTGACCCGTGCCCCCGTGTTACGAATGCCAAAGGATTCTACAGGCGCAAGCGGATTTCCCTGGACTGGAGGCGTGTGTGGGTGTCGCGTTTGGGCCTCGATGCTGAGCTACGATCACCAGCTGCCTCCTGTGCGAGATCCGGCTGTGTTCAGCGGACCCTCGTTTCTACTGGTCCTCACATCAAGACTTCCATCCCTAGGCCCGGCGTTTCTGCCTTCGTGTTGTTTCAACTCAGCCCTTCAGGTCTCTCCGGTTGCCGGGAATACCTCCATCGCCTCCGCCTGCCGATTGAGCGTTTCAGAAAGTGCCTGGACTACCCCTTTGTCCCTTCTTTAGTTGGGTTTTCGATGTATGATCTCCCTGGTTTATAGGTGTACTGTGATGCTCTGTTTTGTATGTGTATGATGTGTTCTTAGAAGGTCGATACTCCCCGCTGTCGCGGGACCTCTTATGCTCCTCGCCAGCGTCTCTGGATTACCTGGTGCTTCAGGGCTCCTTCCGGTACTCACGGGTTCGCGAAATTGTCTGGGCATTCATGCCATGATTGCCAATGGCGTGAAAGCCCAGAAAGAAATGATAAGCGGAGCCAGGAGAGAATCCAGCTCCTGGACTATGTCTGAACTAAAAGCGATTGGAAAATTTATTTCTGTTTTGTATTTGTTTAGGTAGGAACTGATTTGTATTAGGTAGAAATAGGATTTGTAAGTTTCCCTGTATTTTGTGCTTGTATGGAACCTCCTTGGCCCAGGGCAGAGAGCCATCTCTGCCCCACCCGGACAATCCCATTCCGTGTAAAGTCCCTGATGCACCGCGGACAAAGGAAACCTCAGCCGAAGCGCCTTGCCCTGCCTAATCTCGTCAGCAGGCAGATAAGGGGACTCATGTCATGCCGGCTCTTGGCTTCCCTGACCCCGGACACCTGGAAAACCTTTGTGTGTCCCCCGCCAGTGGACACGTCATCGCCTCGCCCTGCTCTGGCGCGAAACTTGAGAAGAGGATGCATATCGGACACTGATTGGTTCCTGCATGCTGCAAATGAATGATTGGTTGTTTTGAATGGTGGTGGGCTGTCTTTGGTTCTCCCAGGCTCCCGACGGGAGAAAGTGTACTTAAGGGATTGTAAGGCTGCTAGGCAGCGCAGTGTTGGTGCGGAAGGGAGGTGCTGACACTTAGGTCAGCATCTCAATAAATCTCTTTTATATATATCCGAGCCTTGTCGGGTCTTGCTTGGGTTCCTGGGCGCTGCCGAGAGCGGGATACTCTAGAGCAAGGAAAGTGTTACCCTGAGCAGCGCAGTAACATAAGGATTATGTATCAGATCCCAAGTCCGAAAATAATAGAAACTGTTGGTTTGCTCTAAAGTCTTTATTTTGAAGCGAAAGGTAAACATCAGCAAAGACAATTCTGAAGATTCCATGCAAAACGCTTGCCTATATTCCCCAAAGCTCATTCATTATCTGTGACCTCTGTAAAGGGGTTATTGGCCAGATAATATTGTAAGGTCGCAGGGGCCTACTTCCCAGCAACAGTTGCATATTTCACTTTGGTCAGTTGCAGTTTGCAACTGCAATCGGTTGGAAAGGGACTATGCCATGCCCTGAGTCTGGGTGCCAGTCTGCACATTGAAGGACTGGTTGAAATCAAGATTTTGATGGACAGAACCACACAACAAGGCTGTCTACCTGGAGTGGAATCTCTGTACGCACTCTGGAGCAGCCCCTGGGCAAACTGGAAGGCATACTGACACAGGTCCAGGATGCCATGGGGCTTCCACCCATACAGTAATTCAGATGGGGTGAACCCAGAAGGTTTCTTATATCACAAATAGCAGTGGGTCCACATACAAATCCCACTGACTGGACCACTCATGAGCCACCCTGTGGAGTAACATTTTCAGTGTTTGGTTAAATGACCCAACCAGGCCATGGGTCTGGGAACTATATGGTTTTAAATATTTTCCAGATGCCCAAGGTGTGGCACAGTTGCTTCATCAGGGTGAATAGAGTCCCTTGATTTGTGAGGAGCAGAGGCGTAGCTAGGGAAAATGGATCCTGGGGCAAAATCTGAGTTTTCCAGGGCTGTATGGGCGGCTACCCCCCACAACAAAAGAATTATTTTTTTGAACCTGGTCATCTCAAAGTCACCATCATATTATAGAACATGTCCCAATTCACAAATCTGCAGACCCAGGGCTTCCTAATTTAAACAACATTGAAAGTGATGCTGGTGGGGGGGGGGATCCACCCCAAAACAGCATTACTTTCAATGTTGTTTAGACTAGAAAGCCCAGATTCTCCTTTTAAATCCACCTTAAAGGGAGAATCTGGGCTCCCTAGTTTAAACAACATTGAAAGTGATGCTGTTTCAGGGTAGATTCCCCACCTCCACCCTCCACCCCAAATAGCATCACTTTTAATGTTGGTTGTTGTGGGTTTTCCGGGCTGCATGGCTGTGGTCTGGTAGATCTTGTTCCTAACATTTCGCCTGCATCTGCGGCTGGCATCTTCAGAGGTGTATCACAAAGAGAGAGAAGTCTGTTATACACTGTGTCCAGACTTCTCTTATAACAGACTTCTCTCTGTGATACACCTCTGAAGATGCCAGCCACAGATGCAGGTGAAATGTTAGGAACAAAATCTACCAGACCACGGCCACACAGCCTGTAAAACCCACAACAACCAGTTGAATCCAGTCATGAAAGCCGTCAACAATACTTTCAGTGTTTTTTGATCTAGGGAGCCCAGATTCTCCCTTTAAATCCACTCTGAAGGAGGGAGACTCTGGGGAAAATTTGAGGGTTCCTGTCAGGGGAGCAATTTTTAAGTTAGCAGTACCAAAATTTCAGGCTATCTTCAGGAGACTCTCCTGATGATACCACCTAGGTTTGGTTAAGTTTGGTTCAGGGGATCCAAAGTTATGGACCCTCAAAAGGTAGCCCCATCAACTATTAGCTCCCATTGGATGGGAATACGGGGCACGCAATTTGGGGGTCCTTAGCTTTGGATCTCCTGAACCAAAATTCACCAAACCTGGGTGGTATCAGAAGGAGACTATTCTGATGATACCACCTAGGTTTAGTGAAGTTTGGTTCAGGGGGTCCAAAGTATGGACCCTCAAAATGGTAGCCCCATCTACTATTAGTTCCCATTGGAAACAATAGGGGATAGGGTGGCCCTTTTGGGGGTCCATAACTTTGGAACCCCTCAACCGAAATTTACCAAACTTGGCTGGTATGATCAGGTGTGTCCCCTGATGATAGCCTGAAATCTTTTTGCCGCTAGTCTAAACGCTGTTGGCCAACAACGTAAAAACACTAAAAATAAAAAAATAGAAATGAACCCAAATTTTTATGCACAATCCACACGTGATCAAATGGTGGGCGCCCAGGACATTTGTCCCCACATGTCCCCATGGTAGCTACACCCCTGGTGAGGAGTTCTCGAGTACAAAATGAGCAAAATAATGCAGCAATGCCTACGTCACCCTAGATATTTGTATGTTTGTAAGCGTCAAGCCATCATGTAATGATCCCACAAAGTCCATGGCAATCTATTCAAAATGGGAGGTGGGACAGGATGCTGGAGAAGAAGGTCAACCGGGGGTAATTTTCCTGGGTTTTCTGGAATGAGCCCCTATTCCTTTTGAAGAATTCAGGAGCTCCCTTCTGAAAAATGAAACTATAGAACAGCCTAAAAGACTATTTTTCAAAAATTGCCTGAAAATTCAGGCCATTTATGCATGTCCACAGTGAGCATTTATTCCCTTTGGGAGAGTCTCCCCATAATGTTCACATTTTATTGTCCTCTGAACTCTTTGCACCTCAGCTGAGTATAAATATATAAATATAGATAAATATTCAGAGAAAACAAAAGGGAAAAGTGTCTTCTCACTCCTTCAGACTTTCCCTGCCCACACAACAGTTGTTTCTCCAGCAGGAATAGAACCAGGAGATTGAGAATGGGTAGAAGGGCAGATCCCCATGCCTGAGGGTGGGTCGCTTCACAGGAGAAGAATCCCATTTGCTAAGAATGCTGCAGGAAAAACCAACTGCAAAGCACACAGCCACAGGAAAAGCTGTAAGTGCACAAAAACCTTCAGAGTGGATACTATTTTTTAAAGATTTAAACTATACTAATCATTGTTTGGCAAACAGCCTAGCTTCTTCTTAATTGCCTAGCACCATCCTAATTTAGGAGGAACACACGCCCTATGCTGAAATTTAATCGGAGCTTTTTAAACCAATTCCTTACACACCCTTGCTAACAATAGCTGCTTTTAAAACCTTACCAGAATCTCAACAATTAAATGGTTCAGCTGGAAACAACAGGAGTGCAACACAACAACTTTACCAACTTAAAAGAACATAGGAGCAACACTAAACTTCCAAAGAACTACCCGCCCAACCAACCTTTTAGAAATTACAGGGGAAACAAAGGCAACAATTGGCAATCCTAAATCCCCTACACAACTCACAGAACAGAATTGTTCAACTAATAAAACCAGCAGAAAGTTAAACCAAAGGGGAAGGAGGGAAAAAATAGCCAGAGGAAGCAAGTTAAGCAATAAAGTGTCCCATCCTTCCCAAAAAAGTAAAGGGAAAAACACCCAGCAAAGGATAGCAAAAGTAAGGAGAAACACACACACCCCCTTAAAAAAACCCAAGCAGAGCCTCCAAGCCGCAAGATCTAAAAGTACAGAAAACAAGTTCAACCACAAAGTGAAAAGCACGGTTAGATTCTCTACACATGGTTTAAAATTATGCCTGGTGATCAACCTGTTAGGCCCACTTCTTCATGAGATCTAGGGATAGTTCTTGTTCAGATTATGTATCAAGCAGGACTAGGGAATGTGGGGTCCCAAGAGCAAACCCCTGCCAGTCTCCATCCTTATAAATTCTCTCTGTCTTTTAAAAACTGGGTCATGATTGCAGCAGTGATTGAAAGAAGTATAAAAAAATGTGCGCACCTATCACTGGCTAGATAAAGGTGTAGGCTGGATTTCACAGAACAAACACATTAAAACCTCATGCCAGATTTTATAGTAGAATAAAACACTGTTTAACTCAATTAAATTATTTACATTGGTGTTATAGTAGGGCTGGGCTCTTTCAGAGGGTGGTCATGATGGTCTGCAGTAAAACAACTAGATTTGCATCTAGGACAAAAACAACTTTGGGTATGAGCTTTAGAGAGTTAAAGTTTCCTTAAGGTTGGACAGTAGACAATAACTGCTTGAAAGCTCTCTGAAGATGGCAGGATGGCCCAACAACAAAGCTGTCCCTGGCTGTCTTGGGTTTTTCATGGGACTGTAAGAAAGAGTGACTGGCCCAAGGTCACCCAATAGCTGAATGTGGTTTTGAACTCCCATCTCATGTCCTTAGTAACCAAGTCCTAGCTAGCACTTATACAATACTTGCTGTTTGATCTACCGTATGACTCCAATCCCATGAGTAGAAGTGGTACATTTAGAGCTGCGGGATATGGGCTGCCAGAGGATCATGGGGACAGTTTTGAGTCATTAAGGATATATACTATGTACTGTCAAAGGCTTTCAAGACCAGAATCACTGGGGTGTTGTGTGGTTTCTGGGCTATATGGGCCATGTTCTAGAGGATCTTCTGACGATGCCAGCCACAGATGCATGCGAAACATCAGGAGAAAATGCTATTAGAACACAGCCATACAAAACCACAAACACCCCAAATATGTACTTCATTACAACAGATATAATCTGCTATGAAATTCACCACAAAATCCCCAACTTCTCTATTCAACAAAGCATACAGTGTATGTGTTTTAAATAGTCACCCTGTAAAAAAATAGTTATTTTCATGAAGGATCCTTCAATTATTATTTTATTAAATAAAATAAGTCCAGACATTTAACTATAAAGGTGGGGTAAAAAATCTTCATCCTGTGATTTGTACTCAAACCCAACACATTTTAACTTACGTTGTTATCATCCTGTTGAGCACTAGTGCTCATGCTCTAAGCCCTATAGAAATTAGTGCATTCCCTTCCACAGCAAATATTCCCTGGGCTTAGGTGAGGGGAATGGAGCAAGTATGTTGCTCCTGTGAAGTCCATTTATTCATGTTGTTTGTGGGCTGGGATCTTGGATCTATTTGAGCAAGTTTGTGTGGATTTTGGCCACTATGAAACAATCATGGATTTTAGTTGATTTTAATTATGAAGATACAATTCATATATTCAACCACAGGTGTTCAAAACAGAATTGGAATAGTATCGTGTATGTAAGGCAGAGTGTGATCTCCACTCTGTCACACCACTTTGCATTGTGAACTGGGTTTTCCATGTGAGTGTGTGATTGTGCAAAAGGACTGCCATTTTCACTCCCTAAAGTGAAATGTTCACAGTAAAGAACAGTACAGAACCATTACTGAGCAATTGACTGTGTTACATGGCCATTTCACACAATGTAGAGGCAAACCCAAATTTGTCATTGAGTCTCTCAGAGCCTCCTCTCTTTGTTCACCATGTTCCTCTTATTGGTTCTTGTCCAGTGAGAGAATGATGAATCTCTTTTAGGTTCTAACTCACAGTTTGAGAGCCACTGGTTCAAATGAACACTGGCAGAGGCCTTTCCAGTCTGTGCGAGAGCGGTAAGAGACAGGTATAGGTATGAGGTGTCACCTGCCCCCCATTGGAGAGCTCTGCAAACCTGACTCCCACCCTACCCAAGTTATATGGTTGGTTAGATATGGGTTTAAACAAATTGGTTTGCTGCTGTCATATCTCCTTTGACATCTCTTTTGTTATATCTCAGAAGGAGTTTCAAAGTTTCACATGGGAGTGCCTTCTGCCAGGATGACAGGGTACTTTAGTGCAATTTTGTGAAGGCTTGTAATTTTATAACTCTATTATCTTGGAGACTATTTGTCTACTGTGATATGAGGACAGATGACATAAGAAATGACAGAGGTCAGATTGAGATCCCAGGGAAGATACCATAGCATATTTTAAAGGGGGCAGTCTGTGAGCATCTGAAGGACAACATAGTGATCTGGGGAAGTCAGCATGGATTTATTCCTAACAGGTCCTGCCAGACCAACCTTGTTTCCTTCTTTGATCGAGTGACAAACTTGCTGGATTGTGGGAACACCATCAATGTTGTTTATCTGGATTTCAGTAAAGCTTTTGATAGGATTCCCTATGATGTACTGGTGGGTAAACTGAAGAACAGTAGACTGGAGTCTTGAATAGTTAGGTGGATAGGAAGCTGATTGGAGAAACACACAAAAGAGTGGTTGTCAGTGGCTTTTTACCCGATTGGATGGAGGTGTCCAGGGGTTGCTGTAGGGCCGTGGTGGCAAACCTTTGGCACTTCAGATGTTATGGACTACAATTCCCATCAGCCCCTGCCAGCATGACCAATCAGCCATGCTGGCAGGGGCTGATGGGAATTGTAGTCCATAACATCTGGAGTGCCAAAGGTTCGCCACCACTGCTGTAGGGCTTGATTTGGGGCTTGGAATTTTCCAATATTTTTATAAATGATCCAGATGAAGGCATGGAGGGACTGTTGATTAAATTTGCAGATTACACCAAGGTGGGAGTAATAGCAAACACATCAAAAGATGTAGAATACCACACACTGGAAAAATGGGTGGATGTGAACAAGATACAATTCATACAATTCAATGATAAATGCAGAGTTCTACATATGGGTAACAAAAATGAGAAGCATGCATGAGAAGATACACTTCTGAGTAGCACTGTGTATGAACAAGGTCTTGGGGTAGACTGTAAATATGAGCAATTAGTGTAATGCAACAGCAAAAAATGCTAATGCAGTCTTGGAGTATATCAACAGAGGCATAACATCCAAATTGCAAGATATAGAGTCCTGTTGTACACTGCATTGGTCAGGCTGCTCTTGGAGTACTGTATACAGTTCTGGAGGCATCATTTCAAAAAGGATGTGGACACAATGGAGCAGGTGCTGATGAGGGTGATCAGGGCCTAGAGACCAAACCCTGTGAGAAAAGGCTGAGGGACTTGGGATGTTCAGTCTGGAGAAGAGCAATCTGAGGACATGATTGCTCTCTATATGTATTTGAAAGGCCACCACTTAGGGGAGGGGAGGGAGATGTTCCTATTGGCAGCAGAAGATAGGACTCACTATTATGGATTTAAATTATAGGCAGAAAGGTACCAACTGGATATTAGCAAAAACTTTTTACAGTAAGAATAATTCAGCAATGGAATTGGCTGCCTTCAGAGGTGGTGAGAGCTCCCCTTCTCTAGCAATCTTCAAGAAGCAGCTGGGCAAACACTGGTCAGGATTGCTTTACCCTGATCCTGCACGGAACAGGAAGTTGGATCAGATGGCCTGTATGGCCCTTTCCAACTCTTGAAGTCTGTGATTTAATATACACTACCAAGAAAAAATGATTGCTAACTAGCAAGAGCCTGAACATTTTACATGACAAGTAAATAAAATATTTTAAAATCCAGAATTTTGGACTGGTAAAACTATGTGCCTATCCATACAAAAGTAATATTGCCTCATGACGAAGTTTAAATTGTATCAGTGATTCCACGTCACAATTTATTCAGTGTTGTATCTCTATTTCAATTCCTTGATTTTCCATTTCACAAATCATAGTAAGAGTCTAATAATATCCACTAAAGAATAAGTTCCATTCAATGTAATGGGACAGAACAGATTCTTGCCAGGCAACTGTGGTATTACAACTTAATTCTCATTTCTGGTCAGCACAGACAGGATCTGAAAAAAGATGAATGAAGAATAGGGGAAATACTAATCTGCAACAGGTTGTTAAAGGCTGTTTAAAAGGATTGAAAGAATAATAGTAATTTCAGACTAAATGGCTGGTTGAAGAAGCTCTGTTTTTCTACTTCAGGTAACAAGAGCGTGATATACACTTACATGACAAGTAGCATGACTTTTTTTGCATATTTATTGTTCTTGGAGATGTTTCCTTCATCAGCAACCTCATACTCTCTTTCCAGATAGCATACAGCAACATACATCAGGTGTTTCCACAAAGTAACACACATGTGTGCACGCTCCTAATTTTTCAATCATTCCCATTTTACCTTTCATCCCACAACTGTCAGAATTCATGAGCTGTCCTAACTAGGGCCTTTATCTGCTCTCAGCCAAGTATAGCTTCTGTGGGCGTATATGAAGCAAAGCTGGACCCAATCCTCCAGTTTAATTATAGGACCTCAACCTGTCAGCTCCCATCTGTCATATATTCATATTGCCACTTCAGCAGGTAGAAAATGAAAGACATTAGTAATGTACCTAAGAATCAAACTGGATGAAATCCTAGAAGATGTGTGCCATATCTCCTGAACATTTTTATGGGTAAGCAGCAGGCTAGGATAAAGGGTATAATTCAGATCAGAGCTGCAACATGGGAGAAAGAAGTCTAACACTTTACCCCATACTGATTTCCTGGTTTCTGTCAACTTCTGCCCAACTAAGAGCCGCTAATTGCTCTGCAGGGTAAACATAAGGACCCTTTTTCTCTGTTCAGTAAATTCCAGCACTATCAAGACATATTACTTTTGTAACACTACATATTTGAAAGGCAAATATAATTGCTAAATATAATTCACCTGGTAGAAAATCTCATCCCAACCCAGGGATTAGTCTGAGTTGCTTTTGTTCTTCTGTCATAATTATGCATTTCTTCCATGCATGGCAATAAGGTGAATCAGAAATTCCAAAGTGCTGTTTAGATTCAGTTTTGTTTGAAAATGTTATAGCATGTTAATGACAAGAGCAGGACAAGGAAATGCAGGACAAGGAAATACAATTCGGTTAATATATCTAATCGTTTGGAAATTTCCCCTGATTGTTAACTTGTAACCAAATACCATATTGACTACTCAGGCAAATGAAAGAATTTCCGTAACAGTTCAAAGTTCTGTCATAAACCACACAGGGGTTTTCTGTGTTTGCGTATATAAGTATTTGCGCACATAACTCTTCTGTACCATTATTTTTCTCACTGAGGTTGATGCTGGTGGAATCAACAATGATGGTTAATATATGTTTTTTTGCCTTGATGTTACAATTACTACATGGAGTGACAGGTTCTTTGGTAAAACTCAACAATGGTGGGTTTGAAGACGTTGTTATTGCCATTAATCCTCAGACACCAGAAGATGACAAAATTGTTAACAGTTTAAAGGTAAGACTGTTAATTGTTCGAGCATTTTTTCATTAGGTCACATTTCTATTAGTGACTTCCACTCATTTGTATAATTAGTAAATTCATCTTGCATCCTGCAAGCAGGGATATGATCATTCCAGGCTGCTATTGGAAATTTCCCCAAGATTCCTTAAATGCACAGTGCAGTAGCAGAACTCCCAGACCTATAAATCCCATCCTCTGCATGAGTTTGCCTGTCTCTGTATCTTTATTGCAAGGTAAACTTCGTGTCTTGAATACTGAATGTACAAATATCTACTTTACTGATTTTTATAATAATTATGGTATCTTGGGCTAGGTCACGGTGTATATCAAATGTAAGATTCACACGTAATACAAAGAAGCTTAACTGTTCTGATGTGTGCTATGTCCTGCCTTTCAAGGGATAAAGTACCAGCATCCCTTTTTAAATGTTCTGACAGTCTATTTTCAAATGCCTTCAGTAACCAAGATGTCATGGTCAATAGAGATATCAAATTTGAACTTCCTATCTAGCTCAGAAGTGTTTTGGGCTGCACTTCTTGCCTTTCCCTTGGAGTGGAGACACATCTATTTCAGACATTCCCAGCAGTAATGACTTAGGCTCTGTATGTTCAATTTTAGGTTAGTAAGATCAACATAGCAGGTTACGCATTTGAACAGAGGTGTTGCACAGAACTGAATAGGGGACGCTAGTGCCACTATTTTTTCTGACCCTGTGCTTTTAAGGGCAGCTCGACAGAGAGAAATGTAACAGAAATAGCATTTCACACCATTTCTCTTTGCTGGGAAAAGCGTCATCTGCTGAATTCCATTGTCAAGCTGGTGGATAAAGGTGCTGAAAGAGGGCCAGTAAAGGGTGATGGCCACCAAAGATGAAATAAATAGAGCAATTTGTCACAGAAAGGAGATGTAAAATAATGTAATCTGCTTGCTGGTTTGACTACACTTTCAACAGATTCTTTTAAGACGAGGCAAAACTGTGGGATGAAATTGTGCCTGCTAAATCTGTTTGACTTACAAATTAAAGCAGAAAAAATAAGCAGACCATGCTTTTTCTCCTGCTGATGACTCAGAATGATCAGCCAGTGTTTCCTGAAATGTGGTAAATTAGAACACAAGAAGATACAGGAATATTTGGTTCAAACGATAGCTCTCTGCAGTCAGCTTTCTACCCCCTGTTGCCTGCAAACTTTACCATTGCCATAGAGAACTTCAGCACTTTGAGTTTCCACTTCCACCTCACTTTGAAGCTGGACTCTGTGTGAGATTGAAACTCATAATCTAAGCTAAAGGAATATGAACTTCTGAAATATTTCTGCAAATGATTTCGCCAGCTTGGTTCCAGTAAAAAGGAGAATCTATTGAAATAGTTTCCAGGTTAGAATGTGGAATACTACTGGACATGTTTCCCTACACAAGATGTATTTATTTATACCCTGCTCTTCCCCCCAATGGGGACCCAAAGCAGCATACAATATTGTTCTCCTCTCCCCCATTTATTCTTGCAACAACAATCCAATGAGGTAGGTTTGGCTGAGAAAAAGTAAGAGGCTCAAAGGCAGAGTCCGCATGAGCCAACAACAGCACCCCAGAACAGTAAAAACACCTCACTGGGGTGGAAACACTGTTTCACTGCCTTGCTCAATTCCATGGCAGAGTGGATATCTGAACCTGGCTCTGGAGTGTCCCAGTCTAACACTCTAACTACTGTACCACACCAAAAATATTCATAGATGAGTGATTTGAGCCTACTACCAGCTTCTAACTAGGAGGATGAGTTGCTGACTCACGGCGACCCAGTAAATTAATGACCTCCAAAATGTCCTAACATTAACAGCCAGTTCAGATTGCAACATGAACCTAATAAAAATAGAATTGTCTAGCCAAATCTTTCTCGTGAGCATATCCATTCAAATAAAACATACAGAATATGAAAAAGGTCACTTGATGCAAAATCAAACACCAACTATGGAATAAGTATGACACAGAAAAGTAACATTCATCTAATGCCCAAGATATTGAAAGGTTGGAAAGAAAATGCAAATAAACATTCTATAAATTCAAAATGCTGTATGCCATTATCAAGCACAGCTTGGACACAAACAGTATACTTTTCTTTCTTTTGCCACTAGGAAATGGTTAAAGAGGCATCTACTTATCTGTTCAATGCCACAAAACAACGATTTTATTTCAAGACTGTAAAAATTATTATTCCTTTCACATGGACAAAAAAACCTGAATACAGACGATTAACTATAGAGTCCTATGAAGAAGTAAGTATGGAATATATCTAATTGCTAACTCCTGATCCTCATATGGATAGTGAAAGAAAGGAGAGGAGCTACAGGTCCCAATTGTAAGCAGAGTTAATCTTAGGTAAGCCTCTAATAAATCAGAGAGGAACTTGTGGAGCACATGAACTTATTATCACCTCAAATGAGGCACTAATAGAAGGAGTGGGTTTGGCTGAGGAATTTGGGAAGGAAGCAAGAAACAATCACAGAAACAAAACTTCCTTAAACAAGGACATACAATTAAAACTGCTATGTGAGTTCATTATTTGTGGTGAGGAAGTACACATTCTTGGGACACAATTCTGCAGAGTTTCAGGGAAGGAAACCCTGATGAGTGCTGAGTGCTCATATGATTATTTTCCTATGGAACACAAATTGTGGCCTGTGTGCTTGATGCATGGAGCTCTTAGCAGTCAGGTAATAGGTTTGTTTCCTCAAACTTAGAGTTGCTAACCTGGAGGAATTGAGAAAGGCAGAGAAGTATGTGGACAAGACCTTCAAGAATTTGCAAGAACTGTCCCACTTCTGTGCAGATAGCTCTTGTACTACTGTGGAGAGTTAAAGTGTCAAGATTAAAGCAGGAGGATGGAAATAATTCCTTAAAAGGGACCAATCCTTTCTGTCACAATAAACGGATACTTTCCTATACCAAGGATATACCTCTGGAGTTGAGTGGAGCTGGGCTTTTGGTAAAGGTATTAGAATTATAGGGAATGGAGGAGGTATTAGGAATATAAAGAACAGGGCCTGTGATGGGTGCTTTGACTGGATGGTGACTTGCCCAGTGTGAAGGTTTCAAACATCAAGTTTAAATAGGCTGATAGATAGTGCAGGGGAAACGTCAAAGTACATGGTGCACAATGGCATCAGTCACATTGGCAAATGTAGTTGTGTCACTGGGAAGTGTAGAGGTGTGTAGAGGGAAAAATTAGACAGAAGGCAAAAGACCAGGACATCAAAGGTGGTGTTCTCAGAATTGCTACCTGTTTTATGTTCAGGGATAGACAGGCACAGATTAGGGGTTTCAATGTGTGGATAAATAAGTGGAGCTGGGAGGGAGGCTTTAGATTTGCTGGCACTGTGGAACTTTCTGGAACAAGCTGAACCTGCATAAAAGAGAGATAGTTCACTTGTACTGGAAAGAAGCCAGGTTGTAGGTGATTACCATCAAAAAGCTGGTAGAACAATTTTAAAATTAACTGCTGAGGAAAAGCCTATAGGAACTTAGGGATAACACGTGGATATTGGGAGTACAGGTAGAGGGGAAGTATCTATGGGACAGAAGGGAGACAAAAGGTATTGTGGTGAAAGGACGAAATTAAGGGCATGAAGTGTGGGTGGGTAACACATGGGCCCTTTCTGCACGGGCCATAAACGGCGGCTTGGGGACGGCAAAAATGCCATCCCCAGGCTGCCGTTCGAACAGGGGGTGCAGCTGCGTCGCAGCCGCGCTGCCCTCGCGCCACCTGCCCGTCCCCACGCCGGCGTTTCCCCAGTGTGCTCGGAAGTGCACTTGTTGAGGAAACGCCGGCTGGAAGCCGCTGCCGTGCGAACGGCAGCAGCTTCCTGGCGCTTCCCCCCCCTCGCTCCCTGTACCCTGTCCCCAGGCCTCCGGCGCGTCGCCGAGGCCTGGGGACACGCCCCCCTGCCCTGCGCCGCTGGAGCAAGCGCGCAGGGCCAGGGAGGCGTGTCCCCAGGCCTCGGCGGTGCGCCGGAGGCCCGGGGACACGCTGGGTTGGCCGGGCACCGGCGCTTCACGGCACCGGCTGCCCAGCTCTTTTTAGGACCGTCCATGCGGACGGTCCTAGTGTCGTCGGGTCGACGTCGAGTACGCTGACCCGGCCGCTTCCGCATTTGTGCGGAAACAGCCATGGAGAGAGCAAGGGGTGAGATGGATAGAAGAAAAGACATGAATTAAAGTAATGGTTGAAAAACAGAATAAGACATCGAAGGGGTTTCTGTAGCGGCTATTGGCAAACTGGCCCTCGATGTACCATGGAAGGTAGGCTGTTGTGTATAATCTCTTTAAATAGTTAATAAAGAAGTCCTCAGTGAAAGCTGGTTTTGTAAGAAGCAGAAGGGAACAGGTTCTGGTGGGATTTCCAGGCTGTGTGGCCGTGGTCTGGTAGATCTTGTTCCTAACGTTTCGCCTGCATCTGCGGCTGGCATCTTCAGAGGTGTATTACAGAGGAAAGTCTGTTACACACTGTGTCCAATGAGAAGGGAACAGATTTACTTATTTGCTAGTAACCTGCAGGAATGTTGGACCTATAAAACTGGTCAAAGCCAGGCTGGCCTACATGAACAAGAAACTGAAACATTTTTAGTTAGTTTCTGCTCTGACATCTTTGTTTAGAAAACAAACTATTAGAGAATTTGGATGTTTATTGTTGTTTCACTATGTAGTGGGGGAGTTAAAAGGAAGTGGGGTTAGCTGTGAGATGAAAGGAGTGTTGTGAGATAGGAAAGAATGTGAGGTATGAAGTGTGTAAAATAAGTGTTCAAGAACAGTGAAAAGGAATGGAGTAATAGCCACGCTGGTCAGGAGGCTGCAGTGGGAAGATAGAAAGTGAAGAATTGGTCCCATTCATCCTATCCCATCAGTAGAGTTCCACTAGCATAAAAGATAAGAGGGGAGAATTTTGCCCCTTAGCCCTACCTACTGCAGTCTCAAAACTTGCTTGGTGATGACAGTGTGATTATTATTGTGGAGAGCACATGAAATCTATAGGCATTTTGCCTCAGCAAAGTTGCTGTAGAACATTAATATTAAATAATTTAGTGGCATTCCCTTTCTTGGTAATCTATAATCCTTGCTGTGCTTCACTTAGGCAGACGTCATAGTGGCTAATCCTTACCTGAAATATGGAGATGATCCATACACCTTGCAGTATGGTGGATGTGGAGAACAGGGACGATATATTCATTTCACACCAAAATTTCTGACAAATGACAGTTTGCATAATGTTTATGGACCACGAGGTAAGACTTGTTGATTTGAATTGCATTTAAAAAATTTTTTCCATTAAAAATAGTCAAGTTTGGGAAGGCGAGGAACAGAATTAAAATATCCTAAGAAGCTGCTAGCCTTCCTTTGTTTCTCCCCAAACATTTAATTAACTAATTAATTAACAAAACATACCCTGTTTTTCTGCCCAATCAGGGCCACCTGTGCAGCTAACAATAAAAAATAGTATTTTAAAATACATAATAAAACCAAAACTGAAATCTATACATTTGGAAACAGCAGTTAAAATGTGCAAAGCACAGAATCTATCACTCACCCTGCCACCAGGCAGGAGCTGCAGGGTGCTAGACTGTGCCTGGGCTCTGTTGGATGCTGGCTAACCCCTGCTGTCACAGTCAGGCTGCATGGTGCCAGCGCATCCTAGTCAGTGGTAGAGCCTTAAAGGGCATAAAGGGGCAGGGCATGCAGCATCTGGTGTGCAAGTGTAGGTGTGCATGAGGTGGCAAGCAGCTGGGTGGCTGGGAGGCATGGAGAAGCAGCTAGGGGGGCAAAGAAGCATGACCCAGCTGTCGAAGTGCCAATCTGAGAGCTGAGACAGCTCCCCTCTCACCGCCTCTTCTGGACCCCATGGCTAGTGGCAGGTGCTGTAGCGTGATGCCCAGGCAGCAACAATGTCAGCAGCTGGGAGGGTGTTGGTGGGTAGCTCTTCCTGGCTGGCAGCGAGAGGAGTGTGTGGGCTGCAGCCTTTCTCACCCATCTCCCGCTTCTGGCCTGTAGGGGCAAAGGGGTGATCAAATGAGCCCCCATGTGACCTAGACATGTGGTGCCTGGATCACTAGACCCCTCCCCCCCCAAGATATGCTTCAGGATCATGCCTCCATTTGCCTGGAAAACTTTCTTTTCACAGCCACAGAGAACTAGGGTAAGGTGGCAGAAAAACTGATAAGAGAGAGTTGGGGTAGGGAGAGTCAAGGGGGCTTTCCGCACTGACAGAGTTGTACTGGTTTCTATCTAGGTTCACCTCAGTGTATCCGCACTGCAACTGAGCTCAACGTTGTTTTGTCTCAGTTCCCTCCCCCAGAACTGTGACATCCTTGTCGCAGTTATGAACTGCACCTTTCTGCTGGAACAAGGTCGATACTGCTTCGAAGCTTCGAAGTGCGGACGCATCGAAACGACACCTCATCCGTTCAACCAATCAGGAGCCGCTTTTGTGGCATGCACAGAACGGAAATGTAACTGTAAACTGTAAAAAAAAAAGAACGCTCCTGTTTCCCATGGTAACACAAGCTCCAATCACGATCGAGGAGCGAAACAGGCACCAAGATGATCCCGCCCACTTAGCTCGGTTCCAGGGGGCCAAGTAAGTTGCTGTGCGGACAGCCTGGAATCGCCCCCCACTGAAGGGAACCGAGTCGACCTTAGCCCCTTCTGTAGTGCGGAAAGCCTCAAGGAGAGCTGAAATAAGTGGGCAGAAAGAGAGAACTGGACTAGCAGGCAGACAGTTGAAAAGAGAGCCAGGGAAGTGGGGCAGACAGGGTAGGGAGGCAGAAACAGAGTTGGGGCAAAAAGAGAGCGAGAAAGAGAGAGAAAGGGAGAGTTGGGGTAGCAGGGCAGAAAGAAGATTAAGAGAAGGGGTGGCAGAATGGAGAGTGAGAGGCAGAGAAAAGGGAGAACAGAAGAAGAAAGGTGGAGTGCCTATAGAGGACTCTCTCCATCTTCAAAGCACCCTGCTGCCCCCCCCCCCCCCTTGCAAAGTCTGGATCCAGCTTCGCAAACTTGGAGTGTGTGTGTGTCTATGGAGATGGAGAGGACTCTTCCCATCTTCACAGGCACCCTGCTGGCTCCCTGCTTTGCAAAGCCAGGATCCAGCTTTGCAAATGGGGGTGGGGTGGGGTGGGGAGGAGAACCTATGAATGAAAATAATGGTTGAAGAACAGAATAAATGGAGATTATGAGAACTCTCCTCATCTTCATCAGTACCCTGCTGGCTCCTCCCTTTTGCAAAGCTTGGATCCAAAGTTGCAAATGGGGTGCCTATGAAGATGGGGAGAACTCTTCCCATCTTCACAGGCACACTGCTGGTTCCCAATCACCCCTTGCAAAGCCAAGATTCAGCTTTGCAAATTGGGAAGGAGGCCTATGGAGATGGGGAGATCCAGCTTTACAAACAGTTTTCTAGAGCCTGTTGTCTTTTCTCTCACAACAGGCTTTATTACTAGTTCATATATAAAACAAAGACATCATTTTAAACAATGCAGCATAGGTCTGCTTCTCTGCTGTACTTAAATAGCAAAGTGGCAAAGAGCTTCTAGGAGAGGATTTTAGCACAGGAAGCTCAAAGGTTTGATGGTGAATAAACAGACACTGTGGAAGATTTGAAACAGGTCTAAAGCCTGCCTGTCTGAAAGCGGATTGAATTTTTGCCTGTACTATGCGCGGATGAACACAAGTTGAATCGTTGCTTGTGCTATGTCAATATTGGCTGGAAGCAAGTTGAATTTCTGACTGTACTGTGTCAATACATCAATGGAAGTAAATTGAATTTCTGCCTGCACTTATGTGATTGAAGCAAGTAGAAGAATAAAGGTGAAAGAACTGCAACATAGGCTTAAGAATTCATCATCGTGCATTCTACTGAAACTTTTGCCAGGCCATTGGCCGTTCAGTCAAGATCTGTTTTGTATTGGTAATTTCTACTGTGTGTTCCCTTGTTTGTATTTTCATTTTTTTAAAAAAAGAAGTGGATCATAAAGCTGTGTCTTGCAACATTTATTCATCTGCATGTACATACAAGAGAAAGGAGTCTTAACACTGAAAACCTGGCAAGTGTTGTTTTAGCTATCCAGTTGCTGTTTTGACTGTACAGTGTTTTCCATTGGAGAACTTTTGGGGAAAGTTGCCTATTATTATTTAATTTTGTTTAATATTACAGCTACCAGTTCTTTAGCTGGTTGTTGGCCTTTTATTTCAATTCAAGCCTCACCCAGAGGTTTAGGACATTGTAATGCATTGGCATAGTTTTCGTGTGGATCCCAGCAGGGCTACCTTCTGAATCTGACAGATGTTGATTTTGTCAATTTGAAGATGTTTCAAGTGGCACCCCAGTGTTTTTGGAATGGCACCCAGGGTACCGATTACCACTGGGATGACCTTAGCTGGTTTATGCCATAGTTGTTGTCATTATTAATTAGACTTACTGTGCCCCTCCTCCCCTTTTGGCCTTGAGGCAGCTCATATCACGTCAAACAACAATATAAATAAACAGTATAAACATTAAAACATCAACATTAGTCTCAGATAATATATTAAAAACTTATTACAAACTAGTGGGGCCTGGCCATGCATTGCTATGGCAATTGTCCTTCTCATCACAGTCCACAACTCACACAGATGTCCATGCAGGTCCAATGATTTGCAGCATAGCCTTTTGGGGTGGTCAAATGGAATCCCTCTTTCCCTTTTCAATTCACATTGTTATATGGTGGTGTCTTGCTTTTTTAGTATAATGTAACCCTTTCCATTCCACAACGGAACTGTCCAGAGTGCGAATCCCACTGTCCATGAGGCTGGTTGACACGCACAGTCCTGGCTTGGGTAAGGCAGAACTGGGGCAAGGAGGCTATCCCAGTCAGGCCGCAGGCAGCGTGGTGAGGCGCTCAGATCAAGGCCAGCTCCCTGGGTTCTTAAAGGGCCATGTGCAAAAGAAGCGGAGCCAGTAGTGTTGGTTCACCCCCACCCCGCGGATTTTCTCAGAAGAAAAAGGCAAACTCCAGCTCACTTTTAGTAAAAGAGAGCTGTGGCGAATATGGGTGAGGAAGTGGGTAAGTGGTGGTTGGATGTGAGGGAGGGCAGAGTGAGGTGTGTGAGGATGAGCTGGATGTGTATGAGAGTATGTGTGTTGTGTGGTAGCAGTGGGTGAGGCACAGAGAGTGAAAGTTACCTGCATGTGAGGGGGGGAACCCACCTGACGTCTCACACGGCAAAGTGTGTGTGTGTTTCACTTCCACTCGTATTACCTACCAGTATTATCTATTTACTGTTTTCACTGCTCATCTCTGGCCATCTGCGCGAACATTCTAAGGGCATACCAAGCCCTCCGGCCACAGACATGCTGCACGAACATTCTAAGGGTGACAGTTAAACACAGCCAGCTTCATGGCCTGGTGCGCCAGGAAAAAGACGTTTTACCTGGCTCAGGTATGGACTTTCAGCGATTTGAAGGTCCGATTACCTGGCCACAACAGGGAGGGACGTCATGTGAAAATTTGGGGGCGATCTGTCCAGGCGTTTCCACGTTAGGGCATGAGTAACAAAGTCGCTGTTAGCTTTTTATATATATAGATAGCAACTGACAATATTCCACATTGATGGAACTATTGATGGAATTCAGTAAAAGCAAGGAAGAGGGGATCGTGTACTAATTTGTTTTTATTGATTTTGTACAGGTAGAGTCTTAGTCCATGAGTGGGCTCATCTCAGATGGGGTGTATTTGATGAATACAACAATGATGCACCTTTCTATACTGTTGGACAAAAGAAGGTTGAAGCAACAAGGTACCAGCCCACATGTTTGGGTTGATCTGAATAATATTTTGATGCTGGTGTAGAAAAATAGGAAGTAGTTTGGTTTTCAGTCACTAAAACCAGCACAGGAGAGCATACACAAATACTTCCTGCTCCCATGCTGCAGTTCCAATCTGAATTGGTCCTGCTGTGCTTTTACTCACAAGTTGCCTACAGCTGCAAGTCTCTGTGGTTAACTACACTACAGCTGCAAACTGTGGCGAAGTCATGCAGTTTGTAATGCCCAGTTTCAGCCTAGAGTCATGGCAATGGGGATTTTTTGGAGGGGAGGGGATTGGTTTTTTGAGATTAGTTTCAAAAACTTAGGCTCATTCCGCACACGTAGAATAATGCACTTTCAAGCTGCTTTCAGGGCTCTTTGAAGCTGTGCGGAATGGCAAAAACAGTTGTGAAAGCAGCTTGAAAGTGCATTATTTTGCGTGTGCGGAATGAGCCCTAATTAACAGATTTTTTTCATTTTAGGATCTGATGAGTTAATAGCCAACTGCATATCTCTACATCACTAGAAGAACAAATATTCCTATGACAGGTCACTACAACAGGCTGCCTGTGGGTGCCATAGCACCCACCTGCACCTTTCCTGATGTCTGTCAAGTGTTTTTAGAAACTGACAAGGGCCAGGTGCAGCTTTTATCCAGTAGAGCTTCTGATTGGCTGTGCAGATTTTTAAAAATTGCTTTGGCAGTGTGAGGCCTCACAGCAGGATCTTTACTGCATGACTGAAAGTAAATTATGTGCTTACAATAACATACTTTAACATAATATGTTTATTTGAAAAGGCATCCTGTTAAGCAGAGATTCTACCCAAAAGGTTGAAGAGTTATGGTTGGAGTTATATGCAACTTCACTCCCTGACATTTTGGTTAGCTGCATCTCCTGTGGGAATCATTTTTTTGATTGCACCTTTCACCATGTGCCAGAATTCCAAAGATGCCCTCAGGCTCAGAAAGGTTAGGAACCCCTGCCCTACAGCATATTAATCTTCATCTACAATACAGAAAGAATTTCTACAGTTCAGCTTTAGGGGTAAGGTAATTGTTTGACAAACTAGCTTTTTAGGCACTGGATGTTGTTTAGCAGCACTGGCATTTTCTATGTCTTTGGGCCACCATAGTTGAAATATATTAACCATCTTTCTATAATAAGTTTTTCTCTTCTTCAGATTAATGTTTTGTTTGACTCAACATGTACCATAACAACTGATTTTTCTTACCAGCTATATCTATTTCTGTTGTATTGATTAGATGCTCAGCTGATGTCACTGGTAAATATGTATTCCAAACTAAAGATGGAAAAACAAGAACATGCAAATATGATCACCGAACTCAGTTGTATGAAGCTGGGTGCCAATTTGTACCGGACAGAAAGCAAAGTACTCCAGCATCTATAATGTACATGCAAAGCCTCTCCTCAGTAAGTGTGAAGAATGTCAGTTTGGAAACTGTGGTATTTATTCTGAGTTGAAATCTGTCCTCCAGAATTCAAAATACTGTCTGTCCGTGCCCTATTGTTATGGACTGAAGATTGGATTCCTACAGGCACTCAACTTCAAAACCAATTTACCTCATTTTATCAAATTTTACCAAAAATAAAATGTTTTACCAGTTATTAACAGCAGCTAATAATGTATTTCTGCTGTCTTTTATTCCTCTATGCAATGGTTCCATCTACTTTTTCCTCTTATTCCATTCCAGCTTTTCCGATTATCAGTTCCATTCTTTAGCATTCTAGTTTTGCTCTTATTTTCAGTCTTCAATTATTCTATGTCTTTAGATGTTATTAATTTTTCTATGTTGTCCAACTCCAGTCATCTCAATTTTTAGAACTGATCTCAGCTCTTTTCAAAACTCATGATCAGACCCCAGTCATCTGGAGTCTGATGGCCTATTTTTACGCCTGTCTTTTCTTTAAGTATCAGCATATTTAACCTGAATCAGGGATTCAAACCCAAGGGAAAATTTGAAGAGCATGGGGTGGAGGGTAGTGTCTTTGCTCTTTATTAGCATGCAGCAACAGTAAGTTCTTCCAAAAAGTAGCAATAATTGGCAACTCTTTAAGGGGGTTGTGACCCAACAGGTGAGGCTCTACAATCCACCTAAGTGCGAGTGCCACTTTATAGGCTCTGGGATTAATGCGTAAATAGGGACAGTCTCTTTATACTTTGCTCATGTGAGGTCAAGTACAGAGCATGAACAGAATTTAAAAATCTGCATAGCATCTGTCTGTAGCAAAGAATGTCCATATTTTTGTCCCATTGCTTTCTGAAGTAGGAATTGTTGTCATGAATTAAGAGTTACTGATAAGAGATCATTTCTAACAAATTCTTTTTATCTGTTATTAAAGGTTACTGAATTCTGCAACAACAACAGTCATAACATTGATGCAACAAATATGCATAACAAACTATGCAACTACAGAAGCACCTGGGAAGTAATCATGACTTCTAAAGACTTCGCTGATTCATCTCAATTAAGTTTTCTTCCACCTGACCCAACTTTCATTTTGCTCCAAACCCAGGACAGAGTTGTGTGTCTGGTACTTGATGTTTCTGGTAGTATGACCTCAGTAAGTTATTATTTTCCATTTCCAAAAGAAAAGTTTATAGAGAATTGATTCTTTTTAAAATGATGGCTGTAATGTCTATAGTTTTGTGTCATTCTATCAGCAGTACACTGTAAATTGTAAAAAGTGTTGCACCTATTTTTTCTCTTTCCCACCAGATAGTCTGAGGAAGATGTGCCATTAGGGAAAAATATATCTTATCCCCAATAGGGGAAATGGTAGCATAATTTTTTTAAAGCACAAGGAAAACCATTAAACATCACCCCACACTGCTCTTAGTAAGTGTCCTGCCCCTCCATTGTTGCGTTTAATTAAAAAAATAAAACTTTGATGAGATATAATAAAGCATACTATCAGATTTGCATATAATAAATAAAGCATACTATCAGATTTGCATAGAATGAGAATTCGGGAATTTTTGGATTTGGCTTGATTTGGCTGCAAAATGATCGGTATAGCTGAATGAGCTGAATCATGGATTTGAGATACCCAAATATATTCGGGTATACTGAAAAATTTGGGTTCGTTTCCATTTTTTTGCATTTTTTTGCATTTTTAGGGTTTTTCTGTTTTTGGCCTGTAGAGGGCGCATTTCTTAAGCTAGCAGCACCAAAATTTCAGGGTATCTTCAGGTGACTCTCCTGATGGTACCACCCAGTGTTGGTGAAGTTTGCTTCAGGGGGTCCAAACTTATGGACTCCCAAAGGGGGTGCACCACCCCCCATTGTTTCCAATGAGAATTAATAGGAGATGGGGGCTACCACTTTGAGGGTCCCTGTCGACCCCCTAAACCAAATTTCACCAAACCTGGGTGGCATCATCAGGAGAGTCTTCTGAAGATACCCTGAAATTTTGGTGCCACTAGCTTAAAAATGCGCCTCCTACAGGCATCCCCAAAATTTCCCCAGATTTTCTGCTCTGAACTGCTCTGGCTCCACTGCAGCCAATGAGGAATTTATGGGTGTGTAAGCAGGGTGAACATTTTTCAGTGTAAAGGCACCAGACTTTTAGGGTATCTTCAGAAGACTCTCTTGATGACACCATCCAGGTTTGGTGACCTTTGTTTCTGGGGGTTCAATTTTATGGACTTCCAAAAGGGTAGAGCCCATTTCCCACTCTCGCCAGAAGCAAAGGTCACCAAACCCAGGTGGTATCAACAAGAGAGTCTTCTGAAGATACCCGGAAAGTTTGGTGCCTCTAGCTTGAAAATTGGGCACCCCACAGACACCCCCAGAAATTCCCTATTTGTTGCTATGGAGCCACTTCAGAGCTCAAAATCTGCCAGGCTCTTCAGCAAATTCTATGGTGGAAAAATTAATTGTTTTTTTCCCACCATAGATTTCAATGGGGCTTGCTGTTATGCCCAGCTGGCTCTGTGCTGGAGATTTTACTGGGGACTCTGGTGGGGTTTTTGTTCTGAGTAGGGGCACTAAATTTCCCGAAGGGCTGCTGATAAGTCTCCTGAAAGAAACCAGCCAACTTTACTGAAGTTTGGATGGCAGAGCACTCATTCTGTGGGCATCAGCTTCATCTTCAATTGGGTGCCCTCGGCATTTGCCCCCTCCCCTCACAAACCTCAGCAAAGTTGGCTGGTTCCTTTCAGGAGACTCACCAGCAGCCCTGCGGGAAATTTGGTAGGGACCCAGAGCAAGACCCCCAGCAGAGTCCTTCCCATTGAAATCTCTACCGCAGAGTCAGCTGGGCATAACAGCAAGACTCACCCCATCCCACACCTCCCACTGCTTATTTTGTACCACTGTGGTGCCACGGAGCATGAGATGTGTGATTGTTGTGTTCAGACACATGGCTAAGGGCTTGGGCTATGATGTGATTGGTGATTTGGGAGTGCACCTGAACCAAGCTTCTTAGGAGGCGAATCCGAGGAACTAGCAAAGATAGTGGTAGACAAGGAAGAAGTTCTGGCAGCCATTGATAAACTAAATGTTACCAAATCCCCTGGCCCAGATTGCATTCACCCAAGAGTTCTTAAAGAGCTCAAGCATCAAATTGCTGATCTTCTCACTTTAATATGCAACTTATCCCTGAAATCAGGCTCCATCCCTGAAGACTGGAAGATGGCCAATGTCACACCAATCTTTAAGAAAGGATCTAGGGGGACCTCTGAAATTACAGGCCAGAATGCAGTTTGACATCTGTTCCTGGTAAATTAGTAGCAGAATCTATCATTAAAGATAAAAATTATAAAACATGTAGAAAAAAGCAAGACCTGCTGAGAAAGAGTCAGCATGGTTTCTTTTGCAGAGGCAAATCCTGTCTTACAAACTTACTAGGAGTTCTTTGAGGGTGTAAACAGGCATGTGGACAGGGTGAACCGGGTGGACATTGTCTACTTGATTTCCAAAGGCTTTTGACAAAGTTCTCACCAGAGACTGTTGAGAAAAACTCAGCAATGAAGGAATAAGAGGGGAAGTCCCTCCTATGGATTAAAAACTGGTTGAGAAACAGGAAACAAAGAGTGGGTGTAAATGGGAAGTTCTCAACAATGGAGGAGATGTAGGGAGTGGTGTCCCCAAGGATCCGCTTTTGGGACCAGTGCTCTTTAACCTATTCATAAATGACCTGGAAGTAGGGGTGGGTAGCGTGGTGGCCAAGTTTGCAGATGATACCAAATTATGTAGGAAGTGGTGGAGAACCACAAAGTTGATTGCGAAGAGCTCCAATCGGACCTTGATAAATTAGGTGAGTGGGCCTGGGGAAATGGCAAATGCAGTTCAATGTAGCAAAATGTAAAGTGATGCACATAGGGGCAAAAAAATCCAAACTTCACATACACGCTTACAGGGGTCAGTGCTATCAGTCACAGACCAGGAAAGGGATTTAGGCGTCTTAGTTGATAGTTCCATGGGAATGTCAACTCAATGCATGGCAGCTGTGAAAAGGCAAACTCTATGTTGGGGATCATTAGAAAAGGAATTGATAATAAACTGCAAAGATTGTCATGCCCTTTATATAAAGCAGCAGTGGTGCGACCGCATCTTGGAGTACTGTGTCCAGTTCTGGTCGCCGCATCTCAAAAAAAGGATATTGAGGAGATAGGAAAAAGTGCAGAGAAGGGCAACAAGGATGATTATTGAGGGACTGGAGCACCTCTCCCCTATGAGGAGAGGCTGCAGCCGCTTTGGGACTCTTTTTTTAGCTTTGGAGAGGAGGCGGCCGAGGGGGGGATATGGATTGAAGTCTACAAAAAATTATGCATGTGGGTAGAAAATGCTCGACAGAGAGAAATTTTTCTCTCTTTCTCACAATACTAGAACCAGGGGGGGGGCATTCCATCGGAAAATGCTTGGGAAGAATTAGGATCTAATAAAAGGAAAACACTTCTCTTCACTAACGGTGATTGGTGTTTGGAATATGCTGCCACAGGAGGTGGTGGTGATGGCCACTCAACCTGGATAGCTTTAAAAGGGGCTTGGACAGATTTATGGAGGAGAAGTCGATTTATGGCTACCAATCTTGATCCTCTTTGATCTGAGATTGCAAATGCCTTAACAGACCAGGTGATCGGGAGCAACAGCCGCAGAAGGCCATTGCGTTCACATTTTACATGTGAGCTCCCAAAGGCACCTGGTGGGCCACTGCGAGTAGCAGAGAGCTGGACTAGATGGACTTTGGTCTGATCCAGCTGGCTTGTTCTTATGTTCTTATGTTCTTATGACAGTGCAAAAATCATGAGGATTCATGAGGATCCATGTTTTTTAAGCAGGTTCTTGCGCTACTGCAGCACCACGAAGTGTGGGATGCGTGATTGTGGTGTTCAGACATGTGGTTAGGGGCATGAGCTGTGATGTGATGGTGATTTTGGGGTGACCAAGTGAAAAAATCAGGAGGATCCCTGAGGATCTGTGCTTTTTATATCACATGCGTGATTGTTGCGAGGGGATGGCAAAAAGGGGTACTAGGAGGGGAAGGTGGGGAGTGGCAAGCAGGAGCACTGGGAGAGGAAGTGGGGGGTGGCAAGCAGAGGAAGGGGAGAAAGGGGAAGGGGATAGAAAGCTGTGCTGAAAGCAGTGTTATTTATTTGCTTAAATTCTGCGTGGATTTGGGGGGGATTTAAAGGGAGCGCTCTCTTTAAATCTTCCTCCCAATCTTTTCAGTGGAGGATGAAGGGGATAAAAATCTACTGCTCCCTCTGTTGACAATACATCAACAGCTCCCACTGTAGCACGCCATTGTGATTCATCCTACAGACATCCCCTCCCAGTCTGTTGATAACTGCAAGGAAGTGAGAGGGCGAGGAAAATGACCGAGCAATCAAGGCTGAAGAAGGAGGAAGAAGGTGACTGTAAGGAGGGGGGAAGGGGAGAGGCATGCACAGGAGTGCAAGGAAGTGGGAGAGATGGAGCTAGGTAGGATGGCAGTGGGCAGAGGGAAGATGTCCAAGGCAAAGCTGTGCTCACTGGAAAATCACCTTCACTCTGACAGCGAAGAAATTAAACTTTCACTTAAAGTGGTGTTGCTTGCTGCAGGGAAACTAGAAAGTGAAAGTGGGACTTGGGGAAATATGTCCATAGAAGATATCTTGCCTTGATGTACATTCACCCTTGCCCCGATCCAGAGATCTTTGCTTAATTGGCTGAGGTGTGGAAATGTTACCCTAATGAAAACTGAGTCATTTAGCATTAAAGATGAACCAAGACTATCTACCAACAAAGTTAAAGCTATTTTAATGGACCAAACCCCTGTGTTGCATTCATGACTTGTTTACATCTGGTAGGGCTTCAGAGACCACAGCGCTGACCATTAAGCAAGATGCTTGCCAGGCATTAAGCAAGATGCCTGCCAGGCATCCATGCCTTTCCTCTTCCATGAAGTGTGTGCTGTTGATGGGCTGTTTCCTCACTCCTAGGAAAAGGGGGTCTTACTGCTCATCTCTTTCCTTCATAAGATGGCACCATGCTGTTCTTTTGCTAGAGCATCTGCCACTTTCTTTCTTGCTGCAACTAACCCTACTGACTCCCATGCTCCTGCCTCACATCCTTTACAAAGAGGCACATATTTTATACAGGGACCTCTCTTCAATTCTGTAGAAAAACATCATTTTTGTTTCCAGCCAATTCGCACCCAGTTACCTCAGGAGTGGCTGTGATGGCCTTGCAAAGGGAGGGGCAAAGGTACCATTCTACAACCTGGCTTCAGATGTCTTTCAGTGGCATCTGATATCTCACACAAGGAATTGGACGGTTCAAATAGCCAAGCAATCGAGGCAGAAGGAGGAGAAAGGAGATGGCTGTAGGGAGGGGGAAGGTGTGCACAGGTGTACAAGGAAGTGGGGGGTGGTGGAGCTTGGTAGGCTGGCAGTGGGCAGAGGGAAGATTCCAGGGCAAACTGTGCTCACTGGAAAATCACCATCGCTCTGGCAGCATCTGGGAGGATGATGCTCCAGGTTCTGAATCTCAAAGATCTTAGTTACAGACCTAAAGGTTGGGGGTCTGATGCCATGTTTCCTTCCCAGGCTGGCATGTAGTATGTTTTCCTTCTCACTTGAAATTATACATATCTGTTTTGCAATTTTTTGTTTTCGTATGCCAATAAAGGCCATTGTTGTTGTTAGTATGTTTTCCACTTGAGCATCTTGGACAGTCTTCAGGATCTTGGTGCTTCCAAGACATATTCTTCCTCAAAATATTCTATCTTTTGGGATATTTGAAGACTTGGGCATGCTATCCATGTTGCAATTTTTACTTGAGGATAGTTGTTTTTAATACTTTATAAATGTTTTTCTGTAAGAGATTAATCTTTGGTACTTAAATAATCCCCTCTCCCAATTAAGCTTGATTAAAAAATTATACTGTATTCTAGCACTGAGAGAAATAAAAGATTTGGGTTATGACACCTAAACTCTGCCTTGAAAAACTGTTATAACACCTGAAGTCATTCCCTCTCAGATTCAGGCCTTGCTGCTATGAACCTTGGCCCCAAAGTGAGTGTTGGTCTTTTGCACCCTTATTAAGGAGCTGATAATCATGTTCACAAGATGGTTCCTGTTTTGCCAATTTCAGTCCCCTCCCACTACCATGGCTTAAGTGCCTGAGCCTTCTTCCTTAGAGACCAGTGTGTTCTACCCTCCCTCACAAGCCAGGCTCTCACCCCCTTTCTGCCCCCTATATCAGCATGGTGTCTGGTGTCTCTATCAGGAACAGGTTGATTGTACCTCAAAATGCTCTCCCCCTTGGCTCCCCTGACTCTGGATTTTGGAGTTGGAATGTTTTCTCCCTGGTCTTGGGAATAAAGGCATTTTTAAGCCTGGCAAAAGAAAATTTTAAAAACTTGAGGAAGGTTTATTCCGATGTTTTCTAAAAATCATATTTTTGTATAAATCTAATGGTTCCCTCAGAGTGACCAAAACCAGTAGTGGATCTAAAGTTTATTTTCTGTTAACAGAACATATTTGCATCAAAACAAGAGTTCCATTCTGCTGACAGAAATGCTTTCTATTAATGGTAAATGTGATATTTAGTTTTGGTTCAATATTATTGTCTATTTTGTAAGTTATAATGTTTATAAAATCTGTCATTAAGGACAGAACTTTTAAACTCATTTTTAGCTCCTGTCTTTTCTGGATGCCTCTGAGAAATGTATGGGTATTTTTTTCTTTTATATGCAGAATAATCGCATTAATCGATTGAAGCAAGCTGCAGAAATATTTATCCGTCAGATTATTGAAAGTGGTTCCTGGGTTGGAATTGTCACATTCAATAGTGCTGCAACAATTCAGACTAATCTGCAACAGATAGTCAGTGACACAGTGCGTGATTCTCTTGTAACATTTCTGCCTGCATCAGCTGGTGGAGGAACTAGTATTTGTTCAGGAGTGCGAAAAGGATTTGAGGTAAGAAAGAAAATTGTCATTACTTTTATCCCCATGTTTCTGCTTGATATTGTATTTTTCCAAGTATGAATACTTTTTTTGAGTTCCGAAGTTAGAAAGCCAGACAGATCACAGTATTGATTTGTAAGAGATTTTTTTCCTCTGACAGTCTTTCCTTCTGAAAGGTGGCTGACATTCAATCATTAACTGATTTTCTGTACTTTGACCAGAGTAAACAGGCAAATAGCTCAGCAGTAGCAGTAGCAGAACATGACGAAATATGAGCTGTTTATAGGCCTCTTCCGCACACGCAAAATAATGCGTTTTCAAACCACTTTCACAACTGTTTGCAAATGGATTTTGCTATTCCGCACAGCTTCAAAGAGCACTGAAAGCAGTTTGAAAGTGCATTATTCTGCATGTGAGGAATGAGCCATAGTGAACTTGTTAACTGCAGCAGGGAAGTGGTTCCAGGACTGCGGATAAAGAAGACTTTGGATTTATACCCTGTTTTTCTCAACAGTAAAGAGTCTCAAAGTGGCTGATTGTGTTGTACAGTGTCAGTATAGGAGTTTTACATATCAATGCAAACTGATACGGTCATCTGATTATGCCTACACTACACTTATTTTGGAAGATTTGAGCATCAGTGCATGATATAGCGAAAGTTTCGTTTCCCACTTGGGCTCAGTGGCAACGGCTGAATATTGCAACCAACTGCTCCTTTCCACTTCTCTGCACTCACTGCCACTGAATTCCAGGCTGACTATCCTTATTTTAAAAACTTAAGAGAAGAAGTACAAAAGATGATCCCAAACAGCATGGATAGAGTGTTGCTCCTAACTAATGGTAGCATGAGGTCTACCAGGATACCCAAACAACAACATTCCACTCAGCTTACTACCATTGGTGAAGGGAGAGGGTCACATTTTTCTTGCAACAGGATATAAATCTCTGAGGAAAATGTAATTCCCTCCGTCAAAAGCAAGAGGTTGAAGAAAGATGTCTGGGTCACTCCACAAAAGAATAATAATTGTGCATGAAATGTTATAATGATGGTCTGGATAGGTATTTCCAACCCTATTAGGAGAAATTAAGCATTCCACCCCAATTTAAAGTATCTGTTCCTTTTATAGGCCACTTCAGGTAAAGTAAATTGCTTAGGCAAGCATTCTATCTGTCTGTCTGTCTGTCTGTCTGTCATTATACTTATTTATTGTGTCCGATCCCAAGGCTGGGAGGGGGCCAGCAGTGTAGAAAATGATGGACTGCAGCACCGGCAATGCTGTAGATGGTGCAAATACAAAGCTAGGCCATCAAGAGGGGCAGGCAATCCACAGCCAGCCTCCCCAAAGGCCCAGTGGAACAACTCCATTTTGCAGGCCCTGCGGAACTCACCGAGATCCCACAGGGCCCTAACAGCTGATGGAAGAGTGTTCCACCAGGCAGGGGCCAGAGCCGTAAAGGCCCTGGCCCAAGTTGAGGCCAGCCGCATCATTTAGGGGCAAGGGACCACCAGCAAATTGGCCTCAGCTGCACTCAGAGGCCTACTTGGGACGTATGGGGTAAGACGGTCACGAAGTTATGAGGGCCCCAGGCCGCGAAGTAACCAAACATATTTCAATCTCAGATTTAGTGCAGGAAATGGAAATATTCTTTTATAAAGCAGCCTCCCAAACACACATAAACAAAGTAGGACTATTTCATTGATATTTATAATTCAACTTCTTGTTTATTTATAACACAGTCCTGAGACCCAGAGCTGAAACTGCATAGGGAGTTGACTTAACTGTTGTGTAGGTGTATTTTAGAGTTACACCAGAGTATCCCAAAGGTATGGTAGCATTACTTTGTGGCCTATGGCAGCATCTGCAATAAGCCCTTTGGATACCAATCAGAAGGCCCATCGTTCCATACATACCCTGCTTGCCATGGCCACTGTTGGTCTCAGGATTTTGCTGTTACTGTATAATTTACTCATCTAAAGATTTATAATTCTTTTCAAATTACGAGAGTTCTCAAACCAGAGAACAAAATCAAAACTAAAAATGCATATGAAATGTGCAAATAAATGATCTAAAACAGAAGCACTACCTTAGCATCTAAACTGAATCAGAAGTATTAGCATTACCTAAATGTGATAAAAGAACCACAGGTAACATCCAACATACTTAGTAGTTAAAGCCTATGTGAAACCCAGATCCTAAACAGGCTTTTAGGAGACATAGTTAGGGTCAAGCTGTCGTTTTTTGTGTGTGTCATCAAGTCACAGCTGACTGATAGAGACCCAATATAGTTTTCAAGGCAAGAGACATTCAGAGGTGGCTTGCCATTGCCTACTCTATGTCACAACCCTGGTGCTCTGTGGAGGTTGCCCATGCAAATACTAACTAGGGCTGGCCCTGCTTAACTTCTGAGATCAGACAAGATCAGGTTAGTCTGGGCTATCCAGGTCCAAAACTGACTTTTCAAGTCTTTTCACACAAGTAACAAATTCATAGTCCTCCCCTACTCTCAGTAGTATTAGCAAACAGTCCAGGCTTGTCTCTCCTTTGCTGGCTTTTTCCAGGTCAGTTGTGATAGTGAGCTCTTGAGGGCACAAACTCTGCTTACACTCTGAGGATGTTAGTGTTAGTCTCCTTCCAGCATCACTGATCTCTCATTCACTTTCTGCTAGAGCTCATCTTGTGTCACTTCTAAAACACCTCTGTTTATATCTGGGCACTTCATTTGTGCCACATCTCTGCTGGCTGCCATGCCTTGTTGCTGAATATTACACTGTTTGGAGTTTTTATTTCATTAAGCCGCTCTTGTGCCATATGTAACTTATATAAAGAAAAAGGATTTTGTTTTTGGTGGGTGTGGGACAGAATATATATATATATTTAGCACTTAGAGAAACAGGAAGAAGCCGGCAGCATGGAGAGGGAGTGGCGTAGAAGGCATGCATAGTGGCTGCCTGTGGGCTGAGCGAAGATCTCTGGAGCAAAGCTGTTCTCGCTGGCACTGGCAGATCTCCCCGCTCTGGTGGCAAAGTAAAATTAAAATCATGCTAGAAGTGGTCTTGCTTGCTGGGGGGAGGATGAAAAATGAAAGCAAGGCTTGAAGAAATACGACCATATTGCAACAGACAGTCCCTGCTTCCACACAGCAAAAAGTTGTGCATAATCAGCCACTGTGTACTTGCTTTAACTTTAATACTTTTTCATTCTTCGCAGCAAATTCGCCTTCTCTTATAGGTAGAATAGTTCATATGAGAAATCCTTGCTTATACTCATAAAAATGTTCCCTTTTATCTTCAATCCAGACACACTCAGTGACTTCTGAGATACTTGTCCTGTTGCTGTTAAATTAAAAATACTCTTTTCAATTCAGGTTTTTTTAAAGAAGTACCAGAGTACTGAGGGCTGTGAAATTGTGCTGTTAACAGATGGACAAGATTCAACTATACGTTCTTGCTTTGATGAAGTTCAAAAAAGTGGGTCAATAATTCATACTATTGCCTTGGGACCAAGTGCTGCAAAAGAACTAGAAATGTTGAAAAACATGACTGGTAAGCAAGAGATAAAATATTATTCATTTATTTCCTGTACACTTATTTCCCACCCATCACCAGTCCATTACAGATTTATTTCTGTGCTACACAGTGTTGGTTGGTGCCTCCAGGAGGGAGTGCTACAAGTCCCATCCAGCCTGCCAGTACATGCCCTTGACATATTCCTCTATCTCATTAACCCCAAGGACTTCCTACCTATTCCATTCCCCTCTTGTCAGACATGATGGTTTAATGCAGAGTCCCTGCTCCGAGGCAATATATATCAGATGATAGTGACATGGAGGTCATCATCTTTACTCTTTTGTGAACTTCCAGAAACATCTAACTACTGTATATACTCATGTATAAGTCGACCCGCATATAAGTCAAGGCACCTAATTTTACCACAAAAAACTGGGAAAACGTATTGACTCACGTATAAGTCGAGGGTGGGAAATGCAGCAGCTACTGGTAAATTTCAAAAATAAAAATAGATACCAATAAAATTACATTAATTGTGGCATCAGTATATTAAATGTTTTTTAATATTTATTTCAAAGAAAAACAGTAAACTAGCTCTGAAAGTGGAAAAGAGGCTCAACAAAAACAATATGGTCTCAACAATAACTGTTTATGTTAGCCAACATTTCAGAGTATCTTTAGGAGACCCTCCTGATTATACCAGCCAGATTTGCAAAATTTGGTTCAGGGGGTCCAAAGTTATGGACCCTCAAAAGGGTAGCCCCATCTACTATTAGCTCCCATTGGAAACAATGGGAGATGGGGGCACCCCCTTTTGGGGGTCTATAACTTTGGACCCCCTGAACCAAACTTTACCAAACTAGTATGGTATCAGCAGGAGGGTCAATTTTGGTGCTGCTAGCCTAAAAACTGCTCCCCCTGGTGTCCGACAAAGTAAAAACCCTAAAATATTTTTTTAATACACCTCACTCATGTATTAGTCGAGGGGGGCTTTTTCAGCACAATAATGTGCTGAAAAACTCGACTTATACATGAGTATATACGGTAGCTGTTGTTGGGGAAAGAAAGTTGGACTAAATAAAAAACAGTAGAGAACTTATCTGTTGTTACGAACTCAGTTTCTTATTTCTTCCATCTCAGCACAATTATTATTAAGCAAGGATTAATATAGTTATAATCAGAGTAGCTGAAGAGATTTATATCTGTTAAATATACTAGTAAGGTATTCATTAGGTTAGCTGGTAGTACATACCCTGAAGTTTGTTATTATTTTCAAAGTATTTTATATGGCATACTAAAAGAAAAAAATTCTATGAAAACAGTAGTATTTTCATAATTCAACAATTTGTTCCATGTAAAGTAATATATCAGATGATATATTTATTCTACAGTTATTCTAAAAGTTCAAAAATAATATCAGTTTTTCTTGAAAAATTATTCTTTTTCTTTCAATCATATTTCAGGAGGTTTGAGATTTTCTGCTACTGATAGCCTGGATTCAAACAGTCTTATAGAAGCTTTCACTTCAATTTCTTCAAGGGATGGAAATATCTCGCTACAAGCTATTCAGGTCTGGATGTCAAAGATTTGGGGAAAAGCAGGGGTCCACAATATGAATTGACATACCCTTTTAAGAGCAAATTACTTCCAACTGAGGCATCTCCAGTGGCTGATTTTTCAAAATGTTGAAAATATTCAGATTGCTGATATATGAATAACACAATGAAACAAAAATAAACTGCCAGCACAAAATAGCGTAGAAGAAAATAACATAAAGTAGTCTTTTGTTTGAAATAATGTTGATGTTTGTATGAAATCAATTGTACTATTTTTGTATTGATAAGAGAAGTCTTTTGACTATTTCCCCATAAAATAGATAATACTTCACTGTAGTTCCTACTTCTCAAGCTCTATCAATGTCTTGGCAGGGGCTTCTCCAAATTAGTTAAGTGCTATTGTCATATTATCACGTCAATGTTTCTATTATACTTTACAAAAAGCAATCAGTCAAACAATCCAGATTTTGCTAATATTGGCCAACTGAGAACTACCAAAAGTTACACAGGAAAGATGAAAATACAGATGAATTATGTTAATGTTTTGGTTGAGCTGAAACATTTGAATATGTCTTGATTGTTCTGATCAAAATTTATTGCATTTACATGGTAGTCCTGAGTTTATGGCTTGTCACTGTCAATTGTGATGTGATAGCACATACAACATAGCTTCTGTAATTACACTGATGAGAAATTTTAAATTGTTTCTGGGAATGCAGGAAATAGTTTTCTTGCACTTTCCCTCTTCAGCACAGTCAGTAAAGAAGCAATCCTATTACAGTCTACTCAGCAGAAAGCCTCATTTAATTCAATGGGATTTACTCTTAGGAAAGTGTTCTTAGAATTGCAGACTTTCAGCACAGTCCATGGTGAGGTGGGTAAAGTGCTATTGGGCAATGTAATCCCATCACTGGTATATAAATGCCACTTGTGCTGGCATAAGGGGCATTTTGGCCACCATCAATGTACCTAAAACAGCATGAGGAATGGTGTGAGATCACAATGCAGGGGCACCAGCAAAACCATCTTAGGAGGTTCCCTAATATGCAACTTATCCCTGAAATCAGGCTCCATCCCTGAAGACTGGAAGATGGCCAATGTCACACCAATCTTTAAGAAAGGGTCTAGGGGGGACCCGGGAAATTACAGGCCAGTCAGTTTGACATCTGTTCCTGGTAAATTAGTAGAATCTATCATTAAAGATAAAATTATAAAACATGTAGAAAAGCAAGACCTGCTGAGGAAGAGTCAGCATGGCTTTTGCAGAGGCAAGTCCTGTCTTACAAACTTACTAAAGTTCTTTGAGGGTGTAAACAGGCATGTGGATAAGGGGGAACCAGTGGACATTGTCTACTTGGATTTCCAAAAGGCTTTTGACAAAGTTCCTCACCAGAGATTATTGAGTAAACTCAGCAATCAAGGAATAAAAGGGGAAGTCCACCTGTGGATCAGGGGCGTAATGCCCATTGGGCAAGGTGGGCAGCTGCCCAGGGCACCACCTTGTGGGGGGCATCAAAATGCAGGGTTCGTTTTTGGGTATTTTAGTGGTTTTTCATTTTTGGCCTGCAAGGGGCGCAGTTTTTAGGCTAGTGGCACCAACTTTTCAGCATATCATCAGGAGATTGTCCTTATTCTACCCCCCCATGGTTGGTGAGGTTTGGTTCAGGGAGTCCAAAGTTATGGACTCCCAAAGGGGGTGCCCCCATCCCCCATTGTTTCCAATGGGAGCTAATAGGAGATGGGGGCTACAGTTTTGAGGGTCCATAACTTTGGCCCCCCTGAACCAAACTGCACCAAATTTGGGGGGTATCATTAGGGCAGTCTCCTGATGAGACCATGAAAGTTTTGAGACTGTGCCTTCAGAAATGTGCCCCCCCTAGCCTGCAACCCCCATTGACAGCAATGCAGAAAACTCAATGCAGAACAAAGATTCTTGGGCAAATTTCTGGGATGTTCCTGCAGGGGGTGCATTTTTGGACGTATCATCACCAACATTTGAGGGTGTCATCTGGAGACTGTCATGATGGCACCCCCCACGTTTGGTGCAGTTTGGTTCAGTTGGTCCAAAGTTATTGGACCCTCAAAAGGGTAGCCCCCATCTCCTTAACAAAGAATGGGGGATGGGGTACCCCCTACCAATCTTGATCCTCTTTGATCTGAGATTGCAAATGCCTTAACAGTCCAGGTGCTCGGGAGCAAAAGCCGCAGAAGGCCATTGCTCTCACATCCTGCATGTGAGCTCCCAAAGGCACCTTGGTGGGCCACTGCAAGTAGCAGAGAGCTGGACTAGATGGACTCTGGTCTGATCCAGCTGGCTTGTTCTTATGTTCTTATGACAGTAACACAGTTCTGATGCAGAGGTTCACACTGGTATCAAACAGGGTGGTTCAAGGGATGGGGCTAATGTTTGTTGGCTTTCTAAGCCCTTTCAGGCTGGGAATGTCCATTTTCTCCAGCACAAAGTTATGCCTTCAAAAACCATGGCATAGCCCTTAGAAGTCTGTAATAAGCAGTTTTAAATTGCCAATGTTCCTTTTCTTCAATGTTGCTTTTTTTTTTGGTGCCATCATGGAACTGGCCTCAGCACAGCTAACCTCTAAAGAGGTTCCCTAGTTGTACCATTGTTGTGTCATCCCCAGCCACAGTGCAGCTGCACCCCCATGCCCCATGTTACACTCCCATGTCGCAATGACTGCTGATTTGCTTCTTTAGCTTTCAGTTTCACAGCCTCTAGTTTATGGTAACTGATTTTATTTGATCAGAATTTGTTCTACTTTTGTACATATTACTGGTATCAGATGTCCTGCAAATAATGTGTCATTGAAACATACTGCGAAATTGTATCTTTCTCCCAGTAGACTGTGTATATTATACAGAAGAAGATTGGTCATGGTATCAATTACAGGTGATACAGAGCATTACAGCTACATGCAGTGGTTATTTATTTAAAATATTTATTAGTGCTTATTTATTTTTAAAAATATTACCATAAATACTTGTGTATAAGTCGACCCGCAAATAAGTCGAGGCACCTAATTTTACCACAAAAAAACTGGGAAAACTTATTGACTCGCGTATAAGTCGAGGGTGGGAAATGCAGCAGCTACTGGTAAATTTCAAAAATAAAAATAGATACCAATAAAATTACATTAAGTGAGTCATCAGTAGGTTAAATGTTTTTGAATATTTGTTTCAAAGAAAAACAGTAAACTAGCTCTGTAAGTGGAAAAGAGGCTCAACAAAAACAATATGGTCTCAACAATAACTTTAAAAGTACAAAAGCCTTAGCTCAACCAGCAACCAAGCTAAAAAACAAGAATTAAAATCCTTCAAAACTGGATTTTTGGTCAGGGGAGGAATGTTTATGTTAGCAGTACGAACATTTCAGAGTATCTTTAGGAGACCCTCCTGATGATACCACCCAGGTTTGGTGAAGTTTGGTTCAGGGGGTCCAAAGTTATGGACCCTCAAAAGGGTAGCCCCTTCTACTATTAGCTTCCATTGGAAACAATGGGGGATGAGGCACCCATTTTGGGGATCCATAACTTTGGACCCCCTGAACCAAACATCAACAAACTTGGTTGGTATCAGCAAGAGATTATCCTGATGATACCACCCAGGTTTAGTGAAGTTTGGTTCAGGGGAGCCAAAGTTATGGACCCTCAAAATGTAGCTCCATCTCCTATTAGCTCCCATTGGAAACAATGGGGGATGGGGCACCCCCTTTGGGGTGTCCATAAGTTTGGACCCCCTGAACCAAACTTTACCAAACCTGGCTGGTATCATCAGCCTAAAAACTGTGCCCCCTGGCAGCCGACAAAGTAAAAACCCTAAAATATTTTTTAAAATACTCCTCACTTTCATATAAGTCGAGGGGGGCTTTTTCAGCACAAAAAATGTGTTGAAAAATTCGGCTTTTATGCGAGTATATACGGTAAATATTTATTAGCTCAAGCTGTTGGTACGATAGAGGAGCAATTACTCCTGTCTGCTAAATATTGCTTTCCTTTGACCTAGCTACATTTCATTAGCTATGAGAAGTCACATGATTCCAGACCAGTGTTTATATTTGCCCAACTATTAAGTATTAAGTTCCCACCTCAGCTATCCCCTGGGAAGAGACCTCCTAGGCAATGCACCAGATTTTTTTTCTCTATAGGAAATGAAATAACCTTGCAAAAGTTTTCATACTATATCATAATACTATATTAATTTCCTAACAGCTGGAAAGTAAAGGTCAGAACATCAACCCCATGCAGTGGATGGACGGCATTGTATCCATTGATAAAACTGTGGGAAATGACACTTTCTTCATAGTTACTTGGAGTGAGACCGCCTATCCACCTGGAATATTTCTGACTGATCCAAAAGGAAAAAAGTACAGTCGAACAGACTTTGTTATTGATAATACTAATCGCTACATGGCCCGACTCAAGATTAATGGAACTGCAGAGGTAAAAACTGATTTTAAATGTGTGTGTTCAAAATATTTCTATCTTGTATTTTAATTTATCAAACCACAAGCTGGTTCTCGATAATACAAATAAAAACAAACTGTACTTAAGGAAACTACAGAAGTGTGCAAACAGTAGCAGAGTCCAGCAAGTAAAGCAAAATTATCACAGAGATCAAAGGTGAAAACAGTGAATTTAAACACTCTCTGGCCATTTCAAAGAGCACTTATAAGATGCCAGAATACAAATGGGAAAGGAGTAAAGCCCACACCTATTGGGATAAAGTTTCACAGTTTTTCTCTATACAGAGATAGTAAGGAATAGATTGTGGCGCCTTCCCTGACTGCCTGTCCCCCTGGGGCGAGTGTGCCGTCCCTCCTCCCTTTACCTGGGGGTTTTCCTCCCCAGCTGAGATCTTAAATAACCTCGCCCACAGGGTGCCCCAGCTCCAGGCGCACCCTGACACCCTTCCTGCACCTTTTCCCCCCGCCCCGTTGCCTCACTGCACGTGGGCTAGCCTGCCTACTGGACTCCCCACTCTCCCTCCCCTGTTGCTCCTTCACAGGGTTGGGCTCCCCACTCTCTCTCCCCTGTTGCACCTTCACAGGGTCGGGACTCAACAGGAGTCCCCCAGCTTCGCTGGGATAGAAGACTCTCCCAGTCTCTGCCCTCCTGGGCTACACGCTCCTCTTTCCCTGCCTGCACACATCTCTCTCCTTCACCTTCTTCCTTCAGACAATGCCCCAGAGCTTCCTTTCCCACCCCCATATATCCCCTTCCTCCCCTCATCTCTCTGCCTCGTCCCGGCTGTTGTCCCCTCTGATCAGGCTCAGCTGAGACTGGGCGAGCCCAGCCGGGCTCAGAGCCCTGCCCCCACAATCCCTCGGCCTGGCGCGCTTGTGTCGATGGATCGGCCGGTTGCCTGGCTGAAGGATTGGTAGGGCGGTGTCCTGTTGGGGCGGCGGCGGATCGGCCCGGCAGCGCGTCGTCCCTTCCCCGGCCGCAGGCGGGGCCGCGAACTCGTGTGGCATCGGAGCGAGTCCGGGCATTGCGTTGGGGCTCGCTTCGGGACACAGATGTTCTTTTTCCTTTGAGGAAATAGGCAGACCTACCCTGGTGGAGCTTATTGGTAATCTCTCTGCTGAGAGATACCTTTGCATTATAAGCAGAGTGCATGGAGGCAAAGCACAGCGGAGCATCCCCAAGCATGCGTGTGTGCATAGGCACAAAGAAAAGTCAGAGTCATTTCTTAGTTTCTAACCAATAAAAAGAGTCTTTATTAGTGAACTCCATTGTGGATAGAAAAGTGGAGCGATAGGTTCTCTAATCTAATCTAGCTAGCTAGATCAGGGGTTTGCAACCTGTGTGTCTCCAGGTGTTCATGGACTACAAATCCCATCAGCCCCTGCCAGCATGGCCAATTGGCGTTCAGCAGAGGCCAATTTGCTGGTGGTCCCCGGCCCCTCAAAGATGCGGCTGGCCTCCACACGGGCCAGGACTTTCACAGCGCTGGCCCCGGCCTGGTGGAACACCCTCCCACCAACTGTCCGGGCCCTGCGGGACCTTGGTGAGTTCCGCAGGGCCTGTAAGACTGTGTTGTTCCACCGGGCCTTCGGAGTGTCCAGCCGCTGATATGGTGCCCCCCCCCCACTGCTCCTGCTTTGGCACTGGTACAACAGAGCTCCTCATATTGAGGGGCCTGCCGTCCCCCCTTTCTTGGGGTGGGTTTTTAAATTGAGCCTGGACGCCTCTTGTTTAATTTGCTAATTGTTAGCCGCTGTTTTTATGTATTTTAAGATGTTTTATTGACGGAGCCTATGTTTGTATTTTACCGGATTTGCTCCTTTTTATTGTTTATATATTATGTTGTTCACCGCCCGGAGCCCTTTGGGGATCGGGCGGTATAGAAATTGAATTAATAATAATAATAATAATAATAATAATAATAATAATAATAATAATAATAATAATAATAATAATAATAATAATAATAATAATAATAATAATAATGAACATCTGGAGACACACAGGTTGCAGACCCCTTGGCTAGATGGTGATGGATGCAGTCTGCATCCCTCTGCACACATGGTGCAAGATGGAGAGGTAGAGGAATTGTTTGGAGAGGAGGAGGAAGAAACAGGAAGGAAGGAAGTCCCTGAGAGTATCAGTCTTAAACATCAAAGGGATAGTGTCAGCATGATAGAGAAAAGATGTCTTGACCCTCTCTAGCTATCTGACTTACTGGTAAGTCCCTCTCTGTCTCTGAGGCAGGAAACAGCGTACAGTCCTTCACTTCCAACAGAGCTAATGGAATCACACCTTTGCCTACAAAGTTTTCTGTGGTTCATGTGACATTCTAGATGGGGCAGAAGCTCCACCCAGCTTGCCTCTGAGATTTCATTAAATTTATAGTGCAGTCCTAAACAGCATTACCACCTTCTATGCCCATTGACTCAATACATCCTTGAGCAAAGAAAACAAGCTGAATTTATAAAAGTAATACTTTAGAGACTATGTGACTGCAACATTTTGATTTGCAGGTGGGAGATTGGAAGTATAAGATTCAGAACACACACACAGGAGGAGCTCAAGTCTTATCAATAACAGTGACCACTAGAGCTGCATCTTTGACTGTGCCCCCAGTGACCGTGAAGCCCTATTTGAATACGGATACCAATAAGTACCCTAGTCCAATGATCATTTATGCAGAAGTGAGTCAAGGTTTCTTGCCTGTTATCGATGCAAATGTGACAGCCACTGTTGAATCACAATCTGGACTCGCCGTAGAGCTACAACTGCATGATTCTGGTGTAGGTAAGTACACTCTGAAGTATTCAACACGTCATATGGGTTAAAATGTTGCTTTATGCATCCCAGATTGTTTATGGTTTGTCATATTTTAAGACATTTTTTGTCAGTACTGTCCTCCAATTTTGCAAATCTAATCATGTAGCAGTGCTCTTTGCATGTGTTATAACTGAAACCTAAACCGGTGGCTCAATTGCCCATATTTATGAGCTTATAAATAGCTGTTTTTGAGTTGGATTATTAAAGACAAACAACATTGATATTTTATTTTGAATATTTATTGATTTATTGATTGTGATGAATATATTTATGTTGAGTATTTGCCTGAATATCTAATTCTCTGTGGGGGGGGGGGGGGACAGAATAAGATACATTAGTTCTTAAAGTTAATTTAAGTCTTTGGAATTGTTTTGAAAAATGCCTAGTATAAATATGTGGTTTGTACCAACATGCCAGGTCATAGCACATGCTGATGTAGATTTAACTTGTTGGAACACACTGCTTTATCTAGACCTGCTTTAGTAGTTATAATTGCAACAAATAGCAAAATACACTTATATTAATACACTAACGTATATTAATAGATTTGTTTGTTATCAATCATATGACCACCCAGAATTAAAAATTTTATTTATGAAAATATAACTAGAGAAACAGTTTCTCTATACACAGAAAATATAAATAGATAATAGATTATTCTATTGTTCTTTTAAATAACCAGCATCAAAACTTTTAATGTCGACATTCATTCCTAATGTGCCTGCGAGGGGGTTGGGGTTAATTTTATCATGTTTTATTGCTACTGTTTTATTTATGATGTTTTTATTGCTATGTTTTATTATTTTAACTTTATTGTGAGCTGCCTAGAGGTTAAGATATTCATAAATAATCAAATAAATATTTACTGTACCAAGGTGCTGATATTCGCAAGTCTGATGGAATCTACTCAAGATATTTCACATCTTTCAATGGAAATGGAAGATACAATGTAAAAGTTCATGTCCAAGGGACAGACAAGGCTGTCGGATATGTCCAGAGATACAATCAAGCTCTATATGTACCAGGATATGTAGAAGATGGTAAGAGTACATTGTAAAATACCTATGTTGTCTATGTAAAATATAAATAAATTTGTTATCTTACCCTAAGGATAGTCAAAACATGAAGGGCATATTTCTATGGAGATATAAACTTTCCACTCAAGTTGCCTTCGCTTTGCCAAATTACAGCAGGATAGGCAAACTAAAAGTGTTACAAAATAAGCAATATCTGATGCTGATCTGATGAGAAGGACACACATGATTAGACCTGCTCACAAAGTGTGCTATTCATGCACCCACAACATGGCTGCCTACAATAGCACCACATGGAAGATGTTCCTATGTAGCTTGATATACGCGTGTATGTGTGAATGAGAAAATATTTGTCTATACTGAGGACATGCTATAAGCATAGATCTACCAGAAATGTCCACAGGCAGAAAGGATATTCATCCACAGAGCATGAATTTCTCACCTCCCACTGCAGCTCCAAATCACCCCTGACATGCTGCTCCTGGTGAATAGTAGACTTCCAGGAATATCTTGATGGGGGGGAACTAGATATTGGCAGCAGAAGAGAGAAACTGGCTAAAGTAAATCTCCTGTGGCCAAGGTGAACAAATATTCAAAAAAGATAAACAATTCCAGCAACAAGTGAAAAAGTTAGATGAGTGAAAGGGTTTACATCAGATATTAGGACTGGAGAGAAGAAGCAGGAAAACTGAACAGACATGCTGCAATAATTGATTCTACAAATGATGAGACAAGTCATACATTCTTAAAAAGTCATCCATTAAAGACTGGACAACATTGTATTATTAAAAACACCCCCCCCCCCCAAATTAGGAAGTTTTAGGAACAGTAGAGATCTGAGGAAGGAAATGGCATGATCACAGACAGTGATAGACTGCAGATTTGCTGAGTCACCCAGGGATAGAAGAGCAAAAATTTACAGAAAACAAGCTGAATAATAATCTTAACTGATAATTTAATATCCTCAAATAGTTGTCAAGTGACTAGATACAAGGTGAAGAATAGGGATGAGAATTGGAACAGACAGATACTATCAAATACTATCACAGAGCTCGTATGGTTTGGAATTAGAGGGCATCAGGAGTCTAGGTTCCAAATTCTCAGACCACCATAAAGCGAGCTTCGGCCACCTACGTTTTGTCATCCTAACCTATCTTACTGGGTTGTTATAGTGCTTGTGGAATAGTGCTCATTGCCTTGAGATCCTTGGAGGAATGGCAGGATAAAGAAAAACACAGCTACCTTGATTAAAATAACTCTGTAAAGCTAATAGGAGGTGAGAGACCTGGGTTAGAAGAAGAGAGAGTTACAGATTAAAAAGGGAAACAATTACAATCGTCATATTATCTTCAGAGAACTTCTGTGCAAAAGCAAAAATAGGTGATCTGATTAAAGAGACAGTTTGGAGACTTATTATCACACACTAAAACACATCTCTTTTGGCCTTTTTTGATAGATGTAATACATATGAACACACCAAGACCTGAAGTTAGTGAGGATGAAATCCAACCAGACCTAGGAAATTTCAGCAGAATTGCATCAGGAGGTTCTTTTACAATGACAGACGTTCCTCCGAATACTTCAAGTCCTCCAGATATCTTTCCACCCTGTAAAATCACTGACCTTGAAGCACAGTTCGAAGATGATGAATTCCTTTTGTCATGGACAGCTCCTGGGAATGACTATGATATTGGAAAAGGTATGGAATTTTGCTTTAAGTAGAGGACTCTGAGGAGTTACCAGAACAATTTCTAGGGACTGTGGGGCCTGGGGCAGATCAGTCTATATGGGCAACTCCTTCTCCATTTCTGTTTGTTTCCCACCTTTCAGAATCCAGTGAAGGAGGTAGGCATGGCCATTATGACACCTGGCAATGACATAGGGTTGGATCAACCACCTTTACTTCAGGTGAAAAGGGGAATAGGGTGTCCTCTTTGTCCACCAAAAACACTATGCCTGTGATTCTGAGACTTCCATGTACAAAAGCCATGTGAGACAGGGCCTGTAACAATTGGGGTTGGAGAACTGGCTGAGCTTGAATGAAAAACCTGTTTGGATCTAACCTGTTTGTAGTACTGTGACACCCCATTCCCCCAAACCTGTCCTGTGACTCATGCCACTTTTCCCTAGACTAGAAGATTGTAGCTACCTCACTTCCCTCCTTCAGCTGTCTTTCCATAAGCCCACCTATTTTTAGACTTGGTAAAGGCAGAGCTGAAAGGAAGTATTGCATCTGAACCATATTGTTAAAGAACAGGATTCTTGGATTGTGGGGCCTGGGACGGTAGTCATCATCGTGGCTTCTGTGCAGGCACACGCTGGGGCTGTGCACACTCAATCTGGCTATAGAAAAGATTTCTAGGACTTTCTAGTAGACTAGGAGTGCCCCTCCTTTCCTTGGCTTTCCCTTCCCTTTTGGCTTTACTGCTGAAACCATGACATGAGTGGGAAGAGGGGCACTACTCCCTCAGTTCCCTTTTTGCGGCCACAGAGAGATGACCTCTGTTACCGTTCTCAGTTTTTTCCTCAGCTCATTGAGGTTTCCTCAGCTCAGCTGAGGTTGAGGCTTTTAAGAAATCATCAATTGTCATAGTAGTGAGGAATAAAACTACGTTTAAATAAGAAAAGCTTGTGGTTTTTAACTTTGTTGTTATGGCTCAAAAGAGACCTATTCAGGATTATGCTGACTCTGACTTTAAAAGGACGCTGATAAATGCCCATTCTCTATGTATTATCTCCCAGGCCAGTAACATAATGGACCTGCCTACTCTTTCTGTCCTCTGGTTACCCTAAAGGCATGATGTGAATTTGTGAAAGACTTTGGCTACGGGCTAGTTTCACGAATGACACTTCCCCTTCCAGGGACTTGGAAACCTGGAGGTGTAGGTCTGATAGAGCCTTGGATTCAAAACTACTTTTTCTGAAAGGGTTTGACTGTTTATCATTCTGACTGAAGATACTTTGCCACCTCCTTGGACTACTTTGGCTGAGATTCTTGAGTTTATAGTCTAATAGCGCCTTGTAATTCACATTGGCTCTCTGTGAAAAGCATTAGCTAGGCATAGGACATGGTTTGCCTATCTGAAACTGCCTCAACTCAGCTCTGAGGTCAACACCGTACACTGAGCTTTCTATTAAGGGTCGATTCCCCACGGGGGAAATATCCTGGGATTGTCACCGTAGATATCCCGGTTCAATGAAGAACTCCCCATGGCTCCTGGGCCAAAACCAGCTCTGTCCCGGCCCGGCCCTATGATAGCCTCCTTATCCCTTTCAGAAATCGCCAGGCAGGAGGATCTTTTATGATGATCCCAGGATGAGGCTGGTATTGTGGGGAATCGTTAGGGTTATCCTGGATTATTTTTCCCACCCTGAGTCTCCATTCGAGCTGTCATTCAGGGAATCACAGCACAGTGGCCTGGGCATGCTCAGAACAGATAACTCAGGGAGAGCAGAAATGTACCTTTTTAATGTGTTCTTCTTGGCTATGAAGCTACAACAATGCAAAGGAAAAAACTGGAATGTGCCTTTTTTGTGTGCTTTTCTTGGCTACAAAGCTACATGGCTGTTATGGGGGGGGGGGAAGGGAATGCTCATTCACTTTCCTGCCCCAAAGCAACAGCCAATTATGAACTAGGAACAAAAGAGCTGCAGAGCTGATCCTGGGCTCGTGGAAAGGAGGTGGATGTTTTGATCCCAGTTTTAACTCAGCCTCTTCGCAGACGCAGGCTGCGGTGGGGAAGGAGAGACCAGGATGAAAAGTTACTGTTCTTTGTGGACCCAGTCCAATCCAGGCTTATTTTCCTCACGGGGAATCGACCAAGGGCTACTTTATAGGCTAACACTCAGACAGATCAACTTCAGTTCTACCTTTCTCTGACCCTGTGTTGGCTCCAATCACTTTAGGGTCTCAGAAGCCTCTAGGGGCCTACCATTTACTGTGGCCTCTCTGAGCCCTGTTAAAGATTAATCCTAAGGGCCTGTTGCCACTAAGGACTTGTTTTGAAGACATGCTATTGCTGCCTCTGGGAAATTTGGAGCCATTCTGCAGCCTTCTTTAGGGCACAACAAACTAGCATGCCCCTCCTCTTGCTTCCATGGTAGCCTTTGGAAACACTGAGTATGAGACATCTTAGGGCTCCTCAGCTTTCTCTGTTCACTATTAGAGGTTCACTATTAGAACAGCCGTGGCGTAGGAGGTTAAGAGCAGGTGCACTCTGATCTGGACGAACCGGGTTTGATTCCCAGCTCTGCCGCTTGAGTTGTGGAGGCTTATCTGGGGAATTCAGATTAGCCTGTACACTCCCACACATGCCAGCTGGGTGACCTTGGGCTAGTCACAGCTTTTCAGAGCTCTCTCAGCCCCACCCACCTCACAGGGTGTTTGTTGTGAGGCGGGAAGAGCAAGGAGATTGTAAGCCCCTTTGAGTCTCCTACAGGAGAGAAAGGGGGGATATAAATCCAAACTCCTCCTCCTCCTCCTCCTCCTCCTCCTCCTTCTTCTTCTTCTTTAGCTCCTAACATTTTGCCTACATTGGTGGCTGGCATCTTCAGAGGCATATCACAATAAGATGTTTTCTTTCCACATATTTGACTGTGACATGTCTCTGAAGATGCTTGCCACCAATGTGGGCAAAACATTAGGAGTTAAAACCAACAGACCATGGCTCAACAGCTCAAAAAACCTACAACAGCCATTTCAAAGACAGTTTTTCCTGTCCTATGAACATTTGTGCAAACTTTGCCCTTCCTTCCTTCCTTCCTTCCTTCCTTCCTTCCTTCCTTCCTTCCTTCCTTCCTTCCTTCCTTCCTTCCTTCCTTCCTTCCTTCCTTCCTTCCTTCCTTCCTTCCTTCCTTCCTTCCTTCCTTCCTTCCTTCCTTCCTTCCTTCCTTCCTTCCTTCCTTCCTTCCTTCCTTCCTTCCTTCCTTCCTTCCTTCCTTGATACTGTCTGTCTCTAGAGTTCTCTGCTTCATTGCTGCTTCGGGGGAGAGAACTTATTTTGACTTAATGTAGCCTATCTCTGGGGTCATATGATACCATTTGCAGTGAGAGCCAGTGCAGAATAGTGTTAAACTGTTGGGATGGAATCTGAGAGCTTTGAATGCCCACTCTCCTAGAGGCCACATTTGAAGAGAAAAGTGTTGAATAAATAATAAGCTCCACACTCATGTTTTCTATGCTCTGCTTAGAACAGTTGCCCCACAAAACAAGGCCCTAGGTAAGGAAGCTGTTGCTGAATTTTCTGCTGTCAGGACCCATGCTATAATCCTTTAGCACATGTATTCTTGACCAGGGGCCATTTTTCATGTTGTCGATGGCCTGCAGGTGAAATGGCACTCTGTGAATTGTGAGGGTGATAAACTGTTAGTCTGGGCCACGAAATGTAATCCCTTTAATTTGCTAATCCCTTTTGCAGGGAATACGACACTCTTTTTTAATGCTACCCTGGAGGACAAAAACTACTGGCCACAGTGGTATATTTTAGGCGATTCAATAGCTCCAAAGACAGATTGTGAATAATTAAGTAAAAGTCCACTGGGACTTTAAAGTTTAAAGCACTTATTTTAATATGAGATTTTAGGTCTCCTGGCTCACTTCTTCAAATATCTTGTATCACAGCCTCTAATTCACAGCATCATCTGCTGGTTTTTACAAGCATTCGTGTCTGGGATTAGCCCCTAGGATTTTTCAGACACAGGTTAACTTTATCCTGCAAGTTTGGAAACAGGACTGCACTTACATGTATCTGATGTTCATTGAGTGGTCTTCTGTGTAGCCATGTACCTCTCCCTCTGCCACTCTGTGAACTCTGAAACTTTAGTTTTTTAGCTTCTCGAGTGTACTGGGGGAAAATGGTACCCGGGGAAACCCCTGCTCTAGGCACCCCACCCCTATCCCCCCAAGTTGCCTGAGGCTGGATCATGCCTCCCCAGCCTCCCTGCTGACAGGGAGGCCGGCTCTTAGGCAGAAGCCATCCTGTGACCGTGGCTCGGCGGCGGGTGGCTCAGGTGGCCGTCATGGCCACAGCTGGCCTCCCTGTCAGCAGGGAGGCAACAGAGTGCAGGAGCCAGTGTCAGACACCTGCCTGAGCCATTTGCCACCTCCCAGCCCAGCTGGGTTCAGCAGCGGGCAGTTCAGGCGGCCGGCTCAGGCGGGTGCCGCAGCCGCAGCCAGCCTCCCTGTCAGTAGGGAGGCCGGGGAGTGCAGGAGCTGGCCTGCAACCATGGTGCCCACCTGAGCAGCATGGAGGGAGCTGCCGGACGCCGGCCCACATGATCAAATGGTGTGCACCCGGGACATGGGATACCCCATGTCCCCATGAGCACTATGCCACTGGGTGAAGGCATGGAGAAAACAGAAGGAATGGCAGCCCTCTTCCCAGCCGTGTCACAGTCCTTTCATGCAAAGGGCTTCTCCACATGGCAGATTTTCAATTGTGCAACATGTTTACTACATTATCCAGGCATGATTTTCACTTACACAACAGTCCCAATGCCTCTACGCTTTTGATGGGCAAAAGCACGCCTCTTTCTGATTTAGGCAAACTGTGACTTTTTCCTCCAATTCACTCAGAATCCAAACCTGCTTGAATGCACCATGCATGCCTTGAGTTCGTTTTATTCCTCCCTCCCACTTTTCCCCTCCCATGATGCCCTTTCCCTGTGCCCAGAAAGGAGGGAGGAGGGGGAATTACTTGGCTCTCCTTGTGCACACGTGCCAGCTACCAATGCAGGCGTGTAGCTTAAAAGCTGTGCAGATGCGTTCATTCAACTGCATTCAAATCTTTTTTTTAAAAAACCATGATTAACGTCATGGGGGCTAGGCAGAAATCCATGACATCCAATGCTGAAACTTCTGCAGAGAGTAACTGCCATCCCACAGCTGATGTGGGGAAGAGAAAACCAGGGAAAGGGAAGTGGGTAATTGATCTCCTGACACCCTGGAGGGGGAAAGCTTCAGAAAGAAATACTACGCGAATTGTGGAGAGTCGTTAGTGCATAAATGGCAGTAGTTTTAGCAGGACTACACTATGCTCCTAGTCTCCTAGAAAGCTGTAGAAAGCTCATTTTCTTGTGGCAGGGCTGCACATGAACAACCTCAATGTATATTTATTGATTTTTTTTTAAAAAAATCATTATATATGAATTATATGAGTTAGAGCCTTGTTGGTTGATCAGATAAATATATTACCCTTTCTACATAAGAAAAATAGCCAAAGACCACTTTTATTTACACTATCATTACATCTCTGCAACATCCTAAGAGAGTACTACCCTGTATCTGATATAAGAGGGTTTTGATCCTCATGTTGGTCTTTCTGTTGCTGGACTGTGCAACCGTAGGAAGCATTGGATGTGTTGGATGTGTTTCAGTGTATATTTTTAAGTTTTTCTGTGGGATAACAGTATATACCAAGAACTTTGGTTCACATTCAAATGAACCAAATATGTCCTAGATCCGTGGTGGCGAACCTATGGCACTCCAGATGTTCATGGACTACAATTCCCATCAGCCCCTGCCAGCATGACCAATTGACCATGCTGGCAGGGGCTGATGGGAATTGCAGTCCATGAACATCTGGAGTGCCATAGGTTGGCCACCCCTGTCCTAGTCATGCTGCAGAGACCATTGCAACATGCCGGGATTCTTTCAACTATACGGAATCCAATACGAGAAGCATTTCCTCAGGACAGGAAATTTGATAACCGCTGAAAGAGACTATTATTTGATCATTATTTAGTCCTTGACTTAAAGTAGGTTTCTGATGCCTATGTGCCATTTACTTTTTATTTTACAGCCGAAAGATATGAAATAAAAACGAGTAAAAATCCCTCGGAATTAAGAAATACTGCCTTTGATATGGCCAATTCTGTGAACACATCTGGTCTGACAACTGATTTTGCTGGAGTCAAACAATTATTTCAATTTAAGCTTGCAAACTTCACAAAAGAAAATGGCACCAACATCTATTTTGCAATTCGTGGCATTGATGACAGCAACAATGTTGGGGAAGCATCCAATATAGCAAGAACAGTTATACTTTTTCCTACTATGTTCCCTAGTACAATTAGCACCTACACCACGGCCTCTGCACCAGCCAGCACCCACACCACGGCCTCTGCACCAACCAGCACCCACTCCATGGCCTCTGCACCAGCCAGCACCCACACCATGGCCTCTGCACCAGCCAGCACCCACACCACGGCCATTAATATGGAAATCACCTCTCTTACTTCTTCTAATAAAGAAAACAGTGACAATATTATAAATTCAACTGTCATTATAGTGATCATAGTATGTGCTTCTGTAGTTGTTATTTGTGCTATTATAAGTATAACAGTCTGTGTTGCACAAAAACGACGAAACAGAAATCCTGCAACTGTAATGTAATAACTTGACTTCTAAGTGTTCAAGTTTCTGTGCAGTATACTACCATCCATGTACAAAAGGTATGCACAGAATTTTCTCATGGTAACTTCAATTACTGCAATTCTCTCTGATGAATAAATCTGAATCTGATACTGCAATTCTTGTAAATTCCTCGAATGATCTCTGTTGGGGTTATTATTATTATTTATTTGACTTGGGGCTTCCTACATCTGTAACAGTTGTCAGCCTGGAGTGGGGATGAACAAGGAGAGGGATTTACCCCTTTCTCATTGCAGAACTATGCTTCAACTCTTTGACTTATTAAGTATGGCTTCGCCAACCCCAAAACTGTCTATACAAGTGACATCCCGCTTCCTGCTCCTGGATGTACCTCCCTCCTGCCCTCAAACAGCGCTGGACCCAATCTGGAAAATCTTGGCACACATACGTACCTTTCCCCTCTTACGCACTTTTAAACAAAGAATCAATAGGATCATTGAATATTCAGAAATGGTGTCTGATTTTTCTTTCTGAAAACTGTACAGATCACTCATGTGACACCAAGATCTGTAAGGTACATCTTAAGTGTATGCTGTGGGATTACTGCTACAGATATGGGTTCAGCTCATTTAGGCCATTAATATTGTTTTTCAAGTTATGTGATGTTGTTTTCATGTTTAGCATCATTGTATCGGGCTAAAATTTATGCCAATTTAATGGGAAGCATATTTCCAGCTATAATTGTGTGTGTGTGTGTGTGTGTCTGTGTGTTTGTGTGTCTGTGTGTGTGTGTCCTATCCTACTGGGACTGTACATGTCAGCAATACTACCCCTATAATCCAAATTTCAGAAAAATGTAAGAATATTTTTTATTTTAGACAAGTAAATGCAGAAGACTAGTTTTAACCTTCTATTTCCCCATCTAATTGGAATGAAATTCTCAAGGCCTGTAGCCACCCCACACCCAAGAGATTCTCCCTGCAAATGACAGGACCCCAGTTTAAAATGTTCAAGGGCACCTCAGTCAGATGAAGACTGGGGGTTGAATTTTTCCTCCACTTTTCTTCACCAGTGTGATACTAATTTAGACTGGGGGAGGGGGAGTCTGTTTTTTAAAAGAAATAACAAGGGCCATGTTGTACTGGAGTCATTTCAGCATCTTTCTTGCAGCCCCTCATTAAACACTTCCAATTGTAAAATGCAGAGAGATAAAGTATGAGAGGAAGCAAGTTTTACTTCCTTTTGCTTAAATTTCATTTTTGTAAAACACAAAATCCCAAAACTTTCACTTACTTAATATGTGAATAGCTAGACCTGTGCATTATCACTTTCAGGCTACATAGGAACGAGCCTGCTGGATCAGACCAGAGTCCATCTAGTCCAGCACTCTGCTACTCACAGTGGCCTTTGGGAGCTCACAATCAGGATGTGAACGCAATGGCCTTCTGCTGCTGCTGCTCCCTAGCACCTGGTCTGCTAAGGCATTTGGAATCTCATATCAAAGAGGATCAAGATTGGTAGCCATACATTGACTTCTCCTCCATAAATCTGTCCAAGTCCCTTTTAAAGCTATCCAGGTTAGTGGCCATCACCACCTCCTGTGGCAGCATATTCCAAACACCAATCACACGTTGTGTGAAGAAGTGTTTCCTTTTATTAGTCCTAATTCTTCCCCCCAGCATTTTCAATGTATGTCCCCTGGTTTTAGTATTGTGAGAAAGAGAAAAATGTCTCTCTGTCAACATTTTCTACCCCATGCATAATTTTATAGACTTCAATCATATCCTCCTCAGATGTCTCCTCTCCAAACTAAAGAGTCCCAAACATTGCAGCCTCTTCTCATAAGGAAGGTGCTCCAATCTCTCAATCATCCTCGTTGCCCTTCTCTGAACTTTTTCTATCTCCTCAATATCCTTTTTGAGATGTGGTGACCAGAACTGAACACAGTGCTCCAAGTGCAGTCACACCACTGCTTTACATAAGGGTATGACAATCTTTGCAGTTTTATTATCAATTCCTTTCCTAATCATCCCCAGCATAGAGTTTGCCTTTTTCACAGCTGCCATGCATTGAGTTGACATTCCCATGGAACTATCAACTAAGACGCCCAAATCCCTTTCCTGGTCTGTGACTGATAGCACTGACCCCTGTAGCGTGTATTGTGAAGTTTGGATTTTTTTGCCCCTATGTGCATCACTTTACCTTCTGCAAATTGAACTGCATTTGCCATTTCTTAGCCCACTCACCTAATTTACAAAGGTCCGCTTGGAGCTTTTCACTATCTTTTGCGGAGCCTACATAATTTTGTGGAGCCTACATAATTTTGTGGAGCCTACATAATTTGGTATCATCTGCAAACTTGGCCACCATGCTACCTACCCCTACTTCCAGGTCATTTATGAATAGGTTAAAGAGCACTGGTCCCAAAATGGATCCTTGGGGGACACCACTCCCAACATCTCTCCATTGTGAGAACTTCCCATTTACACCCACCCTTTGCTTCCTGTTTCTCTACCAGTTTGAATCCATAGGAGGACTTCCCCTCTTATTCCTTGATTGCTGAGTTTTCTCAATAGTCTCTGGTGAGGAACTTTGTCAAAAGCCTTTTGGAAATCCACGTAGACAATGTCCACTGGTTCCCCCTTATCCACATGCCTGTTTACACCCTCAAAGAACTCTATTAAGTTTGTAAGACAGGACTTGCCTCTGCAAAAGCCATGCTGACTCTTCCTCAGCAGGTCTTGCTTTTCTACATGTTTTATAATTTTATCTTTAATGATAGATTCTACTAATTTACCAGGAACAGATGTCAAACTGACTGGCCTGTAATTTCCTGGGTCCCCCCTAGATCCTTTCTTAAAGATTGGTGTGACATTGGCCATCTTCCAGTGGAGCCTGATTTCAGGGATAAGTTGCATATTAAAGTGAGAAGATCAGCAATTTGATGCTTGAGCTCTTTAAGAACTCTTAAATGAATGTAATCTGGGCCAGGGGATTTGGTAGCATTTAGTTTATCAATGGCTGCCAGAACTTCTTCCTTGTCTACCAGTATCTTCTCTAGTTCCTCAGATTCGCCTCCTAAGAAGCTTGGTTCAGGTGCAGGAATTTTCCTTACCTCCTCTTGGGTGAAGACACATGCAAAGAATTCATTCTGCAATCGCCCTGTCCTCCTTTAGCACAGGTAAAGAGAGTAGAAATTTGGGTGTATGAAAATAACATGGAGCTTGAGATGCTGGAAGAGATGTCCTTCTTTGACCTCAGGGTGTTTTTAATCGAATTTTATATTTTAACTGTATTTTAATTGTTTATTTTTTTCACATTGACCAACTTGCAAACCCTTCTAAAGAAGGAAAATTTAAAATTCCATATACCTCTCCAATTGAACTGTTTGAATTGGAGAAGTAATGCTTCACTACATTCTGCTCATGTTCTTAATATAGAAGATGTACAGGAATGAGAAATCCTTAAGTAATTTAGACAACAGTACTTTTTAAAATTATTAAAAGGCTTTAGACATCAATTGTTCAATAGAGACTTGACTCAGATCTCTTTGTGGCTAGGTGATTCCTAATGTTTACAGGTATATGGACCAGGATATCTAACCATCTCTATTTAAAGTGTAAACATATTGTGTATATATCATATATTAAAAAAGAGATGAGTAGTCTGTATGTTCTACCTGCTAGGCTTAGCTCCAACAAATGAAATTGGGAAATCTTATTACCTATGTAAATGGAAGTCTAACTGAAGTAAATCCATTGTTGGGGAAGAACTGGCAGGACTAAATGACAGGAATCAGTTCCCCGGAAGAAAATGATTGCTTTGAAGTGTGTAGTCTATGGCATTATACTTTCCTGAGGTCACTTCCTTCCCCAAATCTTATCCTTCCAAGGCTCTGTCCACAAATCTCCAGGAGTTTCCCAAGCTTGAGCTGGCAGCCTTAGGGGAAACTGTAGTTGGGAGATCTGCTGTGATTCTAGGCAAGCTACTGCCATCACTGCTGCGGTGGGAGGGGGCAAGGAAGCAGGTGGGAAGTTGGGAGGGTGATGGAGCCAGAAAAAGAGAGTGATAGGGGTGGGGTGGAGAGAAAGAGAAAGTGACAGGAATGGAAGATAGACTAAGAAAAGGCGTAGCAGGTGGGAGAAAGAGTGACTGACTGAGAAAACAGAGGGAGCAAGGTGGGAAGAATGTGATAGCTGCACAGAACTTATTACTTTTGTTATACTGACATCTAGTGGACTCACAAACCACATTAAAATGTTTGAGATCAGTGTGAGATCAAACTTGTCAAATGTGCAATGAGATACAAAATGATGACTTCAAAGATGAGCATGTTTTCAGGGATGTTTATTTCTTCATGAATGAAAGAGATGTTGAAACCATGCCGTTAGGATCTTTCATTCTGAATTGTCGGAATCCCTTCTAGAAGCCAGCCTGATGGTCCTGTGTTGTCATCATGGTAACAAAATGATAACCCACAGACAAGACAAATTTTTGTGTGTATTTGGACTTCAGGAATGCAGAAAACTGTAGTTTAACTGTAGACTGACCTAGTTTCCATCTGAAATAATCCAGTCTAAAAATCAGTGTGTGTGTGTGTGTGGGGGGGGGCACTTAATTGTTTAGCCTCTCCCTCTGTTAATTTCTCAAGGGATCCCACAGTAACCTGAAAAACAGTCCAGCCATCGTTCCATTGTTTTCAGTGGGAGAGTTTGGTAAATTCAGATGCTAACACTGGAATCAACTAGACGTAAACAAGTTTGATTATGGCTTAGCTACAGGTATAATGTTCGTACACTGGCCTTAGATATTAAAATTATATATATCTTATAAAATGGGAAGGGGGAGGAATGGCAGCTTATGATTTTACCATGAATAGACTATCCAACTTGCAAATATACTCAGGATTCTCTGTTGTTTTTTGGATTCTGTTAATTCTAGCTTCACACTTGGCATGGCAGAAAGCTTGCAAGATGATTGGGCTGTTCTCCTCCTCATTGTTGAAAAGACACCCTTAAGATTTGCAACAGAAACTGATCTTATCCCATGAACTTTCCAAGAATTCAGTGGAGGTAACCCAAATGAGTCCTTATTCTAATCCTGTCACATTAGAGCATCTCCAGTCAAAACTCAAGACAAGAGCAAACTGAGAATCATCAACTCAGATGTACACATTTCCACTTTTAACTCAGGTCAACTCAGACAAAAAAAAAAAGATGGAAGGGACACCAGGCATTTAACCAGCTGGTAATTTTATTTTCTTGACAAGGTACAGATTAGAAATGAAGGATCTGTTTGGGAAATTAAGACAGTAAGTGGTTCTAACATGGAAAACAATAAAACCAGTCATTTTGCCCAGATCTAATATATATAGTCTCCTTTTAAGTTAAATACCCAATTAAATTTAACCGTTAATCCTCATATTGTACCTCCTGTTCAATGAGTTTGAAGCAAACCAACCCAGAGACAGATGAGGTAAGGTGTTGCCTGATAAAGGAAACAGAGGGTGAGGTGGGAATGGAATTCAGGATAAGGAGAGAGGGGAGTCCCTTAACCAGGATATAACAGGGAAGGGATGGTACCAGTAAGGCACATCAGTCTGTAACAGGAACTGGAAAAGCCAGGAGATGATTAACAAGAAAAGGACATTTAATGTTAAGTTTGGGAAGGCAAAATGACAGAGAAGAAATCATATTATGCCTCTGTCCAGTGGTGTATCATTTATGGTGATTGGCTGTGGAGGGGAACCACTTTCAAAGTATTCAGGGCTCAGGAAGTTCTTCTCATGAACCTGAATGTACCTCAGTCAGAGCCTATAGGAAAATGTTGCTGTTGACTCATTTTGGTGTAGGATTAGGATCTGCTTTAGCATTGGATCAGGACTTTGGAGCATGGCGGCTTGGGTGTTCTGATGGGTGAGATTTTGGATGTGAGACTCTATTTGTGCAAATTTATTATCTGGACTTTGATAAAATGTCACCAACCTATCAAAAAGGAGGCAATATAATATACATGAAAGGTACACCCGGAAAAGATGTTCAGAGTGACACAGATGTGCGGACAGTGTCTGATAGATGGCTAAAAGGTCCTTCTTTGATTTAGGATTATATCATCCAGGAACTATTTTTGTAGAGAAAATTTCAATAGTTTGATTATTTACCTGGAAATCCTGAATCTTGGTTTATGGCTGAGAAAGCGTGAGAACTTTGACAATTCAAAACAGGTTTTGATCTGTGCATTCCTGTTCTATCTAGGATGTTAGGCTGTTCCCAGCATGCAGTGTCTTTTATCAATTCAGTGCTTTGATCAAATAGCCATTCTTTATTGTGAAAAGAGATGCATTTGCCATTTCCCCTCACATCTGACATCTTGAGGCCAAATGTTCTTGGGATGTTGTTCCCGTACTTCTGGCATCTTAAAGACAAGAAATTTCAGGGGTGCTTTATCCCATATATTTGATTTATGTCAGCCAGTAGATTTTGGGGGTGCACATGATATATATTAATGGAAGCATCAAGCTATGAGACAGCTCCCCTAGCTTGCAAGCAATCTGTATAAAGTCCCCTTTAATGGTTCAGGATATCTAGTAGCTATAACAACAATGGAATTGTCTTGGTATAACTTAAGAGTTCCTATATTAATTAATTAATTGAAACATTTATACCCTACTTTTGCTTTGGTTTAAGGTGTTTCATGTGGTATGCATTCCATTTGGATTGGGGCAGACAGACTTGTTCGGGAGTGTGCATGTGTGTGTTTATATGTGGGGTGACCTTAGAATAATATTTTTACAATGGACATACCTAGTGAAGTTCAGGATCCTGGCAGCTTCCAATTACTGTGAGGATAGAGGATCAATTCACAAGGCCCATTCCTAGGTCAATTCCCTACTTGAAAAACAAAACTAGAGATGAACCAGTTTGGGAAGATTCGGGACCTTTTGAACACGGTTCCATGGTCCCCACTGCAGCCTGTGCCCCCTTCTCCCCAGAAATGCAGCAGGCACGCAGGAGTCCTGTGGAGAAAGTGCTTGTAATAGCTTAACTGAAGCAATTTTAGTTGTAAATGGTCTGTAAGTTTTTGTGATATAGCTCTCAAAACAATTGCTCATCTTTGGTTTTCCTACCCAGCTTTCTCGCTTTGAGATCAAGTAGCGGTTGGCTGAAGGTCACAGCCCTGCTGTGTGAAGTTTTCTAACTACTGAAACTTCAATAAGCATTCCTAACACCTGATAAGGATAATGAATCATACCAACTGTTTTGTTAAGTAGTAATAATGTTTGATTGGCCTGCTAAAGGCACCTGACTTGCAATATCTTTATAACTAACATTTCAATATTGCATCAGTGACCCTTTTTCCCTCCTGTACCTGCAGAAGCTAGGATCATGCTACAAAGCCTTATCAGAGCATTTTGAGTGCAATTTTCCTGTTTGCTTTTTGAATTAATGGCTATACTATTATAGACGTGTTTTATGTTCTAATTTTATGTTGCTGGCTCTTAAATGTTTAATCATTTATACGTTATGCCAGTATTATAGAATTATATAGTTTGTTGACTGACTACAGAGTCAAAAAACTTTGAAATATGTTTTAAAGTACTTTTTCTTCTCTGAGTCGTGTGTCTGCTCAAAATCCTAACCCACATACAAGGAAGAGTAGTTAGCTCTTCCTCTACAAGTCCCCACTGTCGGCGGATCAAACGCATGATCCACTCAGGGGCTCTCCTGATTGGCTGCTGCGTTGTGCTGGGGTGGGAATTTTTTTTATTTTCAAAAGGACAGATCCACGTCTCCGTGAGCATGCGCAGAATGACCCTATGCGGGAACGGATCCACGTCTCTGCGAGAATGTGCAGGAACGTTTTAAGTGAATGCAAGGTATACACCCGACAGCAGGCACCCCCTCCCCAATTTCCCCAGATTCTCCTTTTAAATCCACCCCCTTCGACATGGATTTAAAGGGAGACTCTGAGTTCCCCAGCTTAAGCATTGAAAGTGATGCTGTTTCAGGGTGGGGGAGAATCCACCCCCAAACAGCATCGCTTTTAATGTTGTTTTAACTGGGGAACCCAGATTCTCCCTTTATGGTGGATTTAAAAGGAGAATCTGGGTTCCCTAGTTTAAACACCATTGAAAGTGATGCTGTTTGGGGGGTGGATTCCAGAATCACTTTCAATGTTGTTCAAACTAGGGGACCCCCGATTCTCCAGATTCTCATTTTAAATCTCTTTTAAGGAGGGCTATTGGGTGTTTCGGGCAAATTGGTCTTTGGGGCTGTCACATGTGTCAAGGCACTGTGAGTTGCTTGAGTGCATCCTGCCAGGCAGGTTCTTCCCCCACTCGCAGGACCTTACTGGGCTGTGGCTCGCCTAGCAAGTGGTGCTCGGTAAGAGCAAGCAGGAATGGGGTGAGCGCTCATGCTTTCCTGTATGGGATTGCTTGCTGGGGTCCTGGAAGAGCAGTCAAAGGCCGCCAGGACTTGTAGGCAAGGCAGTCCACAAAGGGCATAGTGGAAGCAGCATTGCCGGCTAGATCTGCTTGGCTGAAGCATTGAAACGTTGTTGTGAATTCACTGCTGTGCACACTTGGGTGAAATGGCACTTAGTCACTGGCATGGGCAGAAAAAATGTTTGGGGAACATTTCAGAAAGGGCTGGCTGCCATGCCGGTCAGCAGCTCAGCAGAAACTAAACTGACTTGACATAACGTGGGAAGAACAGGAAGCAGAGCAGGAAAAATAAAGCAGTTGGACACCTGTGGTGTTCCCACAGAAGTGGGTTCAATGCGGGATTTTTGAAAAAGATTGCGATTTTAGCATTTTTTAAAAAACCCAGGGTAAGAGAAATATTGCGAGACAATCCCACTTTAGGGACGGCAAAGTTTTTGCCCAAACTGGGACATTTTCCTTTGTCAACCCGATATATTTTTACTGTGTGGAATTGGCCTAGGTCATGTTTAATTTGTGAAATACATAGGTGTGTTTATAGTGTTAGAAATTGTTTTGAATTTGTGGTAGACCAAAACTAAGAAAGAGGTGTGTATTCATTTGTGTGTGTGTGTGTGTGTGTGTGTGTGTGTGTGCGTGCGTGTGTGTGTGTGTGTGTGTGTTGGGGGGAGGTACTGGAGATGTGGCCTGGGAGTCAAGGAGATGGCAGCCTTAAAAAGTTTGGGAACCACTGATCTAAAGTATTTGGCAGTCAGTGTGATTTAGCGGTTAGAGAGGTGAGCAAAGAACCTGGAGAGAAAACCTCATTTCAGGCATGAAGTCTGCTTCATAACCATATCCAGTTCCTCTCTCTTTCCACCAATCACAAAGCGGCTGTGAGAATAAAATGAGAGATGACAACTAAGCATGCTGCCCTGAACTTTCTAGAGTGAGGTAAAAACTCAACTTTGGATTCTGCACAGAAGTTGTGCCCCCTCCCCCCTTTTTACTGCCACAGTGTTCTAGTTCCATGCCCTTTGACCTATTAGGCTCCACCTGCAAAACAGGCAGAAGCATGCAACAAGGGGGAGCCATCAGGGGTGTAGCTATTTTTATTGTCTTTTCACTTTATGCCAGCAGGGGGCACAGTTTTTAGGCTAGCGGCACCAACATTTCAGGATATCCTCCCGTGACACTCCTGATGATACCAGCCAGGTTTGGTGAATTTTTGTTCAGGGGGTCAAAGGTTATGGACTCCCAAAGGAGGTGCCCCCATTGTTTCCAATGGGAGCTAATAGTAGATGGGGCTATCTTTTGAGGGTCCATAACTTTGGACTCCCTGAATCAAACTTCACCAAACCTGGTTGGTATTATGAGGAGAGTCTCCTGAAGATAGCCTGAAATTTTGGTACTGCTAACTTAAGCATTGCTCCCCTGACAGGAGACTAGTGAGGGTCCCCTGACCCTCAAATTTTCCCCAGAGTCTCCCTTTAAATCCACCCCCTTCGGAGTGGATTTAAAGGGAGAATCTGGGCTCCCTAGATTAAAAAACATTGAAAGTATTGTCGAAGGTCTTCACAGCCGGATTCGACTGGTTGTTGTGGGTTTTCCGGGCTGTGTGGTAGATCTTGTTCCTAACATTTCACCTGCATCTGTGGCTGGTATCTTCAGAGGTGTATCACAGAGAGAAGTCTGCTATAAGAGAAGTCTGGACACAGTGTATAACAGACTTCTCTCTGTGATACACCTCTGAAGATACCAGCCATAGATGCAGGTGAAATGTTAGAAACAAGATCTACCAGACCACGGTCACGCAGCCCGGAAAACCCACAACAACCAACATTGAAAGTGATGCGGGTTGGGGAGGGTGGGGAGGGATCTATCCTGAAACAGCATCATTTTCAATGTTGTTTAAACGAGGGAGCCCAGAATCTCGCTTTAAGGTGGATTTAAAAGGAGAATCTGGTCTAAGCAATATTGTTAGTGATGCTGTTTGGGGGGTGGGGTGGGGGGAATCCACCCTGAAACAGCATCACTTTCAATGTTGTTTAAACTAGAGAGCCCAGATTCTCCCTTTAAGGTGGATTTAAAAGGAGAATCTGGGCTCTCTAGTCTAAACAACATTAAAAGTGATGATGTTTCAGGGTGGACCCCCCCCCCCCCAACATTACTATGCTGTGGAGAAGGGCAAGGGATCTTACCTACCAATAGTATCCACGAAAGAGCATGGAAGAAACCGGGAAAATGGGTAAATAGAGGATGGCTGCGTAGAACAGATTGTTGAAACAAAGGTGGATTCCGCAGGGTACATTTATAACGAGTTTTAATCGTTATAAATGAACTCGTTTCCAAGGAGCCGAGAAGCGTTAGTTCGTCGCCCGTGCTATTTATACTCCCAGATTCCACTAAAGCATACTAAGATCACCGGGTCTTCCTGTGCACGAGGGGGTGCTTGTTTCAAGGAAAGGTTAACAAATGTGAGTCCATTTAGTTTTCTTTATGTAGTGCCACTTCTTAAGGGAGAGAAGTTCTAATCTTTAACCTACATTTTAGGCTACGATATCATCTTGTCATGTGTTACTTAGGTTCTAGTCTCTAGTTGGATGAGAGCCGGTTGCGGTTGAGCAATCAGTACATGCTTAATAATAACACTCTCGTCTTATTAATGAGTTGATTGTGCTGGTTACTCGAAGATCCCCGACGGCATGGAAAGCTGTGTGGAAAAAGTTGGGTCTACACGCTCCTCCTCTAATTCTGCCCATCGTGTGACGCAAATTAATCACACACACACACGCACACTGCAGGTGTTACTGGCATCGCACTCAAGTCTCCAAGGCTGGACTTAGAACAGCTCCCGAAGCTAACAGTTTCTTTTTGCATTTTATCTGAAGCGAGACTATCACAACTCCCCAAAGCGGTTATGGTGCCTTTAAAGCTCGCTTCCAAAGAAACTCACTTCCAAGGCTGCCATCTGGGCGGGTCTCGGCCCTTCCATGTCTCTCTGGCCTCTCCTCCTCCGTTTCTTCGCTCACCCCTCTTCGCTCCGCCCCCTCGAACCTTCCATCAAATCAGCGGCCATTTCCCAGTGCCAGGCCGGGACCGACGACACCTGACTCCGCCCCTTTCACCACCTCCGCTGCCGCCTTGGCCGGCAGCTTTTGAAGGAAGGAAAAGCGGCGGCGGGTGGGCGCCGGCGCCAACAACGCGCCCCTCCCCCGCCAAAAATGAACATTATGGATTTCAATGTGAAGAAGCTGGCGGCCGACGCCGGCACGTTCCTCAGCCGCGCGGTGCAGGTAAACCTGAAGGCGTAGAGGAGTCAAGGGAGGAGGAGCGGCGCGTGAGAGAGAAGGTCCCGCCGCGGCCTGACGAAGGCGCTCTCGGCTTGGTGCGCTTGAGGAGGGCGGGTCCCCCTTCCCACCCTTACCCCGCGTGCCGTGGGGGAATCGGTTGTTGGGGGGGGGGGGGCGCGTGCTCGTTCGATGTCTCCTCGCGGCCTTGCTCCCGCCCGCCCGCCCCTCCTCACGTTCAGCGCTGAGGCCGAGCCGTGAGTTTGAGGCGGGCGGCCCGCCAGGCTGAGAGGTGGCGCCGAGGCAAGAGAGTCTGGCCCAGTCTTGGCACTCCCTAGCCGTGTGGAATTGCGGAGGGAGAGGAGGAGGCGGAGGAGGAAGGGGAGAGCTGCTATGCCCAGTTGTCTTCGCCGCAAGCCAGCTGCGCTTGGGGTGGTGGGTGTGACTGACCTGGCTGCAGCTGTTCAGTTGTCCGCCACTCGCTTCGGCCTGTTATGCAACATCTCCCTGCCCTCCCCCCGCCCCAACGGCACAACTCTGGGGAACCAGAGGCCTTTGCGTTATGTTTCAGGCCCACAACCCACTCCCAAGGGTGCAACAGGTGTGGCTGATGCCTCTGGTGGTTAAGAGAACATACACAAAACCCTTGTGTACTTTGTGGCGGTATTCCCATGAGGGCCTGAGAGTTGGGGCCACTGGTGTAGAAAAGGGTACATATAATGCTGCGAATCCAGAAAGAGCCCCCCCCCCCCCCGTGTAATCCAGTTTTCAAAAGAAACCAAACAGGGGGCTTTTAACAATATTGACAACCAAAATGCAAAAGGGATTGTTGTTTCACAGCTGAAGTCATTGTTTAACATAGGACCCCAAGTTGACAGTTTTTATTTAGACCCTTAAAATTGATGTTGGCTCCCCCTACCCCCAGTTCGGCTTGGAGATTGTTTGCTGACAGTCCCTTCACTTTTTCTGCTCTTTGTGAACTGTCAGTTCTGAGGAAGCTGTATGATTCAGTTTTCCTTTCATCAGGCTTTAGTATTGCACATTCATTTCTGCAGAGTGTGGTAGATCATGAACTGTAAGTTTTTCAGTTGATAATAACATTTCTTATGTTGTGCTTATTTGAGTAAATTAAGGGTCTTAAGGAAGGTCCACCAGAGGCATTTTTACTTTTGACAAGATTTAACTGCAAATTTCATCCTGCTTACAGTTCTGACTATTCAGAAAGAAAGCTAATTTAAGGTACCTAATTATTAGATGTTTGTGTACATTGGTGTGAGCCTATAATTTCTTAAAGACTCTTTGAGGTTGTGGGGAATGTGCAAGCCTAAGGATGTGAAGCGTGCTTACGTAAAAACTTGTTCCTAGCAGCTGAATGTTTCTTAAATAGCACTGTAGCAGTTATGCTGTTCAATAAGCTCCTTTTTGAAGTTTGGAATGTTGCACAAACAATAGTGATGCAGGAGGGGATTCTACCATTTTTTAAAAGAAGCCCCAGATTCAGCTGTCCTAGCACAAGCCCCCTGCCCTGGACTGAATGGTAGGATAGCAATTGAAGATTGTTTCAATTAAGTGTATGTTTAGTGCTGAAAACGTAGCACGGAAAACAAGACATTTTAAAGTTACATTATTTTAGTAAAACATCCGTATTTCTTAATCAGTAACTGTGTCAGAGACTACACTGTTTCTTTCCCTTTCCTTCCTCTTTTCCAACTGGCATATTTCTACAACCCCTGTGCTTCATGATAATGTAGAAAAGGCAATCTCTTTTATTTAATACACCATGATTCAAGTCTTATGACTGTAAACCACTTCATATGTAACCAACTAACTGTAACACTTTATCTGGTATTGGCTTATCTTCAAATAATCATACATTGCTTTGATCTGAGATCTGTTTAACTGGAGTTCTGACTAAGATCCATAAGTGGGACAAACAAATAGGTCATTTTTAACCTCACTTTCCTGTCAGCTGCTCTTTACCAGCTTCCTGCATAACTGTTATTTAACAAGCATCTGGAATGGTCAGCTGCATAATACATGCTGAAACTCTTACAATCAATAATAAAATATTTGGGACAGTCTAAACAAGGTCTCTTTCTTCCCTCTTCTCAGCCTCAGCTTAAATGCACACTGAAGTCCACTGTGGGCTTTATCTGCTTTGGTAGCTATTAATTATTTATTATCATTGGTATCCCTGGATGTTTTGAAAAGAGTTTTCTTTTAGCAAAGTACATCCAGATATAACTACGTAAAAAATTACAGGGAAGAATACAACATGAAGTTTGGTTAGGTTGAAAATTGCTTTGAGTTGTGGAACTTGCTCCTTAAAGGTGTAATAAAAATGTTCTCTCCCAGTTATGTTTTTAAACGTATGAATTATTAAGCCATTTTTTAAAATTTTAACCAATATAGTTTACTGAAGAGAAACTTGGTCAAGCAGAGAAGACTGAATTGGATGCTCACTTGGAAAACCTCCTCAGCAAAGCAGAATGTACTAAACTTTGGACAGAAAAAATTATGAAACAGACAGAGGTTTTGTTACAGCCAAATCCAAGTAAGAACCAAATATGTATTTCTTCTACTGTTTTACAAGTTTGTTTATTGCTTTGCATGTGCACACAATGGGGTTTTCGTGTTGGTTATGGCATGACTTGTGCTTGTGGATTCTTGCCTTCTGCAGTAAGCAGTGAACCTTGTTGTATGTGTAATGCACTAGTTCATCGGCATTTATTGTTAATTCTATTAATTAATTAATTCTAATTCATATTCCAATCAGTTTCTAAAGTGAGACAGTTGATGCCTGTGTGTCAAGGACATCCTGATCATCCTGTGTTAGGAATGATTTTAGTTACTAAGTAACTTTGCATTGTCTGAATATGCAATTTCTGACAGAGCAAGGCTTCATGTGCTGGTGGAAAATTATTTAGGTCTGTGTTGGCTGTACTATTAGTGCAGGGGTCAGCAACCTTTAAAACCCACTTGGACCCATTAGCCACGGAAAAGAAAACACATGGAGCTGCAAATAGTTTTTGACATTTAAAATGGGGGCTGCTGGATGGGGCTCCTCTCTTGCGGGGAGGTCACCTGGCTGGCTGGGGAAGAAGGGAGATCTCCCCTCTTCCTCATCCAGCCAGGCAGCCTCTGTGGAAACGAGGGGTGCCCCACCCTGCAGCCCTCGTATGGGGGCTGCTGGCTGGAGCTCCTCTCTTGCACAGAGGTCGCCTGGCTGGCTGGGGAAGAAGGGAGATCTCCCTCTTCCTCATCCATCCAGGTAGCCTCTGTGGAAACGAGGGGTGCCCCAGCCTGCAGCCCTCGTATGGGTGCTGCTGGCTGGAACTCCTCTCTTGCACGGAGGTCGCCTGGCTGGCTGGGGAAGAAGGGAGATCTCCCCTCTTCCTCATCCAGCCAGGCAGCCTCTGTGGAAACGAGGGTGCTCCAGCCTGCAGCCCTTGTATGGGGGCTGCTGGCTGGAGCTCCTCTCTTGCACGGAGGTCACCTGGCTGGCTGGGGAAGAAGGGAGATCTCCCTCTTCCTCATCCATCCAGGTAGCCTCTGTGGAAACGAGGGGTGCCCCAGCCTGCAGTCCTCATATAGGGGCTGCTGGCTGGGGCTCCTCTCTTGCACAGAGGTCGCCTGGCTGGCTGGCTGGGGAAGAGGGGAGTGCCCCATGCTGCAGCCCTCGTATGGGGGCTGCTGGCTAGGGCTCCTCTCTTGCACAGAGGTCGCCTGGCTGGCTGGGGAAGAGGGGACATCTCCCCTCTTCCTCATCCAGCCAGGCAGCCTCCGTGGAAACGAGGAGTGCCCCATCCTGCAGGCCTCGTATGGGGGCTGCTGGCTGGGGCTCCTCTCTTGCACAGAGGTCGCCTGGCTGGCTGGGGAAGAGGGGAGATCTCCCCTCTTCCTCATCCAGCCAGGCAGCCTCTGGGGAAAGAGGGGTGCCCCAGCCTGAAGCCCTCGCATGGGGTTCCTCCAAGGTCTGTGCTGGCTGCGACCCTTGGCCGGTCTCTTCCCTGCAGTTCTGAATTTCTTAAAGAGGCAATTCCCCAAAGATTGCTTAAAGGGGAAACTTTCCCCTTTAAGCAGTCTTTGGGGAATTGCTCTTTTAAGAAAATCATAGACAGAGGCTCTGGCTGACTGTCTGAACAGCAACCTGGAGCCAGCCTGAGCCGAGGGGGATGAGTGGAGCCGGCGGCGGTGGGCAGGTGCCGCACAACAAGCAGGAAAGAGCCATTTGAGGTTGCCGGCCTATGTATTAGTGGAACAGAAACACTCAATTCTTCTCATACACAAAGAAAGGTCCAAGGGGTAACTGGGCAGTTTCTTCGTCGTTTACAGATGCATATAATTGGGAAAAGCATAATAAGCAGAGGTCAGCATCTTACCATCTGTATGTAGAAGGCATACAGTTTTTCTGTTTTCCTCTGCTTTGGTGACATAGTTTCTGATCTCTGGAAACTTTAAAATTTGAACAAAATAAACAGTTGTGAAGATTGGCAGGCTGGAGTGAAGGAGGACATGGTGGTGAAATTACCGCTTACCTCTGCAGAGGAGCCAATTCAACTTGTCCTGCTTCACTCCAGCCCCCCCCCCCCCCAAAAAAAAATAAAATTGTCTGTTCCTGCATTTTGGAAGACTGGTGAGCAGGTAGCAGCAGTGGCTGGGATGGGGATGTAGAGAAGTAATGGGATGGGTCATTAACTCATGTGAACGCATAGGATGATCTCATACTGACTCAGATATTTAGTATATAAAAGTTGGTGTTAACTTCTTTGGCTGGCAGTAGCTCTTTACAGTGTCAGGTAAACTTTTTTCTCATCACCTATTATCTGATCTTTTTACCTGGAGCTGCTCGGCATTGAATTTGGACTTATGAATGTGAAGGAGATGCTTTATTACACAACATCTCATAATACTCTGTCACAGATTTCAATGCACTTATCAGTGTTGTACTCGCAGAATTGGTGTAACAGTGAAATGTGTTATAAGGTTACCAAGGTGAACAAGAGAGAATGTTAATCATGCTAGAAAGTAAAAGTTTTTGGAAGTTTTTGATAGATCTTGTTGATCTTACTATGTTGAACCTGGTTCAATTCATTTCTATTGTCTGTTTCCTGCATTTCTGACATGAGCTGGATCTAAGCTTCACTTTCCTTAATTAAATGAATTTTTTATTTACAAATTGAAGCAACCTATTATGAGGTACCACCTGATGCATTTACATGAGTTGCTAATGTATGAGATGCATTCATAATAAATATTGTGATGTTACGGAGTCAGAGCTCTTTATAATCACTGTGTTATGTTACTTGATTTTTACCTTGCCCTTTCCCAACTGAAGTTGGGAAAAATTAATTAAAAACATAATTTAAAATACATGCATGATGGAGCGTATAGGCAGTATTTAAAATAATTTGCAGTATTAATGTTAAAATTCAAAATTTCAGGCAGTACCCCTGCAAATGAAGGGGGAACAACAAAGGAGAACAAGGACAGGGAAAGAAAGGAGAAAAGGGGAAGAGAAACAGGGAAAGGAAAAGGGAAGGGTACGGTAGGGAGGCCAGCTAGGGTGGATTGCTATACAATTAATGTCAGTCTAGCTTTAGAAAATACTTTTGTTAGGTTGTTTCAAATCTTGACCTTATTGTATCTGGCTGTTAGTAGGATCCAAGTTTTCTTTTTGTCTATTCCTGATAGTTGTATAGGCTTTAAGGACTAGAACAGCCCCTTTCTTATGAAGCTGCTTAAATCTGCACATGCAGCGGAGTTATGTGCTAGAATCTTGTGATGGTAGAATGCTGTACTCCACTTTAGACTGCAGGCTAGGGAATCATATTTTTGAATGTTTTCCTGTGTCTCTGGAAGCAGAAGATTAGCATAGTAGATGAAGAATTTTACTACGATCTTTCTTCCTCATGCTAGTTTACTGTTTACCAGGAGTGACCTTCTGTAGATGAACATTCAAAAGTAATATTCTCCATCTGCATTTTGGTATTGTACAGTCCATTCCAGCACTTCATTTCTGCTTTTTCTGCTCTGTATATACTTGGTGCTGCCTCTAGTAGTAACATAAGGAGTTAATGCAAAGCTTGCGTACTATAGAATTGTTAGGCAGGACCAAGAGCCAATGTTGTTGTTGCACAGAGAGCTTAAAATCAGTGGCGTTCCTGCCTAGGGACAGGGGGTACCCTTTGTCCCCGGGCGCCCCCCATTTGGTCACGTGGGGGGGCGCCAACATTTCAGGGTCGTTTGTGTGTTTTTAAATTTTTAAAGTGTTTTTTCACATTCCGGCCTGCAGGGGGCGCATTTTTAAGGCTTTCGGCACCGAAATTTCAGGGTACCATCCAGAGACTGTCCTGATGATACCACCCAAATTTGGTAATGTTTGGTTCAGGGGCAGCAAAGTTATGGACCCCCAGGATGGGATACCCATCTCCCATTAGCTTTTCAATGGAAGCTAACAGGAGATGGGGGCTACCCATCTTGAGGGGACCACTTAACTTTGGTTCTCCCTGGGAACATAACTTCACCAAACTTGGGTGGCATCATAGAATAGTTAACAGATGATACCCTTGAAAGGATTTGAGTGTCACTTAACTTTTAAAAATACACCCCTTCCAGGCACCCCAAGGAATTTGCCTAAGATTCTTTGTTTTGCAGTGACTTTGCTCCATTGTAGCCAATGGGGAATTTCTGAGTGTGTAGGCAGGCTGCACATTTGTGAAGATAGAGGCACCAGACTTTCAGGGTGTCTCTAGGAGGGCCTCCTGGTAATAGCATCCAGGTTTAGAGACCTTTGCTTCTGGGGGTTCAATTTTATGGGCCCCCAAAAGGCTTATTTTGTTTCCCTGCTCCTGCACACTTAGAAAGCCTGTAGGGCTGGAGTTCTCTCAAGAACTCTCAGCTCAACTCCCCTCCACCCAGAAGCAAAGCTCACCAAGATTGGATCACTGGCCATTATTACTCCAAGGCCTCTTAGGAGCCACCTTGAGAGAAGTCCTGGGCCTACTATATTCAAAAAATGTGTACAGCCTGCCTCAGAAATTCACACAATGGAGCAAAGTCACTGCAAAACAAAGAATCTTGGGGCAAATTTCTTGGGGTGCCTGGAAGGGATGTATTTTTAAAGCTAGTGACACCAACATTTCAGGGTATCATGTGTTAACCTATTCTTACTGAGTGCCACCCAAGTTTGGTGAAGTTATGTTCAGGGGAACTAAAGTTATGGTCCCTCAAATCGGGTAGCCCCCATCTCAGGTTAGCTCCCATTGAAAACATCAGTGGGGATGGGGGCATTCCATTTGGGCGATCCATAACTTTGCTGCCCCCCTGAACCAAATCCCATCGCCAAACTTAGATTGGTATCATCAGGAGCAGTCTTTCTTGGATGATGCCCCTGAAATCCAATGTAGTGCCGCTTAGCTTTAAAAATGCGCTTCCCCTGCAGGCTGAAAAAAACACCAAAAAATACCCCCCAAAACCCAAAATAATACTTTGCATTCGCAGATTTTGTTGATTTAATTTGGGGGCAGGACATAATCCAGGACAATTTTTTGCTCTGAATGTGCCCCAAAATTTGCCCAGATTCCAACCAAAACTGCTATTTTTTTCATCTGAATCTCCAACCCTCCAAAAAGTGATGCTGTCTTTTCAGGGTGGGGAGAGAATCCACCCCCAGTAACAAGCATCACTTTCGAATTTTGTTTTAATCGGGGACCCCAGATTCTCCCTTTACAGGTAGATTTAAAAGAAGAATCTGGAGGCTCCCTAGGTTTAAACTACCAATGAAAGTGGATTCCACTCGGAGGTGTTTTGTAGAGAGATGATGCTGACATTTTGTTTGGTAAATGTTTTGCTGGGGGTGATTTGTGAGAGATTTACATGCTTAATACCCACTGTTTCTCAGGCTAACAACCTACCTCATAGGGTTGTTGTGATTAGGAAATTAGGAAAAGAGTTGGTGGGTAAGAGCCATGTATGTTCTGATGGGAGTGGGAGGTGATTTGTGAGCTGGTACAAAAAATCATTGTTTGGTCATGGTGGGGGCGGGTGGCCGCCCATACACCCGAGGCTTTGAAGGCGCCAAACTCAGGTTTTGTCCCCGGGCGCTAGTTTGCCTAGGTACACCCCTGCTTAAAATGACCTCATGACTCCTCTGTGTTGTAATACTTTGAAGCGATCTTATAGAATTGTTTTCAAGTGGTCCCTATTTATTCTGTAATGCATGCAGTTCTCTGTGAAGACTTACCAGATATATCTGCATGTGATATAATCTGATTGCTTTTGGTTATTTTTTGCTAAATTTTCAGAGAAGTTCACATGTTTGCAAGATCATGTCATGTTCCTGGAGTAAATCAATAAATAAGTGGTGACCGCTCACTGTCTCTGGCTATGTTCTGTATCACTCAAGCTGCTAGTGAAGTGTTTTATTTAAATGTACAGGGGTGAAACATTTTTGAAGTAACTACTTCATCTGTAGTTAGTATTCTGGAATGCTGATGTGACAGAAAGCATATTTGGTCCATTAAATGTTTACTAATGGGGAACTGCTGCTTATAACTGCGGAATTATCTTTTTGATGGAATTAACTCGTGATATAATATTTCTTAATCAGAAGATTGGATTTTAATTGACAATACTCAAAACAACTGCAGCAAGTGATTTTGGGTGTCATTACTACGACAAAGTTTAACATGTCTCGCACGGAATATCATTTTTCTACCTAATTTTCTGTATAGTTGCTGGTAATTTGTTAAGTTTGCTTTTATTTGCCTGTTTCATAGTGCTGTGATCAAATATCCATTGTTTTTTGTTATTTTCCTTGAAATATTCTGTAACTTTAATTTTTCAATTAGGAAATCAATTATATTTGGTTATTATGCCCTCTTTTGGTAGATGCTAGAATAGAAGAGTTTGTGTATGAGAAATTAGATCGCAAAGCACCAAGTCGTACGAATAACCCAGAATTACTGGGTCAGTACATGGTTGATTCTGGCAGTGAGTTTGGTCCAGGAACAGCATATGGTAAGTCAAAAGTGTTTCTTTATATGATATTGATATCCAGTCCTAAACATATTTGTGTAACTGTTTATATTTATAGTGGTGAAACATGTTCCCAGATTAGCATGTATAAAATAATGGCCTTGGATTTATCAGAAACTTGCTTCACAATGAATAATAGTTCTTGCCTACTGAAAGTGACCAGTGGAAAACCTGCTTACCTTTGAGCATGGGTATCCCTCCTTGTCTGGATTAGGTAGCCTCGTATTTTTATCATTTAACAGATCCACAACAGCGAAGAGCTTTTATGCTACCTGGGTTTAATGTTCAACCCTCAGTGCTGCTGGAAGGGAGATATCTTAAAATCCACTAATAATAGATTTTGGCCAATTACGTGCAAGTTCTTTGCTGCACGGTGAGAGCTAATGTCTGTTGCAGCAAGATTCTTGAAAGGACACATTTCTTCAAGCCCCACTTTCACTTTTCATTCTGTCAATGGCAAGTAAGACCACTTCTAGCACGATGTTAATTTAATTTAAATTTTTGCTTTGCTGCCAGAGCGGGGAGATTTGCCAGGATACATGAATGCCAAGATATGTGACTTTTTAAAAAAGATAACTGAATCAAGCACAGAGGCAAAATATTGAAAAGGGATGAGGGCAATGAGAGGAAATATCCTGTTAGTGTTGGGGGTAGGGAGGGAGAAATGGGGTCAGGCGTCTCGGCTAATAACCAGAAAGAAACAGAAGACTCTGTGCATGATGCTACAGCAAACTGTTGGGGAAGAAAGCTGCACTGAGCATCAGGAAGAGATGCGCAAAGGGAAGGGGGCACGGAGAGGCAGAGACCACTATACATATGTGAATTACCCCTGTTTTGAAAGCAGATTTGTGGCATAGGACATGCCCGCCTTATGCACGTCCTGGGTCCTCTGATTTATTCAAAAGAAACCTCCCCCCATATCTGTTTAGTATGTGTATCCAGTCTTTCCTCCACCAGCACAACTGCAGTTGCCACATGCCCTGGAGCTTCCTCCCCCCCCCCCCCTTGCTGGCTCCTTCCTGCTTCTCTAAAGTGCATATATCAAGAGATCAATCTTTCGATATAAAACAACAACAGAGAGGACGTTTCAAGGAATAGTACAAGCTGGTGTCTTTTGGCCTCCACCTGAGTCTGTTTCACTTGCTTTGTTTTATTGTCCGTGTTATAAAGATATTTGGGTCAAAAATTTACTTCCACTTTTAAGGAGAAAGAATGAGTGACCCAATAAGCATAAGGTGTTGTTTTTATTGAATAGTCAGAATCCAGTCCTAATTAACAAGGTTACAATATTTTTACAATATACTGTAAGGCTATGGGAGCTTAACTTCCAAGTCTAAATTTTTCATTATCTTTTGTCTTCAGGTTAGTATTTCTCTTTTATCAGCTGTTTTGTATACTCTATGCTAGTAAAGGACTGATTTGATTTGACCTGACCCAGTGAACTGTTTTTCAATATCCAGTAACAACAATGTACTATTTGGGCACAGGTTTGAAAGATTGAAACTTGTTTAAATGCAGAATACATACCTCAAGTACATTGAAATCAGTAACTATTAGTAATAGCTATTGTTTTAGATACAAATTAAAATAGACTTTTCAGCGTAATTTTTATTTTTTGCATAATTTAGCTTCATAGTTAATAGTGTCAGATTCCCGAAGAATGGATGTTTTCATCTGTTGCAGCCCAGGCCAGCAAAATAACTTGTGGCCCCTTATTAAAAAGTATCTACATTTTGTTCCTTGTGAGAACAAGTCAGAAATGCTGAAGCTCTCATGCTCCTATCCTTCCTCTTCTAGTACTTTGAGGTGTCAGATTTCCTTGTTAGGAGTCTTCAGTATAGCTACAGTTTGTTCCCTTTCTTTATTGACAATAGCTCCTTTGACCAAAGATCTTGAGCCAAAGTACAATATAATCAGGCACAAATCACATCAAAACATTTACAGTTTGTTGTGACATCAAATTCAGATACTTCAATAAATTGCAGTTGGTTTAAACCATGTAATCCTCATTTGCAAGCAAAGGACAAACTACAATTTGTTAAATCTGAGAGCCACATTAAACCAGGAAGTATTTAATCTAATCACAACTTGAAGAGTCTTCTGTCTCTGCATAGCAAGGGAAGGAAGAAGGATATGGAAGAATCTAAATATTTCTGTCACAGAATATGGCTTTCCTATGTCTGCATGCAGCCATAATTAAACATATTAAGTTATTTTTATTACTTTAGTGGCACTAACTAACAATATAGTGACCTTGGTTTAAAAGTAACTACTAGTCATTTGTTTCCTTATCAGACATTAGGCTGAAGTGTCTCTAATTGTAGATGGTTTGTTTATGTAAAACTCCTATTGGAACTCATAATGATTTTTCCATTGCAGGAAATGCTCTCATTAAATGTGGAGAAACACAAAAGCGAATTGGAGCAGCAGACAGAGAACTAATTCAGACAGCTGCAATAAACTTCCTCACCCCTTTAAGAAATTTTATAGAAGGAGATTATAAAACAATTACTGTAAGTTGAAGAATTCTAACTGGAATTTAACTAGTCCTAAATGCTCATGTAACTATGCAATATGGGAGGAAGGCAAGTGCTTCTGATTTTCTGTGCTTCTCCGTGTCAATTCAAATTGAATCAAAGATTGTCCTTCTCTGAGCAATAATCTTCTTCAACTTTTGCAGAAAGAACGCAAATTATTACAAAATAAAAGACTAGATTTGGATGCTGCCAAAACCAAACTGAAAAAGGCAAAAGCCGCAGAAGCTCGGGCTGCAGTAAGTAAGCTCTCTCCCTCTAAACATTCAAATTATGTTTGCTTTTTTATCTAGCATTGTATTTCAACCACCTTGAACATCACCTTATGTTCTTTAACACAGAATATTCTTCTAGATTTAAATTGTTTCACTCCTAAATCACTTAGAAATAAACTATATTTATGCTCCAGTTTGTGCCTAAATCCAAACCACACATATATAAACTTTTTGTCCATTAGATTCCTTAGCATCAGAATAAATCTCAGCTGTTGTTCCATATTATGAAGAAAAGCACTGAGAGTACTCAGTACTTGGGATGGAATAAGTGGGGAAGCATTTGCATACCCGTGTTACATATTTCTGTTAGTGAGAACTGGTTGGTTCATGTTGTAGTAAATTACCACTGGGACTAACTCATGTTTAGCAATTGTTCAGAATTGTGGTGGCTAATACCTCTGCATCCATTTTCAGTGAGTTTGGTCTGAGGAAGCCTTCCTTTTCCACTAATTCCTCTGGTTATTTTATTTATTTAAAACATTTATTAGCCACATTTCTTCCTTATGCAGCTCAAGGTGGTTTCATTATTCAGTTCAAGGTGGATAAAAACACATAGCTAGGGAACGTTGGGCAAACATTAGGCTGCTCCTCAAAGATATTATGAAAGGAGAGTGCTTCTTTGAGAATTCAGATGGGCATAAACCGGCAACTAATGTCATGACTTTGGGAAAGAGGTAACATTGAGGAAGGGGGAGACACATTCTGCATTGGCTGTCCCTTGGTTGCATATTTATGACTAGGAGAACTGATTATACCAGTATTATAGCAGACTACTAACTTGATCCGTTTTTACTGAAGACAAGCTATGGTGATTTTAAATACATCAGTCTTAAAAACAAGCTTTTGTCTTCTTGTATGTACCTATAACATGGGGCACACTGGCAGTCTAAATGAAGAAACTTCTCTTATTGAGTTAGGTAAAGCTTCCTTTCATGGGGTTATTCTTGCCATGGGGAAAAGGATGTTCATGTGCCTATTCATTTTGGTGTCTGGCTGTGTATAGGCTCACAAGTTTTGTTGATTTAAAACAAAGTACTAGGAGTTAAATAGCTAGTTTGGTAAATTACAAATTGAAGGTTCTATTAAGATGATGTTAATTTATTAGTCTTTCAAATGCTGATTAATTGCCCAGGCAGTATATGTGCATTCAAAGATCAGTATGGGTTCTTGTAGCATAAACTCAATTAATAGTACAGTTTTAGATATTTTTTGCTGACAGCAGATGAAACTAGAGTCCTCCAGCTTTGTCAGTTGATCCTATAGATGACTGTGTCCAAAACCTTAATATTTGTATTGGGAAAGACTGGAGTTTGTGCTTTCTTCAGGCATGTGAGTGCTTGTATTATATGGTGACATATTCCTTTTTTATTCTCATTCGTGGACCTAAATTGAGCTGTGTTACTGTTCTGGTTCCTCAGCCCATATTGTATTTGGGGGGCACAGCAGGCTGTACCAGGAAGGGGAAAACTTCTGTTCCACAAGTGATGTTCAGGATATAACTCTTCCTGTCTTCTGAAATCACAACAGAACAACATTTATATTGATCTAAATGTTAGGCTAATATCTGTCCTGTTTTCTATGCCACTCAATAGTGAGATCAGCCTTGTATTATGTAATTTGCTTGACATATAACACAGCTTTTGTCTTTATTGGCTTTTAAGCAACTAAACCTGTCTCCGCCTGATGAAAATAACATTATGGTAAATGTCTCTTACATGCTCAACTTGCTGCATGTAAAATGGCTGAAGGTTTGTTGGCCTCTTGTCTTCATAACATTTTTTCAAGTGTTTCCTCTTGCTTTCCTACTCTCTTGTTGTGCATGTTCAAACATTTGGGATGAGGGACTGCATCAAAGTCCACAGTTTTTTGTTTCTGATGGACTAAAGTTGTCGAAGAATAAAGCTGCTATTGGGCTAAGCTGTTTTATTTCTTTTGTATTCTGCCTTTACCGAGCTGTGGAAGCCCCTGGAAAGAAATGGGGCTGCTATAGGAAGGGAGAATTGATAAGGAGTTTCACACACTTCTTCACTCTTAATATATATGTGGAGCTCTAATTTATAGAGGAGCCATTCCTGAAGGTCCCTGACCTTCAGAAATAACTTTTCAGGGCACTTTGGAAGTTGTAGTAAGAAGGGGAAGATGGCTAAAATTCCTTGAACACTCCATTCATAGTTTGTTAATCCATACCACTATATATAATATACTAAAGTTGGTGGGAGTGGGGCAAGGCAATGTAGTTCTCTCTTGGGATCAGCTGAACTTTTAAATTTCTGATTAGGCTTGAAGGCAGACATGGGTAGCAAGAGAAATCACTGATCCTTTCCACTGTCATTTGTATTTACTGTGTTCAATTAGCCTTTTGTCACGTAGCATATTTTTGGAGAAACTTCATTAATGCATTTGTTCATAATTTACAAACAGTAACAGTTCTTCTAAAGCTGTAGTATTTGTGCAGTATTTTTTAGTTCTGTTCTTCTAAATCATGCTGTATTTCTGTTCCGATTAATCTAACCTTAGTGGATATTTCACCTTTTATGTAAGAAACTATTTGACTTTAATGGCTTACAGCCATAGTGAAAAGGGTCTCTTCCTGCTGCTTCTTGTACACATATTCTAAGAGTAGGTGGGAGATAAGTTGGTTCGTAAAGTTTTAGTCAGCAATGAGAACCTTTCCTGTTGCTACTTTATATAATGAGCAAATTAGTAAAACATGGAAGTTTGCCAGATTAAAATTCTTCATGCTGTTTCTTTGGCTTTTTTTGCATACAAGATTTGGGCAGAGGAAATATCAAAAGTGAGTACTGAAATTGTCAGTTACGAAATAATTTGAATTTGATATCAGCATTTCATTGGATCTTGCTTTGTCTTGTATCAGTGGACTAGTTCTGTTAATCTGAAGCAGTTTGAAGTGGTAGATAGTAAACACAGTGGTCTACACAATTTGTGGATAATTTAACTACGAGTCAAGAGCATGTGAGAAGATCTAAGAGATGTCTGTATGCCTTAAAGGCCCTTCGCGGCCTGGGGCCCTCATATCTTCATGACCGTCTAACCCCATATGTCCCAAGAAGGCCTCTGTGATCCCTCGCCCCTCTATGATGCAGCGGCCCTGGCCCTTCCTGGTGGAACACTCTTCCACCATCTGTTGGGGCCCTGTGGGACCCTGGTGAGTTCCACAGGGCCTGTAAAACTGAGTTGTTCCATCAGGCCTTTGGGAAGGCTGGCCGTGGATTGCCTGCCCCCTCTTGATGCCCCCTGCACCACACTTTCATACCATCTCTGGCATTGCCCTTGTATTATACTCTTTACTATCTTTGGCATTGCTGGTCCCCTCCTGGCCTTAAGATCGGACGCCATCAATCAATGTGGGTATTCTGATGCTGCTATTGTGATTTTAAGGGATTTTAGTGTTTATAATTTGTATTTGATATTTATTGTTGTATTGGTTGTTGTTGTACACTGCCCAGGGCCCCATGAAATATAATAAATAATAATAAAATATGCAGCAAGAGCGGCTTCTATAAACAGTACATTACTTTTTTTTTAAAAAAAGTATTACATGATAGTTTTCTTTATTTGTGTCCAAAGGATCTGTATTATACTGTATTTTGGTGGCTATGTGCACGATGACTATATGAGTATAACTTAATTCTTAATCTTGTTTCCTGGTTTGTTTCCTGGTTTAGTTTGTATGGACTATTATTTTGTATGATGTCAAGGACAAGCTTAGCCAAATAGGTCAAGTCTTAAATGTGTTGCAATTAGCAAAGTATACCATACTGTTGCCTGAAATTCTTCAAAGTGCTCAAATTAAAACTTTAACATTGGACTAATTGGAAGAACTTCAGAAACTTCTGTAGCTTGTATCCTACCAGTTGGCTGAGGACAAAATATTGTATACAAGGTTCACCATGCTCTTGCAAAAGGTGCCTTGTGCTGGCATAACATGGTCCACTTGGCTTAGTGGCCTGATGGGATACAACTCTAAGAATATTTCCAAGCTTACATTTTATTGTGGCTTTAATACAAAAATGTGAGGTACTTTTTTATCCTGTCATACTCTATGGTGTTTAAACAACCACTGAGATGTGTTTTTTGTATTGCTGCATATGGAATTTATTCAAATGCTCATTCATTGGTTCATTTCAAAAGGAAGTTTTAGCTGCTAGATAATATAGTTACATCAAAAGCAGACTTCTATATTAAATGACTCTGTATAGAAATTGACATCATTCATAAAGCAAGGGAATGCAAATGCATGGCTAGATGTCTGTATCAGGGATCTTGAAACAATGCTGGATATTGTAAGTCATTTCTACAACAACATAGAACAATATTTTTCCTGCTGATGTCAGCAGCAGTGTCCTGCTCCAAGAAAGCTTGTAAAATCATGAAAGCTGGAGTATTGGACTGCCCCTGCCTGTTAATAACCAACATTTCTGTTTTCAACAGAGATGACATGGGTTTGGAAGATACTCTCTGTTAATTCATTTTTGTGGTGTACTAAGTAGCTTGGCAGATTTATCGTGATTCCAAATCAGTTCCAATTCCAGTTTATGAATTCTTAACAGCTTGACAATTAAATAATAGAGACCGAGTGCAATGGCTGTTTTTGTCATGCAGATCCTCTACTACCTTTTTGTAATAAGAATTATGAGTCTATAGCTAGAGAGAGAGAGACAATGAAAAATCAGTTATGTTATATGTTATATAGCCCAGTGAATGTATATTGAACAATTTCATAGATGTTGAGATTGTTGAGTTGTACCTATGCAACATAATTGCTTTTACTTTCCGTTACACCTTGTGATGTGTCATACAGTCTGAACAGGAAGTCAGGATAGCCCAAAGTGAATTTGACAGGCAAGCTGAAATTACAAGACTTCTTCTGGAGGGTATCAGCAGTACACATGTGAGTACTCAACAGAAAACAATGAAGTGACTGAATTGTTTGTAAAAGGTGGTTTATATATTTTATTTATTAATTAAAATAATTGCAGTTTACTTTTCCTATATGTGGCTTAGATGTGTCTAGGTCTGGTGGCTTGTTGACATTGCAACCTGGGTGAACACATGAAGTCTTATACTGAGTCAGGGAAGCTGACAGGTGATACTTTGGAGATGACTTCTAGCAATTATAGTTTTTGTCTTCAAGCACTATTTTTAAAGTAGTCTGGGGGCAGGAGGATGCCCTGATATAGATGGCCCAGGTTTGCCCACTTTTATCAGATCTTGGAAGCTAAGCCAGGTCAGCCCTGGTAAGTACTTGGATGAGCGACCACCAAGAATTTTCAGGGTCTCTGTGCCTGGGAAGGCAATATCAGCCTCTTACCTTGAAAACCTTATGGGGTCACCATAAATCAGCTGTGATTTAATGGCACTTTACACACACCCAGAAGGCAGGAGGATGGGATAGAGAAAATATTAAAATTTAAAGGTTATGTATTGTCGAAGGCTTTCACGGCTGAATTCAACCGGTTGTGGTGGTTTTCTGGGCTGTGTGGCCGTGGTCTGGTGGAGTGTATAGGTTATGTTTTTTATAGGTTATGTTATGTTCTTTATAGGTTATGTTCTTAACTTATGAGTTCACAAGGCATCTAGCAAGCACAAAAAACAACTTAAGCCAAGTTAAAAATAAATAACAATCCATGAATTGATGTCCAAAAGATGAATTTGAGGAGAAATTGAGTCTTTATTTTTCATATCAACTTAATTCATATTTTTCATATCAATACTAAACTGTAATGTTTTATGTACTGACTCTTTGAACTTTACTGTTTTGCAGGCCCATCATCTTCGTTGTCTGAATGATTTTGTAGAAGCTCAAATGACTTACTATGCACAGTGTTACCAATATATGTTGGATCTTCAGAAACAACTTGGAAGGTAAATGGTTTTCCCTAACTCCTTGTGTGACTGGATGCTGAATATTGGTAGCTGAGAATAGTCTACTAATAAAGGCAGCTTGGAGAACAGACAGTTAAGGGAAATGGCCAAGTTAATGCTGCTTCTCTTCATTGTGTTGACAAGACCATTTAAACAAAAAAATAATTCAATGATCAGAAATTAGTGTGGAAGCAACAATCTTTTTATGATCCTGTTGCAGTGACTTCTCAAGTGCTTTAGAAAATGTCCATAGACAATCACAGTAGTAAGGCAGCATAATCTAATCCTATACATGATGGGTCATTGTCTTTCAAATGGTCAGAGTCTTTGAAGATCTCATCTTGTAATCTGTAACAGCCTACATCTGGGCTGTCTCCACTGTAGTACCTATCTCCTGGGACAGCTTACAAGAGAAAGTTAGGAAAGCTCCACATTTCTGTTCTTCCTATTTAACTATTTCTTCATAACTATTTCTTCTGAGCTAATGAAATCTGTTGTTAAGTAGTGGACCCCCATTATCTTTAACTCTGATCGAATGCCTAATGTGTCGGCCATAATAATAACTGAAAACTTTTTTAAAAGGGCCAATAGTTAGCAAGATCCAATTAGTCTGCTTTCTGAAAGAAGTAGAAATTGGCTGGATAACACCAACATTCTGGATCAGGAGTAATTTGGTTTTAGCCCAGGTCATGCTACCTAGCATTAGTACATTTAGTAGAGAAATACTGGCATTTCGTAGGAGGGCAGCTATTAGTATCTTTTAAATTGTTCTTAAGTCAGCTTTTGGTTCTGTTTCAAGGGAACTTTGGATGAAACTGGTGCCTGTTCAGCCACAGCCTGGCCTGGTGTGCCCAGTGCTTACTCAGCTTCAGCTGCTGCAGCCTGGCCTGGTGCTCCCCCTAATTTACATTAGAAAGGAGACTGTTGGACATATGAAGTGTCTCTACTTGAACACACCTTTGTTGAAGTTTACTACTCCAAAAAAGAGCACCTCACTATTTTATTTGATTTATTTTAATTTATAATCTGCTGTTTTATGTGCAAGATGGATTACAAGTATGGAAAGAAGTATTCAATCAGTCAGTAAGCAGATTACAAAATATGATAACATTTTATTCTAATAGCAAAGATTTATATTAAATATAGCCTAATGAAGTGGTTGGATTAAAAAACTGGAAGGAGAAAAAACATATTCTTAATATAGGACACCAAACTGATCCATTACATCAGAGCTATACTACCTCTTCAGGAATGTTCTCCTGAACAATTCTGTTTTGCATATTTGTGATACAATAGAAGCATGGCAGATTTCCTAATTGTTTCAGGTAGCCTTTTCCATAATCTGTTAGCCCCAGAAAAAGTTCATCAAATGGGCAGTTGCCGATTTTACCTGTTTGCAGGGTCGTGATTTCAGAAGGATTTACTGTGGTAAGTGAATCTGTTGCAGTGGAATATAGTGAGAGGCAGTCCTGCAGGTGTGCAAGTCTAATACTATTACAGGTTTTATAACCTTGAATTGAGCCTGGTACCTGATCAGTTACCAGTATAGTATCTACGGAGTGTGAGTGGTAGGTTGATTCTGTTTAGCACCCAATAGTATTTAAGCCTCAGCATTCTGTATCATCTGGAATTTCCAAGTTGTCCATAAGGCAGATTTATGTAGATTGCATAAGTTTAGCCTTCAGGTTACCATACCATGGAGCCACCTGCATGAGTCAGCTGAGTCAAGGTTGGGGACCATCCTCTGAGCTAATTGGAGCAGGTAGAACTACTTTTTTTGCAATTGCATCAGCTTGCTCCTCCAACAATAAAGTTGTATCCACAAACATATCTAGGCTTTTAATCAACTCAGAAAGAGACAGTTGGATAATCTGGGAGGAGACCCTTGTCCTTTAGGGCCCTGGCCTTTCCAATCAACATGTTCTCCATATTGTCAGAATTCATTTTCAACTTGTTTACAGCAGTCAGGCGTTGGTTTAACGAGACTGTAGCATCACCCAGCAATTTGGATGAAGAAATGTAGAACTGTGTGTAATCAGCATATTGATGGTGTCCTGTTCTAAAACTGAATGATTTCTGCCAAGGGTTTCACATACAGATTGAATAGCAGGGGTGCCAAGACTGAGTCTTTTGGAACCCCACAAGGCACACCCCTCACTGTAGAAAACATTTCCCCTTCAGCAGCCTTCTGAATCCTACCTATAAGGAATTCAAATTTGTCCTCTAAACAGCTCTACATAGTGGCATGGGCCACTGTGTCAAAAGCTGCTAAGTCTAGTAAAAGCAGCCAAGGGGCATAGCTCTTGTCTACCCTTTAGAAGGAAGTTACCTATTAGTACCGCTCCAGTATCTGAGGTGTACAGAAAGACTGTATACTTTGCTCTTTTCCTGCTTAATCTGTATTCATGCCATCTGATTACCATTCTAAAAAAAGTTGATCTCCCATCTTCCAAAATTAGTTGACACTAAAATGAATGTGATGATGCAGCCATTCTTTCTCAAGCCAGTTTGGGTGTGCCATGTGTGCTTGAAGAATTTGCCAACTATTGCAGAGATAAGTACTTGGAAATAAATTATGATAACATAAAATTTATGATCTTGCTGTATCATCCTCTGGGTGGCACATGAATGGGCATCTGTTGGCCCAAGTACAGTCCTATAAATATTTGGGCTTTGTATTTCATTATTCTGGTAAATAAAGTACACATCTCCAACATACTCAAGGGAATGCTTAAGCAATTAGTTGATTCTGTTATGTCAGAGGTGGACACATTGTTCTTGCCGCAGTTCATTCATAGAGGGTACTGTGATGCCTTGACTACTTTATGAAGTACCTGTCTGGCTTGATGGATGCGATCCAAACAGAGAGAGGATTCAGACCCAATTTTTCAGAGCTGTTTGTGCCTCTGCAAATGTGTAATGGTAGTTATAAGCCTCCAGATGGGGTTATGTTTGTTCACAGCTATTCCAAGGTTTGCACCCGTAAACCTCAAGCAGAGTATTTACCATAGGTATCTATCCTCTCATTTTTTTTAGTTTTGAAAGACAAAGTTCTGAAAAAATAAAAAATATATAATCTAAGAAATTATCTGTGCTGGATTTGCTTTCTTGGTTTTGTTATTTTATAACCTGGAAAATACCTGGACATTAGTCACATAAAAGATCAGTGGCAGAGATACTCATAGTGTGTTGTTTTGCAATTATTGTAAAGGAGTCAGATATGATGTAATTGATCTGCTCTTGGCAATGAGACTGGACAGTTTATCTGAACAGTTAGACATCCAGAGGTCTGACAAGTGGATGTCAGTGCATCTAGTTTGTCTCTTAGTTGCCCTTCTTGCTGGGAAAAAATGTACATTCTATTTAAAAAGTGATTATCTTTTTGAGTGTAGCATTGAGACGAAATCCTGATATTGAAAATATTCCATCAGTCAAATGTATACAGTTCCTTTATGTTTTAATTAAAGTATTGCTGAAAGGTCTGATGGCTATATAATGAAGCTATATTGACAGTGACTGCTGCAGACCAGCACAGCTTCCATTTGAAACTAAGTAAGACAGAACTATTTGAGATCTTTTTTGTAAATTGGGTTGATGTTTTTAATTCTTGTTTTATAGATATTCTATTATGTACTTTAATGTTTTTTTATTTATTGTTTTTACATAGTTTGGTTTTGCTGTTATCTATTGTTTTTAAATATTTTGTGACACACCTTGAGGCTTTCTTTGAAAAAGGCAGACTATACATGCTGTAAGCAAGTACATTTTTTTGTTTATAAATATTCATACTCTGCCTCATACCAGCATCTCTAGGTTAAAAACAATTAAAAAGCACAATAAAAACATCACAAATGAAATATAACAATTAAAATAGCAATAAAATAGTATGAAAATAACTTCACCCCATCATTCCCCTGACTAGCTGCTATAGAGGGGGTTTCTAGGGAGGTTAGGCAAATGCCTGGGTGTTAAAAGGAAGGTCTTCACCATATGCCTAAACCCATAAAGGGTAAGTGCATAATAATTCTCTGAGGGAAGGTTATTCCAGAGTCTGGGGACAATCACAGAGTAAGCCCTCCCACATGCCCTTCCTCTCAGTGGGAGGAGGGACTACCAGGAATGCCTCCCCCTGTGACCTCAGTTTCCAGACAGGTACATTCAAGCACAGGTGCTGCTTCAGGTAGGCAGGACCAAGCTGTTTAGGTTTTTACATCAATGTCAATACCTTGAATTGTACCCGGGAGTGAATTGGGAGCTAATGCAGTTCCTTAAGGACTGGTGTGATGTGTATCTACCCAGATGTACCAGCTAAAAGCCTAGCTGCTGCAAGCTGCACCGACTCCAGCTTCCAGACCGTCTTCAAAGGCAGCCCCATGTAGAGTGCATTACAGTAGTCCAGTCAAGAGGTTACCAGCACATGTAACACTTTGGACAGGTCCCCTTTGTCCAAAAATGGGCCAAGCTGGTAATCCAGATGGAGGTGCTGGAAGGCCCTTGTGACCACAGCTGTCTCCTGAACCTCAAAGGGCAGTGATGAATCCAGGAGCACCCCCAGATCTTGCATCCAGTCCTTCTGGGGCAATACAATCCCATCCAGAACCAGGTCCCCCATGAGCTCATGGACTCAGGAGCTCAGAACACAGAGAACCTTCCTCTTGATTCAGCCTTGGTTTGTTTGTCCTCATCCAGCCTATAACTTCTTCCAGGCAATGGTCCAGCACACAGAGTTCCTCTGCTTAACTCTCATGAAATGGAGAGAAAGAGCTGGGTGTCATCTACATATTGATGACACATGACCTCATCTAGCAGCTTCATGTAGATGTTGAATACCATAGGGGATAGGACAGCCCCGGAGAACCCCACAAGACCACGAGCATGAGTCCCCCAACACTATCTTCTAGTACCAACCCCAAAGGTCAGAGAACTACTGTAACACAGTGCTCTGATTACCTGGAACCAATCCAGCAAAATGCCATGGTCTATGGCCGCGGTGGCAAACCTTTGGCACTCCAGATGTTATGGCTGATGGGAATTGTAGTCCATAGCATCTGGAGTGCCAAAGGTTCGCCACCACTCTATGGTGTGAAAAGAGAGAGATCAAGGAGAACTGTGACTATCTCAAGGTCACCCAGCAGGAATGGAGTGTAGAAACACATCTGAGTCACCAGATAAGCCTCTGCCGCTCAGATGTAGGAGTGAGGAATCAAACCTGGTACTCCAGATTAGAATCCACCTGCTCTTAAGCACTACAACATGCTGGTTCTCAAAGAAATAACTGTCTTTGTAGAAAGTGTTCTTCATATTTCTTTTGTATGCAACAGTTGTCCAGCTAGGATTGTGCTCTTTCATTCTAACAAACAGTAGTAGTGTTCATTGAATGCCAATTGACAGCTGCATCTTAACACTTGGCTTGCTTTTAGAAGGCCTTGACCTAATTTGATAATGTCTTTGTGAGCTTGCAAAGAGTAAAAAGGGCAGAGAAGGGCAACGAGGATGATTGAGAGACTGGAGCACCTTCCTTATGAGGAGAGGCTGCAATGTTTGGGACTCTTTAGTTTGGAGAGGAGACGTCTGAGGGGGGATAGGATTGAAGTCTATAAAATTATGCATGGGGTAGAAAATGTTGACAGAGAGAATTTTTTTCTCTCTTTCTCACAATACTAAAACCAGGGGACATACATTGAAAATGCTGGGGGGAAGAATTAGGACTAATAAAAGGAAACATTTCTTCATGCAACGCATGATTGGTGTTTGGAATATGCTGCCACAGGATGATGGCCAGTAATCTGGATAGCTTTAAAAGGGGCTTGGACAGATTTATGGAGAAGTCAATCTATGGCAACCAATCTTGACCCTCCTTGATCTGAGATTGCAAATGTCTTTGCAGACCAGGTGCTAGGGAGCAGCAGCAGCAGAAGGCCATTGCTTTCACATCCTGCATGTGAGTTTCCAAAGGCATCTGGTGGGCTACTGCGAGCAGTAGAGTGCTGGACTAGATGGACTCTGGTCTGTTCCAGCAGGCTTTTTCTTATGTTCTTAAAACAGCAACTTTTGCTAATAAAAGCTACCATAGAACAAAATCGTGTGACACCTTTCGTTTTTAACAGATTTATTATGGCATAAACTTTGTGGACAGTTCAGAGCCCAGTTCATCTAATCCAGTGGAGTATATTGCCTTAATCTTTAAATTGTCTCAAGGCGCCTTCTTGTATTTGCTTTCACAGACTAGTACAGTCACTTCTATGGAATTAAAAAAAAACCCTGTATAAGGTTAGATCTCCAGGTATTATTCTTCTGGTGGAACAATTTTTCTGTTCGGAATAGAGTTTGTATTCTACATGCTGCAAACCATCACTGTGGGAGTCTTTTGACCTTGTGAACAGAGTCTCAGGAGTGCCTCCCCCCAATCATAAAAACTCTTAAGACTTATTCAACTTGCAATGCTTCAGTTCCAGCCCAGAAGCTTAGTGCAGGATAAGATAGAATAAAAAGCAGTCTAGGTAAACACTTTTTTGAATCCTCAGTCTTTCAGAGCAAGTGCAAGCCATGTAACATGCCAAATGTTTCTTAATTCTCCTCTTCCTTTTGTGATGTTTGATCCTAGCAGCCCAGACACTCATTGTATTCATTTTATGTATTTATGCTCTCTGTGTTCTTTAGAATGCATGTAATCTATCAAAATGAGTAGAAAATATGTTAGCAATATTTATTTAAAAGACTGATGCTGTCTCTTTAGGGACTGTTCACATTAAATCAGAGGAGAGAATACTGTATATCAGAATTGACTAGTTGAAAAGTGGTTTGGTGAACACTTGATTCCTCAAAAATTATCTCTTAATTAGGGCCAAAAGCTTTTTGAGGGAGCTTAAATTTGCAATCACTGCTGCTGAAAAGTTCAGATGGCTATTGGAGTGCCTCCTTGCTGTGAACTGGTTGTTGCTTTTGATGTAATGGCTTGCCTAAAGCAACTACTGGTAATTTCTGTGTATAGAAGAGATTTTAACCAGTGGAGTGTAATTTTCTTGCCTCCCCCCTTTCTGGACCCCAAAATGCTTTGTGTGTGGTACAGGGGGATCACCTAGAAACAGCATGAGGAGTAATTTGATTTCCACATTGGGAGGGGTGGAATTGGACCTCCCCTTTCACTTTCAGAAACACTCCAGTGCATTTAAACCTTTCAGGATTTTTTTTTACAACCATGAAGGCTAGAGGTGTATACTTAACTGCTGAAGACCATAAAGCAGATCCTTGAATTTGTTTCCTGGGGATAACTTTTTAATGTTTAAAATAGGTAGAGTGTCAGGAAAATGGGGTACAGTAGAAATGCAATGGTCTGACTGCACAGTTACAGGTAGATGCAACTATATCTTCCTAATGGGAGATCTTTCAGGTGTTTAAATGAGTATATTACACTGTACATTTAAAGTCTTTTGTTTGAAAGCTGTAGGTAATGCTTAGAAACTAACTTGTTCCTTCTGTCATAAGGTTTTTATTTAGAAGATGAGACTTTTGAGGGTAATGATGTATTAGATGTTTTTTAGGCTTCAAGGCAGAGTATAGTAGATGGTGAATAGTAACTGATATGAATGGGTCATAGCTAAGCTCCTAATGGAAGGCCCATTATGCTAAACTGAGCTAGCATTTAATTTCCTTTTTTCATAGCTTTCCAACCACAGTCCTTGCCAACAATAACCAGTCGTCTTCAACTTGTGCACCAAGTAGTTCTACTACTACGCCCTGTGCTTCTGTTACACCTTCACTGTCTTCAGTAAGCAATTCAGCAGCATCTTTAAGCTTTGGTGAACTGAAGTCATCAAGTGGCAGCAGAAAAGCCAGAGTGCTTTATGATTATGATGCTGCAAATAGCAGTGAATTATCTCTACTTGCTGATGAGGTATGCTTTTCTTGCTTCAAGTTGCAGCTCAAAGTAAAAACTGAATATTCTGGGAACTAAATGTACATGAGAAACCAAGCAGTTAACAGTACTTCAGCATCAAAGGGCATGAACTTAAGTAGCCATTTGTCCCCTACAATGAAGCTGTGCAGCATCTGTCAGGAATAGCAGTAAGGGAAGAAGGGCTATCACCAGTGGTGGGATCCAAAAAATTTTGTAACAGGTTCCCATGGTGGTGGGATTCAAACTGTGGCGTAGCGCCAGTGGGCGGGGCACGGCGGGGCACGGCGGGGGCATGGCCGGGCATTCCAGGGTCGGGGCATTTCTGGGCGGGGCTGTGGCAAGGATGCAGCGCTTTGCCGATCCTTGGGCGGGAAACGAATGCATGCAGGCGCAGGCTGCCACGCACACCGGTGCACCTCCTGCTAGACTGCTTCAAGTTCTGCGCACTACTGCTGAGAGGAGGGGCGTAACTAAGGCAAAAATCATGTGGCAAAATCACCAATTAGTAACCCCCTCTCGGCACACACAAATAATTAGTAACCTACTCTCGGGAACCTGTGAGAACCTGCTGGATCCCACCTCTGGCTATCACATGATTGCATCCTTTGACATTTGTGTTTAAAATACTTATATTCTACATAGTTCATTTAAAATTAGTTAAATAAACATTAAGTTAATAAACATTAAACACACATAAATTAGCAACATTAAAACATTCAGTAAAACTCTTAAAAGCAGCATCAACAAATAAAAGATGGTATCTTAATCCCATCTGTGAGGTGACCTTGGAACAGCCACACACTCCCAGCCTAACCTACATCTTAAGGTTGTTTTGAGGATAAAATGGAGACAAGGAGAAAAATGTAAGCTGCTTTGGGTCGCTGTTGGGAGAAAGATGGGGAGTACTAACAAAGACCATAATACTGCTGAAGATAGCAGATAAAAGATAGGTTGGCTGGTGGCTGGAAAGGAAAAAAGGAAGCAGTGAGGGGACATAGGTTATGAGGGCTGCTAGGGGGCAATAAATAAGAAATAGTGGGCGGGATACAGGAGAAAATGAGTGCCCCCCCATCTCAAATCATGGTGAATTCCCTACTTATGTAATAACCGTATGCTGTGTATTTTTATCTAGGTGATAATGGTGTACAGTATCCCTGGCATGGATTCAGACTGGCTGATGGGTGAAAGAGGAAATCAAAAGGGCAAAGTGCCTATTACTTATTTAGAACTGTTAAACTGAATGACTGGTTTGTATAAAAACTGCCAGTTATGGTGAGACCAGATTTATATGCAATTAACATTATATAACACAGGTTTCAGTGTCTTCCATGTTAATGTCTAAAGTGGCAAGAATACCAGTCACTAGAAGTAGGCTTTTCTGCCAGTATTGTTTCATGGTGAAGAAACAATTCAGATTTCTACTTTTACTTAAGTGCCAAGAATGTGTTTCTTACAGAATTTCATTTCTACTGGTCTTTTCACTAATAACAAATATCTACTTTTGAGTAATTGAAGTTGAAAGGAGGTGCTGTTTTCTACAGAACTTTTCATAATGACAAGCTTCTTCACAAAAAATAAATTGTTAAATAATTTGCTGGGGTTTTTTTTTTTTTTGCTGGACAGATTATTTTAACATTGAGTGTCCTAAATGACTATAGCTGTGCGCAGCAGAAGTCTGTAGCTTTGTTGGTGTATTTAATTTGCAAAGCATTAAACACTTTCAGAAGGAAAGGCATGTGAGCCTGAGCTCCATTTTTGGTGTTGCTTTTGCCTCCTTGTTCTTATTTTTTAAATTTGGTCTCCAAATGTATCAAGGGAACATTATCTCCAAACTTACGTTGCATCCAGATTTCTACAAGTAGAATGAAGTTTGTTGGAAGGAACTTTGCTGCCTTTCCCTTTCTCCAGTCCTTGACCACTACCCCCCCGCCCCTTATTTCTAAAGGTAAGTGGATCCCTGGGAAGAAGTGGGTGGGAGAAGGAGCTCGGGCAGGCTCCTGGGCCGGAAGAGCGTAGCACTGAATCAGTCTGTCTCCTTCTAATGAGTCGTCACTGCTCTCTCTTAAACTGGAATCAACTCTCAAACTTTTTGTTTTCTAATTACAGTTGGTTGGTTGAAGAGTTACAAACAAACAAACCCCCAAACCCCACCCCAGCCAAACTCCACTGTCAAAAATTATTTTAGAAATACTGTCTGGTTAAAATACTGGTTTGTATTCTTTGATAACTTTATCCCACATCTCCATAGTACATTATTCTCTACTGAGCTTCTCCTAAAGCTGAAGCTAAGGCTGGTTGTAGAAATCTGTAACACTATACTGAAAGTACTGCAGCTAATGATACCAACAGATTCATTAACATAAATAATACATAATACAATTTCATGTGCAACAAAATGTTTAAAATATTTAATTAAAATTTCAAATGCTGCTTTGGCTATCAGCGATAGCAAAGCTAGAGAGCAAAGCTATTCAGGGCTGGAGTGTCCTTGCTTTTCTTTGTCATAGCCAGTTTGACAAGCTACACATCACACCAGAAGGCTTTTAATGAGTTCTTATGTGCTTTTAAACTCGCTAAACTGGCCACCGTAAACTCCTGATTCCGTCAAAGCGCCGGGATAGCTTCGTATTTGTTTAACGTCTGGTCATGCAAACATTTGGCTACACCGCAAGCAACAAACTACTTTTGTGTTAAACTGTGTGCTGGTATTCATCTTTTTAGATCCATTTTAAGTACCTGTGGTTAATGGCCTTGCTTTGGAGATGTATCACAGGGCCTTTCCCCACTCCCATCATTCCCCTCTATGCCGTGCGCTGCTCTCAGCGCGCCACAAGAGTAATCCCAGGCTACTGCAGTCCTCACCACTCCGCTACTTCCGCGCCAGCCATCAAAAGGCGCCGTTTAGAAGAGCGCCTGGGGTGCTGCGCGCTGAGGGGCGCGACAGCAGCAGCTTCGGGGCGGCTGCGCTGTCGCCGCCCCTTTCAGTGGGGAGTGCCGAGGGACCCCGCGCTACTCTCCTCGAGTAGCGCGGGGCTTAAGGGAAGTGGGGAAAGGCCCACAGTTGTATTAGAACAAGAATTAAACTTTTGGGGAATGTGGAGATGATATAGAGAGGAATATATCATTCACACAGTATACGGTCATCAGCATGACTGATCTGTGTTTTTTAAATTTATTGCACTCTGTCCTCATTACTGTTCTTAATATTCAGGTATGAATAAAGGTGACATTTCACTGCACATCTAACATATCTAGTACCTTGGTCAGTGGCACAAGGAATTACAACTGGATTTTCTTTGAGGCATATGCTTTCAAAAAGTACAATGCATTAGAAAAAGATACCAAATCAAATACCTGTCAAATTGAAGTTATGAGAACTCATAAGAAATGGTTTGTGTGAAAATACCATGATTCTGAAAGGGGCCAAAATCCTTTTCTTTATAACAGTCATGACTAACTGGCTTTATGAAAAGTGTTTTAGGCTTGCTTTATGCTATTAGTTCTATCTTCTATGGTCTCTTGCTTTTCTATGAGAAGGAGAGATTATGGGCAAAACTTGCCAGTGAGGGAAAATATCACAGTGATGTATATGGTTAGGACTGGGAAAAGTTCTGTAAGTAATGCTTAAAACACCGTTATGCGAATGCAGAACTCTGACAGTCTCTGTGTCTTTCACACAGTTCAGTGCTTGTCTTATCCTCATGGATGGCTTTGGAGAGGCTGCTGGGGCAACCTAAGTTCAATACAAATTTGATAAGACCAAAGTGATGAGATTTTCCTTTTGTTTTGTAGACAATATGTCCACTAGTTAGAAACTGCTATAATCTGATAGGTAGATAATGATCAGATATATTGGTGGAGAGATGGTACTTTAGATAAAAGCTCAGAGGCATGAAGGGATTTTAAGTGTCTTGAATTCATGATGGAAGTAAATATGCAACCAGTAAAGCTGATGTAAAACAGGATATATATGTGCTTTCAGCTCAGCAACAGATAACGTGTGGCTTTATTCTGTTCTGGTCATCTAAGGTTGAACACATTGGCATATCTAAGCCTGGAAGTTACAAAATTGTTACCGTAATCAGCATTGGCACTTACTCTACTTCGGTGTCTCCTTCCTGAATATCACTGCTGTTTTGTTTTGCTGCTGAGAATGTTAGCTAAGAAAGGAAAGAATACTTAAGCACTGGTTCCAAGCCTTTGGGGTATGGGAACCCAGAAGTTCAGATTTTCTTGGTATGGTGACCTGCTTGAAAACCAGGGTCCATATAAACAAACAAAACTACAAAAAAGCTGGGATCCATTTACACAGAATTCTTGATTCATTTTTGGGTCATAATCTGCTGGTTAGGAAATAGTGATTTAAAGAACATTTACTAACTGCTCCTTTCCATTGGAGATGTCTTGCCAAGACACAGTGTAAGTCAGTACAGTCAGTGGACTGAGACACATAATGCACAGTGCAATATGAGGAGGATCTTTGGCAGATGACTGCTGTGGGTCTTCTGGACTGTGTGGCAGGGTCTGGTAGTTTTTGCTCTTAATGTTTTACCTGCATGTAGATGCTGGCCAAACATTGGCAGCAAAAACTACCAGACCCCAGCCACGAAGCCTGGAAAACCTGCAACACCCAGTTGATTCCAGTCGTGAAAGCCTTTGACAAATCTTTGGCAATGTCCTTGTCAAAGCCATCATGTGATGCAGGGAGCAGAGATTGTATGTTTCAAATGTGTGGTCAGGATGTACCTAATTTGGACATGTATTCATTATGGTTGTGTTCTGGTGAATTACTGTCTCTTTCTAATGACATGGAGGCAAGGTAATTGGGAAGAGGAGACCCTTCCCTTAATAATAGAGGCAGCTTGATGAATGTTTCCTCTGAACTTTTGAATGGGGAGGTATAGACATCAGTAAAGTGAAAAATCAGAATTACTTTGTGAATATTAAATCTTTTACAAATAGTTCCCTGTACAAGTGATGAAAGACACCTGAGCATGAAGAACACTTAACAACTTAATAAACTGAATGCTACGGAACCCCTTCCCAGCATACTGGAATCGCTTTATACTTTTTTAAAAAAAATGTAAAATGGGTGTCTGACATGAGCAATTAAGGAAAGCTGCTCAGAATTGCAAAATGGAACTAAAGCTTTCGAGTATCTTCACATAGATATAGGCAGAAGCACAACTATTGAAATTGAAATGATGAATAAAGAAATGGCTTCTTCAAAAGGAGAATTACATATAACTACTGTTATTGAAAGCAGCTTTTCCCACTGTGAGTTCTATGAGTGTAGTTGCATACAGATCTCTAAAAGGTAAAATGCGGATAGGATCTCTCGTGGCATATTCTCAACTATGTGTCCCTTGTTTCATAGGCTCTAATCCCTTTTTTTTGTCCTTTCGCGGGTCATTCCAGCTCTTCCACATGAGCTGCCCCTGGCCAGCGAAAGGATTCCTCTGTAAACTCAAGGAGAATAACAAATCTGCAGATACACCCGCCAGCTCCGAGAAGCTGTGACTATCCCAAGGTTACCCAGCTGGCGTGTGTGGGAGTGTACAGGCTAATCTGAATTCCCCAGATAAGCCTCCACAGTTCAGGTGGCAGAGCTGGGAATCAAACCCTATTCCTCCAGATTAGATACACGAGCTCTTAACCTCCTACGCCACTGCTGCTCCTTAGCTATTTCTTGAAATATATATCCTGTTTTCCCTTACAGCTCGTTAGCCAACAAAATTTTAATTTAAATTCATCAAAATAATACAGATAGTTTACATCCCTCAAAGCCTGCATTTTAACCATATTAAAATCTCTAGGAGGTTTTTGCAGCACCTCCTGGACTCTTCTGAAGACCATGATCCCTGCACCTCCTCAGGGAGCCCTTTCTGCAAAGGGAACTAAAATAGAAGAGGCAGCGGCTCTGGTGCCAGGTGGAGCAGCCCAAGTGAGTAAGTTGCAGTCTGAGGACAGACTATGGTGTGTGGGAGAAGATGGACTTTTAGATAGGTGGTTTCTAAACCTTACCATTTTAATGATCACAATCATCTCAACCTGGACTCAGAAACACACTGGCAGCCAATGTAGCAATTTTAATACAGGTGAGACATGTTCCCATCAACTAGCCATGACAATAATCAAGCTGCTGCAGTTCTGAACCAGCTGCAGTCTCTGGGTTGCTTTTAAGAGCACTTTATGGCAATTCATCTGTGAAGTTGCAAAAGCACAACTCAGACTGGCTGAGTCAGAAAGGAAAGAGTTGGTAAACCAAAAACTGCTGATAATGGGCCCTTCACCATTTCACTAACCTGTTGTTCTAACAACAAGGCTGGGTTCATGAGCTTTGTTAAGGTCTTTACCTGCACTGCAAAGGCCAGGTTCATCTTTTAGTGAACAGATCCAGTTCTAAAACATCAGTCTTTCCTGCTGCCTGGTCTGTATTATTGCCTCTGTATTGTTAGTCATCTCTAGTCCATGTACAGTCAAACAACTTCTGTCAAGTGTGTAACTATCGAGCTGGAGATCAGCCTAAAGATCTGCTGCAGCAGAACCATGGAAGAAAAATGAAGGAAGAAGGAGAAAAAGGTACTCCCCACACACAACAAAACCCGCGTTCTACAATTCTGCTCTCCTAGGTGGCTGCAAGATTGGGCGAGGAAATGGTTTCGCCATTATTGGTTTCCCCCTTTACTCCTGGGGGCATTATAACCTGCCTCTTCCACAGTCCCATAAAGAAACACCTTTTGCATTGGCTTAGGTCCTCAGTTATGTTTTAGCTCTGCCACAACCTTGCCATTATCTTCATGTATGGTACCAATCAGATCCCCAGACACAGCTCTCCACTGCTTTTATGCTACTTTTTGAAAATTACATAAAGATGGGCATTTCTTACTGGAATGCACTGATTTGTTCATCATGGCTGAACCTGGAATATACCAGCTCAGGACTTTTCAAAGACCTTATAATGGTCTAGAATGGCACACTGCTTTTTAAAACACTTCACATCATTTATTTTCACTCTTCTTCTTGGGCTATATTCCCCTTGAGGGGGTTAGCACTGACATTTTCTTTGCCAAATGGCTCAGTTTTGGGCATTTTCGGGGGTAATGTTGATAAGTACATAAGGTTCAGAAAGGTTGTTCATCCAACATACCTTCTTAAGGGTGGTGGCCCCCTAGGACCAAAGCTTAGGGCTGTTTTTGCAACAGAAGTCTCCTCCAGTCGCATAATGTGCCCATATCACCGGAGCCATTCTTCTCTAATTTTCTTTGTAATTGGTGTAATTCCAAGTCTTTGTCGTATGTCTTTGTAACATGATCGGAAAGAGTCAGGCCAAGAGTCCACTGAAGCATCTTCATTTCCATCACATGAAGAATCTGTTCATGTTTTGGAGTTGTTGGCTAACATTCTGTTCCATATATGGCCACAGAGCAGATAACTGGTGTACACTTTTGCCCTCAGGTATTCTTTTGTCACACAGAACTCCTGTGGTTTTCAGTATGGCTCTGATTTGAGATGTGTCTTTTGGAGAGATCCTGAGCCATTAGACTTCAAATGAGCTATTTGTTGTTGAAGTTACGTGTATTAATATGTAAGTAGTATAAAATGCCTATTCTAGAAAGACAGACAGACCGACCAAGTACTTATTTGAAATACAGATCCTAATAACCTCTAAGTAATATTATTTGACCAGCAGGTGGCACCATGTATTCCTTTTCAAGGAAACAAATCCTATTGGCTCTGATTCATCACCAAAGGCCATTTCTTAGATAATATGTAATAGTAACTAGATCCATACATGTGTACTTAAGTCTCAAACACTGTTCACAATCTGCAAGATTCATCTCACATTTTTATAGGGTATATACATAGAATCACAGGATTGGAAGGGGTCATACAGGCCATAGAATCCAGCTCCCCAAGTGTTCATCCAGCCTCTGTTTGAAGACTGCCAGAGAGGGGGAGTTACCACCTCCTCAGGCAGTCAGTTCCACTGCTGAAGTATTCTCACTGTCAACGAGTAGAGGCTACATGGTGGCCACAAATATTTTAAATTGCACCTTTCACTTATGACACCGTGGGCGGTGAGTGCTGAAGAAGGTGCTGGGTAGGGAGTTGTGACTGGCATGGTGACAGAAATGGCTGCAATGTACCAACAATGGATCGCAACTGTATTTCTTCTTCTGCTACAATTTCGAGATAAGTTTTCAGAAAAGAGACATTTGAAAGTGGCTTACACCAACACTACTATAGTGTATTTTATCCTGTCCACCCACCAAAGATTTCAGGGTAGAGCACATAGTTCTCCCCACCTCCATTTTTATCTTCACAACAACCCTATGAAGTAGGATAGGCTGACAGAGAAAGATTGGCCCAGTGTCACCTGGTATGTTTCCTTGTAAGCAGATATTTGAACCAGCATCTCTGTGGCCCTAGCCCTTCACTCTATGCGCTACACCACACTGGAGAGAGTTTGGTGGTTTTCATTCAGTTTTAGGGATGACAGAAGTTATTTGCCTGCATGTGAAAACATGCAACTCACAGGAAGTCATGCTTTAATTTATTTAGTTATTCTGTTTTTTACCATGATTCTCAACTGGATTTATAATGCATTAAGACAATGTAATATAACATCAACCACTGAACAGTCAAAAGAAAGTCATCATATAGGTTCCAAAGGCCAGTCTGAACAAAAATACCTTTATGACCTTTCTACAAAGACCAATTGCTTGTCTGCTGAGATAAAATTCCAGAGCCAATGTTTCTTGCTTCTTTAGGCTTATCCCTAGGGCAGTGATGGCGAACCTTTTTAAGACCGAGTGCCCAAATTGCAACCCAAACCCCAGTTATTTATCACAAAATGCCAATCTGGCAATTTAACCTGAATACTGAGGTTTTGGTTTAGAAAAAAACGGTTGGCTCCCTTTTTCTCCGCCCCACCCGCTCGAGCAGGGGCCAGCCTGCTCTAGCCTCCAGCAAATCCTGCGTGCACCGCTCTGTGCCTCTCTGGCATCTCTGCCTCCTCTGTGCCCCCCCCTCGGGCAGCAGCCACCTGGAGCACAGGCACCAGGCCTGCCAGCCAAGTCCTCCCTGCTCACCACGGTGCGCGCATGTGCTCAGGGGCCCAGGCTAGATTTGTGTGTGTGTGTGGGGGGGTGATTTTCTGCCCCCACATGACAAACTCTGTGTGTGCGTGCCCACAGAGAGGGCTCTGAGTGCCACCTCTAGCACCCGTGCCACGGGTTCGCCATCACTGCCCTAGGGTCATGCCACTTACAGGTTTTGGTGCATGAGTGGAATGTGGGACATTTGTGGCCTGAAAAAAGACTGAGTGCAGCTGAGTTTTGCAGTTGCTCTAGCTACCTAAGAGGATAAGTAGGAAAAGTACAATAGCTCAAACTCTGGAAAATAAATTCCAAGGATAAGATGTATAGCCGAAGCAGAAAGAACTGCTACAGTGAGGTGCCTTGAAAAAATGCTTTGGATCAGAGGCGTAGCTGGGCCAGAGTGCACCCGGTGCACACTCTGGCTTTTTCGTGCCCCCCCCCCCCCAACCAACCAACCACCACTTACTTTAGGAAACCGAGCAGGCTGGAGGCCTGGTGGGAACTACCCTGGGAAATGTGGTTCGCACCAGAACAGGGAGGCCTGTTCTCTAGTCTGCTCGGTTTCCTAAAGTAAGTGTGTGTGGGGATGCCGTAAGGGGGGAAATCATGCCTCCCCCCCCGCGGCGCCCCCCCCTATTTTAAGAAACCGAGCAGTCTGGAGAACAGCCCTTCCTGTTCTGGTGGGAACTACATTTCCCAGGGTCTCCTGGGAAATGTAGTTCCCACCAGAACAGGCAGGCCTGTTCTCCAGCCTGCTCAGTTTCCGAAAGTAAGTGGGGGGGGCGCGCTGCAGGGGAGGGGCCGGGGGGATTTTGCGTCCCCCACGTGACCCAAAACTGTGTGCCCGGTGCGTTGTGCCCCCCCGTCCCCTGGGAGCTTCGCCACTGCTTTGGATACTTAGGGAATGTGAAAAGAATAGTATAGCAGTGAAGAAATGATGGGGACAGGAGGCATGGGTGGTAACAGGCTGGAGAAGGTCAGGCCAAGGACTGTGTGTAATAAGAGAAGTAATAAAAGCCCAGCAAACAACAAGCAAGGCTCAAATGGAAGGAAAAGGTATGCTAACCATTCTCTATGGAGACCTGACAAACAAATTCTGTTTTTTATTCAAGTTCATGGACTTACCAAGGGGGACTCTGGTTCCTCACAATGCAATATGCCTCCAGCAAAACCTGTCCAGAGTTTGTTCTATCATACAGACAAAACAGGCAGCTACCCAGGGTGGAACAATTTAGAGGTGTACCATCATGTGCTTTGTATGTATCCAGACATTTGCGCTAAGCCCATCATGATGGGCTGCCCATTCAAAAGGAAAGAATGCCCCAAATTTTCTGCAACTTTGCATGTCCTTCTCAGGCATGATTTCAGTTCATGTGAGATGTCCTTGCTGCATCCTTCAAGAAACATCCAAAAACCTTTCGCCAATTGTTAAATTCATAGACAACATGTACTTAGAATCGGGTACTGAAGTCTTCCGGGAATAAATTAGACATAAACACCTGGCAAGACAGCCACAAGAAGGTAAGCTAGGCTCCTTGCATGCCATGAAATATATATCTCTCCATCATGGATAGCTCTTGTTAAACTTTACATTAAAATAGTTTTTTTCTGTGGTTAAAGCTATTACAGAACAGCTTTAGAAATGAGTCTAAGCCATTTTGACAAGCTGACAACTGATTCCCTTCAGAGGATAGACTCCAGGTGTGCAGCAGTCATCCCTTGACATTACATCCTGGATTATACAGCTGTGAGGGATTTCCAAGCATGGATTCAAGTGAAATGGTGGCTTAAAATTCCAAAGTAAATGGGGAAAGTTTACCATAGCTCTGATGGCAGTCCCAATTCTTTGTCCAAGTGGGGCCAAGAAATATACACCAACTGGAAAACAGCTTTGGTTCTTGGCACAGGCTTGACAGTTCAAATGTCACCAACAGCTGCTGTTCTTCTCTTCAGGAAATCCCACCACTTTGCACTGGAGGAAAGGATTAAGACAAGCAAAAGCCCTGCCTTGATTTACAATTTATTTGAGATGTTAACTCCCCATGACCAAAGTTAGAGTTTTATGTTCAATATGCAGACTCAATAACAAACATCTTCACAAATTTACCACAGAATGCAAGAGCTGGACTGAAACTAAGAGGGTCCATTAGCAACCCCTTTACTGTCACCTTTACTGAAAGAGTCCTGTTGCTGGCTCCCGTCAGCATCTTGAAGGATATTATCTTAAATCCCAAAATCTTTTAAAGGCTTCTCTGAAAGGACAAAGGTGATTCCCTGGAATTTGTGGTAAACTCAGGCACTGCAGCTGTGCAGCTGAGAATCCCCACACACCATTAAGGTAATTCCCTCCATGAAAAGAACATTAAGTATTAGCAGCATGCAAAGTATTTAGTGGCAGGACCAACCTGTGAACACACACAGAGGCCGTGGGTTTTGGAGTGAGGAGTCATAAAACCAGATGCTCTGTGACTAATGCAACCCATGTAATGAGTATATTGTAGAGGGACTTCGGAGCGCATTTGGGTATCTGTGTTCAACGTAAAATGTTACTCAGTTAATAAGCAAACATGATTGGCTCATGACACTTGGGGGCTGTAGATCTACAAGGTCCTTTTCTTTAAATATTTGTGGGACATTTTTCATGGAAGCTAGAGGTTGTAATTAAGTTCAAATACTGCGCCATATTCTCAGGTATGTGTGATTCCCTTATACTGCACCATGACCTGTTCCTGCTTAAATAGCTGCTGGAGGTCCCATTTCTTCTCTGAAAGAACATCCCATCTCCCCAAACTATTCTCTAAAGATGGGGGGATGGGGGAAGAATTAAAGGGCTAATCTTAAAACTCTTACTTTCAAATAACATTAACATTTCACTTATTTTTAAGGAGCATCCCAACTGGGGTATAATGAATCCAGGACATCCCTGTAAGCAAAGTTCCATCTTTAGTTAACTACTGTCAAAAGGAACAGTTCTGAGGTGCCTTAAAATCTAACACAAGGTTTTGTCACAAAAACCTGTTAGTCTTTAATGTGACACAAAGACTACAGTAAAATCAATACAATAAAATCATTAAAAGTATCAATCAGCCATAAAACAATCCAATAGTCTGCTAGGGACATATCCATAAAATAGCTCTCAGATTCTGGTCATCACAATGCAGGAAGGATATTGACATGTTGGAGTGTTTCCAGAGAAGGGCAACCAAAATGGTGAAAGATCTGGAATCCATGCCCTTTACGGAGAGATGTAGGGAGCTGAGTATGTATAGTCTGGGGAAGAGAAAGTTATGGGGTGACATGATAGCCATGTTTAAATATTTGAAGGGATATCATGTTGAAGAGGCAGCAAGCTTATTTTCTGTTGCTCTAGAAACTAGGATACAGATGAAACAATGGATCTGTCAAACCACAAGCAGCATTCCACTTCCAAACATTAGGAAGCACTTCCTGGCGGTATGAGTTTCGGTCTGGGAGTGTAATGTACTGCATTGGAGGGTGGTGGAATATCTTCTTTGGAGGTTTTTAGAGGCCAGATGGCCATTTGCCAGGAGTGATTTTGATTGTGTGCTCCTGCATGGCAGGGGGTTAGACTGAATGGCTCTTGTAGTCTTTTCCAACTCTATGATTCTATGATTAGAAGCAAGATGTTAAGATGCAACTCAAAACAACAGAGGTCCAATGGCACCTTAAAAACTAACATTCCACCCCCCTCCAGCATAAATCCAATGTATCTGGTGAACTCTGATTCACAAAAAGCCAAGAATATAATAATGCCATTAGATTTTATAAATAAATAAATCCACTCTTATTTTATTCTGCTGTTACAAATATGGCTAATCTGAAATTATAAATTGTGAAATGCTTCAGATACAATGATAAACATGCATAGGAACAGCCTAGTCCCGGTAATTTTTTTTTTGAGTTTGGCCTAGGTGGATGTGCCGATAGTAAGCCTCAAAGGGGAAGGGATTCCAATGGCAAGACATTAAGACTGAGAAATTCCTTTCTCTCTAGTTTGCTCCGGCCTTTATCTGTTCTGTAAAGGGTGAATGCAGGAGGAACAGGGCCTGAAAGACTGAACCTCAGGAAGGACAAGTGGGAGGTGCCTAAATTCTTTAAAGATCCCTGGCCAAAGATAATGAAGAGGACTCCTGCGTGGTTAATCCAGCACTTGAAATTTGTCTGGTACTGGGAAACCTGTGGCAGCAGACCTTTTCAGCACCACTCAAACTGGAAGGCAAAATTGTTCTCTTCATTGAGAGTGCCTTTCTGTTCACAGCCATCTAGTTTCTTAACCTCTGGGTTACTTTATTATTGACGAATATCCGGACTTAATTTGTTCAATAGCAAATATTAGTTCCATTACCTCATCCAGGTATTTATTCAGAGAAGAAATAGAACAGGGTGTCATCTGCATATTGGTGACACCTCTCTCACAGTCCCCGGTTTCTCTCAATGGTTTAATGTAGACATTAAACCGCAAGATGCTCTGTGGGCAGTGCTGAATTTATTTATAGGCTTGGCAGGCTGATGCCTAGGGCCTCAAAATCTGCAAGGCCTTTGGGTTGGTGCAGATATATTTTTTCAACTACTTCATGGCATTGCACAAGAATGATCTTGAGCGTCCTTTGAAGGGGACAGAGCAAATGTGGAATTTTAAACACCCATCACCATCCTTGACTTTACTCAATTTTGTTTAAAACACTCTTCCATCTTCCTTTAATTATGAGGGCGAAGAGCCATTTGGACCCGTTTTCCATTTGGACCCGTTTTCCATGGGAAAAGAAAACACTTGGAGCCGCAAATAATTTTTGACATTTAAAATAAAGATAACACTGTATATATTGGGTTTTTTTTACCTTTTACTCCACCCATTCTGAGAAGTGCATGGATGCGTCCACCCTGCTGCCTGCAGGGTGGGCAAGGATGGGGCCAGCGGCTCAGCCTTGCCGGCCGCCGGGAAAGCGCCCGCCCCGCTCCAATGGGGCAAGTGAGAGGGGAAGCCTCATGGACGGCCCAGCCAACAAGGAGAGTTGGAGGGCCTGGCCTTGGCTTGCTGCAGGTAGTGCAAGGATGGGGCCAGCGGCTCGGCTCGTGGAGCCGCAGTGCAAGGGCAGAAGAGCCGCAGGTTCCCTACCCCTGGCCTAGGGTCTCTCTTCTCTAAATGTGGCACTGTCTGTGGGAGACCAGCATAAATGGTTTGGAACCAAGCAGCAGTCCTCCAGCACAACCTTCTGGAGCTGACCAGCCAAGTAACAGTGGAACCACCAAAGATGGTGCCCCCAATTTCCAACTCAGCCGCATTCTCCAGAAGGATATCATGACAGTAAAAATTTCTGCTAAATCCAGGAAAACCAACAGAAGCATACTCCCCACCATACTCTTAGCAAAAATTGACAGTCTGGGCAACCCAGGCTTTTCCCACCAAAACCTAGGTTTGAATATAGATTGAAATGACCTCTTTCAAAAACTCCTTTATTGTGTAGTCACAATCTACTTGAACACATTGCACAGGAATGGAATGTAGGTCACCCTGGTGGTAGTCATTTAAGTTATCTGAATCTAGGGATACCTGCTTTTTCTTAAGAATACTTTTTTCAAAGTAGTGGGAATCAGTAGGGGCAGTGTGGGGAGGCAATGGTAGGACATCCGCTTGGCATACAAAAGGTTCCAGGTTCTATTTCCTGTTAGATGGCGCCAACATTACCAGATAAAGATAACAGTAGGTGATGTAAAAGACCTTTACTTAATACCCTGAGATACAGTTACCAGCTCTGGGTTAGGAAATTCCTGGAGATTTGGAGGTGGGACCTCATCAAGGTTTAATGCCATACAGCCTATCTTCCAAAGCCACGTTCTCCATGGGAACTGATCTATCTAGTCTGGAGATCAGTTGCAATTCCTGGAGATCTCCAAGTCTCACCTGGAGGTTGGCAACCCTATCCGGATAGTACAATGGTCTGACCCAATAAAAGAAAGTTTTATGTAAGAATTACACCATCTTGCACAGAAGTGTTTATTACTAACTGGGCCTGCACAAGTCCTAGACTCTGCTAGATAGTGTTAGTCATCAGGGACACGTTTTTTGCTATAGATCTGCTCCCTTCAAAAGAGTTGAACAGTTGCTCACAAAAGGATTGTGTTCCTGAAGAATCTCCATTCTTTTGAATTGTGGGCCATTTTTCAAATCACATTTTTTTCCTCTTGAAATATCCAGTATTGCCAGTTGTGAGTGTATAACAGTCTCCAGGAAATGTATATGTAATTCTACCTATATTCAAAGTGAATTAAGGCCAACAACCTGTCCCTCTTCCCCTCACATGTAAGTCTGATATTTTATTGGATGATACAGTTTTTGGTGTGTATCTTTTAATAGATTTATGCCTTCCCTCCACAAGCATGGAAGCCGAATGTGATTATATGAATGCCAATCTGAAAACAAATGCTTAGAAGATTAACCCTCATGCTTTGATCAGATGTTGGTTTACAGGAATGACCTCACAGATTACTCAAGGCTATTGACATTCCTGAATGTCTGTGTCAGAGATTAGTTTTGAGCTTAGCTGCATCAGAACATAGCTCTAGAATGCATTTTAACACAACTCTGGAATATACAAAATAGAATGAAGGATAGAATGCCCCTGAGCATGAGCAGAATGCTTCTCCTTCAACACTGAGCATCAACAGCCAGTTCACTCACTGTTGGGGTTAGTATTAAGGGTTTCTATCCAGCAGAGCAATCCTGTCTAGTCCGTTCTTCCTTCCCTGCTCTTTGCCTCTGCTATATTTTTCCAGTTCTGCTCCTATCCCTCCAGGGGTGTAACGAGGCAAACTGTAGCCCTGGGCAAAACCTGAGTTGGATGCCCTCCCCTCATGGGCGGCCACCCCACCATGACCAAAAAATGTTTTTTGCACCAGGTCATTGGTGCCTGCAGGGGGTGCATTTTTAGACATATCGCCACCAAAATTTCAGCGTATCATCAGGAGACTGTCCTTATGCTATCCCCCAAGTTTGGCGCAGTTTGGTTCAGTGGGGACAAAGTTATGGACCCTCAAAATTGTAGCCCCCATCTCCTTAGCTCCCATTGGAAACAATGGGGGATAGGGCACCCCCTTTGGGAGTCCATAACTTTGGACTCCCTGAATCCAAAACTGCACTCAAACTTCTTGGGGTAGTAATATGATTAGTCTCCTGATAAATATTGAAATTTTATAGGCAATAGTTCATTTAATGCACCCCCTGCAGGCCAAAAATGGAAAACCACTAAAATACCTCAAAACAAACCCTGCATTTTTGGTGCCCCCCCACAAGGTGATGCCCTGGGCAGCTGCCCACCTTGCCCAATGGGCATTACGCCCCTGTATCCCTCCCACACACCTTCTTCAGTTTCTTCATCTCTTTTGTGACCTCTCAATGATGAAACCAGATTCGAGATTTGCTGTTGGTTGTTCAAGTTCTGCCTATTTTCCCCTCCTGACTTCAGCTATCTTGCCACAATTAACACAGTACTCCCTTGTAGTTTTTCTCTCCAACCTTATAGGTGTTTCTTTCTCCTGCTTCCTTGACACACTCTCTACGCACTGAGTTATGTTTCGGCATGCATCAAGAAGACAACTGGGCTATTATAGTATTGTACAAATGTAGGTCTCTGCTATCCATGAACTTGGCGCATCAGGGTCTTCCACCACCATTGGAGACACAATCTGTATTTTCTGCTGCAGGCATCAAAATCTGTTTAAGCCATCTATCTAATGGGGATGAGCAATTCTGAAAAGCAGTCCTAACAGCCTAGCTCTTTCAGAAAACATTCTGGCAAATTAAACATTGTGAAACTGGTGTTGTGAAGTGATTAGAATACCAGACAGAGAACAGGGAAACTCAGATTCATTTCTCTACATTACCATCAAGTTCACTAAGTGATGTTGGACAGGCATTTTCTTTTAGCCTAATTTACCTCATACAGTTGTTGTGTTGATAAAATGGAAAAGTGGGGAATAACATAAACCAACATTAGTTTTGGATGTTGGAAATGCTACATCCAGTTAATATGTAAGGAGTTAAAAATGAGAATTTGAATGAGAACAAATCAATCTGGAATTCAACAAATTTTATTGCACTTTGTCTAGATTTGAACAGCTATTATAAGCAGTTTATACTACAGAAGTAATTTCAGATTTGTTCAGTAGCTGTGCTTTTATGCATGTACAAATGTCAGTTCAGTCTGGATTATACATTTCATTCATATTTCTCACCCCAGCTGTTAGTGCTATTTCTGCATTCTCAAGATCTTTAGACTCCAACTGTATTATCTTTGTATTGTCGAAGGCTTTCACGGCCAGATTCAACTGGTTCTGGAGGGTTTTCCGGGCTGTGTGGCCATGGTCTGGTGGATTTTGTTCCTAACATTTCGCCTGCATCTGTGGCTGGCATCTTCAGAGGTGTATCACAGAGAAAAGTCTGTTTCTCACTGTGTCAGCCACAGATGCAGGCGAAACATTAGGAACAAAATCCACCAGACCACGGCCACACAGCCCGGAAAACCCCCAGAACCTGTATTAGCTTTGTTTTATTGTCACTGAATCAACCTACATGACTGACTTCCTAGTACATTTTAATCCTACCCTTCATGTACGGAGCTCAAGTTGTAAGGTAAGATACTCCCTTCCCCATTTTTACCTTCACAACAGCCCTGCAAATTAGATTAAAACAGACCCAACATCGCTCAGTGAATTTCATGTCAGATTGGGACGAATCTGGTTCTCCCCAATCCTACTCTAATGCTTCTAACCATTACACTACAGCTGTGCTCAGAATGATTACTCATTCGATACTTGTGCTTCAGTAAACAAGATGACACAGGCTGCTCTCTTATCATGCTTCAGGGATGAGTTTCCAAGGAAAATCTTTTGCTTTTTAAGTAAGAAACTCACAGTTCATTCTCCTTGCTTCTTGCATCCAAAGGATTTTCTCATCACTATAAGCAGAAGAAAAAATTCAGATGCTGCCAAATGACACTAAAATGAGGATAGCACTTTCTGTAATGGTTAAGAAACTAAATGAAGCTAAAATCCAACCTGGGAGGCAAACTGTGCCTTCTTTCTTTAGTCTGTTTAAGAATAGCTGCATTAAGAAGGGTTCTGTTGGATCAGTCTTATAGTCTAGCACCCTGTTTCCAACAATGCTCTAGTCTTCTTGGGTTCTTTACTTGAGTGGTTCTAGGGTCCACAAGAATAATAACCCATGGAAGCCTTGACAGAGAAAAAGTCCTTTTTACAGCCGTAGGACTAAAACTTTTCAAAATAACAATCCTTCGGTCTTTGTTGAAATACCAAGTTCTGCATAGAACCTCAGAATAAAACATACATTATTTAGGACCGAGGCAAGTAGTATGCATGTCCCTTGGAATATAGTGTGATATGATTTGCATATAAAATGTGATTGATGTGAGTGGGGCAGGGACAAAGTACTATGAACAATATTTGTATATTTAATTAAACTATTTAAATGTTAATTTAATTTATAATAAGGCTGCAGTTATTGGTTCCTGTTTTGAGCAAGCGCACAGTATTTACTTGCAATCAATTCTTTTCCCCTAACATTGCAATATTCAGTAATTTTTATGGCTTGATTCCTTTAAACATATGATAGTCAGCATGAAACCTAATAAGCATGAAAGAATACAGTAACTGTTATCTGAAAAATAAAGTTAAAAATTAATGTGTATTTAATTACCGGTAATTTCCTTTAAAAATGTGAACAGTCCAGGATAGAAAAAGATTGGAGTTTATGTGGCAGGAGTTAGAAATACTGGCTATCTTTTTCTAGAAGAGATGGATATGGGCAGTTGGATCATCTAGTACAGCCAGAAGTGATGGGTGGAATGACAAGCAGTCAGTCATTTCAAATATTTCCAGGAAGCTAGGCTTAAATTTGCCTAGCACAGACTGTTGGGAGGGAGCTGAAAAGGGGACCAAAATAGCCATTTAATGGCATATCTCCTTAATGCTAGAGCATTGCAAAGCAGACTACTAACTTCTATAACATTATAAAAGATCATTTTGGTATGCAAGACAGTCTGGACCAGATCAATAATGCAAAGATTGTCAATAAGTTGCATTTATTGTTTTTTTGGCTCATGTACAACTCACTGACAGCACTATGTTGTTTGACCTTGAAAGCAATCTCCTCCTTACACGCAGGAGTCTGAAAAAGTTACCTATACCCAGAATAAATTCCAAAATTACACAACACTCGTCTATTGGAGAACAATAATTTTTGCAGGCGGACTTAAAAGAGCAAGCTTTATGATGCCATGCGGCAATATTACTGGGCCTGTCCCACAGGTATCAACACTGTGTTTTAACATGCAGAATACCCTATACAATGATTCAGTGTATTTTTCTCCTGTCTTTTCTTTATTCAGTTGGTTTAATTATAGATATTTGCTTTAGAATTTCTCTCTATAGTGGTTGGGTAAAATTTGCATGGAACACAAAAAACTATTTTTTAGCAACTTTTAAAGTTAAAAAAAACCCCATAAAGGCACAACCCCCTTAAAAAGAAGCAATTTGAAGTCCCTTGGAGCACAACAAAAGTTCAACGTATGCTTAACAATAGCCCACTGCAATCAATTGTTGTTAAAAAATGCTGAAAATCTGACTGGTCGCATTTCCATTGCAAAAAGAACTGTGTCCATTTCATTGTTTTTATTATTTTCTTATTGCTGTGCTGACTCCTTGTCATAAGGTTTAATGCTAATTTAACATTCCCCCCCCCCCTTAGATTTCTTTCCTGAATGATCCCTATGTGTCATTCTGCCCTTGTTCATTCCTCAAGGCTGACCTTTCCCTTCATACTCCCGGATCAACTTAAAAACAGTGTGCCAAAAATAGAGGAATTAGTTCTACTCACACGACCACAAGCATAAATGTGTGAAAAAGTTAACCAGAGTGAGAGGGAATTTTTTTCAATAGATGCCTGAACCCAACATAGTGTATCTGTGCTGAACAAGGACTAACTTTTCTGCTAATGGAAAGGATAGGGCGATTCCTACCAATTCCCACTGCTGCAGACTCCTACTTTTTGGGAGTTCAGCAGGCTGGAGAGGAAGAAATATGCTAATCTTCTGTTAGAAACGACTTGCACAAGTAGAAAAAGTCTGGATCCAACCCTCTGACTCACCAAAATTTTTAAAGACTATTTTGCAATGATTCCCTGAAAGAATGAGACATTTGAAACAGATTTTGCGGTTTATTGCCAGCTCCAACATATTCCCTCTCCACTGAACACATGTCTGCTGAAAGAAGAAACATTTAATGAACACACACCTGACATCAGACCTACACATGCCTTTTTTCAAGGCTTTCTATGTAGTCATCATTAAAGTGAATTTCCTTAGTGTTCTCCAGTCACTCCAGAGCATGAGTTCCTCCATCTGAACAAGACTCCAAATGATTTTTTGAGAGTAGGCATTCATTATGAATATTGTAAATAATGTTTCTATAAAAAAGGACAGCTGGGAAATACAAAAACCCAGGGGAGGCAAGCAGACATCTCTTTGGGAGGCAGAGTACATCTTATTTGGTTCCAACTTTCCATCAATGTACAAAGAGAGGAAGCATAAAAAAGCACAGTAATAATCTCAATTATTGGGAGCTGACAAATAGGCTTGCCAGGAAAAAAAGCAGCCCAATTATAACAAATTTCAGTATTAGCATTACATTTGTCTCAAAGTATTCCATTAATTATCTCCATCCAGTAAGAGGAGCTGAAATGTACGAGGACAGGCCATTTGTCGAGCCTGCCAATTTGTCAAATATGCTGTGCTTGAAGCTTCTGTTTCTAATTAAAAGATGTTGAGAACCACACAATATGGGATAGCCTTCAAATTAATGCAGAAGCTGGAATGATTTCCGGGGTTTATCACACTTTGTCTGAGAAGATTACCATAATGAAAAATGATGCAAAAAAAAAAGACTGAGAATTTTTTCTCCGTAAAGATTTAGAGGCGCTCTAGTTTTTCACTTAGGAACTCTTCCACACTATCGGTATTCCATTTGAGAATGCTCAGCTCTTCAGCAATGTTCCCATCGTCATCCAAGAGCTTCAGTACAGGGTCAGAGCCTCGTACGTACTGCAAAGACAAAAAACATTAAGAGGTATTATCCATCTGTGGTTCAAACCACCAGCTTTTTGTCAGTCTCTTCTTTTCCATCCAGATGTAACTGAGCATGCCAAAGTAATTAAAGCATCACTGAATTAACTGCTGTGGCCTGGTGTGAAAGTATACCTTATATACATTCTGAGTAGGGAACCAAAAGCAACTAATATTGCTTTAATCAAATATGGTGAAAGTTAAACTAGTTACCCTACAGAAATAGTTGATGTCTATGCTTGGCTACAGAAACATTACAACCAAAGGAGCAATTTAACATCCATTATAATTACTAGAAATTTTGTCATCTGCTAAGACAGGGAGTTTTAAAAAAGGTGCACTGCAGCTTAAGGCAAGAAATATTTCATTTCTCATTATTCACTTCCAGATTTCAGCAGCTGAAATTCTGGGACAGTTTAACTGTGGAGGATTGTAGATACCACACACACAAACACACACACACACAAATAGAAAGCAAATCATCACTGCTCATTGTGATATAATTGAGGGACCAGTTCAAAGAACTCCAATTTGATTCCACATTAATCTTCTTATGAATGTAAAAACCAAATGGCAGCTACTCTGGATTCTTTGCCTTTCGCCTTGCAAAAAGGAAAATACACTGCACTGATATTGTGTTGGCTGTATGGAATGGCACACTATACAGAGTTTTGGAGAAGTAAGAAAGACTGAGAATACTTGAATAAAATGACCAAGTCAAGAAAAAATAAGTTGACAAAACTTGAAAAATCTTCAAAAAGAGGAGTAAAGAACAGCATTAGTGACAGCTGAATAAACCTCAATCAATGTTAGCTTAGCTCAGCAACCAACCACTGTTTTGCAGTTATAACTGACATTTTTCCTCTCAAGACTGATTCAGGGGCCCAAGGATTCTTGGGAGGTTTCAGGTCACAGAAAAATGTCTGCAAACTCCAGAGTTATGCACCAGAAGACTCCCTCCACATCTTTTAAAATTCATGGAAAATCAGGCAGAAAGGATGTGAGTGTTTCTGGGCCTCATACATCTGTCAACTAGATTTGTGAAAGCTCATAACAAAGAACATTTGGAAACACTTTACCAATACCATACTGATTCTGAAACTTAAATCTGGGATGCAATTTATGCACCTGCCAGTCTTTAATACAAAATTTATTTACCAGCCACTCCCATCAAGACATCTCTTCCAGCAGTGAAAATGCAATCAAACCTATATTCACCTGATCATCCTCTCTGTATTAAGCTAAGTCTGGTCCCACCTGAAAATATTGATTAGCTCCCACCAACTGCGCTATAGATAATACCAGATGGACAGCTAGCTTATACAGAGATAATAATTAACGAGATATAAATAAAAGATGAGACAAGAGAACCAAATAAAATCAGTACCCACCTTGATCTGCAGTCCCCTGAACAGTTTCGGCTTGTCACTCCTGACAAAAGCTAAAATTTGGAAGAAAAATTTAGAAAGTTATTCTATTAATATATAAAACCCTCAAAATGAATCTTTTCTGCTCAAGCATTAAGGCATAAATGGTTTTATTTACAAAATTAAGAGGTCAAATCTAGCAAACAGATTTTAGAATACTTTTCCATGTTCCTGCCAATGTTAACATTCCTTGCATTCTCAACTGTTGTCCACTAAGACATTAAGTACTGTGCAAGGGAACAAAAGATGGATTTGTTGAACTGGGCAGACATGATGTATTTGTAAGAAGCTCGATGCTGTTTCTGAATCCCACAAAATTTTGCTGAAAAGCCAGTTGGTTAATTCGGTGGCACTCCAGTAAGTTGGAAGATCTTGACAACAGAAGAGCTACGAAGAACTGTAACAAGTTGCCTAAGGGTAACCAAAGGCTTTTTAAAATTAGGGAGCAAATATTGTCAGCTATCACACAGATAGGTTTTTTTTCAAAGTCATGTTACATAGAGTAAGATTCCTAATGTCAACTGTAACTAAGTAGGATCAATCATTGCTTCAAGCAAAGGAGACAGCCACTGAAATATGATTGGGATCTCTGATCACGATTTATGAAAATGGCTGGGAGAAAACTAGAGTTTAGGAAAATGTGGAACCCCGTTTTGCTGAGAGAGTAGGCACTCGTCCCCTGTTATTTTTGCCTTTATCTCCTGTCCCTGCATACAAGTCCCTAGTGTTTCTCCAGCTTGAAGAAAAAAGATCATATGGAGGCCACCATAGTCTGCTACACTGCCTGGCCAAGTAATACAATACTAAGATGGATGTCAGTTCTGTGCCAGGAGTGATGAAAGCAGAGAGGAAACTGTGAAAGTCTGGGCTTGTACTTAAGCAAAGCTTAAGTTGCTCACCTAGTGACTGCTTTCAGTTGTCCAAATGAATAGCAACTTGTTTGACTGTCTGATATGTTAAAACTTGTACCATATACAAGAGTTATGCTGAATATTTGATCAGTTGAAAGAGGCTCACTTGAAGGCACATTTCTATAATGTAGACTATTCTGTAACGTTAGACACAGCTGATCTGACGGCGTTGAGAATAAAATGGTGCAGGGAGATATTTAAAAAGTCTGACACCAGTTCTGCTATGTTTGATGTCAACTTAAACTATCAGAAATATTGTAGCTCTTTCATATTTTTAGAATCTAGTGAAAATAAACTGAGACATCTTCCAAAATTTGTATTAAACAATTGGACAACCTGCTATAATTTCATTTTCTATCAAGACATTTCTAAATGTAAAGTTATTTAAGGATGAGTGAGCTTCCAAATTTTTAATTTAAAAAGGAAAAAAAGAACTGCTTATGAAATATGGAAATACTGTACTGACTACAGTAAATTTAATTTTTAAGCTCTTCAGAAACAGAGTATGATAAAAGTGAGCAAGGCAGCTTTCTTATAACTCTAACAGTTTGAAATTAAAAGAGGACTGTTTACAGAAAGAATGGGACGGATCCAAAGGTACTCTTCCACATAGGCCTCTTCCGCACATGCAGAATAATGCACTTTCAATCCACTTTCACAATTGTTTGCAAGAGGATTTTGCCATTCCGCACAGTAAAATCCAGCTGCAAAGTGGATTAAAAGTACATTATTCTGCATGTGCAGAAGGTGCCATAGAGAATGAATATTCCCTTCTTTGTTTTACATCTTTCAATGATTCAAAGAACTGTAAAATATGAGAAACCGAAGAGGCAGATTGAAATGAAAAAATATATGTACTCCACACATTTCATAGCATCCCTAATCCAAAATCAGATGAATGATCATGAGACCACTGAATTTTATTGACCACACTGTGTTGATGCTGAGAAATGTCCAAAACAAGGTTATTTCAGGGGAAGAGCACCAGTCTCACATTTCACTTTTATGAGTAGGAAATATAAGACCTGCACTGATTTATCCAGCTGGCCTGGGTGACAAAAGAATGACAAACTTGCTTATAAAGCTGACTGAATATAGACACAATCATACTAAGGGACAGCATGTTATGCTATGTTCTCAAATCAAAACACCCTTCTTACACCCTAATAATTAAGAAAAAACACTTTCAAAAAATTTCAGTGCAAGCAAAGACTGAATTTTTCATTTCCGTATATCAATTTCCTCCATTAGGAAATCTAATAAAATTGGATATTTGGTACTCAGTGTGAAAGGGGAGTGCACACAGCTCCCTAAAGTCTGACACTTTTTATTAGGTTCCAAAGATCTAATATGGAACTATTTCAAAAGACCATAATGGTTCATACAATCACATTATGATGAATTATGCAAGGAATTAATTTTTGCTCGAATGAAAGTTCTAACTTCTTGGAAGCTCAATTTTGTGCAGGAAAATAATCTAAATTTAACATTGAGGTCAGTATAAAACAAATTATCTATAATACAATTAAAATTACAATTTAGTTCCCAAGTTGGATTCAAGATTTGTTATCATAGGGAGATAGACAAAGAATATTTCCTCAGCATAAAAGGAAGGCACATAAGAGATACCATTCCAGCTGGGACTTTAAAAACAACTATCTCAGTTAAACTTCACTAGGAACATTAACATCTATTTTGCCAATGGAGTCCCTCACAAAATGAGGAAACCAGAAGATAGACCATATTTCTTTCATTTTACTTTCACGAACCACCATTCAAACTTGATTCCATTTCACTCAAAAGTTTTTAAAAACTGCCCCCCCCCCCCCAAATTAGAATGCTATTCAACTATATTATGAGGAGAAAAAAACCTACAGTGCTCAGCCACAGGACCTGCATGATTAATACACACTCAACCCAGCATATGACCATTACAGTTTTGTGAAATTCAACAAGAAAAAAAAATACTTTGTAACAGGGATCCATAGCCAAGCATTCACTGAGAAGTGAATTTTGGTAGTGAAAATTTTGAGAACAAGTTATACAGTTTGATAACCTAAAAATACTCCATCTTCTGAAGCAGAAATATGATCTTCAGCTAGCTTCACATTCTGTAACAGACATTCAAGTGATATGAAGGAAATAAACAAAGCCTTTAGAGTCAAAGCAATGGCACATGCTAGGAACCTGCCAGGGGCTAATCTGGATGTAAGCATTTCCAAATAGGACCACAAGTGTAACAAAACCTGCTTGTGCTGTGAAAGACAAATTTAAAAGTTAGTTTAACAATGCTAGTAGCCCAAGTGGTTTATCCCTCTTGCTTTCACATACCTAAACACTGGGACTCCTTTTTTGTATCTTCAGGGAGTTCACACTACTTGCCTTTGTTTTCCTCAGCCTCCCATGCCTATTCCCTCCCATACAAATTCCTAGAAAGCTAGCCCACTCTGTTGTCCTCATGCTGATTAGATGTCAAAGGAAACAGGCTGCGGGGCTTGTTTACAATAGCCTTGGAAGTTCTGACTGCAGTGCCAACGGGAATAGGACAAGTGAAATGGGCAAGAACGCAGAAGGCTATTAACAGCAACAACTGGAAAAGCCACTGAAGGTTACAGATGGCCAATTTTCCAGTAGATACTAGTGAACTAGGTAATCTATTCTCTCCTTTACTAAATTAGCATTTCTTTCCAAAACAAACCATACATTCATGAATATAGAATATTTTTAGAAGTATTAATACCATGAGCAAACACAATGGAAGTTTGTGAGCAAAGGAAAGTTCCAGTGATTTTGGATTTTCTATCCACAAGGTATGATGAGTAAACCTGCTAGGAAAAGAGATGTCTGCTCACCATAATAGTCACACAAATGGGTTAAAGCAAAACAAAGACGTTCCAAGAACGCAAGTAAAACAGCTAGGAGAAGCCGGTGAACCTGACATTCGGTATTGTTTATCTAATTCGGAACTTGACCCCAAAGCAGCACAATGGGGCTAGGCATAACAAGGAAAGATGTTCCTACAAACTTGGCACAATTCCCAAGTTAGCAGAAAAAGGCAACAGTGATAAGAAATTAAAATGGGGGATTAACTCCCCCCAAACAGAGAAGTGATATGAGCATGTACATTAAAGCATGTACATTTCAGTTTCAAAGATCATGGTAAGCATTATCCCTGAGTTATCAAAAAAGGAACAAACAAGAGGAAAGAAGGGCAGGGGATGGGGAGAGGGAAGTAAAGATAGAAAAATTACAGGGGGTGAAAAAGAGGCAATGCAGTGGAGAGGAAAAGCAATGACAGGAAGGTTGGGAGGAATAAGAGGGGGAGAAGCAGGGATGAGAGTGGGGGACAGAATTTCCTCTCCCACACAAGTCCTTGTTTACTATTATAAATGTTATGGGTTGAAAACTCACCATACAACTATGAACTGAAAAATGCACACAAATTTTGCAGAGCTCAAAAACTTCTTTCATGCAACTGAATGAATACGTTACTCATGAAAAAAGTCCTTTCTCCAGTAAAACCTTACTGATTTTTAAAATCTTTGCCCAGTGAGTTCCAAGAAATATACTATTTATGTGGTTCTTAGTAAAATTATATTCTGGAATGAAGGGACTGGGGTTTGTTGAGCCGTATATTTTTACAAATGATTTTCATGAAAGAACTATAATACTGAATGGCTTTTACTCTCAGTTTCTCCATTTCTTTATGGGTATTTTACAAGCGACTTCTTCTCAGTTACAGCCTTTAGTGCTGACCAGGGTCCTCATATTTTACCCAGTCATAGACTAGCTGGTTCTAATGATGTCTCTGTTGGAACAGGAGTTCAAAAACTTCTTTAAGGTAACAATTCTGAATAAATAATTCTTGGTTACTAAAAAAAGTTACAATTATACTTACCCTGAACCTGAGGGAACCGCCCCAATTTTCATCCACACACTTCAAGAATAGCCCCTGAATAAAGCTGCAAGAGAACAGATATTTTTTAAGAGATAGGAGATAAAATATTAACCAGTGAACTACGCATTTTGACAACTGAACTGGTACTTGAGAACAAGTACCTGGTAACTGACCCTGCCACTTGAGAACAAATCTAAGGTCCTTCAACTGAATCAGCGCTGTGAAATTCAAGAGAAGAATTTAATGAAACAAAGACAGGAGTAACTTACCAAGCACTACTGGGTGCAACCACCTTCCATGTCGCTGAGATTTCCATAAGGAAAAATGTTTGATGGATTTTTCTCAAATTTAGAATATTTGCTGTTTTTCTCACCTTACATAGTTAATATGAAACAGCAATTAGTATGAAGTAGCTTTGAAGCTAGTATGAAGCAGTTTTTGAAATATGTGCATTCAGAACAACAATTAAAAGCAATTCATCCAGGCTTCTTTCTTGGTTCCTGGATTGCTGCAAGAGGGATTCCTAGTTAAACTGTTCATTAAATCATAGTCCCCAAGGCATGACCACCTTCTGTGTAATTACATCACTATCAGAATATCTCGTTAATGTAAATTTTCCATTTCACATACTACATTGAGTTTTGCAGCTAAACCAAAACTACCCAGAAGACTTGACAAAGAAGATGTGTCTTCAAGTGTCAGGTACATTGTACTTGGAAAACACGGTGTTCAGCAGCATCTGAACTTTCTGTTCATTTGTCTCTTTTTTTTAAGTAGTAATGACTGTTTCCAAAACCAAGCAATTTATTTCTTAGTTCTTTAGAGGGCTACTACTCTTTCACTTATGTTCGGCTTTTATGCCTAGCTAAACCAAAGTACTGCCAACTGTGTTAAACATAGAGTCTGAAATCACATCTGAATTTTGTATTTTATCATGGAATTCAAATTAACTTTCTTGGTTCTTTGAAGGTCTGCTCTTTCACTTATTTTACGCTTTTACGCCTAAGTAAACTGAAGTACTGCCAACTATGTGAAAAATAGGTTCCGAAGTCAAATCTGAATTTTGTATTTTATCTTGAAATTTAGAGAAAATGTCACATCTAAGTAAATAAATGACCTTACAGAGTATATATTAGGCAAAGATAGTCCCCTGTTCAAGTACCAGCTTATTACTGACCCTTACGGTGATGTCACATCATGACTTTTGTAAGGCAAAAGCCTAGTCTATATAAGTGGAGTATATCAGTTGACCAGAATAAACAAGTAACTTCATATTATCCATACTAGACAATTTTTCTTTCCAGAGGAACTAGAATGAAAAGGACCAGAGTAAGACTATACTAATTCTTTATATCATATCATATCCCTGAAGCAGGGTGGCAACATCCACATTTTATTTTTATACATCTAATTTAAAATGGTTTTAAATGAGATACTAAAGTTTATGGGTAGGATCGTGTCAAAGTGGTAGAGGTTTAAACACAACTTTTTATAATGGATGAGATAAACATATGGTTAAATATACCATTGAGTTTAATGGGACCTCACACTTTGTGACTTAGAGGGGAGTCTTGCCACCACTTTGGCCATCTACTAAAGTCTAATGCAAAGAAAGATAATTACTGTGAATAGAATTTGTGTTACATGCTATCTTTGACTGCTAATTATGCAATGTCTGTGTTACAGCTTCACAGTAGTATGTAAATGGAAATGAAGATTGCTCAAGCCTTTTTATCTAATATTTATTTACTTCATTTTTATCCCTACTTTGTCCCCAGTAGAGGACCCACAGTGGCTTGCATTGTTCTCCTCTTCTCTATTTTATCCTCACAACAAGCCAATGAGGTAGATTAGGCTGAGTGTGTGTAACTGGCCCAAAATCACCAAGCAAACTTCCTTAGCAGAGGGGAGAATTTGAACCTGAGTCTGCCAGAACTTAGTCTAGAACCCCTGACCACTACATCACATTGGCCCAAAAAAGTGACAAAAACTGGAAGCAAAATTGGATGGATGGATGATTGAAATGAAAACAGAAAGGTTAATTACTTTGGTTGATTGTTTCTATGTTAGATATCTAAAAAATGAGGAATACCGTGTTTCTCCGAAAATAAGACAGTGTCTTATATTAATTTTTGCTCCCAAAGATGCGCTGTGTCTTATTTTCAGGCGATGTCTTATTTTTCCACTCCACAGCTGCATGCTCTGGTGTTCTGTTCGACGGGCATACTTCCAAACAAAAACTTTGCTACGTCTTACTTTCGGGGGAAGTTTTATATTTAGCACTTCAGCAAAACTTATTCTCAGGGGATGTCTTATTTTCAGAGAAACAGGGTAATAGGTGATGTATGGATACTTGAGCAGAAGGAGGATGCTTCCTCCCAACTCTAAATATTCCCAAATGTATACTTTGTAATGAATCCCTCTGTTTTACAGTTCCTTCTTCAGAATAATGTTTAGGCTTAACCATTACTAGACATTTCCCATTCTAACTGGTTCTGGGCCTAGTTCTGGGACAGAAACTGCTTTAACAACTCTGACTTCTGCCAGGAAAGGGAGATTTCTATTAGTTCTGTGACTTGATACCATAGGCCAGGGTATTAATTCTGGACCAGACGGAGAATTACGTATCAGGGGAACCTCACTTCAGTGGTTCCAATCCTATCAGGCTAACTGTTCCAGAAGGTCAGGGTGTATGATCTACAGCATTAATGTTACCCAATCATACACAGTTCCATTATTTGCCCCATGATATTTAACATCAACTTGTGGGAGAGGTCATCCATACTTTCGCCAACTGCAGTTCTTCTCCTGGCCACTTTGGCACCTCCAAGTTGTATGGCTGAAATGCACTCTATGTCAGTGGTGGCAAACCTATGGCATGGGTGCCAGAGGTGGCACTCACAGCCCTCTCTGTGGGCACGTGCAGAGTCGCCCCCACACACATTTAGGCTGGCCTGGGGCACTGGGCTCGATTATTAGCATTAAACCTAAGACCTAGTTTTGGGGAAGCAGTGTAGGTAACCCTGTTAAGCACTGCTAAACCCCACTGATTTTCATGCGAAGAACTGAAGTACGATACTTTACCTGGGAGTAAGCTCGGTTGCTGGCAATGGGGCTTGCTTCTGAGTAAACCCTCCTAGGGTCGTGATTCACCCGTTGGAAGAGTTGCAAGGTTTCTTCAAAGCAAAGCCACCGACTACCACCAAGCTTACTCCCGAGTAACACACACCTCAGCCAACTGTTTTTTCTAAACTAAAACCTCAGTATTCAGGTTAAATTGCCGTGCTGGCACTTTGCGATAAATAAGTGGGTTTTGGGTTGCAATTTGGGCACTTGGTCTCGAAAAGGTTCACCATCACTGCTCTATGTGGAGGTTCCTTTGAAAATAGTTCAAAAGCTTCAGTTAGTTCAGAATACGGAAGCATGATTACTGTCAAGAAGAAGAAGAAGAAGCGTTTGGATTTATATCCCTCCTTTACCTCCTGTATGAAACTCAAAGGGGCTTACAATCTCCTTTCCCTTCCCCCCTCACAACAAACACCCTGTGAGGTGGGTGGGACTGAGAGCTCAGAAGAACTGGAACTAGCCCAAGGTCACCCAGGTGGCATGTGTTGGGAGTGCACAGGCTAATCTGAATTCCCCAGATAAACCTCCACAGCTCAAGCGGCAGAGCAGGGAATCAAGCCCAGTTCCTCCAGATTAGAATGCACTGCTCTTAACTACTACATCAAGGCTGACTAAAGGCAGCACATCACACCAGTTTTTAAAGAGCTATACTGGCAGCCTGTGCATATCTGGGCACAATTCAAGATGCTGCATTGTCTCTTATAAAGCCCTCAATGGCCTTGGACCATAGTATCTTAACAGCTATGTTCTCTTGTATGAGCTTGCCTAATAATGTTGTTGGTCATCACTGTCAGATGGTGGCCTTTTTTGCTGTGGAACTTGTCTATGTAACTCCTTTTCTATATTTCTTCATCCCACTCAAGATGCTTTCATTCAGAAAAACTGTTACTGATTCAAGGCTTTTATCCCATTAGGATATTTTAGTAGTTATTCTAGATTGGGTTTGATTTGTTGGTTTTGGCTGAGTCTTATTTATGATAGGGTGCTGTAGTTTGGTCTCATGTTCAAATTACATTTTTAAATCCTTTAAACCTTAAAAATAGTTTTCAGGCTTTTAGGGTTATATTTTCTGGCTGGAAATTGCCCTGGGTAGTTATTTTGAAGAGGTGGTATGCAGATCTTTTTAAATAAGTAAAATACTGACGTAAATTCTGTTATGAAAAGGTTATTGTGGTGGCCAAGACTGTGAACCAGAAATTCCAAAGCTCAAATCTGGCTTCTTCCATGAGCTTACTGGACGGCAAAAGACAACCAAATCTCGGTCAGCCCTCACTCCATTATGGGAAAAACCCTTCCTTGCTTGCACTGCTGTTGTAAGGATTATGGACATAATGAATGTGAAGTGCTTTGAGCACTCAAAGAATGCTATGGAATTGTGAAGTGTTATTCTTGTTTAATCAGCTTTATTATTGCAACATCAGAATAATTATGATGGTTAGAACTTTTTTCACAATAAGTAGGCAACATAGTTTATAATTAGATGTTACACTGTAATATACATATTGGTGGAATTTAACTGGCGGCCATCACCGGCAACCAAGCAGTACTTCGACCTAAAAACACAGCTGGTGGCAGCACTAGGATTTTTTTTGTCCTAATCTAATTAGGGAAAAAGAAAGGGAAAAAATCAGACAGGGGGCCAGTGCAGACTTAATGTTAGCTATTTGCTAAGCACAGCAGATCAAGAACCAGTCTTGGAAACATAAAATCCTTTCCTGCAACCCCTTTGCCTGATGCAAATTTCTTCTAGTCTCTTTACTGTGATCCAGCAATTTGTTCAGACAGATATTAGCTGTGGTAAGAGAAAAAAGGGTGAATTCCCACAGATGGTTCCCAATCTGCTAACAGTGACTTGCAGACCTATTGTTGGCTTCTTGCTAACACACACAGGGGCAAATACTGTCAAAGAAAAAAGTTGTGCACCTGTTCTGAAATGACTGGACTGCTCAGTCATATTAACTTCGCCAAGTGCACAACTATCAAGGCAACACAAATCAGTATTATTGAAAAACAAACTGCCATAATAGTTAGCATGGTGTGGACTTCTACAGCAAGAGAAAACATCTCAGATGTATTGACAAGTATGAAATAAACAGAAGAAGCTGTTAGAAAACCACCTTCAGGTTTAGTTAAAGTCTTTTCAGCTCCAAGAGTGTAGCTGCTGGCTAATCTCTCTTTGCATGCAACTGCACAATGTCACACTTAAAGTTCTTTTCATTTCTCTCAGCTTTCTGCACCCTCGGACATTCTTAAGAACTCTACTTAGAATAACAAGAAACAAACAATTAACCTTTCTTTGGGTGTATTTCACCATCCTGATGCATAATCAAACTGTCAAAGCTGAGCCAAAATCATTATGAATGCTTTCTACATCCCTTATGCAGAACTATCTATAAATGCTAGCATGAGAGTCTTCTTACCAGCTAACCTTTCTCAGACAGGCTATCTGGCCAGTAATTCTAAAAACAAATGCTACATAATTCTCATCTGCAAGTGTTGATGGTATATATTTTTAGACAATTTATGAATATGGGAATATTTGCCAAATACTTGATGTTTTTATTTTATATCTGACAATTTATATTTTACATTATTGGAGAAAGGACATGCGATGGCACCATATTTAGTCTCTGGCAAAATAAATACAATCAATCAAGATATTCTAACAAGTATAAAGAAGAGAGAAGAAGAGGAAGAGTAGTAGTAGTAGTAGTAGTAGTAGTAGTAGTAGTAGTAGTAGTAGTTTTGAAATAATAAATTGGATTTGGATTTATATTGCCCCCTGCGGCATCCCACACTTTATGGGACACCACCTGGAACTCTCCTCCCCCGATGTCACCTGCTGTTCCTGATCCTGGAGAAACAAGTTCATCCAGCACAAGACAGTCCCCCGTACCCTGATGTCGGTGAGGCGGTGGACCAAAAGGTCATGATCTACCGTGTCAAATGTTGTGGTGAGATCTAACACCAGCAGCAGCAGCGCCGAACCACCCCTGTCTAACTGGCACCAGAGCTCGTCCACAACGGTGACCAGAACCGTCTCGGTCCCAAGACCAGGGCGGAAACCAGACTGGAAGGGGTCCAACATCCTCCATTGGAAACAATGGAAAACTATGTTGGGTAATTATTTATCTGTGTCCTTATTTTCCACCCATGACCAAAGTCCCTGGGTGGGGTACAAACAGGGGCACCCCCTGACCCAAGCTTCACCAAACTTGTGGGTTCTTCTAAGAAGAATTATATGCAGCTACTCTGCAAATTTGGTACCTCTACCTTGAAAAATAGCCCCCCTAAAACCCTGAAAAGAATTCCCCATTGACCTATAAGGAGCCAAAAGCCAACCCCCTCCTATTTAGTGGTATGGATATTCATCTTTGCTTGGCTTTTCTAAAAAAATTCAGCTGCGATAACCCTGAATAAAAAAATACTGAAAAAATAGTAATACCTACCAATGGTAAGAAGGTGATCTCTTCTTCCCATCTCCATCCTGCTAACGCTTTTGGAAGCAGTTAAAAAAAAAAGAAGCAGCAGCTAACGTATCGCCATTTTACATCCTGCTGAAATGGTTACACCAGCAATATGCTATAAAACTTGGGAAGATTTCAAGGTTTCATTTGTAATCAAAATATACCAACTGGGGAAAAAAACTGGTGAAAGAATCCTGCTCAATTGACACTGGCATGAACAGGATGAGAATCTGGCCCAATGAACAATTACTACTTCTTTGACAGAGCCTCTGGCAGAAGCCCAGAGACATAAAGGCTGCACAGAACTAAAAATAAGAGTCAGAAAGTTGATAGCTGCATTTTAATTAGTGTAACATAATAAAACAGACTTTAAAATGAAGTAAAATCAGGTCATTCAAAGAAAAATTAGCCCAAAGCACTAAATGCATTCTAATATCAATTCCTCGGAACTGGACAAAGTTGATAAAGTTATTCTCCAAAATCCATGCTATTCAAATATTTCTACCTCTCTTATCAAACTGTTACACAAATCAGTTTTTTAAAAAATGAATATATTATACTGGAAAAGTGGATCTTTAAATTTATTGTAGAACTTATGTTCTCATAGTTACACCTTTGCACTGCTTTCAGTGATGAGCATCCTTTTTCTCCTGGTTTCTCTCTTTCGTGTGCCTCCTTCCTCCCCAGTTGAGCTCCACCCATTGACTTTAATCCATCTTCCCTAGCTATGTCTGTTCCTCAAAAAGCTGCCCTTTCCTCAAAAAGCTGCCCTATGTCTGTTCCTCAAAAAGCTGCCCTTAGACATCATCTAGCCCCTCATTTCTCTAGCCTGTGGATGTACCCTTCCTTCATGCCCATGGCAGCCCTCCCAGGAAGCTGAGCTTTTGCTTTCCCATCCTCTCCTTGGTACGGCCAGCCCTCCCTGACAGCCTCCTGTCATTTACTCTTCCTGAGACTTCTGAGGAGGGGGTAGGTAGCTGTTCCCATGTCCCCTTCCCTGCTGCTAAGGAGCTCCTGTGCTGCTCCTTGGCTGGAACCACTGGGTTTTGGCATCCTGGGGCCATGGGATTTGTCTTTGTTGGGAGGACGAGGGGTAGGTCAGCATCCCCTCCTCTTCAGCTCACCCTCCAGATGCCTCCAGGAGCCTTGCTCCTGCTGCCATTTCAACTGCTACCTCCCTGCTGAGCAGAACAGTAGATGAGGGCACCAAGGAGGGAGGTGGGCATGCTGGGCTCACAGCTCTGGTCCAGGGCTGACAGGAGATTCTTGGATTGGTGCGGGAAAGGCTTGTGTCTGGGTCATCGGCTTGCCCAGTGTCTCAAGTGGGATCCCCATTGGGAGTGCCTGTATTGGGATTGCTGGCCTGCTGTCTGAGGCAGAACACCACAGAGCAGTCTTGCCAGGAGTGGGGGGTATTTGGCTGGGTGGCAGGAGATTGTTCCAGCCCTGAGGTCTGGAGCTCTGGCTGCCAGCACAACATGAAAGAATATGAAAGAACAGATAACATGAAAGAACATGTACAGGATCTAGAGAAGGACAGCACACAGGAGGGAAAACATACACTCAGCTGGAACTCTTGTTTGTTTTTGCTTCTGTAGCACTCTCTATCAAAGACAGAGGTTACCATTCAACCTTCAAAGTAGATTAACTTCAGCAGCAGAAATGGCTGTAGAAGGCATTTATTATTTATTATTATAATCAACAGAATTTATTAATGTAACTTAATAACACACGCTTGGAATTAACTTACAACACTCCAATATTATAAGTTTAGTATTACAAGTTCATACATTTGTAAATATAGTCACTATGTGATAAGAAATTGATGAATAATAATCAGAATATGCAGACAACCCAAAATGTGGTATTAAACAGACACTCCATTCTCCATTAGTTACTTCTACAGCAGTTGATGACCAGCAGAATGGAGTACAAAAAGACACATAGCATTTGATTTGATACCTGACATACAGACAACAGAAAGCACAACTGATAGAGGAGATTTTAAAAAACAAGATATGATATTCTGATACTGAATGTGGGTAGATTTCAAGGATTCAGTGACTGAACCAAAGTAATATTCTAGAAGTACTGTTTTACTGTTTAAATCAATCTATTTCCAAACTTTGATGGAGGATATATCTGAATGATAAAATCATTTTAAGCAGCTGTGTTAAATGTACATCACATCTCAATCTTGCATCAGACCATACAGCCATTTTTACACAAAAGTAAACATGAGTCTAAATATTCTCTGACATCACAGACAGTTAAATTAGCATGGCATGTGCTATTTAGAGCATTACCAACATGTGGCAAAACACTGGTGAACTCCATGACCATAAGAAGGACTATGATAAAAATCAAGGATGGTTAAGTTCAGTCATGCCTGTGTGTGAAAAGACAGCAGAACATAGTAAGGTCACCATTTTCATACAGATAAGTCAAGGCTTATCTCTGTGAAGGCAACATGAGATGAATAGGAGGCATTCATAAAATGAATATAATGATTTGTAGATACTCTAGAAATCCAAAGCTTGCTTCTATGAATATTATGAATACTGCAGTGTTGATCAGGATTGCCTGTTGCCATGAAGCCAAAGCAAGAATGGGGAAGATCGCCAAAAGCAGGACCAATATGAATACTAGTAATTCACTTTTCAGTTAATTATGTAGACATAATACAAGGGCCTGCTGAGACTGACCAAAGGAATTTGCAAATAAAAATTACGTTTCTATCTTAAGTTTTCAAAAGATTTATTCAGTGTTATCTTTATAAATGTTGTGTTGGGAGACTCTGGCCTGGCAAAGATATAACATTTCTGGATCTGTGCTCCTGAGCTGGTGTACTCCTTCCCACATGAGTTCTTCTCTCCATTAATTTTCAGTGCTAATCAAGGGGCAATGTTCTATCTGAACAAAGGCTAACACTGGTTAAATCAGCTTCTAAACTTAGTTGCAAAATGTTGCTTGAAGCTAAGCATTATTAGTGTTCGTGCGAGTGCAAAAATACACTATCTTGGGAAGGAGGGAGAAAGTGAAAATGTGGAATGTTTTAACCCTAAGAGACCAGGAAACATCTGTTTGCACAGAACCCTACATATTTCTCTTGCTTGTATCTTCAAGTGAAAGAACAGAGAACTGAAGGCTCCTTCACTAACAAAATGAAGTGTATCTCACCTTGTGTTCTGGTTTCTTAACCCTTTCTGTAATTATGTAGGGTTTTGATTCACAGAACTGAATTAATTAAATCTCACAGTTTTAAGTGCTGCAGCTGCTTTTGGTTCAGGCATACCATGCAGCATGGAAACCAAGCTGAAGAAAGACATCAAACTTATTTGACCACTGACTACGACAAGTCCAGAACCTTTAATGACATACAATCAAATAAAAGAGAGCAGACATGCTATGGTAACCAAACATAAACTTACAGTAACCAGGCAGAAAATTGATTAGGAACATTTACTTATAACCATACCAAGAAACCTAGCTATTTGCTCTAAATCTGTACCCAAAGTATTATTCAGAAGGAACAATGTCTTTTGTTGATCAGTCCAGCCTTCAGAACCGTCCAAAAGAGGTAGCAGAAGCTTTAATCGAACTGTCTCATATAGAGGGCAGTGGAACAGAACATGGTGTATAGAGTCTTCACTGTTTAACCTGCATACACAAAATCTTTCATGATGCAGGATACTGGTACCTCTTCCTTGTCTCACAGCAGAGGGAAGGACATTGTGCCTAGCTAAAGTTATAGCACGATGCAGCTTGAGGTCAGGAAGTAAGAACAGATATTTGGCCATGCCACAGGAGTTGTATGGAATACCTAGGGAAATTGGCGAGCAGTACTTGCTAGCCTGGGCCATCAAGCCATGATACCCGACCTCAAAAAGTTTGCCTTTGATTGTCTTCAGTATTTCACGTGATGGCAACATGGCTAAAGTGCCCACAGTTCGACCCAGGGCAGTCAGCTTCAATAAGAGCCCATCAATCTGTAGAGTACAAGATGGATAATGCTAGAGAACAAAAACCACTGACTAAAACACAAAAAAGGAATTATTTATAGAGAGCCAGAGCTTTCCCCTTCTTTTTAAAAGCTATACAACACTGCAATTATTTGTCTAAACTGTGAGTGATAAAGACAGGAAAAAAACTTTTCCATTTATACATTAAAATATATGGATGTTCAAAATAAATTGCTTAAACTCCGTTATAAGCAATGCAAGAACGAAAATGCTGATAGCAAGCAATTTTCATCTTATGTATTGAGAAGCATTAAACAGTAGAAGGGTGAAAAGGTGAGATTGCATTTTTATACTTGCAATTTAAGTAACATAAATACATAATGAAAGAACATTTCTTGAAGACATTTTGGTGTAGTATCAACAACTGTATGTGAATGCTAAAAGATAGCTAAGTATAAGGGTAAAAATATATAGATAGACATATGGTATATATGCTTTGTTGAATATTGCCCAGGATCCCAACACTGCCATTCATGAATAGAAATAACACTCTGAGCTCAGAAGCACAGCTTCCTTCTGGTGGCAGCTCTTTGCACTTCATAGGGTACTGTCAAGAAACTGGTTCCTTTAAAGTTTAAGCAGTTTCTTGTCCAATTCAAACAGTGCCTAGAAAAGATGGAAGTTTATCTGAAAACTTAAGCCAACCTGATTGTAGCTTCAAAGACTCAGGTAGTGGAGCTGGGCAGCAGGTCAGGTGCTGGTCACACCTAGCAGTTTCATGGTCACAAGAATCTTGGAGGGTATATTTAATTTCATTAACACCCAAGCTCATAGGTGGTAGAAGGTGCAGGGCATCCAGTCTAATTGGCAAACTTATCTGATTGGCTGGATCACCTGATTAGCAACATATTTCATTGTTGAAGTTATATCATTTGCTGTACATTTAATTGGTTAATTAGAATCAAGCCAAAGTAGGTCATTAAGCATACAGGGAAAATCTTTCATTCTAGTTTTTCCCCATGTCTTTTGCCCTGTGTCAGGATTACATTTGACTTTGGGACACTTCTTGATTTTGTCTTATAGACAGGAAACCTTGTCTTGGGCTTTGAAATCCTATTGGGTTCAGTCTTAAGAGAAACCTGGATACTGAACAAATGCTTGTAAATATGCTTAATTTAGATGTATAGTTTTACTGTTTTTATCCACACTGTTCACTGCTCTTTTACTGAACATTTCTGCACAATTTTATAATAAAACACTTCCTTTATATTTTGTAGAGTTCTTGAATTCAGAAGGTTTCCATCAGAAACAAGTACTTTAGCCTTCATTGGCTTCAGCTACCAGACTGTTTTCTGAAATTCACCTTGAAAGCATTCTACTTGCAAGGGTGACTTTCTTCATTTTACTCCCAGGAGGGCTAGAGACTTTGTCACTTGGTCTCTGGCTGGCTGGGTAGAAAAGGGCCTGGGTAGAAAAGAGTATGAGGATTCAAGCTTTAGCTTTTTTGGTTTTGTCTTACTTGATCTGTCCTTTTGAGGGATCTTAGCTTTCAGGTGCTTTGACAGGTACTCCTTTTCAGGATTTTCCAGTTTTATAGAGAGGCTTAGGAGGTGTAGAGAAGGTTACCGTTGAAAGGCAGAATCCTAGTGCACAAGCCTATCCTACAGAGCTTTGTATGTGGATCACAGATTTTACAGTCAATCTTGACCTAAGAGCAGCCATGCTAGTGTGTACACAAAAGTTGCATTGAGTGGAAAACTACTAACTTAGTCTCCACTTCAGACTGCCAGACCTAGCTGTCTTTTCTGTCTGCCGTTTGCATTGATTCCATATTTATCCAAGTCTATTGTAGAGCAGACAATCCTGACAAGCATCGACCAACACTGATAGGCATTATCTCACTAAGTCACATCTTTAAATCTTTGTCCAAGCTTCAATTTAATTAAAATGTTTCCAATTACTTCAAAACCCTCTACTGGAAGATGGCAGAATCTAAGTCTTGTACGACTGCTTTTTTCTCTTTATTCCTTTCCCCCCACAGAACAGTATGTATCTTTTGGATTTCACTTTGCCAGATGCTGAGATAAAGAATCAGGCTTTGCTCTTTACTCAGCCTGCTTGTACTAATCTTTCAAATTGGTAAATCTGTCTGCCTAAATATATCCCTCCCCATTGGGTGCGTAAAGTGCTGTCAAGTTGCAGCTGACTTATGGCAGTTAAGTTAAGAGGAAACTCAGTTAAGAGTTTTCAAGGCAAGAGACTAACTGAAGTGTTTTACTATTGCCTTCCTTTGCATAGTAACCCTGGTATTTTTTGGTGGTCTCCCACCCAAGTCCTAAACTGGGCCAAATTTGCTTGGCTTCTGAGATCTGATACTGGCCTGGGCCATCCAGATCAGGGCATATCTCTCTTTACTACTTTAATTCATTACATTTTTATTCCACCCTTCTCCAAGGAGCTCAAGGTGGTGGACATGGTTTTTCCCATCCATCGTTCTATCTCCACATCCTACCAGAGAGAGAAAAATTCCTACAGCTACAGATGATTTTTAGCACTTTATGTCATCTGGGGAGATGTGTAATTTTGATCAAATCCACATCTTTTCCATATAACCCACTAGACCACTAAAACCAGTAGGATGTCATCTGTATATAACAACACTAGAAATTTTGGTGTATGTTTGATGGTGGGAAAAAAGCTAGTAACAGTGGATGGACAAAAAGGAGAACAGACCGTAGGCATCCTATCCTAACTGTACTTCTTCTGTAACTGATCCATTACACACACACACACCTTTTTGTAGGCACATTTAAATACAAACTTGAATTTAACCCCCCCCCCTTAAAAGCTCATCTCAGAGACTTCAAAGTGAATATTAATTAACAAAGGCTTCTATTAACATGTTTATGAAACAATTGTACTAAACCGTAGCACTTATGGTCTTTTTGGCAACACGTCTGCATCTATAACAACTGTTAGCTTCCACCAGTTCCTCTACTTCATTCAAAATGAAGCTACTATGAAGTCTGGAGGCTACAACCAAAAGACTGACAGGTCAATAGTTCTTGGGGTCAGTCTTATCTTTAACTACACAGGTTTCCCATCTCTGGGCACAGCACCATGTTAAGGCTCAATCTGTTAGCCTCAAACTACCCAGGGTGAGGCTCTAAAACTCCTTGACACCATCCACGTAGGCAGCACTGGCAACAACTTATATCAAACAGGTTAAAATGCTTTACACTGATAAGAAACCTCCCCCTCCCCCCCACACCTTGAAAACTATGTTCAGGACACACATTCAAATAGATGTTATTTTGCAAGCTGGCAATTCTTATGTGGCAATTCTTTACTAAATAATAAGATTTTATTGACAGTTCTACCAAATAGACTGGTTAAAATTGCTTTGGGAGACTGTAGAAATTGAGAATCATTATGAATTTTTATCCATACCCAAACATTAAGAGCATCCAGCTTCTGCTAACTATAATCTTTACCTAAAATCACAAACATGTGCTTCTTTGTTGTTATTAAGTTGATGCAAACACACATCACTCTTAAGTGCAGCTATTTTCAGCAACTGCAAAATGTTGGCAGTTTCTTCTGATGCTACAATTTCATGCACAGTTACCTTCACCTCCATTTCATCCTTTCATGTTTTCACACATTAGCATCATTCTGAGGCTTACAATGTGCAGCTGCTACAGTAATGTTGCAAAAGCAGGCAACAGAATTTGCCTGAAATTGGATACAGAATGTGTGGACACTAAAAGCAGTTTGCATTGTTGGTGCAAATCTGCTGGCATTAGGACAATGCTTTGCTGTTGCGTAAATATTACACTCATTGCAAGCAGCAACTGCTCAAGAAAGGAAGCTACACAATCTGTTTTTTCAGTACAGATAATGAAATCTTATCCTCAATAACTTCAAAGAAAAACTTAATAGTTACAGCAGTATCAGAACTTTAGTGCCCTGATCCAGTTCTACTTGTGCATAAAAACTGTATACGTGTGTGACTAGAGTATTGCTCATGATACACATCTGAATGTGCATTCAAACCTTCGATCTTCTGAAAGCAATACAGTGTTGGCAGACAACATCTGTGCTTAGATGCATATTTGAATGTGCATTTTGACATTCACTGAAATGTATATCTTTAATATCTACAGTTCCTGATTCAATAAGTGACAAACACATGGAAGAATGCTACTGCAAGAGGATCTTTGTTTTTAGGCTGATACACAGTGGGTTAATATAGTGTAGTCCTTAGAGTATTGGCCTAGTATCTGGGAGACCCAGGTATGGACCCCACTGTGCCATGGAAGTTTGCGGGGTGTATGCAGTAGCATATTTTTCATTTGAGCCCCTTCGCTCCTATCACAGATGAAAAATCATTTGATAAATTGAGTATCAGCAATCTAACTAGGCTGTTAGAAGACTTCATTTTTCAAAAATTTACTACCGAAAGCTTCAACATTGTCAATAACAATATACACAAATACCGCTTAGATGCTGTTTTAGGATTGTAATCTTATTTAACTCAGTGTAACTTGCTTACCAGCACACATTTAAGACTGGGATGTTCATTTTACATTAAGGGACTGGAGTCAGCTAAGGAAATAAAATGTGCTTTTAGAGAACCTTGCATCAAATCACCTGTCTGCTACAAACTCACTATTAGCTCCACTTTTTGATGCATCCCTCCACCTGAATGTAGTATTGGCTTATTGTACAGGATTGTTGTGAGAATTATGAAAAAAGATAATACATGTGAAAAGGTTTGAATACTGCAAGCACTGTAAAGTGCTACATACTTTTGCTTAGGCACATAATCTGATTTATTTTTTGAAAGAAAAAGTAAACATTACATCTAGGACCTATCCCTTACAAGTGAAGAGGACAGAACACAGAAGCTTTATTGGCAGAGAAAATGAAGGGAGTAATCAAGGTAGAGAGAATCATAGAGGAAAGGAACATGCTGGCCTGGGCCACTTGATCTCTTTCCTTCCTCTTAGCTCCCAGCCACTCGCATAGACATACATGAAGCTGCCTTACACTGAATCAGACCACTGATACACCAAAGTCAGCACTGTCTACTCAAACGAGCAGCACTTCTCCTGGTCTCTGGCAGTGGTCTTTTGTATCACCTACTACTTGATACATTTTAAACTGAAGGTGCCAGAGACTGAAATTGGGACCTTCTGTATGCCAAACACATGCTATACCACTGATTGATGGCCCACTCAGATGATGGTGCTTGATGGTATATGCCTTCCTGTGATGCAACCAGTAACACAGCCTCTCTAAGAGAGGCACTCTTGTTCTTGGTAAGCGTAGCCCTAGATGCAGGTTTGAATTGCTTCATATTCCCCAGGGTAAGAGTATTCTGTAGGTTGGTATTGGACAAATGGCAAGAAGGAATAAGGAGCCTCCTGTACCCAATTGGATCAGCCTCCTGTACCCAATTGTTGCTTCCTATCCCCTACATGCAGAGCAGGCAAGGCATAACCTAATTGTGAAAATTAAAACATTTAGTTTGAGCCTTTTGTGCAAGAGTTTGATAATTCTTAAAACCTATAGAGGGTTACATATACAGAAAAATAATACTTTAGTGTCACAGTTTCTAACTCACACCAGCTTCCTTTCCCTGGAACCATTACGTTTATCTAAAGACTTGTTCTGCATTATTGGAATCAGATTCAAGACCAACAGCAAAGTGCATGTAAGAAATGCTGGGATTTAAATTGAGAACAGTAACAATGATAGGCAAAGAGAAGTCCAACGTGATTAAGGTTCAGCTGGAGAAAGAATTCCACAGAGAATTACAAATCCTGCTACTGCAGGTATTCAAGTCCTCTTCTGAAATGGTTAATAACAATATGCAGCAGACTCCAGTCTATTTGACTGCGAAGGATTTAGAGTGCACAAGTCTGCACTTTTAATTTACTGCTGGAATCCTAGTAGTGTAGCATTTTGTTTTAAAAACAAAACCAAAATACTTTGGACTATGTTTTCCTTGCCTAAATTCTTTCTTTTGGGACATAATCCTGTGGGCAAGTGCTTTTTTTTTTTAAAAAAGAAATAATTTATAAAGAAATTAACATTTTCATCTTGAAGAACTGCATAAATATTATTACTTACTTAAAGCCCTTATGATTGCAAAGAAAATAAATTTTGAACATGACATGAAAACTTTTTTTCAGTGTAGGTTTAAGGATGGAAAAAGCTGCTTGCCCCTGGACAAACACAGGTTTAAAAATAATTATTCTCTGAAGAAGTCATCCGAAGGGGCCCACTGCAACCCCACCTTTCGAATTTTGCTCCTTTTCTAAGGAGGTGGAAAGACAACCAATTTATCCTTCACCCAGGCATTTTAATGACTCATCAGTGAGACATGCTGGGGAACTAGAAAAGCTTCCATTTCATATCACCATGTTACCTGGAAGTGTGAAAAAGAATCCTGAGAACATCTTAAGAATCATACCAAAACACAAGTGGCCCCACAGAAGCAGAACACTATGGCAACCGGCTGAATCCTGGTGCCTTCTATGTCTGTGCAAATAAAGTATGTGATTGACAGTACAGTCCTATGCAGAGTTGCTCCAGATTAAGCCCACTGAATAGGCATGGTTTTCTAACTTATCTGAGGTTGACAGTATATTCAGTAGAACTGCGTTCCCTGACTCAAATACATGACAATTATACTGTGAACTAAGCTGAACTACAGTTATGCCCAATATTTCCACAAATGACTCTCTAAGGGTTATTCCACTTATTAACACCCTTATTCAGTCAGAGCGTAAATTTTCTAAATCAAGGCATAGTGAAGAAGCTGAGATTCTGCTTAGGAGAACTCTCTCATATCCCAGCCATCAACCATGATACCTCTTTATTGGGGGTGGGGGAGGGTGTCACCATAGGAAGAGGATCCCATGGTTAAGCAAGAGAGCAGGATCACTGGACAGGAGAAATGTGAAAAAAAATATTTAAGCAAAAATGGCAGTCTTGATAGGTGGCCATGTCTAGGCAGGCCCGGAGATAGGTAATGAGCAATGAAAGTACAGTAGATTCACACTGCAAAATGCTGTAATACTTAAGCAATAGCATTTAGCTGCCTAACTGCCACAAAAGTGTATGTGAGAATATATACAACAGATAACTACCCAGATAAGCAACAAAATCCTTTTTCGTGATAGTCTTCTAGAGTGATAAAATAATGCTCTATTTAACAAATATCCACTTTCTTATCCAATTTGTAAATGCAGTAATTATGCTTGTTAGCCTGCCTTGTCCATCCTGGCCTCATATCATCAAGTTCATTGAATTAGCATTTAACAAGGTCTCTTCTCAAGTCAAACCTGATTTGTTTTGAAGCATTATTCAATGATGCAGCTCACAGACTTGAGAAATCAGACCCATCTAGATAGGCACAGGAGTCAGCAAGAATCAAGGGGCACCTGAAATGCACTCCCTTTCTCCCACCATCCCATTATGATTAACAGCCTTGCTCTGCATATAAGGAATGCTTTTCTCTCTAGTTACATTTCAGTGGCCACCTGTCAAGAAAGCATCCATCTTAACATAATCTTCCAGTGTTAGCTAGCAGTGGGCTGGCCAGGTGCAGAGTGGGGTGTTTTTTTTTTGGCTTATCTTCAAGGACAAGTTCCCAGGCAGTCCTAACAATTCAATGCAGCTGAGAAACTTCACGCTGGGAGGGGTGAACAGCTCATTCCGGGTAGGAGGGAGCAATTTGCTCCAGGCCTGAAAAGTTTGGTGAAGGCATCCCCAGGATTGGTTGAAAAGGGTTATCAGACTATGGCAAGAATTTTCCATAATGAGTCTACAGTGTAATTGTTAGTCATCCATTTTTATGCCCTCCTCCCTTTATTGATGCCAGAGAGAATTTTGCTTTACGTTTTGAAACATAAGGCCTCAAGAACAATTACGCTGTATAGGACTCCAGTAAGTAATGAGAGAACGAGCTTTGCTATTTTCTGTGTACCTCTTAGGCCAAGCTGTAATTCTGTTTGATTTTTAAAGTCTTTCTAATTTTTTCAGTAAAGATCTATTTTGCTTTTTAAGTGGTTTGAATTTAATAGCAAACCTGAAGTCTCTGCAAATAAGTTCAAAGCAACAAATTTTGTTCCCAGAAGTAGAATTTGGGAAAACTGAGAACATAATTCAAGGGCACTTGATTGAAGACTCTCTCTGAATCAACAGGAATACCCAGAGGGCATTCTCCATATAATGAATATTAAGAACTCATCACTACAAAAGAGCAGTTTAGTCTTGCACAAAGCTAAGGTGATTCTCAATGAGAATACAATGAAAAAGAATTCACATCCAAATATGTCAATGTTGCTTATATTTCACCAGACATCTACTAATTATGGTAAATAAAAGAAGAGGTGTATACTGATTTAAAGGTAATCGTGAATCCTGTGGCAATTAGAAGGTGAAAAATTCAAATTAGCCCATTTCATCTCCCTGCCGTGATTTGTTTTTGATTGGTGAAGAGGCAATTATACTTTGCTATTAGAATGGCTGTGGGGCTGGATACTGTACACCAAGGGAAACACTTGTTCTATGTGCAATTCATAGCCTGTTTTTGGTTAGTGAAGAGGCAACTGCAATGTGTATCTAGGATAAATTGGGGTAGGCAAAGAAATGAGGCTCAGAGTACAAGCATTCTCAAAGCCCAGTCCCTTCTTTACCATCATTTACTTCCATGCTCCAGTGAGCAAAGACTAGCACCTGTGTTGTCTTTTGTTACCAGAGATTTCATGACGTTTGAAGGCAAGGTATGTTTGCAACCCTGCTCTGTATACTGTAACGATGGGGAAGGCAAAGATACAACTTCCCACTATTTTTCCCCACAAGAGATCCCCCCACAGCAATTTAGCATTTTATTGATTCAAATGCAGACATTCTAACTACAATCACATAGTTGTTGAGCACTGCTGACTACCGTGATTGTACAATACTCAAAATATATCTAAAGTAAGAAGTAGCCATGCTGAAAAGCAACATTAATCTTCTCCTTTCAAAACCAGTTTCAAATACATGAAATACTCAGTTATAGAAACCAATAATAGTTGGTTCTATTGGCATATAAAACAGCATTTTAAAACATTTTTGGTTGGAACAAATTTAGCTCCTGAATAGCCACTTTCATGTAAATTCCATGGGCATATGGGATGTACCATCTGAGTTGCTACAGCAGCTACATTCAGGCTACATGCTTAGGTACTCCCATTTGTCCACAGAACAGAGTGGATTTAATTCTCATCTTCACAATAAAATGGTAGCAGGTTCACTCAATGTAAAACAGTTAAAATGCAAAGATATTGCTAACTGCAATTTAATAAACAGTTTGCAATAAATACACCACCCCTTCAGTGTTCTAACTTACTGAAGAAAGCAGTTTACTGTTGAACACACTTGACACTAAAAACAAATGGGGCTGTAAATCCTTTCAGCCATTATACCTAATGGCAAGAATGATTTGTTTTACCCTTATGCATGGAATGAAATTTCACAGATTTCTTTCTCTGCATTATGAACTGCATGTACATACTGGAAGCATATCTGTGTGCCTACAGTACACATTCAAATGGGAATTATCTGATGGGACTGTATTTGTGCTATGTGGATCAGATAGCATTTTTCTCCTGTGTTTAAAATGGATGGGAGTGAACTTCTCTAATCACTTATCTCAGATTGTCTGTACCATTGAACACAACCATTTCCTTATTGGGGCCAACAAATGCACTAACAAAACCTGTAATTCCAAACAAGATGGAACAACCACCTAGCCCAATGTACAGCTATTTTGAAACAAAAATGTATGAAGAAGCAACGACTCCTTAAATCTACATCTTGTGTGACACAGACGTGGAACACTATCCTAACCAATAAAGGGCTAAGGGGTGGAATGTCGCCACAACAAACCCTCCACCAATTGGCAAGCAGGACTCATGAAGTGAGTTCCGCTCGCCCATTGGTGGGCAACATTCCATTGCCTCGTCCACCCACCTTCCCCCGACCTAACAGTAAGCCCCAGCAGCCCATCCTGGCCAGCAGTGCTCCATTAGTAGCCCTACTGCCTCCCCACAACCCAATAGGACACCCAGGCTGGTGGAGCAGCCTGGGAAATGCTTCCTCCCCAACCCTTTGCTAGGGCCCATTCCACCTCCGCCGCAATGAGCTTCGCTGCTAGTATATTATAACATTTCCAATTTAATGAAACTGATTATCTGGTATAAGTTAAATTAAAAGACAATAATAACCCTTAAAATTGTTTCATATATTTGATGTAATGTTTTCAATCTGCCAAGCTTCCCTTCATTGATTGTTTAATGTTCCTTCTCAGTCTTCTTAAACCTTCCAAGATGCATAAAGCAGACACATAAAAAATCATGGGAATTATCAACACTGGGAGTGCCAATAAGACTTGGTTAAAGAGCATAACAAAGTCAAAATTCTTCATAAATTTGAATTATTACATTTTAACTTTTCAGAAAAAAACTGTGGGACAGATAATCTTAATTTTTTGGTCAACTTCAAAATAACTGAGGTAGACACTATTTAATTATCAAACTTACCTTTTTCATTTCAGGCACAGCTTCTTCTTGGCAACATTTTTTGCAAAAAGGATCTAGTTCACTTAAACCAAACTGGCTAAGCAGGTCACAAGAACTGCATAGCAAGTTACTGGAAAAGCCCAACTCTCTACATGCCTCTGATGATAACTCTGTTCCATACACAGAAACCTAAAATAAAATGTTACACAATTAGTCACTGAAAAAAAGGACCCATGACTATGTGTTACTTAGGTACAGCAAATGTTGTTTATGAAAATTCAGCCCTTTAAGAAGCTGCATTTCCCATATCAAACACCACAATCTGATGATACATTTTGTGTATCTTTAAACCATTTGGGACCAGGTATAAGAAAGAGTGTTTCCTACCACATCAACCTACTCAACCATTACGATTTTTTTCAGACCTTTTCCTTACGATGCCTTGGCCTTCTGAATTTGGGATGGCAATCAGAGAGGGGACCTTTATCCTCCCAAGACAAATTTATAAGATACTGGTTCAATTTTTTTTAGTCACCAAAGCTTTCAATTGTTTAATTTTACTTCTTATGACCTATAGTGCAATCCTAAGCAGAGCTCATTAACCCTGACACTGATCACTATCTTGCGATTTATTTTTGATTTGTATTTTATGGATTTTTATTTGTTCCTTATTTATTCTTATGGGACCTAGAGCAAAGGGAATGAATTATTAGACCTAATGCAAATGGTAAGTTTCAGAAGTAGGTCTCGGAACACAGCCCTTTCTATTTGGAGCATAGGATAAGGACAGCATTCTTTCACATGGGTCCTTTAAAATATTTTTTTCTTCAGAACAAAAACCTTTAATACTTTCCTATTATATATATAATGATGATTATTTTTAATCTGGATTTGATAGAATACTTCAGTCATTATTGGGAAGCATGTGTGTATAGAAAAAAGAATAGAGACAGCACAACTGCAATTTCATTAGCAAAAATAGCAAAAAGCATATTAAAAACTTATTTATAATATTCAAATGCTAGCTATAAATAGCAACAAGACTTTTGTATTTTAACAGTTAAAGAAAAAAGCAATTCTACGCACCAAAATAGCATCAGAATAGAAAACCAGTCTTTGGTTCAGTGCATGTACATTACAAAGATAAACAGTTTTTCAATGCTGTCACTGTGTTCTGATTCGTGACATTATTTTTAATTTGTACACGGTATCATAGCATGCCCATTAGAACAGACGAAGTATATATCCTATAGTAAATTCTTGTCCAAGATAAAGAGCAAAAAGCTGTGAATGGCAGCCAATTAAAACCACAAGGGTCAATTAATATTTTTTCGCCATTCACTGTTGCTACTTTTAATCAAGAAAACATGCATACTAGAGCAAACTAAGATTGTGCATTCTTTGGTTAAATCCACAAATTATTAGCTTCTCAGTTCTATAAAGTATGATGAAATATGTCCACATTGTAAATTCTATCACAGTATAATACATAGCATATTTTAAGTGCATAATAAAAAATGTGTGTTTAAAATGCTGCCAAATCATAGCTGACATATGACAACCCAGTAGGGGGTTCAAGGCAAGAAACTTAACAGAGATAGTTTGCCACTGTCTTCCTTTTCCATAATAAAAATATACATTGTCTCTAAAAAAAAATCTCCAAAGTTTACTATGCTATGTTCAATTTTTTTTTTGCATATCAGGATATGTCAGTCTTGATGTTTGGTCATTCCAATCAAATGCTTATTCGTGAATATTAAACACGCCTTCCAGCTAATAATCCCATTTCATTTACTTGCATATGCCTTGTTAGTGGATTGTCCTCATCACTGCCTAATCCTGTCCATATTTACTTCAGAATAAGCACTACAGCGTTCAGCGAGTTTTACTGCCAAGTAAATAACCACTGAATTGCCTAGTAAGAACCCAATCAAGCACAGCTTGAGACAGATGCAGCGGCGAGGCCTCTCCACACAGCACTAACTTCCCACACATAAATTCACCGCTCCAAAGCCTAAAATGAACATGCTCCTTACCCCTTGTAATGCTGCCAGCAACAACACCCAATAGCGACCCGGATCCACCACTCCTTTCTTCGCCGCCATGTTGGCACTTAAACGTTTGCCGGTACCACGGGGAAGAGATTAGTGGCTATCTCCATGTCTATCGTGTGTCTAATGAATCGCCTGATTACTGGAAAGGAAAACAATTTTTCCAGGCTCTCCCATCATGTTGAAACAGAATCTCAATAGAATTTTTAATACAAAATGTCCTTTATTTTACCACCAGAAGAAGTTCCATCCGCACTTCACGAACCATCGGCCTTTCATTATATTCAGGCATAATATAGAACACCATAGTGAGGTCCTATACTTGCGCCAGCTATTCTGGCGTCAAAAGACAGACAACGGACTTGTCCAATCAAATTGCGTAGAATGGCAGTTCTCCGTAACACGGCACCCAACGCCCTATAGAAAGATACACAAGCTTTCGGATACATCTGTCAATCCGGGGAGGAGCATCGGTACGTCTCCTTCGGTTACGTGCGGAAACGTTTGTGGGCGGGCTGAGGGGCCACGTAGCCAATGACAACTGGAAACGAAGAGACGGGAGCCAATGGGAGGGGCCATTGGGGCGGAGCCTGCGTCCCGGCTGGTCAATGGTAGAGGTAGTGGGCGTGAGTGCGGCCGGGCGTTTGGTTGCTGAGCAGCGCACGCAGACGGGCTTCTGGGCGGGGGGCGCGTGTCCGTGGAGGGAGGCTCGGTGGCTGCAGAGAGGCGGCGGAAGCGCCGCTGCGGGGTCTCCCGAGAAATGTGAAACCTGCGCATCTTCCTCGCGCTTCCGCACCCCGGTTCGCTCGCCTGCCTGCTGGCTGCGTCGCCTCCGCCGGCCTCCCGGTTGGGCCCCGCGTGATGTCGTGATCCACAGGCGGACGTGCGACCAGACGGGCGGCGCTCAGGCAGCAGCTGCTGCCGATGGGGCTGCTCCGGATTATGCTGCCGCCGAAGTTGCAGCTCCTGGCGGTGGTGGCGTTCGGAGTGTCCGTCCTTTTCCTGGAGAATCAGATCCAGAAGCTTGAGGAGTCCCGCGGGAAGCTGGGTGAGCGAGCGGGCATGTGTGGCTTCATGGTGAAGCTGTGATGGAGAAGCCAGGTGGACCAAATGGAGGCGTGGAAAGGGCCATTGGGTGGGTGCGGGGTCACCTCAACTGTTTTTTTTGCTTCAGATGCAGGTGTGCGTCGACCCTCGATTTTACTGCAGGAGAAAGAGAGAGAGAGACAACACACAGGGGAGAGCGGGTGGGAGAGCATGAATCCGAACCAGCGTTTAGGGCTCGCAGGCAAAGCAGCAGAAAACCTGTTCCTGCCCATCTTGGCATATTATATAGATCGATGTGGTGTGGTGGGCAGAAGAGGTGGTCAGGTGGTCCAGGGGCACTTGAGCTGGCTCTGGTTTTTCCTTTGTTGGGTTATGAAACAGACTTGGTGGCTCTTGTGTGTGTTTGCATGGCTTGTGGTGAGAGATTCAGGTGTTTCTAGCAAAACGTGTCTCTGTTCTGAACAAACAAAATTTCAGTTCTGATGCTGTAAGTGATTGGCCTGTTGGAGACAGGGGAGCACTGAGGTCTGAAACCAGTCCAAAGCTTTTCTTCTTCTGTGAAACACTTCAAGGAGGAAAACTAATTGACCAAAATGGACTGCTGCTGGAAGAGCTCTCTCCCTTTTTGAAACAGGTTTACTGCTAGGTGCTTGTGTACGCTGCAATGTGTATGTAATTCATTAATACATATGCTGGTGTGAATCTATTTATTATTATTACATACATAGTGATGTACAATGTATAAATGCCTGTAAGTAAGTCCAGAAGCCTTTGATTAATTTTTCATGCAGTATTTTACAGATTGGCCGTTAAGGAGTTAACTGTGCTTTGACATATATTGTTTAATTAGTGGTTTTAATGTGGGGTAGTGTGTCACGTGCCATTTTGTTGTTCATTCTGTTAAAATTGAATACTTTGCACGGTAGATGATGTTACTTATATAGCCCATCAGTGTACATAGTGTGGCAAAGGATAACATAGGCATTTTTTGGAGTCTTGACTCAGAATGAACATTTAGGGTCAGGTTCTTTTCATTGTGTTCATGCAAACTGTCCATTTAACCGTACTGCTCTTCTAATTTTAAGAAACTCCTGTGATCCCTTTTTGTGTTTGTGTGCATTTGTTTGTGTGCATTTTAGAGGAATAGGATCTGCTTTTCCTTTTCTGCACTGTGCCCATGAAGAGCTAGATAAAAAACTGTGCTTATCCTTATGTGACTTGCTGAATGTGATTTCTCCCTAGAGGAAAACCAGATAGCTGTATGTACTTTTTATTTAACCCCCCCCCCTAAAAAAAGGTGTGTTATCCCATGAACTACACAAAACTTAACTTGCTTTTCTAGATATAGGAAATGTATCTCTCTTTTCACAATATAATATAAATAACAATATAAAATATAAATAAATAAAATATGAACTTTTTTTGTGGTGAGTTTTGTTTCCTGTGAGGAGGGGAAGAGTTGGCGATTGTAAGTCTCTTTGAGACTCCTTTAAAAAAAAGAAATCTGATTTTAGATTTAACAGCTTTTTTAGAATCCAAATTTTATTTTATTTACATGAGTGGCTGGCTACCATACTTCAGATCAATTTAATCTGATTGTATCTACCTAAAGCAACAGTGGTAACAAACCATATCTGTAAAGAAAGGGTTTGAAATCTTACTGAGTTTTCTGTGTATTTTAGAAATATTGTGAACCATGACATGTAACAGAAATTAACAGAATGTGTGTTTTCATATACTGTGTTGTTGGTATGTGTAGTGGTTACAGCATGGTTAAAATAGTCGGCATTTGTAGTGGTTACAGCATGGTTAAAATAGTCGGCATTTGTAGTGGTCACATCATGGTTAAAATAGTCGGCATTTGCAGTGGTTACAGCATGGTTAAAATAGTCGGTATGTGTAGTGGTTACAGCATGGTTAAAATAGGATCTGGGGGCCCCAGGTTCAAATTCCGATCCTGCCATGAAAGCTTGTTGGGTGACCTGAGGCCGGTCACATGTACTCACAGATTAATCTACCTCACAGGGTATGAGAAGAAGAAAATGATGGCAGCCGGTTTGGGTTCCAGTAAATTCATGCCTATATGTAATTTAGCAAACCAGTCAGTTTTAGTCTCGTTTTAAAGTCAGATTATCTAGCTTTATTAGCACAGTTATGTAGTTGAAAATTATTTATGGTATCGCATGCAAACCTTAGCATGATAAAACAGATCATCGCCTTTTTGTTTTTAAATTATAATGGAAAAAAGAATGGCTGACTTCTGCAGTGACAGTAGAAAACAGAATCTTGGTGAGAAACTGCTGATAGAACATATTTTCTGGATACTTTCTGATAGTACAGCATTCTGTGGTTTGACATGCAAGCAAAAATTGCTTTTGTTCTCAGAACAAGATCTTCATTCTGGTTTGATTAATATAGACTAAATGGCATATAGTTTGAAGCAAAATCCACCCTCCCTTGCAGATTGAGATGGCAGTATTTTTTGCATGTAGATAGTTCAGTCCATCTTGTGTCAGTGATTTGTTACATATAGAAGTAGTTGCTTGATATCTTCATAATGCTGCCCCCTCTGTATTTCCAGTTTTATTTGTGTTCATCTTTAGGCACTTCTGTTTTAAGAGCATTTCTTAAAAGCTGAACATTCAAAGACTGATTTTAGGTACTTGACTGTGTTTAGATACTGAAAAGGGTTACTGAAGGAAGATGATAAACTTCCAAAGAAGCTGAACCAATTCTTTGTGTCTGCCTTTATTGTGCAAGATATGGGACAGCAGTCCCTTTTCCTAAACTATTTTTGGATAGGGTGTTTGAAGAAGTGAGTCAGATAGAGGTGACAAGAGACAAAGGTCTAGGACTAATTGATAAATAAGTAATAAATGGTCTAGATGGCATAATCTGAGAATCTTCAGGAACAGAGATGTGAAGTGGTTGATTTTCTAACAACAATGTGTAATCTGTCATTAAAATTATTCCTGCTAATAGAGGACTAGAAAATAACTAATGTTGATTGCTTGTTTTGCTTAAAAAAGGCATCTAGGGGAGATCCAGGCAATTAATGTCTAGGTAGTATGCAGGTGAGTTGATGGACACCTTTGATAAATGTATTGTCAAAGGCTTTCACAGCCGGATTCAACTAGTTGTTGTGGGTTTTTCAAGCTGTGTGGCTGTGGTCTGGTAGATCTTGTTCCTAATTTCGCCTACACCTCTGAAGATGCCAGCCACAGATGCAGGTGAAACGTTAAGAACAAGATCTACCAGACCACGCCCACACAGCCTGGAAAACCCCCATCAACCTTTGATAAAGATTAAAATAAAAAAGCATGTCGAGGAGCAAGTCCTACTGGGAAGAATCAGCATGGTTTTTGTAAAAAGGAACTTCTATCCTACCAACCTTCTGGCTCAAGGAGGTAGATGTTCAATACTTGACTTTATTGAAAAAACTGGAAAATGTCAGTACCAGAGACTGTTGAGGAAGCATAATAGTAACGGAATAAAAGGATGGGATTTTCTGTGAATTATTAGCAGATTAAAACATATCAAAGTAGAGAATGGGATAACTGGAAGGTAAGCAGTAAAGTCATCTGAGATCTGTACTGGCATCATTGATGTTTAATATCTTCCTAAATGATCTGGAATTGGGGTTACGAAGTGAAGTGGTCAAGTTTGTAGTAAATTATTCAGTGTGGTAAAAGGTTACAGTGGAGCTGTGAAGAGTTCCAAGAGGATGTCTTCAAATGTGACAAGTGGGCAACAAAGTCATGGATGTGATTTGGAATAAATAAGTAAAAAGTGATGCACACTGAGGTGAAAAATCCTGATGGGGTTGGACTTGGCAGTAATTGACCAGGAAGGAGATCTTGGAATCAAAGCTACAGTGGTGAGAGGTGAATTATGTTCAGGGGAACATTAAGGCAGAGATTACAATACTGGAAATTGTCCTTGCTTTTGCATCATAGATATATACATTTGTAATGCTTCTTGTGTTTCTGATGAACTTATCTACAGAAAGGTTTTTTTTTTATTTATTAACCTTTAATAGGCATAGATAGATCAGGATTTACACAGACACACTCTGCAGGCCATAGAAAGGTGTTGTAGGGCTGGAAAATGACAAAGAATACCTTTTAATTGAACACATTTCCTATGAAAAAAAGTTAAAGAATTTGAGCTCTTCAGTTTTGAAAGAGTTGATGTTGGGTATAGTAGAGCGTTATAAATTTAAAATATAGTGCAGGAAAAGGGGATAGAGAGGACTTTCCCCCTTGACTTGCACTGCTGGAACTTGTGGGCCCAGTCTGAAAATGTTGCTTGGTAGATTCAAATGTGCAAAAGAAAACTATGCTAATGGTGACTGATTTACACAAGTTCATGGTGGAAAGCTCAATCAGTGTTTACTGGCCATCGGAGTTGAATTGTACCTCCATATCCAGAGTCCCTATACCTCTCAATGCTAATTGTGTGTGTGTCGTGGGTGGGCACAGTACTAGGGAGCCCTGTGTTCTCAGGTATTTGGTCTGTTACTGTGAGAAACAGAATGCTGGACTAGATGGGCTAATCCAGAAAGACTACTCTTCTGGTAATAATAACATTGCAATTTGGTTAGACGTTAAGAATCCAAAGTCAGGGTGGTGAATCTTGAAGATAAGTGTAGGAGCATTGATTGAACAGTTTAGCTTTTATGTACTGGCCGTACCTTTAGGCCATAGCTACAAGCTATCTACTATGTGTTGATGTTCTTTCACATTTGTCTGTATTCCCACATTGGGCTGTCTCCCCCTATTTGCATTCCTGATTGTAGCTGTGTTTCACAGGATACTTTTTTTGGCATATGTAGTGTGATTTGGGTGGTGCTGCTGCTTTCTTGAAATTGTTGAATATTGTTAGAAGTATTGTTGCAAATGGTGTTTTTATTACTGAACATTTCTTTTTTTAGCGAAGATGAACTGTTAGATGCACTTTTTTTAGATAGTGTACAGCTAAAAAGGTGGTGTGTGTGAGAAGACGAGCACCAGTTTTCTAAATGATCTTGACAAAGTGGTTGTAAATCGGCAGCAATTTTACATAGTTTTATCATAGTGGAACGAAAGCCCAATGGAACCTCAGAGCCTCTGAACATTTATTTCAATATGAATTTTTTGTGAGTCATCATTTGCTTCAGATATGAATGGAGGCTGACTGCAAGAGGAAGAGGAGTTAAGACAGAGGATTCATACTGCCATGAGACTTTCCAAATGTAGATTCAGCATGAAGAGGGGGAGAAGGAGGGAGGTGTGAATTCCATCATGAAACTTCAAAATATGACCTTTCTATATGGCTGAACTAGAATTATTAATTATAATGAGTGAGGTTCAGAGATTTGGACAAGGTGATATGTTGAAGTGAAAATTAATTGATACTGGTACAGGGTTATGTATCTGTAGCAGTATGTCCAGGGAGACAGAAATATTCTTCCCCTGGTTTCTGAATGTTGTCTTTTTTATGTTCTGTTTGTGTAATTGATTAATTGTGTGATAATGAATTAATTCTGTCATGCAGAGACCAACATGATGTCCAGTGTACATCATAAAAAGGCATTGCTGTTCATGTAGCAAGCCTCAGATCCCACAGTGTCCATTTGTATCCCTGCCTCACTCTTTCCTTTATGAAGAATGCATCCCAGGATATGCAGTCCAATATGCAGTCTCTGTCATGGAGAGGACACTATCTTCTTCAGCAACACTAAAAGGAGCTGGTTGACACTGTCATGGGTGCTGATTCATTTAGGAGCAATTGGGTATTCAGTCCTCATGAAGCTTTCTGTCTCCAGAAAAAGTGGCATAGCTAAAGGGTGCAGCAAAAGTGGTAATTTCCTTAAGTTCAGTGGATCCATCTTATGTTAACGTGTGTTCCTTTACACCTCATGTATTTGAAGTGTGGCAAAGGAGATGTCATTAGAACTCTGAAATATTATCTGAGAGATGTATAGAAAATGTTCCACCAGTGCTTACTTCTTATACTTCCAGTAAAGTCTGTTTGAATTAAGTTTGAATACATTCCTTGGAGGTCTGAGTTGCTTTTTTGATGGCCAGTACTTGGAGGACAGCAAGGTTATGTTCTTGATCTTCTAGGTCAGGGGTAGGGAACCTCCGGCTCTCCAGATGTTCAGGAACTACAATTCCCATCAGCCTCTGTCAGCATGGCCAATTGGCCATGCTGGTAGGGGCTGATGTGAATTGTAGTTCCTGAACATCTGGAGAGCTGCAGGTTCCCTACCCCTGTTCTAGGTGTATCTTTAGTAGAGTTATAAAACACTTTCTTTCATCTCTTTTTTTATCCTTCTATTTCAATTTGGGAACAATTACGTTCAACATTGCCAGTATTTTGAATGTGAAACTCCTCAGTGTATTCCACTGTAGGCAAATAGCCTGGGAATATCAATATGTATTATGTATTTGTTTAAATTGCTAAGTATGCATGCAGTGTGCCACCCACTGGAAAACTGTGACCTATCATGGCTGTCTGGTGCATAAACACCAATGCAAACCTAAAATATAGTGAAAATTGGGAGGAAAATCTCAAAGATAACCTTGTTTAATGTTTCTTCAGTGGGCTTTGTCTTTTTTCATTTTTAATAACAGGTAAGAATAACAACACACATTTCCCCCAAACATATTGGAGAAACCTGAAAACAGCATTGAACTCTAACCAGGAGAGTTAATGTAATGCATTTTATTCAATTTAGCTATGCTAATGCACTATTTTTGTTGAACCTCCAGTCAGTCACCAGAAAATGCTTTTTACCTCTCAGTTTAAATGCTGAATTTACTGAAAGCCTGTAAACATACATCCATTATACTGATGTATTAAATGTTTTCCTGAAATTGTACTTTGGGAGGTGCTCCAATCTACAGTAGACACTGCTGTGGAATTACACAGTCAGTTCTGTAAGGATATTTTAAGTTAAGCTTGATTTTAAATATTTTCATTTAAATAGTTTAAATAGTTAATATTTTCATTTAAATAGTTCAAAACAACTGGTTTAATGCTGCTCCTTTTAACCCGTAACCTGAAAATAATACTATATGTTATGTTGCTGAGAAATTTCTTCTACATTTCTATAATGAAATGTTCTAACTCCTGTCTTTATTTAAAGAAACTGCCATTTTTGCACATTTTGTGGCCTTGTGTTGTTGGAACAGATAAGTTTTGAGACTTCTTTGCGACATGGTTTGTGACTACTCGTGTGACAACTCATTAGAAACTTTTGTATGCTGCTGATTCTCAGTCTTGCTTTTCATGTATCCCTGCTTAAATAGTTAAAATCCAATCGGTTCTACAGTTCTTAATTCATGTTTGGTTTCTCTCTTGTCTGAATAAATTCTTTTGCGTAGATGTGAAGTGTCATATTGGTTTTAATTGTGCCCAGCTTGTCAAAATAGCTGTTTTTGACAGTATTTATATTGCTGTAGATGTGGAGCAGGGGTTGGCAAGTAGAATTGATTGTGGGACACTATGTGGGAGGCAGCTGCTTCAGGGGAAATAGAGAAAAGTTCCACAAGGGCCACTAGTAATAATGTTACATTAAAAGGCAAATATTCCAAATATGAATGAACAAGTGGGAGATGCTGAAGAACTTGTGAGGGAACATCTCATTTTCTCCCCTGCTATTTTTTCATTCCTTCCCTCTGAAAGCCCCTATAGCCTCCTTCCTTTTTCTGTTCCTTTTTTCTGTCTACCAGCCAACCTACCTTTATCTGCCCCCTATCTTCAACTTACCTCCTTTTCTCCCCTGGCAACTTCTACCCTAAACTGTGGCCAGTTGGGCAGTGCTACTTCCATTTATTCCCAACCTTTCTTTACAGTGGGGTCACATTCTCTTCTACTCCACTCTATTCTCACAATAACACTATGAAGTTTATTAGGCTAAGAATGTGTAACCACCCCAAAGTTACTCAGTGTTCTTCTATAGCAGAGTGGCGGTTTGACCCTGGGCCTCCAAGATCCTCGTCTGAAACTCTGACCACACCACCAAACTGGCTTTCATTGGGTTCTGCTTTTGAACAGAAGCAAGCAACCAAACTTGGTTAAGCCATTCAGATCACAAGGCATCAAGTTGCCCCATGATTGCTGCCAGGCCTGACCCCAGTGAGTCTCTCATGAGAGGCCAGAACAGCCTCTAAATAGCCCTGCCTTCCTCATTTTTTTCCACTGACAACAACCAAGCCTTGAAGGCTGGCAATACTGTAGTGGCAATACTGTTTTTCGTTTAGATTTTTCTTCAAACCTGACCCCTGAGGTTTATAGGAAAAAAACCTTAGTCTGTTCATGGCTCCCTTCTCCAGATTTGAGTATCCACTGATTTTGCCATGTTGGGAATTAGCTATATTGATGATGATGTATACCGATAGCAGATACCACATGTGCATAAAGCCTGCAATTGCTCAAGAATTTTGACTTCTCCTTGGAAGTTCATTGTGATTTGCGGAGACTTGATTTTTATTTCTGTATCCCACTTTAGCAGTTTAAGAGGTTTGTGTTGTTTAATCCTAGTTCATTTAAGTAGGATTGCTTCAGATGCCAAAATGAACCCTCACCACTGACAGGCTAGCCCTTTTCTAAAACTTCTGTCAGTCTGCATTTTGGTACTGAGAATCTAAGAAAGGCCTCTTGTATTTTCTTTTGCTGGATTTCCATGTTTGCTGGTATAACTGAGAACATTCAGGACAAACAGAATTGGCCATTGGGAATGAGGGTGCCTAAAAAAGAAGATGATTTGAATTTATACTCCACCTTTCTCTCCTGTAAGGAATCTCGAAGCGTTTTTTAACCTCCTTCCCTTCCTCTCTCCACAATAGAGGTATGAGGGGCTGAGAAAGTTCTGAAGAACTGTGATTTACCCATGGTCATGTGAATTCATGTGTAGTGAAACAAATTCACTATATAACAGTCCATTCACCAAATAAGAGTCCATCACTCAGGTGGACAGAGTGGCTATATTATATAGTTATGTGGCTATAATTGGTCTTGCCCTTGGCTGTGCATCACAGTTTAGTCTGATATTTATTTGATACTCTCAGTAAAGGCCATTGCGGGGGAAAATGCAATGGGATCTAGAAAAGGGGGGGAGCAAGCATTTTCCTCCTGCAGTGGGCTTTACTGGCTCTTTATCTGCCCCTCCCCCCACACTGGCCTGCTTGCTCACCCACCCAACCCTCTTGCTTGCCATCCACCACCCACCCTCCTTCCCGTAAATAAGTATGAACCAACTTTTCTGGTGGTGGGGGAAGGCGGTGTCCTGGCTTTTTTAAGAGGGGGGAGGCTGCGGCGGGGCTGGGCTGGGTGGGGGATTGGGGAGGCTATTGCCGGACAGGTGGGAGGGCGGCTTGCCGTCCATGCCCCTCCAGGCTTGGCTCATTCTTTGGCAGTGGGTGAGGTCGGGTGGAGGAATGGAAGGTTGTGGCCAGTCAGGAGGGGAGCTTGTCACCCATGCCCCATCATGCCTGGCTAGTTCTTTGTGGGGATTGGTGATGACGGGCAGGTGGTACTGGGACAGTGGGTGGCCAGTTACTGCTGCTCCGCTGAACCGTTCCAGTTGGTGGAAAGTGAATTGTTGATTCATTCCATTCCTTATCAAATTGTCATTATAAGCTTTCGTTCATATTGACAAGTCAGAGTGAATCTCGGGGTGTTCCATCTTAAAACTTTTACTTTGTGGTGTTTTTTCCCAAGTTTAGACCTGGTGCTATTCAATTTTTTAAAAAGTTGTGGTGGTTATCTAAGCATTGCTGTAGCAGTTTGGAGATGTGTAATCTGTGTACTGACTAGTTCTTTATTATACTCCGAGGTTACAAGATACTTCGGAGGTAGTTTTTACTTATAGAGTTTGGCTTTGCATGCTTGCAGAGCTACAGATTCCTAAAACTTTTTGCAGTCTTCATAACTTCATTTTCAGGTATGTTACAATATGTATTGTTTTATCTGGACTCTAGCCATAAACTTGTGGAAGCACTCAGACTAGATGCTTAAGATAACTTTGTTTGGAATATTTCCATTGAAAAACAAGGACATAGAGCTCTATCAATCTCAAAACTAGATACTTACAATTAGTAATGTATTTTTCATATAAAAAGCAAAGTAGCTTTATTTGGAGCCCAGTATTTGACAGCATTATTATATAGTACTGAAAATATTTATATGAGCAGTTCCATTTAAGAGGCCAGGCTGCTGGCTGCGTCACTGCACCGCACCCATAGAGGCTTTCTGGCGTCCTGGGGAGGTGTGAAAAGTGAAAAAGCTTCCCGCCACCAGTGAATCCCTATTGGGCTTCATAGACTTATGCCACTTGTTCAGGTGCTATAAGTTTGAATTCCTGGTTGCTGGAGTAAGGCTGCTAATGATCAGGGGGATGCTGACTAATGTTGGCTCTTTCCCTGGCTGTGCCCCTGGTACCACTACACTGCTGATGGTGGCAGGGGTGTGGGGACATTTATTCCACCTCCCGGTGCTGGGGCGGACTGCGGCGGCCACATGCTGGCACAGTCACCCTTTTGTCTAGGCAAGTGCCCCAGGGAGGGCACATCTGCTGGCGCTGCTGCATGCTGCTTCCACAGACGGATCCCCCCCCCCTCCGGATGGGGATTTTTGCTTTGCTAAGTTTTTTTTAACTTTTCTAATGTTCTGTAGAAATCATGAATTTTAATGTCCCATAAACAATTATATTGCTTGTCAAACAGTATTACATATTTTGTAAATGAGATGACACAACTTATTTTTTTCTTAAACTTTCTCTTAAGATGTAGGCAGGTGATAGTTAGGTACCTAAATTATGTCTGAGTATTATATTGAGACATAATGCGCAAGGTAAGTATTTAGATGAGGCATAGCTGTGAAATATTTATACCAAACTGTGTAATTGTGTGTAGTATAAGGGCAGGAGCTCATTGGTTCTTTAAAACATAGATTTTTACATTTTGGTACAGTTGCTTTTTCTCTGTTTTTACTTACATGTGTTTGTAGTGTTTGGCTTATGTTTTCAGTGTGCACATAAGAGATACCAGAACAGAAGATTTGCATGACTGTAAAAGATGAATAAAATTAGAAAAATGATGCATGATATGAGATGGCAGCAAGGATTATCTGAGTCATAAATGTTAGAAACTGGAAAGATATGCCTAATGCAGTCATTTTTAATGCTGTCTGAAGTCAGTTTGTACGAATCGCATCTATGCAATACTCTGCCAAACATTTTTTAAATAAAAAAGTTATTTAAATAATAGATTCAAAAGAAGCGATAGTCTCAAAGAGAAAAACTGTTCTATGTTACATTGTCTATTCCATATGAGTTAAAACCTCTTGCTATACTTGATCAATTATATATACAACTTCCTTCATTGATGAGTATATAATAAAGGTTATCCCTGTTGGAATTTTCTCCAACTTTCCTACTTTAACCAGAGGTGATTGGGAAGCTATATAGTAGTCCCTCTATACCAGTGGTGGCGAACCTATGGCACGGGTGCCAGAGGTGGCACTCAGAGCCCTCTCTGTGGGCACACGCACACAAAGTTTGTCATGTAGGGGGGGTGGAAAATCACCCCCCCCACACACACATATATCTAGGCTGGCCTTGCTTCTGAGTAAACCCTCCAAGGGTCGTGATTCACCCATTTGAAGCGTTGCACGGTTGCTTCACCAAGCTTACTCCCAAGTAACGCCTGCCTCGGAGCAAACCTTTTTTTCTAAACTAAAGCCTCAGTGTTCAGGTTAAATTGCCATGTTGGCACTTTGCGATAAATAAGTGGGTTTTGGGTTGTAATTTGGGCACTTGTTCTCAAAAAGGTTCGCCATCACTGCTCTATACTATGTATTTCCTGGGGATATGTTCTACTTAATATAATAAAAATAATTCTGTCATTATTTCAGTATTACATCTAATCTATTTTGGCAGGATAATGACTACCATTTCCCCAAAATTTCACTGCTCTTCCACCACATTCATATGAAACCTGTGTGGGGTAAATTTCAGCAACAGTGGTTACTAAGGCCAGTATATATTTTTGCTAGTTTAGCCATAGGAGATGCCAGTGAGGTAACATCTTAATAGCATTTTCCCTTAATGCTAAACTTATAGAAAAATGAAAATGAGTAGACATTGAACTTGGTGATTTGGTGAACCCGAAAAAGCCATATCAACGTTTTTCAGATTTTTCTTTTACCAATAAAAATCCCAGGTGTATTCAAAAAGCCAAATACACTTGGGGGCGAAAAAGCTGAATAACATTTGGCTTTTAAAATCTCCCTCCACTTTATTGTCATTTTCCAGACCCACGTGGGCTTGGAAGCCAGCCAAGGGGGAGAGGTAGAGAGAGATCGGCGTATGATGCTGAGGAGGCTCAGCACTGCATGGGGAATCTGTGACTTGCCAATGCTTTTCAAGCTCTGCGGAAATTGGAAAATTGGAGTGGGGGGAGGGACAACCTGATCCTGCATGCGGGGCAGAACTAGCTCAGCCCTGCATGCAGGATTGCTCCTCCTCCCTTGGCTTCGAAGCCCTTGCAAGACTTGGAAAGCAAGGGTGGGGGAAGAAACCACCCAATCCTGCATGCAAGGCTGAGCTAGCTTGCCCTTGGGGGAGAAAGGGCCCCTTCTTTTCCCTGCTTTTCTTTTCACGCCCTCTGGGGCAGTTTTATCCCCCTCTGCCATTTCCCAGGTTTCCTAAGGCTTGGGAAATTGGGGAGGGGTTTTTTTTGAAAATTTTTGGGTTTTTTAAAAATCTGAATGTTTTTAGTAGTAGTCGGACTTTACTGAAAAATTCCGGGTTAAAAAAACCCAGAACACAATATTTATTTTGTATTGGTGCTCAAGCTTAGTAGACATAAAAAGATCAAATTCTGTGTTCAACTTTATATTGTACAACATGATGCTACTTCTTTACAAACTCTTAATCCTATCTGGTAAAGCATAGTATATTATACATGATTGGCTAAGATTATCAACAGAAATTTTTAAAAGTCCCAAATGGAGCCTTTTTTACTCCTAACTCTCTCTTGCAGGTTCCTGCCACATATAAGCTTCTAGAGTTTAACAAAAGAAGAGAAGCAAAAATCAAAACCATGGAATAGAAAGTTGCAGCGAAATAATATAAACATATATTGTTGAAAGTGAATACAAAATATCTGTCCATATAAAATACTAAGATAATCAGAAATGCATAACCAACAAAATATTTCTGAATATGTAAACATCCAAACAAATCAAGAATGTGTGACCAGATGCATTTTGACCATGTCTTCTTTAATGGTCATCAAATATAAACAATATACCACAGTGAAACATTGCTAGGATACATAAAATGTGTGCTAAGTAAAGAGCGAGAGCTGTTCTGCATAGCAATGTACAAATCTAAAAAATTATAAGAGTTTTAAAGAAAATAATTAGTATTTTTTTATTACCAGCTAAATACGGTATATGTCTAAAAATAAAGAATTTAACCAATTACGTTATCCTGGAAGCAATGTTAATGTAGCAAATTGCTTTCATGGGAAAAAAACTTCTTGCTGTAACACCTTAAAATAAATTGGAAACAATTTAATTGAAATAATTAAAAATAAAAACATTTTATGCGTGAATTAAAACCATACAAACCAAAAACTTACAATCATATTCTTTTCCTGCCAGATTCCCAGTGTAGTCAAAACAGTAACATGGCAATGTATGGATAAAAAACCCTTAATAGTCTCAGTATAAATATCTGTCCTAATTAAAAATAGCTGTACCTCTTAAAGGAATATACGTCACCGTTAGGAAACAAATAGTTGAATAATGGCAAACAATTGTAAAAACCTAAATGTAGGACCACAAAGATCTTTAAGTATCCTTGTTCGCTCCATTTTCTCGTTGAGTCTATAGAGTAAAAAATCTTTTTACTCTGTGCCCTTATGCTGCCACCAGTGATGCAGGGTTCTTGTCCTAAATCCGTATTTCTCATGGATTTTGGACAGTATCTCATGTTCTTTACCTGCAGCAAGGTCTGCTCATAGGGACTGATGTTTTTTATGACAGTGGGGCTCTGCTATTGGGTGTGGCTATGGGGCCTTGGCTGCCTTTTGCCCCCACCTTGCCCCATTGGCCATCCATTTGGTCGGCTTGCAGAATCTCCTGGGGCCCTGGATGCGTGGCTGCACCAATGGGGGGGGGGGGTCATTTTTACAACTATTTAATGCACCTCAATGGGCTTCACCACAGTTTTTAGAAGTGTAAGCTTGCACATGGAAAAGTGGGTGCTACCTTTTGCTTCAACGTAAGCCCCTGCATGGGGGATGCTCTTCTGCAGTGGCTGTGCTGGCGACTGTGTGTTGCGTTCCTGAGCTGCTCCATGGCGTCACCGATAGTGCCCTGGCACTGTCATTAAAGCTCCTTACATGGGAATCAGGGTCGCACCATCTCCTGAGTGCTTTCACTCCATCTTTTCTTGTGGATTTCCCCTTATGGAGAATAACTGTGGGGACTGGGAATTTGAGCCTGGAGAAGATGCGGTTGAGAGGGGATGTGATTACTATTTTTGAATAGTTTAAGGACTTTAATTTAGAGGAAGGTAGGGCTCTATTTCATTTGGTAATGGAGGACAGGACTTATTAGAATGCATTTAAATTACAGGTGAGGAGATAGTAACAAGTAATAGGAAAAACTTTTTAATAATAAAGGCAGTTCAGTGGTGGAATCAGTTACTTAGAGACACTGTGGGTTCTCCCTCCTTGCTGGTGTTTAAGCAGAGGTTGGATTATTATGTGTCAGGAATGCGTTAGGTAATCTTGCATAGTGCAGAAGTTTAGGCTCCTTCTAACATTTTAAATTTAATTGTAATTTTACTTTGTGTTATAAAGAAGGAAAATTAAAATATTTGGTTAATTAGGACTTGTGGTGAGAACTTTATTTTGGCAGTATGTTTCATTTTGCAAATTTTTCTCTCACTGAAAAAAAGTTGCACTGCACTACCCAGGCAACATTTACTACACCTAGGTCTGGATAATATAACTGTTCTTTTTAATAATAAAGAAGATACTTATTAGAGCAATGTCAGTATTGCACCTTTTTCTCATTTTATATCTTTATGCTAGTATCCATCATGGAATGTAGTGGCTACCTGATCTCATGAAGTATTTACTTTCAGAGAATCCGTTGTTTATAGAAACAGGCTTTTGGGCAAGGAAAGTAGTTAAACTTGAAGCTCTCAGCTGGACAACTCGTCGGTATTTAATGCTCTAACAAATATAAAATCAATGCTTTTTACATTGTATGTGATGAATAGGATTCATTTAGCTTCTAATTCACAAAACACATTGCAATGGCTTGCCAATGACTGTCCCATTTTAGTTCTTTATTATTGATTAGGACATGTCACGTCAGGCAAAAAACGCTTTAAGAGATTGTGCAAATGAAGAATCTTCAAAATGAAAAGTAAATTAGAAGCCTCTGTCTAATGTCAATCAATGCTTTTGGTGGGGAGCGGGTTAGTTAAATACTTACTCAATATTGATTAGTAGATGTAAAATTTAATGCTATGGTATTATTATTTTTAAGCAACTAGCAAATACCAATGGAGCCATCCAGAGCAAAGTTAGAAGGGTGTATGACCCCTGCAGTCAATAGGTTTAGAAGGGTATTTCATTGCTTAGAATGGCCCCGGTAATGTCTGACTAACAGTTTCTAGAACTGACCTCAATAGTATATTAATTTTTTAAAAAAAATATTTGTAATGGCTCTTGAACATCCCCTTGCACTCCTTTTCCTCCCCAGTATTTTCCTGTCAGTGTGCTAATTAGCTTGTTGATTATTGCTGCAATGGCTTACATATAAGCTGTTTCTGTGATGCCTTGAACTGGCTAGTAGTATTTGTATTTTGGAAAAGATCCAACCTAGTCTTGGATAGGATATGATTTAGCATATGTTCAAGCACTAACTTGTCACTAACACTAATATGAGAAATGCAAAGGTTAACCATGTTTGCATGTGCTTACCTTCTGATAGGATGAAGTTTTCTGTATTATTGGTGCATCTTGCTCTCTGTACAGTTTCATACAGTAGGGTCTTTGTAAAATAATTGATGGAAAAGTAGTTAACATTTCATAATTTAGATGGAGTATTGGGGGAAAAATAAGTGTGGAGTAATTGCAGCTCAATATTTGTATGTGGAGCTGCAGATTTAATTATACAGGAACAAATCGTGTTCCAAGAAATGTAAAAGTGTGTTTAACTATGCCATCATGATTGAATCTTTACCAAGCTGAAGGTTTTAGCAAGTATGGTAAGTAATTATGCAGAACAAAAAAAATAATTGGAGTTTGGAGTCCAGATGTCGTAATTAAAAGTATTTTGGGAACACACAGTCAGTTTGATCTGAATGTTGTAAACTTCCAGATTCCTGTCAAAAAGAAGTGTCAGTGATGTTACTTGTGTGACAGCAGAAGTTGGGACTTAGAGGGAACCAAGTGGGGACCTGCAAGAAACTTGGAGTGAGTGTTCCTTTTCTCCTTTTGCTTTGTTCCCTCTCCCACCCTTATCTAATAACTTCCCTTTCTTTTTCATCTGCTCTCTCTCTTCTCAATCTTCCTTGCAATTCTTTGGATATTTTCTTTCTAGTATCAATTTGGCTTTGTCAGCCTGTTTGTTCTGTCCATTGGGTGGTGGTTGTAATGTAAGCATTCCTGACATAAATCCTTCAAGTATGAGTCCCTGTCCAAAAGCTTAGGAGCCCTTCCTCTTTCACTATCCTGCTGTTTGGCCCTCCATTAGGTGAAGGACATCATGGCTGCAGAAAGTGTTCTAGGAAGATATTTGGTTTTTTTTCCATGGCTGCTTTTGTCTCCCAGTCAGCCCATGTATGCTAGTATCTTGAGGGTACAAGTTGCTGCAAATGTGAACTGAACATCAGTAAAGAAGGCAAAGTTTGAAGGAAAACTATGAGATGATATTATGTGTTCCTACAGTCTTTTTGTTGGTAGATAGACTTGTGGCTTTCAGTCTTTTCATTGGTATGCAGAGCCTGAGCTTTTTCAATGCCAGGATGCTGTTCATGGTGAAATTTTCAGTTAATTGTAGTTTTCACACAAGATTGGTTGTCTGTCTTAAAGAACTGGATGTTGATGAGAGTAGGCTTGAGGATTCTCCCTGTATAAGAAACTACTGCTGTGGTTGTATCTGAAATAATGGGGCATCCTGCATTGTCAGGTTTGTGTACTTTAAGCAGTGTCTAGACAATTCCTAGCTGAGGCTCCTGGGATAAATTTTTTGTTGATATTCCTCTATGGAACCTGAAGATAGTGGCCTGTGAAGTATGGTGGAAGAGACGCTGTCTCCTCTTGTATATATGATGGCAACAGCCCCTCATTTATCAGCCTCATTGGTTTAAGGGTTGTTTATTCCTTTTTGCATGGCTGAGAATGTGTTGTAAGTGATGCTAATTACTTTGGCCTGGGTATGGCAATGAAGGCATTTTGTGTTATAAAAACAAACAAGAAAAACCCCCTTTGCTAGTGCATTGCAACACCATTGAGGGCCCAACTAGTTTTCTTCCTTCTGTAACTTTGGAAGTGTGACAGTAGATTGTTGGTATGTTGTTAATGGGTATGCTTGGAAAATGGTGGTTTCGTTGTTGTTTGTTCACTGATGTCCGGAGGCCCCTCGGACTTACGCCGCCCGTAGCCGGATTTCGATGCTTGCTTTCGCCGCCGCCCGGCTATACATCCCAGCTGGCTGGATTAGGCGAGGCCAGGCGGCAGACCATCAGAAGCGGGAAGCCCTCAATTGCTTGGGCGCTCGGCGGGCTCGGCCCATGCCATTACTAAGCCTCATCGGTAGTCCACAACCGGAGGCAGCGACGAGAGACGGCAGACCCAGGCTCGCCAGCGAGGAGCGAGCGCCCGCGAAGCAGGCGCTGCAGCGAAAGGAACTTACTTGTGACGCTCCCCAGGAAGAACCTCATGAGACTTTCAGCCCACAGCAGCGCGGCGATCGGCCCTCACGAACAAATCCCGGCACTTGACGAAGCGGGCGGAGGAGTCCTGGAAGAGCAGAGCGGCAAGAGAACCCGCTTTAAGAGTGTAGAATGGCGAGGATAAAGGAAAAAGAACAGCAGCAGCTGGGGAGTTGTGGGACAGGAGGCAGAAGGAAGGGTGTGCAGAGAGGCTGGGCGGAAGGGGAGGAAGGAGGTTAGGAAGGGCCAGCTGAGGAGGACAGGAGGGTGGGGAGGCCTGTGGAGAGAACAGGCCCCCCAGTTCTGGGACAGGAGACTTGTGGAGCAAACAAGCTCCCTCGGGGAAACAAAGGGAGTCATAATGGGAGGACTTAGGCTCTCCCAGGAACTGTGTGGAGAGGCCAGGCGGGCCCTGAGGGGGTTTAGGCCCCACTGTTTGACCACCCCTCCCTAGAACAGGGGTGAGGCCGGGAACAAGAACCCCGGGTAGGGTTTGGAGGGAAGGCATCAGGGCTCCCCCGCGGTACTCTGGAGGGGGACCCTGACAACTGATATGCCGAGAAGTTGTAAATGGCAGAAATAGGTGGCCTGATCCCCAGAGTATTTCAGAAATATGTGCATGTGGTGGAGGTTCTGCATGCTATTTCTAGCAGGCTGTGTATGTTTAACTGGGCAGTGAACTACAGTGTGGAAGATCAGTGAGGTGGCTTCAAGGACAGCTGAATTGTGACTTGAGAGGAATTGGTCCATTCTTACAGACGTTTAAAGGCAGTTTCCTACTTTCCAATAATCTTGCTTGTGCCCCACTACATCATCATGAAAGGGTTGCTGTCCCTTTGATGCTATTGATGAGTTAATGAGATCCTTAGGTATCCACCTGACCTGTGCTATACCCTGCCCTGGCATGAAAACAGGTCAGGGAAACCTTGATGGGAGTCCAGAAATAGCTTTCCGAGCTGTCATAGTCTGTATAGCTTGCTGATATATGTTTGTGTAAAAGTGGTGGGCAAATTTCAGTTTGGTTAACTGTGGAACTCTAAAGAAAGCATGTTTATAAAGCAATTCCGAAAGCATGTTTTCTTTTTGAAAAATATTAGCAGTGGTGCTAATATATATTTTTGCTGCTGCTTGTTACATTTTTCTATGTTCCACACTGTGGTTGTGCATGGCAACCATATTTGTGCATTTTCACAGGGGCAATTTCTCTGGAAAGACACAACTGACTCCCCTTGATTTCTTCTTCTTGAGCAGTCAGTGTGCAACTTAGTAGTAAAGGCTGCACATACTCAGAAAGAGAGAGAATCTAATACCACCAGCTGCTGGTAAAAAGGAAGGCATGTTGAATGGCTTGTAGGATGGTAAGATTTCATAATGTTCTGGAAAAAGCAACATCAGATATTGATCCAACACTACTGTCTGCAGAGTTGATGCACAGGCTTTCAAATAGCCAAATTCTTTGCTTGAAGACATGTTCTATTGATCTGAAACCAAAGAGCTGAATTTGTTCATATTTTAGAAGTGCTTCTCTTGCAATGACTGCTTATTACTCCTCTTAAGCGGGGAAGACTTTTATAGTGTATTCTCTCTTTTGGGAATCCCTGCTAGCCTTCTCATTTTTTTCTTCTGATGTAATTACAAATGAAGTAATCTTTTTTTCGTCATTAAGTCACAGCTGACTTGTGGCGACCCTATAGGGTTTTCAAGGCAAGAGGCCTTTGGAGGTGGTCTGGCATTGCCTGCCTCCACATCACGCCCTTGGTATTCCTTGCAGGTCTCCCATCCATATACTAACTGGCATCAGGGCTGAAATTGGCCCGTGGCAAACTTCCATGACGCAAGTGCGGATTTGAACATGGGTCCCCAGGACCTAGCATCTGCAAGAATCTTCTCTTAGGCAAAAGTAATAAAAGATTTCATTGATTTCCTTGGTCATTATAACTTCATGTGTGATGTCTGCAACTGACTGTGACTTCTGCTATGTTATCCCTCCACTAGCCTTGAAGTCTTTCCAAGTCGGAGTTACATTTAAAAAAAAGTTGATGGTATAATATGATTGTGATTAACAGTTGACTGATTGTGGTTATTACTGATATTATGCCAAAGCTATTGGTTAAAGTGACAGCCTACATTTCTATAAGATTCCAGGCATCATCAGTTATAACATTTTATATGTCTGTGTGCATATGTGTACCTATAACTGTATAAACGTGGGACCTTACAACTGTCAATACCCAATCCCTCATAGGGTCTTGCCATGTAGGCCCAGGGAAGGCCGGGAGACTGTGGCACCAAAGAGTTCCTTGCTTATGCTTATACTTGCTTTGTTTAGAGATTTATAGTAAGGGTTTTCTCTCCCTAGCCAGACTAGTCCTTACCAGGGTTCCGATCATGGAGGAACTACATGGCTTGCATGGTTCTGTGAACACTTCCAGTTTTGGAAAAACCATTGGAGAGAGGGGGTGCATGGAGGGATATAGGCCGCTACATTGTGTGAAGATGTTAGATCCAGCTAAAACCTCTGGACTGTAGCTCCTCATTTAATCTGATGCAATAAATCTGACTGGCACGACAACAGCACAATTTGGTGATATGGTATATACAATTGGTGGCACTTAACACACAGAGATATCTTCAATGACAAGCAATAATGTTGTGTTAGCAGTTAGACGTTCCTCTTCAATGTGTTGAACATTGTGTTGAACATATTACAAATTATCTACTATGTTTTGTTTGGCATTTGTGACTAGATAACAGATTTTGAAAGTCAGTAAAAATTTGAAAAGGAGGTGAACATAAAGGCATGCAAATTTCAGTATGAATTTCAACTGCATTTACAAGCCAAACTGCAGCTTTCTATGCAAATACATTCAGAAGTCATTTGGCATGCTGTCTGTCCAGATGGTAATTAGATGTATATACACTAATTAGGGATGATGGAATATAAAAGGAATGAGATGAATTTGCTACTGCCTGAAATTATTTCAATGTGCCAATTTTGTAAAGAATGGGAAAAAACTCTGACGAGCTTGACGCTTATACCAGAGCTGATTGTTTGGAACATACTGTAGGTTTGTGTGCAGCTAGTTATTTTGCTTCCCAGTATCTACTGCTAGTCATTACAGTGTATTGAAATCAGTCAACCTTAACATAAATTTGTTGTGCAAGAACAACTTATCCTAGCTGTGCAACTTCTCAAAAGCTTTCCATTTTAAAAATCCATGCATTAGATGTGAATATATAGTACATCTGCAATGGATCTCAGTTTCAAAATTAATCTTATGTATTCTCCCAGGTTTTAGGAGAAGAGATGAAATAACACAAATACCACTATATATTACACCATAGTATATTACACTATGAGGGGAAATGAAGCGGGAAAGCACGTAAGGCAGAAACCAGGTTCAAGCTTACCATTTATGGAAGTGAGGTAACATGATTGATCCATTAGGACCTGTGCAGTCTAAACTGTATAGTAACTACAGTATCTTCCAATCTTCCAGGATTCTTAAATCCCACTAATAATGAATCTGAGTTTTATTGACCATTCATTTCAGCAAGGAATGAAATTGAGAGCGATTTTTTCTTCTTCGTTATCTATTTATATAAAAGGCAAGGCATATTGGTGGTGACTCACTTTTTAAACTGCGCTGGTGTGCGAGCAGATGGGGTAGACAGCTCTGATGTGAGTGCGTTGTAGAATGTAAAAGGGGCGAAGGTTGTGGATCTGGCGAGCAACGAGGATGAGCCAGGAAGGCAGAGAAAAGTAAGGGGGAGTGGGGTGAGGAAGGATCTGGTGGGGCGGAACCCAGGGTGGTTGGGAAGGAGGGACTGAGGAGAAGGAGGAAGGGAAGAAAGGAGAGATGACAGCAATGTCCTTCACCTCATGAAGGGCGCAACCAAAAGCAGGCTGCCTTTCTGAGGGGGCTTTTTCCTTACCTGTTAGGCAAGGAAGGACCTTGGCCTGGGTGGGAAGATGAGAAACCCACCTGGAGCTTGAGTAGAATAGGAAACTGCCCCACCTCCAACCCCAGAACCTTTCTCACCGTCTGTGCCCCCCAGCCCGCAGGTTTGCTCAAGAGTTCCTCTGACCTTGTGAATAGTGGCAAGACTTACTAGGCTGCTAAGGGAAAAACTTGCACCCATCAAAGAGTGGTGGTAGCTTCTGTAGTCTGCAGGAGTTTCTGCCTTTTTGTTATCCAATTAAAAACAATTTAAAAGTTTGGAGCACTTCCTGGAGTCCATCCACACAAATGAACCCTCAAGTTACTAAAAGAACACTCTCCCTACAAAACAAAAGGAAAGGGCAGCCTCTTCTCCCTACTGCTGTTTTTGTGTTTACATAAGCAACAGTTTCCTAGAGCCTGTTGTATTTTTCCATGCAACAGGTTTAAAGATATAAAGATGATGCTGGTTACTACTATTTTTCAAAGCTCTATGTTTACTAGTGAAGGAAATGATGATTTGGGTGAAAATGGAGCTTAAATAACATTATAAATGCTATGTGATAATTGGGGGGGGGGGATGGCAAGTGCTAGGACCCCAGGTGAGCATTCCACCACAAATAAAGTCCAGGAAGATGAGGCAGTTTAATTACACATCTCCCGAGTTATTTTGGTGGAAAAGGGTATAGAAGAATGATACTTAACATAGGCTCTACTACATAGGTTTGCTTCTGCAGGCACAGAAAACAAAGACAAAAAAATCCTGAATAATTTATTTTAAAAATGCATTATGATTCTGAGTATACAGTGTTGTTGTGTGCAATCATTGTAGATTACAGTGGAAAGTGATGACTATGCTTAGAGAGCCAGCAGTAAAAGTACAACATTTTTTTCTGGTATTTTAGATGTGGGAGCACTTCAAGATCATCTTCCCTCCAGCCAGTTCTTCACAAAGGAACTGACATTTTCAGCTCCCTTTCAGTACAGAGAATAAGAGTGCCTGTTCTTCCCGATGTAACTGTGTTTTTTATTGGTAGTAGTGCTGCTCACACTGTAAAGTGAATGCAAATACATCCTGGATCTGTGAACGTCTATCTGCTAGTAAGAAAGAACCAACATGCATTCGCTTTACGTATGAAACCAGGAACCAGTACTTGGGTCAATATATTCAGTTCTGCATGTGTTGAAGGTAACATGAGATTTACTGAACACATATGAAGAAAAATCATGTTCAGATTGTAACTTGTGAACTTGTAACTACTGAAGAAAGGTGTAATACAGATTATTATGTGCAGACCTGGGAGGGTCTTCCTATTCAGAACAAAACGCCATATCAAGAAATTATGAGCAATTCCTAACAAGACAGGCTTGGCATGAATGTAGAAGTCCCCCAGGACTCTCCTGGATGGTTGTTGTGTTTTCTGTGACGTTTAGCAGTAGGGTTTTAGAGCCTGGTGGGTTGCTAATATGGTTACCAATATCACATCAGCTGAAGAAGAGCCAGAAGGGCAACAGCATGCAGTTGTCCTTTCCCTGCGCTGCCCTGCCCTGCTCCTACCACACACATTATCATGAATAATGGCACAATCTCTTACCCCTTTCTATTCCTTAAACATGCCTCTCCCACCAGCAGGCAAAGCAAGACTCTTGATAAACTGTGATTTCTGTAGTGGTTAATTGACACATGGCTGGCCCCTGAGCTGTGCTTGAGTTTAGGTTCTGAAAGAATAACCTCTATTGCATGTATTAGCTAGCTTTTTGGAACAAAAGACATATGAACTGTTACACCTAGTTTTTAAAAATTGCCACTTCAAGGAGAAAAGACATGCTCAAGTGGTGGGCTGCATGTTTTGATCATGTGTTGTGAGACAATTTTTCTTTATCAGCTGAAAAAAGAAAACAAACATATTAACAATGGTGAAAACCAGTCCAACGTAGTTCCCCCCCAAAATCTTTAGTACTATCTCTAAAGTTGTTTTTCAGTTAAAGACCATTCTGAGTTATTTCTAACCCTATAGTTTAAAAACACAAAGAAATAGTAACAAATGTAATGGTGCTCAAGAATGTCTTGCCAGCTCTCAACTCAGATCTTGCAGGAAGAGTAGAATACAAGAATAGATGTAAGTGTACATAAATTGCAGCTTTCTTGAAATGATGTACTCATAAGGCAATGTGACATTAGCGTGTATCTTCCTAACATTTCTGGCAAACTTGGTTGTTTTAAAGACTGAGTGTTCTCAAAACCTATAAGCAGAACTACAGTATTAATCGAAACAGTTGGCAGAACCATAAATGGAGAACTCATTTAAGAATCTTTAGTCAGTGATGGGAGAGGCTTTCTAGGAAATGCTGGTACTCAGAGCCTGCTCCAGAAAAAATACTTTTATAACTAAAATTTTGTACCATCTAAGTGCAATTTGAAAACATTACATTCAAGAGTAGGGATTCAAATCTGGGTCTCTAGACCCTAGAGTAACCCTGGTGTGGCCTAACCATTATACCACAATAATGTAAAAAGAGAGTAAGAGAAAATAAAAGATAGTACGAACACAAAAAAGAATACAACTTTATTTACTGTTTCCTGCATTTGTGTTAAAGGAGCTTTGGGAAATGGGACCATTTTATCCCAATGGTCCTGTGACACCAGAGAGGGAGGAGGCTGCGCAGTGACTTCACTGTAGTAAGTGACTAAATTGCATTCAGTATTGAAAATCCTCATGGTAATAGTTTTAGATTGAGTGCATGACAATCATTGAAACAGCTGCTTTGCCCTGCATTTATATTTAAATGAGAGAAAGTGATCTGTGTTGAATTTTAAAAGTTGTTACCATGGAAAACAAGTTACTCTGTTGTCTCTTTTATCATCTTCAGTGAAGGGTTCTGTTGGGCATCTTATTCCTAAATGTGGGGAGGATGCACATTTAGATATAGGAAGCTTTTATTTAGGAGAATATTTGCTGGCATCTGATGGCCTGAATATACATACTCCAGAGGCTTGTGTGTGTTTAATTAGTTTTGGCATTTTTATTTTCTAATAAGAACTTGCAGGAGCCCAGCTCAGTTATTTATGCAATGTATCTTTGTCATTGTGAACACCATGTAATTTTCATATAAATGTTAGAGTTAACTTCACAATATTTCCATGCATCAATTAAAATATCACGGCTAAACCTAATATGGATCTAGGGCCTTTTCTGATGTCTTTCACAGGGCAGGGAGGAGCCACAAGGCAATGGTATAACATATAAAGGTGTGATATATGTTACCAACTTAAGGCTGAACTTTTCTATGACAGAAACATATATTTAGACATTTAAATGGATAATATCACCATTAGTCTTATAATTACAATTGGCCACATCACCCAAAGGTAGTGAATGGCAGAGAAAATATCTTTTCTTGAACCAGTCTTTTTTATGTTACAGTAAACAGTCAGTTAAGAATGGCAACCCTTTCTGCTTTAGAGTTTACATAATAGGGACCTGGATAACCAGGCCTTCTCAAAATGGGCTCTTACATCTGTTATCTGTTCCTCCTTGGAAGGGCTGCATATGAAGATGATATATAATTCAACCTTCTTTATAGTAACCTGTGTGTTTGTATACACACATAAACATACCATATTGGTAATATAGATTCACACATAATTAAAAGTGCTGGTTTTCTACCTCATTCAGCTCAGGGTCACTGGTGCTTAAGCACTTCTGTCTGTGCTACTTGGGGTCTTTCCCTAGTCATCTTCAGAGGCACATAAGCCTTAAAGGGTGCTGTGTGGTTTCCGGGCTGTATGGGCGTGTTCTAGCAGCATTCTCTCCTGACAATCCGCCTGCATCTGTGGCTGGCATCTTCAGAGGATCTGATAGTAGGAAAGGATCCCCCCCCCCCCACCCCCCCCCCCCCCCACCCCCCCCCCCCCCCACCCCCCCCCCCCCCCACCCCCCCCCCCCCCCACCCCCCCCCCCCCCCACCCCCCCCCCCCCCCACCCCCCCCCCCCCCCACCCCCCCCCCCCCCCACCCCCCCCCCCCCCCACCCCCCCCCCCCCCCACCCCCCCCCCCCCCCACCCCCCCCCCCCCCCACCCCCCCCCCCCCCCACCCCCCCCCCCCCCCACCCCCCCCCCCCCCCACCCCCCCCCCCCCCCACCCCCCCCCCCCCCCACCCCCCCCCCCCCCCACCCCCCCCCCCCCCCACCCCCCCCCCCCCCCACCCCCCCCCCCCCCCACCCCCCCCCCCCCCCACCCCCCCCCCCCCCCACCCCCCCCCCCCCCCACCCCCCCCCCCCCCCACCCCCCCCCCCCCCCACCCCCCCCCCCCCCCACCCCCCCCCCCCCCCACCCCCCCCCCCCCCCACCCCCCCCCCCCCCCACCCCCCCCCCCCCCCACCCCCCCCCCCCCCCACCCCCCCCCCCCCCCACCCCCCCCCCCCCCCACCCCCCCCCCCCCCCACCCCCCCCCCCCCCCACCCCCCCCCCCCCCCACCCCCCCCCCCCCCCACCCCCCCCCCCCCCCACCCCCCCCCCCCCCCACCCCCCCCCCCCCCCACCCCCCCCCCCCCCCACCCCCCCCCCCCCCCACCCCCCCCCCCCCCCACCCCCCCCCCCCCCCACCCCCCCCCCCCCCCACCCCCCCCCCCCCCCACCCCCCCCCCCCCCCACCCCCCCCCCCCCCCACCCCCCCCCCCCCCCACCCCCCCCCCCCCCCACCCCCCCCCCCCCCCACCCCCCCCCCCCCCCACCCCCCCCCCCCCCCACCCCCCCCCCCCCCCACCCCCCCCCCCCCCCACCCCCCCCCCCCCCCACCCCCCCCCCCCCCCACCCCCCCCCCCCCCCACCCCCCCCCCCCCCCACCCCCCCCCCCCCCCACCCCCCCCCCCCCCCACCCCCCCCCCCCCCCACCCCCCCCCCCCCCCACCCCCCCCCCCCCCCACCCCCCCCCCCCCCCACCCCCCCCCCCCCCCACCCCCCCCCCCCCCCACCCCCCCCCCCCCCCACCCCCCCCCCCCCCCACCCCCCCCCCCCCCCACCCCCCCCCCCCCCCACCCCCCCCCCCCCCCACCCCCCCCCCCCCCCACCCCCCCCCCCCCCCACCCCCCCCCCCCCCCACCCCCCCCCCCCCCCACCCCCCCCCCCCCCCACCCCCCCCCCCCCCCACCCCCCCCCCCCCCCACCCCCCCCCCCCCCCACCCCCCCCCCCCCCCACCCCCCCCCCCCCCCACCCCCCCCCCCCCCCACCCCCCCCCCCCCCCACCCCCCCCCCCCCCCACCCCCCCCCCCCCCCACCCCCCCCCCCCCCCACCCCCCCCCCCCCCCACCCCCCCCCCCCCCCACCCCCCCCCCCCCCCACCCCCCCCCCCCCCCACCCCCCCCCCCCCCCACCCCCCCCCCCCCCCACCCCCCCCCCCCCCCACCCCCCCCCCCCCCCACCCCCCCCCCCCCCCACCCCCCCCCCCCCCCACCCCCCCCCCCCCCCACCCCCCCCCCCCCCCACCCCCCCCCCCCCCCACCCCCCCCCCCCCCCACCCCCCCCCCCCCCCACCCCCCCCCCCCCCCACCCCCCCCCCCCCCCACCCCCCCCCCCCCCCACCCCCCCCCCCCCCCACCCCCCCCCCCCCCCACCCCCCCCCCCCCCCACCCCCCCCCCCCCCCACCCCCCCCCCCCCCCACCCCCCCCCCCCCCCACCCCCCCCCCCCCCCACCCCCCCCCCCCCCCACCCCCCCCCCCCCCCACCCCCCCCCCCCCCCACCCCCCCCCCCCCCCACCCCCCCCCCCCCCCACCCCCCCCCCCCCCCACCCCCCCCCCCCCCCACCCCCCCCCCCCCCCACCCCCCCCCCCCCCCACCCCCCCCCCCCCCCACCCCCCCCCCCCCCCACCCCCCCCCCCCCCCACCCCCCCCCCCCCCCACCCCCCCCCCCCCCCACCCCCCCCCCCCCCCACCCCCCCCCCCCCCCACCCCCCCCCCCCCCCACCCCCCCCCCCCCCCACCCCCCCCCCCCCCCACCCCCCCCCCCCCCCACCCCCCCCCCCCCCCACCCCCCCCCCCCCCCACCCCCCCCCCCCCCCACCCCCCCCCCCCCCCACCCCCCCCCCCCCCCACCCCCCCCCCCCCCCACCCCCCCCCCCCCCCACCCCCCCCCCCCCCCACCCCCCCCCCCCCCCACCCCCCCCCCCCCCCACCCCCCCCCCCCCCCACCCCCCCCCCCCCCCACCCCCCCCCCCCCCCACCCCCCCCCCCCCCCACCCCCCCCCCCCCCCACCCCCCCCCCCCCCCACCCCCCCCCCCCCCCACCCCCCCCCCCCCCCACCCCCCCCCCCCCCCACCCCCCCCCCCCCCCACCCCCCCCCCCCCCCACCCCCCCCCCCCCCCACCCCCCCCCCCCCCCACCCCCCCCCCCCCCCACCCCCCCCCCCCCCCACCCCCCCCCCCCCCCACCCCCCCCCCCCCCCACCCCCCCCCCCCCCCACCCCCCCCCCCCCCCACCCCCCCCCCCCCCCACCCCCCCCCCCCCCCACCCCCCCCCCCCCCCACCCCCCCCCCCCCCCACCCCCCCCCCCCCCCACCCCCCCCCCCCCCCACCCCCCCCCCCCCCCACCCCCCCCCCCCCCCACCCCCCCCCCCCCCCACCCCCCCCCCCCCCCACCCCCCCCCCCCCCCACCCCCCCCCCCCCCCACCCCCCCCCCCCCCCACCCCCCCCCCCCCCCACCCCCCCCCCCCCCCACCCCCCCCCCCCCCCACCCCCCCCCCCCCCCACCCCCCCCCCCCCCCACCCCCCCCCCCCCCCACCCCCCCCCCCCCCCACCCCCCCCCCCCCCCACCCCCCCCCCCCCCCACCCCCCCCCCCCCCCACCCCCCCCCCCCCCCACCCCCCCCCCCCCCCACCCCCCCCCCCCCCCACCCCCCCCCCCCCCCACCCCCCCCCCCCCCCACCCCCCCCCCCCCCCACCCCCCCCCCCCCCCACCCCCCCCCCCCCCCACCCCCCCCCCCCCCCACCCCCCCCCCCCCCCACCCCCCCCCCCCCCCACCCCCCCCCCCCCCCACCCCCCCCCCCCCCCACCCCCCCCCCCCCCCACCCCCCCCCCCCCCCACCCCCCCCCCCCCCCACCCCCCCCCCCCCCCACCCCCCCCCCCCCCCACCCCCCCCCCCCCCCACCCCCCCCCCCCCCCACCCCCCCCCCCCCCCACCCCCCCCCCCCCCCACCCCCCCCCCCCCCCACCCCCCCCCCCCCCCACCCCCCCCCCCCCCCACCCCCCCCCCCCCCCACCCCCCCCCCCCCCCACCCCCCCCCCCCCCCACCCCCCCCCCCCCCCACCCCCCCCCCCCCCCACCCCCCCCCCCCCCCACCCCCCCCCCCCCCCACCCCCCCCCCCCCCCACCCCCCCCCCCCCCCACCCCCCCCCCCCCCCACCCCCCCCCCCCCCCACCCCCCCCCCCCCCCACCCCCCCCCCCCCCCACCCCCCCCCCCCCCCACCCCCCCCCCCCCCCACCCCCCCCCCCCCCCACCCCCCCCCCCCCCCACCCCCCCCCCCCCCCACCCCCCCCCCCCCCCACCCCCCCCCCCCCCCACCCCCCCCCCCCCCCACCCCCCCCCCCCCCCACCCCCCCCCCCCCCCACCCCCCCCCCCCCCCACCCCCCCCCCCCCCCACCCCCCCCCCCCCCCACCCCCCCCCCCCCCCACCCCCCCCCCCCCCCACCCCCCCCCCCCCCCACCCCCCCCCCCCCCCACCCCCCCCCCCCCCCACCCCCCCCCCCCCCCACCCCCCCCCCCCCCCACCCCCCCCCCCCCCCACCCCCCCCCCCCCCCACCCCCCCCCCCCCCCACCCCCCCCCCCCCCCACCCCCCCCCCCCCCCACCCCCCCCCCCCCCCACCCCCCCCCCCCCCCACCCCCCCCCCCCCCCACCCCCCCCCCCCCCCACCCCCCCCCCCCCCCACCCCCCCCCCCCCCCACCCCCCCCCCCCCCCACCCCCCCCCCCCCCCACCCCCCCCCCCCCCCACCCCCCCCCCCCCCCACCCCCCCCCCCCCCCACCCCCCCCCCCCCCCACCCCCCCCCCCCCCCACCCCCCCCCCCCCCCACCCCCCCCCCCCCCCACCCCCCCCCCCCCCCACCCCCCCCCCCCCCCACCCCCCCCCCCCCCCACCCCCCCCCCCCCCCACCCCCCCCCCCCCCCACCCCCCCCCCCCCCCACCCCCCCCCCCCCCCACCCCCCCCCCCCCCCACCCCCCCCCCCCCCCACCCCCCCCCCCCCCCACCCCCCCCCCCCCCCACCCCCCCCCCCCCCCACCCCCCCCCCCCCCCACCCCCCCCCCCCCCCACCCCCCCCCCCCCCCACCCCCCCCCCCCCCCACCCCCCCCCCCCCCCACCCCCCCCCCCCCCCACCCCCCCCCCCCCCCACCCCCCCCCCCCCCCACCCCCCCCCCCCCCCACCCCCCCCCCCCCCCACCCCCCCCCCCCCCCACCCCCCCCCCCCCCCACCCCCCCCCCCCCCCACCCCCCCCCCCCCCCACCCCCCCCCCCCCCCACCCCCCCCCCCCCCCACCCCCCCCCCCCCCCACCCCCCCCCCCCCCCACCCCCCCCCCCCCCCACCCCCCCCCCCCCCCACCCCCCCCCCCCCCCACCCCCCCCCCCCCCCACCCCCCCCCCCCCCCACCCCCCCCCCCCCCCACCCCCCCCCCCCCCCACCCCCCCCCCCCCCCACCCCCCCCCCCCCCCACCCCCCCCCCCCCCCACCCCCCCCCCCCCCCACCCCCCCCCCCCCCCACCCCCCCCCCCCCCCACCCCCCCCCCCCCCCACCCCCCCCCCCCCCCACCCCCCCCCCCCCCCACCCCCCCCCCCCCCCACCCCCCCCCCCCCCCACCCCCCCCCCCCCCCACCCCCCCCCCCCCCCACCCCCCCCCCCCCCCACCCCCCCCCCCCCCCACCCCCCCCCCCCCCCACCCCCCCCCCCCCCCACCCCCCCCCCCCCCCACCCCCCCCCCCCCCCACCCCCCCCCCCCCCCACCCCCCCCCCCCCCCACCCCCCCCCCCCCCCACCCCCCCCCCCCCCCACCCCCCCCCCCCCCCACCCCCCCCCCCCCCCACCCCCCCCCCCCCCCACCCCCCCCCCCCCCCACCCCCCCCCCCCCCCACCCCCCCCCCCCCCCACCCCCCCCCCCCCCCACCCCCCCCCCCCCCCACCCCCCCCCCCCCCCACCCCCCCCCCCCCCCACCCCCCCCCCCCCCCACCCCCCCCCCCCCCCACCCCCCCCCCCCCCCACCCCCCCCCCCCCCCACCCCCCCCCCCCCCCACCCCCCCCCCCCCCCACCCCCCCCCCCCCCCACCCCCCCCCCCCCCCACCCCCCCCCCCCCCCACCCCCCCCCCCCCCCACCCCCCCCCCCCCCCACCCCCCCCCCCCCCCACCCCCCCCCCCCCCCACCCCCCCCCCCCCCCACCCCCCCCCCCCCCCACCCCCCCCCCCCCCCACCCCCCCCCCCCCCCACCCCCCCCCCCCCCCACCCCCCCCCCCCCCCACCCCCCCCCCCCCCCACCCCCCCCCCCCCCCACCCCCCCCCCCCCCCACCCCCCCCCCCCCCCACCCCCCCCCCCCCCCACCCCCCCCCCCCCCCACCCCCCCCCCCCCCCACCCCCCCCCCCCCCCACCCCCCCCCCCCCCCACCCCCCCCCCCCCCCACCCCCCCCCCCCCCCACCCCCCCCCCCCCCCACCCCCCCCCCCCCCCACCCCCCCCCCCCCCCACCCCCCCCCCCCCCCACCCCCCCCCCCCCCCACCCCCCCCCCCCCCCACCCCCCCCCCCCCCCACCCCCCCCCCCCCCCACCCCCCCCCCCCCCCACCCCCCCCCCCCCCCACCCCCCCCCCCCCCCACCCCCCCCCCCCCCCACCCCCCCCCCCCCCCACCCCCCCCCCCCCCCACCCCCCCCCCCCCCCACCCCCCCCCCCCCCCACCCCCCCCCCCCCCCACCCCCCCCCCCCCCCACCCCCCCCCCCCCCCACCCCCCCCCCCCCCCACCCCCCCCCCCCCCCACCCCCCCCCCCCCCCACCCCCCCCCCCCCCCACCCCCCCCCCCCCCCACCCCCCCCCCCCCCCACCCCCCCCCCCCCCCACCCCCCCCCCCCCCCACCCCCCCCCCCCCCCACCCCCCCCCCCCCCCACCCCCCCCCCCCCCCACCCCCCCCCCCCCCCACCCCCCCCCCCCCCCACCCCCCCCCCCCCCCACCCCCCCCCCCCCCCACCCCCCCCCCCCCCCACCCCCCCCCCCCCCCACCCCCCCCCCCCCCCACCCCCCCCCCCCCCCACCCCCCCCCCCCCCCACCCCCCCCCCCCCCCACCCCCCCCCCCCCCCACCCCCCCCCCCCCCCACCCCCCCCCCCCCCCACCCCCCCCCCCCCCCACCCCCCCCCCCCCCCACCCCCCCCCCCCCCCACCCCCCCCCCCCCCCACCCCCCCCCCCCCCCACCCCCCCCCCCCCCCACCCCCCCCCCCCCCCACCCCCCCCCCCCCCCACCCCCCCCCCCCCCCACCCCCCCCCCCCCCCACCCCCCCCCCCCCCCACCCCCCCCCCCCCCCACCCCCCCCCCCCCCCACCCCCCCCCCCCCCCACCCCCCCCCCCCCCCACCCCCCCCCCCCCCCACCCCCCCCCCCCCCCACCCCCCCCCCCCCCCACCCCCCCCCCCCCCCACCCCCCCCCCCCCCCACCCCCCCCCCCCCCCACCCCCCCCCCCCCCCACCCCCCCCCCCCCCCACCCCCCCCCCCCCCCACCCCCCCCCCCCCCCACCCCCCCCCCCCCCCACCCCCCCCCCCCCCCACCCCCCCCCCCCCCCACCCCCCCCCCCCCCCACCCCCCCCCCCCCCCACCCCCCCCCCCCCCCACCCCCCCCCCCCCCCACCCCCCCCCCCCCCCACCCCCCCCCCCCCCCACCCCCCCCCCCCCCCACCCCCCCCCCCCCCCACCCCCCCCCCCCCCCACCCCCCCCCCCCCCCACCCCCCCCCCCCCCCACCCCCCCCCCCCCCCACCCCCCCCCCCCCCCACCCCCCCCCCCCCCCACCCCCCCCCCCCCCCACCCCCCCCCCCCCCCACCCCCCCCCCCCCCCACCCCCCCCCCCCCCCACCCCCCCCCCCCCCCACCCCCCCCCCCCCCCACCCCCCCCCCCCCCCACCCCCCCCCCCCCCCACCCCCCCCCCCCCCCACCCCCCCCCCCCCCCACCCCCCCCCCCCCCCACCCCCCCCCCCCCCCACCCCCCCCCCCCCCCACCCCCCCCCCCCCCCACCCCCCCCCCCCCCCACCCCCCCCCCCCCCCACCCCCCCCCCCCCCCACCCCCCCCCCCCCCCACCCCCCCCCCCCCCCACCCCCCCCCCCCCCCACCCCCCCCCCCCCCCACCCCCCCCCCCCCCCACCCCCCCCCCCCCCCACCCCCCCCCCCCCCCACCCCCCCCCCCCCCCACCCCCCCCCCCCCCCACCCCCCCCCCCCCCCACCCCCCCCCCCCCCCACCCCCCCCCCCCCCCACCCCCCCCCCCCCCCACCCCCCCCCCCCCCCACCCCCCCCCCCCCCCACCCCCCCCCCCCCCCACCCCCCCCCCCCCCCACCCCCCCCCCCCCCCACCCCCCCCCCCCCCCACCCCCCCCCCCCCCCACCCCCCCCCCCCCCCACCCCCCCCCCCCCCCACCCCCCCCCCCCCCCACCCCCCCCCCCCCCCACCCCCCCCCCCCCCCACCCCCCCCCCCCCCCACCCCCCCCCCCCCCCACCCCCCCCCCCCCCCACCCCCCCCCCCCCCCACCCCCCCCCCCCCCCACCCCCCCCCCCCCCCACCCCCCCCCCCCCCCACCCCCCCCCCCCCCCACCCCCCCCCCCCCCCACCCCCCCCCCCCCCCACCCCCCCCCCCCCCCACCCCCCCCCCCCCCCACCCCCCCCCCCCCCCACCCCCCCCCCCCCCCACCCCCCCCCCCCCCCACCCCCCCCCCCCCCCACCCCCCCCCCCCCCCACCCCCCCCCCCCCCCACCCCCCCCCCCCCCCACCCCCCCCCCCCCCCACCCCCCCCCCCCCCCACCCCCCCCCCCCCCCACCCCCCCCCCCCCCCACCCCCCCCCCCCCCCACCCCCCCCCCCCCCCACCCCCCCCCCCCCCCACCCCCCCCCCCCCCCACCCCCCCCCCCCCCCACCCCCCCCCCCCCCCACCCCCCCCCCCCCCCACCCCCCCCCCCCCCCACCCCCCCCCCCCCCCACCCCCCCCCCCCCCCACCCCCCCCCCCCCCCACCCCCCCCCCCCCCCACCCCCCCCCCCCCCCACCCCCCCCCCCCCCCACCCCCCCCCCCCCCCACCCCCCCCCCCCCCCACCCCCCCCCCCCCCCACCCCCCCCCCCCCCCACCCCCCCCCCCCCCCACCCCCCCCCCCCCCCACCCCCCCCCCCCCCCACCCCCCCCCCCCCCCACCCCCCCCCCCCCCCACCCCCCCCCCCCCCCACCCCCCCCCCCCCCCACCCCCCCCCCCCCCCACCCCCCCCCCCCCCCACCCCCCCCCCCCCCCACCCCCCCCCCCCCCCACCCCCCCCCCCCCCCACCCCCCCCCCCCCCCACCCCCCCCCCCCCCCACCCCCCCCCCCCCCCACCCCCCCCCCCCCCCACCCCCCCCCCCCCCCACCCCCCCCCCCCCCCACCCCCCCCCCCCCCCACCCCCCCCCCCCCCCACCCCCCCCCCCCCCCACCCCCCCCCCCCCCCACCCCCCCCCCCCCCCACCCCCCCCCCCCCCCACCCCCCCCCCCCCCCACCCCCCCCCCCCCCCACCCCCCCCCCCCCCCACCCCCCCCCCCCCCCACCCCCCCCCCCCCCCACCCCCCCCCCCCCCCACCCCCCCCCCCCCCCACCCCCCCCCCCCCCCACCCCCCCCCCCCCCCACCCCCCCCCCCCCCCACCCCCCCCCCCCCCCACCCCCCCCCCCCCCCACCCCCCCCCCCCCCCACCCCCCCCCCCCCCCACCCCCCCCCCCCCCCACCCCCCCCCCCCCCCACCCCCCCCCCCCCCCACCCCCCCCCCCCCCCACCCCCCCCCCCCCCCACCCCCCCCCCCCCCCACCCCCCCCCCCCCCCACCCCCCCCCCCCCCCACCCCCCCCCCCCCCCACCCCCCCCCCCCCCCACCCCCCCCCCCCCCCACCCCCCCCCCCCCCCACCCCCCCCCCCCCCCACCCCCCCCCCCCCCCACCCCCCCCCCCCCCCACCCCCCCCCCCCCCCACCCCCCCCCCCCCCCACCCCCCCCCCCCCCCACCCCCCCCCCCCCCCACCCCCCCCCCCCCCCACCCCCCCCCCCCCCCACCCCCCCCCCCCCCCACCCCCCCCCCCCCCCACCCCCCCCCCCCCCCACCCCCCCCCCCCCCCACCCCCCCCCCCCCCCACCCCCCCCCCCCCCCACCCCCCCCCCCCCCCACCCCCCCCCCCCCCCACCCCCCCCCCCCCCCACCCCCCCCCCCCCCCACCCCCCCCCCCCCCCACCCCCCCCCCCCCCCACCCCCCCCCCCCCCCACCCCCCCCCCCCCCCACCCCCCCCCCCCCCCACCCCCCCCCCCCCCCACCCCCCCCCCCCCCCACCCCCCCCCCCCCCCACCCCCCCCCCCCCCCACCCCCCCCCCCCCCCACCCCCCCCCCCCCCCACCCCCCCCCCCCCCCACCCCCCCCCCCCCCCACCCCCCCCCCCCCCCACCCCCCCCCCCCCCCACCCCCCCCCCCCCCCACCCCCCCCCCCCCCCACCCCCCCCCCCCCCCACCCCCCCCCCCCCCCACCCCCCCCCCCCCCCACCCCCCCCCCCCCCCACCCCCCCCCCCCCCCACCCCCCCCCCCCCCCACCCCCCCCCCCCCCCACCCCCCCCCCCCCCCACCCCCCCCCCCCCCCACCCCCCCCCCCCCCCACCCCCCCCCCCCCCCACCCCCCCCCCCCCCCACCCCCCCCCCCCCCCACCCCCCCCCCCCCCCACCCCCCCCCCCCCCCACCCCCCCCCCCCCCCACCCCCCCCCCCCCCCACCCCCCCCCCCCCCCACCCCCCCCCCCCCCCACCCCCCCCCCCCCCCACCCCCCCCCCCCCCCACCCCCCCCCCCCCCCACCCCCCCCCCCCCCCACCCCCCCCCCCCCCCACCCCCCCCCCCCCCCACCCCCCCCCCCCCCCACCCCCCCCCCCCCCCACCCCCCCCCCCCCCCACCCCCCCCCCCCCCCACCCCCCCCCCCCCCCACCCCCCCCCCCCCCCACCCCCCCCCCCCCCCACCCCCCCCCCCCCCCACCCCCCCCCCCCCCCACCCCCCCCCCCCCCCACCCCCCCCCCCCCCCACCCCCCCCCCCCCCCACCCCCCCCCCCCCCCACCCCCCCCCCCCCCCACCCCCCCCCCCCCCCACCCCCCCCCCCCCCCACCCCCCCCCCCCCCCACCCCCCCCCCCCCCCACCCCCCCCCCCCCCCACCCCCCCCCCCCCCCACCCCCCCCCCCCCCCACCCCCCCCCCCCCCCACCCCCCCCCCCCCCCACCCCCCCCCCCCCCCACCCCCCCCCCCCCCCACCCCCCCCCCCCCCCACCCCCCCCCCCCCCCACCCCCCCCCCCCCCCACCCCCCCCCCCCCCCACCCCCCCCCCCCCCCACCCCCCCCCCCCCCCACCCCCCCCCCCCCCCACCCCCCCCCCCCCCCACCCCCCCCCCCCCCCACCCCCCCCCCCCCCCACCCCCCCCCCCCCCCACCCCCCCCCCCCCCCACCCCCCCCCCCCCCCACCCCCCCCCCCCCCCACCCCCCCCCCCCCCCACCCCCCCCCCCCCCCACCCCCCCCCCCCCCCACCCCCCCCCCCCCCCACCCCCCCCCCCCCCCACCCCCCCCCCCCCCCACCCCCCCCCCCCCCCACCCCCCCCCCCCCCCACCCCCCCCCCCCCCCACCCCCCCCCCCCCCCACCCCCCCCCCCCCCCACCCCCCCCCCCCCCCACCCCCCCCCCCCCCCACCCCCCCCCCCCCCCACCCCCCCCCCCCCCCACCCCCCCCCCCCCCCACCCCCCCCCCCCCCCACCCCCCCCCCCCCCCACCCCCCCCCCCCCCCACCCCCCCCCCCCCCCACCCCCCCCCCCCCCCACCCCCCCCCCCCCCCACCCCCCCCCCCCCCCACCCCCCCCCCCCCCCACCCCCCCCCCCCCCCACCCCCCCCCCCCCCCACCCCCCCCCCCCCCCACCCCCCCCCCCCCCCACCCCCCCCCCCCCCCACCCCCCCCCCCCCCCACCCCCCCCCCCCCCCACCCCCCCCCCCCCCCACCCCCCCCCCCCCCCACCCCCCCCCCCCCCCACCCCCCCCCCCCCCCACCCCCCCCCCCCCCCACCCCCCCCCCCCCCCACCCCCCCCCCCCCCCACCCCCCCCCCCCCCCACCCCCCCCCCCCCCCACCCCCCCCCCCCCCCACCCCCCCCCCCCCCCACCCCCCCCCCCCCCCACCCCCCCCCCCCCCCACCCCCCCCCCCCCCCACCCCCCCCCCCCCCCACCCCCCCCCCCCCCCACCCCCCCCCCCCCCCACCCCCCCCCCCCCCCACCCCCCCCCCCCCCCACCCCCCCCCCCCCCCACCCCCCCCCCCCCCCACCCCCCCCCCCCCCCACCCCCCCCCCCCCCCACCCCCCCCCCCCCCCACCCCCCCCCCCCCCCACCCCCCCCCCCCCCCACCCCCCCCCCCCCCCACCCCCCCCCCCCCCCACCCCCCCCCCCCCCCACCCCCCCCCCCCCCCACCCCCCCCCCCCCCCACCCCCCCCCCCCCCCACCCCCCCCCCCCCCCACCCCCCCCCCCCCCCACCCCCCCCCCCCCCCACCCCCCCCCCCCCCCACCCCCCCCCCCCCCCACCCCCCCCCCCCCCCACCCCCCCCCCCCCCCACCCCCCCCCCCCCCCACCCCCCCCCCCCCCCACCCCCCCCCCCCCCCACCCCCCCCCCCCCCCACCCCCCCCCCCCCCCACCCCCCCCCCCCCCCACCCCCCCCCCCCCCCACCCCCCCCCCCCCCCACCCCCCCCCCCCCCCACCCCCCCCCCCCCCCACCCCCCCCCCCCCCCACCCCCCCCCCCCCCCACCCCCCCCCCCCCCCACCCCCCCCCCCCCCCACCCCCCCCCCCCCCCACCCCCCCCCCCCCCCACCCCCCCCCCCCCCCACCCCCCCCCCCCCCCACCCCCCCCCCCCCCCACCCCCCCCCCCCCCCACCCCCCCCCCCCCCCACCCCCCCCCCCCCCCACCCCCCCCCCCCCCCACCCCCCCCCCCCCCCACCCCCCCCCCCCCCCACCCCCCCCCCCCCCCACCCCCCCCCCCCCCCACCCCCCCCCCCCCCCACCCCCCCCCCCCCCCACCCCCCCCCCCCCCCACCCCCCCCCCCCCCCACCCCCCCCCCCCCCCACCCCCCCCCCCCCCCACCCCCCCCCCCCCCCACCCCCCCCCCCCCCCACCCCCCCCCCCCCCCACCCCCCCCCCCCCCCACCCCCCCCCCCCCCCACCCCCCCCCCCCCCCACCCCCCCCCCCCCCCACCCCCCCCCCCCCCCACCCCCCCCCCCCCCCACCCCCCCCCCCCCCCACCCCCCCCCCCCCCCACCCCCCCCCCCCCCCACCCCCCCCCCCCCCCACCCCCCCCCCCCCCCACCCCCCCCCCCCCCCACCCCCCCCCCCCCCCACCCCCCCCCCCCCCCACCCCCCCCCCCCCCCACCCCCCCCCCCCCCCACCCCCCCCCCCCCCCACCCCCCCCCCCCCCCACCCCCCCCCCCCCCCACCCCCCCCCCCCCCCACCCCCCCCCCCCCCCACCCCCCCCCCCCCCCACCCCCCCCCCCCCCCACCCCCCCCCCCCCCCACCCCCCCCCCCCCCCACCCCCCCCCCCCCCCACCCCCCCCCCCCCCCACCCCCCCCCCCCCCCACCCCCCCCCCCCCCCACCCCCCCCCCCCCCCACCCCCCCCCCCCCCCACCCCCCCCCCCCCCCACCCCCCCCCCCCCCCACCCCCCCCCCCCCCCACCCCCCCCCCCCCCCACCCCCCCCCCCCCCCACCCCCCCCCCCCCCCACCCCCCCCCCCCCCCACCCCCCCCCCCCCCCACCCCCCCCCCCCCCCACCCCCCCCCCCCCCCACCCCCCCCCCCCCCCACCCCCCCCCCCCCCCACCCCCCCCCCCCCCCACCCCCCCCCCCCCCCACCCCCCCCCCCCCCCACCCCCCCCCCCCCCCACCCCCCCCCCCCCCCACCCCCCCCCCCCCCCACCCCCCCCCCCCCCCACCCCCCCCCCCCCCCACCCCCCCCCCCCCCCACCCCCCCCCCCCCCCACCCCCCCCCCCCCCCACCCCCCCCCCCCCCCACCCCCCCCCCCCCCCACCCCCCCCCCCCCCCACCCCCCCCCCCCCCCACCCCCCCCCCCCCCCACCCCCCCCCCCCCCCACCCCCCCCCCCCCCCACCCCCCCCCCCCCCCACCCCCCCCCCCCCCCACCCCCCCCCCCCCCCACCCCCCCCCCCCCCCACCCCCCCCCCCCCCCACCCCCCCCCCCCCCCACCCCCCCCCCCCCCCACCCCCCCCCCCCCCCACCCCCCCCCCCCCCCACCCCCCCCCCCCCCCACCCCCCCCCCCCCCCACCCCCCCCCCCCCCCACCCCCCCCCCCCCCCACCCCCCCCCCCCCCCACCCCCCCCCCCCCCCACCCCCCCCCCCCCCCACCCCCCCCCCCCCCCACCCCCCCCCCCCCCCACCCCCCCCCCCCCCCACCCCCCCCCCCCCCCACCCCCCCCCCCCCCCACCCCCCCCCCCCCCCACCCCCCCCCCCCCCCACCCCCCCCCCCCCCCACCCCCCCCCCCCCCCACCCCCCCCCCCCCCCACCCCCCCCCCCCCCCACCCCCCCCCCCCCCCACCCCCCCCCCCCCCCACCCCCCCCCCCCCCCACCCCCCCCCCCCCCCACCCCCCCCCCCCCCCACCCCCCCCCCCCCCCACCCCCCCCCCCCCCCACCCCCCCCCCCCCCCACCCCCCCCCCCCCCCACCCCCCCCCCCCCCCACCCCCCCCCCCCCCCACCCCCCCCCCCCCCCACCCCCCCCCCCCCCCACCCCCCCCCCCCCCCACCCCCCCCCCCCCCCACCCCCCCCCCCCCCCACCCCCCCCCCCCCCCACCCCCCCCCCCCCCCACCCCCCCCCCCCCCCACCCCCCCCCCCCCCCACCCCCCCCCCCCCCCACCCCCCCCCCCCCCCACCCCCCCCCCCCCCCACCCCCCCCCCCCCCCACCCCCCCCCCCCCCCACCCCCCCCCCCCCCCACCCCCCCCCCCCCCCACCCCCCCCCCCCCCCACCCCCCCCCCCCCCCACCCCCCCCCCCCCCCACCCCCCCCCCCCCCCACCCCCCCCCCCCCCCACCCCCCCCCCCCCCCACCCCCCCCCCCCCCCACCCCCCCCCCCCCCCACCCCCCCCCCCCCCCACCCCCCCCCCCCCCCACCCCCCCCCCCCCCCACCCCCCCCCCCCCCCACCCCCCCCCCCCCCCACCCCCCCCCCCCCCCACCCCCCCCCCCCCCCACCCCCCCCCCCCCCCACCCCCCCCCCCCCCCACCCCCCCCCCCCCCCACCCCCCCCCCCCCCCACCCCCCCCCCCCCCCACCCCCCCCCCCCCCCACCCCCCCCCCCCCCCACCCCCCCCCCCCCCCACCCCCCCCCCCCCCCACCCCCCCCCCCCCCCACCCCCCCCCCCCCCCACCCCCCCCCCCCCCCACCCCCCCCCCCCCCCACCCCCCCCCCCCCCCACCCCCCCCCCCCCCCACCCCCCCCCCCCCCCACCCCCCCCCCCCCCCACCCCCCCCCCCCCCCACCCCCCCCCCCCCCCACCCCCCCCCCCCCCCACCCCCCCCCCCCCCCACCCCCCCCCCCCCCCACCCCCCCCCCCCCCCACCCCCCCCCCCCCCCACCCCCCCCCCCCCCCACCCCCCCCCCCCCCCACCCCCCCCCCCCCCCACCCCCCCCCCCCCCCACCCCCCCCCCCCCCCACCCCCCCCCCCCCCCACCCCCCCCCCCCCCCACCCCCCCCCCCCCCCACCCCCCCCCCCCCCCACCCCCCCCCCCCCCCACCCCCCCCCCCCCCCACCCCCCCCCCCCCCCACCCCCCCCCCCCCCCACCCCCCCCCCCCCCCACCCCCCCCCCCCCCCACCCCCCCCCCCCCCCACCCCCCCCCCCCCCCACCCCCCCCCCCCCCCACCCCCCCCCCCCCCCACCCCCCCCCCCCCCCACCCCCCCCCCCCCCCACCCCCCCCCCCCCCCACCCCCCCCCCCCCCCACCCCCCCCCCCCCCCACCCCCCCCCCCCCCCACCCCCCCCCCCCCCCACCCCCCCCCCCCCCCACCCCCCCCCCCCCCCACCCCCCCCCCCCCCCACCCCCCCCCCCCCCCACCCCCCCCCCCCCCCACCCCCCCCCCCCCCCACCCCCCCCCCCCCCCACCCCCCCCCCCCCCCACCCCCCCCCCCCCCCACCCCCCCCCCCCCCCACCCCCCCCCCCCCCCACCCCCCCCCCCCCCCACCCCCCCCCCCCCCCACCCCCCCCCCCCCCCACCCCCCCCCCCCCCCACCCCCCCCCCCCCCCACCCCCCCCCCCCCCCACCCCCCCCCCCCCCCACCCCCCCCCCCCCCCACCCCCCCCCCCCCCCACCCCCCCCCCCCCCCACCCCCCCCCCCCCCCACCCCCCCCCCCCCCCACCCCCCCCCCCCCCCACCCCCCCCCCCCCCCACCCCCCCCCCCCCCCACCCCCCCCCCCCCCCACCCCCCCCCCCCCCCACCCCCCCCCCCCCCCACCCCCCCCCCCCCCCACCCCCCCCCCCCCCCACCCCCCCCCCCCCCCACCCCCCCCCCCCCCCACCCCCCCCCCCCCCCACCCCCCCCCCCCCCCACCCCCCCCCCCCCCCACCCCCCCCCCCCCCCACCCCCCCCCCCCCCCACCCCCCCCCCCCCCCACCCCCCCCCCCCCCCACCCCCCCCCCCCCCCACCCCCCCCCCCCCCCACCCCCCCCCCCCCCCACCCCCCCCCCCCCCCACCCCCCCCCCCCCCCACCCCCCCCCCCCCCCACCCCCCCCCCCCCCCACCCCCCCCCCCCCCCACCCCCCCCCCCCCCCACCCCCCCCCCCCCCCACCCCCCCCCCCCCCCACCCCCCCCCCCCCCCACCCCCCCCCCCCCCCACCCCCCCCCCCCCCCACCCCCCCCCCCCCCCACCCCCCCCCCCCCCCACCCCCCCCCCCCCCCACCCCCCCCCCCCCCCACCCCCCCCCCCCCCCACCCCCCCCCCCCCCCACCCCCCCCCCCCCCCACCCCCCCCCCCCCCCACCCCCCCCCCCCCCCACCCCCCCCCCCCCCCACCCCCCCCCCCCCCCACCCCCCCCCCCCCCCACCCCCCCCCCCCCCCACCCCCCCCCCCCCCCACCCCCCCCCCCCCCCACCCCCCCCCCCCCCCACCCCCCCCCCCCCCCACCCCCCCCCCCCCCCACCCCCCCCCCCCCCCACCCCCCCCCCCCCCCACCCCCCCCCCCCCCCACCCCCCCCCCCCCCCACCCCCCCCCCCCCCCACCCCCCCCCCCCCCCACCCCCCCCCCCCCCCACCCCCCCCCCCCCCCACCCCCCCCCCCCCCCACCCCCCCCCCCCCCCACCCCCCCCCCCCCCCACCCCCCCCCCCCCCCACCCCCCCCCCCCCCCACCCCCCCCCCCCCCCACCCCCCCCCCCCCCCACCCCCCCCCCCCCCCACCCCCCCCCCCCCCCACCCCCCCCCCCCCCCACCCCCCCCCCCCCCCACCCCCCCCCCCCCCCACCCCCCCCCCCCCCCACCCCCCCCCCCCCCCACCCCCCCCCCCCCCCACCCCCCCCCCCCCCCACCCCCCCCCCCCCCCACCCCCCCCCCCCCCCACCCCCCCCCCCCCCCACCCCCCCCCCCCCCCACCCCCCCCCCCCCCCACCCCCCCCCCCCCCCACCCCCCCCCCCCCCCACCCCCCCCCCCCCCCACCCCCCCCCCCCCCCACCCCCCCCCCCCCCCACCCCCCCCCCCCCCCACCCCCCCCCCCCCCCACCCCCCCCCCCCCCCACCCCCCCCCCCCCCCACCCCCCCCCCCCCCCACCCCCCCCCCCCCCCACCCCCCCCCCCCCCCACCCCCCCCCCCCCCCACCCCCCCCCCCCCCCACCCCCCCCCCCCCCCACCCCCCCCCCCCCCCACCCCCCCCCCCCCCCACCCCCCCCCCCCCCCACCCCCCCCCCCCCCCACCCCCCCCCCCCCCCACCCCCCCCCCCCCCCACCCCCCCCCCCCCCCACCCCCCCCCCCCCCCACCCCCCCCCCCCCCCACCCCCCCCCCCCCCCACCCCCCCCCCCCCCCACCCCCCCCCCCCCCCACCCCCCCCCCCCCCCACCCCCCCCCCCCCCCACCCCCCCCCCCCCCCACCCCCCCCCCCCCCCACCCCCCCCCCCCCCCACCCCCCCCCCCCCCCACCCCCCCCCCCCCCCACCCCCCCCCCCCCCCACCCCCCCCCCCCCCCACCCCCCCCCCCCCCCACCCCCCCCCCCCCCCACCCCCCCCCCCCCCCACCCCCCCCCCCCCCCACCCCCCCCCCCCCCCACCCCCCCCCCCCCCCACCCCCCCCCCCCCCCACCCCCCCCCCCCCCCACCCCCCCCCCCCCCCACCCCCCCCCCCCCCCACCCCCCCCCCCCCCCACCCCCCCCCCCCCCCACCCCCCCCCCCCCCCACCCCCCCCCCCCCCCACCCCCCCCCCCCCCCACCCCCCCCCCCCCCCACCCCCCCCCCCCCCCACCCCCCCCCCCCCCCACCCCCCCCCCCCCCCACCCCCCCCCCCCCCCACCCCCCCCCCCCCCCACCCCCCCCCCCCCCCACCCCCCCCCCCCCCCACCCCCCCCCCCCCCCACCCCCCCCCCCCCCCACCCCCCCCCCCCCCCACCCCCCCCCCCCCCCACCCCCCCCCCCCCCCACCCCCCCCCCCCCCCACCCCCCCCCCCCCCCACCCCCCCCCCCCCCCACCCCCCCCCCCCCCCACCCCCCCCCCCCCCCACCCCCCCCCCCCCCCACCCCCCCCCCCCCCCACCCCCCCCCCCCCCCACCCCCCCCCCCCCCCACCCCCCCCCCCCCCCACCCCCCCCCCCCCCCACCCCCCCCCCCCCCCACCCCCCCCCCCCCCCACCCCCCCCCCCCCCCACCCCCCCCCCCCCCCACCCCCCCCCCCCCCCACCCCCCCCCCCCCCCACCCCCCCCCCCCCCCACCCCCCCCCCCCCCCACCCCCCCCCCCCCCCACCCCCCCCCCCCCCCACCCCCCCCCCCCCCCACCCCCCCCCCCCCCCACCCCCCCCCCCCCCCACCCCCCCCCCCCCCCACCCCCCCCCCCCCCCACCCCCCCCCCCCCCCACCCCCCCCCCCCCCCACCCCCCCCCCCCCCCACCCCCCCCCCCCCCCACCCCCCCCCCCCCCCACCCCCCCCCCCCCCCACCCCCCCCCCCCCCCACCCCCCCCCCCCCCCACCCCCCCCCCCCCCCACCCCCCCCCCCCCCCACCCCCCCCCCCCCCCACCCCCCCCCCCCCCCACCCCCCCCCCCCCCCACCCCCCCCCCCCCCCACCCCCCCCCCCCCCCACCCCCCCCCCCCCCCACCCCCCCCCCCCCCCACCCCCCCCCCCCCCCACCCCCCCCCCCCCCCACCCCCCCCCCCCCCCACCCCCCCCCCCCCCCACCCCCCCCCCCCCCCACCCCCCCCCCCCCCCACCCCCCCCCCCCCCCACCCCCCCCCCCCCCCACCCCCCCCCCCCCCCACCCCCCCCCCCCCCCACCCCCCCCCCCCCCCACCCCCCCCCCCCCCCACCCCCCCCCCCCCCCACCCCCCCCCCCCCCCACCCCCCCCCCCCCCCACCCCCCCCCCCCCCCACCCCCCCCCCCCCCCACCCCCCCCCCCCCCCACCCCCCCCCCCCCCCACCCCCCCCCCCCCCCACCCCCCCCCCCCCCCACCCCCCCCCCCCCCCACCCCCCCCCCCCCCCACCCCCCCCCCCCCCCACCCCCCCCCCCCCCCACCCCCCCCCCCCCCCACCCCCCCCCCCCCCCACCCCCCCCCCCCCCCACCCCCCCCCCCCCCCACCCCCCCCCCCCCCCACCCCCCCCCCCCCCCACCCCCCCCCCCCCCCACCCCCCCCCCCCCCCACCCCCCCCCCCCCCCACCCCCCCCCCCCCCCACCCCCCCCCCCCCCCACCCCCCCCCCCCCCCACCCCCCCCCCCCCCCACCCCCCCCCCCCCCCACCCCCCCCCCCCCCCACCCCCCCCCCCCCCCACCCCCCCCCCCCCCCACCCCCCCCCCCCCCCACCCCCCCCCCCCCCCACCCCCCCCCCCCCCCACCCCCCCCCCCCCCCACCCCCCCCCCCCCCCACCCCCCCCCCCCCCCACCCCCCCCCCCCCCCACCCCCCCCCCCCCCCACCCCCCCCCCCCCCCACCCCCCCCCCCCCCCACCCCCCCCCCCCCCCACCCCCCCCCCCCCCCACCCCCCCCCCCCCCCACCCCCCCCCCCCCCCACCCCCCCCCCCCCCCACCCCCCCCCCCCCCCACCCCCCCCCCCCCCCACCCCCCCCCCCCCCCACCCCCCCCCCCCCCCACCCCCCCCCCCCCCCACCCCCCCCCCCCCCCACCCCCCCCCCCCCCCACCCCCCCCCCCCCCCACCCCCCCCCCCCCCCACCCCCCCCCCCCCCCACCCCCCCCCCCCCCCACCCCCCCCCCCCCCCACCCCCCCCCCCCCCCACCCCCCCCCCCCCCCACCCCCCCCCCCCCCCACCCCCCCCCCCCCCCACCCCCCCCCCCCCCCACCCCCCCCCCCCCCCACCCCCCCCCCCCCCCACCCCCCCCCCCCCCCACCCCCCCCCCCCCCCACCCCCCCCCCCCCCCACCCCCCCCCCCCCCCACCCCCCCCCCCCCCCACCCCCCCCCCCCCCCACCCCCCCCCCCCCCCACCCCCCCCCCCCCCCACCCCCCCCCCCCCCCACCCCCCCCCCCCCCCACCCCCCCCCCCCCCCACCCCCCCCCCCCCCCACCCCCCCCCCCCCCCACCCCCCCCCCCCCCCACCCCCCCCCCCCCCCACCCCCCCCCCCCCCCACCCCCCCCCCCCCCCACCCCCCCCCCCCCCCACCCCCCCCCCCCCCCACCCCCCCCCCCCCCCACCCCCCCCCCCCCCCACCCCCCCCCCCCCCCACCCCCCCCCCCCCCCACCCCCCCCCCCCCCCACCCCCCCCCCCCCCCACCCCCCCCCCCCCCCACCCCCCCCCCCCCCCACCCCCCCCCCCCCCCACCCCCCCCCCCCCCCACCCCCCCCCCCCCCCACCCCCCCCCCCCCCCACCCCCCCCCCCCCCCACCCCCCCCCCCCCCCACCCCCCCCCCCCCCCACCCCCCCCCCCCCCCACCCCCCCCCCCCCCCACCCCCCCCCCCCCCCACCCCCCCCCCCCCCCACCCCCCCCCCCCCCCACCCCCCCCCCCCCCCACCCCCCCCCCCCCCCACCCCCCCCCCCCCCCACCCCCCCCCCCCCCCACCCCCCCCCCCCCCCACCCCCCCCCCCCCCCACCCCCCCCCCCCCCCACCCCCCCCCCCCCCCACCCCCCCCCCCCCCCACCCCCCCCCCCCCCCACCCCCCCCCCCCCCCACCCCCCCCCCCCCCCACCCCCCCCCCCCCCCACCCCCCCCCCCCCCCACCCCCCCCCCCCCCCACCCCCCCCCCCCCCCACCCCCCCCCCCCCCCACCCCCCCCCCCCCCCACCCCCCCCCCCCCCCACCCCCCCCCCCCCCCACCCCCCCCCCCCCCCACCCCCCCCCCCCCCCACCCCCCCCCCCCCCCACCCCCCCCCCCCCCCACCCCCCCCCCCCCCCACCCCCCCCCCCCCCCACCCCCCCCCCCCCCCACCCCCCCCCCCCCCCACCCCCCCCCCCCCCCACCCCCCCCCCCCCCCACCCCCCCCCCCCCCCACCCCCCCCCCCCCCCACCCCCCCCCCCCCCCACCCCCCCCCCCCCCCACCCCCCCCCCCCCCCACCCCCCCCCCCCCCCACCCCCCCCCCCCCCCACCCCCCCCCCCCCCCACCCCCCCCCCCCCCCACCCCCCCCCCCCCCCACCCCCCCCCCCCCCCACCCCCCCCCCCCCCCACCCCCCCCCCCCCCCACCCCCCCCCCCCCCCACCCCCCCCCCCCCCCACCCCCCCCCCCCCCCACCCCCCCCCCCCCCCACCCCCCCCCCCCCCCACCCCCCCCCCCCCCCACCCCCCCCCCCCCCCACCCCCCCCCCCCCCCACCCCCCCCCCCCCCCACCCCCCCCCCCCCCCACCCCCCCCCCCCCCCACCCCCCCCCCCCCCCACCCCCCCCCCCCCCCACCCCCCCCCCCCCCCACCCCCCCCCCCCCCCACCCCCCCCCCCCCCCACCCCCCCCCCCCCCCACCCCCCCCCCCCCCCACCCCCCCCCCCCCCCACCCCCCCCCCCCCCCACCCCCCCCCCCCCCCACCCCCCCCCCCCCCCACCCCCCCCCCCCCCCACCCCCCCCCCCCCCCACCCCCCCCCCCCCCCACCCCCCCCCCCCCCCACCCCCCCCCCCCCCCACCCCCCCCCCCCCCCACCCCCCCCCCCCCCCACCCCCCCCCCCCCCCACCCCCCCCCCCCCCCACCCCCCCCCCCCCCCACCCCCCCCCCCCCCCACCCCCCCCCCCCCCCACCCCCCCCCCCCCCCACCCCCCCCCCCCCCCACCCCCCCCCCCCCCCACCCCCCCCCCCCCCCACCCCCCCCCCCCCCCACCCCCCCCCCCCCCCACCCCCCCCCCCCCCCACCCCCCCCCCCCCCCACCCCCCCCCCCCCCCACCCCCCCCCCCCCCCACCCCCCCCCCCCCCCACCCCCCCCCCCCCCCACCCCCCCCCCCCCCCACCCCCCCCCCCCCCCACCCCCCCCCCCCCCCACCCCCCCCCCCCCCCACCCCCCCCCCCCCCCACCCCCCCCCCCCCCCACCCCCCCCCCCCCCCACCCCCCCCCCCCCCCACCCCCCCCCCCCCCCACCCCCCCCCCCCCCCACCCCCCCCCCCCCCCACCCCCCCCCCCCCCCACCCCCCCCCCCCCCCACCCCCCCCCCCCCCCACCCCCCCCCCCCCCCACCCCCCCCCCCCCCCACCCCCCCCCCCCCCCACCCCCCCCCCCCCCCACCCCCCCCCCCCCCCACCCCCCCCCCCCCCCACCCCCCCCCCCCCCCACCCCCCCCCCCCCCCACCCCCCCCCCCCCCCACCCCCCCCCCCCCCCACCCCCCCCCCCCCCCACCCCCCCCCCCCCCCACCCCCCCCCCCCCCCACCCCCCCCCCCCCCCACCCCCCCCCCCCCCCACCCCCCCCCCCCCCCACCCCCCCCCCCCCCCACCCCCCCCCCCCCCCACCCCCCCCCCCCCCCACCCCCCCCCCCCCCCACCCCCCCCCCCCCCCACCCCCCCCCCCCCCCACCCCCCCCCCCCCCCACCCCCCCCCCCCCCCACCCCCCCCCCCCCCCACCCCCCCCCCCCCCCACCCCCCCCCCCCCCCACCCCCCCCCCCCCCCACCCCCCCCCCCCCCCACCCCCCCCCCCCCCCACCCCCCCCCCCCCCCACCCCCCCCCCCCCCCACCCCCCCCCCCCCCCACCCCCCCCCCCCCCCACCCCCCCCCCCCCCCACCCCCCCCCCCCCCCACCCCCCCCCCCCCCCACCCCCCCCCCCCCCCACCCCCCCCCCCCCCCACCCCCCCCCCCCCCCACCCCCCCCCCCCCCCACCCCCCCCCCCCCCCACCCCCCCCCCCCCCCACCCCCCCCCCCCCCCACCCCCCCCCCCCCCCACCCCCCCCCCCCCCCACCCCCCCCCCCCCCCACCCCCCCCCCCCCCCACCCCCCCCCCCCCCCACCCCCCCCCCCCCCCACCCCCCCCCCCCCCCACCCCCCCCCCCCCCCACCCCCCCCCCCCCCCACCCCCCCCCCCCCCCACCCCCCCCCCCCCCCACCCCCCCCCCCCCCCACCCCCCCCCCCCCCCACCCCCCCCCCCCCCCACCCCCCCCCCCCCCCACCCCCCCCCCCCCCCACCCCCCCCCCCCCCCACCCCCCCCCCCCCCCACCCCCCCCCCCCCCCACCCCCCCCCCCCCCCACCCCCCCCCCCCCCCACCCCCCCCCCCCCCCACCCCCCCCCCCCCCCACCCCCCCCCCCCCCCACCCCCCCCCCCCCCCACCCCCCCCCCCCCCCACCCCCCCCCCCCCCCACCCCCCCCCCCCCCCACCCCCCCCCCCCCCCACCCCCCCCCCCCCCCACCCCCCCCCCCCCCCACCCCCCCCCCCCCCCACCCCCCCCCCCCCCCACCCCCCCCCCCCCCCACCCCCCCCCCCCCCCACCCCCCCCCCCCCCCACCCCCCCCCCCCCCCACCCCCCCCCCCCCCCACCCCCCCCCCCCCCCACCCCCCCCCCCCCCCACCCCCCCCCCCCCCCACCCCCCCCCCCCCCCACCCCCCCCCCCCCCCACCCCCCCCCCCCCCCACCCCCCCCCCCCCCCACCCCCCCCCCCCCCCACCCCCCCCCCCCCCCACCCCCCCCCCCCCCCACCCCCCCCCCCCCCCACCCCCCCCCCCCCCCACCCCCCCCCCCCCCCACCCCCCCCCCCCCCCACCCCCCCCCCCCCCCACCCCCCCCCCCCCCCACCCCCCCCCCCCCCCACCCCCCCCCCCCCCCACCCCCCCCCCCCCCCACCCCCCCCCCCCCCCACCCCCCCCCCCCCCCACCCCCCCCCCCCCCCACCCCCCCCCCCCCCCACCCCCCCCCCCCCCCACCCCCCCCCCCCCCCACCCCCCCCCCCCCCCACCCCCCCCCCCCCCCACCCCCCCCCCCCCCCACCCCCCCCCCCCCCCACCCCCCCCCCCCCCCACCCCCCCCCCCCCCCACCCCCCCCCCCCCCCACCCCCCCCCCCCCCCACCCCCCCCCCCCCCCACCCCCCCCCCCCCCCACCCCCCCCCCCCCCCACCCCCCCCCCCCCCCACCCCCCCCCCCCCCCACCCCCCCCCCCCCCCACCCCCCCCCCCCCCCACCCCCCCCCCCCCCCACCCCCCCCCCCCCCCACCCCCCCCCCCCCCCACCCCCCCCCCCCCCCACCCCCCCCCCCCCCCACCCCCCCCCCCCCCCACCCCCCCCCCCCCCCACCCCCCCCCCCCCCCACCCCCCCCCCCCCCCACCCCCCCCCCCCCCCACCCCCCCCCCCCCCCACCCCCCCCCCCCCCCACCCCCCCCCCCCCCCACCCCCCCCCCCCCCCACCCCCCCCCCCCCCCACCCCCCCCCCCCCCCACCCCCCCCCCCCCCCACCCCCCCCCCCCCCCACCCCCCCCCCCCCCCACCCCCCCCCCCCCCCACCCCCCCCCCCCCCCACCCCCCCCCCCCCCCACCCCCCCCCCCCCCCACCCCCCCCCCCCCCCACCCCCCCCCCCCCCCACCCCCCCCCCCCCCCACCCCCCCCCCCCCCCACCCCCCCCCCCCCCCACCCCCCCCCCCCCCCACCCCCCCCCCCCCCCACCCCCCCCCCCCCCCACCCCCCCCCCCCCCCACCCCCCCCCCCCCACACCCCCCCCCCAACCCACCCCCCCCACTCCCCCCCACCCCCCCCCCCCCCCACCCCCCGCCCCCCCCACCCCCCCACCCCCCCCACCCCCCCCCCCCCCACCCCCCCCCCCCCCAACCCCCCCCCCCCCCCACCCCCCCCCCCCCCAACCCCCCCCCCCCCCACCCCCCCCCCCCCCCCACCCCCCCCTCCCCCCCCCCCCCTTCCCCCCCCCCCACCCCCCCCCCCCAGAACAGAAAAGTCTTGAATCACCCTCAGTGGTTGTGAGGGCAAGTTGTTATTCCCATGAGATGACTGTTCCATAGTCTCAGGGCCATTTCAGTAAAGACTGTCTTATGTAATGAAAGAAGTTTTTTGGATCACATTCACCTTGATTGTGCAGGGCTTCATTCAGTGTACGATTGCTATCTGAAGTGTTCACCAGGCTGTGAAGACACCATGTTGGGCACAGGTTCCAATTCAGCATGAGATTTTTCTTTCTACCTTCTCTCCTAATCTTTCTCACCCAAGAGAATAGCTCTGGCATCATCTGGATCATACTGGATCATACAATGCATTTATACTTACATCTCAACCAATTAGGAAATCAGAATTCCTATTCATCAGCATATGTCCACCAAACATAGACAACTCCATATCCAAGGCTACCATTAGTTCCATACTTAGGAAATTCATAGCTGAGACATGTAGAGGTCCAAACATGGAGATTCCCTCAGGAATCACCACTCACTCAATCTGTAGCTCCACTACCAATGCAGCTCTAGCTAGAAATACTTCAGTAGAGGACATCTTCAGGGCCGCTGCATGGTTCTTTATGTCCACATTTATCAGACATTACAAGCTTAATTCTCTTTGTGCTACTGGTGCCACCTTTGGAAGATGCATTCTGCAGCACATAATAGTGGTTTAGACGATGACCCACTCTATAAGCACACTGCCATGGGAGTTTCCAGTCAAGATATCTTCCTACCCCATCAGAAAATGGGCCGTTGGATACTCACTGTGAATGGTCCTTCTCTGGTAAGATCTGGAGGGCATCTTGGTCCTCCCGGTTTTCATCATTTGTGTTTTTGCAGGGTAATTTAGGCTTAGTATTTAGGATAGCCTCAGTTGAGTTAGGTTATCACTTTCCTTCCTGTCTTTGACTGATTGCAGTTTGAAATGTTCTCAGTTGGTTGAATAAGTTTCAGGAACATGCAGGATTGTGGTACTGTTGAGTGAAATCTTAGAACAATCCCGCCAGCAAGGAGACAGGAAGTGAAGACATTTGATCCTGCCTCCCCGTGAAAAGGGGTGGGACTCAGCCAATCAAGATTTCCTCCTGACCCCACCAGAGAAGAACCATTCACTGTGAGTATCCAATGGTGTTTGCCCCCTCCAGGCTTGGTAAACCATGGTAATTTTTGTCACTGAGGCAAGTAACTGAATCAGTGGAATTTTACTCTCTAGTAACTGTGTTCAGGACTGCTAACATTAAATGTATGTTTTTAACAAAATAATTTTCCAAGGCAGAGATCTTGCTAATGTTGAACTTAAGTATGTCAGTGAAATATTCATGCTACTGTTGCTGTAACTCTACAGGGATTTTGGACAGTAGATGTAATCTGAATCATTTTTACTGTTCATTTTAATATTGGGCTTCTGGTAAATGAATTGGAGAAAACAAAAGCTTCTCTCATCTGAAGTTATGCAGACACAGGGATTCTTTTTGTTTTAAAAAACTTGAATGCCGTTGCCCTATATTATAATGGGGAGCTATTTGGAGACACGTCAAATGTGCATTTAACAGTTTCGTGCCATGCTTATTCATGTTAGCCTTCCCAACTTGTGCTGGTTTTAATTTAGGACTGTATCAATCTGACTGTATCAATCTGACTGGAATTTCCATAAATTTAAAATAATTTATTGAGTGATATTTAATATCCTTGTGGAAGAATGACATTAGACTGTAATTGTGGTATTGAAGTTTTATGTTGTACGTTAAGTTCTTGTAACCATGTCAGGGAAATCATGTAAAGAAAAATAATGTGTTAATATTTACTTTATAAAACAAATGTTCTGTTTTAACAACAATAATGAGAACATACATTTCCAGGTAGCAATTGATAGTCTCAAAGTAGACGGATCAATGAGATCAAGAACTAAAATTCACTTCATTGAGAATTTCCATTTATACCCAACTTTTTATACCAACAAAAACCTATTAATCATTTGACCATGCACATAATTACTGATTTGTTGTCTAAAACAAGTCCAACCTTGTGGTAATGGATATCATCAATCAGACGACAGCCCATCTAAGTCTGTGAAGATCAGCCCCTGCTGACTATTAAATGCTTTGCCTGCATTATTTACTATAATGTCTTTTACTAAGGATTCCCTGCATGTCTGGGTTTGCAATCTACTGTCACAAACTAGTAGGCAACTGATATGCTTCTAAACATTGCTACAATTCTTGCTTGAGTGTTTTGGCAGCAGAATTCAGCTGAGCTGGTAACATCAATGCTAAAACCCAACCTTAATTCACTATGGTTCCTAAGGGAAAATGTTATTGTGATTAGTTCACTATATACTTTAAGATAATGGAATCTGTTCCAAGGAAAACATCTAGCGTATTACCCCAGCCCTATCGATACACTAAAAAGCCTGTCATAACATTTCTGCGATTGCAGTAAGATTTATGGCGAAAGAGGTTTCCCACTATCTTGGGAAAGTAAAGAGAAAAAAATCCCCTGTAAAGAGAAAAAAATCCCCTGTAACAACATTAAAAATATGATACAGGTTGCATAATAGGAATACCTGATTTCTGCATTTATTTTCTTGAAACAAATGTAGTGCTTGGCACAAAGAAGAGCAAGCAGCCAAGATTATTCCCCCGAAGGCTGGTATAATTTATTATTAAGGATGAGATACTAGGGGCATACCTGAAGTCCACAGTGAGTTTGACAGTTCTGTGCTGATTGGTAGGATGGCAAAATGGGGCAACCTGCAGACAAGGCAGGATTTATTCATACTGTAGTGGGGTGAGGAAATGCTCCAGGTATGCAACCCCAAAAAGTCAGTTTGTGAATTAAAGAATAGTCAAAGAACTGCCTAATAAGCACCAAACATTCTCAGTGTCTTCCAAGAGCTATAGAACATTGAAGGCAGTTAAGTGTCTGTTAAAGAGATTGAGAGGCGGAATAAGAAAGGGGAACTTGACCTATTTGAGCCACTTCTGTTTAATTGTCTGGAGAGAAGATGCTGGCTTTCTCCCCTGACCTTCCAATCTGGGATGCTGTATGCTTTTAAGGGCTGTGAACATTTGAATTTAAGGCATTAGAGTTTTTTCGGTCCCAGTTAATCCCCTCCCCTGCCAAGCTGCATCCTATAACAATTTATAGTGAAATTACAATTGAGTGATGCATTCTGTGAGTAGCCCATTTCCTCCCTCTTTTTCTCAAACTCACTTAACCAGGAGTTTTCACACCCCTCCTGACTGGTACCAAAAAGTTACAAATCACATTATCAGTTTAAATATTCAGTTTAAATATTCCTATTTATATAGGAACATAGGAACATATGAGTAAAATGAGAATGAATTTACACATTATTTCATAATAGACTCTATACAGGTGTACAAGGTCTTTTTTGTAAATCTGTCTGCCACACAGGTAACATTTTCTAGTGTTGTGCTAGCCCTGACCTGCATATCTCAGGCTAGCCTGATCTCATCAGATCTCAGAAGCTAAGCAGTGCTGATCCTGGCAAATGTTTGTATGAAAGACCTGCAAGGAATACCAGGGGCATGATGTGGAAGCAGGCCATGACAAACCAACTCTGAACATCTCTTGCCTTGGAAATCCCACCAGAGGTCACCATAAGTCAGATGTGACCTGACAACAAAAACAACATGGGCTAACTTGCATGAGATCCTTGTTGTGTAAAGGAAGGGAGTAGGCCTAGCCTCACAAAAGAATACCTGTGTGTGTATAGGACCAAAGCATTTAAGACTTGCTGGCATATATCTTCTGAAGCCACTTTGAAGGTTGAAGCCAGCATGGCACAATGGTTATGATTGGTGGACTCTGCTGGAGAACTGGGTTTGATTTTCCACACCTCCACATGAAGCCTGCTGGACTACCTTTGGCCACTTACACTTCTCAGAGAACTCTCTCAGCTAACCCAGAGGTAGGCAATGGCAAACCATTTCCGAACATCTCTTGTCTTGAAAACTCATGGGGTTGCCATGAGTCAGTTGTGACTTGATGACACAGACACAAACACTTTGAATGTGGCATAGGTAGAGGTGGGAGGAGAGCAGTGTCTGGGATACCTCACCAGGCGCTAATCAACACTAGTTAATGACACTAACCCAAGCACTGATTTACCTCAAGGGAAAAGGATCACTATTCTTGATGGGGTTAAAAATAGTTATTCACCAGTGCAGCTGAGATTAGAATGCTGGCCAACTGTGGTTCCTCTACAGTCTTTGAGAGCTTTCAAAACTGATGATAATTGACTCATTCTCCATAGCATCTGTGAAAGGTCCAGCTTAACTTCCACTGTTGCTTTACCACACAATCATAAAAGCTCATTATCCATGATTACTCATCAGTTTCATGTTTTCTGATTTATTCTTCAACTGAAAAACATCATGACTTGCCCTTTGAGAATATATATTCTGTTATATAAACCAGTTTTCATGTTTTCTTGCGCAAATTGTCTGGGCATCTCCAAGTAAACCTGTAACATTTTAAATATTAAGCATATTAAAATTCCCAGTGGTAACTATTTTGGTATTTCCAGTACTTTTAGCAGATAGACTCCTGCTAGGAAGCACTTTTTAATCTTAAATGAAAATACTTAGATCGCTTTAAAGAGAGCCTTTCCTCTGACCTCTCTGGGTACATAAATCTTCAGTTAGAAATACTGCTTTTGTTACTATTGCAGTGGCTTTGCATAAACAGTGCTTTGGAATACGCTTGTTGCCATGTAAAACATGGATAGTGTAACTTAATCCAACTGCAGCACCTTATGAACATTTCAGATTTCTTGTAAATTTTAGTCTTAGTAAGCTCCAAGCATTAAATTATTCCATGAACTTTAAAGTATCTCATTGTCAACTAGCAGCCAATATGAATGGTAGACATGGTTGCTGAAACACTGTTCTGCTTGAATCCAGGTAATAGTATTATACCTGAGATCTAATGAATAAGTTGCTGGAAACTGGTCTGATACCACTTTGGATGTTTTTCTGGCATCTTAATTAGCATTTCCTGCTTGGTCATGATTAAAATGGGAATACATTTACATAAAGTTAATCAAGTTCTTGTTCCTATCATTTGGAAGATGGTGGAGGAATGATTTTTGTCTGATCTGCAAGATATTGCTTTAACTGTGGTGTGAATACTGCTACCAATGGATTAACATTTGAATATGCTTTTTTTAAAGGTAGGATTTGAAAGGGCAGTAATTCTGAAGATTAAAGGTACTTGAACATCTTGAAGTCATACATGGAATGAAAGAACATTAGCTGATGTTCTATACTTTTATTACTTAAAACAGTATATTCTTACTAAAGTGGGTTGTATAATTTTTAACCCTATCCTAACCAACCATGGTTAGCAATCTTTAAATTTGTGCTATGAAACCCATACACAGATTTTGGAGGAGCTTACCATCTTTGCTCAATATGATTTTAACAAGGTGAATAAAAATGTCTGGGTGGAATCAAGCTAGCCTCTTGTATAATGGGGCTTTTCTGGCTCCCCCTTTTACTGGATCTGACATGTTCTCCTAAAAAATCCCAGACACTTGGGTTATGTTTGTTACTTTCCAGTCCTGAGAGACAGAGGCTGTCTTTTGTGACAACTTACATGTACTGGTTGGTTAGATCTATAGTTTCGCCTTTGAGTTTAAGAACCTTTAATACTGGATACTTTTATTAGCAATTAATATGCCCAGTAGTCCTGGACTGGACTCTTTTTTTCTCATTACCTAAATTTGACTCCAGACACCATTTCCCAAAACAGGGAATCTGGCATGGGTACATACTATATATAAATTTTCCACAATGTGAATGACGAGAGCCTTCCTTAAACAACTGACCATTTCCCCTGGCTGGTTTGCTGCTCCTTGTGTATTTTTAAAAATGCATTTTTCTTGTCTTGATAGTTTGCCTAAACTTCACAAGTTGAAGAAGTTGTAGACACATCCATGAATAATAGGACCTCAGTCCTGTTTTACAGCATTTTGTTCTATAATCAGTCTTCGGTCTGAATCATGCTTGCTCGTTTCAAAGTTCAAATAAAGCTTCCATTGTTCCTTTGTTTCTTCAGAGAACTAGTTAAATCGGGCTATTGAATATTATTGCCTAGTATTCAGGAAGCTCAGTCCAAAGCAGGAGGGTGCATTAGAGCAGCATCCAGGGACCACACCACCACACTGCCTCCAAAGAGGCAATTAGTGGTGTGGATGCTGGGGAGAAGGAGAAACTCCTTTCTCCCTGAGAAAGTCCATAGCAAAAAATGACTTATCCAATCTTTTTTGGTGGTATATAAGTTCGCACTTCTGGGAAAGGGGCATTTCCAGCCTGAAAGTCAGTTCTACCTCCGGGAATACCCTCAGAACACCTCTCTTCATGCTTCTGTGGACATTTATGGTGGCAACCAGCTGCTGCAGGACCCAGCTTCCAGGTTTGGGCACTGCAGTGGCCGGCTGCCAAGGTAAATTCCTTGATGCCTGGGTCTGTGCCACTTCCTTGTCTTCCAGTGTGGCTTCAGCCCTCCCCCCCTTGCATTGCACAATTAGAGAGTGCGGGAAGATCCAAACTGAGAAATTTTGGAGGCCTTACCTGTTGGTTTCTATTGTAAAGCAAGTACATGTGTTATAATTTGTAGCAAAATGGGAAATTTATGCAGAATAGAAGACATAACTGTTGCATCCAGAACTGTGTGCTTCAAGTCAAAAGTGAGCAACTGTGAAATTAGTGGGGGGGGGGTTGCTCTAATTTCAGCTCTGTTGCTTTTTTTAATCTAAGGATAATCCAGTGCACAGTTCAGTTAGAATATTGGTGAAACAAAATTTGTCTCAAATTAAAGCAGTCATCCAAGTAATTACCTCCTTCACTTTCCTGTTCGGGATTACTTTATGCACATTTAATACAGTACTGCTTTTCATGTTGCTTCTTGTGAGATAAGGGGTTTTAGGCAAGTTTTTAAATTCTGCTAGAATCATAATTATCTCAGTTTTTCATTTAGAGAAAACTTTATCTGTCTTCTTGGTTAAAAGAAAGGAAGCCTTCAGAGGGTACTAGGCTAGAATACAGAATAGTCCCTCAAAAGTATTAAAACTTTTGGCCTTTGAGTAATACTTGGATATTCACAATATCTAATTTTGCTGTACCAGCACTCATATTTCTCATGGCTCTGCCAGTGTTAAATGCCTCCTGTTGCAGTTTGATGGAGATGCATGTGGTCAGCCTCTCCTTCTCTGGATAGTAAGAGGAGGGCTGGTAAAGAATACTTAGAGCTGAAATCCTGTCCTATTTCCAGACTGTCAGATTGTACATTGTTACTTTCAGTTCATGAATTAGAAAGCATTAAAGTGCAGTCCTTCAGGGAAACGTTATTTCCAGAGTTCCCCAAACTGAAAGACTTTTCTGGTCTGTAATTCTTCCACATGCATAAAGCAAAGGCAGCCACTTCATTCCTCCAAATTTCCTGAAGCATTTGAAAGTGTTTGTGCTTTTTGTGTCACAAATCCGCTACAGGAAAAAGGTAGAGACGAACAATTGTGTAATACCAGTGGGGAAGAGACCACATTTTCAAGCCTCTGTCATCTTACTGAGTGCATTCAGCTTAAACCTTTCCCACAACTATGCTTTTATGTGGATTTATCAGCATGTCACTCTACCCATCCTTTCTAGAGACTTCAGCTGTGTTTGGCGGAAAAAAACAGTATAATTTGTGATGACAATCTGTTCAGTCACAAAACAGTATTTTAATTTGTACGTCACAGGGCTCTCTGTTGTGATTTTCATATGTTTGTAATGGGTTAAGATCTGGTGATTTCTAATGTGCCAGCAGTACATTTTCTGTTTATTTAGACAGTATGTTGCCTCTTCAGAGTCTTGCTTGAGATAGCTCATGAAGTAATAACAATACAATAGTAACAATAATGTAGGAATGATAATGAAACAAGCCATAAAAGAATAAGCAGCTGGCTAAAATGACAATCCTAAATCAATCCTTAGGCTAGCAGCAATCCATGAAAGCAGCTTTAAAAGATGGAACTCTTCCGTTAAAAAGCCAGTTAAAAAGAAACGACTTGGTGTGGCCCCTAAAGCAGAGTAAGCTGGTTTCCTGGCGAGTCTCCGCTTGCCGTCTGGCTCACCTCTGTAGGCAGGGGCTCAGAGCAGGGCTTGTGAACATTTTAATTGGTTGGCTGGACACTAAGAGAGGAGGTTGTATTTCAGTGGTCCCTGACCTAAAAGGGAGAACTGACTCTTAGAATTGGATCCAAATCAGTGGGGAGCCTGGGCAGATCTTTCAGAACTGAGGTGGTACATTCAGGATCATCCAAGTTTCCAGGAAGTTTTCAAAGGCAGCCCCATATAAATCACATTAAAATAATCTAATCTTGATGAGATCAGAGCATGGACCACCATGGCCAGATAGCAATTTATGAAGAGTGGCTATAGCTGATGTAGCAGTTGAACTTGATAAAAGGAGCTAGGTACCATGAAGAAGACTTGATCCTCCAACTTTAAACAATGCATCTTCTCTTATATTTGTGAGGGCGGGGGAGGGGACTCAGTTCTTTCCAGGACACTGGAAATAAAAGGCATGTTAATGTTGCAAAAAATATTTTAGATGACTTTGGATTATTGCTTTAGGTTCTGCATTTCTCGGTTTATAGTTTGAAAATCAGAAAAAAAATTGAGAGATTTTGGTCTTTACAGTTCTTTGTGGTGTGCATGAGACTTCCCTGAAAGTGATGGAGCACTTTCTCTGATGAAACATGCAAAAATATTTTTTACTCCCACTCTATTATTTTGAACCAAACATTAGTTGTGACCCCAAATCATTATGTTACAGCAGAATTTAAGAACACGTGCCAAAGAATCTTAAAATTTAGTTCTGTAAAAATTCAATGTTCTGTCTTTTAATATCTCTGAAAATGTGTCAGAGGCAGCTGTGTTGATTGTACAAATCTCCACAAAAACTATTTTAAAGAACAAAATATTTGTTAACGTAGCTTGTTCTAATGAACGATTGTGCTTAATGCAGTTTCTGATCAACAATTGTTAAAAGATCAAAATTAAGCTTGATCTCAGAAGTTTGGAAGGGATACATGGTCTTGCACTCCCTCTAGTGGTGGCCATGTTACAATATTCTATCCACAAATGCTTTTCAACCTACAAATAGATATCTAATAAGTTTCCTTCATCTTGAAATCATTTTAGCCATGGATCAGATTGGAACAGAAAGGCAGTTTTAATAAATAGAATTGCCTGCTAATTGTAGGTTAGCGCCGTGCTTTTATGCATTGAGAGTCCCAGGACATGAGAACAAACGGATGAATCAAAATCTGGATAGAAAATAGAAATGGTGGTTGAACGCTTGCATCTGCAACAGATGTTCAGAGACACATAGTCTGAGCTCAGTAGCTCTGCTAGGACCTGACAGTGCCATCACGTTCCTGTCAATTTTACCATTACTCATCAAAGAATTGCTGTTCAGTGCATATGGAGATATGGAATATATGGAGATAATTTGTCAGCTGAAGTGGATTTCTTTTTATCTCTTTCCAGAAAACATTTAAACTGTCAGGAGCAGCATTTAAGTCATGTATTTAAATGGATTTTTGTTCCATCAACACAACATCATTTAACCTTAAGTCTTTTCAAATCCTGTGACCTAAATAATGTAAAGGAAGACCTCGGTTAATAACGTATGCTTACAGTTGGACTTCAGTTGAAAAGCTAAATACTATGGATGGTCCAGGTTAGGGCTATTCTCCATTTGTACTGTTTTACTTGCACACTTCAGCTTATTGTTCACACTTCTGGAGATATGACAAAAATAGAATTTCTGTTACTAACTTCAGAAAATTAGATTAATATTGAAAGAGCAAATGTCACCAAAGAATTTAAGCTTGAAAGTAAAGGATTATTTCTATTCTGGATCTGCCATCGGCTTTCCATATGACCTCTAGCACACAGTTAGAGGAATAAGCTGAACAGTTTTACAGAAATTGACCATCTGTTTTTTAAAGAATATAATAAATTAGTTTTAAAAAATAGCTTCCCACAAGTAGACTCTGAGGAAGAAAGTTGTCATTCTGACTGTCACCAGTAACTTTAATTTCAAAATAGCTCCTATGGTTATATTTTAAGTTGTATTACCATTTATTACCAGCCCTTTACCACAGTTTCAGGGCAGGTTACAATAAAACATGCAACATTGAAATCATGACAATAAAAACACAATAAAACACAATAAAAATCCATTCTAAAAACCCAGACACAATCTAAAATCTACCATACCTACCCCACCCCCAAAAAGGGAGGGATGTACAGACATCCCGAAGGTGGCCCTCTCGGTAGGACAGGGTGGGTCAGCCAAACACTTGGGTGAAGAGGATGGTCTTCACTAGGCGCTGAAACTCCAAGAGAGTTTGCACCTGGCAAATCTCTGGAGGGAGGATATTCTGTAGTGTAGGGGCCACTGTGGAGAGGGCCCTCCAGGCTGCTCCCCCCCTCCTTACTTCTTGGCAAGGGTGGGACTGGCCTAGTACTTTGTTTATTTCTGGCCAGAATGATAGTGCTCTTCTGTGATATTAGGCACTGCCATAAGGCAAAATATGAGTGTAGTATGCTGCCTCTGGGGAACAGTGTTTTCTTCATCCAGTAGGAGCGTTCTTTGGCAGGGAGAGCTTCAGAGAATGAGACAGGATGCAGGGGTGGCAGAGAGTGGAATTGAAGTAGAGTGTGGAAATAGTTCACAAGCAAATCGTTTAAAAACCTTGCAGCTTTTATAAAACTGCACAGTAGAATGAATGGTGAGATTGGGAAATGGGAAACATTTCCTGATGGAAGAGCTGGATGAACAGATGTTGAACACATAGCAGGAGCTGATGCTCAATTTTTTAAGTGGGAAAATGCACAAAACCAATAGCAAAGTTTGACTGACTTGAGGCTGGAATGAAGGCGATAGTGTTGAGGAAACAATACTGATGTTGGCAGTGTTGTACTGGAAACCTGTGGGTGATGAAAATGTGGTTTTTTTTCTGGGTTCTTTGCTGACAAAATCTCTCTAATCCATTCTGACTGGGAGGCCAAATTGAGGGCAGATCTGATATCTGAGATGTCAGAATCACCCACTTGTCCTTTTGCTATGGAAAGTTTCAGATTGGTCCTGCTTATGGATGATAACAAATATCTTGGAAGTGTAAGGGCTGTCAGTGTGCTCTAGACTCATGCCTGAAATCTTGCCAGGAAAAAGATATTGGAGCTGTTAGTGAAAATGATAAACTCCTCCCTGATTGAAGGAGCTCTTCCTAGGCTTTTGAAGGAGACAGTTATTTTACATCTGCTCAAAAACCCTTTATTGGTTAGGGATGAGAGTCTCCAATTTGTCCTTTCTAGGGAAAATGATAGTGTGTGTGGTGGCAGAACAGCTCCAGGGTTTCCTGAATATGATACATCTGCTCTTGATCCATTTCAGTCTGGCTTCAGGCTTGGGTTTGGTGCCAAGACAGCTTTAGTTGCACTGGTGGATGACCTTTGTCTAAAGTTGATCAGGGAATAGTCTTCCCTGTTGGTTCTGTTGGACTCCTCAGCAACCTTTGATACAGTTGACTCCTCCATTCTTATCTACCAGCTTGAAAATGGAGTTGGTATTAAGGGGGTTGCTGTACTAGGTGGACTCTGGTCTGATCCAGCAGGCTCTTTCTTATGTTCTTATTTGCTCTATGTTGATAAGTTTGTTTTTTTTAGAATTTTAATGCTTGAATGTACCTCACTGTAAGCTTTTAAACTTTCCCATTTTGCTCATTGCAGGTTACTTGAACAATGCATTTCTCCACAACAGCACCCCTGCTTATATTGTGAGATCGGGTCATAAAAAATTCTCCCTAAGTAGCTTAACATTATCAGTAGAAATTATTTGTTATCAAAATATAAAAAAGGTCATTTCCTTGAAAGAGGTAAAAGATTGCAAACTGCATTAGGATTGAGTTAATACCAGATTTTCATATTGTCTGCATGGGAAGATTGGGGTGGTGGTGGTGGTGGTTATGGGCTATCCAGTCATTTGGAATGCTCGAGCAAGGTAGTCGGAACAGCTAAGTTTTTTAATGATCACTATGCTCTTGTGTTCCTTTTTTCCCTTGTTTGGAAACACCATAAGAATGATTAGAAAACATAGGTTCTGTCTACCTTCTGCTAGCAGTGTGTAGTGGATTTGATGAAGCCTGCTGGGCTAGTCACAGTTGTGTCAAAACTCTCTCAGCCCCACCTGCCTCACAAGGTGTCTGATGTTGGATGAGAAAGTGAAGGAGTCTGTAAGCCACTTTGAGACTCCTCACAGTTGAGAAAAGGGGGGTATAAATCCAAACTCTTCTTTTTAAATGAGAGAGTTTCCTAAGAGATGGTGTTTACTTACACTATTTTTTAAATTACTGTGATTCTTCCTGTTCCTTTGGAATTTCCATATTGGTCTATCCAGCTGCTCAGGCATCTAATGTGATACCTTTAAGAAATGTCATGTATTTAACATTACATCAAGATGCTTTTGCCTTGATCGATTTGTGATGCATTCCCAAATGAGTACTCTGTTAGAGACAAACTGGCAGATTCTTTTGAGAAGATTCCAACAAATGTTTCGCATGCTGTCATGAATTAAAGAACACTTCATCAGATATGCAATCAGCTTAAAAGATGCATAGTTTCTTGGTTGAATTGGAGAAATACTACAAGAAGCACATTGCTGTCTTGCTGGATTTTACCAAGATCTGCAAGCAATTTAATTTGTAGCCACAGTTAAGACCCCAGAAATATTTTTTTCAGTCTGTAGTTGCAGACATAGCAGTTATATCTCATAGAAAGTCAATTGAGCTAGTCAGTACTTTCCTCATTAAATCAAAATATTCACCCTGGTGGTGCATTTGAGAAACCATTATCTCATCCAAGAGTGTCAAACATGTGGCCCATGAACTGGATCTGACCCTTTGACAGGGCTTATCTGGCCTGTGAGGCAGCTGAGGCATCCCCCCCTCTCAGTTTGGCTTGGTGAGTCCACTATGGGCTCCCAGTCTGACCTGGCAAGCCCCCCCCCCCATGTGAATCACAGCTGGCGAGCATGCTGTGGGCTTGCCTACCAAGGCAGCCCTCCCTAGTGCCAACTATCTCCCTCCAGTGCCAGTCTCACCTGGCAAGCCTGCTGCAGGTTCACCAGCTGTGGCAGCCCCCTCCCCCAAGTACTGACCATCTCCCCCAATGCTGAGGGGCTGGTGAGATTGCTTTGGGTTCACCACTGTGGCAGCCACCCCCTCCATGCTGACTACCTTCCCCAGTGCTGTTCTGGGCTGGTGAACCCACTGTGGGCTTGCTAGCTGAGGCAGCCACCCCACCCCCCCTCAGGCCTGGCCCAACCAAATCACATTTATATAGTTTATGTCATATCCGGTACTTGTAATCATTAAGTTTGACACCCTTGATCTAATCTGACAATGCCCAGGTTAGTTTAGGAAGCTCATACTCCCCCCGCCACTCCAAAGTTATGCCTGCAACTTGCGGCTGGGACCATTTTGGTTGAGGAAAATGATGGGAAGGGGAAGGCAGGTTCTCTGCCCCACCCCCACTGCACACTGGGATCATGCAAGTTCTTAAAAATGATGCTCCCTTCAATTTCTTTGTGCTGCTTGTAAGGTGAGTTGGATCCAGGGAACCGTGACCCAACTTGTCAAAAAAAGTGATGTGTAGTTTGGCCCCAAACTACCGTAGTGCATTGTAAAAGTCTTTAGCAATGAGTGTGTTGGTGTGAAAAGCCTAATGCATAGCTTATGAATGTTCTGTTTTATGTTTTGCTTCTCCCCACCTTTTACTTTAAATAATGTTTGGAATTTTAAAAAAAACCTTGAAAAACCTTCATCTTTGGTTGAATGATTCATAACTATGAATGTGATCTACTGAAAGCCTAACCACTTTTATCATTAATTCCAAAGAAAAAGTTGGGTCAAATTGACTTGGGAAAATAACTTCCTTTTATCTTTCAGTGCCATTTATCTCTCAGCTCTAATGAGATCAACTGCCCTATGATACTTCAAGGCCCTCTATCCCGTTATTGTAAATTGCTGTGTGTACAGAGTGAAACAGGCAACATAGAGAATAATAGTTACCATGTTTAGTCAGATTTTTCACTGTCCTCAGTTGTTCGGTGCTGTTTTATTTCTGCCAAAGCCTTCATCTGTGAATATAATAAATAGAAGGTTGGTATTATTCTGGGCAGGTGTTAGTATGTTCATTACAACCTCCCCCCCCCCCCCCCCCCCCGTTATGACTGTGGGTTTTTATGCCGCAACAGATTGGTCAAGTACTTCTGTTTTATTAGGCCAAGGATTTTAAGTTCCGTCAGTTCAAAACAGTGTTGGAAGACATGGTCAAATATTATAACCATTATTTTTGCATCTATTTATTTATATCCTGCATTTTTCTCCAGTGAGAATCTAAAGCAGCTGACATCTTCTATATATAAGAACATCCTTATAATTGAAGTGTTTAAAATAGCCAGGTTAAGCTGAGTGTGGCAGGAGTAGTAGTTTGGATTTCTCTCCTGTAAGGAGTCTCAAAGGGGCTTATACCCTCCTTCCCTCCTCTTGCCACAACAGACACTGAGAGGTAGGTGGGACTGAGAGAGTTTTGAGAGGAATGTGGAGAAGGAAAGAGTGACGAGAGAGTAAGGGTAAGAAGAAAAGTAGTTACCAGCATCAATGTATTTGGGGCAGTTTTAGCTACCATGCTGTATCTCAGAATCTCTCACATGTAGGATTTTACAGCGATCACACAGATAAATGGCCAGCTGCTCACTTCTGACAGAAGTTCTTTGCTCTCCTTTCCTGCTGCTGGAATTTTGTGTGTGTGGGGGAGGGGGAGGGTGTTGTTTTTGATAGTTAGCAGGGTAGGAACAAGTTTACCCCTCCCATCAAGGCATGATGAAGTGCTTAATGAGATTTTCGGGTTGAACTTGATGGCCCTTGGGGTCTCTTCCAGTTCTATGATTCTATGTTTTTAATGTCAATCTTCGGGGTTCTTCAGTGGAATGTATTGAAGCAGATATTACCTAAATCAGACTTGAGTAAGGTTGTAGTTGCCAGTATTCTCCCCCACAAAGAAACCACTAAAGTGAGTTGCTATCTTGCATTTTGTCAGTGTAAGTAGAAAACAGATAATGCTTTGTGTATATAGAATTTTTCAGTATGAAATATGTGGATAATGAGACTATTTAAATAAATTGTCCATTTATAAAGTTAAGCAAAGTACAGTTTCTTCCCTTGTGTTGCTGCCTTCCACCCCGCGGGTGAAGACTTTTTTTGTTTTGTTTGGCATTCCCTCAATAATTGCTCCATAACCAATGCTTTATAGTTTAATTGTTTTATAAGTATTTTAACTCTCTGTTTAAAGGAAGTTGTTTTAATGATGTACGCCTGGGAGAGAGGTTTATTTTAATGGTTTTATAATGTGTTCCTTTACATATTTTTTAAATCGTTAGCTGCGTTGGTGGCCCCCATAGAGACAGAAAGATGGAAGGTAGATTTTGTACACATATTCTTTCAGTCACCTCTGTTCACATCTTGCCAAGAACACCTAATGACTGGGGCTCCATGAATCAGTTGTGACTTGATGGCCTGTTCTGCTTCTTCTTACATGGACAGACTATGATATCACAGTCCCTGTATGCTAAATGTGAATATTCTTGCTCAAAATCTGCAGTATAATATAGCACAAAGATTTTTCTACACTAATTAATTTTTGGTCCTTGTAGCTGTTAGCAGTGGAACTCTGAGGAGATTATGTGTCCTATCTTTTTGTTGTGTAGAGTAAAAGAACAAAACAAAACACCAGTGCATTCTCAGTTCTACTGGGATTGTCTCCTTTGTCTCCTGGAGGGCAAGGTTTGTGCCTTGTGGTTTGTGCATTCAGTCCCGTACATGTGGCCACACTATTGATGACTTCAAGAACAGCTCTTGCAACCTTGTTTTCTGTGGAAGTGGGGGATTCTACAGACCACGGTGCACAGAGGGATAACATGTTACTTAATCTCATCAGATTTTAGAGTTAGATTGAAAACATTAATCTAACAAGTCAGCAAATTAGCTAGCACCTTTCTGGATACAGAGTGTACTTGATAATGTTCAGTATGGTTGTACAGTTTAAAAGTAATGCAGAAACAATTTCTTGAAATGGATTGTCTGATGCTAATGAAACACTAGCAGGTTTTCAGCATCACTAGCTCTGATTTTTATACAGCTGCTGCATTAGATTGTATTTAATGATATCAGAGCCCAGCTGGAGTTGTCTTAGCTGACTGTGCTTACCAGTAGCTCAGAGCACCAGGTGCAATTGTTGAAGTGTGAAAATAATTCTGTTGTGTATAGGCTATCATCAGCATTGCTATTTTCTCCCTCTTCTAAAGATGCTTTTACTCTGTGTTGCAAAAAATATACACATTGGACATTATGAGTAAATACTACTTCATTAGTTTAATGCTTCTTGCAGTAAAATAGTAATCCCAGCAATCGTTAATGATTTCTGTTAAGAACTATGTTAGAATTAAAGGTGTAAAACTGGTTACAAGTATGCTTAGCTCTTAATACAATCCAGGGATATTTTGTTCCTTCATTCTATTTAATTTGATTGGATTTGATCCAGAGAACAGTGAGTAGAAGGACATTAAACACTATGCTGCTCTGTATACACCTGTGTGAATGCTAGCAACGTTCATACACTTGTAGAATATCTTATACTTCTCCATACTGAAAAACTTGTGCAAGCCATTGCAACAATGGAAGAAAATTATATTTTATCTCTCATAGATTTTTTTCTTTGATTTCCCTTTTATTTCTCATAGAGTGCTCCGCCATGAATTTATTAATCTATATATATAAAAAGCAAACAGTGACTTTGTTAGTCACGCCCTAACGCCGAAACAGCTGGATGGATCGCCCCAAAATTTTCACATGACGTTCCCCCCTGTTCTGGGCGGGTAATTGGACCTTCAAATCGCCAAAAGTCCATACCTGAGCCAGGTAAAACGTCTTTTTCTTGGCGCACCAGGCCATGAAGCTGGCTGTGTTTAACTGTCACCCTTAGAATGTTCATGCAGCATGTCTGTGGCCTGAGGCCTTGGTATGAGGGTTTAGAATGTTCGTGCAGATGGGCTGAGATGAACAATGAAAACAGTAAATAGGTAATACTGTTAGGTAATACGAATGGAAGTGAAACACATACATACTTTGCCGTGTGGGACGTCAGGTGGGGACCCCCCCACACGCAGGTAACTTTCACTCTCTGTGCCTCACCCACTGCTATCACACAATACACATCCAGCTCATCCTCACACACCTCACTCTGCCCTCCCTCACATCCAACCACCACGTACCCACTTCCTCACCCATATTCACCACAGCTCTCTTTTACTAAAAGCGAGCTGGAATTTGCCTTTTTCTTCTAAGAAAATCCACAGTGTGGGGGCGAACCAGCACTACTGGCTCTGCTTCTTTTGCACATGGCCCTTTAAGAACCCAGAGAGCTTTCCTCGATCTGAGCGCCTCACCACCCTGCCTCTGCTGCCTGACTGGGATAGCCTGCTTGCCCCAGTTCTGCCTTACCCAAGCCAGGACTGTGCGTGTCAACCAGCCTCATTCGCACTCTGGACAGTTCCGTTGTGGAATGGAAAGGGTTACATTATACTAAAAAAGCAAGACACCACCATATAGCAATGTGAATTGAAAAGGGAAAGAGGGATTCCATTTGACCACCCCAGAAGGCTATGCTGCGGATCATTGGACCTGCATGGACATCTGTGTGGGTTGTGGACTGTGATGAGAAGGACAGTTGCCACAGCAACGCGTGGCCGGGCCCCGCTAGTTCTAAATATTTATATCCCTATTTTCCATAAATCTCAAGATAGCATTACAGTCAGTAACGTTTAATGTAGTACTTTCAACAGTGGAAGATATCTGTTTGTGGATACATTTGGATAAACATCATTGTATTTTCAGTGCATTCCTGCATTGAGTTACTGATGTAGACCAGCAACAGAAATGAGACTTCTCTAGCTTCTAGAACAGTGGTGGCGAACCTATGGCACCCCAGATGTTCATTGACTACAATTCCCATCATCCCCTGCCAGCATGGCCAACTGGCTATGCTGGCAGAGGATGATGGGAATTGTAGTCCATGAACATCTGAAGTGCCACAGGTTTGCCACCACGGTTCTAGAAGATTTAGCATTACCAGAGCGCTTCCCCCTCCCTCTATCTTGAGCTGCGGGCCAGTTGCTTGCCCACCCAAATAGTGATGTGATAGAGGTGGGGCGAGCATTCCTTCCTCAGTTCTATCTTTGTCACTGTGGAGAGAGGACATCAGTGAGTTTCTTCAGGTTACTTTGGTGATGTAAAATGATTCTATTTTAAAAAATGCTGTCTGGGCCCAAAATGACTCAAAACAATGATCATACCAAATGCCTCTTCTGCTTGGGAGAGGGACATATTATGTAAAATTGTCAGGGATGTTGCCTGTTCACTCACAAAGGCCCACTTTGCAGATATCTCATCTGATGGATCATTATCGCTGCCAAACACTCTTCCTTCAGATTATCCCAGTTACATGTTTTGAGAGTACTATCTCTTGTCAGTTTTATTCCAGAACTGCATAAAATATGTGTCTTAAATTTGAGGCACCCATGGGCATGGTGTTGGGCACTCCTGCTCTAGTATAAGCCAGTGCTGGGATTCAGCAGGTTTGCACCACTTCAACCGAACCAGTTGTTAAAATGGTGCTTGTAAACAATTGATTGCAGTGGGCTTAGATTGGAGTAACTTGAGAAGATTGTACTATGAATGTCTGAATTATTGAAAACTGTTTTAGCTCTTTGGGAATTTATTTGACATATATTTGTATAAAAGGCACTACTTTTCTGTTTGCTTGAAATAAGTATAGTGTAGCATTCTTCAGTGTTTGATAAAGACTTATAGTGATTGCGTTTTCTGGCTATATGCTACCCATGGTGGTGGGTACCATGCTATCAGTGAGTGTGTTTCAGTGTTGAGACAGGTATCCCTACTGTCATTCAGCCTCAAAAGCAGAGAAAGAGGAAAGTTAATTCCACTTAGTAAGGAATTTCAAAATTCTTTGTAGAAACAAGTTTGTATTGTTTTGGACAGACAGGATTAAAAAAAACTCTATGGAAATCAATGTCTGCAACTACAAGCTATGACAAAGGGACTGTTCCATTAAAACAACATAGACAACACAGGACTCCAAGTCTTATGTCAACCTGCCAAGCCTCCCTCCCACCTGTTCTTGTATTAGAGGTATAATATATATCATGTTGTTCAGGATGAAAAAAGCCTGGATGATATCAACTTCAGACCTTGTAGGTCTCCTGGGCCAACTCCAGTGGTGGAATTCAGCAAGTTCACACCATTTCAACAGTACCGGTTGTTAAAATGGTGCTTGCAAACAACCAGTTGTTAAATTATTTGAATCCCACCACCGGAACCGGTTGTTAAATTATTTGAATCCCACCACTGGCCTACTCCTATATTTATGGTTATGTCCCTTGGATATAACTTTATAGCAAAATATTCTTGGAATATGCTGAACTTATGCAGAAGAATCTAAGCCTTTAAAAACAATGCAAAGATTCCCTGCTTGTGTTTATAAAGAATTCTGAAAACTGGTCTGGCATTTAGTTTAAACACAGAAGGGTGAGAAATGGAATAGGTCTTCCAGTGGCAGTGGATACTACTTAGGGCTCTTTATTCTCTCACTTCCACCCCATAACAAGCGGAAGGATAAATAATGTGAAATATGCCAAAGCTGCAAAAAAATTTCAGGTCAGCATTTGCTTTATCTGATACACAATTAGTTGACCCAAACCCCTGACGTAGGCTTACAAATAAAGGGGACTGACAGAACAATAGGTAGCTGTTCTTGATTTCTGATTATATATGCATAATTAGGTTTCCAGGAAAGATAGCCAAGAATAATTTGCTGCCATTGATTTGCAGTTGTAGCAGCATAACTAATATAAGTTGTTAGATGCTTATGGTGTTTTATGTCCTATAGCATTTGTTCTTTTATTAACTGCTGAGTTTGAGGGCGGATGGCGGGGTATAAATATTTTTAAAAACATGGCAATCTGAAAAGGCCAAATATGTCCTTTGTTATCAATCCTGTAGCAATTAAAATCTCAATATACATTGTCTCATCTTTGTAAAATTTAGTGTTGTATGCATGAATATAAATATCATTGCAACATGTATTCTTCCAAGAAGAACTGAGAAGCATCCCTGAAGGGTCTCTGAGAAGGACATTGTACTATGTCAAGTCCGTTTTTCATGTTGGTTTACTTTGATATGTTGACTGACCTGTAACATTTTCATTCCATTCACTATTTGTGAAAATATTCCCAAAACAGGGATGTGAAAGGTTGGTGGTGGGGGGGGGGGGGGGGGCAGCTAGAAAAATAGGGAAGACTCTCCCCCAGGAATTGTTTGTCCCAGAAGGAAATATGGGGGGAGCACTGGGGAAAATCTTACACAGTATTCATCTTTTTGAATGAGTAAAATGCTTAAGATAAAGTTTTACTCCCCAAAATAGTGTGAAAATTTTATGTATGGCAATCTAAAATATAAGGGGGCAATTCTCAATGGTAGAGCATCCATTTGGCATGCAGAAGTTCCCAGATTCAATCTCTGGCAATCTCCAGATTTTTTTTTAAAGGTTAGGTAGTAGTTAATATGAAAGACCTCTACTTGAGACCTGGAGAGCTGCTGCCAGTCAGACTGGCCATGGTAGACTAGTAGTAGTATGTCTCACTCCAGCAGACATATGATGTTTTTCAAGAATATATTTGCTTCAATGTGATTAAGTTTATCCATCAAATAGCTATAAGGTGTATGGTGGTGATGATGCTGTTGAAGAGTTCACTGTTTCCAAGGCTAAATAGTATATCTAGATATGGGACTAGTCTGGTTGTGACTGTATAAGATTATTTCTGTTTAAATCAAAAACTTTCTTTTATTTGCTATGAAATTTGTGCTTTCTATTTTCAACTTTTGTTTTTTTTCCACAGGTTGCAGATATGTGTGTTGAGGTATCATAAAGCACAACTGTTTGTAGTTCTCTCTCTAGTACTGGGTGTATTTACAATTTTTTATATTTGTCAATTCCATAAAAATGCTAAGTAATTTAATTGTATTTGCTATGTAATAAACTTTTGCTTTAAAAAGTTGATTTGATAGGCAGCAACTGCATGTATTTGTGTGTGCGTGTGTGTATTTGCATGGCTTCGTATGTATGGAAATTTGCATCTTTACCTCAGTTTGCAAGACCTGAGTGAAGCTGTTAGTGATAGGACATTCTGGAGGTCTCCATAAGTTGAAAATGACTTGATGGCAAATAACATAAGTACCCTAACTGCAACTCACCAAGGCTGAGCAGTGATAAGGCCAGTGTGGTGTTGTGGTTAAGAGCCAAGTTTGATTCCCCACTCCTCCACATGAGCATCAGACTCTAATTTAGTGAACCAGGGTTGTTTCTCCACTCTGCTGGGTGACCTTGGGCGAGTCATAGTTCTTTAGAGGTATCTGAGTCACCTCCCTCACAAAATGTCTGATGTGCTGTGAGGAAGAGAAGGAGTTTGTAAGCTGCTTTGAGACTCCTTGTGGTTGAGAAAAATGGCGTGTAAAGCCAAACTCCTCTTCTTTATGTGCACAGCTCTTGCCATTTGTAATGAACCCATGTTGCTGTGGAGAAAATGCTGATAAAGTGGAATAATGGTTGCTTTGATTTGGGCCCCGAAGGGGGAAACAGAGTTCATGCAATCTTTCTTCTGCAGCTGTTGAGTCACATTTTGAAATTGTCATTCACCAGTTTTGTACTACATAACAGAGCTTTGTTCTGTTTAAGTGCAGAAATGAGTCCTTGGCTTTGTATAGTGCAAAGACTAGAGCATTCCAGAAGCGGTTCAAATCCTTCTATCAATATGTCAGCCATTGAGATTGTGACAAACTGCAAAAAGAGCATCAATGTGTTCCATTGCAAAAGAATTTGGGGATATTTTGAGGTTTAATTCTAGATGCATTTTGTCTTGCTGTGTTTGTTTTTAGGGTTGCATAGCAGACATTACTATAGAAGGTAAAACTGTAAGATTTCTGACCTTTTTGATAAGAAAACGTACTTGAAAATATTTATACTCTTACAATCTTTATTATTAATCCAACACTATTCTGAGTTGAAAAATTTCCCCAGGTTTCTCCTCCCCCTTCTAAAACAAGTAGGTATTTAGTGAAATGATCAATTGTCATTCATGTCCCCAGTTTGTTTTCTGGGAAGCCAAACATATACTTGCAATGATACACTAAAATAATAAGCATTGGCTATATGAAGCAACTATTAAGTAATCATTCTACTTATCCCCATGATTCTCAGATTAATAAAACTGATGCTGTGTCAGCTTTAATGGTATTATTTCTGAGCAAGATTAAAGTACTTAAATTTGGCATGTGCTTATGTAAACCGTACTCTGTCAAATACATACAGTAGTTTTACGTTATATTCCACAGTGTTCCTAGGCTGTGCATGTGCATATACCGACTACAATAGGTTCATCCACAGAGGTCTACAACCTGCGGCTCTCCAGATGTTCATGGACTACAATTCCCATCAGCCCCCGCCAGTTGGCCATGCTGGCAGGGTCTGATGGGATTTGTAATCCATGAACATCTGGAGAGCCGCAGGTTGCAGATCCCTGACCCAGCATATGTGGAATATCATGCTCTTTTGGACTGAACAGTAAATATATTACAAGAGTGACAGGTTACCACTCCACTTCAGAAATAAAGCCATGATGGAACTGGTGAGAGAGGGTTAAATCACCTTACAAAGAATCATGCCAGGGTCAGAGACCATTGCAGAGAATAGTACTGGTGTAATTCTTCCGTGATTTTCCCATTTGATAACCCAGATGTTTTCCTATCCTATTAACCTGTATTTTAATACCAATTTATTTACTCTTTGTGAAAGTAGGTATAATCATGAGAGTCACCAACGTCCTTCTTCTCATATCTATGTGTTCCTCTGTTTTCAGAAACCTTGCATAGTGCTGTGAAAACTTTCTCATTAGGATATTTTACAAGAAAGTTGTATAAGAGGTAGGGCAGGTTGAGCAGCATTCGTGACTAGATCCATATTCTTGAAAGTAGATGTTTATGTTTTTGAACCAGTGCCAAAGATCCTCTATTTGCCCATGGCTCTAAAACCTTTCCTCACTTCTACTGCAGGTTACAGTTTCTTTTCCTAACCTTTTTTCTTTTTCTATAAATCTCTTTTCTTAACAGTTCAAGCCATTTTGTATTTGTGTTAGGTCCATTGCTTTGCAAATATGTGGCCTGCAAAGGCATGCATGAAATCTAACATGGATGGTTCCTGTGTACCACTCACAAATGTAGCGTTCTGTTTATGAATATTTCATTACTTCTATATATGGGATTTTGTTCTTAAATATAAATTATAGTGTTCAATGTAGAACAGGCCCATTTACTTCTTCCTGAGCTAGTTGAGAAATTAAGGGAGAATTTAGAAATGTGAGTTCTTCTCATGCATTATCTTTTGCAACAACTGTGTGCAAGAACAAAGTATAGAGTTAGTTTCTCTAGTTTAAAATGGAGAAAGATGGTGAGAAATCAGTTTTTTACAGTTAAATAAAAGAATAAAAGACTGTTTCACATCAACTTTAGAATCTTCCATTTCTCTCTCATCATTTTTTCTGCCCAAATTAGTCTTTTTGTTGTCAGCTTTTTAATGTCTTATTTCTAAGGATCACTCTATAAACAGTCAGTAGTGCTGAATGTAAAAGAGGCTGGGATTTTTGTTCAAACTCTTTGTTCCTTGTCTTGATGATTGTGTTACTTTCCCCAGTGTGCTTTTTATCTTATACTGTTAATTTCATTTATGAACTTAAGTGTGTGTCATCTTCCTCACTGCTTCAGTTAAATTTCCCTTCCGGGCACTTCCTTTTACTGATTCCTAGTTCCTTCTGTTACCATTTTGAGCAACTACTTACGTTGAAAGCTGTTTTTGTTACTGGTATCTTGCCTCTAGTCTAATGCTTTTTCTCTCTTGCACTCTCTGTGTGGCAGTCAGCTCTTTTGTCTAACTCCACCTGGGCAGGGGTAAAGTCCCTTAAGTGTGTCCTTCATGGGAAGGAAAGCAGCTATGAGGAAGATGCTTTTGAGCAGGCAAGTGGCAGGAAGTGGAAGGGGTAAACATACACATATAGCCAGTCAGACTGCTCCTAATTTTAGCTTCCCTTACCTGTTTTTTTTTAAAGATAGACAAATAGGAGACAATATTAGGTGAGACTAGTTTATACCTGCAACGGAACAAGAGTATCTATTATTTCCATCCCCACTCACCTTGCCATTCTGTGATTAGTTGCTTAGAATTCTTTCTTGTAATCCTTTTCTGGTACCAAAACTGGACCAGCCTGAAGAGAATAGGACCTGAAGCAATGGAGGTAGAGAGAATGCAGGGTTTAACTTCTTCCTTCACCCAAATGCTCCACTTCAGACAAATAAGACACAATCTCTGATTTGGGTATGAAAAGAGTCAGATCTTTGTCATTTAGAAAAATCAAAAAGCACAGTGACACCAGAAGACTAACAACATTTAGATCCCTTTCAGATTACTGTTCTAAACTGGATGTCATCTGAGTTTAGCAGTGCAGAGATGGGCATTCATACAATTTTCTGTCCATCTATTTGCATTTCTAAAGTGTTCTGGCCAGTTCAAACAGTACAGCTATTGCTTTTTCCCCTTCTTTGTCAATGCGCTGTGTGTGTGTGTGTGTGTGTGTGTGTGTGTGTGTGTCTGTCTGTCTGTCTGTCTGTCTGTCTTTAAATGTTCTGAGATTTGTCTTGCAGTACTGTAACAATCCAAATGCATCTAAATGCTGGTGATATAGCACTGAATTGCTTAATATCACCCAAACTGGGATGTACTGGATTGCTATAGTCCTATAGCACTCATCTTAGAATGTTACAAAAAAAATCTAGAAAAGAATGCTCTGCCCAAAAAGACAGTGAAAAATAGTGGTCCTTTCAGAAGTGGTTCAAACAGCACACTGGAGTAATTCAGAAGACCGGGCATTAGTTGACTGGGTCTGAAGGATCCAAAGATGGTTTCTTTTAGCCTCCCTGGGAAAACTCTCAATTTAAAGGAGAGATTGATTATTTCCAACAGGAAGCACCATACCTCATTGCTGCTGACTTTAACCTGCCATGGTGGGCATGGATCAAGAGGATAGGTCCGTGGTGGCGAACCTTTGGCACTCCAGATGTTATGGACTACAATTCCCATCAGCCCCTGCCAGCATGGCCAATTGGAATTGGGAATTGTAGTCCATAACATCTGGAGTGCCAAAGGATCACCACCACTGCGATAGGTGATAGGTTTCACAGCTGTGAATATCTTGTCCTTATCAGCCTGGGAGAGCAGACTGAAGTGGACCAATGTAAGACTAAAAGACAGCCAAACATCCTGCAGAATCAAAGGCAGTACCTCAAGTCTTTTGAAGAATCTTCTGCATTTGCTTTGATGAAGAGACTGAAACAAATGGCTTGGTTTCAGTTTCTAAAGAGAAGAGAAAGGTTTGTTCCCTGCATAACTGCAGGGTGAGGTTCTGGGCCTGTGGCTATGAGCATTGATATATTCTAAAGTTCCCTGGCTCTTCCTTTTTGTTCATGAACCTTTGTGTGAACACACCAGTAATCACAACAGTTGGCTTTGTATTGGGGTTCATTGACCTGGAGACAGTGAATTCCAAAGAAAAGACACAAAGAGAGTGAGTACGGAGATGTGAAATAATGTAATTAACCTAAGGTCTGGCTAAGAACAAAGTATTGGAAGAACAAAGATGGTGAAGAGATGATAAATAATTGCTTGTCAGCAATTTCAGTAACACTAACCTGTTTCTTTCCCGTCCATTCCTTTCCTCTTCTGAAATCATGCCTAACAGAGAGCTGTGCTGTAATGCTCTGGTCTTCATCAATAAATTTGTCAGTAACACCTCAGAGAATATTACTAAAAATGCAGTACTCTGACTATGCCAGTTCAAGAACATTTCCCTGGCAAGCCATGTTAAATAGACTTCAGTAGGATTCCGAGTAGATCTGCTTGGGATTGATCACTGAATAACTTATACTAGATGGCCCCTCAATTTGATTACTTTTGAAATAGGATAGGAATATTCCTGGAGGATAGGTCTACATGTGGTTGTTAGCTTTGATAGCTATATGGAGTTCTCATGTTTGAGGTTGATTAACAGATGCTAGGTGCAGAAGATGGCTACCACATCACCATCTTAACCTGCTTATAGGGATTTAGAGGTGCTGTCAGAGAGAAAGGTAGAAACTCAACAACTGTCCTGAAGCTTCATCTTCTACTAAGATGAAGAAATTAGGTGTCACCTAATTTAAAATTTTGTCTTTGTTACATTGGAATGGCCAGGTATAGGGAATGGAAGAGACCATGGGAGAGGCCAAGGTGGCATCTATTATGTTTAGCTGATATCTCTCTCTATATAAACGCGAAATACCACTGACTGACTGACTGACTGACTGACTCATCAAAAGAACTCAAAAACCACCGAAGCTACAAAGTTGAAATTTGGCATACCGGTTCGTTATGTGCTTCAGGTGCTCGCTAAGAAAGGATTTTCCAAAATACTCACTTCCACTCGACTTATTAGATATTTACTGTTCAACTCTGGCCATCTGCACGAACATTCTAAAGGTGACAGTTAAACACCACGAGTTTCATGTCCTTCAACATGGTATTTTCGATGGTTTTTGAGTTCTTTTGATGAGTCAGTCAGTCAGTGAGTGGTATTTCGCATTTATATATATAGCTTGGTTTCACAGGACATTTTAATGAAGGGCACTTTGAAGCTCTAACTCCATTTGTCGCACTGAAAAGTTCTGCTAGTGCCCACCAAACAACAAGCACGATTGATCTAATGGTGCGCCAACTGCATTCTAACATCGCCCTCCTCAACACATACGAACCTGTTCCTTCTGCTGAAACCGGTAAAGGGAGAAGAGGAATTAAACGCAGAAAGCGATTTACACGTTGCATTAGAAAAAGACAACTACAGGAAGCTGCTGCAAAATATGCGAAAACCAACCCGTCAGTCCACAGACAGGCTGTGAGGAAATATGCTGCATGTCACCCACAGTTCACAAACAGGCTGTAAAGAAGTATGCTGACTGTCACCCTGAAATTAATAGAGAGGCTGTGATGAAGTATGCGTAGCGAAGCACAGGTATCCTTCTAGTCTAGCTATAAGTCTTACCTGGAAAATCTTAAGGTAAATTTGTTTGCGCTGAGACCAATGCAGGACAACAGATAGTACTAAAAATATAATTTCAAGAACAAAACACTGTGACTGACTCATGATATCTGTGTGTATGTCTATGTGCACACATATGTGTGATACCTTTCAAATTTAGAGAGACCTGTTCTGTTAATCTGAACAACCTGGTTTGAAATTTTGCTGATAAATCATGTAGTGAAGGAAAAAAAACTGGTATGTAATTAAAGATTGTATCATAATGCATGTACTCTAAGGGAACAGATAAGAAGGTGTATAGGTAACTGTAAATTAGGGTATCAACTGTCTTGTATAGCAGTTTTCTTCTTTTAACAATAAGGCTTTGCAACAAGAATGTTTTAATCCCATATAAAAGAAGCTATACGCTGATTTGGGCCAAGATGAATATTGAGACAGTGTGTGGTTGGAGTCTGTCCTGGCTTTCCTGAGTATGTTTTGCAGGTTTTTAGAGGCAAATATTCAAGAGTCTGACATTATTCAGTAGTGCTGAATTAACTTCAAGAACGAACCTATGCATATTCTTGACAACTGTGCCGGTTAGCTAATTAAATAATTTGCATATAATGCGCATGAGGAGCTGAACAAATCTGGCAGGAAGGCTGGAACAAAGACAGACAGCTGGTAGTCCTGAGCATCTGGCAGTTATTTTTTTAAAGCCCAATCTTAACCTTTCAGAAGTTTATATTATGGCCCTTGTTGGATTATGAGAATAGATATTTTTGGGTGTTTATATTACTTGGTCTCTTCAGCATTTTAAATGTTGACTATTTCATGTAATTAAGCACTTGACTGTTTAGTTAAGCCTGTTCCTGCCATTATTTGGAAACACCCTCCCCCCATAACCCCCCACATAGGCCTACTTTGGAATTGTGCTCTATCCTAAGGTGATATGCTACATAAACACTGAAAGGGGATGTGAATACAGAGAACAGCTGCTTCTTTTTTCCTTCCTGTTGTTAAGCATAAATATCCTTCATATCTCAAAGGACAGTCTTGGGGACCAACTAGAGCTGGTGGAAGCAGCCAGATGCATCTTACTTTAACAGGAAAAGGGGCGCCTGGGAGCGAGAGGGACATTGACTTATTGTGAATGTTCCTTCTACTCTGGGGAAGAAGGACACCTTATCATGGGTGCTTCCCAACCAATCAGGAAGCAGGTCAGCTGAAACTTGCTGTATCTGACAGGTGGGTCCATTCACATCCTCAATTCAGGAACTCTACAAGCTGTCACTAAAATTGCTTGAAAAAACTATCTTTGTAATAGCCAAACAAGACGGTAACAAGTATTGTGGAAGGGTTTCATGATCAGAATCAACTGGGTCTTGTGGGTTTTCTGGGCTGTGTGGCTGTGGTAGGGTAACCTTTGCTCCTAATGTTTCACATACATATACAGATGGCATCTTTAGAGGCATGTCGTGGTGAGATGTGTTTCTCTCCACGGCACAGTGTGGAGAAATTGTGTGGTGGGTCATATGTTTTGTCCACCTCACAGGTGGGGAAGGAGTGAGATACATTTGGACTCTGAGCGCCACACGGGCACATGAAAAAGATGCACAGAGTTGATTAGACAGGAAGAGTTGTAGAAAAAGGGAAAAGGGTCCAGCCATACCATTCTCTCTATAAAAGGTGAGTTAAGATGTCCTGCCTTCCTTAGAGTGGAAGGAATCACCATAATAAGTCCTCTTACTGAGGGAGTCCATCTTATCATGAGGACTGAATTAATAGCTGTACTGCCAACAGTGAGGTACAATTTCCTGGAGTTCCTGAAGCTTCTTTGCCTGTAGGCTAATAAAGTTGCTCTGCCATTTACTTACGCTGTTTGCCTTTTGACAGAGGGCTATAGGAAGTAAAGTGGAAGTGACACAGATAGAAGGGAGATCAGAGTGAGAAATGCTGAACCTCTCCGGTTCCCATGCCTCACCTGTATTGCTGAATCGCCTTTTCTCCATTCCTGACCCCAAAACTGGGAATCAGATGGAAATGCTGAATGCTGAGGCAAACCAGTTGTTAAGAGGTACATTGTAGGAAGTGGGAGAGGTGTCAAAACTCCCTGTCAAGTACTTTTTTACTATTAAAGTTTTTTAAAAGTTCCCTTTGTAAGTGATTGCTCAGTCTCAACTAATATGGCCTTTATTATGATCACATCAGGTTAAAAACATTTAAGCTAACTGTACAAAATGAGGGATTGAGAACATATGGTATGTTGTTTGCTAAATAAATGTGACATAGTTCAAGGGATGGCCCAGGATAACCTGATTTCATCAGATCTTGGAAACTGAGCAGGGTTAATCCTGGTTAGTATTTGGATGGGAGACCACCAAGAAATACCAGAATCACTACGCAGAGGTAGCAAGTGGCAAACTACCTCTGAATGTCTTTTGCCTTGAAAACCCTACAGCCATGACTTGACAGCAAAATAAAAAATTATGGTCAAGGGATGATCCTGGTGGTTGTAAAAGGGAAAATATTAAAAGAGAGCAGCATTTAGTTTTGGCAGTGGTTAATTATAGCTGAAAGAGCACCTACAAGTAGCTGTTTTCAGTTCAGACATGAATCAGGTTCCCTCCCAAATGTGGGATCGGGCGCCGCAAACTAATTTTGTGTTTTGCTGCTACTGTGTGTTAAATAATTTTAATGTTTATATTTTATTATTGTATATAGTATGTTGCCTTTTTGGCCTTATTGTTCACCGCTCAGAGCCCTTTGGGGGTTGGGCGGTACAGGAAAATTAATAAATAATAATAATAATAAAATTATTGGGCCAGAAGTTGGATGCTCTTAATGCTCATGCTTTGAGAAAATGCCAGTTTCACACTAATTTGCAAAAATGCTTTTGGGTTTAGACAGAAATCGTTGTGGTTGCCTGCTTTCTCTGGTGTTTAAATTCAGGGATTGTGATAGTTCTTTCATTTCTATTTGTTCCATTTTTGTGTTCAAGACTGACACTTTGCACCTTAATGATGATCATGTTGTAAGCTCCTTTTGCTTCTATTCGTATGAAATATGCAATTAATATATCTAATTGGATTTCTCAAAGCCATTCATTGTTATATCATACACAGGGGAGTGGGTTTAATTAAAATAAGCACAACATTCATGTTATCTAAATTTCAGTTCCTCTTTGCAATTAATTGACTAAACCCTAAATGGTCAGCAGCTAATGTTCTGTAAAATTCATATTATGTGCAGTATCATTTCATTAATCTATCACTGCAAAGTGCTAGATATTTAATAGCAATTACTTTTAGACTGGTCTGCAGAAAAATCTTTTTCGTGAAAGATAGACTTGAGGGGAAAAATTATTCCTGTTAACCCTGAATGGACTTTCCAGTTTAGGTTCCCAGATAGCCATGTCTAACCAGTCTATAATTGTTATATTTATGATGTATTTATGGAGTTTGATTCAGAATTACTGAAATCAGAAACTAAGACCTGCATTGTTTCCTTAATAATTATTTCTGTGTTCTGTTTGGTTTTATAGAAAGGGCTATTGCAAAACATGAAGTTCGAGAAATTGAGCAACGTCATACGATAGATGGCTCTCGGTCAGATGTGACTCTGGATGAAGATGATGATGTGGTGATAATTTATAATCGAGTCCCTAAAACTGCTAGTACTTCATTTACAAACATTGCTTATGATCTTTGTGGAAGAAACAAGTATCATGTACTGCATATCAACACAACCAAAAATAATCCTGTTATGTCACTGCAAGATCAGGTAGGTTATTAAAGATTCAGCCTTTTGCTTCTTAAATTTTATATTTAATTAGTCAAACTCAAAAGCATTGTGCATGAGAAAACATCAATAAGCCCCAGTAGAGAGCTGCAAGGTAGGAATTGTAGAAAAGTTATCTCAGATCCTGATAGAGTAGGAGGCCAGAACACAAGACCTTTATTAAATCAATCCCAAAGCTAAGCTTCCTAAATACATTTTATCTTATGTCTAATATTTGATTAAAGTAGGCAGCTATTTTTCTCCAAAAGTACCTGTGTTTTCTCTTGGTTCACTTGGATCAAACGTCTTTCCTCCCAAATCTTCTTTTCTTTTACATAGTTCCCATATCAATTGACAGTGTCCCTAACTACCCTGTAGATCAACCATGAAGGTTATCCTGACAGTCTTTTTTCCATGTTGCTGTTTGTTTGGAACTCCCTCACACCTTCTGTGTAATTTTTCTCACTTTTTCCCCTGAATCTCCTCAGAATCTGATCTTTCTTTGAGACCTTTGGTACAATATTACTCCTTGCATATTTTCTCCCTTGTTTGAATTATGGGTTGTAAATTCTTCTTGTTGCATACTGATGGCACTGTGTAAATAACAGAATAATTAATGCTTTGCATATATGCAGTGTGCTAAACATAATCAATTCTGAATAACTGTTAACATGTCTAGTAGATAGCTGCTGCCTCTGTAATGTGTTATGGCAAAACAGTGTCTCCTGACTGGTTGTGTGTGTAGAATTTTGCAGGAGGGGCCCTAACTCAGTGGGAGAGCATCTGCTTGGCATGCAGTTGAAAGTACCAAACAGTAGGTGATGTGAAAGATTTTGAGATTCTGGAGAACATCTGCCTATTTGAGTAGACCAGGGGTCTGCAACCTGCGGCTCTCCAATTGGCCATGCTGGCGGGGCTGATGGGAATTGTAGTCCATGAACATCTGGAGAGCCGCAGGTTGCAGACCCCTGGAGTAGACAAATCTGACCTTGATGGACCTGGTGTCTGATTCAATATAAGGCAGTTTAATGTGTTTATGAGTTCCCTAGAATATTGTGTGCCCTTTTTATGTTTTACAGTTCAAGACTCAGGTTTAGAACGGACCAGGACCACCGAACGAAGAAACAAAACATACTATTTTTTTGCATTTCTTTTTCTTAAAATGTAAACAAGAATCTGTTTTCCCTGAAATGGCCAAAGTTCATAAGCAGATGAGGTTGGAAGGCTGATGCTTGTTTCTGTATGTCATGTTGTTGTTTTCTGAGTCCTGCCTTCCTTATTTGAAGGACCCTGCCTTCAGTGGAAAATGGGACAGACTATGCAGCCCATAATTTGGCCACTTTGCGGGGCTGCACGGACACTCATTGCTATGCTCCACAGCACTTCCCAATGTGACTAAGGTTAGGGTGAAGGACTCAGCATTTGAGGGCACATACATAGCTTTTCATCTCCAAGACAGATCATGCCCTGGACAGAATCCATAAAAACAGATTTATAGATAAGACTCAGGGAGTTATCCCTTCACAGCCCTTTCAGAAGCATAAAACTTTTCATAAGCCTTATAGGCCACATTATTGGTTGGGGGCGACAACATTTCATCCTTACCAATACTAAGGAAACTTCTGTTCCTTTCCACAGTTCTACCATTCTGGGAATGAGCAGTAATGCAGGAGATTCCAAGGACAGACAGGGAAATGTAGATCTTAGTCCCCAAAGACTCCTGAATCATCCCAGAAACAGAATCTGGTCAAGAGGTCTCCCTTCCCCTCAAGCTTCATGAGGCATCGTTACACAGATTGTTGGGTTCAGTCTGTAATGTTATATGGCTATGTGCTGGCGTCTTTTCAATTCCCCTCAAATCATCTCCTGAATCACAGTCCCTTTCTGATCTTTTGGCACAGGAAGTACCCTTTTCCATTCTCCTGTGGCCTTTGAGAGGCACTCAGACTGTATGCTTCTGCTTTAGTATCTACAGGAAATACAGGCTGTGTTGCATAAATTTTTCTGAACAGCTAGTTCATAAAAGGGAGTGCTGTCTGGGATTCTGTTCCAGGTATATTCTTTTATAAGAAATCCTGGAAAACACACTATGTTAAATTGTTGTTTCATTGACAGTATCACACCTACCTTCCTCAAGAGGATACGTTAGCTTGTGGAACTGCGCAAAGACCACAGAGATGAAAGCATGGTTGCATTTACATGTAATTGTTGTTCTTCAAGTGGTCTTTTAACTGTCACATGCTTCTCTCTCCTTCCTGCTGTGAGCTCATAGCTGTTTTTTGATTAAGCTTGTTTTTTGCCTTGATGAGCTTTCTGCAAAGGTATATTAGAACTGAGGGAAAGCTCTCCCTTTTGCCCATGCATCCATCAAAAAGGGCAGGAAAAGGTGGCGCATGAGAGGGAATGCCTTTTTAAAGAGCTCTGTAAATTTTCTTGTGGTAGAATTCATGTGTGGTTGCACAGAAGACTAGTCAAACAACAGTTACAGATAAGTGTTTTCTTATTCTCCCTTTCCTGTGTTCTGCACAGAGTAACTTCTGATTGGCTTATCTCATTCTGACTGTTGACCATATTTTTCTCTCTCATCTCTTTCATACCCAACTTCCCTTCCTCATTCAAGTGGTCCTCTTTTGTTCTACAAGGCTTAATAGATTACCAGCATTTCAGCTTTTCTGTATTTTCTGCTACCAGCTTACCTACCTCAAAGATGTCTCCTTGTCTTTCTTCTTGGTTCTATCAATATCACTAAAATTATAAGCCTCCTAGGCAGGGGCTATATTACACTTAAATTTTGTGCAGTACTTAACGTAACAGTGGTACCAAGCAAATATTTAGTGGTCACAGATAGGTCTGTTTCCTTTTCTGCAGAGCTGATGCTGATCAAAGAGGACTTGACTAAGACAAGTGCTATGTTCAGGGGAAGCTCTTGCATTAGCTACTGAGTTAGTGTTGATATCCACTTCTGTTTCTGCCAATATTTTGGACTGGTTTGTCTGCAAACTTAGCTGATTCAGGGCCTAAGAGATGTAATGAGGTCTGGCATCAATGAAAATGAATCCACAATGTTAATCACCTATTCAACAGTTCTGTAATTGGTAACCCATTTTTGGCTGTAACTCTAAAATGTATTCTTCCCAGGTTCTGCTAAGCCCAATCTGGCCTGCCTGCCCCCCCTTTTTTTGTTTGATCCTTGCAGTTGAATCCTTAGATTGTTGAAACGTCCATCTGCCAGGAAAACTGAAATTTCTATACCATTCAGTTTCTGTTTTTTCTTTGCAGTATTTCTTGTTCTCCATCCTTAGTGCACTTGATCCCTTTCAATTCTGCAGAGCTAAAACATAAACAGCGTAAACATATCAGAAGTTCAAAAATAGCTTTTCAGTTAGTCGTTTAAAACTACTGAAAGTAGAAAAAATAGTTCTGCAGAAACTTGTTCACACTTTGGGGGGTCTTTATAACTTAAATTCTGGAGATTACCTTTAGTTATAAATGCTAATTAAATATTTTTGTTTCCTATGCAGTGTGTAAAGTGGAGCAGTAAGAAGTATTAAAGTAGTGGCAAAAAACATTCAGAACTAAAAATGTTCTTAAGTAGTTCAGTATGTTGATTGATAGATGTTCCAGGTTGGATTACTGGAAACCTCTTTCATAAAAGGTCTTTAAAGACGTAATCTGTCAAATGAAGGAGCATCAGCACAAATTAACTGCTTTGTTTCATAGATCTTGATATTGCTTGCCAATGCAAACCCTGCCCCTCGACAACCGTGTCGCTCAAGCACGAGAGGCCAGGAAGACCCAGCAACAATGTAACCCAACAGAAGCACATGGTCTGAATGCTTCCCATAGCCTGTAGGGGCAGGGAAAAGGGTACCTGTTCAGTGGACAGGATGCCCACCTATCTCCCAGCAAGGATCTGACTGGTAGTGGTATGGCTGGTCACATGCAGCCTTTCTCCAAGCCAGACACCTCCTCCCCCACCCCCTCCAAGACAGAGGCTTGGTTTGACAGGTCTTTTCTGTCAACTGAGAGGACCTGCACAGCCTCTTATGATTTTTGGAAACAGGTTTGTTTTGAAATGTAAGCTTTCACCTCAGCTGCAAGACAGTTAGCAAATATGAAGGTTTTGGGTATGTTGCTGTGAGGTAAAGTTTGTGGTGAACAAGGAGAACACTGAGGGAAGGAACACTGAGGGAAGTGTTCAACACCAAAGAGAACACTGAAGGAAGAATCATTATTTATTTACAGGTTGTTTTTAGAGGTCATAGCAGTAGCACAGGCCTCCACAAGAGAAACCTGGCTGAGGAACACACATTTAATCTAGTTACAGCTTCAGACTGTGTTTTGAATTCTCTTTAATGCCTGCAGATACAAACAGGCTTTCACTTAGCCACTAGGTTGGCTCCTTTTACATACACAGGATTCACATACACACTAGCCTGCCATTTCCCAATAGTCTGTATGAAGTCTGTTCATTACCAGAGACAAACCTAACAGGATCCTTTGTCCTCTCCCAAAGGCAGAATTTAACCACTCTGCCGCACTACCAGGCAGAGCTACTTTCAAGCTGCTCTCTTTCTGAGTTAGACCCAAAACTATGACTCCCTGTAGCCTCCCTGAATCAGATGTAAACTAGTTGTTGCTGTGCTTCCCCCCAACATTCCACTGCCCTTCCCCCCAAAAGTTTGAGCAGTACCCCCTTACGTTTAAGGATAAAACCACCGAGTGGCTGTTTTTCCCTTCCAAGGCAGGACAGCCTCCTGTCTGTCACACAATCTTTAGCTCACATACCAAAAACATCAGATGCTAGAATTAACAGGGAAGAGAAGATTAAGAGAAGGGCTGGCAGAATGGAGAATGAGAGGTAGAAACAAAGGGGGAGAACAGAAGAAAAAAGATGGGGGTAATTTCCTCTCAGGTCCCCACTTGCTGGTTCCCACTTATTAGAGCCTGTTGTACATTTTCACACAAGGGCTTCTCATCTTCACAGTCATCCTGCTGGCTTTGCAAACTGGGGTGGGGGGATGGTATGTCCGTGCCAATGGAGATGGGGAGAACTCCCCATCTTCACAGGCACCCTGCTGCTCCTTCATGCAAAGCCAGGATTCAGCTTTGCAAATAGAGGGGTGTGTTCCTATGAACATGGGGATTACTCTCCCTATCTTCACAGGAATACTGCTACCCCTTCCTGTCAAAGCTGGGATATTTGGGGTAAGGTATGTGTGCGTGTGTGCCATTTCAGTGTTTGCACCAGGTGCCATTTTCTGTAGATATGCCCTGTCCACATTTCTTGTACTGGGAGCATTAGATTTCTAAAGCCTGTTGTAATTTTTTGTACAATGAGCTTTATTGCTAGTTTACATATAAATTCCTTAAGGAGCCACCAGACTGTTACATTTTGCAACTAAATGAAGCAGAAGACCAATGGCACCATGACTGACAACATTGATCCTGGTATATGCCCCCCAAATCAGAGCCCACCTGCTTAGATATGTTGAAGGGAGATTGTTGTAGGAGGCACAATTAGAGAATTGCAGAAGTGGGCAGAAAATGATGTACTGTGAGGGTGTAAACATAGGAGAGGACAGGGAGCAGACCTCATTCACTCACCAAATAGGCCAGTGGTGGCGAACCTAAGGCACTCCAGATGTTCATAGACTACAGTTCCCATCAGCCCCTGCCAGCATGGCTAATTGGCTATGCTGGCAGGGGCTGATGGAATTGTAGTCCATGAACATCTGGAGTGCCATAGGTTCGCTTCCACTGAAATAGGCAGACAGGGATAGAGTTTTAAATCACTCCAGATCTTTCTGAACAGAAATAGGGAAACTGTAATTAGTTATTTTATATCACCCTTGCATTTCCAGGATGTACATTAATTATAGATATAGGTTACTATGGAAGGCAGATAATATGTAGGTTAGTAAGTGGCTGAAGAGAGAATGAGAAACAGGGAGGATATGGGGTTTCCAAGAGAATGGAAGGAGGAAATAGAGAAGGGGGGGCATAAGGGAAATTGAGACGCAACCACACAAGTCCTTGAGGATTCTCTACCATGCAAGTAGGCCTGGCCCAGTGGGTGGGACCATACAACTGGTACCACACTTTTACTAAGTAGAGGCTGCTGGGTGGAAGTAAGCTTAAGACAGAGGAGCAGATGTTGGCTGGGGGTGGGAAGGAGGTAGGGTTACCAGCTCCATGTTAAGAAATTCCAATAGATTTGTGGAGTGGAGCCTGGGGAAGGAGGGGGTTTGAGCCATAGATATAATCCTTCCTGACAGCCATTTACTTCAGGGAAACTATTGTTGCCTGCCTTCAGGTGGGTCAACCATAATACTATTGGGGTAGGTACAGTAAAGGGTAAAACCAACCCCACTCTGCACCAAATGCATGAATGCTTTTATGCTATAATAGCTTTTAACACTCTTTTACTCTTTTTCAAGGACCAATAAATGGTTTGGCAACACAGACTGTATCTCAATGTGCTTATATAAATAATATTTACAGAAAAAAATTATTTAGTTTTATATTATTTTCAACAATACTTTGATAGACCAGATAGAAGCCTCTTACAAACTCTGGGCTCAGTAATACATACTGAATATCTCAATAAGCATGAAGTGAAATGGCATAAAGAATAGGGCGATATAACCTCGGGTTTGGTTATGATTTTGGAAACGCTTCTTCAAGTCCCACTCTCTTATGTGTTTCCTGAGAGTACTTACGAATGCAAATTCCAAGCACTTTTCCTGAATCTTGTTAATTTATATTATAGCTCTGATTCCGGAAAAGCTCTTCGTACTAGTATAGCTCTAATGCTAATCCAGGCTATTGTAGTACTCCCCGAGACCGCGATTCAGCCACTTGACTCCCACTTCACTAAGGTCTTCAATGAGGAACCACTACAATGGGACTTGAAAAAGCATTGGTTTTGCCTCCAGATGGGGGCTGGAAATCACCCAGATTTACAACTGTTCTTCAAGTGACAGGAGTCAGTTCCTCTTGAGAAAATGGTTGCTTTGACGGGTAGTCTCTATGGCATTATGACCTGCTGAGGTCACTTTGCCCCATAGACATCACCTTCTCAACGGCTCCACCTTAAATCTTGAGTTTCTTATTCTTAAATTCAGATAATCAGCAGTTCGTGTGGTTGCTGTCTAAATCAGAGAAGGATGAAAACACATTTAAAATTGCTGAATTTAGGCAACAGAAAATATTGGGCAAAACAGATAGCTAAGGAAAAGATATCAAGGAAAAGACTATGGATAGCTAATCAGAGCCAGGACAGCTATGAATCCTTGTAAGGGAGAAATATCAGGGCCTTACCTATCTATTATAAGGATGTGACCTCAAGTGCTTTATTTCTGTGTGCACTGTGCCTCCCACTTGAGAGCCTTCTCAACAATGACGTGGGTAATTCTGTTGATATTTGTTGATTATTTTTTTTGGCAATAATAGTAAGTTTGTAAAAAGAATGGCTGTGTACCTGTAGTGTATTTCTGTTGCCAGCTCTTTAACATCTAAGGAATCTGGTTCAGAATATACTTGCTATGTCTGCCTTTATGTTTTCTAATGTGACCCTGCAGTGAATGTTTCATGTTCCTGACTATTTCCAGTACAAAACGATTCATAACTCTATACCTCCTGGCTGTTCTCACTTCACAATTTTAGCACACACACAATGTGATTGATGCCACCTGTTAATTCTAGCATCTGACGTACAAAACAGAGTGGAGTATTCTGCCATTCAGATACTGCTGAGCAACTTAAAATAGAACAGAAAACTACCTTTCATTTTATTTTTAGTATCCATCTGAAACATTCCTTGCTTAAGCACCATTGAGGTTAACTTAATTCTTGAGAGTTTACTACCACAACATTAAGAAGAAGCTGTTCTTGCAGGTTAGGATGTGAGAACATTTGAGCCCAGTTTTTCCCTTTAGTGCTAGTTGGGGGATTTGTTTGCTGATGTTGAGATCATCACATCACATTTAAAGTGGTGGCACTTGTGAGTTGCTGATTAATGTCCAGGCACTGGGGGTGTAGTGGTTTAAGTATCGACTAGGACCTGAGAAATCCCTGTTCAAATCCCCACTCTTTCCATGGAAGCTTACTGGGCCAGTCACACACTCTCAGCCTTGACCCTGGCTAGCATTTGGATAAGAGACCTCCAAGGGATACTAGGGTTGTGCTGCGGAGGCAGGCAATGGTAAACCATCTCCCAGTGTTTCTTGCCTTGAGAACCCTATGGGGTCACCATAAGTCAGCTGTGACTTGACGGAGGAAAAATGAAGTGTTCACTAGCTTTATTCAGTAGTGGTAAGGAGTACCCTGTTTTCTGGAAATCCTCTGATACCAAACTGAATTAGAAGTTCCCTGAACAGCCTTAACAATCTATCATTTTTAGTGGTTCCCACAGAGTGAAAGTGATGTAGCCTCACCTTCCTGACTATTGTGAGGTTTACTTGGGTTCTATAAACAACGTTATGCCCTCTAGTTAGGATGAACCCACTATCTCCACATGGTGAGCTAGTGCATGAGTTCCCAGAATTATCACCAGGCTACCTGTTTGGTGCAGAACCAAAGTGGGTGTGTGACAGGACTATTCAGTTCATGCTGGAATGGAAGAAGCCTCAGTTTGAAAAATCATAGAATGGAATACAGAATACATTGTAGGCTAAACTGGATTTAGCTTTCTAGGTGCACTGCAGATTTCAAAACACACCAAAGACAGAGAAGAATTACACAGGCCACTGTCCCATTAAAAAAAACACTAACAGTTACTGAATGAGTTGCATTTTGTTAATAGTAGATTGTTATTTTCAATTGGAAACTCACTGGCATTCAATAATGAGAACATTTTTCTTCAGGTACGATTTGTGAAGAATGTAACTTCCTGGAAAGAAATGAAACCAGGATTTTATCATGGACATATATCCTTTTTGGATTTCACAAAGTAAGTTACATAATGAACCATTTCGTTTGCAGCAGTTTGTTTTTAAAATGTTCCCTGACAGTTTTGTTACAGTTTCTGTAGATTATGATTCATTTTAGATTGTACTGCCCTCTTATGGTCATTAGTGGAAATTGCATTGAATTGAATTCTGAACATCCATTTTCATTCACATAAGTATCCTTCACTACTTGATTTAGAGCAGCTTTGTATTGCCTCCATCATGATACCGTATATACTCGCGTATAAGTCGACCCGCATATAAGTTGAGGGACCTAATTTTACCACAAAAAACTGGGAAAACTTATTGACTCGTGTATAAGTTGAGGGTGGGAAATGCAGCAGCTACTGGTAAATTTCAAAAATAAAAATAGATACCAATAAAATTATATTAATGGAGACATCAGGTTAAATGTTTCTGAATATTTATTTCAAAGAAAAACAGTAAACTACTTTAAAAGTGCAACAATAACTTTAAAAGTGCAAAATCTTAGCTCAACCAGCAACCAATAACTTTAACAATATCAACAGTAACTTTAAAAGTGCAAAAACCTCAGCTCAATCAGCAACCAAGCTAAAACACAAGAGTTAAAATCCTTCAAAACTGGATTCCTCCTCATCTGTATGTCCAAATGTAACCCAACTTAGATTTTAAGAGGGATATTATCAGAAATGGAAAAGAAGTTTAAGTGTGATCCCACCTTGTGACCCTTAACATTCACCAGACATACAACAAAAGAAACTTTAAATCTGTTTTCTGTTTCATAAACAATAGTGTGCAGTATAACAATGAAATATGGCAGACCCATACAGAAACAATAATCAACATATAATAGTTCTGGCCTGCTATGCAAGACAGTCTAGCAGGGTCTCAATCCTTTAGTTCTGTCTTGCTGTATACAGCCTCCAAGCCTCTTAACTGAACTCTGTGAAGAAACCAAACTATTAGTTTGTATTTTGGTAGGGGGGGCATGGGGGGCGTAACAAAGGAAACCAAAATGCAAACGAATAGTCAATCAATATAAACACAATATCCCTTTCTCAACAATTAATACAAACATTCACATACCAGAAATACAGGCCTCAACCATTCTGAGGAAATGCAACTTTTCCTTATTTGGAAAATCTGAGCTCTTTAGCTCCCCCTAATGGACCCTTCGCTCTATACGGTTACCATATTCCCTAGAGTATGACCCGAGTCGAGGGGAGCTTTTTCAGCATTAAAAAGGTGCTGAAAAACTCGACTTATGCACGAGTTTATACGGTACTAACTTTTTTACTCAGATAGCTCCACAGCAATATTGTTCTCCTGAATATGTACCTTCCTTTCTTGTTTGATAACTAAGTTGATAAGTGAATACAAACACACACTTATCTATTTGTCAGTGTATCTTTCCAGTGACACTAATATTTTGATATCAGTCTTCCATCAAATACTGGTGGTGGCTTCCTGCTTCTCCAAAGAGAACACCCCAGGACAGTCCTTCTGGAAACTTCAACTCCATCTGCTAACAGAAGATTTGCTGAAACTGTGTCTGATTTGGAATGACAACATTGTTGGTTTCTTTCTTAATCTCATTGCGCACGGAATCTCTCAGTGCTACCAAATAGTTGTGTCAGATGTATGCATCCTTCCTGGCAGATCTTTCAAAGCAAGGAGATGCAAGTGTATAAGAAGCGCCCCTGCAAATGGAAACCTAGAGCACACACACAGAAAGCTAAATTAGAACCTTTCCCCTGATGTAATCTTTTAAATTTACTAATTTTGTAAAGTATGAGCAGAAAAAATGGCAATTTTTCACCTGCAGTCTAAAATGACATAGTTTGTTCTCCTTTTCTGCATACATGATTTAGGGTCTACTTGTCCCTTTTTTGTTAGTTTTTTGTTACTTCCAGATTGAGTCACTCCAGATTAATCTCATAAGTAACTGTACCTTCCAGAGTAATTCTGAGATGGGGCATGTAGCTATTCAGTTTTCCAGCAATCTACCCTACTGCAGGCAAAAGAGGAAAATATTCAGATTGTCTGGGCCTGTACAAATACAACTTAGTCTTGAGTTAAGACCATTAAGAGCTACAACAGCAGGTGATGTTTTTCCACACAGAAATATGAAAAAGAAATGGCTGTCAAACTTGTCTTTGTATCTTTCTCTTTTTAAAGAAAGGAACCTGAGCATAAAATTGTGTTGCTTCCTCTAAATTGCAAGGTACAAAAGTGCTGTATTAGTAAACTTCTTGTGCTGAATCCCTAATGAGATAATAACCTTGTGAGCAACTAGGTACGTGTTACTCTCTCCTATGCATTATTCATAGGATGAAGCTTAAAACATTTTGTAGGTACTGTAACTTTTCAGCCTAAAATAATAATTTTACCTCTAGAAAAGCAGCTAAGCAATTTCACAAATTTCATTCATATGCATATGTTCCTCCAGGGCTGCATTATCCTTGTGTTTTCTGTTTGTTACCCTTTCACTTAAATGATTTATTTTCCTGCCGCAGCAGCTTATATTTCTTATATTTGTGGTTTTCATTATTAAAATAATATATTGAGTGCCGCACTTGCTCTTGGCAAATAGACAGGAATAACTTGTGGTATTGCATTCTTGCAGTTGAGAAGTGTAAAATCTTTCAGCAAAGATTCATCCTCTTTAATAAACTGGAATAATGCTTTTGAGTCATTCTGCACTCTCATGAAATTACACTAAACTTTTGAAAGTTCCTCAACAGTCAAAGGAAAAGATTCCCAACATCGAACCAAAGGGGATAAAGGCCAAAACTCCACATATGCAGTTACCTCGCTTATGCAGTTATGGAAATATTTTCAGTAATGTTGCTCTCTAATTCTTGGCTTCTTCTGATTCATTTAAAACTTTACCACCTCCCTTTGCTTTGGTGCTGCCATCTGTTATCTAGGGAAAGCATTTATCTGGATAGAGTACTAAGGAGGCCTACCTTGAGTTCAGTTTCTCCATTTCATTAAATGTGCAGATAATGAATCTGAAGCTTTCTCTGCTCTGTATTTGGGCTTTGAAGATAAATAACTGGCCAGCTCCAAAACGAATAGAGATATGAAGCACATGTTTGGTGCTAGGTTGTCCCCAGTAGGTTCCCACAGAGGGGTGTGAGATCAACATGCTGAACTGTGGTGGCACCATGCTCCATTCCACCTGTTTCTTCCATGTTAGTAATTGCTCTGCCTTCTCTGATGCATAGCTGCCAAGAGATGCAACATCAGGCAGCTTTCACACAGGATTCAAATTGTATTTTGCTAAATCTGAGTATTTAGTATGAGAGACCAACAGTCCGTGCTGCTGGCACGTCACAGAGTAGTAATGAATGTGCAGAATTTGGTTAGCATAAAGACATGCTTTTGGAATCACAGCCCAGTTAAAACTGTAGATAAGAACACCCCCTTTTCTCTCTTGGGGCTCTTCCACATCTGGGTGTTAATATACTTCTATGAGTTCCTCATGTCATAGTCTCTGAGAGTTTTACCTTTCCTCTTTGCATAGTTCATCACAATGTAGGTGTGCCGCATTTGGAACATGACAACCAAAACAACCCCCAAAACAAAATGCAAGTGCTGAGTTCAGAAGAATACAATCTATTAACAAAAATGTTTTTGAACTGAGCTTATGCTTTGCACCATTCTTAGTAATCGTTTGAGTTGAAGCAAGAGTGTAGAAAATCACTGGTAATTTCTTGCTCTGATGAGAAGGGCATCTTGAACTTTGGGTGATTCTCCCCAACCACCAAGGCAGGCAGGACCAACTTTAGCAACTTCCTGTTTCCCAGTTGGGAGTCACCTGTCCCAGTTTGCTTTCTGCCTTATCAAGGGAACACAATTGGGGGGGGGGAGCTCTTAGCAGTAGCTTCAATTCCCACCCCCCCTTTTTACACGCCTTTTTCCTGGAGCAATTCAGACCTGGAGTAGTCTTCTAATCTGTCTCTTTTTTCTCTTCACATCTTCTTTTAAGAACTTCTTAGGCAAGGTAATACTTCATTTAGAAGAAGAAGAAGAGTTTGGATTTATATCCCCCCTTTCTCTCCTGCAGGAGACTTAATGTAAGGAATTCCATAGAAGCAGAAATAAAAGGCTTTTTGGTGTAAAAGACCGTTTATTCAGACATCCTAGAAAGCTCACGTACACGACGTGGCAGGAATAAAGTCTCCCGCCAGAAACGCAGGTTATAACTCTGTCCATCCCATCCCCCCTCCCGGATTCCCATGGGAACGGAGTTCTCATCTCTCTCGCAGAGATAAGGTCTCCGCCAGAGTCTCCGCCGCAGATGCTGGCCCATCGCCCGGGTTATAGAATTCAGTCAAGGCCAGGCGGCTGTCCTGAACATCAACACCATTGAATCCTCTACACTTAAAGGGGCTGACAATCTCCTTGCCCTTCCCCCCTCACAACAAACACCCTGTGAGGTAGGTGGGGCTGAGAGAGCTCTGAGAAGCTGTGACTAGCCCAAGGTCACCCAGCTGGCGTGTGTGGGAGTGTACAGGCTAATCTGAATTCCCCAGATAAGCCTCCACAGCTCAGGCAACAGAGCGGGGAATCAAACCTGGTTCCTCCAGATTAGATACACAAGCTCTTAACCTCCTACGCCACTGCTGCTCCTACTGTACTGATTTACTGTACTGATCTGAGATCTGGGGGGTGGAACCAAAAGATCCTAATTCAACTAGATGCTATTCTGAACATTTTCATTAGAAAGATCCTAGGACTTACACAGGGTACACCAGCAGCGCATTTTAGAATGTAGGTGGGTTTGCTCTGCCATTAATGTGAGGGCCCATCTAAAGCGCCTTCACTTTTACATCAAGCTGACAAATGCCCCAATACACAGCTAGTTAAATATGGCTGCCAGTTTTATTCAAAGGAGCACTATTGGACAAAAAAAATTTAATTCACATTTTGCAATTATATACCTTACCTGGTCTGGAAGTTGATAGTTCCATGGGAATGTCAACTCAATGCATGGCAGCTGTGAAAAAGGCAAACTCTATGCTGGGGATCATTAGAAAAGGAATTGATAATAAAACTGCAAAGATTGTCATGCCCTTATATAAAGCAGTAGATGCGACGCGCGCCAGTATAAAGCAGTGGTGCGTAATCGCATCTTGGAGTACTGTGTCCAGTTCATGGTTGTCACATCTCAAAAGTGATATTGGAGGAGATAGAAAAAGTGCAGAGAAGGGCAACAAGGATGATTGAGGGACTGGAGCACCTTCCTCTCTATGAGGAGAGGCTGCAAAAGCGCTTTGGGACTCTTTTTTTAGTTTGGAGAGGAGGCGGCTGAGGGGGATAATATGATTGAAGTCTGTACAAAATTATGCATGGGGTAGAAAATGTTGACAGAGAGAAATTTTTCTCTCTTTCTCACAATACTAGAACCAGGGGCATTCATTGAAAATGCTGGGGGGAAGAATTAGGACTAATAAAAGGAAACACTTCTTCACGCAACGTGTGATTGGTGTTTGGAATATGCTGCCACAGGAGGTGGTGATGGCCACTAACCTGGATAGCTTTAAAAGGGGCTTGGACAGATTTATGGAGGAGAAGTCGATTTATGGCTACCAATCTTGATCTTCTTTGATCTGAGATTGTACATGCCTTAACAGTCCAGGTGCTCGGGAGCAACAGCCGCAGAAGGCCATTGCGTTCACATCCTACATGTGAGCTCCCAAAGGCACCTGGTGGGCCACTGCGAGTAGCAGAGAGCTGGACTAGATGGACTTTGGTCTGATCCAGCTGGCTTGTTCTTATGTTCTTATGGAAGTAGTTAGAACACAGAACCATATTAAAACCCACAAATGGATGGCTGTTAGAGAGGTATGCCATGATATTTGTTTATTTCACAGTTTTCTGTTTGATATCCTTGTTTTAAGCTTTCCAAACATTGTTTTTGAAGCTCCATTAAGAAAAGCCTTTACAAATGTCCATTTTCAAACAATGCCCTCAGCTTATTTACAGAGCAGGTATAACAAAACCACTTTGGCTCTATGTCTCTGTACATTTAGCCATATAGAGGATTTAGCTCATTATCTTCTTCACTGTCCACTCTACAACTCTACACATTCAAGGTTGAATCAGGTCATTTTGCACTCCTTTGGAATACACAAGGAATGCATCAGTTTTCTGCTGGCAGATGTAGATCCTTCTGTTACCCATTGTGTGGCCTCTTTTATGTTTGTTTCAGCTGAACTAAGGAAGAAGCACATGCATCCCAACCTTTCAAAACAGACGTGTTAGTTATATTTGCTTTAAGGTGTTGTCATCCTGTGTATACTATTGTATTTACTGTATTTTGCAATGTGGAGGTCATAACATAGTAGTAAATTATTTACTTACACATCTTTTCATACCTCCTTCCAGCTCTTCTGCTTCTTTTGTTTTCCTCAAGTCTTTTCTCTGTTCTCCCCCACACCCCCTCCTTTCTCTTAATGGCCCTGCTACAAACCCCAGAGGCTTTGGAGGGATGCAAAAAACAGAAGAGATGACTTTTCTCTTGGAGAGCATTGAAGAGCAGCATTCCTCATGGAGAGAGCTCTTGAGCCTGAGCCAGGAACATGCCAGGAAAATTGCAAATCAAAAGTGAAAGCACTTAAAGAAACAGCATAAAAAAGTGGAAAAACAGTACCTTGGCTGCAGATGTCTCTCTCAGCTGCCAGTTCAGCCCTTGATGGCTGTGATGGCATGCCATAGCCTCCTCCACTGGAGCCCATGCCTTGACCATCAGAATGGATTGTTAAGGGGGTAATGTATAGTCCCCCCCCCAAGGTAACGGATAGGTGGAGTTCTTACTCAGCTACACTGATTGGAATTCTAAGGAGAGCCTCAAGAGGAGTTGCAAAAAATGCATGAATGCTCCTCTACTAAGAAAAGAGAGGCCCTTTTAGCTGCCAGTTTGGTCCCTGGGGGCTACAGTGGCATGCTAGGCTCCTTTATAGGACTCCTCCCACCCAGACCCCATCTTTGTGGTTCAAATGTTCCAATCTGAGATCACTCTCACCTGTCCCCTAGTAAATCTGTCACTCTTACCTCATCCTGTCAGAACGTTGCTCCCAGCGGCCCACCAAGGCAGCCTGGGAAGCCTCTATCACCACCACCCTTGCCAGGGTCCAAGGCAGTGCCTCAGGGATGGAAAGCCCTTCGTCATAATCAAATCATAAGAGGGAGGAGGTAGAGTTCTTCCCAGAGGAGGACTCCGTAGCTGTTGAGCAACCCATGTACCTGTTTAACCCAGATGACAAATCCCTATTATTTAAAACCATCCTGACTCAGCATTCATAGAAACTCCTGATGCTGGGGAGGATCCTTCAGGGAGTAAATCCAGACTCATGGGACCAAGGATTTCTTTCCCATGGCTCTCCCCTCAGAAAGATCAGTTCCCTCTCCCAATATCTTTGAAAACATGATGAAGGGAGAGTGGGCCAAGCCTATATCTAAAACGCAATTCCTGATGCATTACCAAAAAGCTTTATTCTGTAGCTCCTCAGGTTATAAAATTGCTGCAAGTCCCCCTAGTGGAAGCTCCACTCATACTGTTATAGTGACTACAGAGGAATCTGCATCCTAAGTCCATAATAATGGCACACCTATTCCAGGGTGGAAGACTGTTCAAATAGCATCTTGACAAGATCCTGGCAAGACTGGAGATTAAAAGAAAGCCATGCTTAGAAATCTGCAAAGGGAATGTAGAAGAGTTTTTCACTCCCATTCCTTTTTGTTCCCACCACTCCTTATCCCAAACCAGACTAGGTCAAAGGTGGTTCCAGTAGTCTAACACCAGAGGCTTTTTTTCAGCAAACTCCCAAACTTGGAGAAGCATTCCAGATTTGAAGTATGTGAACGGATATGTGGTCCACAATTGCTTTTGCATGGAGACCCTATGATCTGTCATTGAAGCCTGTTTGGCCATTCCCATTTTTCCAGGGCATCAGAGGTTTCTCCCATTTGCCTATGACAACAGGTGTTCCAGTTCAGGGCTCTCTTCTTTGCCAAGATCCTTATAGCGCTGGTAGCTCTGATCTGTTGGTGGGGAATACTGATCCATCCATATCTGGATCTTCTCTGCAACTTGAGAGCAAGGATTCGAGGTTTCCCCAGACCTTTTAGTTCATGGATAACTATGGGTCTTCCTGAACAAGGTGAAGAGCAGTCTGCAGTAGCTGCAGTACTTTGGTGTCATCATAGACAGGTACAAGAACATGTTGTCCCTCATGGAATACAAGGTCTCTAAAATATTGCGCTAAGCCAAGAAATGGTCAAGGCAAGACTGCCCAGGTTATGTCTTTGGAATGAATTAAGTGACTTATGATCTCCAGTATAGGGATAGTTCCGTGAGTCCACTTCTGCTCTGGATCACTTCTTTGACTTCTTTGATCATATCAATTAGAGATACTGCAAAAAGCAACGAAACCCTAACACTGTTTTTTGAGACACAGAATGGTCCAGTGATCCAACCCCAACCAACCAAGACATGGTCAGTCCTACCTCCTGGAACACAACATTTATTTATTTATTTATTTATTAATTCGGCTTTTATACCGCCCGATCCCCGAAGGGCTCCATACAACTCCTTATGGATGCAAGTCTGCTAGGTTGGGGTGCATAACTGCTTGGCCATCCACTCAAGTACCTGGAAATCAAAGGAAAATATGATGAACATCAATGCATTAGAACTCAGACATCATACAAGTGCTCATTTACTTCCAGTCAGATGTCAAGGGGTGATGTGTGCTTATCAAGCTGGACAATATTTCAGCCAATGCCTGCATCAACAAACAGGTCACGGAAACCATCATGGTCTTTAGAAAGGTCTTCATAGTACACATCTACAATTTTACCTGGAAAACCTTTGCAAAGTGTTCATAGTGCAAACATGTTAATCCTCTCAACTCTCAATACAGCCAATGTCCTCTTACCCAAGCATCCTCATATTGTCCACTTCCTCAAAGGGGTTTGTGCACATCAGTCCTCCTGTGGACCACAGATTCCTCTCATGGAGACTGCACATAGTTATTTCGGCTCTCACCATACCCCATTCTGAACCCCCAAAAGAAGTTCCCCTTAAATGGCTCCACAAAAAGACTGTCTTCCTCAAGTTGGTGACTTCAGCTAGGAGAGAGTTGGAATTGGGAACCTTGTCAGTTGGGGAAGGGCTTTGTGTCTTCCGCAAGGACAAGGTAGTGCTTTGGCCAGACCACACCTTTATTCCAAAGCTAAATTCACTCAAGAATCAAGAGATTCCACTCCCTCCTCTGCCCGCAACCTAGCAACCCCTAAGAGAGAGAGTGGAACTCTGGAGAACTCTCTGCCTCTTATCAGGAAGATGGACTCTGTCTTTTCATTACATTAACAGCCCCAAATAAGAAGATGATTTCTAGATTGGCCATCAGCCACACCATTCAATAGCACATCGCAACACATGCCATAAGAAGTGCAACCACTACCACAGGATTCAATCATGAAGTCAATGGAGGAAATATGTAAGACAGCCACATGGTCTTCAGTTTTATCATTGATTAGACAGTATAAATTTGACTCCCTCTCCTGAACCAATCCATCCTCAGACATAGAGTGCTGCAGCATGTTAAGGATGATAGTTAATTCCCACCTGTCTCTTTGGACACTGCTACTGGAAATTTGAAAGTTCAAGATTCTCTCCTCCTCAGAGTATGAATGAAACCTTGGATACTCACTCTGAGAGTTTCTTAAGCTCTGAGGGTAGGAGAACACTTACCCCACCCAAGAGAGAAAGAGGAACACAAAAAGAAAAAGAAGAAAAGAGGAACTGTCTACAAAAAGCAGAATCCTAAATCTTGCCTTCAGAACAAATCTTGACCAAATTATCCCCTTTACTCTTATATCAGCTATTTCTATTTTATTCTTCTCTCTGTTTAAACTTTTATCGTATTTATATATTTTCTCCATTTAAAATATGGATCACATATTAACTACTCTTTTGTTTACCCCGTACCCTTCCCAGCCATTTTTCCTATACTTTCATTTCTTTCTTTAATTTTATACCTCTGTATCTATTTTATTTCCCTGTTTACCCATCTTCTTTGCTTGATTCCTTAGTATTTCACATCTCATACTCTACCAGCCCTCCATCCCATGCTATCTATTTAATCTCTTGGCATTTCTGTAATGAAACAATAAAAGAAAAAAAGGTAGAACTTCTAAGCTATCTAAAGTTCTTTTTTATTCTTGGACATCTGTAATCTTCTGATAAGTTTCATTGAAGGTTCCATTGTCATAAGCCACCTAAAGGGTATCTTTTTCTTCTTCAGTGTATCTGTAAGAAACCTGTAATCCTTCCTTTTCACTAGTATCTCATATAGCAGTTCTCTCATAGTTATGAGCTTCTGGCCTTGATATTGCATCTTCTTTTTAAATGCATACAAAGGACATCTTTCAGTGATCTTAATGTCATGTACATCACATAGTCCTGTGATAAATTTTTACCCTTGGCCACTGCTGATCTTACACAATAGATTTAAATTCCATTTTTGCAGTCTGAAGATACATGAACTTCGCCAGCTCTGGGATAAATTTCTTCCAAAATGTTTCTCCATCTTTTTGCAGCATACCTCTGATTCTTAAAGTGCTTCCTTTTTGCTTCATCTCCAGCCACATTATGTTCTCTGCTTTGTGATATATTTCATTTTTGTTCACTTCCACCTTTGTTTCTGTCATTTTAGACTGTGACTTTCTTTAGATTAGCTGTTAATCGTTCAATCTCCTTCTTAATTTCTCCTATCTTTTTCATAAGTTTGTCTATGTGTTCGACTTTTTGATTCATTTCTGCCTTATCCTTCTGCATGGAAATTAACATTCGTTCAGCTCTTTGCAGTGGTTCTGAGATCGGAGAATCCAATATAATCCTCCCCTTCCTCCTTGTATGAGCCATGGTAACTTACGGTATGATTTTATAGATTTTTATTGTAATTTTACACATTCACCACTAGATGTCCTCATAGCTTCATCTATTCAGTTCTATTCAGACAATTTTTCCTCTCCTCCACCAGATTTTAATGTTCACTAAGATAACTTTTATTCTATTAGATAGAATATAAGCCCTTTCCTGAGTCTTTAAGCCTTTAGAACTCTTTCATTCACACCTTAAGAGTAACTTTAAAGAGCAGTTTTACTTCTCCAAGTCAAACCTCTCAGTCTCAAAATGGCGGTTCCAACATTATGATGCAGTTTCTATCAGGCATACACTCAGAGCATGCTCATCTGTTCAGCAGATTTCAAGTTCTCATTGACTGGAACATAGGTATCTGAAAAGATTTCCCAGTTTTCCTTCCTCCCTTCCTTGAAGTTTCATAAGATTTGCGATATCACTTTGGCTTTGACAGTTTTATTGTTGCTGTCTCAACTCCCACTGTAAAGATGATGGTAAGCATGCTCCAATGAGAGAGGAGGACAGGACTACCATCACACTTACAGCGCCCTCTCACTTCTCTTTCTCACCCTGCTGGAGCATAGTGTTTAATCTACAGATTTCCATCTGCACTAGACTTACATTCTGGGTGGGGAAAAAAAGTGGAATCATCTCTCCTCACAGAAGAGTGGACACAATCAGTGGTGGGCAGAACCAGAAGCCTTATGGTTTCTCTGGTTATCAGTTGTTTTGCATCTGAGCTTTATACCAGATAAAGTATTTTATCTCCATTCTGCTTTTTCCTCGGATTCATTAGCTCATGAAGTAATCATGAGCTAAAATTGAGCCAGTGACTTCCAACCGAGAGGCAGGGAGTTGTTAAAGCTAATCCTGCCTCCCTGAGCAATTGGTGGGAATCACCAAAAGCTCTCCTAACCTTAGAACGGAGGAACCCTCACAGTGAGTATCCAGAGTTCCATTCTGAGCAGTTCGTTCATCATATTACCTTTTCTCCATCTGGCCATTGTGGTCATTACAAAGCATAGCCAGCATGGTATAGTGATTGAGAGCGATAGACTCTAATCTGGAGAATTGGGTTTGATTCCCATTCCTCCATATGGATCCTGCTGGGTGACCTTGGACTAGTCATAGTTCTCTCAGAACTCAGCCCCACATACCTCACAAGGTGTCTGTTTTGGGAAGAGGAAGGGAATGTGATCGTAAGCTGCTGTGAGACTCCTTATGGTAAAGATAAGCAGGGTATAAAAACCTGCTCTTCTTCTTTAAAATGTTGCATCTGCTGGAAGTATAAATGCCAGATAGGGTTTGTACTGGTAATACTGTTTAAACATAATATATTGAATGAAAATAGGCTAAATTTTAAGCAGGAATATTTAAAATTTATCAAAGTAGAACATATCAGAATAAGGGTTGGTAATAAGAAAGCTTTATTAATGTACTTGAACTAGAAAATATAGTATTGTGTACTTAATGGATTTCCTACAGAAAAGTGACCACAATCTTCTTGAAACAAACTTTATTCCACTTGATATCATTCAGAAAGCTTTGATTTTTCAAAGGCTTTGTTTTTCTTTTCCAGATTTGGTATTAAAAAGAAACCAATATACATCAATGTTATAAGAGATCCTATAGAGCGACTGGTTTCTTACTACTACTTTCTGCGTTTCGGTGATGATTACAGGCCTGGACTCCGAAGGCGAAAGCAAGGGGATAAAAAAGTAAATACTTTCTTAATTGATTAGACTTTCACAATGTAGTTTATATTTAACATTCAAACATGGGCAACTTTCAAAGGAATGTCTGATCCAAGACGCTATAATTTGTCTAAAAGACTAAAAGGTAGTGGCTAAGTTTAAACATAGCATGTAGCTGTGGCTGGTTTGTGAAACCAGGGTTAAACTCTCCGATGATCACGGACCCTGGTTTGCCTTGACAGATGCCTTCTTTCTCTAGCCTGGGAGAGTATCATCAGGGAACAAGTCAAGATTGAGCTGGAATGTTTGCAGTCATCTGTTGTAAAGAATCTTAGTAAGCAGGTTCAGGGGTACTGAATGGCCTTTTAGTCTTGCTCATGGTAAATATATCCAAGTATCTTCTATATTTATTAAAACAGTTATATCACACCTTTCCTGATGGTTCAAGGCAGCTTAGAATAATAGTTAAAACAGGGAGAAAAAAATCTTCCATCTTTACACTAGCTGGAAGTTCACCTCTGGCAGTACTAATAATTTTTCCAGCAAGTAACTAGCTTTGTGTGTTGGTCTTCACAGGAACATTGTCATAATGATTCAGTGTGGTAGAAACAATATGGCTCGTTGTCTTGACAGCATTTATAGAAAGGATATAAGTAGCATTTAAATTCATTACGGTTAACAATAGGAGTTGAAATATTTGGTACACAGCCCATGACAGGGGCCATGCCTAGGGGCAATCATGTGAATATTCATTGTGCCCACATACTTCTGCTTTTGGTTTGGCTCAGCATTTTACTCACTACAGTAATAGTAGTTGCAGCAGCTTTGTAAGTCCAGCCAGCATACAAACATGTTCTGCGTGCGTGTGGCCTTCATGTGACTTCTGTCTTGGTACATGTCACCAATAAGTGGAAGCCTTGTGCAAACTGGCTGAAACTGTTATTGCTGTATGTAGAGACAGTCGTGGGAATGTGGCCTTTAATAAACTATTGTGAAGCAATGTGAAGGTTAGTTTGGCAGCATAGCCACATTTAAGGTCTTTGATATGTAAGATGGAAATTTATAGCTCACTCTAGAGTTTTGTCTTTGTTCCAGACCTTTGATGAATGTGTAGCAGCTGGAGGCACAGATTGTGCCCCTGAGAAACTCTGGCTTCAAATTCCATTCTTCTGTGGCCACAGCTCTGAATGCTGGTAAGAAGATGAAGTTGGCTTAAGTTGCTGATTAAATGCATTATCAGAATGAACTGTATTTAGCTTAACAGAATGTGTAGCAAAGGTACAGATTTTGGAGAAGAACAAAACACTAGATAGGCCATATAAGCATATTAATTAACAAGCTTGTGAGGCTATCCTCCCTACAAGAATGTTGGGTAGCAATACGAAGCCAAAAAAGAGCCCTGCATCTTGTAGAGTTTATCAATAATCCCCTGACTAAGTAATATACTTTTTAAAAACTCAAGCATTGATAACCAGATATCTTGATTAAAAGCTCCATGTGTCGGTTTTTTTCTGTTGAGATTGTTTGCATTCGTATAAAGGAAAACAAAAATGGTTCATTTCACACTCTTACACTTTAGCTAAAGAAATAGACTTTTGTCAATTGTAAACATTGACTGGCATGCGATCTGTCACCATGGATCAACTACTTGTGTGAAAGACTTCGAAAAATTGAAATGTGGAAGTTGATTTGTCCTATGTAGCCGAGCCTTGGTCTCTGTTAACTCATCAAAAGAAGAAAATATCATGCCACAGGAAGTGCATGTTGGGTGGGTGGGTGGGTGGGGGGTTTATCAAGATAATTTTGTCCTCAGCATGCCATCTCCAAAGACTACTTCATGTAAATGTGAATTCTCCTATGGTGTATTTCTTATTAGAAAAGAGATTTATGAACAAACTCTACAGTTAGTTGAACAATTTATTGATTCCAGTGCATAACCAAGTGTTTGTGAAGTATGGGGTGTCATATATATGCTTAACCATTCCGGCAACCTGGATACCTTTTGTGTTTATTTTCAGAGAAACCGTGCTAGAAATGCATGGATTCTGTAGTTGGCATAGCTAGTGCAGATCTGAGACGAGTGCCTTTCAATTGCTTTTTTTTTTTTTACCACATCAGAAGTGACACTTAGGAACCTTTTTTGCTTTGACAGCAAAAACTGTCCACATTGGATACTTGCACTGCTCACAGGCATTAGTGTTACCAAGAAGTTAGCTGGAGATCTGCCATAAATCTTTTGACATCCAGCCTAAGCAATGGAGAGAGTAAAAAAGCAGGGAGCAAAGAAAAAAGTGAAGGAAATTAAAAATGTGTACAGCTGAAACTTTGTTTTCTTGCTGTGTAAAGATAACAGCAAAGCCATTCTTTTAGCCTGGTGTGAGAATATCTAAATGAAGGGAACCAAAATTCTTGGCAAGCATCAAAACCTTCCTGTAATTACTTTTTATCATTTTAGGAATGCGGGGAGCAGATGGGCTTTGGAACAAGCCAAATACAACTTGATTAATGAATATTTCCTAGTGGGAGTTACTGAAGAGCTTGAAGACTTTATTATGTTGTTGGAGGCAGCTTTGCCCCGTTTCTTCAGGGGTGCAACAGAACTGTATCGCACAGGTATTTAGATGGCTGTAGATCAGAGCCTCTTGTTCACTTTATTCTTTGACATAACCTTTTAGGGTACGAAGAAGCAGCTTCCTCAGACTGTGGTCCAGTTCCTCTTGAATTTGAGAGGCTGATTATGCATGTAAGTAGGTATAATTCTAGTGGCTACTGCCAGCTTCCTCATTTGGGCATACACGTACACATGCTCAGAGCGGGAATGCCCTTGCCCACTGTGTTCACATCTCCTTCGAGATGAGTGAAGCACAGTGCTCTGTCCTTGTAGGGCTCCAAGTGCCAACCGGTTTTGCTGCTGAAAAGAAAGGTTATGTAGCTGTTCAAGGTGCTGTCTGCACCATAGTGAGAGAGTGGTGGTGTTATGAGGAGACTGGGAGAGCTGAAATCTATTTTCCAGTTTCACCCAAATCCTTTACAAAAGTTCCTCTTTCTGTATTCCAAATTGTTTTCTTGCAGTACATTTGACTGATCTGTGGTAGCTGCTTCTTTCACAGTGTCGCCTCAGCTTCTTGCCTTAGTCACCATTGTACAGAGACTTCATAGAGATGTTTGCTTTGAGTCCAGTAACCCATTAACAAAAGTTTTGGGGTGTATAAGCTTTTGAGAGACCAAGTTCTCTTCATCATACACAGTAGAGTAAAAGTGGAGATCTTCTGAGTTTGAGATCTGACCTTAGAGTAGCAGTCTTCAGGCAAATAAATTTTGAGGGGAAATTGCTGAACTCCAGTTATTTCACAAGTTCAACACAGTGGACCCCCCTAGGGCTGGATGGAGACATAGGATTTTTATCTCACTACAAATACTAATTTGCTCTCCTAAGCATTTCCCTTCTGCTCTAATCAAACTGATTACAATATAGATTGTAAAGAATGCAAAGATACAACGCCCCTTCCATCTTCTCACTAGGATAGAAAAACTCAGATCTACTTGTACTCTACTGTGGCTGACAAAGGGAGCTTTGACTCTTGGAAGTTTACTGCCTGAAACTGTTGTTGGACTCTAAGGTGCTAAATCTGTCTGTTCTGCAGCATACTAGTACAGTGCTCTCCGAGACTGTCTTGGTAAACCTGTGCAACTCTAAAGAACTGGTTTGTCTGTTGCAAATGACTGGGGATGTACAGTGCACCTCTGTGCACTGGCATGCTTCATTCTCCAGTGAGTTCCTAGTCCTAGCCTCCAGGTGGGTAGGGCAGGATAGAAGCCCAAAATAAAGTAGGGCCTATCCCATCCAGTGTCAGGGGTTGAGGACAAGCTTTTCTTTCATCACAACAATTGATAAATGAATATTGCTTTATCCACATTAGGATAAGCAAAATGTACCTGTGAGATCACGCCTTCTCCCATGATCACCCCAGTGACCGCTGAGAATCAGACTTCTCCAGTTTGCCTTGATCTGCCCTCATCCCTCTGAAGGCCCATAGTACAGCAACTTTGCTGAAACTAAGCAGGCATGGATCTAGTCAGTTCATGGTGAGAAAGTGTTGGATATCAGAAGCATACTGTCTTGAGTTCTGTGATGGAAGTTAGGTGAGATATGAATGTAGAAAATTTTCCTATTCTGAATTGTGTTTCTTGATTACAGTAGAGGGTGACAGAATGTTGGGAGCTGGTTTTGGTATTGACAGAAGATGTATATTGTAGTACATACTGTGCTGTAAGTGTGTTTATATTGTAAGTCTATATCATGTGGTTAATGGCATATATCTACAGTGCCAAGATGACTCAACAAGATAAAATGCTTAATATGAAAGCTTGCTGGGAATTCTGTAAAACGAATTGCCTGCCCAATTATGATATAGTCTGTGTTTTATTAACTTTATTATCAATAGTACTGAATTTCTAAATAGGCATTAATCCTGATTGAAGCAGATATCTTAAATGGATGTGATGTGAGGAAATATGGCTCCCTTATGCAAACACTTCCTCTTTATGCTTTTAATAATTAAGCACTTTAAACAGTGAAAGGAATGTGCACTGAGAGACTCTGCTAATGCAAATGCATTCATGCTTATTGTCAGAGCTTCCAGTTTTTCATTCCCAGAGGCTTAATAAATCTTGGCCCAAGTTCTGTTGTTTTATGTATCCATTTAGCAGCCTGCTGACTAGAGAATACACAAAAAAATCTTTGGTTTGAGCCATGCACTACAGGGAGTATTCAGATTGTAAGTCAAAGTGAATTTATGATTTGATGTTTTTCTTTTAGGAAAGAAGTCCCATCTTAGGAAGACAACGGAGAAGAAACTTCCTACGAAAGAAACCATTGCAAAGCTCCAGCAGTCTGAAATGTGGAAAATGGAGAATGAGTTCTATGACTTTGCACTGGAGCAATTTCAGTTCATCAGAGCACATGCAGTTCGAGAAAAAGATGGAGAATTGTATATTCTGGCGCAAAACTTTTTCTATGAAAAGATCTACCCTAAATCGAACTAAGAGCAATGAGTATTGTTAGATTAGGGGACTAAACCTTTGGCCATGTCATTGTTTTCAGTCCCAACATGTAGATGATTGCTGATATACCATCCCAGGCACATTAGTCTTGAGCTCGGTAGACTAAGCTACGGATTGTTCAAAGAAGATGGCTACCAACTAGGTATATTGGCAACTCAGAAAGTATAAGGTTTGTCTGCCCCTGTATTTTCAGAGGAAGTTACTACTTCACACCTGAGGAAGCTTACATATTAATTTACAGAAACTAACCATATATCAATTATAGCTGCAACTATAACAATGAAAGGATTCCCTATAATGCTGTTCTTGATTATAGGACAGTTTAATTTACTTAACCACCTGGGAAGAGGAAGAGGCTTCTCCCCTAGCTTCAACATGGAGATTTTGGTTGTATACACTCATGGATAACATTAATAACTGGCTGACATCTGTGCTTTGGTCTTGTGAATCCATATCACGTGACATTCATTGGAATGTTCAATCATGTTCTGCTGAGAGAAGCTACAGTTGAACGTGCCCATGTGTATATATGTGGGCTTTCATTTTAAGAAGCTAGGACAGGTCATCTACGTGTTTGAAATTTTAAATTCCATAGTGAGATTGTTAAAAGGGCAAAATTAGAGACAGTATTTCTTTGCCACCCTCTGTACTTCCAGCTCATGTTGGGAAAACTCTCTAAAGCCAGCTTTTGCTAGCACATTGATATGAAAAATAGTGAATTCTGTATAATTGTTCCATGGATTCTTCATACTTTAGAAAGAACTACTGGTGAATCCACATTATGACTCGACTAGTGGGCTGTGGTATGGTTAGGATTTTCCTACTTAGATACTTTTACCTGTAGAATATTTTTACTAAGGTGCTTTATAACGTGTTTTAAAGCATTGCGTTTGCAAAAGAAGTAAGATGCTGTAAATAATGCATATTTTATGTATTTGGACCAAAAGGTTACAACTAATAGTTTGAACTGTTTTTGCACCAGTTTTGTTTGTGTGTGAAGTAAAACCATCCCATCTGCTGTTCAAATTCCAGTTTTGAATTGACTCTTGGACATCACTGAAACGCACTTCAATGACTTTGACAACTTTAAATGCAAAATGGGTCTGACCAGGAGCCCTCTTTACTGAAAACTACTTAATCTGCATTTTAAAATCATGCTTTAAAAGAGGAAAAGGAAAACGGAAGCATGTGGCTTGGCCAAGAGAGAAACAAAGACATTGTCATCTATGTCATGTTACTGAAGCTGCCTTTCGTTACTTCAGCAAATTTGCATTTTCCATTCTCAGCACCTTATAGACATGAGATCATTTGGTTACTTCCACATTATTAAAATGTGAAGAAAATTCTAGAAATGCATAGTTCTAAAAAAATCTCTAGTTGCTCATGCTTTACCAGCAGTTTTTTTTTAAAACAGTATTAAAATTTTCCGTAAGGTTCAGCCTTTGAACATCACATTCTATATGTTGGGAGTATAATGTAAATATATTGGTAGGGGAATATTTCACCAAAATTGTGTATCTGCTAAACGATCACAAAGAGGTTGACTGTCCCCTATATGCTGAATGTTTGATGCCAAAAACATAATCTTATTTTAAAAGGGTAATGGGACTGTTAAACAAAGCATTTAATTTACTGTATTATTTAGTTTGCTTTAATCTTGACTTTAAAAAATAGCACTGCCTTTCGCTTTTTCCAGTTGGCAATCATTTTTCACATTTTTTTTTCTTTTACTGCATTACTGTAAAAGTGTTTGTAGCCGTGTTGGCCAACTGAATGATACGTAGGAACATGAAATGAACTTTAAATTGACTGGCTATTTAAAATATAGCAAATTTTTGAAACAATGTGTTCACCCTCAGGTGTTGATGCTTAGAGCACAACTAAAATTTTGATGGTCAAGACTGATGGCTGTGTAATAGATCTAGAAATTCCATTCTTATGTGTAGGGAAGGTACTCACCTGCCTCCAATACCTGGGGCAGAGTTGCACAGAGTTTTCTAGCACCAGTTCTACCTGTCAGGCTGGAGACTAAAAGTATGAATGTGAAATGATTTTCCAAGCGGATCTTGGGTCATGCATGGTACATATTGTCCATTGGAAATTGATAATCCCTGGCAAAATTGTTGATGTGCCTCAAAGCAGAGAGGAAGAATATGGGTTATTTGTCTACTTGAACATTGCCTCTATGAGCATCTTTGGCGATTCATGTGTCTCAGAATCAGTGTAGTAAATGACTACACAGACGACATAGATAATAATATAACAGTTAGAAAGACACCCTTCCCAGGTGTCCATCTTAAACAAATGCTCTGGCAGCTGTATATAGATTGGCCCAGTTTTCATAACTCACAAATAGAATCAGTTACATTCTACTTTATAAACCAACATCACTCAGTACTACTATGGTTGGAGAAAATGAATTAGACCCCCCACCCCCCAAAAGCTTGTAGAGTGCATCTGTGCCAGCTTCCTGTGCCAGCTGCAGTGTTTCCCCCAGTCTCACAAGTTGTTTCTGAGGGTCAGGAACTTCAAGAATAGCATAGGATATAGGAGGGGCTGCAGCTTGAGTGGAAACTTCACAGAACTCCTTGAATAAGCAGAAATGCCCCTTTAGATCCAGACAAGCATTTCTCATAAAATTCTGATTAGCTGTATGAAGAGGTATAGAATTTTTAAAAGAGAGGTTGCTGCAGTATAAAAAGGTAGTGGCAAAAATGAGAAATTCATAGTGCCCTTTTTAGTGAATATGGAAGGTGATTACTTTGAGGAAAATTATGACTAGACCTTTACTGCTCCATCCCTTCTGGAATAAACTGGGTTTTGCTCAAGTTTCTGATTTGAAGCTGTCGTCATGTACTTTAAGAGAGAACACTGAATAAAAGTATTAATGTTTACAAAGTGAAATACAGGCCTCTAAACACAAACATACTTGCAATCTTACAGAAGTAAGTGAAAATGTGATGTATAATCTGCTTATTTTGACAGTGTTTAAAAGATTGCCTAGGGTTTTAAGGTAATGTGATGTTGAAGGAGAAGTGATAATATTGTGAAAGATTTTCTAGCTTTTAATGGCCTCAGAGAAGCTTTGGAACTTTTGGTGGATTGTTTGATGCCATATTTGGATATCACAACAGATGTTCTCCCAAACCCTTCCAGAAAATGACTGAAAACTTCCAGGTTTCATAATCTCTGAATCAGTGTCCAGTTTACCATGATATCCAAAGGCAGGCAGCTGGGCAATGGAGTTTGTTTCCTTTCCATGAGCATTCAAAACCGAACTTAAGCTGAGGCTCAGAATTTGGATATCACAGGAAATTGAAACTTGTTTCAAGGCTTCCAAAATCAGGAAGCTTTAATTCGTGCTTTACAAGTGAGAGAGCACACAAGCATCCAAACAGACTATTTTATCAGTCACAGACTAGCCAGAAGTTTGTCATACATCTGAATGTGTCCTGTATTTCAGTAATTGGAGGGAAGTTAGTCAGGGCTTAAGTGCCTGGTGTACTATATAATCTCTTACCACCTTTCACTAAAATTGTTGTTCTCTGCTTCACCAGTCTACTTAAGTTGTTCCTTAAACCCCCCCCCCCCCCCGCGCTTCACTTTACCAGAATCTTCCAAATATTCTGAACCCTTATTTCCTGAAAGCAAAGCATTAAACGAAGCTATTTTGTTTTGGAGGGGTTTTTTTCACTAGTTGCATTTATGAAGTGTTGATACAAAGAAATCAAAGCCCTAAATATGTTCTTTGGAAAATAACTTTTTTAAAAAGTGACATGCAAAATATACTGTGTAAACAAACTAACAAAATCTGAAATCACAATGTTAAAGGATATCTTGTGAGTAATGCAAAACACATCAAAATAGCATGTCATTTTTAAAGTGATGTTAAAATCTTTTATGAATCTGTTAGTATAGTTCAAAGGTGTATTGCAATAGTTTTGAAACTGTCACTTGATGGTTAGATTAATGTTCACATGCCAATACTGGCCTCAAAACTTCATCACTGACTGAAAAGTGACGCTGTTCAAGTGCTTGAAGCATAGATCAACAGTCTCTGAAGAAGACCAGTGTGCTAATGCCTCACAAATGTCTTAGTAATGACATTTTGGTGCTACTGTTTAAGAATTATGTTTAGACACCTGAGCCATTGCATAAACTTCAGAAGGCTAGCATTTACCACCACAGTTTGGTTTCTCATGTTTAATAGAATGATACTGTTCATATTTTGATGTGTTTTGTGTTTATATTTGACAATGTGACTAAGGATGGACTTTTTGCATACTAGTCAAGGTTTTTCATCTTTGGTTGTATGTCATCCGTAAATTAAGAAAGGAAATGGAGCCAAGGTGGATAAAATCAAAGACCTAAAATCATCAAATGGGGTCATGGTTCTGGATCCATGATTCCAAGTGCGGTACTACAGGCTACACTATTGTGATTAAGTGCCCCCCACTTCACAGTTCAAAAGCTAATTCTGGTTTGCCAGTTAGCTGTTAACCTGGGCTGAATCAGTAATGGTCGCAGAATAAGTGTACAGCTCTGATGATCTGGAAATATTTAAGGTATGCATTAAAAAACAGCCAGTGAGAGCATTTTATTAGGTGACATTTATTCAAATCCTTGATTTTTAGTTTGTCAATATACTGTTTTTCGTTTTTTATAATATTTCATAAATATTTCATAAATTTAATATTTCATAAATTTTAGTAGGTAACACAGATCTTTTATGTCAGGCATAAAGTTCCTGATTTATAAACCTGGCCCTGATCCAGTGAAACCTTGCATTAGCTTGTTAACTTTTCCCTACCTCCCCTTTCATCTAATTGGAGAAAATATATTTTTGTGCATGTATCTCTCTCTTGAAGGCAAAGGAAAACTATCACATTGAGAAATTCCATTTGTGGTTGTGAAATCTGGAGAAAAGCATTGCAGCACATGTGTGCATTTGTTGTCTTTGCAAACAAGGGTTAGCCCCAGTTAATCAGTTTTGGAACCTCTAGCTCATACACTATGCATCTCAAAGGTGGTGGTCTTAGAATAGCCACAGTCATTTACTTTACAGGTTTTTATCCATTTAGAAATTTTTTAAAAATCAACCATATTTATGGCAAATTCTGACTTTTGATACATCTGGCAACAGTTGCGTTATAGGCTTCAGTAGTCAGTTTACAGGTATAGAGCAAAAACACCCTACACACGAAACTTTGGACCATGTGCTCAAATGGGCTCCTACTCATATGAGTCATCTTAGGTGATCTAATGCTAATGTATTCTTGATCCTGAACATTTTCCTCTCTTTACAATATTAAATTCTTGTTAAATGTGCTTGGGAATAAGACCCCACTAACTTCAATTGGGACTACCTTCCAAGTAAATATGCAGCTGAAGTAGGAGGGTGGTTTTTTTTGAAATTGCGGTATTAGCAATGTTTTGTATGAGGAAAACGATATCTGTGATGCCTAAGCTATGCTGCAAAGACTTTTGTGCTGACAAGCCTGTATCATGTGCACTGCCAATTTAGCTCTTAAACAGGGAGCATTTTGTGACTACTAGAAATCACACTAGTTAGAGTGAGTGTAATCACTGATCAGTCACCTGGATATATCCTACTTTGAGCCTTTGCAAATCTGTAACCTTTTGCAGCACCTATTTATAAACCAGAAGCCTTGTAGCAACAAGGGTTTTACAGCAGGTACGCTATAAATCTGTTTAGACACTCGTATTTCTCTCATACTTAAATTTTAGAAGACAAAGCTATAGCTTCTGTGTTAGAGTTAGATGGTGAGCATTTCAAAACAGTGTCGAATGTAACTTTGAGAACATGGATTGTGCCTCTTCTTTTTTCCCAAAATACACAGCTAAATAGTGCCTTTTCCCTTCACAATCCATGTTGAAAATGCTCACCCCTTCTCTCTGTTTCCCTTTTTCTTCTCATACTGATTCTGTTGTGCAATACTCTTCCAAATTTGAAACATTTGTCACATGTTTGAGACATGATTGTTTAGTTTGTTTCTTGCTTTGCTGAGAACTTTCTGTTGCTGAAGTGTTTAAGTTGATTACCTGACACAAATGATATATAAAATAAAATATCCATTGGGAAAGGGGGGGAAAGTCTGGTGTGTTTTTTATGTCGTCTAAATATTTGTCATGATCCTTTGTAATTCTTGCAAATATACAGCCAATTCAACTGAAAGCAATAGTTTAGTATTAGTATTGTTTGCCATAGTGTCATAACTTTTATTTGTACTATTATATGTACCTCAGCTGTTATATACTTTTATATACCATGTGTAGAAGGATGCACTGAATTTTGGGAATGGATAGCAAGAATAAATTTTTATGCTAAGTTAAGGGATTGGATGAATAAATAGTATCATGGGTGGAGCTATAGCTGAGTAACCTTACAGCAGAAGACTCAAAAGGAAGCCAGTGAAGATCTGGGCTCAGCAAAATCTTTCATAGCAATAAGGCCGAAGACTGACTGAAGTTAACCTGTGGGTCATAGCCAATTGTGTGATATGTTGAGCAGACAGCATGGCCTTAACAAGGGTGACGTTTATTGAAAGCAACTTTGGTTTTCAGCCTACTTAAATACAATATATATCCCTAATCTGTTCCATCCTGGCCTCCTTGCAGGGAATTTGCTTGAAATAGCAGTGGAGCAGCTTCAGTTATTTTCACAAGAAGTGGTGGCAGCAGGTCAGTAGAATAGTCTCTTGTTTTTGCAGAGCAGCAAAATTGTAGGCCCCGTTGCTTGGGCATTCTGTTTTCGCAGGAAAAAACTCAGTATGGGAAAGTAACCTTCCCTCTGAGCTCTTAATGCTCTCCGCTGCAACTGTGGGATAGTCAGCTGACTTCACTTGAAGTGTTTGCTTTGATCTGTTAATGGGATCGTTACTAAATATTTTAGTCATCAGCATTACTAGTTGAGCCAACTGTTATATGGTGTTTCAGTTCATTTAGAATGACCTGTACATCCCTCAAGGAGACTAAAGCTTTGCATGTGGGGGGATCTATCTTACATATGAACTAAATATAGAAAATGGCCTTAAACACACTCAACGTAATCCTCACAGGTGCAGCACTTTAATTCAAATTATCTTGTTCGCTTGAGAACTAGGCAAGTGCAAGTTGAGAGGGCTGTCGCATAGCCAATAAACAGGCACAAGCTCTTCCTCCAGACCCACCTTTATTTTGCTTTATTGGTTTTACAACATTTATATCCTGCCTTTCTCCCTCACAAGGGCCTCCAAGGCAGCTAACAATTTAAAACACGCATGATAAAATCTCATTTTAAAATCATTAAAATCCCCAGCATGCATAATTAAAACAATTAAAATAGAGCTAAATTATGTATAAAGACATAAAACAACTGCTCATGGAAGATTGCATCAGAAGTGGACAAACATCTCCCTGAAGAGAGTACTGTAACATTGCTACCTTGACTGAAAAAACCCTCCGGTCACCACCTGCCTATCTTGGGGGACGGACCTCCAAAGATGACTGTCGTGGTCAGATAGATTCATGAGAGAGCAGGCATGTTTGTCCCAAACCATATAGACCTTTGAAGGTCAAGACCAGCACCTTGAATTGGGCTTGGAAGCCATTTGCAGCCTTTGTAAATGAGCCAAGGCTGAAGTGCTTTGGGACTGATGATACACTCCAGTCAGCACCCCGGCTGCAGCATTCTGCCCCAATGATGTTTTTGAACACTTCTCAAGGGCAGGCTATGCAGAGAACATTGCAGTAATCTGATCTAGATTTAACCAGGGCATGCATTACAGTCGCCACATCTTTCTTGCCCTGGAAAGGCCACAGCTGACTAACCAGTTGACGCTGGGAAAAGGCACCCCTGTCTATAGCTGCTGCCTGCTTATTCAGTGGTAGACCTGGATCCAAGAACAGCCCCTGACTGTGGATGTGTTCTTTCAAGGGGAATACATTAACTGTTTCATGAACCAAATCAGCCAGCTCCCTGCATATTTAAGGAACCAGGAAGGTCAAGGGTCATACAAAAACGTGTCAGGCCTCAAACTTCCAAGAATCCTGTTCACATTCTCAGAATAAACTGAAAATTATCCCAATCATTTGGCTAAGTCAGCACCCTGGCACCATCTGACCCTGACACCACTAACAGAGTCCAAGTTGGAATGGATGTGAGACATGTTATCTGCAAAGTGCTGAGCAAAATACAATAGGGCACTGAGCAATTCCTGCAAGCCAGATCCAAATAGCCTCTGACGACCTGTTATACTTACATTGGCCTACACTGTGCAGATGCAGTGGTGGTAGAAGTGTTGTCCCAGGATACATTCTTTAGATCCCACATTAAAACTAGCTTTTCCCTTTAATCTGTCTTTAATTGAAACATGAAAACATGAAGACACTTTGATATGGAACATGTCAGCATTCTGCTTTTTTAAAATTCTATTTTAAACATTTAAATTCTATTTTAAATTCTATTTTAAATTCTATTTTAAACATTTTATTATGCTATTCCATTTGTTTACTGAAGAAATATTTTAGAAGAGAGTTTCTAACAAGTAACTACTGAATCTCCTCAAATTCCTTGGGGAGAAAACGTATGCTTGTCACTATGTTTTTCTACATGTGTGTGTTTGGGACTGCTGCATTTGAGCATAGCATACATTTCTTAGCAGCTTAATAAAATATAAGAAGCTGCAAGTGGATCTCAAAGTGATATCCAGATGTTTGGTTCATGCTTGAGCCTCCTCCTGCTGTGACCTCCCCCTGGGTTTCATTACCACATAGCCCAGATGTGGTAACTCACAATATGAGCTAATTTAAAAAAAACAAATAATACTCTTTATTAAAAATAGTGCCTACAAAGAACACCTGTGGGTTCAAAACGAAAGCCTCAGAACCTTTCAACTTGTCATAATAACCCACTATAACCCTTTCAAAATGAAAGGGCTAGGCAAGAGTTCCTGCCATTTTTTGTAAACAAAAGTTTTAGACAGTGCTTTTTCAAGTTGACTTCATATTCGAGCATTAAACTGTTTATGACCTCAACAAGATGTGATTGTTGGATAATGCATCTGCACTTTTTAATTAAAATGTCAAAAGTAAAAGTGCTGTTTCTACCTAAAGCAAGGTTGCTACTCTTGGGATTTATACTGATTTAAAAATATACTGCATTAGGAAGGTCTTATTAACAGCCTTATGTATCTACAACTTCTGACATCAGAGGTCATGTGAATGTCTGCACCCAACTTATGCAGAACAGGAACTATCACTGCAGCTCTGTCTGTCTTGAACAGTCCCACTGCTGTAATTGTGGTCTTGCTGTAGAACCTGATGGCATCGTTTACATAATGCTGGGCACAGAGTAACTCAGATATCATAAATGGCTCTTCTGGTTTTGCAGATGTCTGCCACAATACATACATAATGAATGAGTGCTAAATATTGTCTTTGTGCAAACAATGGTAAAACTGAAAAACAGAGGTGGAATCCCCACTGGAAAACTAATCGGATACATCCCGGTTCCAAAAGAAACAGCACCTTTTTAATCGTGGTTTTTCCCTCCCCTCTGCAGCATGTGTCATAATGCGACCTCAATGTCTATCGCGGTTTCAAGCAATGTAACACTCCCCACAAACATGCAATCTGCTCAGCAGGTCTGTTCTTCCTTGTTCTGATTGGCTGTTGGGGTGGGAAGTTTTTAATAAAACTATGCATTGCTACATAGGTGCATAGGTAGAATTTCCCCGCCTATGCGTTTGAGCAGCTTCTGATTGGCTATTGTGTTGCAGCAGAAACGATACTCCGCCCTCGCCTTGTTTTTCATGCACAGCTACGTAGATACACGGCTTTGCCATTCCAACTCTTTACCTGCGCAGCGTCATTGGCACAGAAAGCTAATTTCAGTTTACACTTTACACAGTTTGCACATAAGCGTTTCTACACATCCTCGACCGGCGCACAACAAAAAAAGACTGCATGCTCTTTGCGCACAGTCCACTGAGCTCTGATTGGCTGGAGGGCTACACGTCACTCACTACGGTGGGGAAAATAAGCCTACTCTGTCCCCTGAACCTCCCCACCAAACCAGCTTCAGTGCGTGTTTTTCAAAAAGCTGCACTTCCATGCAGGTTTCTGAAAAACGTGATAAGGGGGAGAGCGCGTGCCAGAACCGGGATGAATCTGGCACTTAAGCAGTAGGGAGTCCTTGCTTAAACTGTGATTTTTAACGTGAGTATCACACAATAAATTGACCATGGGGAATCGACCAAAGGCAGCCTAAAAAAGACTTCAGCTTTAGGGACATAATGAAGGACTGTGTTAAAATGATAATACTGCTCAGTGTGTTTTGAGTGTTTGTTGCAGCATCCCTGCAAGGGCAGTATTGCTGTTTCCATAAAAGTCAAAAGTTATCAGGAATGCATAGTGAGTTCATATTTGTGGTGAGAATTAGTTCAGAGCGCTCGGACTTAGCTACTGTGCTACACAAGCTCCCAGTAATGGGGAAAAGGAATCTTTTAAAATCAAATTTTATCAATGCATGCTAGAGCAACAGAAATACAATCAATATGAATATCAAAATATAATAGCATATTAAAAATACATGAGCACTATTATAGAATATATTGTTCCAAAACATAATATTTGAGTCATTCTATCTTATTGAAAGCAGCCTTCAGACAACTGATCAAAATTGTCTGAGGATCCAGTGTTATTGGGTAGTCAATCATTTTGTTGGCTAAATTTTAGAGCAATGTAAAAATCATATCCAGAAAATATTAAAGCTGTACTGCAGCTTGACTTTTTAGCACATACTGATATCTAAGACAGTACCATAAAGTTCCACAGTACAGGACTTCAAAGTGTTTCTTTAGATCAAAAGGAAGGGATATTGGTCCATTACCTGTCATCTGAGAGCACACATATTACATATTTATCTTAAAACCAAGAATCATCTAAACTGGCCAGTCACTAAAGGTCACAAATTATTGCTCACTTTCAATGGGATATTCACCTTTGGCCTTCTCTGAAGGCACACATTGGAATAGCATGTGCACAGGTATGCTGTGGAGAGGAACTTTCCAAACACTGAAGGGGCATACCTCCAGTTGGAAAATGAAAACATTGGGATTTCTTTTTGCTCCATTATTTTGATTATTTCCTTGTCTGATAAAAAGTGCCCATTAAATAAAAAAAAACAAGCTCCCATTAGAACTGATATTTTCAAATAAAAATGTCCTGCAACAATACTATTATTGTTGCTTTTTTTAAAAAAATAATCTTATGCCAGTGAGAAGAGATTTTGTTCAAGGTCTTCAAAACTGGGGCTGGCCTTCTCTTCTATAATGTAGACCTATGTAGTCATATAAAATGTGTACTTCTCCACACATTATTGTTGGAGTAGTGTTCTTTTTTATAATGTCAGATGCTTATGGATTACAATTGGAATATTGGAACATGAAATTGACTAGAATCTTACACCATTCATCATTGGGAGACATTATATTATATTACTTACTAGCAGGGCACCCGTGCTTCGCTACGCATGCTTCATCACAGGCTCTCTATGAATTTCGGGGTGACATTCAACATACTTCCTTACAGCCTGTTTGTGAACTTTGGGGTGACATGCAGCATATTTCCTCACAGCCTGTCTGTAGACTGATGGGTTTCGCATATGTTGCAGCAGCTTCCTGTAGTTGTCTTTTTCAAATGCAATGTGTTATTGCTCTCTTTCACCTGGTGGGCTCCAAAAGACGTCATGTGGAAGCAGCCGTTGTATTTTCGGGATGCAGAAAGGAAGTGTTCTGCCATTGGATGCTGATGAGTGAAAGGCTGTGAAGAGGTTCAGGGTAGGGTTGAAGGGCAGGGAGCTGGACTGTACCGCCACTGCAGCACATTCCTGGGGACTCATCCCGCCACTTCAGAGCATGACACCAAGCACAGGGTGATCAGAGGCCGAGAGCAGTAAACTTGTCTGCACAGCAATCAATCTGATGCCCATATGCAAAACCCGACAAACGTTTAGTAGTCCAAGGTGACAGTGTGGTTTGTAATCTGTTTTGATTGTATTTGGCTGTAGCGGTGTTGTTAATGTGAGGGTGGGTGGAGGAGTACTTTTTCACAGCCTGTCTGTTAACTTCGGGGTGACATTCAGCATGCTTTTTTGCAGCCTTTTTGTTGAAGCTGGTGATGCTTAACTGTCACCCTTAGAATGTTCGTGCAGCATGTCTGTGGACTGAGGGGCTGGTTTGCCCTTAGAACCAGGGGGCATTCATTGAAAATGCTGGGGGGAAGAATTAGGACTAATAAAAGGAAACACTTCTTCAGGCAACGTGTGATTGGTGTTTGGAATATGCTGCCACAGGAGGTGGTGATGGCCACTAACCTGGATAGCTTTAAAAGGGGCTTGGACAGATTTATGGAGGAGAAGTCGATTTATGGCTACCAATCTTGATCCTCTTTGATCTGAGATTGCAAATGCCTTAACAGACCAGGTGATCGGGAGCAACAGCCGCAGAAGGCCATTGCGTTCACATCCTACATGTGAGCTCCCAAAGGCACCTGGTGGGCCACTGCGAGTAGCAGAGAGCTGGAGTAGATGGACTTTGGTCTGATCCAGCTGGCTTGTTCTTATGTTCTAATGTTCGCGCAGATGATCAGAGATGAGCAGTTAAAACAGTAAATGTGTAATAACTCGACTAAAACTGAATATTTTGAAAAATCCTTTCTTAGTGAGCACCTAAACCACATAATGAGCCTGTGTGCCAAATGTCAACTTTGTAGGTTCAGTGGTTTTTGAGTTCTTTTGATGAGTCAATGAGTCAGTCAGTGGTATTTCGCGTTTATAGATATAGATCAACTTTGAGTCTGTTTTATTATCTTTTGTCCTGGGTCCTCTTCTTTCAACTGTAATTTTAAGGACAATGAAGCTTAGGAGCATTCATAATTTTTGAACTACCTGTAATTAAGTGGTAAGCTGAAAACAGTGTGGTGGTATTTTGCATTCCCAGCTCACTTCCCCACTCCAAGTGCTTTCTGTATGTAAATAGAGAAGCCAAACTACATTTTAAATGGATCCCAAACCATGTACTTTACACCACTGCAGTCAATTTAGAACACACTTTTAATTGTGAGTCCCTTCCTGCATGTGTGAGTGACACTTGTGGAAGCAAACTTTTCCATTTTCCCCCTTCTGTAGTTGGTGGGAATGATGAAATTGTGGTTTCAGGACCAGAGAGAACCTTGGATACCACAGATTCAAAGCTTCCAAAACCAAGAGCATAAGATGAAGTGGGGAAACAGCATGAATGCAAAACAAATATTTTCCCCATCACATACAAAAACAACTTTCATTGTCATTGTTTATTTATATGGCCAGTAGGCTGGATCACATAAATCCATTCCATCTGTACAGGAGGCTTCCTCCAGTGCAAGAAACCTTGCTTAAGTTGAACCCACCTCTTCTGCCAAAGCAAGGTGACTTTCCCCAGGAGAAGGCTCTGTTGTTATTGGAATAAATTCAGGACCTGTTCCAATGTTTATGATATCTACTCTGCAGTTTTCTAAGGAGCACAGAGTGGTATTTCAGTTTCTCAGCATCTTTTGGTGTAAGCTAGGCTAAAAGATAGTGGTCATTGGTAGGTTTCAACTTTAACCAGGCATTTGAACATAAGACTCCCTCCAGCTGAGTAACTCCTATACCACCCTGGTGCTTCATATGTATGCACATTTTACAAGTGGTAGCTCAAAACAACAGTGTTGCTTGTGTTCTATTCATAAGCAAACATGTAGGATTCATTCAAACATTTATTGACTTGCTCCATTGCAACATTCAGGCAGTATTCATGATCCATAGAGTTTGAGGTACAGAGGTACACCTCCAAAAGTTCTGGCATCCTAAATGTGCTATAGTTCTTAGCCTTTGGAGGTTTGATTGACTAATCTGTTGATTAAATCTCTTGAACTTTTAATCACATAGATTAAAATTCCTCTCAATTGATTGGTGCAATTTAGAAAATGTGAAGACTTTTTAAGAGTGTTATTATGCTGACTGTACAGATGCCTCAATGCCTTCTTCCCTGTGTCCTGTTTAATAAGAGAAGGGGCTTAGAAATAATGTTTCATTCTAGTGTGCATCTGCAACTACCAGACATCCTGCCTTGTCCATTATCCAGCATACTGTTTCACGTAGGAGCCAATTAGTTGCCCTGAAAGGCCAACAAACAGGGCAAAGAGACTGAGGCCTTCCCCACCTGCAGGCTCCAAGCACTGGTATTAAGAGGTTTTCTGCCTTTGACATGGAGGCTCCCATCAGTCATTATGTTGACGAATCTCTTCTCCATGAATCTGCCTAACCCCTTATGAAGCTATCGATGCTCATACATTAGAGAGAGGTTTTTTTCAATGGAATTTCATGTAATCAACAGATGCTAGATAGTCTGACAGGTCCTGCTTACCTGTCATGAGCAGGGAGGCAATTGTTTGGTAGGCAGTTCAGGTAGAATTATTTTCCACACATACAGATGGTGCATGTTAACCCCATCACTGCCACCTTGCTGAGCTCCATCGCCAATTGCTTTGAATAGAGAAAAACAGTCAGTCATGTGCAAGAAGGGGGATTTTTTTTTGCTGGCCCCCTCTTCAATGATAAACTTCTCGTTCCAGGTGGACCACTTTTTTCTTGAATCAGTGTTTTGGGTGGCGCTTTTGGCTGCCATGGTGGTGATGAGAGATTGGAGAAAATCTTACTGTTTCTTCAGCTGAGTCTGTCCCATCAATCTCAATAACTGTTAAAGTGTCTGGATCTGCAGCAGTTTGTACATGTTCATTGATGCACAACCCCAAGGAGTCATAGGCCATTTATGCATGCACTACTTTCCCTGTGGTTGTTAGCTTTGCAGTGGGGTTTCCCACAGTTTTTTTTGTTCACACAGGGATTCTCCCCCTGTCAAGGGTCTCTAAACAAATCAACCCACCATCTTGCCTTCCATCCTTATTCGTTTCATGCAACCTTGGTTTGGGGAGATTGCATGCTGCCCCCCTTTTTGTGCTGTCTTTGGTTTAGCATTACTTTGATAGACCATGTCAATTTCAAGGGTCTATCACTCCAGCAATAGTCCTTCAGCATTAACAGTTTTTAAAAGTTCTTCTGATGGTTTTGAAATGGGAGCCCAAAAAGTGGGAGAAACTGCTGTACTGTGGGAGGGGAATGGTAGGAAGGAACAAAGAAAAAAAATACAAGGATGCTTAATGCACCATGATCTCTTTTGCTTTCCTGTAAGAGGGGAGAAAAAGTTACATTTCAATAGGTTTCAAAAACGGCAGGGATTCTCTGATCTGAGAGTACAGTGAGTTCTGAAGAGGGGAATATGTGTGGTAACTGAGAGTCAAACCCAAAAGAAATGTAGACTCAAAGTGAAGGAGGCCACAAGTGCCTAAATGGTCATAGTTTCCAACCAGCCAACATCATTTAATTGCCTGACCCAATCATGACCCTTGGGGAAACTGGTTTTGCCTATGGTACAAAAGCAGTCATAACACTGAAGGTGATTGGCACAATGCTAAAACTGGCAAACAGGAAAGACTAAACAATCTCAGCTGAAAGCAGTATGTTTGCTTGCTGTGAATGTGTTTACTGCAATGTTCTGAGTATGCCTGAGTATTAGTAACTAGCCATTTAGTTCAGGCAGATTTGAATCAAGTTAGTCAACCTCTGAAAACAATGACGTTTAAAGTGCATGATGGACAACAGCTTGACTGAATTCTCTGATAACATGCATCTGCTGTAGTGGCATGAGATCATACCAGACCACACTGATAAAGTTATTTTCCTCCTCCCATTGCTTCAATGACTCTTATTGTCCCCACCCAATTCCTTATGAACTTCAGGCTCAGTGTGTTTCACTGCTGGAGGAGAAAGGATCCTCTAGAAAGAGCTGAAGGTACTTTAAATGCTGTATTGTTTGTATATGGGTCACGATTTGTTCATAACCATGTAGTAGAAAACTAGAAGCCCTTAAAAGTTTCATAAACTGGTCTGAAGTTCTTCTTAAAAGTTTGAAGGTTATGAAGAGCTGTGTGGTGTTTGCTGATAGCTAATCCCTTAGGTTTCAGTAGATTTTTATAGCATGGTAGAAACCTGGCTGGCTAGAATACTGGTCCTCTGGGTTTCAGGCTTAATTATCAAACCTCCAATTAGGCTAGAAATGAAAATGCCATGAACAGCATATTTTGAACACTGCAGCTAGTACATTTGACCCTCCCTTTGGACACAGGGCTTGGCACAAATGTGCAGACTGCTAAATCTGTCAAAGAGTGGTTTGTGTAGTGGTCCTATTTCTATGGTGGAATAAAGAAATTGTTCTGATTACAGATCTTGCGTGCCCACACCTACCTAAAATACAAAGATGTTGAGATATTTCAGCTTTTGTCAGCATTTCATAATGATTACTTGTTTTGGAATGCCATTACACACCAGTTTCATGTGGTTCATGACAGTCTTTTGTCTGCAATTACTAGGCATGAGAATCATGGGCCAGAATACCTCCTTGCCATGTAAACATAGAATTGTTGATGCGGTTGCTCTTTGCTGTTAACAGTCATTTGTTGCACATCAAAGCCTTTTGTGGCATGTGATAGATGATATTCCTTAAAAAGAGCCCCTTAATGTCTTTGACAGATCCAGTATTTGATTTAAAAGATGAAGGCAGTATAGCAGATATAAGAATGAGCAATGATGGTTCAAATCCTCCCCCCGCCCCTTTTTTTGCCATCAAGTCATGGCACACTTATGGCAACCTTTTGGGGTTTTCAAGGCAAGAGACATTCAGAGGTGATTTGCCTTTGCCTGCCTTCACATCACATCCCTGGTATTCCTTAGACGTCTCTCATCCAAACACTTGCCAGGATTGAGGCTGAGAGTGTGCGACTGGCCCAGGGAAACCCAGCAAGTTTCTGTGGAAAAGTGAGAATTCATACCTAGGTTTCCCATATCCTACCTAACCCAACACCTTACCATTACACTATGCTGACTCTCACCTCAAATTAGGCCTTGCCAAAGTGAGTTCTTCATGATCAGTCCTCTTTAGACAGTGTTATGTGTAGTGTGTGGTTAATTCCACTGACTTGCCTCTTAGTTTCGTAAGGCTCACTTAGGGCGATTCCGCACATGAGTAATAATAGGTTCGACCCAGTTCCCTGAGAAGGGTACTGACCCAGGTCGAAGCCATTGTTGTTCCCCACTGCAACCAGCTTGATCCCAGCTCGGAGGGCGGGATCATCCTGTGCCCCTTCGCCGCTCCGTTCCAATTGGCTACTGTTCTATGGCGGAAAACGCAACCCTGAGTTTCCCTTTTAAAAAAAAGCCTATGTAGGAGCTACGTGGAGGCCACCCGACAAAGCCCTGTACAGATGAGGGCGAGATTTGCATAGCTCCCGCCTCTTGTCAGAAATTTGATGTGAGTCACTGTTTCCGTTGGGAGCGTTTTTCGCCGCGGTGGTTCTCCAGCTCTACGCATGCCCGAAACACTCAGCTGTGATTGGCTGAACGATGACTCCTGGGCCCAAAATTCCGCACTTTACTGGAATGAAGCTGCGTTCGAGCGTGGTTCCCCGAAAAAGTAGTAGTTCCCAACTGGAGTCGGAAATTTGACCGTTACACCAGGCGGAAGCTGGTAACAAAACCCACGGGTCGACCCCGAGTGGTTTCCTCGCTGCAACTTCTTGAATGCGACCTTTAGATGAATCAAGCGAGTGGATTCTCCGCCTTTCACTGCGGAATCGACCTTAGATGAATCACTATAAAGTTCCAGCTTTTCATGGAAACCTGGGGTTGAACCCCCTTTGTCTAACAGGTTTCCTTCAGGGCTAAGTTTGTACCCTTGCTATCCAGACTCTTTTTGCATCTTTTCAATAATGTTAACATCAGTCTTCACTTTGTATTGTGATTGATTGTTTTGAGATAACATTTGACCTCTGTTTTAGGCCTTTAAAACATCCCTTGGTTCCACAACCCACAAAGCATCATAGAGCACCTTACAAAGTACCAAAGGAATTATTGCATAGCATGAGCTAAACCTCACTTTGTCAGATGAATGAAATGTGATGGAAACATTTTGGGGGGTGGGGGGTGGGGGGCAAAGTTTCCAGATACAAATATACTGTTCAGGTGTTTAGTTATAATGCTGCTTTTGCATTATACAATACTCTTGAATTCTTTTTACAAAAGGCAAATTGGGGTCAGCACATGAATACCATGCACCAGACTCCAGTTACCAGGCATGTGGAATAGAAAAAGGGGTTCCACAGCACAAAGTGGTGGGGGACATCCTGCCCTGAGATCAAATGATGGAGGTGCTGGAGGTAAGCACATCAGGGGTCATAGTGGGTAGATAAAATTGTTCCACCCTTTGCACGTCTCTAGGGAGGGGACCACAGATGTTACTCTCCAAAAGCATAGTGGGTCACTGGAATGGGATATGATACATTAGTGGTGTGAACTGCACAAGCTAATTACTGTAGCAAGATCATGCACAATATAGAGACTGCAAACACAACCCTATTTTAATGCAACAATTGGCTGTCCTACAAATCCTCCTTTTAATTTTCCATTGCTGAAAGAAGAATGGAAGACCTTAAAAGACCTTTCAACTCTGTGTTCTTTGTAATCTGAAATATTGAACTATTGGTGTGTTCCATTAAGATGGCTGTTACTTGAAGGGATAGGTCTAAATAGATGATGCTCACACTGTACTTCTGTTTCTCGCTGTTTTCAAGAGCAAAAATTCTCCTCTGATGGTCCCATGAAAAGCTATTCAATCACCTGTTGGCAATGTTAACCATCTCATAAAATCTACAGTGTATCCTAATAGTCTTCTTTCAGGAGATGACTCTGTATCAAGCTACGGTTTGTTGTCATTTTTAGGCTTTTAACAAGCTGTGTGCACTCTAACTATCCTCATAAAACTTTGTTTGAACCCTCGTTTCGTAGTGTCTTCCAGCTTTTCCTTCCCCCCTCCCCAACCCTTGAAGAAGCTTTTTCTCTTTTATATATCAAGAACAGTGACCTTCCTGTGTATGGTGTATTCCATCTGAGGCATTTGGGAGTAATGAATAACTGTCACAACAGTGTTTCTTTGCTTACATGGATAGCAGAGATCTGTGGTTTTGTGTCTTTGGTTTTACAGAAACTGTCTTTCTTATTTTAGTTATCTAACTGTTTAATCTCCCAGACAAGAGCTCTAAGCTAACATAGTGAAGTGGTACCTTTTGGAGAAGTGGTAAATCATTTGATGTGACTATTGTTCTCCACAGTTCATGCACCAAACATGCCTGGTCTCTCTCCCCCACCCCTGACTGGAGCTTATTTTTATTTCTGTCGTACTTAATGAACTAGGTCAATTTACTGACTATCTGTTGGCTACATATCATAAGTGGTGCAAGTGTAAAGGAATAAATGAAACTTTCCAATTCAAAATCTTTATTGATATTATACCTTTAGATAATAGGTAAACAGAACTTTTATAACCCATCATGCTAGTTTTTTTTTTAATCTTGTGCCTGGGAACTTATATAGGTAACATGTGCAGCAACCTTTAAACAAACTTTGTGTACTTACAGCAATAGTCTCAATCAAAAGAAATACGGGAAGTTCTGTGACTGGAGGCCCCAACATTTTTGTCTTTCTAAAAACTAGGATGACGAGGGGTCTGATTTATGTGGAAGAGAGGAGATTAATCCTTCATCCCATGCCATTGTTTTGACCAGAAATAGTGCTGGGGAAATGCTATTTGCCGCATTGAAGCAAACAGATAGCAATCCTGTATACTTCCCCAGTTGAGTGAACAGTGACTTCCCTGGGTTATTTCACATTAGACCTGATCTGAATTGGGTCCCCATGTGCCTGATCTGCAAATGGTGAATAGTGCTTCCAGGTCAGAAAGTGGGGCTGCTAGCAGTCTGGAGCTGTAACACTCATTTTAGAAATTAAGCGTTACCCTACCATTGTACATGGTAGAGTTGTGATGAAGGATACAGATTGCTTTTCATCTGGTAAGTTGGTGCCACAGCTGGGGACAACATATCTGTGGTAAGCTATGTAAGGGCTATTTATGAGTTCTTTGTTTTCCAGAACACCACCATTTCTTGACTACAGACAAGTAATGGTATAGTGTAGTGCTGGAGGTGTAATACAGGCAAACACAACCTGCAGTTTATTAAGCTGAACACAGTCCATCTAGGGCATAGGTGTCAAACTCGCGGCCCTCCAGATGTTATGGACTACAGTTCCCATCATCCCCTGCCAGCATCATGCTGGCAGGGGATGATGGGAGCTGTAGTCCATAACATCTGGAGGGCCACGAGTTTGACACCTATGATCTAGGGCTACCAACGCTAGATTGGAAAATTCCTTCAGATATGGGTATTGAGCCTGGGGAAGGGGGCACTTGGGGAGGGACTGGACCTCAGTAGGTTAATGTTATAGAGTCCACTCTCCAAAACAGCCATTTTCTCCAGGGCAACTTTGTTTACTTGCGGCAGAGGACTCCAACTTTTGAGACGTTTGAAGCAGATTGCAGTCTGGAGATGAGTTATATAATTCTGGGAGAACTCCACCTGGAGACTGGCAACTTTAAATCCATCTGTCATAACTAGAGAGCCATCAGGCCTCACTAAACCTCCCATCCAGTGGTGGGATTCAGCAGGTTTGCACCACTTTGGCAGAACCGGTTGTTAAAATGGTGCTTGTAAACAACCAGTTGCTAAATTATTTGAATCTCACCACTGGAACTGGTTGTTAAATGCTTTGAATCCCACCACTGCTCCCCTCCCAGGACTGCAACTATTAGTGTAGTTGTCGAGAAGCTAATGTGTCTCAATAGTTGGTCAGAGGGCTGCAATCAGCTTGGTGGTTCACAAGCTGTGGAGACTTGTCTTTCATCAACCTCCACATGTAGGCCTGGGCCTTGAACAACTGTATAACAAGCACAAATGAAGCCCACAAAACTTTGTTCTGGCATCCAGACAGGAAAAGTCAGATTCTGAATGTCTGTTTGTTCACACTGTTAAAGGAAGAACGATCCTGCATAGGGATGCCAGCTCCAATCAGCCTTTAGGAGTTTGGAGTACAGGGCCAGCAATCATGTGGCATCACTTTCAGAAGTGACGTTATGGCACCACTGTAACATCCTAGCTATCTGTAGCAATCTAAATTTGGAGGATTAGTAGAATGTTGTGATTATGTGGCCAGAGGGGCATTGTGGCATCATATGACATCATATGACACCATACAATGCCTTGCCCTACTCCCCAGACCTCTCCTCTCTAAATTTCTCCTGCTGGTGCACTGGGCAGAAGCTGGGGGTTGGGGGCCGAAGGTTTCCAGCTATAGTGGAACACCTGGTTTTCCTAACTTTGTCCTTTTCTACACAAGTCCTTTACAACATTTCCTGCTGCTAAATGCTTCGCTATTTTGTTGTCATTCTGCATGCTTTTTGACCTGTTCAGTTCTGGAAACATTTCCACTTCAGTTTTTCTCTGTTGTTTTCACAAACATTTTCACCACGATGTTTTTCCCAAACTGTTTCCGAGCCAGCCTCTTCTGATTGAATTACATATTACTTTGTTGTTTATTTTCCCACCCCATCAAACACCTGGCCCCTATCCATGCACTCATGTACTCTCCCAACCTTCAAGCCCACCCCCTGCCATTTTCTCCTCCACCTCTTCCTCTTCCTTTCAGGGTGGATCAGACCCAAGGTGAACCATTTCCCCATTTTCTTTTCACCAAAGATTAAGGACTGGAGCAAAAAAGTATTCAAACCTTCCAAACCATTACTTTCTCCTGCTCTCTCATGCCCCCCACCCCCAGTGGAACAAAGGGGTTGATTTGTTTGCTAAGGGAACAAAAAGTTGGTTACTATACTTGGCTTGCACCTGTAACCATAGAGAGCAAAACACCAGAATCCAAGCACAGATGTAAAATTGAGGAGCTAAATAAGCATGGAAAGTGTCTGGTGCTGTTGCTGAATTACACAGAGCTAAACTGAGATGGCAGCATAAAAAGAAACAGGTGGTTAAATACTTGGCCTCTGAAGTGGGCCACAGGCAGGGCAACTGGCAAAAGTTAGCTTTCCTGGACTGTACCACTTCAGTCCTGGGGAAGGGATTGCCAATTTTTGAATTCTGCCTCACCAAATCACTCCTTATGGATACAAAACTAGATTTTCATAAAGAAGGTTTGGCCTAGTATTTTCACTAACATCCCGTTTTTTTCTATATAGATGAAGGAATCTGGGAGTGAGGGATTCAAGCAAATTCCTTACCCCCTCATTTGGACTGGTTCGATCCCATTTGTTTCTGGTGATCATTTTAAATGGATCTACAGCTCTTCGGGTTTTTCCATTCCTCCTCCTTTCAGGGGATTATGGCTATGATGCAAAGTGGGGACTAATTAGCAATAGACATTTTGTATTTTTTACCTTGAGTTCTAATGCCTATGGGCCTCCCCTTTAATCTTCTGCTTGACGGATCTTATGTTAAGGCCGATAAAACCAACTGCCTTACTTCAGCTCTTATCTAGCATTGAGCAATTATCAAGAGGCAATTATCTAACTGCAAGCCCAGCAACCATGAAAGATAAGGGGAGACAAACACATAGCTCTTGCAATTGCTTCTCTGGTTCATTTCTTTGTAGAACTTTTTTTTAATACTTTTTTTACAATCAGAACTAAAATGCCTTTTTTTCTTTTCTTTTTAGACACCCATGCAGCAGTTGGAAAGGGTTCTTGATATTGCCAAATGAGTGACAATTTTCAGGCTAGAGAGTATACTACCTTGATCAATTTTACTGTTTTCAGAACCATCTGTGGATAATTTTGCACTTTAGCCACTAGGTGGTGGAAGAGGAATTCGCACCTTACACAGCGAAAGCAGAAGCCCTTCAGAAGGCCTCCTAGCTCTTGCCGCCATCTCCCAGCTTCAGCAGGGATGCTCTTAATTTGCTGTCAAGTTTTCTTTTTTCATAGAGGGTTAAGAAATTCTTGTTGGAAATGCTGAACTCAGGATTAGTTTCACAGGAACCTAGCAGGCTGAATTTGTGGACGCTGCCTGAGCAGATTGTAGTTTCTTTTTCATGACATGATGTACATTCAAGAGTGTGATTACAATGGTATTCTCTCCAGGAGAGGCGACACCCTTGAAATGTGACAGGAAGACCCTGTGGTTCATATTCACAGAAATACTACTCATGTGTAGATTTCATTGTCAAATTGCTGTTTATACCAGTTTGGAAAAATGTTCCAGATTTTTGCCTTATGTAGATGAGTATCCTCTGAGTCTCTATACAAGGCTGCTAGTTTGATACCTACTTTACTTTGGTGTGAGATTTGACATATTTGTTAAAATAGGTACAAATGAATAAGATTTAGCATATATTTGCAGAATGAAACTAGGCATAGGTAGAAGCTTTCATTCATCTTATTTAGTTTAATTTTAACCCTATCCTCCCCTAAAGTCATAACAAATTAAAATAATATCCACAAAAATAACCAATCAAATTAATGCTACCCTTATATTTGCTTAGTTCTGATTCCATCCCAAATAAAAAGCTGTTTTTTCTTTACACTTCTTCTGGAAGGTATCACTTCTAAGGGAAATATGGAGCCTTCTACATTTGTGCACATTGGAACAACTCAAGAATGCAGAAAAATTACTTTCTGAATTCAAAACAAGGCACATCCCCCAGGCCCACCCCCCATCAGCCTGATAAGAACTGAGCATGTGTCATGAGGCATAAAATGTTGAAGGAAGCAGAAATTGAGGAATCTAAGGTTCCTTTCATAAAGACTTTTGAACCCTCTTTGACTTCTGAAAGCAAGCAATTTTTTACAAAAATTTTGATGTACCTTGAGGGTAAAACTTGTTGTGGCTTGTGGAAGCAAGTAGATTTTTTTCAAGGATAAAACCTGTTTTACCTCAAGGATAAAACACTGTTCTCCTGCAGTTATTGGAGCTTTAATCCAGATTTTTTAAAAAGGTTTTGATTGTGACATGGGAAATCTTTTTAAAAACCCATTTGCTTTCAGATGCCAGTGTGGGTTAAACAACTTATATGAAAGGGATCTTACAGTTTTCTCAAGTCCAAGTTCAACTGCTGGCATATATATTCTTGTACTGGCTTGGAATTTATTGAATGTCTAGTGAAAGGAAGATCCAAAACTTTGGGGCAACTTTGAATAACATCTGTGTAGGTGACTTTGTTGTTTGAGTTTGGCGCATGTACATTCTCAGTTGTTTTCAACAACTATAATGATTGAAAGGTCTTGGTATAAACATACAGAGGGCTTTTCAGGTAAATGCCAGAACCTTGAGCTGTACCTACAGATACACTATGTATTGTTTAGTAGTTGTAAAATATAGAAATCAATATTTTGGCTGACAAAGAAATGCTCAATCTGATGTTAAGGTTTCCACAGTATTTCATAGAGTAGTACATACCTAGTCACCAGATCACCACGGAAACAGAATGTTCATATAGCGCTTTCTGTCCTATGATTAGCTGCTCTCTAGCTTAGTACACTTTTTTAAATCAACTAAATGCTGGCGAATGTATTAATGTTACAGAATATTGCCACTTCTTAGTGTCAAGTGAATATAAATTGTCCTAGAGTAAGTTTCATATGGTCAGTCTGAAAATCCCAGAGCAGAAATTAATTACTGTGCTGTGGGAATGTTAATTATTTTATAGGGCCAAAATAATCTAGTAACATTAAGTATTAAAAATTTGCTCAGCTTCTCAAAGGACTCTGGCTCTGAGCATGTGCCAAAAGAACAAGTCTTAAAAGGTTGCCCTTCCTTATAAAATGAATAACCCACTAGGTGCTCTGTATTGATTAGCTGGGCATTTAAAGTGCTGTGTTTTATCTTGCTGAACACTTAGAAAATTTGTCATGATGATATTTAACAGGGCAACTACTCATTACTTATTTTCCCAAACCTTTCTGGCATATTGCTTGGCACCGTATTACACCTTGGGCAAGTTGCCGTTACAGTATGAAGATATGATAATGCCCTTTCTGCTTAAATAAGCGTGACAGAATAACATCTCTATTCAGCGAAGGCACCAGTGAAAATGATACCTTGGTGCCAAATGCAATACACTGAGGCTGAGAGAGAAGAGCTACATCGGATTCAAGCAGACTTGGAATAAACTCCCTCCCTTTTGTAGTTTAAATGGGCGTGGAATTTTTTTCATTTTTTTTGTTTTGCACAAAATGGTATTAAATTATTATTGGGTAAAGGGTGGAAGGTTGGGACTCTTTAGTTTGGAGAGGAGATGTCGCGGGGGGGGGGTATGATTGAAGTCTATAAAATTATGCATGGGGTAGAAAATGTTGACAGACAGAAATTTTTCTCTCTTTCTCACAATACTAAAACCAGGGGTCTTACATTGAAAATGTTGGGGGGGGGGGAGAGAATTAGGACTAATAAAAGGAAACATTTCTTCAGGCAACGTGTGATTGGTATTCGGAATATGCTGCCACAGGAGGTGGTGTTGGCCACTAACCTGGTTAGCTTTAAAAAGGGCTTGGACAGATTTATGGAGGAGAAGTCGATGTATGGCTACCAATCTTGATCCTCCTTGATTTGAGATTGCAAATGCCTTAGCAGACCAGGTGCTCAGGAGCAGCAGCAGCAGAAGGACATTGCTTTCACACCCTCCATGTGAGCTCCCCAAGGTACCTAATGGACCACTGCGAGTAGCAGAGTGCTGGACTGGATGGACTCTGGTCTGATCCAGCAGGCTCTTTCTTATGTTCTTAAGGTTTTCCACATAAGGTTATTGTGAGGCTCAGCTGCTATAATGACTTGTCACTCATTGAGGCCTGCTGATTAGACTGCTGGCATTTGGGCAACTTCTTACCCATAGTTTTAAAAGATGATATCAATGAGAGGCACTCAGGAGCTGCACATAAAACAATATTTTGGGGATGAATCATTCCTACTTATTTTCCTCTGTGCCCCGAGTCCCTCTGGATATCTTGGTTACATTGAGTCACAGTGGAGTTTCTGTTCCCTCAATCTGCAACTCTATGCTACTGAATTTGTCCTCCTGCCTGCTTATAACTCTTTTATGTGGTTCCACTCAGATTGATAAACCTGCTACTCTTCTGTAGAGTGGAAGATTCAGTCTTGACTAGATCCCTGTGTACATAGGAGTTTCAGCATCTCTGGCACTCGGGGCCCTCTGGTCAGAAAAGGATGTGTTGGATGTGGGCATAAAGCATTCTCTTTAATGGTGTGCACTGAGTTATTAAATTGACAACACATGAATCCAAAATCATGGATGTAGTTACTTCAAGCAAAGAATCAGCAAAAGGAACGATTTGGTAAGCCCATCACTCCTCAAAACTTTACAATCCAGAATTCTAAGAGGCTTAATTGGGTTGATTCCCTCTCCCCAATTGTTTCCTGTAACTGACATTCTACTAGTCTCAGTATGACATGCTCTCTGGTCTATTCACTCCTTATCAGGCCAGGGTTTGTTTTTCTGTGAACCTTTTGCAGTCATATTTCTAGGCATACCTTGGAACTTCCCCAGATATACAGAAATCTTGATTCTGTGCCTGGGTGGTCAGGTTTTGCTGCGTTTGTTATAATTAGAATCAGTCATTTTACTATTAGATAAGGGAAGTTGGAGAGCTGCCATTATCCTCTGTGGGGTGGGGGAGACAGGGACCAGCAGATTTTTAGTTAAGTAAAATAAAGACAAAACTGTACCTGAAAGAGGGAGCAGCAAGAATCCATATTCCTTTGTGGCCTGTTTCCTTCAGGTTTTTTATCCCCTGTTTCCTCGTACTTCTGGTATTGAGGCCAGATTGGAAGAAAAATGATTCAAGCATTGGGGGTAAGGAGAGATGTGGGAAATGACCTTGGTTTAGTTTTTCTCTGTTGTTGTAGTTTTTTAATTTAAAAAATAGACTTCCAACTCTGCGCTTTTACATCGACAGAGGGGCAGACATGGGAATTCTATTATTATGCATATTGTTTCTGACCACTTCTTAAATTGTGCTCTGATCTGCAAATAAAAACTCTGCCTCCAAAATGCTTCAAGTATGCATATTTCCTTGGGTACAAGCCCCATTAAATTCAGGCTTCCCAAGAATTACTAAGGATCTCCAGCCTATAGAGATCAATTCCCTTGGAGGAAATGGCGGCTTTGTAGGACTCAGAATCACAACCCTGCTGAGCTTCCTCTCTTCTTCAAACTGCCCTTTCCAGGCACCACCCTTAAACCTCTAGGAATTTTCCAAACCAGAGTTTGCAACCTCAATGAACAAACATAAGTTAAAGACGTATCACCCATTGAAATCAAGAGGCAAGTTTCATGAATATATTCTTTGGTTTGACTTGACATTTATGATTAGGCACTCTCTATTTATTTTTCATGATCAATAGCAGCTGCAGGAGGCTGATTTGGAGACAACTTGCGAGATGGGAGGGAGCTTTCTTAAATTTCCCTACCCCCAGCATGTCTATTTGCCAATAATATCTTGACAAGAGACCACGTGGCAATTCACATTGGGAGAATGGCAAAAGTATTAGTCCTCCCCTTCCCAAACTTTGCACACTCAATCTGCATCATGTCCCTCTATGGTTACATTTAAAGAACCCAGAATCAGTGGAGCTCCTAAATATGAATACTTCAGATTGCATCTAGCGTGGCTAACATTCCTTCCATTAGGCCTATCTTTGGTGACTATTTTGTTTTTAATCTGAAACCTAGATTTTTTGTTTCTCCCTTCCTCTTCTTTTTATAGTAATTTTAACAGCAATTTCAGAAATTTGGTGGGATGGGGTCAGCAACATTTAAAATAATTGTATTGGATAAAGTAGTCAGTATAGCCTTGTGATCGTTGGCATGGGTACCACTACTGTCTCCTTTATCATTGCCACCAATAATAATACATTTAGTATATACTACTAATTTCAATCATAAAAAGGGGAGATAAAAATGCTGTGCATTAAATAGAGGTCAATTTTGTACCACTTTTCTGTTTAATCAGGTTTTTTTTTTTAGAAAGAAACAGGCTTAGTTACAATTAAAGGCTTTGGACTATTTTTGCCAGATGGGTCTTCTTCTCTTTCTCAATTCAATTATGCTTCAAAATCTCTATTTAGGATTGGATAGTCTTCCCCATTATAGCACGAATACTATTTTAAAATGTTTTCTTATAACTCTTTCAGTCTGAAACTGCTCACTGGTTTAGTTTTAATAATTAGGTTTTAAATATTTGTCTCAAATGAAAGTCTGAATGGCCACATGCAGTATGTATTTGGGACCAAAACCTAATATTGGAAAAAATATGGGCTCTGGTCCAAAGAGACATATGTGCAGAGTTTGAATGCATGCCACTGCATGTACATACTGACAGGCGCTTCTGCCAACAGAAGATTCACCTTTTTAGTATTGCAGGGCGGGGGAGGGGGGAGGAAGAGAGAAAGGGTAAAGGGAAGGCCAACATATTCCAGACAAGCAACTGGCAATGTCAGTTCATGCCTAAGCTGTATCATTGATTAAAAGGAAAGGAAAAGAGGCGTTTGGGAAAATGAATTTGAAGAGATTGACAAACTACATTCAAACACCGAGAAATATCTTTCAGGCTCTACAACCTGCTGTAATGTAACTTGCTTTATATCAGGGCTTTTTTCTATTTACAGTGAATTTCTCCAAGCAAAACTGTTCAAGGCAAGATGACTTAGCTGGAAGTGAGCAGCATGTCTTGTCTGGGTCCCAAGGAGCAAGGGAGCGGGGGAATCAGAGAGAAAGGGATTACAAACCTGCACAAACCTACAGCAAATTCTGACGTTTCTCAAGGTCTCCTCCTCCCTTTTGGCCTCCATGTGAAGTTTAGGAAGCAGGCTTTCTCACCTGCACTCATGCTACCTTTGAGTGGAAAGGAGGAGAGGAAAGAAAGCTGTGGGTTAAACTGATTTCTTCATTGAGGTTTTTACCATCATGATTTTAGTATTTTTTCCCCACAGATCAGGATTGACAAACTACATTCAACATCAGCACCTTTAAATATGACCTTGTTAATGCCAAAGACAAAAGCAACAAAACTACACTACTACATTTAAAACAGAATGTATAATCATGTGGAAAGGTGTGCAAGCATTTGAGTGCCAGAGTGTTTGAACTAGCTAGCTATCTTTTGAGTGAGGCTGTGAATGCAGGTAATAGATTTAATTATTAATTTTTCCATTGTTCCATTGTGTGCAGACATGGTTCAAGGCATAGTCATCCCCTGGCTTTCACAGATCTAATTTGTATAATTATTGCCTGCATAAAGAATGGCTCCAGTTCTTAACTCTCACCCTCCCATCCCTTCAAATATTATTTCACCCCCACGTTCCATCCACAAGAACACCTGCCACTTCTTCAAAGTCAGCTGATTCCTTTTCATGGTGCAGTGTGAGCCACCGATTCCAACGTTCTTTTAAAGCCTTTTTTTGTCTAAATGAATTATCATGTGTCCTTTTAATTGTATTCAACAAATTACATTTGTCAAGGTCTATCTTTGTAAATAAATAACTAAAGACACATGCATGAGTATTTATGTTGCTCAAGGTCTCTTGTTCCATTTGCAGCAGCCAGATGAACGTGAAACAAAAGAGAACTTTTCCTCTAAAAGCAATTATCTTCTCTGCATTCCCATCAGGATAATTATATCGCAGGGAATTTTAAGAAGCTGCAGAAGTAGAATTGAATGCTTAAAAGCCCATGTTTGTGAGGCTGTTATGCGAAATTGAGAGGAGACAATACCGAATAGTGTTCAGGGGGACCACCACCAGTGTGTTTGGGTTTCATATTAGATGAATCTTTGAAAAAGCAAGAAGAGCTGCAAAGCAAAGCTGGAGAAAAGGCACATAATGGCCAGGGGAATGAGCTGTGTCCCAGGAGGTTGCCAGTTCAAATCTTATCTTGGTTGCATACCCACTATAAGCTCTTAGACAAATCACCTTATCCCTGTCAGTTCCCCAGTCTGTAAAACTGGAATAATAATGGTGCCTCCACCTCACAGTGTTGTTGTAAAAATTACGGTGATAATGTAAGTGAAGTGTTTTAAATAGTGAAAGTGATACATAAATATTAAGTTCACACAAAGTTGTCCAATGGAATCCTGAGACTGTCATACCTTCTCTGCAGAAAAAAAAACATTCCAGCATTGAGACGGGCACAATAAACAACTAACAGAGAACTGGTTAGACAAGTTTTAGATATTGGAACAGGGACTTGGGGAAAGGATGTTCTCAGCTTGTTGGGCTCTTGAGTTTGGGCATATTCTACATTGCGACTATGATCACATAATTATATAATGGTATTTGTGTTGTGGAGGGAATCCAACTGAAATGTTTTGAAATAGCCTGCCTATTTGATGGTATGCTCTGTTTCTTTAAAAGTGGGGAGCCAGACTGTTTTAAGAGAGAAGCCCAAGAAATAGCTCAGAATTAGTGCTCAGATATTGTTGCAAGGGTTTGCCAATTTGTATTGGGACTTTGGTGCCTGGGGAGAAGGCGTTTCACCCTTACCCAACCCTATGCTGTTCTCCTAACTAGAAATAGCCTTTGAGAGTTGCATTTTGACTTGCTGGTAAAACTTACATGCAATTTCCCCCATTGGCCAATAGTAGCTGTCTAGGAGCGTTTTCCCACTTACCTTCTGCTGCGCGCTACTGTAGCCAAGTAGTGTGGGGTCCCCCGGCACTCCCCACTACAGGGGCGGCGACAATGCAGCTGCCCCGACGCTGCTGCTGTCGCCCCCCCTCAGCATGCGTGATTCCTGCCGCTCTTCAAAATGGCGCCTTTTGATGACGCGGGGTCGTGGGGAAGCCCGGGCGCACGTCAGAAATGACGTGCGCTGAGAGTAGCGTGCGGCATAGGGGGATCATGGTAAGTGGGGAAACGCTCTAGGTCTGTTTTAGGACTGGAAAACTACAGAGAGAAGGCTGGTGCCCCTCTTCCTTGTGCACTGTGGTCCCAGTCTGAATTAGGCCCCACAAGCCTAGGAACAGAGTTCTGCAACTCTCAGAAAATGTCTGTATAAAGTCTACGTGAATGAGTGTTAGAATTTTGCAAGTATTTGTTTCATATAGTCAGAGTTAATTGTTTAAGTCACATGCCTGGAATCATATGAGCTTCTGGAAAGAGCTCTCTGCTTTGTCTTCCAGCAAAAGAGGAGAGACAGGCACACAGGCAGATAGACTTCACAGATACCCAGACTGAGTACTTACAGAGATAGAGTTTGCTGTTTCTATATTTAGTGTAACTTAATTTTGTTATCTAGTAAAGTTCCAAAAAACAACTTACTAGCATCTCTGCCATATTATTTACTCTGCTCATTCATGCAGTTCCAAGGAGAGACACATGGACCTAATACCATGAATGGGCTCGCCAGTTTCCCTTGCTCCCATTTCCTGTTACCCAGGGGCGAACCTAGGCAAACTGGAGCCCGGGGACAAAACCTGAGTTTGGTGCCCCCCTCGCTGGGCGAATGGGCAGCCACCCTCCCCCACCATGAACAAACAATTATTTTTTGCACCAGCTCACAAAACACCTCCCACTCCCAGCAAAACATACATGGCTCTCTCCCCACCAACTCTTTTCCTAATTTCCTAATCACAACAACCCTATGAGGTAGGTTGTTAGCCTGAGAAACAACTCCAAGCCAGTGCAAGTGGGTATTAAGCATGTAAACCTCTCACAAACCACCCCCAGCAAAGACGCTTTACCAAACAAATGTCAGCATCATCTCTCACAAAACACCTCCAGTGGAATCCACCCCAAACAGCATTACTTTCAATGGTGCTTAAACTAGGGAGCTCAAGATTCTTCTTTTAAATCCACCTTAAAGGGAGAATCTGGGGTCTCCGGTTAAAACAAAATTGAAAGTGATGCTGTTTGGGGGTGGATTCTCCCCACCCCTGAAACAAACATCCACTTTTTGAGGGTTAGGAGATTTTAGAATGAAACAAAATACCAGATTCAAGCCCAGGAATCTGGGGCAGAATTCTGGGCACATTTGGACAAAAGTGTCCAATTATGTCCTGCCCAAATATGAACAAAATGTGAATGCAAGGTATTTGGGCTTTTGGTGGGAGTATTTTTTTGGTGTTTTTTTGGCCTGCAGGGAGGGCATTTTTAAAGCTAACAGCAACCATGATTCTCAGGGTATCATCCAGAGACTGCCCTGATGATACCACCCAAGTTTGTGGTGATAGTTTGGTTCAGGGGAAGCAAAGTTATGGGACGCTCAAATGGAATGCCCCCATCCCCATTGTTTTCAATGGGGAGCTAACTTGAGTAGATGGGGGCTACCCATTTGAGGGACCATAACTTTGCTCCCCCCTGGGTGGCATCATAAGAATAGTTAACAGATGATACCCTGAAATTTTAGTGTCACTAGCTTTAAAAATACACCACTTACAGACACCCCACGAAAGTTGCTCAAAGTTCTTTGTTCTGCAGTGCGTTTACTCCGTTGTAGCCAATGGGGGAATTTCACAGAAGGCAGGCTGCACATTTCTGAAGATAGAGGCACCAGATCTTTCAAGGTGGCTCCAGGAAGCCCTCCTGGTAAAAGCATCCAGGCATAGAGACCTTTTGCTTCTGGAGGGTTCAAAGGCTTATTTTTGGTTCCATGCTCCTGCCCGATGAAGCCTCTGCGAGCTGAGTTCTCTCAGAACTCTCTCAACTTCGCCCACCCCACTCCAGAAGCAACGCTCACCAAGCTTGGATGCTATTCCCCAAGGCCTCTTGGAGCCACCTTGAAAGTCTGGCGCCTCTATCTTAAAAAAATGTGTGGTCAGGTGCTTTCACACACTGCAGGAGAATTCCCCCCCAGAATCTGCCAGGCTCTTCAGCAAGCTCCTTCTATGGTGAGGAAACATTATTTTTCCCACCATAGACTTCCAATAGGGGCTTTCTGTTATGCCCAGCTGGCTTCGTGGTAGAGGTTCTCAAATCAGGTGGGCTTTTAATGTGGTGAGTGGTCTTGCTCTGAGTGGGGCACTAAAAGTTTGCCTGGGATGGCTGGAATGCTTTGGGCATCCAGGTTCACCTTCAACGTGGTGCCCACAGCATTTTAGCAGATTTGGTTGGTTCATTTAAAGAGACTCACACGAGCAGACCTGCAGGAAATGCCCCGACACAGGGCAAGACCCCTACCACAGTGCCTCCAGTTGAAACCTCTAACACAGAGCCATCTGGAGCTATGGAAACAAAATATAAGCCTAAATTGGGGGCCCATAAAATTGAACCCTCAGGAAGCAAAGGTCTCTATGCCTGGATGGTCTGCTATTACCAGGAGGGCTCTCCTGAGCCACCTTGAAAGTCTGGTGCTCCTCTGCATCTTCCAAAAAAAAATGTGCAGCCTGCCTACACATCTCCGTAGAAATTCCCCATTGGCTACAATGGAGCAAAGTCACTGCAAAACGAAAGAATCTTGGGCAACTTCTTTGGGGTGCCTGTAAGGAGGTGTATTTTTTTTTAAAGCTAGTGACAACCTCAAAAATTTCAAGGGTATCATCTGTTAACTATTCTCATGATGCCAGCCAAGTTTGGTGAAGTTAGGTTCAGGGGGAGCAAAGTAATGAGATGCACTCCAAGAATGGGGTAGCCCCCATCTACTGTTAGCTCCCATTGAAACCAATGGGGATGGGGGCACACCCACTCTTTGGGAGATCCACTTAATCTTTGCTTTCCCTGAACCAAACATCACCAAACCTGGGTGGTATCATCAGGACAGTCTCTGGATGATACCCTGAAAATTTGGTGTTGCTAGCCTTAAAAATGCGCCCCCTGCAGGCCAAAACGTGAAAAACACTAAAAAATTTAAAAATCACACAAACGACCCTGAAATGGTGGCACCCCCCCATGTGACCAAATGGGGGGCGCCCGGGGACATAGGGTACCCCCTGTCCCTAGGCAGAAACGCCACTGCTGTTACCACTGTGACTTATGGCTCTCAGTGGCTTCCACTGTGGCTTATACTCCTCAGACATCCAATAGGATATGTGGAGGAGAGAGTAAAGGGCCCTCACAGCCAATAGCATATGGGGAGGAAAGAGTGACAGGCCCATATGAATATATACTAGTTGCTCTGCATGTCAGTTGCTCAGTCTAGTAGAGAAGTATGAAGTCTAGACTGTGTTGGATGGACCTTAGTGTTCTGTCACCTGTGTGACAGGATAAAAGTATTGAAATGTACCTCATCAGGACAATAAACGTGGCCTTTTAAACCAAACAGTAAGAACAATGTACTGGGAAAGTGAAACGGGAAGGTTTAGTTCAGCGATGGTGAACCTTTTCGAGACCGAGTGCCCAAATTGCAACCCAAAACCCACTTATTTACCGCAAAGTGCCAACACGGTAATTTAACCTGAATACTGAGGGTTTTGTTTAGAAAAAACAGTTGGCTCCGAGGCGTTCATTACTCAGGAGCAAGCTTGGTGGTAGTTGATGGCTTTGCTTTGAAGCAACTGTGCAACACTTCCAATGGGTGAATCATGACCCTAGGAGGGTTTACTCAGAAGCAAACCCCATTGCCAGCAACCGAGCTTACTCCCAGGTAAAGGATTGCGCTTTAGTTTAACAGCGCTTAACAGGGTTACCTACACTACTTCCCCAAAACTAGGTCTTAGGTTTAATGCTAATAATTGAGCCCAGCGGCCCAGGCCAGTCTAGATGTGTGGAGGGGGCACTCTGTTTGCACGTGCCCACAGAGAGGGCTCTGAGTGCCACCTCTGGCACCCGTGCCATAGGTTTGCCATCCCTGGTTTAGTTAGTTGGGTTTTCAGGGCAGAGAGAGTCCAAGTCAAAATTCTACCCCCTTAAACATTTTCAAAATCCCACTGGGAATCTTGGTGCAGTGGGGTAGGTGGGATATTTTAATGGGGGGGAAATCCTGTGAGATGGTATCCAGTCCCTGCTTCTGTCACAACCTGCATTTTAATTGTCATTCCTGTTGGTTCATGACCTTTGCAACCTGTTGTAACACTGAAGCTCTGTACATGCATGATTCTCCTGGCTTAGAATGGATTTTTCAGTATTTAATGCTCAAGAAGGCTTGAGCTCAGCCTCTATGCCCTGTTGTTGGACCTCCAGAGGAAGTGTTTGGACATTGTGTGAAACAAGACACTGCTCTTAGGCTCTTAAGCTTGGTGACAGTTTTAGTGTAATTTTGATTTGTTATGAGGAAAGCACTACTATTTATTTTTGTTGAAGAATCCTCATCTGAAAATACGGCAGATCTTTTAATTACAAAAACTGCCTGTCTTCCAGTCTCCCACACGTGTTGTTTGGTGATGTAAAACTGGCAACAATGAATGTCCCCCCTCCCCCCTTTTTTTTGTAACTAATACCTTGGTGCTCCTTTCTTTAGGGATCCTTGGGGGCTGTAGCGTTTTCTGCTAAGAAATCTTTCTAGTTTTGCTGCATTTAGGGGAAACTCTTTTCCTTAATGTCAGGAAAATGTATTTCTGACTCAAATTTATTCCAACTTGAGAACCACTTGGGCCTTGTGCAATCTGTGTCTTACCAATCATGGCCTTGAAGCCTTCTGCTCATTCAGCAAGTAACCCAAAATCATGATACAACTTATTTTCCAAGGAACAAAAAGCTACACATGTCTTGTGTTGCAGCAGGGATAACAGGAACCTACTGACTAATGTTCATCTGGAGAAATATTGTGCACCAACCAGGAACTAAGTCAAAAGGTGACTCAACAGTCACTAATGGCTTGTACTGTGCAGACTGCTGAGTAGATGCATGTGGTTAGAGATGCATTATTGAGGCAGCCTGCTTACTTCGGCACAGTTTCTCCTTAATGAAGAACACTCTGTTGATTATTTGTAGTTTATGGTTGGATTTCATGTACTCATTAGAAACTGTAACATAGAAGGTCCCATTCAAAACGCAAAAAGAATGAGAGGATAAAATTACTTTAAAATAAACATTTGCACTAAGCTGTTAAAAATGAATAGGAGATTGTTTGGAAGGAGAGAGTTTGTGCTCATTAATGTGTCTGATGAGCCTAAAAATCACAACACTTCGGCTCTAGGGGATTAAGACCCATGCCATACAATTTCTCTTAATCAAGTAGATCAGAGATATTTGGAGAGGGACAAATTTATCTGGAGAGGGACAAATAATGTAATCTTTTTGTGGAAAAAAAACTATGGTGTTTATGATGGAATAGTTATCCAAATGATGATAAGAGTGGCACAAAGATTGAATTTGTAATATGATGTAGACAACCTTCATCTGCCAAATAAAACTGGATTTGCAGCATGGACTGTTTCAAATGAGGCAATGCAAAAACCAAGAATACACAAGTTGCATTCACACAGAGGTTTTCCTCCATCTCCCCCTCCCCACAAGCTGCAGCATTTTGGGGGGGGGGGCTTCCAAACATTGTTGCCACACAATCATCCACCTTCCAGGTTTTCCCTAGCTTTGTTGCCCTTTGCCTCATAATTATTTAGGTGCAGCATTTCCAGAACAATTATAATCAAAGTGGATTTGGGATCCATATATAAATCTCTGCCCACATCAGCATAAATATAACATCGCTAGGATATGAAAAGATCTGTTTTGGCATTTTGTGTTCCTGTAGTGTGGGAGAACACAAGAGTTGCCAGCCAAAAGGGATTTTTCCCCCACCCGTTGCACAGAGCTCTTGTCAGTTTCACAATGGCGCCTACCATTTTGTGTGCTGCAAGAGATTCTCCATGGAGATTTTCCACAGAGGTTTCCTCTGCTTGCAGCTCATCTGCTTGCTATTTCATTGTAAAAAGTAGATGAATAAAGTATATTTTGCCCAGGGATTCCATGAGCGTGTCGTTTCCCCTTCTTTTTTTGTTTGAGGGGTATGTTTGCAAAGCAGTGGTGGCACAAATATCCACATATTACAGCTTCTCTAATCATGTTGCCTTAGCTTTGCAGTCATCCCCCTCAAAACTAGAACAAAAAAAAAGGAAAACCAACACGTGCACAGAATTGCTAGGCTAAACAAACTTTATTCATCTACTTTCTACAGTGAAATAGCAAACGGATGAGCAGTAAGCAGAGGAAACCTCCATGGGGAATCTTCACGGAAATTTGGCAGCAGCACACAAAATGGTGGGCGGGAGTGGCGAAAACAAAAGGTTTGGACAGGAGAAATAAAGGTTAAGAGGTTTGGACAGGAGAAATAAAGTGTTTCCTGCCTGCTGATGTTCGCTCAGCAGGCAGGAATCATCTTCAACCCAGGCTGGGGGAAAAAAGATTACTAGTTTAGTGATTTTTTAAAAACCCGGGTTGAGAGGAATATGATGGGCTGAACTCACTTTAGGGAAGAGAGTTGTACAAAGTTCTTCCTGAAAATCCTAAAGACGTTAAATTTGTGCTGTGCGGAATTCACCAGGGAATCATCCCCATATGGAATCAGCCTTACTTTGTTCCTTTTGCTTTTGTTTCCTCTCACCTGGAGAAGCATTCTTCATTTAATTTTACGATTTCTTGTCTTTCCTGCCCTTACCCTACTCCATAGTAGTGCAAACTACAGTAATGAAGAGAATTGTAATGGGCTATTCCGAATGATCATGTCAGCATTCAAGTCCACAAATGGGTGAAACTTCTCACTATAATCAGATGGTTGTATCACTGTAGAGTATGGCTTGGATCCCACCTAAAATTTAGGCACATAAAAAGATTTCTGTCAGCTCTTTTCACCAGCTCACACCCCAGTGCTAGAAACTCTGGTATTCTCTCACAAGATTTATCTATCTCCTCTATTGTTGTCTCCCTCCAGCAGGTGAAGACTTTTTTTCTTTTGTTTGGCATTCCATCACAAGCTCTCATTGGCTTTCCTCAATGTTTGTCTGTCTGTTTATCTGTGTATCTATGTGCTTAAATGCTGGGTGGAAAGTTGGCAAACAAATGTTTTCATAAATAATCCTTTTTAATGTGTTTTGAAAATAAAAATATATAGTGAATGTCCTATGAACTGTATTTTTTTTTATTTAATGAGATTTAATAGGTTGTTCCTCTTGTTCAGGGCTTGGAGTGACTTATAACACAATTTAAGTGCAAAAATAAATATCTATATCCATTAAAACAGTCAATAGGTTGTAGGTTAGCAACAGGCAACCACTGTACTGTAATATGCAAAGTTTTTAAAAGTGTATATGTTACGCATGTAAATATAGGCAAATGATAGTTATGTCAGTGGGACTTGGGAAATGATATCTTGATGCATCATCCTACATATCAGTGTGGTCCTTTGGGACAGAATTAGCTGTTGATTATGCCTATAGACACAAAGGTATCCAGTGTCCGGCATGTGTTGTGTTGTATGTGACTTTAAACTCTGTCTCATGTCCCATGCTTCATAGCACATGAAAAGAGAGAGGCAGTCCATGTTTGTTTGCTGTCATTCTTAACATTTATACAGTAAATCTTACCAGAATCCTAGAGAGATTATTTTTTAAAAAACTAATCTGCTATTATTTGCCAATTGTAATTCTGCAGGAAGGGGAAACTGCTGAAACTTTGCAATCATACATTTTCTTGATCATGGGGCGATTTTCCACCAACTGTTTGCTCCAGCTTTTCCTCCTCTGGGTTCTCCTTAACTTCTCCAGCTAGTTACAGCACATTAGCTGTTTTTGAAATATAAATTGGAAGACAGCAAGCGCCAAACCATTTTTTAAAAATGGTTTCCAAAAGCTGCGGAATTTCCTGCCTGGCTACATGAGATCAGCCAACAACTTCGTAATTGTCTAAAAACAGTCTGCTGACAACCCTCCCCCCACCCCCAAATGCTTTTAAAGCTGGCCTTGTTGAGTTGCTGCTTCTTTCTTCCCTTGAAGAAAATTCTATATCTGGAGGTTCTTATGTTTTCTCAGGGTGTGCTCTGTGGTTTGTTATTTATGATCCACATGTCCTACAAGAGACAGTTTTAAGTTTGTGGTGAAAGGGAGATTGAATTCCTCCTAATGACTCAAGAACAGGAGCAGGAAGTCAATAATTTGGACACAAATTAGAAATTCGCTTAAAACAAGGGCCAACTGAAAACTATTTTGTGTGTGTGGAAGGGGGGAGGTTGCTTGTGAAGAAGGAAGGACGACCCAGATTTTGTGAGGGTTTAATTCTGGCTTTGATTATTTATTCTAATTTGAATCTGAACTCCAAGATTGATGGTACTCTGGACTTGTAATTAGTTGATTGATTATTTAATTAAAGCCATTTAAGTTATTAGCTGCATCCCCAGAGTGTGCAATAAGCATACACATTTAAAATACAACGAAAATGTTAAACAATTGATGATGAGTAAACTCTTCAAATTAGTATGTATTGAGGATGGTGATTTAGCAGCACATGTATGTGGTGGATGTAACAATCACTCTTGGTACAGAAATCCAGAACAATTACTTCTCCATGGAGAGCAATGACTGCTAAAACACAGTTGCTGAATACTTTGGTATGAAAATAGTATAAAAAGGCACTTCTGTGCTCAATACAACCACACTACCTGGAAAATCCAGGGCAAAATGTTACATGCAAAGAGGCTGTAATGTTTTCTCATGGCACATTGTGGTTTGTTATTTATGATCTAGATGTTCTACTAAGACAGTTTTAAGTTTGTGGTGAAAGGAGATTGCATTTCTCTCAAAGACTGTTCCCAGCTGTATCTTCCTGAAACCTTAAGATGAAACAGTAACTGACCACTGATTGAAAACTAGTGTGTCTTTGGCTGAGTGGCAGTGCAGCAAAATAAGTGTAAAACTGCCATAAAGCATATTATTGGAAAATGTAGTAAGGATGGAACAGCCATGGGCTCCCCCAAGAGCTGTTAACAAGGAGCTCCTTGGGGTGTTAAAATGCACCTAGAGGGGTTTTTTGCACGTTAAAAATGCTCCGTTGTTGGCATGGGGAATGCCCTGGCACAATGGGGAGTTCCCCACAGCACCTGGTGCTGCAGCATGTCTGCCACGCTGTTGCCCCAGCATGGCTTTGCTATGGGACTTTCCAGAACTGAAAAGGTTGAGGACCTTTTGGAATGCTCCTCTGTTGCTCCAGTGGCTTCTGCTGCCTTGCAGCAGAACGATGCCATTTTCCTGCTTCGCCGCTTTGGCCTGTCCCTCCAATGAACCTTCAATGAACCTCCCTTGCAGTGGAATTAAAAAACATGGAGGGAGAAACCTTGCGAAACCTTGCAAAACCTTGCAGAAAAGCGGTGTGTGAAGGCACTGTGAACAGGAGGGCGGAAACACAAGGAGTTTAGATGAGGGGGTTGGAATACTGTGATTCCCTCACACATGAGGGATTTTAGATGAGGGGGCCAGCGCCTGTTTTGTGCAGAGTCAACTAAATTGGTGAAAGTGAGTGGGGGGAGCAGTGGGGGGGGGATTCAGCTAATTAGAACGCGGGAAGCGGAGGTTGCCGGTGCATGCCTAGAAGACATTGATGAAGACCTCATGGTGCAAGTGGAGGAGAGCTGGGGAGCAGTGCAAAGCAGTGGCGTAGCACCAATGGGGCCAGGTGGGGTGCAATGCCCTGGGCAAAATAGCAAAGGGGCAGGGCCAGGCCGTGGAGGGGGAGGGGCATTCCGGGGTGGGGCGAGGATGGACGGTGCCACAGCAGGGGATCAGGGTGCCTGCATGCCCCAGGCGCAGTTCCCCCTAACTCCGCCTCTGGTGCAAAGTCAACAGCAGGGTAAAGATCGCCGTGGCAGCTGCTCTCCTGGATATAGCACAGGGTGTTTTTACTGTGCAAAATCAGCCTTACTGTTATACTTCTGACAAATGGTGCCTCACAGCTATCAGAAGTTGGGAAACACTGTGTTAAGGAATGCAAAGTCTTCCTAGCAACATCCCATTTGTAAATGGAAATAATAAATTAGCTGAGGATTTCTGACTGAAACTTTGGTTGCCAAAAGAAAACCCTCCCCTTCCTCCTCCTCTGGAAACTTTTTGATTTTTTAATTCTTTTTGTTAGCTAAGCCTGCTCGAGCTCATTAAACAGTAATGTGTAGGTTACTTGCTGTCAGTGAAATTATCAGAAGCATTTTTCCCCAGCCGGGGCTGCAGGAAAGCATATGTTACAGTACCAAAGAAAACAATTGTGCAAAATGTTATGATCAGATTTGACCCCGTGACCCTTCCCTTTTTAGATTAGTTCTTAATCCTAGCATAAGGGTCATCCTGTGAGAATACTTACATGACATGTCCCTGTTCAACACTCACATGGGGAGGGAAGGGGGGGGGAAGTGACTTATTATAAAACTCACTGTACTCATCGCAGTTAATGAGATGTGGAAAGCTTTGTAATTTGATTTGCTGGACCATATGTTGTAAAAGGATACTGCTGATTTCATTCCTCCACATTTAATTTAAGCAGCATGCAACAGCTTCTTCAGATGGCTACTTGTATAATAAAAATGAACTTGGAGTATTTAAAAAAGAGGCGCAGACTATTGTTGAGTTTATTATTTAGTGTGGCTGAAGCGCAAGTGCATCTCCCCCCCTCCCCATCACTGAAACATCTGTAAGTAATGTGTGGGTCTAATTTTAAATCTTGGCAAATATCTTAACATAAGGTTTTCACTGACAAGGTTGGAGTGGTGGGTTTTTGGAGCCTGTCAGTAACGGATATGCATGTGCAAGGACAAAAACATTTCTTAATTGGAGCAAACTGTAATTCAAAACTTGGTGTTCTTCTGACCTGCCTCCCACACTTAATTTAGATGCTGCAATGCAAACCATGGTGCTCTGAAATTAAGCTTCCATCTTTTTAAATAGCAGCTGCAATGGAATACATTGTTTCTCTCCAAATAATAGTCACCCTGGTTTTGGCTTTCTCTCCACCATCTGCTTGGGGAACAGGCATAGCGAATGCTGGCTCCAAAACCTAGTTATAAAAACAGTTGGGCAGAGTCATGCTCTTTTTGCACATTGTCCAAAGCTACTGCTCCACAAAGCTTAGCCATATTTATTTATTTAACTTAGCCACCCTTCCCTATATGGGTATGGGGCGGCTTACAACACTCAGTTGTACATGCGGAGCTGTCTTATGCCGAGTCAGACCATTGTGCTATTAAGGTCAGTATTGCCTATTCTCTTCAGGGCATCAAGTAGAGGTCTTTCTTGTCACCTGCTATTGTTTAACTGGAGATCTCAAGGATCAACACGCACACCAAATGCTCTGCTACTAAGTCACAGCCAGTTGCTGGCCAGTTGCTGGATTATCGTGGCCAGTTGCTGGATTTGACCTGAATTATACGAATTCTGTGCACCCAATCACAATAATATATAGGCTGGAGTCCCAGAGGTCATATTTCATATTTGGACCCAATGATATCTAGTGCGTTTGCACTACAGAGAGCACTACGTTGAATAGATGGTAGGCTTGCTATTATTAAATGTGAACAAGAAAAAGTCTTGTGGCATTCTAAAGGCAAACAAACGAACTATGGAAATAATGAATTCAATTTTTTTAAGGCAAGAAGCATTTGTAGTTTTTGTTGGCAAGAAGCATTAGAGGCAAGTGTTTAGAGCCTATGCTCTTTATTGATGTGTAAAAAAATGGATAGCCATTATGTTCCATGAATATAATGTCACATGTTTGCAGGAGACCTGAAGGCCCTCTATGTGTGCATAGATTTCATTTAAACACATGAAGGGTTTGAAAACAGGTTTTATACAGGGTTCAGAAGATGGGAGTTCTAAGGCCATCTTAGAATTCCTCATCCCCATTGAATTTTTGGTTGTTCTGCAAAGAGCTGGAATATTTGAAGGTTGATCAAATATGATCCATATGATCCTCCACATAATATAATACCAGTTGTGGAGGCTTTACTATAGCTACCACATTTTTTTCCAGAGGCCACATTGGCCTCTATAAAGAGTAATGAATTCCCAATAGCCACTCCTGAATTTTGGAATGCCCGCATTTCCTTTGGGCTGTTAAAGGGGGGGGGGGAGAAAAATGGAGTTTAGCACTAGCATAGTGAAGGTGGAGTTAAGCTCTGCTAGCCATCCCTCGATTGACTGTGGGCAGAATCCTCATTTGGAGGTTCTCTTTACATCTACCCTGCCAATTCCACATTAAGTCCATTTTGAGTTCTGGCTTAAAGTCCACTATAAGGTCCTTGGAACTCCACAAGATGTTCTCACAATGTTATGTGGAGCTTCCAAAGAAGTAATGACCCCAAGAAGCAAACTCTCCATGTGAAAACCATCTATGTTGGTAGTCCAAAGATAAAGACTTATTCATTTCAATTGACCCTTGAAATTTGTGGTACTGCTTTATATAATTGATTCTGTTGGTTCTTCATACTTTTCTATTTTATTGCCCTGTTCACTCATATGGTTGTCTTTAGGCTGTGGCTTTACTGTACATCACTTACTTTAATGTTAAGAATTTTACAGGGCAATCCTAATCAAAATTATACTCTTCTAAGTTGATTGATTTCAATGACCTTGAAGGATGCAATTCTGCTTAAGCTTACACTGCCAATGATTTTGAATAATTGTACATTTCTCTGTATGCTTTTTTTGAAACAAGATAAACAATTTTTTGCAAAGAAAACTGTAATTCCAGTATTCTTGGTGTGGTCTGCACAAAGGCAAAAAAGATCTTTGCTGGTTCCATGCAAGCCATATAATCTACAGTTGCCAACATTTGTTCACTCTTTTTAAGGTGCTGTCTAGATGACACTGTTGTATCCAGTTTTTCTGTGTTTTTCCCCCCCTAGGCCTCTTTTGTGACTATCTTTTCCCTTACAAAAAACAGTTGCTGTGTCAGTCACGTACATACAAGAGAAGTGACAAAGAGCTCCAGAGGCATTCAAGGGCTATTGTCCATTTGCAGATCCTCCCCCATCGTATCATTCCATAGTATTTTTTTTCTCATGTTCCTGGATGAAAATGGAGTAGAGCTGAAATGAGACTATGGCAAGCACAGACTGAGTCATGCCCAAAGTTTACTTAATATTTTAAAGTAAAAACATTTAAAAATTATTTAAATATTTGAAGAGGCAAGAGAGAGTTGGGCCCTGATGGTAATCATAGCAACAGATTGTGGTGGTCATTTGCCTTTTCAAATTGTGTGTCTGATATGAGGCAGATTACACAGGCCATCACACATTTTATCTGCAAATGACCTGTAGATTTTCACTCATAAGAGTGTAATGCAAGTGAGCCATGCAACAATTTATAAGTGGGGCAGTAAGCCAACAGGAAATAAATACACCTGAACAGGCAGGAGATGTAGGGAGATATATTAGTGGATGGTTTCACTAGGTAGCCATGTTGGTCTGCTAGATTTGAGTACACTAGCTCCTTAGAGACCAACACAAATTTCAGGCTATAAGCTTTTGAGAATATATGTTGGAAAGAACAATTTGGAATTTTAGGTTTTGGTGAACTGGATGGATATTGTTTGGGAAGGTATGTTTGCTTCCATGCCCTGTGTCAGCTCCTCAATCAGCATACTTTTAAAAACAGATTATTGTAAAGTGCCTTCAAATCTCTCATCCCAAGAAAAAAAAATCCCACAAAGCTGCGCTGACATTTCTAATATTAAGGGAGTTTAAAATAGTATTTTTTCAACCCCAGCCAATTTCCCAGTAATTGTTTATAGATCCAGAGTGACAAGTACCTGGTATGGCACTCCCATTAATTTTTATAGCTAGCTGATCAGTATTTTACAGCAGGATGCCACCAGTTGGATTTTACATACGGGCAGTCATCTACAATTCAGCTGCTATCAGTTTTAGAAATGTAGTATTGTAATAGTATGCTAATATTAGGGTAAATTGGAGAAGAGCAGAATCATGCATACTGAGTTTCTTGGAAGAAGGGTGGAGCAGAAATATGATGGATTTTCCATAGATTTCTATTTGCAAATTTGCCTGCTTTTGACAAAACGTCTTCAATGTCATTGGCTTGGATCCCACAGAAGATTTCCGTGAGTGAAAGGGGGAACAATTTTTGCTAATATCTCCCTTCTATGGCAGACCACAGCATTCCCTTTCCACCTACTATTTCTTCAAACTGCCTCTGATGGCCTGCTTAGCTGGTATTTGAAGACACAGTTCTGCCTCTGTAATGTTGAGCTTTGCACCAAATATGAAAGTAAACAGTGTTAGTAGTTAACATTTCTAAGATTATTCTGTAGTTGTCTTATACCAATCCTTTCCAGCTGAAGTCTCATTTTCACTTTTTACCATTTCAGATGAAAAAAAAATGCTAATAGGGGGTGGGGGGTGAGGACATGTTTTGCCTGATCTCATAGTCCATTACCAAAATACCATATTTAAAGAAAGAACATCTGTTGTCAACCCCACTCTGGGTGGGAGGATGGGGGAGATGCTTGTCTCAATGATAGCCTTTTATTTCTCCAAGCCCAAGGGCCTTGGCTTGCACTGCAGGTCAAGCCTATTTGGCAGAGGTTTATGTCAGGTTATTTGATTTTTGGTTGCAGACAAAATGAAACAGCTTCAGCAGGAAGGCAGAGCAGCATAGCCCATAAAAATTAAAACCAAGTTGGCTGGTTGAAGTGCACACTGCATTACTCTGCTGAAGCACACACAGAGTTCTCTTTATGGAGCTATGTACTAGAGACGGGGAACTGAACTGGAGGGGGTGTTAGAAACACTCTGCAAAGTAATTAAAGGTCACTTTGGAAATTTAATAGGAATGACTTAAAAGAAATCTTCAAAGACTCAGTTTATTGGTTTCACCTTAATTTTTTAACTTATTGGTTTTCCTTTTTTCTTTTAAAAAATTGTTAGAAATGTTTGTTCTGCCCTTAATATATATGTCTGTCTTTGGTTTTTATATCACTCAAACTGAAGTTTGAAAATAACCTAAGAGGTTGAGTATATTTTGCTGGGAATTACAAACAACATAAATGATGCCAGAATGTGTGATGAAAACACCCACAAAGCCACCTTTTTATTCTCTTCCAGTTTTTTCCTGAAAGTTCTCCTGTGCTTCTTACACTTTTATGCAAGAATCTGCATGGCTTTTGTGACATTCCTGTGTACCTGATAATTTGGTATGCAATACTCATGCTGGACAATTAGTTATCTTTTCAAACTGGGGACAAGCAGTGAATTCAATGTGTCTAGGTCTGTTACATATGAGACTTTCCAAACACAGGACTGCAAATTCCTATGTAAAAGTCAGTTCTGTGTAAAAACCCTGCACTAAATAAAACCAAATAAGTGGGGATAATAATGAATTCAAAAAATCTAACATATAATATCCATGTGGGATCAAGAGTACATTTTGTTGTGTCGATCAGAATTTGCTGCCATCCGTATTCCATTGACATGTTGCTAACTAATCAATTAGGCTGTTCACATGTGGTAAGGTTCCTGTGACTTCAAAGAGAACAGGCTGGGGAGTCTTTCTTCGGGGCATGTTTGACATTATTACCCACCGTCCTGTTTGCAGTGGGGCAGACATTACCAATCAGCTGGCTTTTTGCTTGCATCTGTGGGTGGGGGGGACAACGTTTCACAGGTTCTCTAGCATGCATGTGTGCTTTAGTTTTTAATATAATCTTTAATTTTTATCTTTAATTTTATCAATATATCCATAAAACTGCTTGCCTACTGATGAATCAACATAAAAAAGGCTAAAATCTTTAATATGGGATCTATACACTTCGCCCAAACACTGATTGTCTTTTATGGTGAAGGGAAATAATGGCGGCTAGCAAACTGCAAAACCATAAAAGGACAATGTGAACTGCCATTTGCTAAGCTCCCCAGGTTTACGATTGTCTGTCTCCCAATGTGGTGTAAACCCAAGTGTCAAGACTGACGGGCTTTTTCCAATGCAGTCTGGAATTACTGATTGCTCGTATATCAAAATACTACGATACTAAAGACATCCCAGTTTGTTGATCAAATGCAGGGGCAAATTGGGTGATTGGACTGATCGACTAGTCTTATTATTTTTACATCTTTTTATGTTAGTATGGATTCATTGAGCTATCAATATGGTTATTTAACTTTTTTTAAATCTAAAGATATGCAGGAGGGGGGAGGCCACAGGCAACAGAAGTGATATGCAGGATAAGACATGGGAAGTAGTTGGCAAAAGGAAGGAGGGCGAAGGGGAAGCAAAACAGCTTGAGGGAGTTGGGAGGGGGTAAGACTAGGTGGGCTGGCTGTGGGCGAAGGGAAAAGGTCTGGGGCAAAGCTGAGTTCACTGGAAAATCTGTCCCACTCTGGCAGCAAAGCAATATTAAAATCATGCTATAAGTGGATTTGCTTGCCACCGAGAGAATGGGAAGTGAAACAGGGCTGGGGAAATAGGTCCATACAAGAAATCCTGTCGCGGTGGACATTTGCCTTCACCATTCAGCAAACACCTTGTGCATAATCTGCCTTACAGTTATATGCAGTTCTAGTTGTCTCTAGTATTTCCATTATTTTAAGAAGTAATGTCTACACAACTGAAATACTACCTTGAAGAAAGACCTCTGGATCTTCCACAATAAATTAGTAACAACTACATGTTAACTGGATACTTCTTCCAATCATCTGGAAAAATACTGAACCTTCAGCATTATATAGAAATCTTAGGAGATTTCTATACAGATTCATCACACAGGATGGAGAGAGAACAGCATTGGCCAATTGTCTGTTCTATATAACTATTAAAGGTAATAGTTAACTATTAAAGGCAAAGCAACATTTTCCTCCATGGCATCTAGTCATGATACTGCATCCTCGGGGCTCACTTCTTCAACTAAACCTTTTCTGAATGAATGCAATGTCAAAGGCTTTCACAACCAGAATCAACTGGATATTGTGGGTTTTCCAGCCTGTGTGGCCATGGTCTTGTACTTTTTCTCCTAATGTTTTGTCCGTATCTACGGCAGGCATCTTTAGAGGCATACCAGACCACTGCCTCCCAGCTCAGAAAACCCACACGGGGCGATTCCGCACACGAGTAAAATAGGTTCGACCCAGTTCCCTGAGAAGGGTACTAACCTAGGTCGAAGCCATTGTTGTTCCCCACTGCAACCAGCTTGATCCCAGCTCGGAGGGCGGGATCATCCTGTGCCTCTTCGCTGCTCCGTTCCGATTGGCTACTGTTCTACCGAAATGTTCTGTCTATCCCCACACACGTTATAAAAAAACTGCCACAGGAATGGAGGGACGAAGGTGACGTTTTTTGATTGGCCGCTTTCATTGGTATGCGGAAATTGTGCGCCGTTCGTGCAACCAGCCATCACTTCGAATGCAAGAAAGAAGAGGGGGGGAAATTAGGCGCGATTTTCGCCACGGCTTTTCTCCAGCTGTACGCATGCCTGAAACACTCAGCTGTGATTGGCTGAATGGGGGACTCCTGGCACCAAAGATTCCGCACTTTACTTGAATCGAGCTGAGTTCGAGCGTGGTTCCCTGAAAAAGTAGTAGTTCCCAACTGGATTCGGAAATTTGACCGTTACATGGGGCGAAGCTGGTACAAAACCACGTCGATCCCAGTGGTTGTGTGGAGCACTTAGGTCGACCGCAGCTCAAACTTAGGTTGATAACGCAAGTGCGGAATCGACCACAGTTACTTTTCTAAATCACCTTTGCTCTATCTTGTTCCAAATGTCCCCGGGTGCAAAGGCAGGCCCTCCTGCAAAATTTCCTCACCTCCCTCCTCCCCTGCACTGAACCGGTGCGGAAGAGCTGGGTCAGCGCAAGGGAGGCACCTAAAGATAGAGCCAGCTTGCTGCCAGGAGCCGGCCTGCTGCAGCGGTACCTATCCGAACCTTCTCCTTCCCTCACCAGGCTCTCAGCGTCGGTGTGAGGGGGCAAGGGCGGCTCGGACAGGCACCATGGTGGCAGACCGACTCCTGGGCTGCCCACCATGGTACCCTGCCCCCTGCCTCCCTACAGGCTGGCTTCTTTCCTCCCCAAGGCCTGGGGAGGGCAGGAGGTGGCCTGCAGGGAGGTGGGGGCTGCTCGAGGGGGGAGTTTGGACAGGCGCCATGGCAGCAGGCTGGCCCAGGAGCAACCCAGGAGCAACCCTGCTGCTGCAGTGCCTGTTTGAGTCACCCCCGCCCCTGAGTCCTGCCCCGAGACCCACCACTGTGCACTTGGGGCGCAGGGGCGCAGAGGGCATGGGGATGGGGGACACCCAGAGCACGTGTTGTTCCTGGGCATCATTTCCCCCTGATACGCCTCTGCTCTAGGTGTATTACTGGAGGCAAACACATGTTATGCAGTTGTTCTAGCTGTAGTGGCATGGAAATCCTCTGTTACTTTCTACATTGAGGAGTACTTATTGATATGTTTACATCGCAATCCAAATGGGTGGTGCACAGAGGTGGCTGGGGGCACCATGCCACATCCACGGAGACTTAGGGTGGCATGGAAAGGAATACATGTTTAAATCCTTCTGGTTGCCTGAATTGCCCCATAGAACAAGTGGGTTCACACTGCACTTTCACCGCTTGGACACCAATGTAGCTTCTCAGCAGCCCAGACTTCCAGGTTTGTCTGCTGTGGAGCTGTGGGATGGCAGGACGTCAGCATTTTTGCTTCTCTACAAGTGTGGGTGCCCCTTATGGCAGCAGAGGTAGGAAATGCATTGGCACAGTCCTCCACTGCTCCCACAGCACAATCCCCTGCATCTGGATGGATTGGACTGCCAGTCATGTAAATATATGTGACAGCTTTTAATATCAGTCTACTTGAGCATGTATGTTAACTAACAATCACAAACTGAGAAGGTGTCGTTATCCTGATTTCTTTGTACCTGTCGGCTCAATTCAGTCACTTCAGTTGCTCATCTTCTTTATGTTCTTTTATTAAGAACTTCCTTCTTTTAAGACTATTGCAGTACCACTTTTTACCAGAATGAAAAATAAAATTAATAAATATGTTTGAGCTGAACTAGACTCCCACGAAGCTGGTTAGTAGTATCATCCCTACTTGAGCCTCAAGACATTAAGTCTTGGATTCTAGGTAGGGTTGCCAACCTCCAGGTGGTGGCTGAAGGTCTCCTGCAATTACAACTACTGTCTAGGTGACTGGGGCTCATTCCGCACATGCAGAATAATGCACTTTCAAACTGCTTTCAGTGCTCTTTGAAGCTGTGTGGAATAGCAAAATCCACATGCAAACAGTTGTGAAAGTGGTTTGAAAACACATTATTTTGCGTGTGCAGAAGGGGCCAGAGATCAGTTCATCTGGGGAAAATGGCTGCTTTGGAATCTATGGCATTAAACCCCACTGAAGTGCCTCTCTTTCCCAAACCCCATCCTCTTCAGGCTCCCCCCCTCCAAAAAAAAAGCTATAGGTTTTTCCTTGGAGGAGGAGAAAGAGGAGAAAACAGAGAGTGAGAGAGCAGCATCTTGTTCCTTCCTACATTAACTTCAGTGGTTGTGCTATGCAGTGGCCATCACGTTCCATTTTACGTCTTTTTATCAATTTCTTTTTAAGGAACAACATACTCCTTTATTAAATACCATACACACAGCTATACAGAAACCTATTTCATACTGCACAATTGTTTTGACACAGCTCAAAATGTATGTACCTGCACGTTAGAATAATCCTTGAACCGAAGCAGTCATCATTTCTGTTTAACACAACTGACAGGGAGAACAAAAAGTGAAACTTAGTCTTGTGAAACTTGCAGAAACAGCATCATCATCTGATCGGGACTAAGCTGCCTGCTGGTCTCTCACCAAGAGAGGTTCAGAGATCATTCCATGATTACTTCATTCATTCTGTGTAGTTGGAGTGTGTGTGTGTTTAAATGTAAATTGAAAAAATACCAAAATCAGGATTATGGAGGGGGGAGCATCCCCACTCCTGCAGACACCCTTGCCTAAGGCTATTATGAGACCTAATGCTTGTGTGAATAAGGCCCAGCTAGGCAAGGATGTAGGTAAGGGGGGGTTCTCGGGTTCACCCCCCATTCATGTCCGAAGCTCTGCCCCCCCCCGTTTGTGGGTTTTAAAAACATTTTAGTGTTTTTTGGTTTTTGGCCTGCAGGGGGCGCATTGTTTAGGCTAGCAGCAGGGGATTGTTTGGGGGACTCTCCTGATGATACTACCCAAGTTTGGTGAGGTTTGGTTCAGGGGGTCCAAAGTTATGAACTCCCAAAGGGGGTGCCCCATCCTCCATTGTTTCCAATGGGAGCTAGTAGAAGATGGGGGCTACATTTTTGAGGGTCCATAACTTAACAATAGCACCCCTGACAGCAGGCATCCCCCAATTTCCCCAATTGGAGTGGATTATCCCCCACCTTGGGGTGGATTATCCCCCACCCTGAAACAGCATCATTTTCAATGTGGTGTAGTGGTTAAGAGCAGGTGCATTCTAATCTGGAGGAACCGGGTTTGATTCCCTGCTCTGCCGCTTGAGCTGTGGAGGCTTATCTGGGGAATTCAGATTAGCCTGTGCACTCCCACACACGGCAGCTGGGTGACCTTGGGCTAGTCATGGCTTTTCAGAGCTCTCTCAGCCCCACCCACCTCACAGGGTGTTTGTTGTGAGGGGGGGAAGGGCAAGGAGATTGTAAGCTTCTTTGAGTCTCCTACAGGAGAGAAAGGAGGGGATATAAATCCAAACTCTTCTTCTTCTTCTTCTTCTTCTAAACTGAGGACCTCAGATTCTCCCTTTAAATCCATGCCGAAGAGGGTGGATTTAAAAGGAGAATCTGGAGAAATTTGGGGGGTGCCTTCTGTAAGGGGTGTAATTATTAAGCTAGAAGCACCAAACTTTCAGGGTATCTTTAGGAGACTCTCCTAATGATACCACCCAGGTTTGGTGAAGTTTGGTTCAGGGGGTCCAAAGTTATGGGCCCTCAAACGTGTAGCCCCATCTCCTATTAGCTCCCATTGGAAACAATGGGGGATGGGGGCACCCACCTTGGGAGTCCATAGCTTTGGACCCCCTGGACCAAACTTCACAAAACCTGGGGGGTATCAGTAAGAGTCTCTCCTGATGATACCTTCCAGGTTTGGTGAAGTTTGGTTCAGGGTGTCCAAAGTTATTTATATCCCCCCTTTCTCTCCTGTAAAAGACTCAAAGGAGCTTACAATCTCCTTGCCCTTCCCCCCCTCACAACAAACACCGTGTGAGGAGGGTGGGGCTGAGAGAGCTCTGAAAAGCTGTGACTAGCCCAAGGTCACCCAGCTGCCATGTTTGGGCAAACTCAAATTTTGCACCAGGCTCCATTTTCCCTCTATGCTTCTGCCCAGAGGGGAATGCAGAAAGAACTGCCAGCTGCCGGCTAGGAGCCCAGCTGGTGGGGGGCAGGGGAGGGCAGGGCAGGGGAGTCTTGGAAAGCTGCTTTTATAAGCGCTAGGCTGGGGGTGGGGCTTGGGGAGGTGTGGCCATGCCCTAGGGGTGGGGGGGCGAGGCCCCCCGAACCCCCCCATAAAAAATCTATACCTACATCCCTGCAGCTAGGTCCGTTCTGCAGAGCCAAAAAGAGATGTCCTGAGGACGCAAAACAAGGCATCTCGGGAACTGCCTTTTCCCCAAGACGTCCTCCAGGCATTCCATTTCCACTGAAGATGTTTAGAGAGACAAATCCATTCATTTCAACATCTGTCAGATTTCATATTCTCCTGTTTGCATTTGCTGTGACTGTAAGGTAGTTTTAGTAATTATCTTTAAAAATCCTAATTTCATGCATAAAAAATAGTAAACTATTTCTTCTCAGGCCAAGATTGTCATCTTGCTGAAACTTATCTTCAGCAGCAGAAAAATTAGTTTTCCTCTGTCCAGGGATTAACCAGAATGAAGAATTTTGGAATGTGGGACTCAGAAAAGCTTGTGATCAGTGGCTCCAGCCTGACAAGAAATTTTGCTGTCACTCTTTTTCAAAAAAAGGTCTCTAAATTATCCTATTTAATAACTTTAAAGCTGCACTTTCAGGTGCTACTGCCAATCCCCCAAAAGAGAAGCTTTTAAATTTTCTACCACTAAAATAACATTTTAATCTCAAAATTGATCTTTATTAGCCTGAGAAAACTTCTTGTAGAGGACTCCTGTGAGAACAATAATCTTTGGGGATAAAATTTAAGATTTTAATCTGAATATCTCCCTATTTTCTACTGCCAAAAAGTTAGAAATGGCTTCTGGAGAAAAGAGATTATTACTAATGGCAAACTTGGCTCTCTCTCCTTTTTTCTAAAGACACTACAATTTGGCCTGAAGAAGATCGTTGGTTTTAGTGGAGAGTGCACCACTTGTTTTTCCAGACTGAGATCAGCAAAGAAATGAGCCCTCTGTTTACCAGAGCACCAACCTCAGATTTCTGTTGAGAAGATAGATTTCTTTTGTACCAAGAATGATGGAGGCCAAAAGTTTAATCTTTTCTATGCAGCTTATTTTATTACATTTTTAATTTTCCCCCTGCATTAACATGACCCTGTTCTGTAGTTTTTCATGCCTGGTGCTTAATTACTTATCATTAGCAACATGCATGGGGGGTCCCCTCTGCATATTTATAAATGTGATCATTAGTACATAGAAAGACAAAGATTTCTTTAGGACCCTCATTAGTTATTCTGTTTTCATGGAAATGATCATTAGGAAAAGACAGCCCACCTGGTTAAATAATTACAATTAAGATTTGGAAGTCTCCTTTGCATTTTTCACTTCAGCTACAATGTGAACCTCTCAAACTAGGGAAGGAATATTGCCCAGTTGTAGTTGTTAGGATTGCATTTCTTATTTTGCAACAATGCCTATTCTAATAATTTGAGTTTTGAAAATATTTGTAACCCAGCCATTATCTCTGAATTCAATAATAACATTCAGCCAGCAAAAAAGCTATTGGCATGTAATATGTGGAGTCAGTGGTGTAGCCACAAGGGGACTGTAGGGGGGCACGTTGCACCAGGTGTGCACCTGCCCCCCAAAAAATTGCCCCCGCCCCACTTTCCTTTGATGTATGCCTATGCGGGGTGGGGGCAGGGGAGGTGCCCGGGCACCATTTTGCCTGGGTGTCATTTTTTAACCCTACACCCCTATGTGGGGGAGACACTGAAACTACCCCCCAACCCCCCCCCCTCCATGCTTCAGTGATTTATACTAGAGGGGCCTTTCTTCACTGTATGCATTAGATATGGTGGTGTGTTTGCATTACACTGGTGTTTTCTGCATCAGACACAGGGTTAGTTCAAAAGTAATTCCAAGCCAAGGCTTCATACTATTTAATAATCAAACCCTAAGCAGAGTTATATCCTTATAAGCCTACTGACTTCAATATCACCTGTGGGATGAACTGTTCTTGGCAGTACCCCAGTGTGATGACATTACTTCCAGTGCAACCTGGAAGTCATGGTATCGTCCGTAGGTCACTGTTCTAGCATTTGTTCCAAACTCTGTAGCTTAACCATAAGGTTTATGGCAAATACTAGAGCATTGCCCAATACAATGTTGTCACTTCTGGGTCTCACTGGAAGTGACATCAGGCATTGGGTGATGCCAATTGCAACCCTTCCTCTTCCTCTGGCATTTCTGCTTACTACTTAACTGAGCAACGGCAAGCAGAAGTGGCAGAGGCAGGGGGTTTCTCAGTTCAGTGGGCAACCTGGGAGGCCTGGGGTGGGACCAGTCATATGGGTATTCCATGCTGATCAGGTGGGATTCCTGATTAGTTTGGTGCCAGATGAGGATGTTAACAAAGAAACATCTATCCTTATGTATTAGTAAGGAGTATTTGTATACCCTTAATAATAATATTTGATGTGTAAAATTCAGAGCTGTCCTATATGTCAGGGGTGGCTCAGGGCATAAAGGTCATCTTTCCTGTGATGCCTGTGCTTACCCCCTGTTGTTCCATGGGCTACTTAAGTGATTTTTAGGATGTTCTCCCTCTGTTGTCATGCATTTGTGAAAATCAGAAAGGAAGTTTTCAATGTGATTGAATCAGATTTCTAAATCAGTATCTGGCCACTCAGGAAGGTGGATTTACAAATGCATTCCAGCTTTCCTCTACTTTAGAATGTATGCACGATTTCGGCCTTGATGTATGATACCTGCATTTGCTCACATTTAGTCCTTGTCACCTTTCCTCTTGCTTCTATTCTCTCCTATCCCCCCCCCTTTTCTTGCATTAGCAGAATTTATATATAGGTCAGTTCTTATGGACTTTCTGTGAGGGACTTGCGGGGGAGGGGGGGGAGTGCCAGTCTGTAAGGCAACCCATATATTGATGATATGCATAAACATTGGGATCACAATCCAAATGATGGCTCAGGGTAACAAGGTACAAATTCTGGAAATAAAAGTGTGCTAAAATAAGATTTAATATTTGTATGCCCATTGTATTTTTGCCATTAGTGCATTACTGGAGTAGGAGAGATCCTGACAGGATAATTCCTTTACTAACGATGCAACATAAACTGTGAGAGAAATCTTGTGCAAGGCCTGCATCTCATCTGTAAACAATTATGCAGCTACTTCTCCTTCAGCATAGCTTGGAAAAGGTCTGATACTCTGCAATCAGTTATATCTCCAATTACCATAAAAATATATTATCCATCCATTCATTTATTAATGATTCATCAGTTAACCACACATAATGAGGAAATAATTAGTAATGTTGTATGGTTGCCAAAAATTGAAGAAGTGTTGGCATTTTAAAGATGAAAGGTTGCATTTATGCAGAAGCTTGGCGATGATAAAGTTAATACCAAAGATAATTATGGAAGTGCCTACCCTGTATTAGGGAACAGTCCCACAAAATGTGCCTAATTGAACTGAAATTAATATTCTTCAAAAGCATGCATGTTACTGCATATTAGCCACTGAATTTGCTTAAAGATCTCCCTTCAGTGAGGTACGCACAAAATAATAAATGTTAATAAAATGCCAGACAACCAGACTGTGTTCTTTGTTTGCCTGATACAGAGCCTTTTAGAAAACAATAAATTGCATTCATGTCAGCTGAGGCCCATCCCTCTGCTAATTACCGTTTGGTGCTGAAATGACTTCTGTGAAATTGGGAGCAAGAAGAAACATACAGCCATACAAGGGAAGCTTTTCAGGCTCTGGCAGTAAATGTGAGATAGGCCTCAGGCATACAGATGTTAAAACAGTGAATTCCCCTACAGATTACACTAATGGAAACCCTGTCAGGGTAAGTCAAATTTGGGGTCTGTGGTCAAAATCTAATTAACGTTTCTGTACTTAAAAAAGGAATCAGAATGCCTGGAGGTGGCAAAGACTGTCTAAGAAACTCACTTGTTTATAAAATTGTTGTTGAGAATAGTAGCTATACCACTGAGCTATCGCTTGACAATGTAACACCTGTTGGCTGAACAGCTCTACATACTGAATTTAATATAGCATGCTATTATTGGTAGGGGTGGCCAGCTTGATGTGTTTTGTGGCAACCTTTGGCCTATGAAAAAATAGCCAGTGCCCATTCCAGAGAGTCTGAAGGAAAATGTCTATTATACCTTTGCTGGATCCTCTGCAAAAGAATCAGTGGCAAGTGTTAAATGTCTGCTGATTATCTAGCACTGATTGAACATTGTTGACAGTCTTTGTATAGGAAACCATTAGAGCAAGATTGTACCAAAAATGGGTCAAAGAGCTGTCTTATCCAAAAAGACAATGCATTGTCCTTGAAAGAACCATTCCTTAAGACCTTTCACAGCCTGTGCATGTCCTGTGTAGCAATAATAAATGCAATGGATTTCTAATATGCCAGTTTTTCCCTTTTCACAAGGACCAAAAATTCCTCCTACATATTTAGCAAGCAACATTGTGATTGGCGGTTGACAAATAAATGAATTTGTAATCTGATGTATACCTCTTGGATGAAGTTGTTATTAGAAAAATTAATTTTGAAATGGTGAGTGTTTTGAACATTTTAAAATTTCAATTATTAAATATGCTTTAAGACAGTGATGGCGAACCTTTTTCAGACCGAGTGCACAAATTGCAACCCAAACCTCACTTATTTATTGCAAAGTGTCAACCCGACAATTTAACCTGAATGCTGAGGTTTTAGTTTAGAAAAAAACGGTTGGCTCCCTCTTCCTCAGCTCCACCCACTCGAGCAGGGGCCAGCCTGCTCTAGCCTCCAGCAAGTCCTGTGTGCACCACACTGTGCCTCTCTAGATAGATAGATATTTATTATTACGGCCTTTTGGCCAGCCAATAGTTTAAAATGTGCCTCTCTAGCATCTCTGCCTCCTCTGTGCCCTCCCCCCCCCCGGGAAGCAGCCACTCGGAGCACAGGCACCAGGCCCACCAGCCGAGTCCTCCCTGCTCACTGCGGTGCACACACATCGTGCTCAGTGGCCCAGGCCAGTCTAGATGTGTGTGTGTGGGGGGGATGATTTTTCACCCCCACACGACGAACTCTGTGTGCACGTGCCCACAGAGAGGGCTCCGAGTGCCACCTCTGGCACCCATGCCATAGGTTCGCCATCACTGCTTTAAGATAACCCTCCAGTGCTGTTCTGGTTTCCCATGGAGATGGTGTATTTCTGGGAAGAGTCACGGTATCACATCCAGAATCTTGGAACTATTAACATTCAGAGGCAATGACCAGGCAAGCTGTAGACAAAAATATAGTAAAACATAGAAAAAACATTACATACCATTTTGGCAATATTTTACATTTCTGCAAAATCTCAGCACAAATACTGCACAAAATAATATTGGATAATAGAGGAGTTCTTTCTGTTCTTTGGCTATGGGGCATAAGGATGTCAGATAAAATGCCTGACTGTAATCCTGTAGATCTTTTTTTGTCATCAAGTTGCAGCCAATTTATGGCAATCCCACAGGGTTTTCAAGGCAAGAGACGATCGGAGGTGGTTTGTCATGGGCTGCTTCTGATATTCCTTGGTGGTATCCTATTCTAACACTAACCAGGTCTGACCCTGTTTAGCTTCCAAGATCTGACAAGATTGGGCTAGTGTGGGCTATCCAGTTCAGGGCACTTTAGGTAAAGGTAGTTGCCTGTGCAAGCGCTGGGTCATTAATGACCCACTGGGTGATGTCACATCATGGCATTTACTAGGTAGAATATGCTTACAGAGTGGTTTGCCATTGCCTTCCCCAGTTGTCTACACTTTAGCCCCAGCAAGCTGAGTAGTCATTTTACAGATCCTAGAAGGCACTGTGGTAAAGAAATGGGACCCACAACAAACCTGCATGTTTTGTTTTAAACAATAAACAGTATCTACATTTTAATGCCTTTTGTTAGATCAGGAGATAGATCATGGACTGTTACATACTTTAATGCTAAGGGGAATTTTTCAGGGTTCATGGTTTAAAATCACTGGCCTTTTTAACAATGGATTTTTTTATTTTTTTTTAATTTTTTTGATTAGCTGGGTTCATGTGAAGGATTCCTTTTTTGTCCTGCAGCATCTAAAATGGAACATTGCAATTCAGCTTTCTCTCTGTACTTTATGGAAGCAGGATAGTGGCATTGCTAAGGGAGACAGATGCTACATGCTCTGTCCATGTCCAATTATGCATAATGTGTTTGCTGCACAGTGGGGGCAAATGTTCATTGCAGCAAGATTTCTTGTATAGACCTGTTTCTGGAACTCTGCTTTCAGTTTCCATTTTCTCTGTGGCAAGCAACACCACTTTTAGTATGACTTTTATTTTGCTTCCCCGCCAGAGCACGCAGATTTGCCAGTGAGCACAGCTTTGCCCCAGGCATCTTCCCTCCATCCACAGCCCACTTCCCTCTTACCCCACATGCTGCCGGCTCCTTCCTAGCTCTTTAAGCGCACATATCAAGAGAACACTATCTTAAGGTGACCAGATGGTCACCTTTGTAAACCGGAATGGGCGGGTAGGCGGGTGGCTGCCCGCGCGCATGCGCGCGCAGCCACAGGAGCACACTGCCTTCTGGGGTACTCCCATTTCCCGCCCTGTCACAGGACGGGAAACGGGAGCACCCCAGAAGGCAGTGCTCCTGTGGCCGCGTGCGTGGGAGGCTGCCGCACTGCCTTGCGCCCCAGAAGGCAGTGCGGCAGCCTTCAAAAAATCGGGACACTTCAAAAAACCAGCGGGACGCGGGACAAATTGTTTTAAGGTGGGACTGTCCCACCAAAAGCGGGACGTCTGGTCAGCCTACACTATCTTGATATAAAAGCAACAGAGAAGTTTTTTGCAAGGAACAGTTCAAGCAGGGCATCTTTTTGGCTCCATCCGTCTCCCCCTCTCTGCTTCTGCCCTCCCCAATGATTGAAGGGCTTTAAAATTTTTATTTCAGACAAGACTCTGTTTTAAAGCAAGCTCTCTTCTCTTGCAGCAGTGTGAGAGAGAGAGAGAGACAGAGTGAGTGAGTGGATCAGTGAGTGAGTGAGTAAGTTGAGGGAAAGCTCTAGCGTTGAGACTCTTGGATGTGATGAGATCAGAGGTGGGATCCAACCAGTTCTCACCACTTCTCTAGAAGTGGTTACTAATTTTTTCTGAGTGCCGAGAAGGGGTTACTAAAGCAACCTCCCTGCCCATTACTGGAGGTGCGTGTGTGCGGCGCCGCCACTGTTTGAATCCCACCACCGTCGGAACCTCTTATTAAAATTTTTGGATCCCGCCACTGGATGAGATCTGTCTTTAAGGATGTTGATGGGCGGAGTTAAGAGAACTGGAAGAACCAGATGCCTAGTTGAGTTCAACAGAAAAGCTGCACTGCAGGCTGTGGGCTGCCTCCTCATGTGTAAACAGAGAAACATGAGAAGACCCCGCTACAGCCCTATTGTGCAGCTGAGAGGCCTAGGTAAATAATAGGCTCATGTCTAGAGGGAGGGTAAATCTTCCTGGAGGTTTTAAAAAAGTTAGTAACAAACTTCAGAAAGTTGAAAGTGTTGCAAGAGTTTTTCTGGGGGTTAGGTTTGTGGCTAGTAAAAATTATAGACTTGTTCTGTAACAACATCCAATAAGCCAAAGACCTATGTCAGATTGTTCCTTTTCCTATAGGTAATATAGACGATGGAAAGTGCAGTATGTTTGAAGAAGGAGCCCAGAATGCCTGAACTTGCTGACAGTTAGAACCACTCTAGGGGTTTTCCACACCATTCCCGCATTGGCTGGGTGGGGATGCAACACCCCATGATAGTGTCTACAAATTATTGTGCCTTGCAGCAAAAAAGGGAGCATTAGAATAATAAGAATGAATCATGCTTATCTTCCAAGACACCTGCTCAGATGGCACAGCTATATGAAGTTGTCAGGATAAGCCTAAGCCTGGAGGCTCTTGACATTGAGTAAAACCAATGAGGCTACTGTATTGGTGTAGGAAATATTCAAATAACACACATTGAGTTACATTTTTGCTGACTCCATAATTTTTCTCCTCAGCTTTGAGGGTTATCAAAGTTCAGCACCCTAGTCTTGCACTAGGGATGACCTGAGTTCAAATACTCCTTCAACCATTAAACTGAAGGTGACTTTAGACCAGTCATTCTTTCTCAGTCATGAAAAGATGTTACGAAAAATGAAGATAAAACCTCATAAACCATTCTGAGTTTTTGGGGAAAAGGATGGAATAAAAAGTTAATGATCGATAATATTGTATGGAATAAGAGGTGCAGATGGGCCAAACCTATCCTTGCCATCGACAGATTCTTCCTTGGAACATTACTTACTCATATTTGATAATGCTTCAAAAATGGTGCACATGATTTTATTTCATTTGCTTTGAAAACTGACTCAGTATAGGTTTATGTCAGGTGCGCACAGAAAAAAATATTTATTTAAAGCAAGCAGACAGCAAGGAGTAGTTTTAGCACTTTGGCAAGCAATGTTATGCATGTGGAAATCTTCCATGGATCCAACTCTACATTTGTAGTCCCAAGAGATGGAAATCACATGGAAGCATTGTGTTTAGCTCATTGCCAATGGCAAAAGATAGCTGTGACAACTAAAAGCAGGATTTACTGAGCAGTAATCCAAAAATTCCATTAACTAGTTACAAACTGATGAGTGATATTTTTGGGGTGTTGAATGGTAACTGGCATAAAAAGTCCTACTTCCTTCTGCTAGTTAATGTAGGTGCAGACTTTTTTCTTCTCAGGCACCCTTCTTGCTGACACCCACTTTGCCTTTGTTTCTTGTCAGGGGAATGCAGGCATATCCAATGGTGCTTTACATTTGTCAGTGTTCTGGAGTCCTTGATCACTCAAGAGGGGAAAGATGTGATGCCTCCTGTTCATTCCCTTTGTCATCTCCCAGTGGATTTTGAGCTAGACTTGAACATTTGCTGATAAGTTTTGAATTGAACCCCCAAGTATTGTGTGAGCATGCAGTTAGTAAGACAAATTCTACTTTGCTATGCTTTGCTCTGTGTGAAATAGCCTGTACTGAATTTTCTAGTGTCAGGTTCCAGCAGATGGGAAGCCATCTAGGGATTAGCTGATTAGCCCATTTTTGTAACCTTTTATTCCATATGTATGTTGCCAGAGTCTTCAGTTTCAGTCCTTCTCATTTTCATTGTTGATGTTTCTTTTGTTTTGTATGCCATTTACATGCCATCACAACATAAAAAATGGCCTCTGCCCCTGCAGCTCTACAGCACTGTTTGGAGTCGGTCGCTGGCTGGTTGAGGCAGAATAGTTAATCCAACGAAGACGGAGGTCCTTTGGCTGGGCCGGGGGGAGAGACCGAGGGAATTTCAGCTGCCTATTTTGGAGGGGGTCGCGTTGGCCCCGACATCCCTGGCTCATAGCCTGGGGGTCCGCCTGGACTCTGCATTATCAATGGAGGGCCAGGTGGCCCATGTTACCCAGGTTGCGTTTTTTCATCTTCACCAGGCGCGGCGGCTGGCTCCCTATCTCTCCCAGTCCGACCTGGCCACTGTGATCCATGCGACGGTCACCTCGAGGCTGGATTATTGTAACTCGCTCTACGCAGGCCTTCCCTTGTGACTGACCCAGAAACTGAAGCTGGTCCAGAATGCAGCGGCCCGGCTTTTGACAGGTGGTGATTATTCAGATCATATCACCCCTGTGCTACGCCATCTGCACTGGCTCCCAGTGGAGTTCCGGATCGTTTTCAAGGTGTTGGTATTGACCTTTAAGACCTTACGCGGCATGGGGCCCTCATACCTACGGGACCGCATCACCCCTTATGTCCCACATAGGCCACTGCATTTGGTGGCGGCAGAACTGCTGGTGACCCCTACCCCTGTGACGATGCGGCTGACCTCGACCCGGGCCAGGGCCTTTACGGGTCTGGCCCCTGCTTGGTAGAATGCTCTACCTCCAACTGTCTGGGTCCTGTGGGACCTTGGTGAGTTCTGCAGGGCCTGCAAGACGGAGCTATTCCACTGGGCTTTCGGAGGGGCTGGCCACAGTTCTACTGCCCCCCACTGAAACTGAGGCTGCCTGTTCTCCATCTTTTTCCATCTTGGTTGGGCCTGATTCCCTGATTCCATCACGGGCCCTGCCTACTCCCTCCCTTTCTTTTTGGCCTTTAGATTGGGCGCCTGTTTGAAACAACTTTTGTTAAACAACTTCTGTTGTTTTAATCTATATTTGTCATTAGTAACTGCTGCTTAAGTTTTAATGGGTTTAAGTTTTATGTTGTTTCGATTTGCTGTCTTGGAGAACAGCCATACTGTGAGCCGCCTCGAGCCCTTCGGGGATGAGGCGGCCTATAAGTTTAATAAATAACAACAACAACAACAACAACAATAATAATAATACACGCAACAAAGGAAGTTTTTACTTGCACACCATTTTCAAGGGAAGAGGAGCGAGGGAGGGAAGAGAGTGAGGGGTGGCATGCAAGGAAGGGAGGGAGGGGTCCCGGCATCTGAACCTGGCCCACCCACCCTAGCAGAGGGAGGGGGAGGGAGGGGTTGCATGCAAAGGAGGGGAGGGACATACAACAAACACTTGACATACAAATAACATTGGGCTGGAGCCTAAAGAACTTTTCTTCAAATGGTGATGCATCCATTCAGTGTGAAGACACTAACCCAAGGGTAGATCCTTTTGTGTCAGTGGAAGGTTCTTTGCATCAGAGGAAAATACCATTGTTAGTGGGAAAGCTCCCAAGGATCTAACTCACTGAAAATGTTTTAATTTTTAGAGAAAAAAATTCTGAGTGAGGACATTAAAAAAAGTTGTGCATTTACCACAAGGCAGAAGCAAAATCAAAATGAGAGATCTTCAGACTCTACTAGACGTCTTGCAAAATCTGCAGTGCCTTTGTATAATAGGTCAATCAACAGGAAAGTAGGACTGTACAATGAAGGGTGGGCTGGAATACATCATGTGGAAACTTGAAAGAGGCTGGGTGCTCTGATGCATCAAGTTCATCTGTTGTATGAGGAATTCAAAGCCCTAGAGGACTTTCTTGTCCAGGAATGTTTTCTTTATGACTGTTTTTTAATAAAGTAGTTTGCAATTAATTAGACTAATATTGACAATAAACCCACAATTGAGCTTTTCAGTTACCAGCCTGAAGCAAGAACTTCACACCTAACCTCTCTGCTTTTTCTTTCTCTGTAGTTTTTGCTCTGTGTGCAGACCTTGCATTTTTGTTCATAAATAGAAATATTGTTTTTTTCCTGAGTGTGCAAAGTCCTTGTGTGTTCCCCAGCATGCCACTAGGCCTGGCCTCATGGTCAGCACTCTGCCTCAGCCAAACTTTTGCCAGGAAGAAGAACAAATATTGGTTTTTATACCCTGCTTTTCTCTACCTTAAGGAGTCTCAAAGTGGCTTACAATCACAATCCCTTCCTCCCCCCACAACTGACACTTTGTGAGGTAAGTGGGGCTGAGAGAGTTCTGACAGAAGTATGACTACCCCAAGATCTCCCAGCTGGCTTCATGTGTAGGGGTAGGGAATCAAGGCTGGTTTTCCAGATTAGAGTCTGTGGTGGAACAGGACCGAATCCACTGCTCTTAACCACTACACAACACTGGGAGAGGAGGCCAGGGATAGGGAAAGAGGGAAAATTGAAGACCAGGGAAGGTGTGAGGATTAATCAAAGTAGGTTGGCAGGTGAGTGAGAAGGAGAGAAGGAAAGAGGCTATGGGTGCTTCCAGGAAGGGAAAGAGGAAAGGGAAAGTGGAGGAGGGGAAATGAGATGTCCCATACAAGTCTTTGCAGTTCCCTTTCTGTTGTGCATGTGTATGTATTAGATATGTCAAATATTTATTAGGTATTTGGTTAATCAGTTAACGACTGACAAATACATTGTATAACCTTTGGAAGTATTGCAATTGTAATTAATTAAATTGTAGAGAAAATCTCATTCATTCCATTATGCTAATTAATCTATTATAGCTGAGAGGCTCAGCAGGAGGTGTTCTTCTATAGTTACATCTATACATGGCTTGGACGTATAACAGTGCAGTCCTATGCAGAATTATACCACTAAAGTTGACCGACTTAGAATGGAGTAATCTGCATAGGACTGCACTGTGTATCACATTTTTCTCCTTATATGTTCACATACAACTTGTTCATGTTCACCCCTCAAGTCTGATTGAAATTGTGCAGGCTGCTACCTTGTTTTAGAGTGTTAATTTTGTAGGAAATGACAGAAGTTGCTTGATTTCTGCATTCTGCTAGCTTTTAGGGTTCAACTAATTGTTTTACCTAAAGACAACTGTTGGGTTCACTGTTTCAAAATAAGGCAGAGAAATAATGAATGAAGACGGATTCCTACATTATGTTTTGGAGTAAGCAGGTCCTTTTTATTTATGAACACTTCTGAGCCTCTGGCAACAAAGCCAATATGTTTTGTGTCCAAGGGGGCGGGGGAGGAGAACAGTTACCAGCATCTGCACTGGGAAGCAGACTGCTATATCTGCTTCCTTTCTCTTTTGAAAATAATATATTTCCCCTGACACAAACTTTACATTTTTAGGATCTGGGGCTCTTGAAAGCTGCTGTTATGCTTATCCAGGAGAATGAAAAAATATCATGCATCTCTCCTCTGATCTTGGAGCATCTTCCTGTCCATTGCCCATAGCTCTTTCTGCTGTCTCAGTAGTTTTTCGCACTGGATAGTAAGCATCTGGGTGCCAGACTAAGACCCAGAGGCCGCCTTGTAAAGAATGAGACTAACCTTTGAGAATGGTGTGGCTCTTCCTCTTGTCAAAAAGGCTGTGCCCTGGCAGAGGCAAGGAGGAAATAAGCAATGTGTTCTGCTTCTTTTTTAGGTGCTGTGTCATGAGCCCAAGTTTTGGCTGTCTCCCCTGTCTGCACATCCGCCTTTCATTGCCTGGTCACTCACTTACTGGCTCTCTTGGCACCACCTTCCCATGGAGCAGACTGAGGAAAAACAGAATGAGTGCACATCAGCCAGGGCAGGGCTACTTGTCTTAAGTGGTAAGTGACAGAGACAGAAAAACTTCTATTGTTGCTGTGCAAACCTCTCATTTCTGTTTGTTTCTTTTAGCCTTGTGAGTGTCTGAGCGCAAGGCCAAGTAGGACTGCCAACCTCCATATGGGGCCGTAACTCTCCTGTAACTATAAATCATTCACCAGACTACAGATATCAGTTCTCCTGGAGGAAATGGGGGCTTTGGAAAATGGACACATCCCTACTGAGTTCCCCCCTCCCCAAACTCCAAACATTGCTCCAAATCTCTAGGAATTTACCCAGAGTTGGCAACCCCAAGACCAAGCCAAATAAAGAGGGGAGCCTGCAGAAGTTACTGACAGTTCTTTTATGGTGTCTGGGCCCACCATTCTAAATAGTCAAACTCTCAGCTTTGTTCAAACTCAGGTGAACATCACAACCACCAAATGAGGGCCATAACCACCAGATGGAGACTAGTGTGTTAATTGACTGATAAAGTATTTTGACATGAGCAAGTTCCCTACCCTGGAAAACATTACTCCACAAGATAAGGAAAACTAAGCAAACATTGCATGAAAGAGTAATAACTAAAAGGTGTATGCAGAATACTCAGTTCTGAGGTAGATCTATCCTGGCCATTCATACATAAAGAGCAAATGAATTCAGCTTCCCTGAGATAAAAAGAGAAGAGTTTGGATTTATACCCTGCTTTTCATCACCCTAAGGAGTCTTAAAATGGCTTACAAACACCTTCCCTTCCTCGCCCCACAACAGACACTTTGAGAGGCTGATGGGGCTGAGAGTGTTTGGTGATAACTGTGACTAGGCCAAGGTCACCCAGCTTGCTTCATGTGCAGGAGCAGCAAAACAAATCTAGTAAACCTGATAAGAGTCCGTCACTCATGTGGAGGAGTGGGGAATCAAACCTACTTCTACAGATTAGAGTCCACTGCTCTTAACCACTATAGTATACCCCCCCTTTGAGCATTTGGCAAGTATATTCCTATTTAATGTAGTATAGGGTATTTTGTTTTGTTTCTTTAGCATGAAGTTCAGTCTTGGAAAAATAGGCCCACAAGTTTCTTCAAGGCAAATTGTTGAAATTAATTTCATCTTTGGACCCCTGGGGACCTGTCCAGGTACTTTCTTGGTCCAGTGCTTAACTGAGGCATGTTGGCTAATGTTTGATGGCCTGAAGCCTATGTGGCCAATTACACTACAGTTTTATCTAGGCTAAGCAACCTGGAGAGAAGTTTTCATGAAGGTGTATTTTGCATACAAAAAAGGCCGAAGGGATATTTAATGAGATGTTCTGTTGCCACTCCTCCCAGAAGTATTGTTAGAAAACTCCAAAGATACAGCAAAGGTTCTTGGCCTTTCTTATATTAGTTTTACTATCTTGATACAACAGAATGGGAACAGCTTTAGTTTCGTATACCTTTCTGAGATGGCTTTGCTGACCCTGCCCCCATGCCTAACCAGAATGCATACGTTAGAATGCTCTTCTGTTGTGCATAGTCAAGACAGATCCATCATGGTAGTCTTCCATTACATCATTAAGGAATTCCTGGTAAGTCTCCAAGGATCCTCAAGTTGGTTGACAATAAAACTGTATATAAAAGGAAAAGCAATAAAGGGTTGAGAAGAACAGAGCCCATGTGGTATAGTGGTTAGAGTGTTAGACACAGTTTCAAATTCCTATTCAGTACTCTGGGTAACCTTGGTTAGTCACAAACTCTCAGGCCATTTCCGCACGGCCATGCTGTGGGGGTGTGTTGGCATAAACGACGCTGACGCACCCCCCTGGGACCGTTCGTACGGACGGTTCCAGTAGAGGTGGGGAAGATGGCGCAGCCTGCGCAGAGGCTGCACCGTCCTCTGAACACTGTACCGTCCCTCCAGCCTTCTGGCGTGTTGCACAGGCCAGGGGACACACACCCCTACCCTGCACGACAGCTCTGGAGTCACAGGGCAGGGGGCTTGTCCCCTGGCCTGTGCGACGCGCCAGAAGGCCAGAGGGATGGTACGGCGTTCAGGAAAGGGGGGGGGAATGGTGCCTTCCAGCTGCTGCCATTCACACGGCAGCGGTTGGAAAGCCGCTGAGTTCCGAAAAACCTCACTCAGAAAGCGAGGTTCAGAAACAGCAGCTTCACGCCGCTCGGGAGTTGCGAGGCCATGCTAACGGTCTCTGAGGGACGCTGTTTTTAGCATCCCTGGGACGCTGTATTTGGCCTGTGTGGAAAGGGCCCAAGTCTTACATACTGCATAAAGTTGCTTTGAATGTAAAGTGGAGAAGGTATACCATTTAGGGCTCTTGGGAGGAAGGCTTGGATAAAAATGAATAGATAGACAAAGGACAGTGATTTACTTAATAACATGAAAAAGCTTGATGAAATGTCCTGGTAACTTAGGGGTTTTCTAAATGTTCATTGTTTTTCTTTAACTGATTCCTTGGAAAAGGAGAATTTTTTTGAAAATATTAAAAGGAAAATTTCATAAAGCTTTCTTTGGGCCCAAATCTCAAGAAGAATACAAGAGATAAAATGTGATTCTTGATAATAACAGAGTCAGATTTGAGTCCAGCAGCACCTTAGAAACCAACAAGATTTTCAGAGTATAAGCTTTCAAGAGTCAAAGTTCACTTCATCATCTTGTATGTGATGGAGAGAGCTTTGACTCCTGAAATTTTATACCCCAAAAATCTTTTTGGACTGTAGGTGCTACTGGACTCAAATCTTGCTCCTCTACTGCAAACCAACATGGCTAAGAAATTATCTTGATACTAACTGGATTCTCTTTCTTGGTGCATTTCTTGGATAATCTCATCGAATATCCAGTACAATGTGCTCATTTTTTTCTTGTCCATTTGATGGAGTAGTTCCTGACAAGATCTGTGGCAAATGAAGACGTCAGCATCTGGAGAAACCGTAAGAAGATTCATAAGAAAATAATGGCTTGCTATCTTTTCTTAGTAAAAATGCTAAAATACATGGTACTTTCCCATACTATTGTGTGATCTCAAAATATTGGTGTTCATATTATAGGTGCCACATCATCCTTCTTAGACTTTAATCTAGGAAGAAGGCAAATACTGATTCATGTGCGATGGTGGAACCAACAATTTACCTAATTGAATATCCCTATATAATTTGAGTAGCAAGAGAATTAAATGAATATAGAGCTCAAGGCACCTAATTTTACTCACAAAACCTGGGTAACCTTATTGACTCAAGTATGAAGTCTAGGGTAGGAAATGCAGCAGCTACTGATAAATTTCAAAAATAAAATAGATACCAATAAAATTCATGAAGGTATCTCACTGGTTGTAAGAAAAGTTGACTAAAAGCAGTCTTCATGATCAGAGGACGAACAGGATGAAGGCAAGAAGGGAGACTGCCTAGCTGCTTCATGCCAAAGACTGTAGCGAGGGACCCACAAGGCCTCCCCTCAAAAATGGCTTCCACTGGAATTTAAAAAAATGTACCATTAATGCAAGGCAGTTTTAAAGGAAGCAGATACTGTTTTGCTAGCACCACCTTGTGAACAGTGTACGCTTTTATCCTTGCATGTTCAGGGACATATTTTATTCAAAGGTAAGATTTAGCCATTAGGAAGATCTACAGTGTCTCTTTGTCTCCTACCACACTTGCTAAATAGCACAGAGGGTATTTCTGTCCTTAGAACTCTCTTTTCAGCTTTAATTTGTACTGTTTTACAGAGAGGAATTTGCACAAAAACTCAGCTTGAACTGATTTACTAGTATCAAATCTTGACTTGCATTTTGCAGTTTTTAAATGCTACAAGTGCAATGGAATCTCTCTCCAAGATGATGCCATGCCTGTCAGAACAGAAATTTCAAGGGCACAGAGTGATACCTAACACGGCATTCAGAGCCAATGGAGCAACTCTAATTGCAAATACTGTGGCTTTATCAAAGCTAGAGGATTTACAAGCCTAGCTTTACATAAAAACACAAAAGGGAATAGTGAATTTAGTACTCAAAGTTGGATGCAGGGAAAGTGCTTCTGCCACAGCTGGTGTGATCTCCTTTCTCAGTGTACCACAGGTCTGCCGGCCATCTTGGAGTTACAGTATATACTTGAGTATAAGTCGAGGGGAGCTTTTTCAGCATTAAAAAGCTAAATAGGGTCAGACCTGGTTAGTGTTAGAATGGGATACCACCAAGGAATATCAAGTATATACGGTACATAGTGTCACTTTCTTCTGTATATAGGGTTGTAAACTGGGCAGCCCCATCTAAGCGGCCAGGCCAGGCTGCTCCCAGAAAGACTTTCCAGCAGCATGGAGAGGCTCGCAAAGAGAAAAAGCCTATCTGCTGCTGAGGAGCCTTTATGGGGCACTACAGACTTATGCCACTTTTCTGATAGCTTAAGTCTAAAGTAACTGCCACTGGGATAAGGTGGTGAATGACTGAGAGGAAACCAACTGAAGTTGGCTTCTCTTCCAGCCACGCCCCCAGACCACCTCCACTGTTCTGGCAGAACCACATGGATGCTGTGGCAGCAGTCCTGCACTGTGTCTCACCACAGTGTGACACTGCACTGTGTTGGACTGAGGAGTGCAGCAATGACCTCACACTGGCAGTTTTGCCCTCTGCCTGGGTAAGTGCCCTGGGGAAGGCAAATTTGCTGGAGTGGCAGCACACTGCTCCCATGAGCAAATGTGACTTCCCTGTGAATCCCACTGCTATTTATAAAATTTCACAGTTGTATTGTGTTAAAATAAAGAAAATGCAAGATGTACTTAAAAAATTATAATAATGTTTTCCTGAATAAGACTGCCTTCTTGAGCCCACCCAAATTGGTTTTGTCAAGGGACACTCCACCTTTGACCACTGTTTGGTCCTTAACCGTCTCACTGAGAAATACAGCATGCACTATACACCACATTCATTGATCTGAAAAATGCCTTTGACTTGGTACCTAGAGACCTTCTCTGGCAGAAGCAGTCATCTATGAAAATGGACCCTTGCCTCCTTATATTAATTAGAAAGCTTTACTCTAATACCAGCTGTAGAGTTTGTTATAACTATATGGGCCATCTCACATCAGAAATCCCATCAAACCAAGGGATCAAGCAAGGCTATTTGCTGGCGCCTTATTTAATTTGTTCATCAGTGACTTACCTCCACTCCTTCTAGGCACAGATGGACATCAGCCTATTCTGAACTCTCATAAGTTCTCAGTATTATGTGCTGATGACGCATTTTTGCTCTCTTGGACCTGTGCTGGTATGAATCACCTTTTGCGGACCTTTTCCATTTATTGTCTACAGCAGAGGTCCTCAAACTTTTTAAACAGGGGGCCAGTTCACTGTCCCTCAGACTGTTGAGGGCCAGACGATAGTTAAAAAAACCCTATGAACAAATTCCTATCCCCACACTTCCCCCCTCTCCCTCCCGCAGGCAAAGGGCCGCAGGTGGTGCCAGGGGTGCTGCTCCCGGCCGCTTCCAAGCTGATCTGCTCACTCATATCCCCGCACGCCTTAGCCAGCGCCTTGCGCCAGCCCTCCTCGCCGAGTCTGCCGCACTCGCACGGGGATAGCCCTACCTCCTGCCCGCCCGTTGGCCTCACCACTCCCCCAGGCAGCCCTGCCCCATCCCGAGCCGGCCAGAGGATTTCTGCAGCCACCCATGCCGGAGGCAGGGCCCCGTCCTTGCAAAAGTCTTGCAGAGCATGTAGGCGGGAGGAATGCAGAGCATGCAGGTGGGAGGAATGCGGCCTGCATTCCTCTCACCCACACGCTCTGCAAGACTTTTGCAAGGACAGCGCCCTGCCGCCGGCACGGGTGGCTGCAGAAGGCCCCTGGTCAGCTGGGGATGGGGCAGCGCTGGCTAAGGCGAGTGGGGAGGTGAGTGAGCAGACCAGCTTGGATTCTCCTCCCTCCCTTTCTCCCACCTGCACGCTCTGCAAGACTTTTGCAAGGACGGTGCCCTGCCTCCGGCACGGGTGGCTGCAGAAGCCCCCTGGGTGGCTCAGGATGGGGCAGGGCTGCCTGGGGGAATGGTGAGGCCAATGGGTGGGCGGGAGGTAGGGCTGTCCCCACGCGAGTGCGGCGGACTCAGCGAGGAGGGCTGGTGCGAAGCGCTGGCTAAGGCGAGTGGGGAGGTGAGTGAGCAGACCATCTTGGAAGCGGCTGGGTTGACCCCGGCGGGCCGGATAAATGTTTTCAGTGGGCCACATGTGGCCCGCAGGCCGTTGTTTGAGGACCCCTGGTCTACAGAATGCCTTGGAGATCAACTATGTAATGTCCAAGATAATGGTTTTCACCAAATCATGGAAACTGGAGCGATGGGAAATAAATGGGAATATAATAGAGCAAGTACCCATTTATAGATACTTAGGAATGATATTCCAACATAAACTGAAATAGTTGGTGCAAATTGAGCAAATTAACTTACTAGCCAACAAAATACTCCTGCGTTCAAGTGCTTCTACTTCACAAAAGAGGGCCATAGAATCATAGAGTTGGAAGAGACCACAAGGGCCATCAAGTCCAACCCCCTGCAGTGCAGGAACACACAATCAAAGCACTCTCGACATATGCTGATCCAGCCTTTGTTTAGAAACCTCCAAAGAAGGAGACTCCACCACTCTCCGAGGCAGTGAATTCCACTGTCAAACAGCCCTGACGGTCAGGAAGTTCTTCCTAATGTTTAGGTGGAATCTCTTTTCCTTCACCTTGAATCCATTACTCCGTGTCCTAGTCTCTGAGGCAGCAGAAAACAAGCTCCTCCCTCTTTGATATGACATCCCTTCAAATATTTAAACATGGTTATCATATCACCCCTTAACCTACACTTCTCCAGACTAAACATCCCAGCTCCCTAAGCCTCTCTTCGTAGGGCATGGACTCCAGACCCTTTACCACTTTGGTTGCACTCCTCTGGACCTGTTCCAGCTTGTCAATAATCCCTCCTGAACTGCAATGCCCAGAATTGCACACAATATTCCAGGTGAGGTCTAACCAATGCAGAATAGAGAGGTACAATTACATCCCTCGATCTTGACACTGTATTCCTATTGATACAACCCAGAATCGCATTGGCTTTCTTGGCTGCTGCATCACACTGCTGACTCATATTTAGTTTATGGTCTACTAAGACTCCCAGATCTCTTTCGCATGCAGTGTTATCAAGCCAGGTGTCACCCATCTTATATCTGTGCATTTCATTTTTTCTACCTGTGTGTAGTACCTTACATTTATTTCTGTTGAAACGCATTTTGTTTGTTTTGGCCCAGCTGTCTAATCTGTCTAGGTCATTTTGAATTCTGACTCTGGCCAGTTTCTACCCTCTACATTTAAAATACCGGTGTGGCATAGTTTAAGTGACTCCTGTCACTCTAATTGGGATTCTAAAATACTTAATCACCCCAGGCATAGTGGGGGGGGGGGGCGTCCAGAGACTGGATGTATCCGGGCACCATTTACCCTGTACACCATTTACTCTGGATGGCATCAAAAGCAGCTGAGAGATTCAGGAGAATTTACAGGGTCATACTCCCTTTGTCCATCTCTTAGTGCAGGCCATGCACAAGGACATCCAAGGCCGTTTCAGTTGTGTAACCAGGCTTGAAACGAAATAGGAATGGATCCTGGACAGTTGAATAACTTCAGTTTCAGTCAGGAATCCTGAAACTACCTAGCCATCATTCATTTAACCACCTTGCTCAAGAATGATACATTTGAGATTGGATGTTATTCAACTTCTGAGTCCTGAGTTGGCTTCTTTATGAAAAGGTTCACTTCAACTAGCTTCAAGACAGGGGCAGGAGTCCCCTGGACAGTAAATTTAGATTTAAGCAGCCTTGAGGGAAAAGGGTTTTACAAGGTTTCAAAGGTGGTTTCAAACTTCCAAGACTCATGTCCACATCCTCAGACTGAAAGATATATTCCACAAAATTGGACAAGATGGTATCAGAACAGATGTGAGAGATTTTATCCAGAGTGCTAAGCAAAAATCATCACTGGAGAGCAGTCCACCTCTTGCTGTAGGCCCAAACCCAAAATGCCTCTGACTGCAAAGAAGAGTCTCATTGGACTATGCTATGATGATGCAATGATGGCAGAGAAATATTGTTTCATCATCACTATCACCACTACAGTCTTTAAAATGAATTCTATTCTGTGCATTGTCACACTTATCATGGGTCGTTCACTATTGGTCTAGTTAGTTCATGACAGATAATTTGTTTTTAGCAACTTGGGTTTGCTACCTGATGTTTTGCGCTACCTGATGTTTTCCTGTTTTCGAAACTTTTCTCACTGAGTGAAAAAAAAGTAGATTTAAAATGCTCAAACACACAAGCATCCTAATTTGCTTCAAGAGACAGAGTTAAACAGAGCTCAGATTGGCATTATAAGGCAGCGAGACACATCTGCATGAGCACCTGGACTGACATTGCTGCTGGATAGAGGTGCATGGAATGACCCCCATTTACTGGGAAGTAGGTAAAAGGGAACAAACACCACGAATCAAAACAGATGAATGTAAGGAACGAAATGGAACATGTAATAGCCTAAACAATAACTAGACCCGAGCAGCTCCATCCAAGAGACAACCCCAGCCACTGAGCCCAAAGAGGCTTCCTGGCTGTGTGGGAAGGTTCAAAAAGTGAAATGCCTCCCTGTCGTTGAGAAGGGGCTCAATAGGGCTCAATGGGGCTCAATAGACTTACGCTGCCCAAAAGGGTCACATAAGTCTACAGTTCCAGCTGCTGGCATAATGCCACAAATGGCCAGGAGGGAACTGACTGAAGCTCCTCCCAAACTATGCTCCTGGTCCACCCTCACTATGTGGGTGGTGGTGGGAGGGGCGCTGGAATGCTGATGCTGTGCCTGACACTATGTCCCAGTGCTGGGAGGGAGGCAACAGCGGGTGGACACTGGTAGAATTTTATTTATTTATTTATTATTGGATTTATATACCACCCTCCCCCAAAGGACTCAGGGCAGTGTACAACAGGAACATAAGCAGACAGAGCAGAAGTTAAAACTAATACAAATATAATATGAGCTCTGTAATAGTACTAAAACCATTAAAACAGCAGTACAACATTACAATATACAAACCCAGCATCCAAGAACTAAAACTAAACCCTCCTAAGGAACCTAAAAAGGCCCCTCACTAGAATGGGCCACGTAATTAAAAGACAAAAAACAGGAGGAAGGGGGTAGGAGGCAGGAGGCACCCTCTGCAGCTTCCCCCCCCCAAAAGCCCAGCGAAACAGCTCAGTCTTACAGGCCCTGCAGAACTCACCAAGGTTCCGCAGGGCCCAGACAGATGGAGGGAGGCTGTTCCACCCAGCAGGGGCCAGGGCAGTAAAAGCCCTGGCCCTAGTGGAGGCCAGCCGCATCATAGAGGGGCCAGGGTCAACCAGTAGATTGGCCTCTGCCGAGCTCAGAGACCGAGCTGGGACATGTGGGGTAAGGCGGTCCTCTGCGGGGTAAGGTGGCCCATCTGCTGGCAGATTTGCCCCCCCCCCATCTCTGTATTGGACTCCAACCTTGTTGAGTATTTGGATACATTTGGCATTTTGAGAAAGGGTAGTGGGTGTCACCACACTATGCTACCAGGGTCAGTAGAACCAGTCACAAAAGCAAGTACAAAAGCTTGGGAGGTTCCAAACCAAACATCCTCCTGTGATGAGGTAGCTATTTCCAAATGAGTGCTTCCCACACACATAAAGGTGCTGCCTCCTGTGGTCTTCAGAAGCACTTGCTGCTCCAGTGCGGAGGAGGAAAGCCAGGATTGAGAAATATCCTTTTGACTTTTAACCTGTGAAAATCAGGTTGTTGAAGAGTAAACGATGCAACATACACCAGGCACAGGAGTATTCAGCAATGTGAGAGTCTTTGTTGAGAGAGCTATGGTCTTTGTTGTGAGAACTGGGCATGTTTGTTTTATTTCTAACATCTTGGAGGATCTGTAGGAGGTTTCCTCCACACTATATGACCCACTGAGCCAAAAAGAGCAACCGTGAATCACCACAGCTGCAGTGGCTGTTCGGAAAGGGCAGAAGGAGACCCTTGGCATCTGCCCTAGTAAGGGTGGATGGGGGCTTCGCAGTCATGCCCCATGAGAGCAAGGCAACATCAGAGGGGAAGGCTTACTTAAGGCCAGCCCGGCCTTTGTCCTCAGACCTGGCCAACAACTTGCCCACCCATCTCTCCCCTTTTCATATTTTGGTGATGTGTTAATGCATGCTGCTTTGTCATAGCTATTTGGCGGTTGGCGCATGGGAATTGATCTGAGGGGCTGGGGGAGGGAAGCTAGGGAGCTACCTCCTCTCCCCGGCAGTGGTATGGAATGCTATGGCAAGAGGCCGACCTCCCAGCCGAGCTCCAGTAAGAGGCTGGCCACCTGCTGGAGCTCCACGGTAGCAGCATGGGCATCCATCAGCCAGCAGGATGGCAGGAAGAGCAGCTTGCCTTGGAGGCACCCCTGAGGAGGGGCTGCCACTGTTAAAAATCAGATCAGAATCCCATGCTTCGCCTCACACTTCTTACTGCGCAATAAACTATTGGCTATGGCCAAGTAATTTTCCCCAGCCACGAGTGTTGTGTAATTATTGGGTCAAAGGGCTCTGAGAGGGAGTGGTACTGTCCTCGGGCGGCAACACAGTTTCAGTGATGGATAATACCTACTCATACTGAAGGAATTGGGAAACCTGCCCTCATTCCTGTCTGCTGGACCTGTGGAAGCAAGGTGTGTGGACTGGTGAATAACTGATAGGCCATTATAAAGCTGTGGTTCACTTGATGGGTCACACGTTTATGCAGGCGTTGGGCCAGGGCAGTTGCACAGTCTAGATGCCAAACCCCCTCCTCCACTGAGCTTAATTCTTTCCTTTAATTCACCATTCTGCTTACATCAGTGTTAACATCTACTGAGAAATGCAGCCATCAACAATTTGCAACTCAATGTGTGTTACTTTAATTAGTATGAAAATTAAAGGGCAACTATAGGCCAACGTGAATGATTATGGAAATACATGTGCATCCCATGCCGTGCTCTCATTTAATTAATCGTCTTGTAAACTATATCGAGCACTTTAAGTCAGTCACCGAGTAGAACAGCTCCATTTTTAAATAACTACTTAATACTCAACAGGATGTGGAGAAAACACAGCAACTGACTCAGCCGCTTCTTGAGTTTCCGAGCTTGAGGTTTTCAAAGCTGAACCAAGTTGACTTTAAAAAGAAAAACGTCTAACAACCTCTGTCTCAACACTAGCTTGGTGATGTTCAGACATCCAATTACATTTTTCTCTGGGGTTTGTGTGTGAGAGTGTGTAAGAAGAGGAGGAGACAGCAGCATTTTGTAAGCCAGTGAGGTTAGAAACTAATTGGCAGTAATAAATACATGAATGAAGGCCAAAAGTAGAAGGGGAATATTTACTACAATAACTGTACTCAGGCTAAATGAGAGAGGAAAGGGAAGGAAGAAAGAAATCTTTGTTTTACAGTCTGTTTTGGTGACCAAGAAATGAAACATTTTATGTGTTTTTAAATACAGCATTAATTATTTATACTTTTTAAAGGAAAAAAATTAAAGGCGAGTTCTGTGAATTACATTTTGTATGTCTGAACTGGATGTTATAGGAATAGTATTTCTGCATTCATACCTTGCTTCATTAGCAAAATGAAATATTAAGGTTACTACTAATTTAAAAAACCCACTGTGTTCAGGTCACACCTTATATATCATATATTCTTTTGGAGAGTGCAATTTATGGTACTGATCTCTTTTTTAAAAAAATGGTTTGGAGAAAGGAAACTAATTTTAGGGAGGGACACTGTTAAATGCGTGGAAATGGAAAAGCACAATGATTCAGGACTGGGCTTCATTATCCACTCAGTAATGAGGTTCTAAATCAATGGCATTACTCTGGCTTAAAGATGGCTTAATGGAGGGGATAAATAGGCCAATTGGAAATGAAGACATTATGAGCCTAGGGAAGTTTCTCCTCAGTACCCAAGCTCTACATAAGCACAAAACTTAACAGACTTTGAAAATGTTTATTTTTTCTCTCTCTAGTTTCAATAGTTGAATTGAGGATTAGGTCAGCTTCTTGCCAACCCTTTTACAAGGTAATGGATTACCCACAATGCCTTATGATACTAATTTAAAGTGCGATAATGAGTCAAAGCTGATGGGAAATCAGACTCATTTGTGGATAACACTTCTTGGCATTTTTGAGACAAGGGTTCCTTGCCCTGCACCCATGAAAGGACACATGACTTGACTTTAGCGTTATTGGCCAAACTGCAGCATAGCTCAAACAAATCTCCAACATATTACAGCATCATGTGTAAGAAAGGCTGGAGGCCACCTCCATTAGCCTGGGCTGCATTAGGCTGAGAGACCAGCTGTGACTGGCCCAAAGTCACCCACCAATTATTAGGAAGGGTGAACAGAGCATTCTGGTTTTCTTATACATTTGTTGAACTTTGAGCAAACATATAACAAGAGGAGAACTTTTGTGATGTACCCAATCACTGCCTTGCAACAAAAAGCCTCCCCTCTTTACAGGAAAGATTCATTGATCCACCCATTAGATCTATTTATTCCCAGAAATTGATTTTGAGAAGTCAGCCAATCTATTTCAGATGCATTTGTGCCCAGTCAAGATAGTCAGCAAGTCCTTTGTAGCACCTTGCAGGAATGCACTAAACTAGTGGGCTCAAATCCAATGGGAATTGCACAGGAGGACTTGATTGTATCAAGTTAACTCCACATGAAGACTTTACATAATTTAAACTATTGTAATAGCACGAAAAGCATGAGAAAAACTGCTGAAGCTTGTCTGTTGGATTTTGGGGGTTCAAAGCCCATCGCAGCTTTGTCTTTTTATTTGAATGATCCCATGTCCCATTCTACTTGCCAGACTGATATGTTCACATTTTCTTGCTTCCATCTTCCATTTCTTTTAACTTTGAAGAACACTTGAAATGATGTTGCAAGATAGGCCGTGGTTAAACTTCATTCCTGATTCATTCAGTCTTCTGAATTTATGAAGAAAATGGTTGAATTATACATTTTAGAAAAAAAAGAAAGAGTATATTCCTATAACTTTGACTGAAAATGGAAAAGAGAATGGTGGATTTCATTGGGGAAAATGGTTGGGTGTAGGTCTATTACATACACTTTTCTAAGATTTGTTTTATTTATCCCTGTCTTAAATATTAACAGCCCAACTCTTAGGTTGTTGTGCAACCTATAGCAATGCAGAGAACATAGTATTATCCCTATCTGCATTGTGAAATCATCTTGCTGTGGTTTTCATTGATTTATTTACAATTTAAAAAAATAGTTAAGAGGTTGAGTGGCTTCTATTGTAATAAACTGATGGCTGAGGAGTGAGACATTTTACAGGTGCCTCTTTTCTTATGGAGGCCTACTACAGTTTGGGAGCTGAACTGCAGTGGTTTTAATCTGAGTTTCTTTGCAACATCGTTTTATATTTCCTTAAATATGATCAAGAGTGGTTTGAGGAAATGCAGAGAAATGACAAGGAAGCCATGGAAAGACAACAAATGGAATATGATGTCACGAGAAAGCTAGGAGAAGCACTGCTGTTGTTCAGCACCCAAATTGTGGGGAAAATTTCATGTGACAAGACCTGTTGACTGCATTAGTCTCAGCTGGTTCTACTCATTCCTGGCAAGGTGGTCCTGGAAGGAAAGCTTTTCGAGATAATGTGCAGGAAGTGCTTTGAATCACCAATTGCTACCTAAACTATATCAGCGTGACATGGACATGTACTTCTATATTGGCAGGTTTCTGCAGTACATTCATGCTTTCCATTTTCCCTGTTCAAAGAATTTATGGTGTTGGTGGTAAGACTATATTTACAGTCAGATGATTTGCCATCAGAATGATGATATCATTCTCCTATCTAATTCCACTTCACCTGTGATTCTTTTGCATGCCCAGCTAAGTATGCACGAAAGTGTTCCCCTAGCACTTCATGTACCACGTATTCACCATAGTAAATACAAGTGTATATGTGGCAAACACACTGCATAAAGGTGGTACATGCATGCAGAAGAATTACATGGAAGGATAGACTGCATCACTTCAGACAGGAGTGGTGGGTTCCATGTTTCAGTGTAACTGCACATTAAAAAGACTCAGTGCCAGTGGAAAATGAACACAGCTGGAAGAAAGATTCTATCTGCTTGTTTTACTTGCTGCACTGATTTTCTATTTTCAGGGAGGCCTTTATTAAACAAAATGAGATCTTCTACTATTAGTCTGAGATGATACAACCTATGCTATCAATTCCCTGCCATCTCATTGCTATCTCATATTACATGTATGAACAGGCCCAAGTCTAGGACCAGAATGAGTGCTTCTTTCTGATATCTTTTAAAGATATTGCTGCATAAAGGCATTTTCTAATCTTAAATGTATTCATCCAGCATATCAGAAATCTGCAAGCCTTAGAAATGATCCTCTGGTCCCCCATTAGAGTAGATAGTAGGCGATTGGAATCTTGGAAATGCACACTATTTTAAACCATCTTCACCTATTGAGTACAGCTCCATCAACATGAGGTGGTCCACATAGTATAGGGTGCCAGCTTGCTAAATTAAACTGGGATTTATGGTTTTAAGAACATTAGAAAGAGCCTGCTGGCCCTGGATCAGACCAGAGTCCATCTAGTCCAGCACTCTGCCCACCAGATGCCCTTGGGAGCTTACATGCATGATGTGAAAGCACTGGCCTTCTGCTGCTGCTGCTGTTCCCGAGCACCTGGTCTGCTAAGGCATTTGCAATCTCAGATCAAGGAGGATCAAGAGTGGTAGCCATAGATCAATTTCTCCATAAATCTGTCCAAGCCCCTTTTAAAGCTATCCAGGTTAGTGGCCATCACCACCTCCTGAGGCAGCAAATTCCAAACACCGATCACGCATTGCATGAAGAAATGTTTCCTTTCATTAGTCCTAATTCTGCAGCATTTTCAATGAATGCCCCCTGGTTTTAGTATTGTGGGAAAGAGAGAAAATTTATCTCTGTCAACATTTTCTACCTCGTGCATAATTTTAAAGACTTCAATCATATTCCCCTCAGACATCTCCTCTCCAAGTTAAAGAATCCCAAATGCTGCAGGCTCTCCTCATAAGGAAGGTGCTCCAGTCCCTCAATCATCTTTGTTGTCCTCCTCTGCAATTTTTCTATCTCTCCGATATCCTTTTTGAGATGTGGCAACCAGAACTTCTGAAATGTTTCAAATTATACTTTTAAAATTTTATATTTTTATTTTATTATTGTTGGAAGTTGCTCTGAGCCTAGTGTTGCTGGGAAAGTATGGGGTAGATGTCAAATAAAATAAGATTTAAAAAACAAAGAAACCATGTACAGAAGTTTGCATGTGGGAAGAATAATGAGCAAAAAGTCACATATGAAACCATGTTTTTTTCCCCAGGAAAACCTTCTTCAACTCTCAGTTTGTATTATAATGAACCCTTTAAATACATTTGGAGAGGTCTTGAACAACTTTTTGTTTTCCATACTCCTCACTTGAAAAACCTCCGGCATTTCTTATCAGTGTACCTGCCACGTAAGAACATTTCAGAAGTGTCCATACTCAATTCTTCTCTTGTGACTATTACAGTCTATAAAAACTATGCCTCTTGTAAGTAAAGGGTGCTACAATGTCCTTCTGTAAGAGGCAGAATGAAAGACCAACCATTTTAGAATGTGGCTGCAGTCATAACACTGCAGACTACTACCTGCATATTTCAGATGATACATAGCAGCTGCTGAGGCTTTTTGAATTCTTCATGAGTACCATCTTCAGATACTCTTTCAGATAAACCCTACCTGTGCTGCACTGGAGAGTTTCAAGAATAAATTATATCTGGAATTATTGTGACTAAACGACTTGGTCACCTGCATTCAGAGCGGAACATTTACACAGGGAATAGCAGCGTGAAAAGATTATACAGCCTCAAGAATGCATACTTGAAGTACAGTGGTTTTTCAACTTTCTACTGTTATGTGTGAACATTTTATTCATCATGAAATCAAGATGATGTGTCCCATCAGTTTAAAATTTGGCACAGAGAATCTTCCTGCGGATGGATGAGAAAAAGTGGATGTAAAATGGCTGAGTCACACAAGTTTTGAGAATTGCAATGCTCCTGAAAGTCCCAAAGGTTATGACTGCTTTTTTTCACTAATATCTTTAGTTCTTCTTTAGCAGCTTTACTTTCTGTTAAAAATTCACTAATATCCAGGAGTCTCTGGTAGTTCAGCAAAAAATCTCTTAATTCATGAGGTTATGAGGTTTCAAAGTTCCTGTTTAGTACAGTCAGCTTCTGAACACATGCTTATTTGATAAAGTTAATGTGGGAATAACTAAGGTGGTATATGAGGAGGGAGATCCTGATATTTGAGTATTTATTTGAACTGTTTTCATTTTGCTTCTCAATTACCGTATATGTAACAGAAAAACCATGTAGTAGTGCAAGAATGCAGATGCATACTTTCAATGTGGACTGAAAAGCTGGCCCACAAGGGACTAATTTGGGGAAAAAACATGTTTTTGTATTGCACAGGACTGTTGTGCTGTTGCATTACTGTAAAAGGAGAAGGAAAAATAAAAAATCTTTGCAGCAACAAAAATAAAGGGCTCATGTATTCAGTATTTTTGTCTTTGTGGGTTTTTTTTAACATACTCTAGGAAATTGTAACATAAAATAAAACCTTCTGTTTAAAGAGAAGGTTAAGACATTGACTGTTTCACTCATGCTTTTAAAAACATGGAAATTATAACCTGTGGTGGCTGGGTTAAGTTCCATGACTGGTGTGCTGTACAAACCTTGTGCATCCTGATGTTTTGTGCTTACTGACCGCTTGGGCTCTTGGCAGCTACACCTTCTCTTATTCTTTTAGCCCCAATTTGCTTCCTCTCTAGCAACACTGAGCATGGGGGTCAGCCGTTTGATAAATGTTTAACAAGAATTTGGTTACATGTCAGAAGTAATGACATGGACTGTCCATTTGAAGGAATGGATGTGACAGCATTGCCAATTTGGAAAAATGATCCAAAAACATTAAGGGAAAGTGTGGCTATGAGGAGCCTAAGTTGTAAGCAAGCATGAAATGCCAGAGTCCAAAAGTTTGCACCTCTTACATGGCACAGAGTGACAGTCTTCATGTGCAAGTGACATGTTTTTGAGTAAATGTGTACCATGTATTGTCAAAGGTTTCCCAGCTGAAATCAGCTGGGTGTTATGGAGTTTCAGCATAGACAGAGGGAGAGGAAACTGCTCCCGGGGCATGACCTGCCTGCGTGCGCCCCCCTGCCCAATCCACCCATGCCCCGCCCACGCCCTGCCCCTGGGAGATAAGTCCGGGGGGGGGGTGCGGTTTTTTCAACCACATGTGATGCCAATGGCATGCGCCTGGGGCACTGCACCCCCCACCCCCGGTTGCAGCTTTGCCACTGGTTTTCAGGGTTGTGTAGCCGTGTTCTGGTATATTTTGTTTCTAATGCTTTGCCTGTATCAATGGTTGAAATCTTCAGAGACATGCCTCTGAAGATACCAGTCATAGATGCCAGTGAAACATTAGGAACAAAATCTACCTGACCATGGCCATGCAGTCCAGAAAATCCAGAACAGCCAGTTGAATGTGTACACTTTTTAAAAACTAAAATAATTTTTTGGGTTTTGAAAAATTTTAAAATTGGAAATTTTACAACTGGAAGTCAGGGTAACTACCCACTGTCCATTATATCTATTATTCTCTTCAGTGTAAATGAGAGAAGATTTTGCTTGGGAAGGTCAAGAATGAGAGAGGGTACCTTGATGCAGCTTGCATTTACTTAATGGACATAGCCCTTTATTACGTTAGTGGTATGAAGCAGGTGCACTGTGTTGCCTTCCTGATCCATTCAGTAGTGTCATGATATTGGTCAATTCTGCACAGGCCAAAAGAGGAGGGTTTAGAATGGCACACAATCTGGGTTTTTTTGGGGGGGGGGACTTCACACAGGCCCTGCCCCCAAAATGAGTCTGCCACATTTTATTTCCCCCCACCTGTTTTTTCGAAAATCCCTAAACTAGTGATCCTTTTGAAAAATTGTGGATTGGAGCCACTCCTGAGTGAAAAGCCAGGCAGGAGGCGCTTTATTTCCCTCCCTTCTGATGTGCCATCCACAGCAGGGAGAATTCGCCTGCCATTGGCCTGCCATTGCAGGGAGGCCCCTTTTCCTGTTTTTTTCCCCTAACTTTGTGGGTTGCATCTGCATAACTACACAGGTGCAGCCTGTCATATCGTGGGACCATTGGCAGGGCTGTGGGGGTTCATTTCTGCATGCCCGTAGCTGTGCATGTTTTGCTGGAAATTTCTTAAAAGCCATCTCTGTGTGAAGGTGTGGCACCAACCCAGGTTTTTTCTGTGGCCTCCAATTGCTGCCTGCACGAAATGCATGTGAACAGGAAAACCGGAAAACCAGTTCCTTTATCATGACTGCAACCTTCCATGCATTTGCTGTGTGGAATTGACCATTGCAAGGGAAGGATTCCATGCTATATATTCTCCTAGCTCCCTCCATATCTTGATTATTTTATCTAAAGATGCTGAGGACTAAATCCGGGACCTTCTGCATGTAAAGCAGATGTTCTATTATTGAGCCATATCCCCACTCAGTATACTATTGTAGTGTATTATTAATGGTTATATAACAATATTGTTCTTGTCTAACATCTGAAAGATTCCTGTACAAAGGTTTAAATGTTTGGCATTATTCAGCCAAAGTTATACGGGATTTGTAAGCCCCACTGAATTCACAGGGAGAGCTAACTCAGGCCTGCACATGTTTAAATCAACCAATAACAGATTAAGGACTTCACACTTATTGAAAATGCTTCTGAGCAAACATTCACAGGGCCAGGCTACTAGTATATGTTAATGAGTGGCATACCAAATGCTGTAGAATATAGCTGCCATTGAAATTGCCCAGGACTGGTCATTATTCCAAGGAACAGCCTTGAACTAGGATCCAAAACAGGATTCAGAGATGGCAGGATTCAGTTTGGTCAAAGGTACTTTCCTGACTGGTTGTGAAGTTCCTATTTCCATTTCCAAATGTCATATTAAATAATATGTTTCTCCTATGCTCTTTTTTTCGCTTGCCACATCTAATCATAATATCATTCCACTTGGGTACTAAACATCAAACAAGCTACCTTAATCTTACTGTGGAATTTTCCTTAGATTTATTTGCTTCAGGGGCATGAGCAGGTATCTAATGTTATATATAAGGAAGAAAAGGGGGGCGGGTTACAGCAGTCTTTTCATCTTTAGTAATTTGAATGTACATGGAGAATTCATAGGTGACAGACTAGCTTCCCTGAGACAAGTAGAAATGAAACATCCCACAACAGTTGCTGAAGTCCTGCAATGTGCTTGGAGCACATCAAGAGAACTCTTGATCCAAAGGTATCAAAGGGTTACAGTTATCAAGAAGAATTAAAACTGATGGTATGCTGAAACAACATGCCATGCAAGGTCATTACTTTCCCTCGTTAAAGTGGTCTCAGCACAGTGGTCTGATCTGGAACTTTAATTGGAATGCTTCAAATGATGCAGTTATAAGGATGATGAAGCGGATGCTGCCCATTTGTTGACCTCTGCAGAAAATTGAAGACCTGTAATGGAGTGAAAGTCTTAAACTGCTCCAGGACAGTTGAAGTCTTTTAATGAGAAGAGTGGGAAGAAACCCCTCAAGATGGTAAAAAAGTGATATGGAGGAATATAAAAAATTAGTCTGTCTAACCACAATGGTTTCTCAATTTCATGGTAAAAATGAAAATATGTAAAGTAATACCATATCGACAAAAGAAACAAAACTGGTTCCTCAAAATATTTACTCACAGTATTTTTCACTTAAACTAGAAAAATTACTGTGTTTGGAACTGCCAAGTTGTTAATGTTGTTGGTCTTCTTCAATAGCAGTTGTGCAGAGACCAATTCATATCAGGGCCATAGTACAGGGGAATGGCATTTAATCTATTCCTTCCTATACTGTTTTAACAGCCTGAAAATGTACAGAGTAGTTGCTATTTGCCTTGTTAGTGAAAAGAAATAGGCAACATACAGAGTGCCTGTACATAATCTCCAACAGGCCAGACAGCAGTTCTCCAGAGCTGTTTCAAATTAGGAAAGTGGCCACAGTTCTGATTTGCATCAGCAATGGACGACACAGTTGCTACTTACAAAGGAAAAGTTATTGAGCGCTTTGGTATAGAATTCTTAACATCTCCAGAACAGTGACCCTCTCCTGGTTGGAGACATAAGATGGACTCTCACAGTTTTGTAATACATAGGTTGGTCTGAGATCTTCACTTTGCGTCCTGAATATACCAATCATATTGGACATGCAGGCTCTTTCCACATGGGCGGAATAGAGTGCCTCAGGGACGGCAAAAACATCGTCCCTGGGGAGGGGTTCGCACGGCCGCCTCCGTTGCATCACAGCAGCACCAGCCTCGCCACCCCAGAGCGGCGCGAAGATGCTGCTTCCGAACCTCGCTTTTTCAGAAGCAGTGTCTTCCAAGCAGCGTTTTTCGGAAGCAGCGTCTTCCAACTGCTGCCGTGCCAACGCCTGCACCCCTACCGGGACCGTCTGTGCGAACAGTCCTGGGGGGTGCATCGGCATTGTTTATGCCGACGCACCCCCGCTTGCGCCCGTGCGGAAAGGTTCGCAGTTTGTTCTCAGTTCTTTTGTATGAAGGGCATGATTTGAAATGCAGCTGTGGTACACTTGAAGAAGGGGCTTCTCCTCCCTAATTGCCATTTCCCTGGTTTGCAATAGTTCTAGGGCTGAGATTTGGCTTACTGGATGAGCCCATGTATAGATTTTCCAAAAGGCATACTAGTGCCCCGCTGGCACTAAACCTCACAGCTATAGTTGCAGGTCAGCACAATGTTGGGGGAGGTGGCATATGAACAAAACTATGGAAAGCTGAAATTCACATGTGATAGTTACACAGGACTATGTGGGGACCCTCGACCCAACCTGCATGCTGAATAACATGCTTAAAGAGGAGCTTTGGAACAGAGATTGCTGTTCGTGGTGTACATGCTCATTCCCCTTTTTCCTGTGATAACCATGCGTTGCAGGTTTATATTGTTTCAAAACCTTGCAGGAGATGTCTGCTCAGAGGCCACAATGATACAATATATATGTAAGTGTACACTATCAGAAATGGCATTTTCACTCAAATTATTCCTTTCAAACTTAAAACTTTTGCCTGTCCATCGCTTCTCAGTGTCACTTATTCTTTTGTTTGCAATTGCCTTTAATAGCCAAAAACAGGGTGTCCAAAAGATCTGATGCCTTTCCATCACACATCAACAACCAAATAGATTTTACACCATCAGGAGACATTTCATTTCATTTCATTTTAACCTTTAATGGCATACAAATTATTTCCATTTAAAAGAGAAAAGAGAAAACTTTTAAAACATTTAAAAGAGAAAACTTTTAAAACATTTAAATATGGGTATTTAAAATGCTTTCCAAGAATTTAGCCACTGCCAAGGTGATCGATGGATTACAGTCACTTAGCAGAAAGCGAGTGGCCTGGAACTTGGAGTGCTCAAGTCTTGGAAGCAGCAGAGGGTGAATTAAAATCATGCGCAGGTTACTGTGAAGACAGCATTCCAGAAGAATATGGGTTATGGTTTCTATAGATCCACATCCGCAATGGCATAGTCTCCCATCAGGAGACAAGAGGAGAAAGTGGAGACATCTCTGTGTTGATATTATCTGTAATTTTAAAAGTGTGCATCTCCTCTGAAGCATGATAATGAATTACAAAGACCACAATAACCTAAGAATAAAAAAATATCCTCTTGGCTTCTTCCTTTTAAAAAGTTCTGTTATCTTCTCTAAGCAGGGATGTCCACACCCCTATGATTATCTTTCCATTCAACTGCCATGTTGTGAAACTTTCAGTTCCTGGCTCTGTTTACAAGCAACCATTTTTAATGCTCTTTACTGGATGGCATATGGCTTTTTTCACTCTCAGATACCTGATCAGTTTTCAAAAGTATGCTTGGTCATCTTCATGCCTATCTGCAGGCATTTTTTTTATTTTATGAGAGAAGAGTATCTCTCTCAAGATTGGCATCTTGTTATTTAACAGGTTGCCTTACTTATAATCATTTTTAAAGATATGCATTATGAAATACTTCAGAAAAGAAAACATGGTGTCGCAATACCAGTTTCACTGTATGGAAACACAACAGTATCGATTCTGAAATATGTCTCTATACCTATTTAGTCAAAAGATTTCTATAACTTTGGCTCTTCAAAGTTACTTTCAGCCTCAGTGGACTAGGCTTCATAGCTACCTACCTACCTTCCCAAACTAACTTTCTAGGCTTTCATTCTATATCTTCCACTATAGAATAAACTAAAGGATTCACCCAACCTGTGTCTGATGGCCACATTGGAGTACTGTGCCAGAGAATGGGGGGCAAACTTCTCTAAGTCTATTAACCGTGCTTCTTTTTGTACACATTTTATACATTAGTGTTTGATATTAATTTAATGACCACCATCAGTGATTTTCAGAGAAAATGGAATATATTCAGGCAAACAAGGTTGCAGAGAGGTAACCTTGAGGCCTGGGGCAAAACACTGACTTGTGACCTCCTTCTGGTCATCCCAAATAATGTCAGTAGATAGCATAAATAACGGCACTAGAATCAACCTCCGGGGGAGGGCGGCTTATAAATATAATAAATAAATAAATAAATAAATAAACAAACCAGGCCATAATTGTGACGGGGGCAGGGCACTTGGTGGGCTCAGGAGAAGCGAGCACGCGTGCCCTGGGCCGACTGGGCAGCTGCGCCTCACCTGGCCTGATCGCACATGACGCACAAGGGGAAGGGGTGGAGCACACTCCCTATATATTATGCGGAACACGGTTGCTCCGGCATCTTTCGACTCCTAGAGCAAACTGACCTACCCTCCCTCCCTTTTGGGTAAGGGTTTTTCTTTTGCTGCTCAATTTGTTGCAGCCTTGGTGGTTTGGGCAGAGGAGCGCACCTTTATGCGGAGGACGAGCTTGCGCGCCGGACCTCCTTGTGGTTGGGAGCCTCCATAAGAGGCTTGGGGTGGGGCAGGCTCATGGCGCATGCCACGAAGGCCTCTGCAATCGAGCCCGACAACCCAGTAGGAAGGGGGCCACAGCGGGTGGGTGCCCAGGTGGCCCAGTACCTTATTGGTTCCCCAATATGGATTGGGAATGGTGCCGGGGTCAGCCAGGGGTACTGACCGGCTGCTAAATGATGTGTTCCTCTTGCTTGCCCAGCTTCTGCCTCAATAAAAAGGCTGTGGCCCAATTTAATTCCAAGACGTGTCCTGTGGTTATTTACCAGGAGGGAATCTGCTCATCTGGCCACAATATTTTTCAAAGGTCATCATAACTAAATGTTATCTAGTTTAATATGCAGCATAAAATGATAATTTCATAAAATAATCATGAATGCTAGTTTGCTAAGTGGGCAAATATGTTTCCTATATGAAGGTTCAAAGTAAAAAGTGCAAAAGGGCACAATGTTATTTGTCCACTGACACATAGGGTGTTATAGAATCATAGAGTTGGAAGAGACCCCAAGGGCCATCAAGTCCAACCCCCTGCAATGCAGGACACACAATCAAAGCACTCCTGACAGATGGCCATCCAGCCTCTGTTTAAAAACCTCCAAAGAAGGAGAATCCATCACACCTCCTGGTGAGGTGGTGCATTTCCACTGTCAAAACAGCCCAATATACTGTCAGGAAGTTTTCCTGATGTTTAGGGAATGGGAATCTCTTTTCCTGCACTTTGAACCCATTACTACTGGTCCTAGTCTCTGAAGCAGCAGAAAACAAGCTTCCTCCCTCACCAACATGACATCCCTTCATATATCCAAACATGGCTATCATGTCACCTCTTAACCTTCTCTTCACCAAATTAAACATACCCAGCTCCCTAAGTTTCTCCTTGTACGGCATGGATTCCAGACCTTTTACCATTTTGGTTGCCCTCCTCTGGACCTGTTCCAGCTTGTCAATATCCTTCCTGAATTGTGGTGCCCAGAATTGCACACAATATTCCAGGTGAGGTCTAATCAATGCAGAATAGAGAGGTACAATTACATCCCTTGATCTAGACACTATACTCCTATTGATACAATCCAGAATCACATTGGCTTTCTTGGCCGCCGCATCACACTGCTGACTCTTGTTCAGTTTGTGGTCTACTAAGACTCCCAGATCCCTTTTGGCATGTAGTGTTGTCAAGCCAGGTGTCACTCATCCTATATCTGTGCATTTCATTTTTTCTGCCTAAGTATAGTATCTTACATCCATGTCTGTTGAAATTAATTTTGTTTGAGCCAGCTCTCTAATCTGTCCAGGTCATTTTGAATTCTGACTCTGTCCTCTGGGGTATTAGCTACTCCTCCTATTTTGGTGACATCTGCAAATTTGATTAGCATGCTCTCTATTGCATGATCCAAGTTGTTGATAAAAATATTGAATAGCACTGGGCCCAAGACAGAATCCTGAGGCACCCCACTAGTTACTTCTCTCCAGGATGAAGATGAGCCATTGATGAGAACCCTTTGATTTCGGTCAGTCAACCAATGAATCCATCTAATAGTGGCATTGCCTAGTCCACATTTTGCTAGCTTACTTGCGAGAATATTATGGGGCACCTTGTCAAAAGCTTTACTAAAATAAAGGTATGCTATGTCCACAGCATTTCCTTTATGAGCAAATACATTGGGGGAGGGCAAACCTACTCAGCCGTCTGGGCCCTGGGGCAGTTTGGGGCAGTTTGTTCTCTTTTCTTCCTTTCCACACTAGGGTTACCATGGCCCACTCTGCATGGGCCAAAAACAGCACCCCTGGAATGGTAAAAACACCATTCCAGGGGTGCTGTTTGCACAGCCATGCTTTTCCCCTGAAACCAGTGGGGAAGCGCTGTTTTCTTGCCTCACTCAATGAGAGAGGCTTTTGGAAAACAGCATTTCCCAGTCAGCGCCGTGCAAACGGCTCTGGGTTTGAGGCTTTTAGGCACCTTCTGCTTTCCCCATACTTACCTTCTCTCCCTCTGGAGCTCTGCAGGGACAAGGAGACATGCCCATGCTGCCCTTCAACCCCCCTGGGGTTGGAGAGCAGCAGTAGTAGGATTCAAATAATTTAACAACCGGTTCCGGTGGTGGGATTTAAATAATTTAACAATTGTTTGTTTACAAGCACCATTTTAACAACCGGTTCTGCCAAAGTCATGCGAACCTGCTAAATCCCACTACTGGAGGGCAGTGTGGGCATGTCTCCTTGTCCCTGGGGAGCTCTGCAGGGAGAGAAGGTAAGTGTGGGGAAACAAAATGGTGGTGCCTTCATGAAGAGGCACCTCCACGGGCTGCTGCCGCTCTGGGGCCACTCGCACCTCAGCGTACGAACAGCCCTGGGTCCACACCTGCTGCGGGGGCCTGTGTAAAATGGTCCCCAGTCTGACATGGGGAATTCTCCAAGAATCTTGGTAGCATCTGGGGATGGTGGGGTTTGGGGAGAACAGAACCTCAGTGAGTGGTTATGCCAGAGCATCCAAAGCAGTCATTTTCTCCCAGGGAACTGCTCTGTGATTTAAAGATCAGTTGTAATTCCAGAAGATCTCCAGGACCTACCTGGAAATGGTCAGCCCTACTTTTCACCCCCGAAGAGGTGTGTTTTAAATTCCCTGACACCAGCATTTTTTCCTGTGGCCTCTGGCTTTCAGCAGCTTAAAGATGGAAGGGCTTGCAACTAGAGTGTCCAAGGCAATCATGAGTCACTATTAGGTCAAGGTGAAATTTGAAGAAAGGAGCTCACCCAACACTATAGCCTGTAACCATCTTAGTGGTACACTGTTGAACACATTAAGCAGTTTTATATATTCAGCCTAGGAAGAATAAAAATTATGAAAGCCAACACTTATCTCATTAAAGCATGTTGATTGAGACCAGATTTTGAAATGAAATGCCAGAGTGAATAACTCTACTGTAATTATTTTTTAATGATAGGGTTTAACTTTTAATATTTTTTCCTTGCTGATCAAACTTTGTTTTATAAAGCAGCTATCCTGGGAATTATTTGCAGCTTGGCATGACATTGGGAAGTATCTGCTGGATGTTCTCTTTCCCTTCCTTCCCTTCCTTGCTTGCATTTACAATCATGCTTTGCATTAGTGTTATACAATTAGATAAATTGTGTGTGTGGTATTGAAGTTTGTTTTTCTTTTCCCTAAAAAGTAACCAAATTGGTATTAAGTATTCAAGGGGTAATCTCCACAGCAGGAAGCAGCAGATCAGATTCATTTTAAATAACAGAGGAACAGCCAAGCTGCGAGTAGAATGCATTTTCTTTCCTATCAATTATTTTTATGTCAGTTCAAAGCTTAGAAAAGTCACTGATTGACAATGCTGGTAAAATAAGCTCTCCATTTACTGCCATGTTCATTTTAGCATTTTTCAGTCACTCCTGGAAGTTCCATTTTGACTGTTCATGGTTGCTGGCTTGTAACAACAGCCTGTAGGGTTGTTTTTCATCATAAATGGGTTTCCCTCCATATTGCTGCTCTTATTTTAGTGTTCTGCATCTAGAATTTTAATTCAGAAATGGAGCAGACATGTAATAGTATTGGATGGGGGCCAGTTTAGACATGTAATAGTATTGGATGGGGGCCAGTTTAGGGCTGAATTGACAGCATTCTCTGTGGTGAGGGTCACTGAAAGATGGTGAAGCAGGCACTCTATGAAGCTGCTCCAATCAGGGAACACTCTAATAAATGTAGTATACTAACATTCAAAGACAGCAGCCCATGGCAGCTGTCCTACTAGTAGAGTTCTGATTCCTTAGACAACCAGCCCATCGTGTTCTTTGGATATTGTAATGGAACTGGAGGCAGGGAATGGTTCACTTAAAACCATGCAAGGATGTGGCTGCCAATCTGTTGCTATCAGAAGGGGCCACTAGGGCAGATGGTAGCTGTGCCCTTCCATGGTGCTCACTGCCTCACATACTAATTTTTCAGGGATGCCAGTAAGGTAGGATCTTTTCCCTTTGATCTACAGTGGCAGCACAGTATACCTAGCAGTCAACCACCTCATTAGACTCTGCTGCCCAGTTGCACGGCACAGCCTCAGTTTTAAACAACTAGAAACAGAGATGCTGCTTTGGAAAAAGAACCGACACATCTTTTCTAGGCAAATCTAATTTTGTGTAAGTTGAGTGCTCCCACTGTATAGTAGTGCATTTCATACGTGGATGATCCATGAAGTATTTCCTTTTGTTTTTCCTCAACTGAACTTTATCATATTCACTACTTTTAGAGATTTGAAAAAAAAATAGATGTTTTTTTTCAGCCTTTCCATTTCTATCACACCCCCTCTTAGTTTTCTCCCTTCTCATTACCCAAAAGGTTTTGCAAGCTTATCTTCATAGTGAAGATGCTCCATTCAAATAACCATTTTAATTTTTGCTTTCTCCATTTTGACTTGATGGGGTAGGCATAACCCTCCACTTCCTCTCACTATATATGACATTAAATATTTGCCTTTTTGTGTATCATCCATGTCATTGTTTACATAATGAGGGGGACAAAAAATCTGTACCCTAAGTATTAATAATGCTTTCAATTTACAAACCACCTATGCTGAATATATAATCCTTGGTCAACTGTGCAGATTACTAAAGGTCCAGACAGTGGCATGTATCAAATGATTTCTGCATGGAAGGTACAGATAGTTTTCCTGTGTTCCATTCCTGTAGCCTGAAGTTGTTAGATATGTGTTAGAGGGCTAGAGTGAGGAAAGAAAAGGAGATGAAACTGAAGGAAAGACCTCAGTACAGAAGAAGGAAAGAGATTTCACCCTCTTGTCCTTCTTCACTCCAGCCTCCCAACCTGTGCTGTCCCCATGACCCTGGGAAAGAACTGACTAGGACAGCGGTGGCGAACCTATGGCACGCATGCCAGAGGTGGTACTCAGAGCCCTCTTTGTGAGCACGTGTGCTGTCGTCCCAGTTTAGGCACTCGGCAGTGGCATAGCGCCAAGGGGGCGAGGGGTGTGCAACGTACTGGGCGCATGCCCCTGCGGGGGTGTGGAGAGGGCATTCCTGTGGCATGGCAGGGGTGTTTGGGGGCATTCCGGGGGCGTTCCATGTCAGGACGGGGTTGTGGCAGGGGCACAGGGCGCACATGTGTCCTGGACACAGTTTCTCCTTGCTCTGCCCCTGGCACTCGGTCTCTAAAAGGTTCACCATCACTGGTCTAGGAGTTGGAAGGGGCTGAAAAATCTTAGAAGCATGTGGGGGAAACTCTGTGTTCTGTGCATGAAGAGATGTGAAGAGTCCAGTAACTTGTGATGTCAGGAGTGCTGATTATGACAGCCTGAGGAAGGAGGCATCTGGAAGTTCCTTGACTACTTCATGCATTATACAGCTTCTAGAGACCTTCTGCAAAAGAAATATTACAAAATTTGTGCATAGATATGTAAGTGGTGAAGAAATCCTTTATCTGTGTGAGCCCCAGGCTAAAGATATGGCAATGGGCCAGACAGAATCAAAGGGTCTGACTCAGACTTAGACAGCTTCATATGTCTGGATATTTTCATATGCTTGGATTTTATTCTGTGTCTACATTTTGTTGGAGGTGGCCTTTTGCTGCATGTAGACTGAATATATGTATAGCAAATGTGTGTGCACCTCCTGCAGCATGAGAATCTACACATGATTTGTACTGCCCAATCAATCATATGATTCCTTCTGGGTAATTTGTAGTCTTAGATGGGAAATCATGTGCCCAAATTGATGTTTTTTGAATAGTTTCTAGAACACAAAGGCCCAATCCATGTTACTATTTATAATGTACCTGCTGTCACTCAAAATTTGACCCCCCATGTTTTAGACCAAGATTAGTAATACATGGTTATTTTCTTCATGTGATGAGCCTAGTTGATCACATGGTTATTTCTTGGTAATGCATGGCTCTGATTGGATGGGAAATTATGTACCTAAGTGGGTGATGGGTGCACCATTGCTAGTGCAACCCAGAACCACCAAAGAACAGATCTTTTCCCCAGTTGTATCCAAGCAGCCTCAGATATTGTGTCTAGAAAAAAAATATGTACAGCACCCGTTTGGGTACATGATACCCCATCCAAGTAAGACCGTACATGCAAAAGCTTTCTTACATATATACACATGGCTTGTTACTAGATTAGGGTGGAGGTAGCTCTAATTCCCTTGTCTTCCAGCTTCAGTTAGTTAATGTTTTAATCATTTCTTCTTGTAAACTCCTGCACTTTTCCACTGTTGCCAAGTTTCACTCCAGAGACAGCTGCATTTTGGCAGCAAATGGAGATATTTGTTGTATCTATATGGAGAGTGCTTTGGGATTGATTGAGATTAAAGGCACTATTAATGTAAGATGTTATTAAGGAGAAAAGGAAGACTTTACTGCTTAAATGCAGGTGCTGTATAGCTTTCAGTGATAGATGTGTTCTAAAAGAAGCAGTTTGGATTGTGTTGAAAATGTGAAAGCGCTAAACCTTCAGGCTCTTCTGGGGCTCTCTCTCTCCTTGATTCATTTCTCTTGTATAAATAAAAATTAAAACACTTTGAAACTTTACTTTAAACTTTCTTCAAAAGGAGTGATAAAAAGAACATTAATAGGAAGATTTTTAAAAACCACTATAAAAGAGGGTTCAGCGTAGCAGATAGCAAAGGTTTTTAGAAACACTAATGAATGGATATTATATTGTATGAAGTTACATAAGGGAATGGAATAGGAGACAAAGAGGGCAAGTCAGGGAGGGAGGAGATGGGAAACTATTGAGAGTATATACCCAAGCCAAGAAATGCAGGATTATAAGACTGACATATTGCATTTAAAGAGTAGATAGTGAAAAGATGAAATGGCTGAGACTGGAGAAAAAAGAGAGATGTAAATGTGTCAGTTAAGTAATTCCTACAGAAACATGTACAAACTGCTTCTGCTGTTATTTGCTGGGAATGATGGGGAAAATCCCAGAAAGATACCTCTTATTTGACATTACTTGCTGATAGAGGATTATCATCAATAATTCTACTCATGGAAGAGGTTCGTTATGCTCCTATCCCCCACCAAAGCTTAGAAAGATTTCTGAGTTATGTACTGTGTTTGTGCTCAGATGAAAACATTTCATTGAAAGCACTTGGATTATATCTATATTAGTAATCATTATTGCATTTTACATAAAATTGAATATATTTTAAATAGATATGCTAGTACCTTTCTCTTACAACACAACATAAATCTACTCAATTTGATTTTTGTTGACTTATGCACCAACACAAATAAATTTCTAGCATTGTCAATAAAAATGCTACCAAATTGGTCTGCTCTAAGCCTTCTAAGGAATCCATGTGTCTTGTCTGTTATTGAGAGACACCGGATCAATTGCTCTTTTTGTGTTTAGTTTCAGTGGGATGCTTCCATTTCTTAATTTCTACCTTTCAGCATACCAGGGATGTAATCTGATACCACACCCTGTGCCTACTGAAGCATTTGACAGACATCCACAGGATTCAGATAAAGCAGTCAGAAAGACTTTCAACATTCAGTCTGATGATGAGTTCTGGAGAACTGGAAAGCTTACACACTGTTTTGTGTCATATTTGATTGCTTCTAGGTCTTTGGACCAATATAGCTACCTGCAATCTTTCTGAAAGAAAATTCAAAGACAGGGATTTCGCAGAAACAAGTATTTAATAAAAACTGATTTGGTAACAGCTGAGATGACACAAAGGGTTGAGTACTAAGAGTAATGGGATAAGAACAAATGGACTTTTATGAGAGAATGCTTTCCCAGCCAAAAGGCTGAGAAGCAATCACTATACAAAGGGACAAATCACACAATTGTTGGTGAAAAGTTAAGTTGTCATTAAGAAGTTTAACATTTGTAAAACAGATAAGGAAAGAGCATTGAGTAGATGGAAACAGAGCAACCTAACATGGACAGTTTTCAAAAAGAAGTGGGGGAGGAGAGGGGATATGGATAGCATGGATTTAAAAGAAACCTAGGCTGTATGTATTCTTGCAGTCATCTCTAGTTTAAGGAGTACTATTGAGTGATCTTGCCTAAAGAAATCATGAATGCTGAAACAAGGGCCCTTTCCGCACAGGCCATAAACGGTGCCCTGGGGACGGCAAAAACGCCGTCCCCAGGGAGCTGCGAAATGCAGCAGCACCGACCTGGCTCCCCTCCCCTCCCCTCCCCCAGGGCGGCGTCAGGCCACCTCCACAAACCTCCCTCCTGGAGGGAGGTTTTTGGCAAACCGCATTCCAGCTGGCGCAAGGTGCGAACTGGCAATCTTGCGCCGGGAGCAGCGCTGTTTTCCCCGTCCCTCTCCCACTCACCTCGTCGCCTCCGTCACCCTGCTGGCCTCCGTAGACCCTCCCTTGCTGCCCTCCGACCCCTGGAGGTCGGAGGGCAGTGTGGGCAGGTCTACGGAGGCCAGCAGGGCGACTGAGGCGACGAGGTGAGTGGGAGAGGGACGGGGAAGAGGCGGCTCCGCATGGAAAGAAAACAAGGAGCTTACTCTCTTGCGCCGGCCTCTTTGGGGGCCGCTCGCACGCTCTCGTGAGAACAGCCCCCGCTTCCCCACCGGCAGAATTTCTGCCGGTGGGGGAGCGCCCTTTCCGCAGTGCGGAAAGGGCCAAGGTCTGATGCATATGTTTCTTCCTATCAAGATTATAACTTGTCCATTAAATCATATTAGGCCTAGGGATCATCTTGAGATACTTGTATAAACCAACATAAAAAAGAGAACACAAACATTAATACCTGTTTCATGAAATATTAAATTTCAGACAGAAAATTTCAGAAATGTTACCAATGCCTTCAATGAAGTTTAAAACCATGTGCTATTTTTTTTGTGTAGAAACACAACTGGTACAGCAGTAATGTTCTAATTAAACAAATACGGTTTCATTTTAACTGGTGTCCTAGACAAACTGGTGCCCTAGACAAGGGCAAGCAGACAGGCTGAAGTTAGCATGATTTAGAAATCGGAAGAAAAAGAAAACAAGGAGCTTACTTAGGAAATAGCCCATAGGAAAGAAATAATGGGCAATATGTTTCCTTCTGAATCCCCCCACCCCAATCAACCTCTGGAAAAAGGTGTCATAGCCCTCCTCCCCTAGAAAATGAGTAACAGCACAGGGACAAAGAAATGTCTGTTACAGATGTCCTTGCTCAAGCTATGAGCAAATTGTATGTGGGTTTTTCGCTCCCCCCCTCATCTTCCTAAATAACCCGAGAACATTTACACAGTCCTAGCAAGTTTCCCAGGACAGGAGCTCCTAGTTTATTACTTGCTCTCATTGTCATCAGAAATTAATTTTGTTCCTGAAAGACAAACTGGCTGGTAGCTTATGAAGTTAAATGGGAAGAACAAGCAAGCATCTGTTTCTTCTGTATTTTGTCTCCTTGGTGTCTTACATATAAATGAATCTGAGTGTTCAAACTTAAATTAAGATCTTTGGCTAGATAAACAGTTAAAACTGGTTCCCATAGCTACCACTCACACATAGCTGTGATTGCATTATAATCCCCTAGTAATCAGGTCTAAATGAAAGAAAGATGATAAGGGTGCTATTTTCAGTTTTCAGTACTGATTTTTATTAGCTCTCAATCAGATCGGGACTGCTTTGCCTTTCATCACATTGTGGCTGTGTTTGTAGAATCATTAGAGTTATAAAGTGTAAATCTTACCAAGGTGCATTTTTTTTCTTGAGATGTTTTATAGAAGGAAAAACTCTGCAGATTACATTGGCTGCTACAGGAAAGATTTGTTTCTGCAGCTAGACTGGCAGTGTAATGCACGTTGTCTTCATTTATTCTGCGCCTAGGCATACAGCTAATGGATTGCCTAACTAAAGGTAACGCAGAGAAGAAGAAGAAGGAAAGCCAGTCACTTATTGCCAAATAATACAGTTGTTGGAACATAACCACAGTATATGTGTACATTTGCAGGTAGATAATGCAGCTATTTCTTAATTTGCTTTATTATCTTGTTTTGCATCTTTCCCAATCCATTAACATGCTCAAATAAATTACAAGCAAAACCACAATCTTGGCTGGGACTTGCACGTTGTTTTTAGTGAAGTAATGCATTCCAATAAAACATCATGTTGGAGCAAATGATGAGTATTTATAGCAGGGTGTGTTTCAGCTGAAGAGATGTCTACAGAGACTGAAGAAACTTGCTGCAGATGGTCATAAGGGAAGTAAACAAGACTTTGTCTTATGATGACGCTAGTCCTTCCCATCAAAATCCTGTTGACATCTCAATTTCCCTGACCCACCCACCCCCTTCAATCCAGTTTATGGACAAATAATTTACATCAATTCAGCCAAAGGTAAACTGATAAGTTTTACATACTATTGATTTCTGTGGGAGAATTTGAAGCACATTAAAATTCATGGGTTTTAAAAGTGCTTCACAGGGAGTGGCAATCTACACAGGAGGTATGGGAAGCCAATGTTCTATCATCAGCTTCATGCATCAATGTGTGCCCTCTGAACATGTGCTCCTGTAGGTCAGTGGAACACCACAGGGGTTGAAGAGGTAGTCTTCAGTAAGAGGCTCAAGTCATCCACCTCTTACAACAGCAGAAGGGCTTATGGCAAGTGGTAATTGAGCTTGGGATTCAAGCCACTATGTTGCTGGCAGGTATAGAAAAACCTACCACATTTCCACTTCTAATACAAATCTGGGAAAGTAGAGAAGTGTAGTAAAATTATCTTTGTTGCTTGACACAGTAAGTTTACAGAATGCAGATAACCACTTGGCAACGTCTTCATAATTATTGTCTGTATTCTCCCTTTGGCTGGATTACAAGGCAAGTATCTTTCATCCAACCACAACTTGCTTTCCACCCCTTCCTTCAGAACTGAGGAGAGCAAAGTGGATTGCTTCAGATGTAGTTTAAAACAAAACATTGATCAGAAACTTACTGCCAGAGTAGTAATCCTGGGCTCATTCCGCACATGCAGAATAATGCACTTTCAAACTGCTTTCAGTGCTCTTTGAAGCTGTGCAGAATAGCAAAATCCACTTGCAAACAGTTGTGAAAGTGGTTTGAAAACGCATTATTTTGCGTGTGCGGAAGGGGCCCTGGATTCACAATCAATTTGTCTCATTGGTCATTAATGCACTTGTAGCCTCCTTCGCATTGAGCATTCATTCCCTTTGGGTTTGATTCTCAGTTACGCACATGTTTTCTCCTCTATGGAACTCATCGTGCTCTCAGATCAGACATTCCCTTTGGTTTCTGAAAGCTGTTCAAGTAAGACTTTTTCTCTCACTTCACAGGGAAAGCAAAGGAGATCCCTATGCATTAGCTTCCTTTAGATTTCTTGCTCCTTCCTGCCCTCCCCTGCTCACACAACAATAATTTCTCCCATTCTTCAGGCCACCATTTTATAATGATCAGAAAGGCTTTAAAAAACCCCACAACACTCAAGATTTATTGCTGGAGAAATAGACCGTGTGAAATTGACACGAAATTGAAATGGACTAGCAAAACAATGGTAGTCAAAAGATGGCAGGGAAAAAAAGGTGGGAAAACCTTCCCAAATGGAGGTTGCACAAAAACAACAAGGAAGTGGCAAGTGAGCAAAATGGTGGATTGGCCTGGCTAGTGGCACTTCGCAAAGGAAGAGTCCCTGTGTAAACAAAAAAAGCAGGAAAACCCCACCATGAAGCAAACAGCTGCAGGAGGAAGAAGAAGAAGAAGAAGAAGAAGAAGAAGAAGAAGAAGAAGAAGAAGAAGAAGAAGAAGAAGAAGAAGAGGCGGACGTAGTAGTAGTAGTAGTAGTAGTAGTAGTAGTAGTAGTAGTAGTAGTAGTAGTAGTAGTAGTAGTAGTAGTAGTTTGGATTTATACCCCATCTTTCTCTCCTGTCAAAAGACTCAAGCTTCTCCCCACAATAGACACCTTGTCAGGTAGGTGGGGCCGAGAGATTTCCGAAGAGCTGTGACTAGCCCAAGATCACTCAGAAGGAATGTAGGAGTGTGGAAACACATCTGGTTCACCAGATAAGCCTCTGCGACTCATGTGAAGGAGTGTGGAATCAAACCTGGTTCTCCAGATTAGAATCCACCTCCTCTTAACCTCTGCATCATGCTGGCTCTGGATAGGTATTGCATGCATAAGTGGCCCTTTTCTTGGAAGTGGACAATGCAAACGGTTCTTCTTAAATTCAAAGTGTACATTTTTAAATTTTATTTTGTAAAGCTGATGTGTCAGAAGTTGGAGTGAGGGGCCAGCAGAAGCCCTTTCCAAATAGTACAGTCTTCCTACCATGTCTGTCTACTTTGTGTTATATTCTTTCTGGCTGCTGGCAACATGTCATCAACAGAAAAAGTTGAAGTATATGAACTTTCCACTTGTGCAAGAGAGAGGTAGACAATTCAATCTATTTTCCATCCCTTCTGCAGCTCACTCTGCAGCAGAGCATTTTATTTGCAGGAGTTCCTTGGCCTTCAGCAGAGCATTTTTAGGAGTCACTGTAGGCTGCTGAGGGAAGGAGAGGCAGGAAAATGATCCACCTACACAAATGGAAAGCTGCCACAGTATGAACCCAGACAATTCCATTATTACCTACACACATGTATGTGTACTTATATCTATTATTTCCCAAAACTACCCCCATGATTGCATCATAGTTAAAAAAAGAAAACTTGTGCTGGTGGTTGCAGCTGGGAATCAAAAGATTAAGAGTCTTGTGAACACAGGGAACAAGGCTAGTTGACTGGTTTGAGTTTACAGAAGCTTCCTGCTACACTTTACTGAAAGTGGTGTTTACTGCCGTTATAGTCAGACTGGGGCCGTTTTTGCACGGCCGCGGTAGGGGTTGGGTCAGCGTACATGATGCTGACCCAACCCTCTCTAAATTGGGACCGCTTCCCGCATGAGGAAAGTGGTCCCAGAACTCCTGCTTACAGGAACGACGCCTTGCCATGCTGCACAGCCATCGCTCTAGTCGCATCTACCTGCTCTGGTGTGTGTGGAAGCCCTCCAGCACGTGCTTGCCGTAGGCCAGGGGACACGCCTCTGCCTCTGTGCGACTCGTCTCCGGAGTCGCAGGGCAGAGTGAGGGCGTGTCCCTGCAGGCCTCGGCAACGTCGGGAGGGGCCGCAGAGCAGGTAGGATTGACTGGACATGGGAGGGAAGGCATAGCTCTTCGAGCCGCCGCCATCTTACGCGATGTAGCAGCGCTCAAAAGCCGCTGTTTCTCCAAGTCAAACCTCGCTTGAGGGAACGAAATTACAGGAAAACGGCAGCTGCCGTAAGCTGCAAAGCAGCTGCGCCCCCTGTGCGAACGGCTCCCTGGGATGGCGTTTTTGCCGTCCCCAGGCTGCAGTATTAGGCCCGTGCGGAAAGGGCGTGGGTCTGACTATAGCCTCTTCAGATGTTCTGGAGACCTTCAGTTTGACAGGTGAATCAGATAGGGTCTTCCCCAGACCCACTAGCTCTGAGAACATCCAGGATCAGTCAGTGTAAGCTGCCTTTGGCTTCAGCAACTTCCCCCTATTTTTTCCTTTTTTAAAATTTACCTCCCCCTTTTCTGATACTTTTTTTGTTATAATGTTTTGTGAAAAAAATAAATTTTGCTTAAAAAAACCTAAAGGTTTGGTCTGCTTGCCTGATTTCTGGTCTATTCCACAGTAACTTCCATGTCTATAGTTATCTTTTTAATGCTAACTTGAATCCCCCCCCCCCCCATATATAATGTTGTATCTGGAATATGTTTCTGGGCATCATGATGTGCCATAATGTAAGCCTATGACATTTAAGTTATAGATTTGATGTTTATATTGATATGTTTAAATAAATGTTTATTTTTACCTGTTCCAAAGCATCAACATATTCAAAACCCAGGCGACCCATTCTAAAGTCTTTGAAAAAAATTACCTATGTTAACTTTCCCCCAAAACAACCCTGTGCAGAATTATCTCTGACATTAGTCAATTCAGAGACAATCTGAAGTTTAAAAGTACAAAACCAGGCAAAAACACCACCCAAAGAGCAGAAATCAATTGTTAAAAACATATGCTAAAATATCAACATTTGAATGTAAAATTTTAATCTGGAGCCATATTAAATAATATGTAGAGCCTCTCATTTTGAAATGCTTTATTCATCATTAATATTTTACACTCTTAAAGCTAAAATTCAACATTGATTCATTTTAAAGCAGAGCAAAATACAGCAATCTGGTTCTCTGGATTTGGTTTGTGTACATTTTCTGTGCTGTTACCTACATGTAATATCTAAGAGATGTTGCTGTTTCTAAAAACACACTTAGAAAATAAGAGTAAATTGTAGACCCTTATTATCAACACATAACAATATATGCTGTAGATAAATAAATGCTCAGCATCAAAACCCATTATTGGATTAGCTATATAATCATGTTTCAGGCGGTAAGTCTGTGCTGACAAATGAACACTTTTCATTTGGCTCAAGGTCCTCATCAGCAACAGAACTAATTTTACATTCTCACCCATTAAGTGAATAAGATGTGGAAAAAAGCTGTCTGCTTTTTGAAGTGTAAATTTGCTGCTACAGGCTGTGCAGACCAAAGCTCTTTTGAAGCAGTGAAATGTGATCATCTCCGGGGACATGAGAACCTGACCAAGTTTAGGTCATTTGTGTAAAAGGTATAAGGTGGGAATGAAGAGGGAGGAGTGTATATATGTTGTGCTATTCGGCTAGGGCTTTAGAGAGATAACAGGGCCATTTGGATGATTCTAAACTTCATGGGCTTTTTTTGTCCAGCCGAGAGAGAGAGAGAATTGGGTTTAGAAACACAGATGTAATCTTTCAGAGCTCAGAAAGGAAATTTTATACATATCTGAAGTGACTTCTTGGCCATGACTAACAAGTCACAGTACTCTGGATTTCTTGGTTTTAAAATTAAAGAAGTGATCTTCAGAGGCTGAAATATATTTTTGGAAGAAACGTTGTCTTTCTTCTAGTAGTAATACCATTTTAAGAGAAATATAAAAGTGCAGTTCTCTAAGTACTAAAAGAAACAGACATTTCAGTCCAACCTGTAGTCGCAATCTTTAATGGTCGGGGCGCGAAGAACGGTGACGACGCATGAGATAACATCTGGTGGAGATCGCCAGCAGCGGGAGACCGGAGGCCCCAGAGTCCCAGCGAAAGTCTCCCAGATGCCGCATTCCTACACCTTTTATTGTTAGCTCCCATCGGGGCGGTAGGAGGGAGGACCGGGGAGTTCCGGAGAGCGGAGGCGTGGAGGTCGGGATCATCAATATGTGATGCATGATCTCACCTGGCTACGCAGAGTGAGCCGAAGCTGCCTGAGCCTAATCCTCACCTGGGGCAAGACCATTGTCCCTGGGCGTACCGGTGATTGAGCCAGATGTTCATATGACCCGGTGACTCATAGGGGGATGAGGAGTGGGGCGCGGTGATCAGAAGGTCAGAGGGTCCGCTCCAACCGTCTACCAGAGATGAGATACCATATTTCCCTAAGATCAGCTCTGGCATATGTCTACTTTTTTTGTAAAGACCACTGAAGAAGGATCTTGCCTAACGTCTTCTTATTTTACTGCTGAATTGCTCTTCTAGTTAGAAGGTTGTTTTTTTGATTGAATCCAGAAAAGAACTTAGCCCTGATTTCATGTTTCTTACTTTTTTTGGATTGGAACTCCGGTGAACGTGTCTATAGCTTTTTCTGCACAAGTTCCCCAAAACGTTTGGAAAACATTTTCAATTGCCCACCTGTCTGCACTCACTCCCTCAAAATGATTCCTGGCTACCATTTTGTGATAGTTCCAGTGTTTTTTTTAACTTCTTCGTGGATTTGTTGCTTCAATGCTACACTCTTTCATGCTGTGATTCTCTACAGCTTGTGTAATTGATGCTACATAGATTTCAACCCCCCTCCCAAAAAACAGATGACAATAAACAGCTCGAGCAAGCTCAGAAAATGGCACCAAAGAGGAAGTCCAGGGACTGTGGAGAGTCGTGAGAAACGTCGTAAAGAGATCACACAGCAAGTCAAAGTATTTTGAAAATGTTTCACCAAAAGAATCGCTAGAAAAGAGGATGCAAATCAAATACTTCATGCACACAGAAAACTAAAGACTCAACCAAACTAGATGGCAGCAGACCATGTATAGAATCAGGTTTGCCACTATAAAGCACTGGGGTAGAGAAATTATTTACAAGTACTCTGGGCAAGTGGGAGGAGAGGTCTGAATGATAGAGCATCACCCCTTGCCTATTGTTGGTCCTTATACTTTGCAGTGTTGCCAGGATCTGTGTTGGTTCTTACATAGTCATGCCTAGTAGCAGTGTCATGGAGATGAAAAACAACCCAGGCAACCCTTCTCCCTTGTACTACTGGGGAGAGGGAAATTGTGCTTGGGAATGATGGGCAAGGGGGTCCCCAAATTGAGTTGAAAAGAAAATTGCCATGAGATTAGTGCTGTTGTGGTGACGGTGGTGGGAAATTTCAGGGTGGCTATGCAGCAAACTTTTCAGCTAGCCTCCAACTTATCTTAAAGTGCAGGAAGGGAGAATGATCCTCCCGCCACCTGTTGGAGCTTCAGAGAGTTTGAGCTGGAAGCCCAATACAGTGAACTCTGAACCCAAGTATAATAGGGCTGTAGATCAGTATTAAGGCTTTGGCCAAGCTGCTTATCCAGCCCTCAAACAGAAGTGTCTCCCCCCACCTCTGCCTCAGCCACATCTTCCTCATGCTGTCTGGGCAACTTCCTTTTAAAAAAACCATTGCACTGTGTTTGTGGGGTGTGTGTGTGAAGGGGCTATAAGGTTAATTTGTCATGTTTTCAATATTGTCAAGAATGTTAACTTTCAGATATCTTGCGCCTGTAAAGCCATTTTTGGGCAGCCCTCATACTGTTGGCTTGATTTCTGTTGATTTCTATATACAGTATATATACAAGCTACACACACACACACACACACACACACACACTATACACACTATATATACAAACATGGCTGAATTTAAAGAATATTTGTTTCAATATATTGTTTTCTTCAATGTGACTGTGTATTTAATGTATATAGAAAAATAGTTGCTTTTATAATAATTGTCTTCACCATTCCTTTGCTATGCCAAATTAGATTTCCTAGAGTTGACCTTGCCTGAAGGGTGGTGCTGAAGGGAAATGGCTACCATGATATTCTGGCTAGGTGTTGCTTGCCTTTGGGCTAGAGCTGCATGATGGATTCCTGATGTTACAACATAAGAAAAAAGTTGTATCTTTCCAAGGGGTAGTAGTGTGGCCTGGGACACTCCTACACCAATACTATAGCAATAATACTGAGAAATGCTCATTTGTCTACAATGAATATCATGGAGAATGTCATGACCTGGCATAACTCAGTGGGCTGTAGCTTATAAGTAAATAATAAATTTACAAAATAGGGACTTCTCTTTAAGCAAAGTTTGAAAACCATATCAAATAAATTAATCCTCAATCATTTCTTTCATTTGCATTGACATTGATCTGACATTAACGGTGCAAGATCTCATGTAACAGATATCTAAAAATCCATTTTTTTAGAGCTAAATCTTTGCCTTTCTCCACTGGTGGCTAGGAGTTTTTCCCAGAGGTACTGAGACACCTAGTTGAAGATCCGAAGTCAGCAATCTTCAAATTGATGTAGAAAATAAGGGAGCGTTTGCTGTTGTTCACAGGGACTGTGCTTTCTGCCTCTTTAAAATATGATTTTGAAGTGGCTGTACAGAAAATGAGAATGGCAATCTTTACAAAAAGAAAATCTGTACTTGAACGATCAAAACCCAGAAATCTTTGTGTTATTTTGGCTTTAAAAAGAGACTGTGCCTGAGGCACATTAACCTCCTAGTTCTGCTTCCTCATCTGCAAACTACAGCTTAAATGAACGATATTTATGTTCTTCTTTGGCACAGCTGGGTAATTAATTAATGACTGTGAAAAACTTTGAAAGTACTGCGATGTTGCAAACCATGAAGGTCTCACAAAGTTCATTTCAGCCAAAGAGGTTAAGAGAAACAAGAAAGCATTACAATCTTATCAAATACAAAACGCTTTCTACATTAGGAAAAGGAATTCTAAAATCACTTAGAATTGTTTTTGTGCAGGCTTTGAAGATACAGTAGAGACAACACGGTGGAGCCTCTGCCAGTAGTTTCCTGAAGTCATCTGTTCAGTGTAAGAATTAAAATGACACTATTCTAGAACTTATTAGGGAAGTGATTAAATGCAATTAAGAAAATGTATAATCAGTCCTTACGAATTTGCACTTCATTTTCACATGTAATACCAAATAAGGTGCTACTTCTCCCTCCAAATGCAGTTTCAAACTTTTCTCTAATAGCTCTCTCTCAAATAGTTAAGCCTAATTTTTTTTCAGCAAGCCTTTATTGGCATAGACAACAGTACAACAATAGTAAAAAACTGATTAAAAAACATATATAGTACAGGAGATAAATGTTAAGTGGAAGGAAATCTACTGGTATTTAGTAATTTCCAGAAGTCTGCCACTATCAAACAGAGAGAAGGATCAGGATTGTCCAGCAAGTAGTGTAATCTAAATAAATCGGGGAGATCGGGTAAATGTAAAGGAGTAAGATTCACATACTTGGATCTGATTTCCTTAAATCTGAAACAGTGTAGTAATTGGTGGGCCAGAGATTCAACTGAGCCATCATAACATGGGGCACAATCTATTAGCCTTTTCTTGCTTGTTAAATCTGCCATGTAACAAGGCAGAAGGCATAACATTAAACCTGGCGAGCATTATGGCTCTCCTTTGAGCAGGGTTTATTAAGCAATACAGGTAGTGTGCCAAGTGGCCCTGTTCAAATGGGAGAGAAAAATACAGGGGGGAGCACGTTTTCTTGGCTGCGGTGATTAGAGTAGAGAACTCTCTATCCAATAGTTGACCTTTTAATTTTCTATAAGCTTCTATAAGCCCAATTGCAACAGCAGTGATTGGATGGGGGAGCTTATAGTCATACAATTTCCCTTTGTTACTATTTTCCTGTTCTTATTTCAAACACAGGTACACCAAACAGAAGGATGGAGACCCTGCCCTCAATCTTCATGTATTCAGCAAAATACAGATCGCATGGGGTCTTCTGGAAGATCAGGAACTCTCCAAAAAAGCAAGGTTACCAGATAATCATGTGCTTCTGAGCTGACTTTCTCCTGAATACAAGGTGTTCAGGAGTAGGACCAGCTCATATAAGTCTGCTCTCTTCTATGCTTATTCAGTGCTCATATCATGTATGCAAAAGGCTCTGTGTAACTGACACTTGAGGTTAGGCAACTGCGTGGTTTAGGTCAGTCCATCTACTAAGCTAGTTCTCTGATCTCCACGGCATGATTAAGGAGGCCTCGTTACCTGAGGGTCTGTGAAAATCTATAGTTGGCTCTGTGATTCTCTAAGGAAACTGAACTGTGAGGAAAAACTCTTGTGTCTATGTAAAATTGGACAAGACTTTCTTTTATTTGGATTAGCCTTCTTTGGACAGAGATATCTTTTAATGGTTGTTTTTCAAAACTAGGGTGGTATGTGAAGAAGAAGAGTTGGTTTTTATACCTCATTTTTCTCTACCATAAGGTGTCTCAAAGTGGCTTATAATCACATTCCCTTCCCCACCCCACCCCACAACAGACATCTTGTGAGGTAGGTGGGGCTGAGAGAGTTCTGAGAGAACTGTGACTAGCCCAAGGTCAGCCAGTAGGCTTCTGGTGGAGGAGTGGGAAAAGAAATCCAGTTCACCAGATTAGAGTCCACCACTCATGTGGAGGAGTGGAGAATCAACCTGGTTCTGCAGGTTAGAATCTACTGCTCTTATCCACTGTGCCATGCTGCTAACAGTGCTCATTATACCCCCATATCTTGTTTTCACTTTCATGCCAATAGTCCAAATGGGGATATGCACTCTATTATTTGTACAAAACCTGAAATCTTTTGCCTGTTTGTAGCCATCAATTAATGGGTGTGATCCAGCAAACTCTGCTGCAAATCCCAGTGACATTCATGTAGGCTACACAGACACATTGATGGCTAGATTGTACTGCTGGGGTTTGGTCTTGATTAAGCAACAGTAGATTTTCTCAACTTACTAAGCAATATCATAACATATTATAGCTGTGGATTGCCAAAGCTTTTCACTTTTATTTTACTTAAAAGGCTTTGGCCTCATATGAACTCCTTCTGTGCTGAAGGAAACCCATCAATCAGTAACTAACTAAGAAAGAGATTGTAGGGTGTTGGCGAATAGTGCGATGAAAATATTAATTTAGGAAGCAATCCTGACCAGGTCTGCTCAGAAATAAATATGTTATTCACTTGCGCTTACTTCCAGGAAAGTATTCCTATGATTGCAGTCTTAGTGTGTAGCAGCAATGGAGAAAAGGATAAACTCTGTACTTGGGATATTAAGGTACAGGATGGAAAATAAAACTGTTGAATTCCAGGTGGGGCCTGGGAATCTGGAATTACAACTGATCTCTAGACTACAAGGATCAGTTCCTCTGGAGAGTATGGCAGCTCAGTGGTGTACCTAGGCAAACTGGAGCCCTGGGCAAAACCTGAGTTTGATGCCCCCCCATGGGCAGCTGCCCTCCCCCACCGTGACCAAACAATGATTTTTTGCCACCAGGTCATTTCAAAGTCACCATCAATTATAGAACATGCCCCAACTCACAAATCTGAACACAACAATGGGCCATGCCACACAGCAGAATTTTTTTGAAAAGATTTTCAAAATGCTTTCAACATGTTTTATTACTGCTATGAAAACATTTTATGGTGTTGTATCCAGTCCCCCCAATTGGGGAAAACAGGATCACTTTCAATGTTATTTAAACTGGAGACCCCAGATTCTCCCTTTAAGGTGGATTTAAAAGGACAATCTGGGTTCCCTAGTTTAAACAAGTGATGCTGGAGTCCACCCCCAAACAGTATCATTTTCAATGGTGTTTAAACTAGGGAGCCCAGATTCTCCTTTTAAATCCAGTTTTAGATACCCCATCTCAAAAAAGAAAAATGGAAAAAGTGCAGAAAACAGCAACCCAAATGCTAAAATGAGTGGAGCACCTTCTGTACAAGAAAGGGCTGATATAGATGCAGTGTTCAAGAATTTTGACAGGATTCAAGAATTCTGCCCTGCAATAAGTTTCCTCATTTTGGTATTATAAAGAAGAAGAAAAATTATCTGTGCACTTTTTTTTAACACACTTTTCATAATTTTATAAACTTCAGGGTAGAGGACAGAGAACTGATTGAAGGACAGAGAAAGGATACACTATTTCACCCAATGTATATTTAACTGATGCAATTCGCTGCTGATAGTGGTGATTGGTGAAGATGGTTTTTAAAAGGAATTAAAATTGAAGGGGAATAAATCCTTACATACTGAGAGATGATATTACCTCCATACCTTCCTTGTAGGCCTCCTGAAAGCATGTTTGGCTGCTGATGGAAACAGGATGCTGGACTAGATAGACCTTTGATCTGATCCAAGAAAGCCTTTGTTATGTTTGCTTTGGGCACCCAAGTCAAAAGGAGAAAATGCTCAGGGTGAAGGCTCCCTCCCCATTCCTCCCCTTCGATCTCTACTCCTGACTGTAGAACCCCAATTCACCACTTTTTATTTTTTAAAGGTTAAGGGGACCTTATGCAGATCTGATTGCAACTTTTAGTTTGCCCTTGAGAATATGAAGATTGTGGATATTTTAATAGTTTTTTTTAAAAAAGGAACACTTAGGAAGAAAAATATATTTTAAAAGATCTGATTTGTCATAGCGTTTGAAATGCAATACAATTGTCTTCTCTTTAAGAGAAATCTTGCCAATAAAACATGTCACCTTTAAAAAGTCACCAAGTAGACTCAACTTTTCACATGAAGATGCAAATGGTTCAGCCTTTGTGTCTGTGATAAAAATGAAAGAAGAAATTCTTAGCTCAAAAGTCAGCCTAAATTCCTCCTTGCCAATGTAAGGCCTCTCCAGTTCAGTGTCCCAATGGAGTGCTTTGAAATTTCGCTACCTGTTGGAATGAATGAAATTTGCAAAACATTTGGTCCACTTTTATCATACAGCGCCAGATACTTCAAGGCTTTGCTTCAACTTCAGACTGAAAATAAGTTAAAATACAATAGATTTAAAATAATCAAGAGAAAATAGCTGCTGTGAAGGAGAAGAAAAAGTCTTAGACGGAATTCATCATTCTTCATGATTGAAACCTGTATCTCTCAGACGGATAAAATGAGAAGGAAATGTCACGCAAAGGATCTGATACATAAATGCTAGATTTAGTGATACAGGATCTTTCAGCACTGACAGAACTACCTGTAGCAACTAATGAGTCCCCATGTGCATAGAAATAAAAACTGGGGTAGCAATAGCTTTGGGCTCTTTTATAGGCCTTGATGTAATCATTCTCTTTCCTGAGCCAGACTTCCTTTGATACTGTGCCCAAACAAACTAAATAGATCCCATCTAGCAGCTGATCTTTGTTTCCAGTGACCCTGCAAAGGAAGAGAGGAAATATAATCTGAAGGAGCAGGAAGCCTTGACCAAAAATCATCCTGAAAATATTTTAAAGGTAGCTCCTGAAAAGACAAGATGAACAAGAGAGAAAGAAGATACTTTGGAACTGCTTACTGTTGAACTATTAATATATCAAGAGGGAAATCTCTGTTCATAGAGAGCAGCTATAGTCCCCAAGCTGTAAACTGGATGATTTTTGGAGTCTCTTCCTTCCGAATGTACATGTTCTCCAGGGTATACAATGGTATCTCCATTTACACAGAAGCCACTTAATAAAAACTGACCCCTATGTAGGGGTAGAGGGTAGGAGATTGGGCTTCACGTCTCAGCCATGGACTTACTAGGTAACAGAATGTTCAGAATTCTGATCACTATGTAGTGAATTCCCCAGCCTTTATTGTTATTGAAAATGACACAGAGTAGGGAAAAGAACTACAAGTGGCCTGCAGAACTTGTGAAATTTTCATGTACCCTACCCATTGTGTCCAGTAGTCCATTAGTATTTTAAGATCTACTGTGAAATAAGTGGCTGTGCTATGCCTAGGAAGGAAACCCAGCATTAAATCCCTGTTAATCATAAAACTCACTGTTGGAACCGTAATCAAAACATTAGAGTTTGCCTCTGGAAGACCTGCTTTAGGACATGTAATCTTCATGGTGTGTGTGTGTGTGTGCGTGTGTGTGTAAAGTGCTGTCCAGTCACAACTAACTAATGGTGAAGCCATAGCGTTTTCAAGGCAAATGAGAAGCAGAGGTGGTTTGCCATTGCAAAGTCTTCCTTGGTAGTCTCCCATCCAAGTACTAACCCAGCTTAGCTTCCAAGATCTGATGAGAAAAGGTTATACTATACCATTCCACACCCCATGATCCTGTCAACTGCACAAAAATCCACACCAAACACCTGGCTATGTCATCAACCCCAACTGTTCATTTGGTGCCCTTAAATGAATGAGTGATAACAATCACACCCTGTGACTGCAACCCAAAATATGCTTACTTGAAAATAAATCCTATTGAAATCGATGGGATGTAATAAATCTACCACCCAATCTAACCCTGTTTACTCATTATAGGATTGGCTGATAAATCTCCCTGGGTTTTACTCTTGCACACTTAATCATTAAAATATGAAGAAAAATGTATGAGGAAGAACTAAAATGTAGGGCTTAAAAAAGTATTAAATGTGGTTTTGGCTTATTTATTCAAAAATATAGACACGTTAGAGTCCTTTGTGCATGTAGCTCATATGAATTGTAAGATTTTGGGCCTAAAATGTTTCAGATTTTTTTAGAGCCCTATTATAATTCAACTCTAATGGTATACTTTTAAAAAGAAAATGATGTTGAATGTATAAGATTGGTAGAATAGCATTTTAGAAAAAAGGAGATAATACTGAAGAATGAGTAAATAGAATCATTATTAGTTTTAGCTTTTGTTTATAAAAGATTATTATTGCGCAAACCATATCACCATTGTGAAAAGATCAAACTGGAATGGACTTTTGACAGCTGTCTTCCTAAAGTAACAAAAAATGAAGAAGAAAGCCCCGGAAATCTGTTAGAAAACAGCAGCACAATTACTCACAAAGCATTTATTTGGATAGATGTGTGCTGCATGTCACATCTTGGCTCTTCCCTAGGGTTACTCTGGATATTAATTTTTATTGAATACAATTGACAGCTTTCCAGTAATAATAAATAGCAGCCATGTTCCTTTTCCAGCTGTCTACAGATATCAATGTACCTACCATAGCAGAAAGAAAGGCGGCAGAGAGAAATCCCAAAGAGGTTTACTACACAAGTTTAGCCATGTTTGCTTGTAAGAATCCCTATCAAGTACACTCAGAGGCATGTTAACAAATGAGGGGGAAAAAGCATGGCCAGATTTGGTGTTCTGTCCCCCCTGCCCTTTCAGACCAGCGTGAAACTCAGTTGCCAAACTTGATTAAAATGATGAGATTTTACTCCTGAACCACTTTAGGTTCTTCTACCTTCTTTGGGCTTTACCTCCAGGCCTCACTCAGGATTAGTTCAAGAATGTTTAGTTAAAGAACTGGCACTGAGATTGTAAACAGTGTTGATGTTTATGATATAGCAAAGTAACAGCAGTATTGTTGTTGATGACATAGCGAAAATGTGATGTGGTAAAGTGCACGTGTCACAGTATTTGAGAAGAACTAGCTGCAGACATGAGGCAATGTTACAATGAAAAGAAATACGGAAACTTAGTTTACTGAGATAATTTCAGACTTAATCCTCTTTGAAGAATAGTTCCTACATGTGGCCTCTATCAGCTGGTTGTTCACATGCAGTATCAAGATGGGCAGAGCAAAGGGCAGGAAGAGATAGGGAATTAGAGGAAGAGAAACTCTTGGGCCATTTCCGCACGGTGGCAGAAACGGTGGCAAAATGCGCCGACCCGAAGACGCTGGGACCGTCCGCACGGACGGTCCCGGGAAGAGGCGGGACACTTCAGCAGGCGCCTGGCGCCCACCAGCTGACCCGGCGTGTCCCTGGGCCTCGGTCGCGCGCCGCCTGGGGACTCCAGCGGCGCAGGCCAGGGGGGCGTGTCCCCAGGCCTTGGCGACGCACCGGAGGCCCAGGGACAAGGTAAGTGCCAGGCGGGGGAGGCGGCGTGAAGCCGCTGCCGTTCGCTCGGCAGTGGCTTCACGGTGGCGTATTCCCTAAAAGAGCGCTTCCCAGCGCTCTGGGAATACGCCGGCTTCGGGCCGGCCGGGTGGTGCGAGGGCGGCGCGGCTGCGCTGCAGCTGCGCCCCCTGTGTGAATGGCGGCCTGGAGACGGCGTTTTTACCCTCTCCAGGCCGTCATATTCTGCCCGTGCGGAAACGGCCTTGGATTACTTGCAAACAGTGAAGGATACATCCTTCTGGCATACCAAATAAAAGAAGACAACATCTTATGCCTTGGTTTGGACACAGGCAGCCGATCCAAAGTGTGTATAAGTGTGGTGGGCAGGGACGGTGCAGCTGCACTGCTTCCAAATAGGCTTTTGACAGCATGGTTGCAAGGAAAACAAAGGAAAGCTCCTGCTGGTCGTGAAAAGTCCTATTTAGGGCTGTGGCTTATGTCATCCTTTTAGATGGCATAAGTCTATGCTGGGAAAAGAGGGGCATTCCTGGGCTGAAAGGGCTCTAGAAGTCAACTAAAGTTGGCTCTGCCCCTGGAAACACCTGTGGAATCCATGTTGGTGCAGCCTCCTGTGACAGAGGACTAGTGGCACAGGGGCAAAAAGGGGCAAACTTCTGCAATCAGCCATCATGGAGCCAAGTGGTCCCTGCCATTGATGTAACTGCCCCTCATCGGTGTCCGTGCCTCTTTAGGTGGTGCAAATGGGAATGATGCTGGTGTAGTAGTCATGCCACTCCCAATGCAGCTTCACTCCCCTGCTTTGGATTGCACAGTAAGACAGTTATTTTAGTGTCAAAGCATGCATAGTTGCCCTTATTTCAATAAATACATCTTTCCTTTGCTTTTCAGTAGCACCCATATATTTGGTACTTTTCAAAGTTTCTTTTTAATGTACCCAAAATAAATTTATATTAGTGACCATATTTAAAGGTATGTGCACCCTCCCCCCCCCTCCCTGAAGAGAGACAGTAACCCAACAGGGAAAGTGTGTTGCTGGGGTGGATGTTTGATGGCCTAGGCCCGTGGTGGCGAACTTTTGGCACTCCAGATGTTATAGTTCCTGAATTCCCATCAGCTGGCAGCCCTGCCAGCATGTAGCCCAGGGGCCATGATGGCGAGAACTGATATGGTCTCTTAAATATCTGGAGTGCCAAAGGTTCGCCACCACTGGCCTAGGCATTCCCCACTCACGTACACACCAGCTCTTGGGTCAAAAATCCTTTCAGAAAAACTACTAAGCTGCCACCAGTTTTGAGGTAAACATTGAACTTTTAGAGGTTTTTAACAGTGAAAACAAAACTAGATTTTATTTACAAGCTTTTTTCTCGGTTTGTTGTTACAGAGAGGTTCTTAAGCATTTCTGGCTCTTTAAGGCAGACTTAGGCCCTTTCCGCACTGCGAAAAGGGCGCTTCCCCACCGGCAGGAATTCTGCCGGTGGGGAAGAGCGTGAGGGCTTACGTCCGCGACGAGAAAGGCGTGCGAGCGGCTTCCCCAAAGCGGCACCCGGCGCAAGAGAGGCGGGCTCCACACCGCGGGGCATACTCTTCCCCGTCTCAGCTTCTCGCCACTCACCTCATCGCCTCCTCGTGGGATCATTTCACCTTGCTGGCCTCCCGACCTTCCAGGGGTCGGAGGACAGCGATGTGAGGGTCTATAAGGAGGAGCCAGCAAGGGGCTTGCATGGAAGGCGGCGGAGGTGAGTGGGAGAGGGTTTCAAGAAAAACAGCGCGACTTCCGGTGGTGCCATTCGCACCACGCCGCCGGGAATGGGCTGTTGTTCCAAAAACCTCCTTTTTGGAGGTACTGCGCTGACGCCGCCTCTGGGGAGGGAGAGAGGGAGCCAAGGTTGAGTGCTGCTCGCGTTTTCGCATAGCGCCTGCCTGCTTAACGCACTCCCTTGGGAATGGCGCTTTTAGCCGGGTCCTCAGGGTGCCGTTTATGGCTATCACCATCGCGGAAGAAAGGGCTCTTTTAGATATTTCAGAGCAAATGCAGTTTCACTTAAATGGCTGTTTCAGTTTCAAGATATAGTTTCACACACACACACACAGGTGTCTCTGTTTAGGGTAAACTTTTTTCTCACAGTTCTGAACACTCCCCTAAAAACCCCACCCTTAACTCCAAAGTTAAGTATTGGGACAAATTAAGCTCTAGAGTTTCTCTAAACCCTTTCTTAACTCTGCCAGTTAAGCTACCACATCCTCATGAACTCTCCGGTTCAGAATCTAGGTGTGGTCTCCTCATGAGACAATAGCCAAGCCCTCTGTGTGGTCTTAGGAGCATCCCCATGAAATAAGCTTCCCTCTTGTTTTCCACCCACACCAGGCCTCCTAGCTTCTGGTGAAAACAAGACTCTTTTCTCTCAGTCTTTGAGATCTCTTAGAGAACATTGCCCCCCTAGCCATTTTCCCTCAGGCTCTGGCTCTCTGCCTTTAGACATGATCTCCCACTGACTGAATCTGAGGACTGACACAATCTGTGTGTCATACAAGCTCACAAGCTGCTTTCAAAATGTTTCAACCTCTCTGCTAAAATCCTCTTTCTGAAAGACTTTCCCTGCTTTTATATAAGCGAGCACAACCTCTCTGTGGCTCCTGGCTACTGCATCTCAGCTAACCAATCAGGTGTTGCTCTGGTTAACACTTGGTGCTCCTGCTCTGGCTGAACTGCACCTTTTCAGATTTACCCTTTTAAAGCCTAATCTGTCACATTATGCAACTGAACCTTGCAATGAATTGTCGTACTACCCCCAATTCACCCTCTCCAAACCTGAAATGGCATCTCTTAATTTACTTGGATAACTCTGGAGTAAAGAAACTTTCCTCTGACCCTGCATTATTATATTGCAAGTGGATGAATTGAACAGTTATTTAGGATCTCAGTAATGCTAGGAAGGGAGTAAGAGACATTGATTTTTTTCCTTTTGAGTTTCTTTAGTAATGTTGGCTTAATCACAAATGTACAGGGGGGTGGATTCATATCCAGGTATGAATCTTTGCTTTGGATCAAATTAGTCATATTTTTGCATGAAAATATGCCTTTAGCTATAAAATCTGCATTTCTGTGTGCGATATACAAATCAGGTCTGATATATTTAAAAATAGCAAGACCATGATCATTAGGCAGTTCTTATTTAGGCATGAAAAATCTATTGGCGATTCATGAATATTTCTACTGCTGCTTTCTAAAGAGACACTGACCCCACCTTTTTTGTACTTCCTGTATCTACATACTGCTATCACCACAATCTTCATTAACCATATTATAATTTTTGAATTTACAGAAATGATTGCCATTTTGTAGTGTAAGGGAGCCACTCTTCCAGAAGAAGAGCCTGGATATATTTTTCTTTCTGATAGGCGGATAGCTCCATCCAAATCCAGAGGCGGCAGAATGTGGCACCAGTGCAGGGATGCATCGCTGCCTCAGATAGGACTTTCTGGAAGTGCAGGGAGCTCAGAAAAGCCCCCAATCTCCCCCACCACTGAAAAGCCCCATAGGGCAGACAGGACTTACACTGACAAAAGGGTGGCATAAGTGCAAGGGTGGTGCACTGCGCCTCTGGCCCTAAATCCTGGAAGAGAGCCGACTAGTGCCAGCTTCACCCCTGGGAATGCCCAGCCTTCCCCTCCCCCACCCCCCGCCACACTACTGGCTGAGTGGGATGCCAGCACAGCCCCACCACAGTCTGGATTTCAGGTTTTCCAGCATTGGGGCTGCAGGACAGGTGAATGGTTAGCAGTAGTGTAATTGTTCACTTTTTTCCTGTAGTGGCAATTTATGTGCAATAACAAAGGAAGAATATACACTCCAGCCTGACATATACAGAAGGAGTTCATGTCACAACTAAACTTTCCATAGGCTCAACCAACCAACCATATATGCACCTTTGATAACCACCATTGCTTCACAGTCTGCCCCTTCTCTCTGCCCTTTCAGTGCTGTAGTCACAGACTCAATTTACAGCATCTAGAAGTTTGTCTGTTGGTTTCTTGTGGAACTTCTGAGGCTGACCTTCTGGCTTAGACTCAAGAAGCAGTTAGTTATCAAGCCCAGCCACTGAAAGTCACTTCAGGTTTCAGGAAATTGTGTAAAACTGACCAGAGTAATAGCAAGATCTGAAGAAAATGTGGTAGACTTTCCCCCCCAGAAAGTCATAAGAGTAGCCTTTCTAAGCACAATGAATTTTTAAAGGTAATAGTGTGGTTGTGATTGAATTATGCAGAAGATTTTGCTCCAGAAAGCATTCTCAGGCCTGATAAATTATTGTTCTCTATCAGTGAGACCAGCAGTTATAGGCAGGCTTGTAACAGTATACTGTACTACCTGGAACATGGTTTCATCCCATTTTTTTTTAAAAAAGGACTTGTCTTTTGTGATATAACAGGTTTTTATTTAAAAGATTCAGGCACACTTTTGGTTTAAAAAATCTTCTTATAGCTACTATGACTGACTGTGTTTAAAGGAATAATATAAAGTGCGAAATGTTGATTTTTTTAGAAAATAAGGCTAGCTATGTATGGCCTGGGATATAGTTGCTTAGAAATGGTGATCATAACCATAATAAATAAACCTATTTCACATATTCCATGGGGAGGTATAAGCAATGTCAAGTGCTCCCATTGGATTGTCATATCACTCACAAGAGCTTAAGTAGTTCCTCCTGTGACTTCCCATGCTTTTGCATAGTGCTTGCCAATTTTGTTTGCACTTTGGCTATTTCCTTTATTTTCAGCTTCATTATAGGTTTGCCCTCGACAGTACTGAACTACATAAAAACCAAAAACCAAAAGAAACATAGAACTCTCCACCCCAATATGAAAACCTGCAATAGTAAGACTAATTCACCCTTACTCAAGGGAACAGGGACTGTGACTAAGTGTTAGCATTGGACATGACATGTCCTGTGGGAAGTGTGGGTCTGAAAATCTGAGAGAAATTTTGTAGTTCCAAATGAAGAACAGTTACAGAAACAGCCATTATGGAGAGATGATTCACAGCAATATAGCTTGTTTAATAGAGGGCACATTGCAGTGATATAGCAATGTAAGAGTTCATGCTGCAAATGCCACATACTGGAACTTATTTAAAGAACCTATTGTAAAAGTATTCGAGTCAGTTAATTACCAGTTTTTTGTTATGACAGGAACTCCTTGAGTTAAAGCAGAAAGAAACTATTCATGAATATATTCCAGTTCTGTAGTTTAATGGGACAAACTTAAAAAGATGGAAGGAGGAAATGATAAAATGATTTTGCTCATGGCAGCATTGAAAATCATTTTTTTTAAAAAAAGAGTTGAAATTACATATTGTGTGCCAACTAGTATTGCATAAGCTTTTGCAGTTGCTGTTGGTTTAATTGGGCTAATCGCCCATTAGAACTATACATGAAACCTGGGTATATACAGGGAGGTGTGGAGAGCTGAGACCCTGCTGTTTGCCCTTTGACGTCAGAAATGGTGAATCCAACCAGTCACATGTTTTAAACAAAACAGGTGCCAACAAAAGAAATGCAATGGTCTTTGTTTGAAAGGGATATGGTTTAATTTATTAGCCAAGGGAGTTTTGTGGTATGTGAAAAGACAAAGCATATCTGATCAGACAGATATCAGATTAGCTGGTACTCTTTAGTTTTGTATATTATATATACAGTTGATATATTTATACTTATATATATATACAAGGTCAAATTACTTGGACAGGCAGATGAACAGACACACAAATAAATGCTTAAATAGAAAAGCTGGTTAGTATTAATTCAAAATTCTCAGTGCTAACAATTAGTTAGAAGCAACTGGTCAGTTGAAAGTGAGATAAATATATATCTGTTATGGTTCTGGGCCAGTTCTTATATAGGAGGTTCCTGGGTAGACTCACATGCTTGTATTTTTATGTTAATTAATCTACACTTACTACTGGCTAAAGACTTTAAAGCCAGGGTCTTCCTTAAGGGTGATGGGTTGGTCAAGAAAATAGTCAAAAGAACTAAGTGTGAATCCTCGCACCTTAGGGAAACACACCAGTCCCCTTACTGCCCTGTCAGCCAGAAATCAAGGGACTAAATCTCTAGCCCTCCCAGGTCTAAGAGCAAGAAGTCAGCCCTACAATGTAGGACACTTAAAAGGTGAGCTCCAGAAAACAGTTATTCTGGTAGCTGTAGACAATATGAGCAGCAGCTTTTGATACCATAGAGTAGACCATGGCATTTTGGTGGACTGGCTCTGGGGAATGGGGTTGGGGGGCACTATGTTACAGCGGTTCTCCTCCTACCTTTGAGGTTGGTTCTAGAAGTCAGTGTTGAGGAACTTGTCCTTGCAGTCCTGGGAGCAACTTTGTGGAGTTCCCAAGGGCTTGGGCCTGTCCTCTGTGGTATTCAACATCTACATGAAACCACTGTGTGAGGTCATTAGGGGATCCGGAGTCAAGTGTCATAAATATGTAGATGATATCCAGCTCTATCTCTCCATTTCATCAGAATCAGGAGTGATGCTCTGTGTGCTGGATTACTGCCTGGATTCAGTTATGGGCTGGATCAGAACCATCAAATTAAGGCTTAATTCACACAAGATGGAGGTTCTCTGTGTCCTGGGCTCCTGAGTCCATGAAACCATGGGGCACCTGGTTCTATATGGGATTGTATTGCCCCAGAAGGACTGGGTGAGAGATCTGGGGGTGCTCCTGGATTCGTTGCTGTCTTTTGAGGTTCAGGCGATGGCAGTGGCCATGAGGGCCTTACAGTAGCTTCGTCTAGTTCACCAGCTGTGACCATTTTTAGACAAAATGGTTAGGCCTCCACATGAACCATTGTTTGTATCATCAAGAAACTGCTAAAAGGGACTAGGCTCTCAATGACTACCATTTTCTTGTTCTATCTTTCCAAGCTTTCTTGTTCTATCTTTCCAAGCTTTCTTGTTCTATCTTTCCAAGCACTAAGACTATTCAGAAATTAGAGGTAATCTACATTCAGTGACCAAGAATGAATAAAATATTTTGGAGTAAACTCAATATATCATAAATTAGACAACTGGGGAAGCAGGGAGTGACAGTATTTTCAAAATAGACATGTGCAAGAGCAGCTCTGCTAGGCTAACAGATAAGAGGGATTCTTGGACTGTGTAGGTGAGCTTACTTGTTTCTCTCAAAGTCCAACTTTTTTCTTCTCTTACTCCCTCCCTAGTTGCAAAAGGTTTGACTAAGAAAAAAAATCTTCACAGGGCTTGCTGGGGGCTGATGCAGTGCAGGGGTAACTGAAGCTGTGCTGGTCTCTCTGACATTGGGGGCAATGTGGTAGGGGGATAGCTGCAGTGGCTTTCAGTGATGGTGAGGGCAACTGCGGCTAAAAGGGGAGAAGGGATTCCCCCTTCCCCACAATTTTCAGTTTCCCTCTTGTACTTTTCTAATTGCTGGAATAATATTTCATAATGACACAACAGATAAAATAGCTGATTCTGACATTGTCTTAAAATAATCTAAATTTTTAATCTAAAAAGCTTAAAAATAATCTAAATTGTGAATCTTGGAAAGGGCATTTCTATATATTTTTTAAAATCAGGTATTACTTTTAGGCATGTTTTTAGACTACATTTTTGTACATTTAGTAAAAAAGGGTGTGGGTTCTGTAACATTACTGAAAAATTCAGAATGGTTTTTTTTTGTATTTCTATTGTGCCTATCTTGTTTAAATTGAGATGTGAATACTTTTCCTAGAGGCTTTCAAAAAGTCCAGCTTCAGTGGAAGCTTTTGTTCTTCAAAAACATGCAGATTAAAATATTATTATTTCTATTAGAGACAAAGGAGAATGTAGAAGGTTTATTCTCCAATGCACCCACTGCTCTGGTAGCTGTGGGAAGATTGAGAGATGAGGGAGAAAGTGATCAGATGTTCCCTCAAAAAAAGAGAAAACACTTGATTAGCTACATTTCTAGAGGAATCAGGTTCTAGATTTCATGTCCATGGCTGTTATTTACATAAACACAAGGAATATTAAATACTTCTGTGGGCGTTACTTGAGATTAAGTGCCATCTGTGTTTTTAATGGTTCATGTGCAACAGTACAATCCTCACAGTTTCTTGCAAGAACATTTGGTAATGTGCTGTGATGATCTTCCAGATCTTTCTGCTCTGTTCTTCTGGCTAGGGCGGTAGTCTTCAACCCTTCTAATCTACTAACTGGCAAACACATGACATGTGGCATGAAAAGGAAACCCAGGTATTTCTTTTTTATGTGTTACTTCATTTATTCACTTTATTCACAAAGATTCAATGTCAAGTCCAGGACTGTGGGCAGCAGACCAAAGGGAGCCAGCAGTAACAAACCCAGTTCAAGCATCAGAAAGTTGAGAGAAGCTTGAGAGAAAGAAGCCAAGAGCTGGAGTCATGAAGAATTCCTTCCCACCAGTAACGGACCTCACTTCACCATCCTGTTGCTGCTCTTGTGGTCAAGCTTGATGTGGCAGAGTCTATAGATCTGACCTGTGGATGCCAGAGTCATTGTAAAGCAATTTGAACGTGCTATGAGTAGGACTGGGCCCACAACATGGCAGGCTGAGGTACTCTTCCCCCTCCGCGGCTTTTTAAATGCTTTGGGGGTGCTCAGAGGGTTACAAGCCTGCCATGCTAAGGGCCCAATCAGAATCAAGCTTTTACAGCATTTTCAAATTGCTTTAAAATGCGACAGTGTTCATGGGTTAGACCTATGGATGTTGTCATATCTAGTTTGTTCCTCAGTGTGCAGTAAAGAGAATCAAGAACTATAGCATTCTTGCTGTTGTATATGCTCACTTGCAGAAGATCCTTCTAAAATGCAGCAAATATGGCAGATGTAGAGGGATTCATGATTCAGAAGGTTGTGTTCTATGGCCCAAGGGTGCTTACACTGGTTGAAGGCTACTGTTCTAGGGCTAATCTGTATTACAAACTTGTTTGGTTTTATACCACTTCAAGTATTCCTGGAATGGTAATTTAGTGAAGAGGCTAAAAATATTCTATTTGATACTTCAAGCCCCCTCCTGAAAAGAACCTCATTCCTCTGTGAGGAAGACTGTTGAGTATGTGGTGTAAATCTGTCCATAGTGAGGACATAGTCATTCTGGGGGGTAGAGGCAGTGCTTCTGCTTTTTCTTCCATGTTGTTGAATTTTGCCACATCTTATGGCAATGAACCACAATAAAGAAACAGTGTAAGAAGGTAAAATTTTGCTTAACTCACTTATGGAGTGTGTGGGGGGAAAGATACATCTTTCCATTCGATCATCTCCAACTCACTGTAATTGCGGGGTTTTTTTTATTTTTTTCTCCCAACTTTTTCTGCAGTTCATGTCTAAATACAAGAAGATGTTTATATTGCATACATTCAGCTTTAATTGGCCCTTAAAAGAAGGTGTTGATTAGAATCTGCTCAACATCAACAGCTAGCTCGCACAACATTCTGTAATTACTGTTTATTAATTTAGTTCAAGTGGCACAGTTGAAAGCCCTGCTCAGATGGGAGAAGTAAATTGTCACTGGTATTGAATATGCAAATAATCTGCCATGTAAGTTTCCATGAAGAATGCTTAAAGTTAAATGCTACATGCAGGAAGCTTTCCAGTTTTATCTAGTGGCACAGACGTTATGATAGTCTTACCAAAAATAAACAAATAAAGACATGAACATTCACCTGACCTGGCAAAACAACAATCTCTTTCACTCATTTTACAAAATATCATGGTTAGAGCAATTTCTTTTTTGTGTGCAGATTAAAACAAAACAATTTGCTTTGGGTGAATCTGGCTCGGAGTCTGCAGTACACTAAGGTGGAATCCCCGCTGGAAAACTAAACGGATACATCCCGGTTCCAAAAGAAACAGTACCCTTTTTTTTATCGCGGTTTCTCCCTCCCCACTGCAGCATGTGTCATAATGAGATGTCTATGTCTATCACGGTTTATCATGGTTTATCACGGTTTATCACGATGTCTATCACGGTTTCAAGCAATGTAACACTCCCCACAAACACGCAATCTGCTCAGCGGGTCTGTTCTTCCTCGTCCTGATTGGCTGTTGTGTTGTGTTGGGGCAGGAACATTTTTTACAAAACTTTTTTTCGCGCAGCTACATCGCTACGTAGATGCATAGGTAGAATTTCCCTGACTATGCATTTGATCAGCTTTCTTCTAATTGGTTATTGTGTTGGAGCGGAAACGATACTCCACTCTCATCTTGTTTTTTGCATGCAGCTACGTAGATGCGCATTTTCGCCATTTCAGCTCTTTACCTGCACAGCTTCATTGGCACAGAAGGCTAATTTCAGTTTGCACAGTTTACAGTTTACACAGTTTGCACATAAATGTTTCTACGTAGCCTCGATGAGCGCACAACAACAACAAAAGGCTGAGCGTGCTTTGCGTATAGCCCACTGCACTTTGATTGGCTGGAAGGCTACATATCACTCCCTATGGTGGGAAAAATAAACTTACTCTGTCCCCTGAACCTCCCCACTGAACCAGCTTCAGCGCAAGTTTTTTTAAAAGCTGCACTTTCATGTAGGTTTCTGAAAAATGCGTGATAAGGGGGAGAGCGCGTGCCAGAACCGGGATAAATTCGTGTTCGGCACTTAAGCAGTGGGGAGTCCTTGCTTAAACTGTGATTTTTTATGTGAGTATCACACGATAAATTGACCATGAGGAATTGACCTAATTGACCAATACATAAACCACAGATTTAGGCTGACAGAAAACCTGCCTCAGTGTGCCCTCAAACATTGTGATCTGTCGTTTGTGAGGCTGTAGGAAATTCCAATCTCTTGCATCACAGAACTATCATTTCCAAGATTCAATACACAGGTAACCGGTAACATGACTATAATTGAAGTCAGGCTCTTTTTATCTTTATATGGAGTTTTTATCAGTAATTACACATTTTTTTTAAAAAGACAAATTCTAAAGTTCCTTATCCACAAGAATATTCAGTTCCTGTATGTCCTGGGCCAACCTACTTATATCCATGTAGTCAAAGGTGTCTTTGTTTTGTTTTTAAGAACTGAAAGAAGTTTCTGGGTGCTGAAAGTTTCGATGGAGAAATTTATTCATTTATTAAAACATTTATATCCTGCCTTTCTTTGAGGTTCAAGGTGGCTTATAATAGGCAAATACTGGGTTGTTACTGACCCCTGGCATGACATCACATCATGACATTTATTAGACAGACTGTTTACGAGGGTGGGGAGTTGCCTTTGGGTACTCATTTTATTGACCTTGGAAGGGTGGAAGGCTGAGTCAGCTACCTGAAACTAAGGCCCTTTCCGCACGGGCAGTTTATGGCGCCATGGGGACGGCAAAAACGCCGTCCCCAGGGAGCCATTCGCACAGGGGGCACAGCTGCTTCGCAGCCGCGCTGCCCTCACGCCGCCCGACCGGTGCGAAGCCGCTGTTTCCCAACCTCGCTTGGCAAGCGAGGTTTTTGGGAAATGGCGGCTTGGAGCCGCTGCCATGTGAATGGCAGCGGCTTCCAGGCGCCTTCCCTCCCCCCCCGACCGGGCGACTTACCTGTCCTGGGGCCCTCCGGCACGTCGCTGAGGCCTGGGGACTTGCCCCCTTGCCCTGCAACCCTGGAGGGATTGCGCAGGGCAGGGGGGCATGTCCCTTGGCCTTGGCGAACGGTCCCAGAGGGGTCAGGTCGACGTGGATTACGCCGACCCGACCCCTTCTGCCTCCGTGCAGAAACGGCCTAACTTCTATCAGGATCAAACTCAGGTTGTGAGCACAGCTTTGATGGCAGTACTGCAGCTTTCTGCTCTCTGCCATGGCCTCTTGTGATTTACAATAGTTTAAAAATGGTAGACTAATGGCTGCTTGGCCCTTTGTTTTCTAGTTGATTTTCCAATCAAAATTGAGCTCCTTTTCACCTTATGTGTGAACTAGGAAAATTTGCTTGAGAATTTCCTTTTCTTCCAAATTAATTTCACTCTAAATTAAAGAGCTATCTTTATTTATCTTGGTGTGGTGGGATTTTGCCTTAGGGAAAAATTGCGAGATACAGTTTCTAAAATAGCTGATCGCAAAGTATCAACAAATATTTCCCAAGTCCTTTTAAAAAGAACAAAGTAGTATCGCAAGCTCCTCATGCTGAATTTGAATAGCTGCTCCAAAGATACCTGTTCGTCAGTGAATAGTGAACTAAAAAAATCTTCTTAGGATTTCATGCTGTAAAAGCCTAAGAGCTTTGAAAGAACCATTATGGGCTGTTGGCTAAAAGAAATTTCTCATTTGAACAGTCTGCAATTATGAACTTCTATAATAGCATGTAAAAGGAGCATTGAACCCATTATGAGATATTGAGTAAATAATGTATTTGTAAAAGTGTCTGAGTAATTTATATGATAGTCTTTATTGGCAGATGAGAGAAATTACAGACCAACCATTCTTCCTTTCTTTTGTTAAAAAAACTATCTTCTCTTATTTAAATCCCCAAATAGCAATTAAAAATGCCTGCTATAATTCCAGTATTTCTCTAGCAGTTAATGGATAAGAGCTCTAGCTTTAGGTAGTTCAGGTTGCCATTTTCTGCTGACCAAGTTGCTTTCGGTCCTACATTGTTCATTATTTCTTTTAGATAGACAAAAGAAAAAAACTATATTTTAATGTATTGTTCAAACCAGGTGAGGGTTTTACTGTTCCCTCACACTGTGAATGAGATTATAACATCTCAGTCTGATAAACTAATGAAGAAGAGTTGATTTTCATACTCCACTTTTCTCTACCTTTAGAAATCTCAAAGCGGCTTACAATCTCCTTCCCTTCTCCTCCCCACAACAGACATTTTGTAAGTTAGATGGGGCTGAGAGAGTTCTGAGAGAATTGTGACTAGCCCAAGGTCACCTGGCAAGCGTCATGTGGAGGAGTGGCGAAACAAACCCAGTTCACCAATTAAGAGCCCACCACTCCTGTGGAAGAGTGTCTCTTACTTCTTTGCAATGCATAGTACCAGGGCTGCTGAGACCTACTACTAACCCCAAAACAACTAACTACTTGTTCTAGGCATGGCTCACATTGGTCAGACCAAACCCAAACATCGTATGACTGGTCCCAATCTATTGTCCGATACAGTGACTAGGATCATTCAGATCTTGATCTCCTACCCTTCTCTCTGGCTCATTCCGCACATGCAGAATAATGCACTTTCAAACTGCTTTCAGTGCTCTTTGAAGCTGAGTGGAATGGTAAGATCCACTTGCAAACAGTTGTGAAAGTGGTTTGAAAATGCATTATTTTGCATGTGCGGAAGGAGCCTCTGTTACATATGGATCTGTCATAGCTACCTTGTATAGCTGAGCTTCTGGCAGCTTTCCGCAGTGGTGAATCCTGAAGTGCAGGCACAGTAAGGAAGTTGGTCTTAGAAATTCTCTGCAATGATGCTTACTCTATTTTTGCTCACAGGAGAAAGCTACTGGCCCTTTTCCTATAAGCTAAGCAAAGACGTGCAAAAAGGCAGCTCTTGACAAATAGTGCCTCATTCAGTTGCTTGCAGGTGAGTTAATCCAGAGAATATTCTGCATTATTAAAGGTGTCAAGCCATGTGAATCAAACTGCAAAAATTCCAGAGAAGAAAAATGAACTTGCACTGGGGGAAAAAAAATAACATTTCTGTTCTGCCAAATAGGCTGAAACATGCTCAGCCACACCTTTGGAAATTCCCTCTTCTTTGAGTGAAGTCTTGTCATTCCTACACATTTGTGTGTGTGTGTGTGTGTGTGTGTGTTTCTTATCTCTTCTCTTATTTGTTGATCATAGTACCTTTTGTATGGCTGAGGAGGTTAACATCAAATGATATTTTTAAGACATTATTTTTGTGCTTGGATTGATTTTTTTTATTTGTGATATCTAAGATGTCTAGATTTGTTATTTATGCCATATGTCTTGTGCAATGTAATTTTATTTTATTTTAGAAGAGCAATAAATTACAGATTTAAAAATAAAGATGGCTTAGGAAAAGTCAGCAGTTTCCCTCATGAGTGCTTTGATCCGTCCCAGCTACATGGAAACCTCAAACATCTACACCTACTTTAAAATGATATACTCTGCTTGACTTATAATACATTTCAATGTGAAGAGTGATGCTTTTGCAACTCATACTGATCAGACTCATTATACAAAATATAAATGTGGGGCAAGGATGACATACCTTGATATTTCTTGCCATGTTACAACAGCGCCCTTGAACAGTGAATATTTGACATTAATATTTAGGGTTCAACTTGTTTGACTACACCAGGGGTAGGGAACCTGCGGCTCTCCAGATGTTCAGGAACTACAATTTCCATCAGCCCCTTCCTGCATGGCCAATTGGCCATGCAGGAAGGGGCTGATGGGAATTGTAGTTCCTGAACATCTGGAGAGCCGCAGGTTCCCTACCCCTGGACTACACGTAACTTTCAGATTTGCTTCTTAAAAAGTTGCTGAATTCATACTTCCCAGATCATGGTGGTGACTGACACTAAGCAGCAAAGGCATAATTTGCTCTGCCCTCAGGTTGGGGCTGCTTAGGGACAGTTGACATGGTTCCTGTGGTTGCCACTGGCTCTGGACTGGGCAACCCAATCCAGAGGCTGCAGCAGCTGGAGATGGCTCTTCTGATGTGCCTCAGCGCTACCTCCAGAGGGCTTTCAGGCAGTGCAGGAAGGCTGCAGAACAGGAAAAAAACCTAGCTGCCTGGAAAATCTTCCATAGGCTGAATGGACACAGCATTTCCAGCCTAAAAGCCTAGGTGGAAGCTGACTACAGTTGGCTCCACTCCCAGGAATGCCTTGGCCTGCTGCCCAGAGTCAGCATCTGCTTAGATGGCAGCATAGCTCCGTGGTGGTGCCCACTTCCGAATTTCGCTGCCACAGAGCTGTGGGGCGACTAGATGCCACTGTCTTTACCAGTGGTGGGATCCAAAAGTTTTAGTAACAGGTTCCCATGGTGGTGGGATTCAAACTGTGGTGTAGCACCAATGGGGCTGGGCATTCCTGGGGTGGGGCATTCCTGGGCGGGGCTGTGGCAAGGACGCAGCCACTGCACCGGTCCTTGGGCGGGAAACGAATGCATGCAGGCGCAGGCTGTCACGCACGCCGGTGCACCTCCTGCTAGACTACTTCAAGTTCTGCGCACTACTGCTGAGAGGAGGGGCGTAATTAATGCAAACATCATGTGGCAAAATCACCAATTAGTAACCCCCTCTTGGCACACACAAATAATTAGTAACCTACTCTCTGGAACCTGTGAGAACCTGCTGGATCCAACCTCTGGTCTTTACCCTCTCCACTGGAGAGCACACCATTTATGCTGGTCGAGAGGGCAAACCCATTCGCTCTTCCACTGTAGGATTGGGTTGCAAGAGATTTATTGAGGTTGCTGGAATTCATGAGAGATTTATGGAGAATTAACTGCGGTGGGCAAAATGGAGTAAGAGCTCATAAATCCATATTGTGATGAACATAAGAATCCCTACAACTGTGTTGGATTGATGCTCTAGTATTACCTGGATGCCTTTAGCTTTTGAGAGGACATCTTATGGGTACAAAAAACCAAACCATTTCAGAACCTTTTAAAAATGAAAACAGAGTACCAATACTTTTGAATGTGATTATGGATAATCATAAATCCCAGTGGAATATAGGCCTAAGTAAGCAGTATATTCATGTGTCTGATATTTTGTCGATCCAGAAATGTTGGATATCCCTGCAAGGCAATGAAGGTGGACTGTAATTCCATCAGTCAAATGCATTGCTTATGTCTTCCTCATAGCATTATTTATTGTTTAGTTGGTATTTATTTATTGCCTTTCCTCCCACTATTTTGGGACTATTTTGGGACGATACCAATGTGAAATGAATGTTTTGACCTGCAACAGGGACTGATCTTAGCGCTAACAGTGCTGCCAAAGTAGAACTCTGAGTAATATTGAGACATCCCAGTTTCAGATTTGAAGAGGAGATGAATGAAAAATTAAATACCTGGTTTTACTGTACAACTTGGGAACTGTTTGGGGTATTGTATCTTTTATTGTTATACAAATAAACCAGTTGAGAAATGTGGGTGTTGTGCTTGTGGATGCATCTTTTAATTGAAAAGGGCTCTGTTGTGTTTGTTCCTTTGGGAATAGATAAAAGAGAGATTTATTGGAAAACTTTATTTGGGTTTGAGGAACCATTTGTCCAAGTGCTGTACCTTATTAATAGCCCTTTGTTCTTGCTGTTAACAGCCATACAGGGATTTTTGAGTGGGATACTCATTTTCTTCCAAGTTCTATCAGTGAAGTAATCATTTCTGGCTTAAGACCAGCTGCCATTTGCTTGCTTTATGAAAATATAACACCAGCGTCCTACTGAAAGCTATTTTCTCTAGGCAAAGGCTTCTGTCTCAGCTGGATCTCTGATTCTGCAGTAAATGCATGGATTTTGGTCTTTAAAAAAGAAAGATAATGTTATAACATTTTGATTACCCTTTCTACTCCTATCATTCACAAACCATCTTTTCTAATTATGGCATTAGGACATTTACATAACTGGGGAAAGGGGTCCTTTAACTACATTTCTATTATGCTTGGCACTTGTGTGAAAGGATATTATATTCATGTGCATTAGAGATTGCTTATAAAAAGATCAAGACAATAACAGCAGATCAGACGATAAAGGTTCCTTTTTCTACTCCCAGACAGCCTGTCTCTGACTGAAGAATACAGTTCATCAAAAGTGTCTGCAGGTTGTCAAACTCACTGAGATTTGGGGACACTTGGAGGCTGTCATGACCAACGAGAAGAATTTTCTGTAGGGTTTTGCCATCACTCACCCTTAGGAAATAATCACTCACTACATTCTGCATGCTCTCATGATAGAGCTCGATGGGAGAGAAAAGAGCCATTTTATTAAAGGACAATATATCCCTTCTCTGGGTCCACGCAGCTTCCATTATCAGACCATAATAAATCATATTTATGTTCTCAGTTAATAAGACTGATTACGATGCAGGTTATGAAACAGGCATGGGAAAAAGCAAAGCAGGTGAAAAGATGTTTTAATGAAAATATGATAAGAAAAACCAACACTATGCTATTATATTTAATGATCGCAGACAATTTTGATGCATATTTTTTAGCAATGGATTAAGCTACATAAATTGGTTCTCTGGTTTGTACACTGAAATCGAGGCGGGGGAAGGGAGGGGAGGGAAAAAGAACCTCAGCATCCTTCTCATGTTGTCCAGAATCATTATATACATTATAAGCATAAAATGAGTTTAATGTATGTGCTTTGAAATGAAGAAGAAAACAGAAAATCAGGGAAGACTGATTTTAATGTTGTTCAAAAATTATTCTGAAAAAGAATTCTACTCATCTTTGTTACTGGCGGTACATTTTCCATGAAATTTAGGAATGTCATGTACTGCTTTCATCTGCTTCAAATTAATATACTGCTTTTCCTGCCTTTCTCAATTTCTTCAAAGTTTTTCTTGTAGTACAGTACAAAGAGACAAAGATAGATTCTGCACTCAGTATGTGAGCATAACTGTTATTAATGCTAATGAGAGTTAAGTGTGTACTGCAAGAAAAGACTTGTACTTCAGTGTTTAATATTGAAAAGGAACTTTTTAAATGGACATTTTTAGCATTAGCAAGTTCAATGCATTAAAATGCCAGCTACCCCTAAAGTTATGTTAGAAAGCAGAAAAACAAATTAAGTAAAACAAAATAGCTAAAATGGCATCTGTCTACAATGTGGCATTGTGCCCTATAAAACATGGAATGGAGTCACCCAGAATGTCCTCTCATTTTTATGCTCTTCTATGGTGGTAACTATCAAGTGATACATCATAAATACTACGGCCTGGGTCCATGGCCCTTTCTGCACGGGCCATATACGGCGCCCTGGGGACGGCAAAAACGCCGTCCCAGGGAGCTGTTCGCACAGGCGGCGCTGCTAAAATGCAGCAGCGCCGACCTGGCTCCCCTCCACCACCCCCAGGGCGGCATCAGGCCGCCTCCAAAAACAGCGCATTCCCGCCGGCACGGTGCAAACGGCACCGCCGGAACACGCTGTTTTCCCCATCCCTCTCTCACTCACCTTGTCGCCTTCCTCGCTCTACTGGACTGCTGAGAGCCTCCCTCGCTGTCCTCCGACCCCTGGAGGTCAGAGGGCAGCGTGGACGGGTCTTAGGAGTCCAGCAGGGTGACGAAGGCGATGAGGTGAGTGGGAGAGGGACAGGGACAGGGAAGAGGCGGCTCCGTGTGGAGCCACCTCTCCCGTGCTGGCCTCTGCGGGGGCCGCTCGCACGCTCCCGTGCGAACGCCCCCCCCTCCACCAGCAGAATTCCTGCCGGTGCAGGGGCACCCTTTCCGCAATGCGGAAAGGGCCCATGACTCAAGTTCAGTCTAGAGGGATTCATATGCTCTCCCCACTGAATTCCAGACCCCATTTTCCCAAGGCCTTGTGCTGCAGAAGGTTCCTTCCGTTTAAAAGGTGTACTAGTATTCATTACTATTTGTGAATCTTTAACCTTTTCCATCTGGGCTAATTGCTGTGGTTGAATTAGGGTATTCATTTGGATATGTCAAGCCTACCCCCCACCCCACCCCAAAGTCCAAAAGCTGTTTTGGCTTTTTCAGCTTTTACTCAGCCAAACAAAACAAAACAAAACCTGGCTATCCAAATACAATTAAAAAGCTAAAATCTGAAAAGATGAAAATTTTGGTTTTCCCCAGCTTTTCAGTTTTCCCACAGCTTATATAAGGACACATATAATGAACCTGGTGACAGAACTTTACATTTTCACCCTGAAACTTACCTTGGTTGGTGATCTGCTGGGCTTCCATGCAGGTTTTGCTAGGCTGATGAAGTTGCCCCCTCTTTGCTGGATTGCTCTGGAAGGGACAATTTGTTGCCCTTTGGCTGGTTTCCAGAGCAACAGGAGGCAGGGAAGAGATGAAGGGACAAATGGGCGAGCTTGTTAGAGCATTCCTATTTGTCCAATGGTTTCCTAGGCTGTTGCAGTTCTGGTGTAGATTGCAACAATCTATAGATAGGAGAATTTAGAAGTGGAAACAGAAAGGCTGATTCTGCATGGACCAAAAACAGCGGTGTGAAAACCGTGTGAAAACAGTATAAACCCTTCTACACCGTTTTAAACCCTTTTATACCATTTTCACACCGCTTTGACACTGCTGTTTTTGGCCCATGTGGACTCAGCTAAAGTTAGAATGGCCAACAGAATTTCAGGATAGGGATAACACTATTCTTTGGTCAATCACAGAAGGTTTTTGGGCCTATATTTCTTTCAATTTTTTTCTGTGCCTGACCAAAGAGCTTAAATAGGATGTCTGACACCATCCCGAACAGAGGTATGAGAAAATTCAGTTCAAAGCTTGGTTTTCGTTTGAATCCTGAAAATCAAAGGTGGGATTCATGGGCACAAAGAAGTGAATCCACGAATGCTAATGATGAGACGGAGATAGGATTGTTATTACCCACCCGAGGGCAAAGAAAAGAGGAATAATTTAATCCCCAGTGGAATAGCAAATTACAAATACAACAGAAGTTAAATTCTTTACAAATTAAGTTAACATGAGACTAAATTAGTGAGTCTGTAGGAACCATACTGATGTAGTTTACAACTGAATTTAACATGGGCACAAACTGTTTGGCAAGGTGAATGTGAATACAGCCAGTGGTAACTGGTAGTATTTTTCAAAGATCTTGTGGAAATGTGTGTTTGTGTGACTCTGTTTTTCAGTTAAAATCAATCTTCTGCAATTCACCAGTGTTTTGGCAAAAATGTCTTAATGTCGTTGCTTGTTCCAAGTACTTTAAACATTATAAGAGTGTGCTTAATTCCTAGATTTCTACATTGGCAGAAGAACAGGTGTGGCAAGAACCCTAAGCCTTTTTCCATTGAACTTTTACCATATGAATGCATTGTTCAGGAACAAAATACTGAATATCACACATCAGACGTCCTTGTGTTGCCATTTGATGTAGTGATGGATGTCTCTCATTGCAACTTCACCAATTCCATAAAGCCTGCTTCCTTCTGCTGCAGAAAGAGAATGGTGACATTTGTTTTCACTAGCTTTCAACTGTTCAACTAAATGACTTCAACAAAACTGTTCAACTATTCAGCTAAATGAGAGGTGCAAGGTCGTAACAAACAAACAGAAAGAAAGGAAAAAACTTTAAATTAATTATCTCGGAGCAACATACTTTATAATTGGAGGAAGGATAATTTATAAGATAGAGGAAGGCTACTTTTGTGAAGTACTGGTGTTTATTTGAAAATGAAAAGTTTTCCTCATTCTCTTCCACTAGTGTTTTCATGATTTTTTTTTTCTGTTAGAGATACTTAATGGCATCAACATTCTGGATGGGGGAAGTATTCTTGGCTACGTGTCCATCAAAATAGCTGCCAAAAAGCTAAAAGGACAATCTTGCCTCATCCTTTTGCTTTGGCCCCTGCTCCATTTTTCTTACCCTAGTCTGAGAAAAAATTACTGCCTCCAAGTGTATTCCATAATGTCATTCTAGATCTAATATCTATGAGGCCTTTTGTTTTAGCTTAGCTTAACCACAAAAGGCACTTGACGATGGCAAAGAATCTGTCAGATACACAATGATTAGCACACTGAAATCTTTCATGACAAAGGGCTACTAATGCCCAACCCCTCTCCTCAAGCAGTAACCACTACTGGAGCAAAATATCATATGAATCATTACATTAAGGGCTATAAACTAAACATGAATCTGGTTTAAATTGTCACAGCATATTAACATAATTACAACAGCCAAAACAGTGTAAAAGAATGTCAGCTGGATGGAAATAGGGCATTACTTGTGTGTCAGGAGACCAGAGATTGCAGAAAAGTCAAAGGATGCAAGACTTCAAACCCCCCCCGCCCCCCCACCCCGCAATTATGTTGCAGAAATGCTGTACTAACACAGGTACAATAAAGGCAAACTATGAGGGGAAAATTATTTCTTTCTATGGGGAGATTCAGATCCTCCTGATTATCTGTACACATACAGTGGTATTATCTGAAAGGCAAAATAGCCTCAAAGTCCTATTTCTCAGTTCTTCTGCTTGAGATACTTTCACAGGACATTGCCAGAACTTGAACCAAATGTTTGCTCTACCATTGAGTTATGGCCCCTTCCCTGTCACATTTCGTGTCATATATATTATATACCACTCACTTGCTTTTGAGACTTGATGTGATAGAGCAAAATTAGACCTGATGGAACCACAGTGCAATCTTAAGCAGAGTTACACCCTTCTAAGCCGATTTACTTCAGTGGACTTTGAAGGGTACAACTCTGTTTAGGATTGCAGTGCCACGCAGTAGGAGTCAATTCCTATCTATACGTAAACAAGAAATAAATTCATCTAGTGATCACTCACATTGGCAAGTAGGAGAAATGGAAAATTAATCATGGTGTGTTTTTATACAATACTTTTCTCCTCAGTGGAGACCCAAAGCATCTCGTAACAACAACTCAATACAATTCTGAACATTTATACCCTTTTACCACTTTGGGAATAGGATGGTAACTCTGTTTAGGATTGCACTATTTTTGCACTATAGAGTTGCTCTCTGGGTTGGAAAATTTCTAGAGATTTGGGGGTGGATTCTGGGGAGGACAGGGTTGGAAAAGGAGATGTACCCGGAGATGAAGAGAGCAGGAACTGCGACTGGGGCATGAGCTGCCTGCGTACCCACTCCTGCCCTGCCTCCGAAATGCCCTGACATGCCCTGCCCCGACACGCCCCACCCCGAAACGGCCCCATCCTGACACATGACGGCAATGGCAGCGCCTGGGACAAGCTGGCCTGGATGTCCCCATTGCCTCTATGCATCTGGATGTACCTCAGCGATGTTTAATGCTGTACAATCCACCCTGCAAAACAGCTATTTTCTCCTGAGACACTGATCTCTGTAATCTGGATATCAATTATAATTCCAGGAGATCACCAGGCCCTGCCTGGAGACTGGCAACCTGAACTAGTGAGCTTCCATGGTCTAGTGCAGATCCAGACGTAGGGCCCTCAAATTCTAGTCAAACACTATAATCACTTTACCACACTGATTCACTCCAGCACCTGATTTAAATGCTGGTGTCTGCTCAAGTCTCTTGCCAGTATAGTTCTAAAATGACTGTGAGGCAAAGCAGATGATAGACATGCTTCCTTAGACTGGCAGGGAAGGCATCATCTATTAGCAAGACAGATCCAGCCCAGGAGGCTGCTGACTGCTGACCATTTATCTAGGACAATGGTTTTCAGCTTTTCACAGACCTTCTCCAATGTCTGGTATATCTTAACTCAAATATTTTTGAAAGTGATAACTAGAAGTATCCAACAAAGAGGTGTCCAAACTGTGAGACAAGTCTTTAGGTGAGGTGACACATTATTTCAAATGAAAAGCCATTTCTTTTGCTGCTGGAAATTGGTGTTTTTCCTGGTCCCTCAGTCAATTCAGGGAAGATATGAATGTTGTGTTTTGCGTGGATGTACATACGCATAATCGTGTAATTGAAATGGCATGTTTACCATTCTGTTTCATGCTTGATTGTGCCTTTTCAACACCTTTGCGCACACTGTTAGAAGTGGGATTATAATTAAAATGTTCTGTTGAACACCTTGTTCAGTTCAGCGAAAAGCACAATAGAAATATAAGTACTTGTTCTCGGTGACTCTACAATGACTGCACAATAAAGCCTGGGAAATCTCCTGAGCACATTGTTTATTTTGCCAGACCAGCCAGAAGGAAAGAGGTGAACAAAATACGTTTGCAGAAAATGGATTTTATCTGACCACATGGAGAGGATTATATTGGGACAAACTTTCCTAGATAGGTTGTGTCTAAAAATGAATGTTATCTTAAAAGTGGATTTGAATTTGTTATAATTTTTTTATGTATGCTGTCACTCAATTAAAAAAACTAATTAATTAATCATATGAGTTTTTCTGATTAATCTACATAACAGTATAAACAATTGAAGGGGGGAAGAGCTTATTTTCTTTGTTTAAGGGGACTCATTCATTTGTTGTAGTATGCCCTATTTTAGAAGAGACATTTCCTCTTGTGCAAGAGAATAGAGGGAATACCTCATTTAAGATGATGGGTCTTTTGCTATCAGTGGGTTTGAAAGTTCTTGTATTAAAAATAGCATTAAAATTTCTGCACTTTTCATTGGATCAAAAGGTTTTAAATTAAACTCTGCAGCCTTAGTAATGTTCTAGAATAGCACCAAATGTTAAGGTGGCTCTTTCACAAACATTCCTGATTGGATTATCTTGCTCTATTTCATTCTGGTTTCTGAACTGAAATATGCTGGATGGCCTAAATCAGGAGAAAGGTGGGACTGTTTTATTCTCCTGGATCTCTGGATGCACTTGACTGGGATAGTCTTCTGGACCATCTGTCTGGGTTGGGCGTTCTGAGCACTACAGTCTCATGTTTTCACTCTCTGTTCCATAGCAGCTGTACTATGATATGCCAGTTCTTTTCCCATTACTATTTAACATCCACAGAAAACTACAAGGTGAGCCATGCAGGAACTAGGTGTGAGATATCTTGAGTACACTCAGTGATAACACTCAGAGCTGTTTCTTTTTTTTATTCAGTTCAGACTTGACTCAGGAAATTCTGGGCAGGTGCACAGATTCATTAATAGACAGGGTGAAGACTGGAAAATGGGGTTCAATCCAGACAAGACAGAGGTGATGTTAGTGTCTGATTTGTTCTGGATGGGGTCACAGTTTGCCTTGAAGAACAGATTGGAAGTGGTGTAAGATCTAGGCCAGATTGGAGATGGTATAAGGTGGTGTAAAATCTAGACCTGATTTGGGGCAGAAACATCTCTTCAGCTTGATTATAGAACCTTGACTATAGAACATCACCCTAGAAAAACTCATTAGATGTCCACTTTTATTGTTCAGCCACATACTGAAGACCTCCCTCCCATGAGCCTTTTCTAAGTGATGTTGTGAGATGTGAATAGTACTATTCTATTGGTCTTCACTGTTTAAAGAAGTGTACGTTTTTAGATGATTGGTTTTTAGATTTTTTTCCCTATTGATCTTTTCATTAATTTATTTAAGATAGTAGGGAGATCATGGTCTGGAAAAAAACAGGATATAAATGTTTAAAATAAATAAAATATTTCTGCAAATAATGATGCTTTCCAGAACCAGTTAATACGATTATCATATGATTATCACATTTTATAATGGTACAAAAGAGCAGAGAGATTAGAAATCCTGTTCTCAGTGCTAGCAGGTAAAGAGTTCCTTTCCACTCAGAAGTAAGTCTCAGTTTATTCAATGGAGTGTCTTTTCGGGAAATTGTTCTTATGACCACAGCCAAAGCCAGACGCTTTGACTACTGGGATCTGCACATTGGGGCCCTAAGGCAGACTAGCAGAATTTGATAATTGCTGATCCTTGCTTAAGCAGTAGATCTTCTTTTGCTGACAGAGTCTGACAGGTTTTACTTCCTTTCCCAACCCAAGCTCAAGATGAAGTTACCTTACACTGAGTCAAACTCACTGGTCTACCAGTGTCAGCATTGTCTAAGTCTGGCAGAGCTGTCCAGGTTGAGATCTTTCATATTATCTACTCCCCAGACCTTTTTTAAGTGGAGATGCTGGACATTAAAACCAGGACCTTCTGTATGCAAACTAGGAGCTGTACAACTGAGCCATGACCCCCTCCCCAGATTATATATGAAGCAGAGTTGCCACTGCATATTATAGATAGATTATATAGCTCCAGGTGCACTAATCCAGGTAGCCCCCACTATATTATCTACTTTAAAAAAATAACAATTTACTAATGATAATTGGATTCTGTATTTCACTATGCCAATAAGTTAGTAGATGTGTAGAAGGATATCCAGTACAATATAGGGGATAAAAGCATGAGCTATTATCCTGCTCTCTTAAATGCCACCAGTTCAGTTGGCCAAAGAATGGTACTAAAGGTAGGAATCTGGTGGAGCTCAGTAGGAATCTGGCGCTGCAAAAGGCCAGTGAGCTTTTTATCTAACCTTATAAAGTGTCTGACTCTGACTTGAACTCTTCTGGCCAGTTGCAGTGTAGCGTTCCAAGCTATAGAACTGAATGTAAGTTAAAACAGCAGCAAAATTGTGAATACACATCCGAGGGTTTCTATTATCCCTAACTAGCAAAGCAACACTTCTACAGTTTATGACTCTAGTTATGAAAGGTATATTTGGGCTTTGAACTTGAAAAGAACAATGTCTTTTGGGGGATGTATAAAGATATCACCAAAGCTGTTTGTACGTGCCAAAAGCTTGTTCATCATGTTGTCAGTACTGTGAATCAAGTTCCAAGTTTCCTGTTTTCACCACTGAACGCTAACAGCATTTGGAGGGCATAGATAATGATATTGTTGTTGTCTGAATTGTCAGGTTTTCTCAAGGACAATTCAAAATCGGCTTTGAAGCCATCTTTATGCAACCTCAGAAATTTTTTTTTTAATCCTGAATGTAAAGACATATGTACTGCTTTGCTGTTCATCTTTGAAGAGATTTCTTTTAAAAATATTGGGCACTACAATTTTGCATATTTTCATTTTTTATAATTTAAACCAAGAGTTAGAAATGTACAACTGTTCTCACTGAAATAAATGAAATAAAAGGTTTTCATTTCTAAACAGATTGCACCCCTTATACTTCTATAATTTCCTTTCTCTTGTAACCTTAAATGTTAAAGAAACAATCACAGAACTGCCCTTAAAAATACATTTTTAACTATACTTTTAAAACATGAAATAAAGGGAAAGGGTTCTAAATAAACGTAGCTTATAATATAATTATGTATGCATATATACCAAGATAATATATAATATAATGTCTGTAATATAGGGCTTACTGAAGTAAGCTTATTCAATGGGCTTACTCCCAGAAAAGTATTCTTCAGATTTAACTGCTAGAAACTTCAACCTTAGGCATTAATGGTAACAAATCCTGATGCAATGTTCTTGTTTGTATTTCAGGAATGACAAGACTGATTGCAACCTGCAAACTTTGCCCTGGCTTGGGGATCTAACCTAGCCTTCTGGCTGATGCATTCCATCCTCCCTCCCCCTCCCCCCTCGGTCCCCATGGTATATTTGAATGGGGCAAACTTCACATTCAAATGGGGATACCATATTTACTCAAAACGAAGATGCCCCAGAATGTAAGATCCCCCTCTCATAAAAATGTTGTACCCAGAAATATTTGTTATTGGGCATAACTGTAACTTTTATGCAAATATCTGAAAAAAACACACCTTAGTCTTACCCTTGAATATATGCAATCGAATGGTACAGTCCCCACATTCTGGTGGTAACGTTAGCGAATCCTGCGAATCCAGTTCAAATCCAAAACCAGAATGTCCTAACAGCAGTTATGCAAGACTGCATAGTCCCTAAGGGTGGATCTATCTTTCATCAGCCTAGTTAAGCACTTGGTATGAGGTTCCCATGCTGTGCCTACCCTCACATTGTTGGTTGGTGGGACAGGAAAACACATACAGCTGCACCCTTAGTGGCTTACTTTAAGGACCACAGTTACATTTGTTTTCTAGGCAAGGGAATGAAATCTAGATTTCCCAGATCCAACCCCAGCATGTTGCCCCTGGAGTTCAAATAGCTTATAAGGGCATCATTTGATTTACATGTGCATTTTTTTCATATATATGTTTTGTTTTAGAACAGCTGGTCTTATGGCTGCCAACTCTGGGTTGAGAATTTCCTGGAGATTTGGAGATGGAGCCTGAGAAAGGTAGAATTTGGATCACAGAGGTAGCTCAGCAAGGATGTGATGTCATCAAGTCTATCCTGTCATTATAGTGCATAATTCTGGGAGAGCTCCAGGTTTCACATGAAGATTGGCAACCTTAGCTGTGCTGGATCAGACTAAAACAAATGTTTCACTTCATGGCCAACCATATCTCCTCAAAAGGCCTGTAAAGAGGGCAACTGAATGGCCAGGAAGCTTAAGCCTTCTCCTATTGCCGATCCTAGCGCGGGTATTCAGAGGGGTACTGCCTTTGGCCATGGATCTGTTAAATTACCATGGCTAACAGCCATTGGTAGACCTATCCATCAGGAATTTGTCAAACATCCTTTTAAAGCTTAACTAAACTAGTGTCTATCACTACATCCTGAGGCAGTGAATACCACCCTTCCACATTGCAAATCAAAATCCAGAAGTTATTTTGTTGCAATAATACACTTACTGTGTGACTGAACATGGTTGAATAGACCTTTGGCTTTGACCACTTTTGATGCTCACATGCCATACCTTTTATGTAACTCCTGCAACTGTGAAAGAATGATGGAACAAATACTTCCCTTTATGTGACTGTCATGTTTAATAACCTGGAGAGCACCACCCTGATGGTGAATGAGATGTGCAGCCTGTGATTCAGAAACCAAGAAAGACTCCTACATGTTCTCAGCCCATTATCTGAATTTTACAGGTCCAGAAGGAAATCCTGCATAAATGTGTGTACATATATGCATGCATTTTTGGTAACAAAATTGAACAGGCCTATATCAGAACACACACACCTGGAGCAAAGCTATTAAACAAGAAGGTGCTATAATTGCATAATTGCAGCTCAGAATATCGTTTTTCTAAAAATTATTCAATTAGCATCTGAAGCACTGAGTGAGGTTGAAACAGAGGCAGGTGGTTTGGCAAAAGGTACATGCGAGAGAAAAGAGACAAATAGCACTGCTTTTGTCTTCCTGATATACCACACAATGAAGATAGCAGAAACATACTAAATGTTTTCTTCAGATGTGCCCATACAGCTTCCTTTTGGCAGATTGGTGTCTCTCTCACTCACCCCTTTTTTCTGTAGAAAAAGTATGTGGTGTTCCACCATTCTGTTCTGTTTATAAGTATGGCTGCCAAATGCCAGTTAATGTGAGGCTTTGCTACTGTTAAAAAAAACACCCTCCTTTCTTAGGTTGGTCATCTGCAGCCCACAAGAGGGGTCACAAAACTTTAAAAGCATCCTGGCAAGGGGAAAGTCTGAACCACTCCCACATAGCCCAAACTCCATTTCAGTTCTTTACTGTAACTGAACCAAGCTTCATATCCCCCTACCCCCCAAAAACAGCCAGTGGTGGGATTCAGCAGGTTCGCACCACTTTGGCAGAATCGGTTGTGAAAATGGTGCTTGTAAACAACCAGTTGTTAAATTATTTGAATCCCACCACCGGAACCCGTTGTTAAATTATTTGAATCCCAACACTGAGCCAGACCATCAAAGCTCACCAGCAAGCAGTTTCAAGAGCCAAGGTACACATGTACAAGATTTGGTGTTGTTGTACAAAACTGTCAGCAAGGAATGCTATAACATGGTGCCCACATTTTGTTATCTTTCGTTTCTGTAGACAGTAGACAAGTAAACAATCAGAGAAGGGCTATAGTTCAGAAGTAGAGTGCAAGCTTTGCCTGAATGAACTCCCATCTTTAGCATCTCTAAATCGCTAAAAGGATCTGAGGTACAGGAATGGGATAGATCTCTGCCTGTGATCTTCCAATGCCAAGGAGGGATGGATGTACCAATATTTTGACAAGGGCAGGTTCATGAGTTCCAGCAGAGGATCAGAGCAAGTATAAGTTGATACTTAATCAGCACGTGCTCTAGATTAACAGATCAGAATGATTATTTTCTGCATAGACATGCATTTATAAATTATTCTGGTACTTCCTATGAGACATAAAAAAGACTTGCACAAGACCTTACATTACAACCATTTGCACCATTTACACTGCTGCTAGTTGCACTATGACTTGAGTTGGAAGAGTTTAAATAACTTATCCATTTGTTATCATCAATATAACATTACACACATTTCAGACTAGATTTTCAGTTCTTGCCATATGCATGCCCAAAGATACAAAAGATTTCGATGGAATGAGAGTATCTTTGAACATTAATTTTTGCATTGAGAGTGGGCTCCCTTTTGTATGATGGCCAGCAGATGGCGCCATTTATCATTTATTGATGCTCTCAACTTGCGAAACAGCTTCTTTTTTAATTTAGTAAGTATTATAACGAAAAGTGTTTTCAACTTATTATTATGCATGAGTAAAAATCCCATGAATGTGTAAAATTTTCTCTCGCATTTCCCTTTTTATAACATCATTTACATTCCCTATTAATAATTAAAAATCTTCAGGATTTTAATCACTTTTCTCATCACTAAAATATCTAATGGAGAGATCTCTGCCCCCCCCCCCCCCCCCAAGGTGAAATAGACGGAAACTATTACGGGTGAGGAAAAAGGATGGAATGTTACTTGTTAAAGGTGAGCTTGCAATCCCATTATACTTCTTGAACAGCATTTCTTTTATAAGCAAAATCAAACTGGGTTTACAAAAATCTTATTATTTCCAAAGACTGCTGTTAATAGGAGAAAACACATTTTGGTGTACAAGTTTAATTATAGTGGTGTTTATTTGATAGCTTGTTACTGTAAATAAAAAGAAGCCCTTCACTCGAGTAGTTCCAAAGCTGTGAAATATGTACCCAATTAAAACTACTGGTGTAAGAGGCTAATAAAGTACATGTGCCTACTAGATGTCTTATTCTAATGAATCTCGGCTAATTTGCTTTGACTGATGAATTTTGGCGTTAGTAGTAGGGCTTGAATAATTATGGAATTTATCAAGAGATACAAGAACTCATTAAGTATTACTCAGGTTCAACTGAGGATGTGTTCATTGTCATGAGCACCGGCCCTGACCAGGACAAGTAGAAGGAACCCCAAAGAGCCCCATTTTCCATGCTGAAATGTCCATGCTCAGAAGGATGCCAGAGGGAAGGGAGGCAGGCAGGCTGGCTGGTCAGCAGCAAGTTGGAATAGACACCTGGATTTCATCAGGAGATACTTAAAGGCACAACATATATTCTCCTGAAATAAATATTTATTGCAACAACTGTTCCCCTTTAATCCACACACTGGGAGACTTTTCATCACATTTTGAAGGGGGAAATGGAAGTATAGGAATGATTTGCTTTCTTGAGTCTTTGAGACTTGGAAAGATTTGATTGTTCACTTGCCTGCTCAAACTTGTCTTCATTTGGCAATTCATTATTTTTTACTGGTTTTTTTTGTAAGTGTTGTTAAGAACACAAGGATGCAAACTGTTTCTCCTGATAGGGGCATGGTTGGAACCACTCTTCCAAGTTCCAGAATCTCTTTTCATGTCCTGCTCAGTTCTTGGTCCTGCCTTCCAAATCTGTAGTAAAGTCCTTGCCCTTCCTTCCCATTTCCAATGAACTGACGATCCAGCTACAATGTCACATCCCATTTTTAACCTACCTCAATAGATCACCCTGTGGTTCTTTGACTAGGCTGGTTACTGTTGCTCATCTGGCTCAGGACCATAACCCTATCCAGTGGTGGGATTCTGCAGGTTTGCACCACTTCGGCAGAACTGGTTGTTAAAATGGTGCTTGTATACAACCAGTTGTTAAATTATATGAATCCCAACACCAGAACCAGTTGTTAAATTATTTGAATCCCACCACTGCCTATAGCCCATGAGGTGCTAGACCTCTAGTCCTGCTAGACCTCTTCCCACCTGTTCTATGTACAGGCAGATATAGGGGAAGGATCTGCACCAATGGCGTATCTACAGAAAATGGACCCCGGAACAAGAACTGATTTTGTGCCTCCCCCCCATGCAAGCATTTGGCTGGTGAGGAAGTCTATGCAGCTGCCCAGCCCTTCCCCTACCTCCACTTGGAGAAGAACGGGAACTTGTCCTCCCCACTTCCCCAGCCCCCACTCACCAGTGCTGCTCGTGCCCAGGAGAGAGAGAGAGGGGGGGACAGAAAGAGGGATAGAAAGAGAGAGAGGAACAGAAAAAGAGGGGGAGAGAGAAAAAAGAGGGAGAGAGAAAGAGGGAGAGGAAGTGACAGAAAGAAATGAAAAGAGAGAGACAGACAGAGAGGGAGAGGGAGATAGAAAAGAGAGACAGAGGAGCACCCAGCCCTTCTCCTGCTCCCATATGGAGGAAACATGGAGCCTCCCTTCCCCACATTCCCACCCCCCATTCGACCAATCTGCTCCCAGACTGAGCCACCAAATGCCCCGTTGAGGTGTTTGTCTGCTTCTTCTTCCTGCAGGCTACACCACCCAGACACCTGCTACACCACCCAGACACCTGTGAGATCGCCTTACCAGAGAAACACTAGAAACTTGGCTCATTTCCTGCAGCAACAGTTCAAGAGCTGAGGCAGTCGCCCTCCTGCTGCCCCTTCAGGACCCTGCGGCCACTGGCAGAGCTACAATGGGGACATCCGGGGACAATTGACCTAGGCATCCCCCCCCTCAGCCCGACCTGGCCCGGCCCCACCCCAACAGACTGCTCCTGACAGAGCGGGCTGAAGGAGCAGTCTGTTGGGGACTGCTCCGTCTGCTGGCTGAAAGAGCAGTCTGTTAGGGAGGGGTCAGGCCAAGGAGTGAAGGAGGCCTGTCCCTGCCAGGCTGCCCAAGATCACCGCAGCACCAAAGGTAACTGGGGCGTGGCGGAGGGGGCATGGCCTGGGCCCAGCAGAAGCCTCCTTCCCTCCTGCCACCCAAAAAGCCCAACCGGGCCTCCAGGGACCCGGCAGAAGCCTCCCCTCTCTCTTACCCCACCCAAAAAAACCTGGCATGGCAAAAAGCTTTCCTGCCCGCAGCAGACGCCTCCAGCACTCCAGCCTCACCGGGTTTTTTTCAGCCAAGAAAGGGTCACTTTCTTGGCTTAAAAAACAAACAAATGCTGAGGCTGGAGCTCCCCTCTCTCTGACAGACTCCCTCTCAGAGAGAGAGGGATGCTCCAGCCTGCTCTGCACATGGATTTCAAGGTCCATGAGCAGTGCCAGTTCTCCGCCCCCCCACCCCCAGGAGTCTTAACATACTGAAAAAATGAAATCCTTTGGCTTGTTCTTTTCTGGTATCCCACAGTTTGGAGGTATTTTTTGTTATTTGAAGGGGGAGGGGGAGATGATGCATGATTTTTGAACACTGGAGGTTGGCAGTGCTAGGACATTCGGTTACTCCAGCTGTCAGGAAGTCTCACTAACGAGGGAGGATTCGTCACAATTCCTGACGTTAATTGTCACATTTATCAATTATGCTAATAACAAATGCCGTTTATCTCTAGCAGTCTCCTCCTCTCTTTCCATTGGCTGTGGTACTTGACCAGCAACATAGCCCTGATTTAGGAGAATGACATGAGAAATATATATGAGTTATGGAATATTGGAGCAGTTGCAGGTCTGATCAGCAAACTGGCTTGCAAGCTACCGTGGTTGTTTCATGAAGCTAATTGGGACAAAATGGACTTAAATGAAATGATCATGGACTAAGGGTTGTGAAGTAATTGAAACGTCTCTTAAAATTGACTAGGTCTTTCTGGGGCTGAAGGTGATTTCTCAGAGAAACGTCTCCATAGGACAATGACTTGCTGTGCATAGAATGGAAACACCTTACACGAAGAGGGGAGATGTAATGCCTGACAATTAGATATTTTTTTTACTAGTGCAGACATTCCCTGCAAATGGGAAGCCAGTATAAGGTAGGGGTTAGAATTTTACACTAAGATTGGTGACATCAAGGTTCATATCCTCATGAAAATCACCAGGAGAGTCACTGTTGTTCAGCCTTGCCTACCGCAGAGGGTTCCACTTATATATAACCATTTCAGCCTGATCCAAAGTGGACGGGGGGGGGGGGGGATAGTAGAGCAGCGGCCAGGAGTGGCAATCCAGAGAGGCAATCTGTCGTGCAGGCACGAGAGTAGGAGAAAATCTTCTTTTCTCCTGAAGAAGTCCATCATAGTAATGACTTATGCTATACTCTTGGGTGGCATAAGTCTGCACTACAAAGAGTGGTGTTTCCAGGCCAAAACTCCACTGGATGCTCTGCCCCAGGAACTCCCCCTTCCACATCAGCACAGGCCCAACAGTGCAGAAGTGACAGTGTAGGGGCAAACTTCTGGATTCAGTGACTCTGCACCAGCGTGGTTATTCACAGGTGTTTTTTTAGAATTTTAGTTTGTCCATTAAAACATCTATTTAAGAGCAGTGGGCATGATATTCCTGAAGTGATACCTAATTCTTTTTCTGTGTAAATTTAGCTATCCCCACCTCATCATCCAGAAAGACTAAATGCTAGAAGTGCAGTGTATGTGTTTGTAGGTATGCAGGAGTGTGAGGCAGCAACCAAATCTATATTGAATGCATCTAGAATATCCATTTGGAAAAATGTGAAATGATTGTATCTGCAGGCTGGGTACAAGGCACAAGTATGCCTGTAGAATGTCCTTATTAACTTTACTGGATTGCATTCTCCTCTCCCCACCAAAGGAAGCTTATGGTGATTTTCCTTTTCCTTTTGTTTTAAAACTGAATAGGCAGTACTGCTTCAATTGATTTTAGTACCATATTTGCAGTTGGAGCTGGCTGCTTAGTTTTTCTATTGCACTGTTCCAATGATGTTTTAGTAGGTTTTATTGTTTTCTGGGTGAGTTTTTTGTTTGTTTGTGATTTTAATGGCTGTACCTAACTTGGCCACCAATGGATAGAGAATGTAAATAATATCTATTCTTTTTTTTTAAATCAGAAAGCCAAACCATCAATATCTCTTGATATTTAATCCTTTGCTATCATACCATGCTCATATTTGTGTGCTATAAATGGCTTCATGAGAGCAGTACAACTTTTATGCCCCCTGAAGACTGCAAAACCTATGATACAGTGCAGGTGCCTTTTAACTTGAAACAATCCATTAACAATTTAGAAGGGATAGCCGCACACATGCAAGCAGCAAACATTCTAACAGGTAGACAGGGATTCCAATCAAAATCCACCATGGAACTTAAAATATATATATGTAAAATCTTCTTTATTTTGCTCATATCTGTTCAGCAGTCTTACAGCTGTGGTGTACACACAACGGATTGGAAGCAAACTCTGTTACTGCTTTTTGGTGCTGAAATTGAGATAGGCCCCTAGTGCCAGAAACCTTGTAATGAATGTAGATGCTGTAGGATAGACTGCTATGTAGAATCAGGCTGCTAAAGAGAGATCATTGCACTCAATTACTCTCTGAGATAAGGTATTGCTATCCCACTTGGTCTTACAGTAATTTATTGAGCCTGATAGCACTAGGCCCATTTTATGTGCACTGTGGTAGTAAACTGCCATTCATGAACTAGAGGGGTCAAAATGAACTAGATAATTCAAAATATTTGTAACAAGAGTTTGTGACATTAGTCACATTATTTTGCATAGTCTGTTTAATAGTGAATGCTTGGAATGGGCGTGGGGCCGTTGCAGTAGTTCTCTGATGCAGCTCTGTAGCCAGCCTACTTGCCAATCATACTATGCAGTAATGTTTGCAGTGGTGCTGGATATCTGACTGGTCTCTCAAGCAGTGGAATGAGATGATAGACACAAAAGGTGGCTAACTAGACTGGACCGTGGCAGTGTGCAAGTGCGGGGAAATGCTTCTTTACACAATAAAAATAATAAAGATGGAAAAGTAGCAGAGTAGGAAATGGACTGTACTAGAACTAGAGTCTACCACTTCCTTCTGCTGCTTGTAGTGATATGTATTTTTAGACAGCTGAAAGATTGTTCTGTATTGGTTACTATCTTATCTGAAAAAAAAATAAAGAACTAAAAAGAAACTACCCCTTTTGCTCACAGTCAAACGTAGATTTCTTTGGGTGCCTGTGCCTTCAACAGTTTGTTGAAGTTGTAGCATTTATTGCCAATTCTCATCTGGTGTTAGTCAGCCGTAAAGCTAGAACTGATCAGTCTGCAACAAAGGTTAACTTTTAACTGTCATGCTAAGCATCTCCTCCCACCATTTTAACGTTTATGTTGTGCTGGTGGTGTGTGACAGGCACAGTGTGCTTTCTTCTTCCATGGTCTTTTTGGGATTTGGCAATTAGTCATATTAAAATGACTGTGTTTTTACATACATGTATGTCTCAACTTTTCTTGTTTTCTGGCTTTTGGAGTTGATGACATGCCACCCCCACCTCTGGTGCCTTGGACAAAGGTCACTGTCCAGGCCAGCCTAATGTTTTGCAAGCAGTGCTGACAGCCATAGAAGAGAGAAGTAAATGACAGAACTACCTGCCCACTTGGAAATGAATGGAGATCAACAATATGCTTCCCATACCATTAATGGCTGTCTTTAATTACCATTCATCTAGCTGGATTTTAACCTATGGCCCCTAGGGAAGCAAGCATCTCTGTACAGATGCTGACTGATCTCTTTGAATCTTCTTATCTCTGTCATGGCCATTTTGGTGTTTAAAAGCTACCAGTTTGCTTACTTTTTGAATGAAAAAGGATTAAGTATCACATAGATTCTTGAAATACTAGTTTTGTCCTTTGCAGGATGCAAGGTAATTTTGAATGGAAATAGACCAGTCTCTGGATCTAATGACTCTTCCCCCCTAAATCAAAGGAAGGCTTTTTAAATTGGAAAATGAGGAAGCAAGTCATTGCATCCAACATATTATATGCTCAGTAATCCTTACAACTACCATGAAGGTAGGCTGGGGTGATTGCAGTATCAAAAAAAGTGCCAGAGACACTGGATTGCATACAGCTGCTCAGAGAGCAGGGCTGAGCTGAGGTCTGAATCATCAGCTTATGCTAGAGATCACTTCGCTACTCCACATGGTTGCTTCCTGTAGGATGGCAGCACCCAGCTGAAAGTGGGAGATGAAAAATGGATCATTTGCCAGAGAGGTTGCAATCAGTGGTTGCCGGATTTGTACTGCAGTGGCTGCTTTTCCCATTCAGATCCAAGTTTCCTGGTCTCTGCAAGTGGCAACCGACAAAATGGAACAGGAATGGGAAAACTTTGACGGTGATGATGTGACATCACACAGTTTGTTTTGCTAGATATTACTGGGCAGGGAGGAGGAGGAAAAGTGGATCTGAGCATGTAACTATCTAGTTCTAGCAAAAATATGGCATTAAGCTGTTGGCTGCACCTACTCATATTCCTCCTGATACTTTTGCTAATTCCCTCTCTGTAGGGTTTCTAATGATGTTTTACACAGTGTAATTGGTAATGATGATACTGTAACTAAAATTAATAATATAGAAGAATGGCAAGTCCACTAGTTATTCAGTGTCCTACCCTTGTCCTCATAAGAACATAAGAAGAAGAACATAAGAACAAGCCAGCTGGATCAGACCAGAGTCCATCTAGTCCAGCTCTCTGCTACTCGCAGTGGCCCTGGGTACCTTGGAGTTCACATGGCAGAATGTAGTAATGGCCTTCTGTGGCTGTTGCTCCCGAACACCTGGACTGTTAAAGACATTTCAATCTAGGATCAAAGGATTGAGATTGGTAGCCATAAATCGACTTGTGCTCAATAAACCTGTCGAGGCCGATTTTAAAGCTATCCAGGTTAGTGGCCATCACACCACCACCTCCTGTGGCAGCATATTCCAAGCACAATCTGCGTTAGTGAAGAAGTGTTTCTTTTGAGTTCTAATTCCTTTAGCATTTTCAATGGAATGCCCCCCTGGTTCTAGTGTTGTGAGAAGAAGAATTTACTCTCTGTCAACATTTTCTACCCCATGCATAATTTTATAGACTTCAATCATATCCCCCCTCAGACGTCTCCTCTCCAAACTAAAGAGTCCCAAACGCTGCAGCCTTTCCTCATAAGGAAGGCTGCAGTCCTCCTGCACTGATTAGCCACCTTTGGCTGATGGTACCAAACAAGGGTGCTTCAGCCACAGAGAAGCATCACTGCTATTCACAGCTCACAGCAGTACCCCACAGAAAGGGGATATTTGGGCTAGGGATGGAAGCTCCTTTCTCAAAAGTTCCTTTCTATCTTCCTGCTCTGAAGGGGAATGCACCCTCTTTTCAAGAGGACAACATCAGGCCACCCTGCCCATTAGACTTTAAAAGGAGCTGCAGTGTGCTTGATAAAAGGGAAACACAAATGAGCTGTGTGGGAGCATACCACATTTGTGTTCCCCTCTTAGCAAATTAATGCTTGGCTCCTCATAGTAGGGGTTAAGTGTCATATAAATCACGTCCCTCATCAGCAGCAAGTTAAAGGTGGAAAAGCAATGTTCTTCACCCTCCTCCTTGACTCTTTCCATCCGTCATAAAGTCTGATTCTATTAACACTTTCAGAAACTTCTATTCTCCTTGTGCCCTCCCCAGTTCTGTATAATCTTCAATCAGTTTAAAACTCCCTGCCCTTTGCTGTTGGGCTGTACTCTGAATTCACAGAATCATATAGCCAGCCAATTAAAAGGGAAAAAAAGAGGACAATGGAGCCCAGCTTTCATTCTCTGACAATTCAATCCTAACTAGATCTAAATACTTCTAAGGCTTCAACGGCAGGGTGTCACTCTGTTTAGGATGTTACTGTGAGCCCTGAGTTCAAATTGTGTTCTCACCACGTGTTCTGAGACATCTCATTCTGTCTTATTCCACAAACCCTGTGAGAATGTGGCAAACATAGCAGCAGTTCAACAGCTTCATTGTTCCCCCAATCATTGGTTTTATTCTACAGAGCAACTTATAAGTTGTGTTGGGAGAGGGGGGGTTTTCCTGTGACTAGCTCTCCCAATGTGATCTTTTAAAATGTTAAAAAGTAGTTCTGTGTGTGAGAAAGAGATAGACAGTGGCACACACATGTACAGACAGACACCTACATCAGGGCAATGCCGCAAGGGAGGTTAGCCTTTTCCCCTGATTTCTATTAGTCCCCAAAACAAGGGGAAAAAGACAGGCATATATTCTTCCTGTGACCCATTATGCTACACAAAATTTGTCTTTTTCCCTAAGAAAGCAAATAGCAATTTGCTAGGGAGACAGTGGAGAGGGCAATGGCCAAATCCTCAAAAAACCCACATCTCCAGTTCACTTCATGGTCCTTGTGGAAGTTTAGGTCATATTGGTGATCTCCCAAATAACATTCTATTTGCTCCTGTGTTCCAAATATTAAGACATCTCAATTGCCTTTTCTAATAATATAAAATAGATGGGTAATTTACAGGACTTCAGGAACACACCTCTTTTTTTCTCTTCCCCTTGATGTTGTGTGCAGTTTGCTACTACTATCTTTTATGCCACCTTTGTTATTGTCCTGCCTTCCCCATTACCTATTCCAGACTAATGCCCTTTGCCGTTTGTTCAGAACCTCATTCTGTTCTCCTTTACATTCACTTCATAGTATGATATCATTGAAAAATAACACACTCCATGGTGCATTTCCTTTGATCCCTGCAGTTAGAACACCCATTACTGTGATAAATAAGATCCCTGATGGACTCCCACTTTAACAGTGAGTGGCCACATCTTACAGTATCTGAGCATATTGCACACATATATTTGTTTATAATGTGTGCATTTTGTGGATTTTTGTCATAAATGACTATTACTGAATCCCTGTATAGGTATAAGTGGTTGTGTCCTACCAGTAAAGTCTGCAGGTCACAGCTATACTGTCTGTTTAGCAGCCATACATATATGAAATGAAATGGCTTCTCTCATGGATTTCCCCTGGTCCCACAACCTGGCCTCCCCTCCTACCTGTTACAGGACAATACCAGACTCCAGCAGATTGGAAGTGAAGAGGAAGATGGGGCTGGGTGATAAGCAATGCAGGAGACACTTGCATCTTCTTTTACATTTGTGAGGCTATTGGAAGGTAGTTGGAAGGCCTAACATCATTCATGTTCTCTGGGATCCTCTGGGATCCTCTGGGATCACGTGAAAATATGATGCTGCTTTATACTACATCAGGCAGTCTGTCTAGGTCAATATTGTTTACTGACATTGGGTCTTTAGGGTCCCAGGCAGAGGTCAGTCACATCACCTAATACCTGAACTTTTCAAACTGGAAATGCCAAGGAATGTAACTGGGACCTCTTGAGAGCTAAGCAGATGCTCTATCACTGAGTCACAGCCTGACACCTACCATTGCACTGCATTCTGCCACTGTTCGCGCAGGTTTCAAAATCTCACAGTCTACTGCTGATTCATTTTGGGTTGTTTCCCTCTGTTACTCAACATTTGTCATTTTGGATCCAGCAGTACATCTGTATAGGAAACTAAGTACCCCTCTACATAGTCCTACTCCCCCTCACACCTTCTCTTTCTTCTACAATTATGATTGAACCCACACAGATATTGTACTGCCATTGTGCTATACAAATTATTTGCAACTGGGGCCCTTTCCCCACTTACCGATTGTTGCGAGCTACTCGTGCTGAATGACGCGGGGTCTAGTGACACTCCCCACGACAGGGGCGGTGACAATGCAGTTGTCCCGACTCTGTCGCTCTCGCACCCCCTCAGTGCGGGTCATTTCTGGCACTGTTTGGAACAGTGCCTTTTGAATGACCCCGCACGGAGCGCGCGGCAGTGGAGAAGTCCGGGTGGTTACCCCGGGTTTCCATTTTCCCGCCACTTGATGACGTGGACAAGATGTGTCCATAAATAGCCGTGGATTCGTCCAGTTGAAAATTTAAAAAAAATTCTGCCGCATTGCGAACGCCCTGCCATGCCTTGATTGGATGGGAGGGTCCACGTCATCAGGTGGTGGAAAAATCGCAAATGCAGCAGCCAATCAGGACACCCCCTGAACGGATCGTGGGGAGTCCTGTCTGGCTGCTACGTGGCTGCCAGCGCTCATTTCAGGAAGGGGCGGAAGCTGTGGTGGGGAACAGGACCCCGCGCTGAAAAGGTCCCACAGCAGACGAAACCGGTAAGTCTCCATGTTATTTTTAGAGTGGGGAAACGCCCTGGGTTTTCCTGTGTGGATAACAATACAGGAAAGTGAACAATTGCTGTGTCACAATAGCCAGTAGTTGCAACCTATCTCTGCAGGTCCTAACAACCTCAGCTCAAGTTAGAAGGAGAGGAAAGCCTGACATGCTACAATGTCTTCACTGTGCTACCTCAATAATAAAATTTGTCTGAGCCTTGGAAGTATAAATGTTTAAAGAAAACAATAATTATGCTAGTTTGTTGGTTCAGCTCACTGAGAAATAGGGACCTCAAAAGAAGGCTTGATGGGTTTTGTGTAGGTAATAGACAAGACCCCGTTACAAATTGTGCCTCTCACCTACTGTTCTACCTTTAGAATGAAATGCTATACTATTAGAACTATGGACTAAATGCAAACTAGACTTTATTGCAAAGATGACATCAGTTCAGTTTCCTTTCTAATGAAAATGATCTCACTTTTGTCTTCATGACCCTGAATGATTTTGTTACATTAACTTGATGTTGTTGTTGCGTGGATGATCCTGAATGCCCCCTTAATTTTTTAAAATAGAGATTATTCTACTACTACTTCTTGAATCTGGCATTGGCTCCTCTTTAGGGCCATGAAGTTGAATCTCTCAGTTAAAAGCAATTTTTAGAGCACCAGCCATTTGGAGAAAAGCTCCCGTGGATCAAGGTGTGCTTAGGTGTTCAGACTGGTGCTTGTTCCTTGAATTTATGGAAGACTTAGAAAGAGTGGAGCCTTGAAATTTATCTTGTATTGAAATACAGAAGCCGTATGAAATCTTATCTTGGTTCTGCACATATATTTTTCCTTTAATCAAAGTAACATCTCTTTGTATTCCAGAAATAGTATGCAGCTAACCCTTGTTTCAAATGTGAACTATAAAATTGCAACCCTATATAAGGATCTGCCAGAACCAGATGTTCAGGTTGAATGGGCCACAATTCAGTGGTAGAGAACGTATGCTTTGAATAAAGAGCAAAGGTCAGTGCTTGCCACACTGGGTTTAAGAAGCCCACACTGATTTGAGAAATATCACTCTACGGAGAGATTTTCTAGTACTGGGTTAGAAGGCCCAGTTATTGCTGTGATGTACATGACTTATGTTGGTTAAGCATGAGTCAAATTTTGAAAGCAGTCTGATTTGATTCGATTGTATCCTGAGTTTGTCTCTCCCTTGAAAAAAATGAAGCTTATATTTACTTTCGCACCAGTTACCTCATTGAAATGATTTTTGCATTAGAATGAATTAGGATGGGGCCATTGCTTAATGGGCTCTGACCTGGATCTTGTCAGCTCTTGGAAGCTAAGCAGGGTCAGCCCTTGTCGGTACTAGGATGGGGTACCATCAAGGAAGTTAGAGCTGTAATAGCAGAGGCCATTTCCACACAGGCTAATAAAAGCAGAAGGCGGCTTTTATGAGCTCACCCTCTCCCTGGCCCCTTCACACAGCTGGCTGTTCCACGGACAGCCAATGCGTTGGCTGGGACGCCTGCCTTCTCACGAAGGCATTTCCCCCCTTCCTTCCCCGGCTTTTTTGTTACTCTGCCTGCCTAAAAAGCAGGACCGACCCCTGGGCCATGAGATGGCCCGTTTTCCCTGCATGACTCCGCAGATGGGAGCCGGAGAAGGGGTTGTTGAGAATCATGCGTGATTCTCTTGTTTTAATGTGGCTCACAGCTGTGGCCTTTCACTTTGCTGTGACTGCAAGCCATGTTAAAACAAAAAGATCGCACAAAACGTGATAGTCAAAAAACCCGGGTTGGGGGGAAAACGTGGAACGGATCTGTGTTAGGATCGGGATCTATGCAAAATTCTCCCCCAACTTGGATTTCTTTACTGGATTTATCCTGGTTTAATTGGCCCATGCGGAAAGGGCCAGAGACAGGCAATGGCAAAGCATCTCTGGTAATCTTTTGCATTGAAAACCCTACAGAATTGCCATAAGTCAGTTGAGACTTGTGGCACTTTCCTCCCTCATGGTTCAGTGGTATAGAGCATTTCTTTTGTGTGCAGAAGGTTCAGTCCATGGCATTTCTAGGTCATGTGAACAAATTCTTCCTGAGGCCCCGGAGAGATGCTACCAAGCAGAGGAGAATTCACTGACCTTGTCAGACAAAGTTTGATTTAATATGAAGAAGAACAAGAGTTTGGATTTATACCCGTGTCTCTCCTGTAAGGAGACTCAAAGAGGCTTACAAACTCTTTTCCCTTACTGTCCCCACAACAGACACCTTGTGAAGTAGGTGGGGCTGAGCGAGTTAAGAATGAACTTTGACTAGCACAAAGTCGTCCAGCAGGAATGTAGGAGTGCGGAAGCAAATCAAGTTCATAAGATAAGACTCCACCATTCATGTGGAGAAGTGGGAAACTAAACCTCGTTCTCCAGATTAGAGTCTAGCCACTCTTCACCACTACACCACTGGTTCATGTATGCATTCATGTAATTTTTGCATCTCTTGCATATATACACAAATGGTATGAAAGTAGTCTAAAAGAATTGCCGGTGATGGCAACAAAAACAAGACAGATACAAACCAATTACAATGACACATTGCAAATGAAAAAGAAAAAAAAATGACCATATGAGGACATCCCTGCTTTTGGCCAGGATTTCTAAGACTTAGTCAATGTTCCACAGTTCACATTTTTCAAAAAAGCTGAGGAGACCTTCCATTTTGGAAATTAGCCAGATGAGTCAGTCTTCCCTCTCATGTGTATTGCGTATCTACACCACCCCAAGAAAGCCAAGTAGAAATTCAAACCTTTCTGGAAGTCTGTATTTACATGCTAATACATTTGTTATGAAGTAGCAATGCAGGTGCCCTTCTCAGATGTAGGACACTGTTTATACTTACCAAGATATAATCAGCCCAGAATCCTAATGGCATGTTGGTATGATTGGATTTCAATGGTAAGTCTTGGAGTTTTAAAAAGAGCCAATATGGGTGCTCTATACTTTCTGTTCCCACTTTTTCAACATGATGACAGGGAGATGTAGGACCTAGAAACAATGTTCTTGAAGTCATTTGGGGCACAGCTAAATGACTTGAAACAAATAAGTCTTTAGGAGCTTTATATTTGTGGGACTTTGTGTGGTAATCTCAAGCAGTGATTAAAGGCATTCACTTAAGTAATCTCCATATTTTGCTATTTGGATTTAATAAGAGTTCTATTTAAAGGGGTACCTAATGTTGCATCTGAGGCTTACATCAGACTGTCCCTGAACTGTTTGGCTACACATTTCTTTTGAAAAACAGTTTATTGCTAAGAGAGAATGCAGAACCTTGCCTGGTAAATGGGGCACTCCCAGGTCTCAAATCACCTCTTCCCCATGGCTTATGTTTATTTTGGGGGCACCCAAGTGACCCTGAAAGCTTGCAGGGTGGCAATTTTGAAGAAACAGTCCTTGTTAAGAGCTAAAATTGCTAAAAGGGTTTGAATTGAGTGCTTTGATCCAGTGCAAATACTCCCAGGAATTTAAAAGCAGACAGAATGGAAATAAGAAAATGTTTACAGTTTCTTCCTGGAGTAACTACTTTTATATTGGTCAGCTCAACATATCACAGCAACCTTTTAATTAATTAATTAACTCTCTCTCTCTCTCTCTCTCTCTCTCTCCCTCCCCCACACACACGTGGGAACCTGCAAGGATTTTCAGGCGGGGATTTCATTTTCCCCTCCTCTACAATTTCTTTTATCACTTTCCTGAAAGATCCCATAGTCCTTTCCCTTTTTTCCTAGTCCTAGCAGAGTCAGGCAAATCAGGTGATATCAAGTCAGCCCGTGGCTGCTGCCAGGCCTAGGATTGTCACCCTCCAGGTGGCATTTGGATATCTCACAGAATTACAGCTGATCTCCAGACACCCTCCAGTCAGGTAAGTGGGGAAACGACCAGAGAACTGTACCCCTGAGGAAAATGGCCGCTTTGGAGGGTGAACTTTACAGCAATATATCCTGCCAAGGTCTCTTCCCTCCCCAAACCCTGCCCTCCTCAAACTCCACCACAAAATCTCCAGGAATTTCCCAACCTGAATCTAGCAGCCCTAGCCAAACAAAGGCCCTTTCCCCACTTACCCTTGTCGGAGGGTTGCTGCGTGCAATTCCCAGCGTGCGCAATTCCTGGCGCGCGCCCCGGCTTCCCCACGACCCCGCGCTCTGCGCTGGGTCATCAAAAGGTGCCATTTGAAAAGGCACCAGGAATTACGCGCGCTGAGGGGGTGCCAGAGAGGCAGTGTCAGGGCAGCTGCGTTCTTGCTGCCCCTGAAGTGGGGAGTGCAGCTGGACCCCGTGCTACTTTAGGAGAGTAGCACGGGGCTTAAGGTAAGTGGGGAAAGGGCCTAAGTCAAATGAGTCCTCTTTCAAAAGCTAAAAATAGGCCTGGAAAGGGCCCTGCCTTGCCTTTTACTGACACAATGAAGTCTGAAATCTGTGGTTGCCTAGCAATGGCCACTTAGGGAATCCATTGCTTAAAACTGCAGGCACTCCCCAATGATTTTTTTTCTTCAGATTTCAGGTTTTTCTGCAAACCTGGAGTGGTTTTCAGACTTGCTCGTTCACAACTCCAACCATTGGATTAACTATTCTCAGATTTGGCTGACTTGGCTATTAGAGTATAGATGATGGTGGCCAGAATATACAATATAGGATACAGATGATGATGGCACTGGAGTAAAGATACAAAATGTAATTTTACCTTAGAGATCGCAGGTAAGCTACAACTGTGCATTGTTGGCTTGGTCAAATAGACAAATTTCCTTGTGTGTCTGGGATTGGTGGCAACCTTTTCCAGTGGATGCATAGGGAGCAAACCTCCCCCCCCCTTCCTTGAAAACTAAGCCACATCTATTTCTGGAAGTAAACATCTTGTTCCTGCTTTTTTCCCTCATTCTCAAAGTAGGTGTTTCAGAAAGCTCTAGGAGACATATTTTCAGAGAGCATCCATTTGGAAGCAGCTGCTTCTATTGTACGGGGGTGTTTCGCTGTGAACTTTGTAGAATCTTTTAATGTTTTGTGATTTACCCATGTTAATGGAAAGAATTTTGTTACTGGGCCCAACCTCAGTGGCACCCATGTTGTGGTTATACCACCCCCCTTTTCCAAAATGCTGGAAGTGTCCACAGACTCAACAAGCTTAAGAAACACTAATATAAAGAATAACAGGAGCAACATCCACAGCATTGAAGCTTCTGCTCAGTGGCCATTTCCTTTCTCTTCTAAAGAATGGCTAGCGCCCAGTAGAGACTGAGAAGAAGAACAGGTGAAAGTTGGCCCAGCAGTAGTTTTTTCTTGCTTTTACAGAATTTTAAAAATAGCATTATAAAAACAGTATTACTATAAAATGAAAGCACACTGTACAAATGGAAAATCCATGCGCTTTGTTCCTAGGCCAAAAGCAAAACTTTTGAAGGAGTAAGAGGAACCTTGAGTCAATTCTTTTAGGAACTCCAGATTTTATTTGGATGTATGTGATAGTTTATTTATTTATTTTTTAATCAGATTTTCTCCAGCATTTCTTTATTAACCCTCCTTAACTTTTCAGGCTGACACCTGTGCTGCTGGATGGCTTATAAAATTTTAAAGCTAATAGTATAACAATCTCAAATAATGACACTGCGGTTGTTCACAGGCAACTTGGGAGAAATAACTTAGCAAATCACAGTATGAGGAAAGAAAGCTTCTGTGTGCTTCTTCTGGTCTGCATCAAGCCTGATATTTTGCAGTTCCAGAAGCTAAGCAATGCTACATCTGAAAGCCATTATGTATAATAATTGTCTAGCACAAAAAGATGGTATGTCTTGTGAAATTTGTACATTTGTGAAATGTAGTTGTGTTTCTGTCCAGGTGATATTTCACTTTTTGGAGCACATGGTGTGCTATACTGTTTGAACCCTTGGCATATACCCTTGTAACATACCTTGAGTGCCCTTGGGCCAGTCACAGGCTCTCAACCTAACCTACCTCACAGGGTTGTGAAGATAAAATGGAGGCAAGGACAAGGACGTAAGCCATGTTTGATCCCCACTGAGGTTAAATGAAGCAAGCGAATGCCTCTTCAATATTTCAGTTTCCATGTATTTGCATGATGGAGATCCACAGAGCAAAGCAGGACCAGCTGATTTTCCTTTGGTATCTATAGTTTTTCTGGGCCATTTCCTGCACAATTCATTTATTATTTGTCTATTTATGCAGCTTACAGAACAAATGGCAATAAAAACAAGAAAATATTAGAATTATCTAGCTGTAAAAAGCTAGCCAGAGTATAAAAATAACTGAGTTGCTTAACATTAACAGTTTCTAAGCAAAAGCACCCTATAAAAATGGTGTATGTCAACAAATGACAGGTGACAATTGCAATATAATGATTAATGATAAAGACAAGACACATTTCTTTACCCTACTCGCAGCGCCTCCTGATATTGCCCCAATCCAGCTGGTGATTTATGAAAACAGGATTCTAGAGTCAACAGGATTCTAGAGGCGGCGGCGGCGGGGTGGGGGGGCAGGGGAGACTATTCTTTTGGCCCTGCTTATGGCTTTTGTGAGCCATTGGGTGAGCCACTGTGGGAAACAGGATGCAGAGTTGGATAGTAGGTATGTGCATTCTGATATTAACTAATCAAATCATTAATTGAAAATGCCCAATTTGTTAGTACAGTATAATGGGTGGGGGTGACCCTCTCCTAAAATGTTGCTCTCTATTGAGAATGTAAAGCAAAGCCCCCATCCTTCTCTCTGAACAATGGGCTTTGGGTTTGTTTGGGGAGGGAAAGGGGCAGGATTGGGATAATTAGATGAGTCAAGGAAAGAATGCCTCATGGCTGGAGCAGACCAGAGGCATTTTGGAAAGGGGCAGATCACTCTTCCCCCCCAGCCTTGAATTACCTTTGGCAAGAGGTGCTGTTGCTGTTCTCTCTGCCCTGGAAGCCTCTCCCCAATCAGAGGTAATGTATGGCTATGATGGAAGAATCTCTCCCTTCCCCAAAGCTGGCTGGCCTCCCTCCCTCTTGCCTGTACCCTTACTTAAATTTTTTTTTCAAATTTATATCCTGCCCTATCCCCACAACCAGGGGCGTAACGAGGCAGCCCTGGGCAAACTGTAGCCCTGGGCAAAACCTTAGTTGGATGCCCCCCCCCATGGGCGGCCACTCCACCACGACCAATTTCTTTTGGCACCAGGACATTGGTGCCTGCAGGGGGTGCATTTTTAGACATATCTGCACCACAATTTCAGCATATCATCAGGAGACTGTCCTTATGCTACTCCCCAAGTTTGGTGAGGTTTGGTTCAAGGAGTCCAAAGTTATGGACTCCCAAAGGGGGTGCCCCATCCCCCATTGTTTCCAATGGGAGCTAATAGGAGATGGGGGCTACAGTTTTGAGGGTCCATAACTTTGGCCCCCCTGAACCAAACTGCACCAAACCTGGGGGGTATAATCAGGGCAGTCTCCTGATAAGAAATTTTAGGGTATCATCTGGAAACTGTCCTTATGGTACCCCCAAAGTTTGATGCAGTTTGGTTTAGGGGGTCCAAAGTTATGGACCATCAAAGGTGGTGCCCCATCCCCCATTCTTTGCTAAGGAGATGGGACTACCCTTTGACGGTCCATAACTTTGGACCCCCTGAACCAAACTGCACCAAACTTGGGGGGTGCCATCATCTCCAGATGATACCCTGAAATTTTGGTGCTGATACATCCAAAAATGCACCCCCTGCAGGAACATCCTAGAAATTTGCCCAAGAATCTTTGTTCTGCATTGAGTTTTCTGCATTGCTGTCAATGGGGGTTGCAGGCTGTGGGGGGGGCACATTTCTGAAGGCACAGTCTCAAAACTTTCAGGGTCTCATCAGGAGACTGCCCTAATGATAACCCCCAGGTTTGGTGCAGTTTGGTTCGGGGGGGGCAAAGTTATGGACCCTCAAAACTGTAGCCCCCATCTTCTGTTAGCTCCCATTGGAAATAATGGGGGATAGGGGCACCCCCTTTGGGAGTCCATAACTTTGGACTCCCTGAACCAAACCTCACCAAACTTGGGGGGTAGCATAAGGACAGTCTCCTGATGATACGCTGAAATTTTGGTGCTGCTAACCTAAAAACTGCGCCCCCTGCAGGCCAAAAATGGAAAACCACTAAAATACCCAAAAACGAACCCAGCATTTTGATGCCCCCCACAAGGTGATGCCCTGGGCAGCTGCCCACCTTGCCCAATGGGCATTACACCAGTGCCCACAAGGCTCAGGCAGGTCACAACAACTTAACAGTTCATTAAGACATTTAAAATAGGATCATACAAAAATTAAAACAATAGTACAAAAAAGCCCGATCACAATTTTACAATAGCAAGTTGTTATAAAAAACAGATGGCAAAACATAATCCCTTCCAAATCATCATGCTCCCCTCTGGAGACTGAAAGGAGATGGCTATATTTTTTGAATAAGGGTTTGTTGGTGTATTAGTCTACTCTCAAACTGTTTTAGAGCTCTTATATGAGGTTTGTCAACTTCATTTTATGATTTTATGTAAACTGTATTTTACCTATGTTGTTAGCCACTCTATGCCCATTCTGCTGGGAAGAGCAGGATATTAAATGTAATATTTATAATCACCAATATCATCACCATCCCCTCATGGACACCCTCTTGTTGTGGGGAAGGGGCTTGCATGCTTTGATGACATTGAAAGATATGCTGGAGGTGTACTGCCAGAAGGGTCTCCCAAGCCAGACATGTCTCAACTGAGAAACCAGACTTAGCGTGTGCACCAACCCACACAATCTGGTGAAACAAATAAAAAACAATTCCATTCTGCATCGGTTGTCACGTGGGTTAACAAGGGCCGTGTCACAAGCTGAGCTTCCTTGGGCATGTGTTGACAAGTGGGCTACAAGTGGACCAACCATCAAAAAGAAAGCAGTATAGTGTGCAAGAAAATCATGTCATCATGGCCTATTACTACAACTCAGAGCCAGAAAAAAGAGAATACTTGAAGCAAATGTACAAACTGTAGAAACAACACTACCCAGATTCGAATATCACTGAGCAAAGACTGGCAGATCAAAGGCGATTCATCATATGGAATAAAGTGTTTACAGAGATAGAATTGGAAGAAATCCAGAAAAATTGTGAAAAGAAATCAACTGTAATACCAGAAGAAAGAACAGTACATAGTCCAGAAACATCAGGAGATATAACAGTAGAACTCCCAGATGAACAATCCAATACAGGAGCAGGATAATAGTGAAACCACCAGAGAAAGTCCCCATTGAAACAACTGATGGACTGACAAAAAGACAAAAAGAACTAAGGGAAAAGATAATCAAATATGCACAATCAAATGAGGAACAGCTGCCAGGATTGAAAATGGTGCCCAAAAAAGACCTGGCACCCATAATGAGGGGTGTGAACAGGGCACTGATGACAGTAGAAATAAGTTCCATCAAACAAATCAATCAGCTCATGTACAGTATGGCTGTAGTGTTCACACAAGAACTGGGCATTGAAGCACCTAAACCCAAGATAAATCAAGCATCAAAACCAAAGTGGACAATCTGACTAAAACAGAAGATCAAAAAATTAAGATCACATGCCAGTAACTGCACAAATACTACATCAATACACATCAATGACCTAGGCTTCTGAGCGAGGCTCAAATTGTAATGAAAGGCCAGCAATCAGCTAAAAGACTAGCAGCAGTGAGATTAAACAAAATAATAATAATCATGTACTCAGCTGCTGCAAAAAGATTGCCCAGTCAGAGTACAAAAAGAGGCACAACTCGGTGGTGAAGACAACACACTGGAATTTATGTATGAATTGCAATATCAGGTAGGCAAAAAACTTGGTGGGAACATCCAGAGAAAGTAATGGAAAATGAGAAAGTCAAGATCTTTTGGGACTTTTGTATTCAAATGGGCAGTGTTGGTACATAATACATTGGACATCACAGTGGTTGAAGACAAGAAAGTGACCATCATTGACATAGCAATAACTGGTGACAGCAGGGTAGATGAAAAAGAACATGAGAAGGTCACTCAGTATCATGATTTGAAAGTCGAGATTCAGCAACTATGGCACAAACCAGCTGAGGTTGATCCAGTGGTAATCAGCACCCTGGGCGCCATTCTGAAAACACTAGGGCTGCTCTTGAAACATCTTCAAACCGACAAAATCAATATCTGTCAGATTCAAAAAGCAGCCCTGCTGGGATCTGCACAAATACTATGCTGATACATTACAATGCCCTAGGTATCTGGGAGAGCCTCGAAATGTAATAAAAGACCAACAACCAGCTAAGGAACTGTCAGATGTGAGATTATACAAAATTAAGACAACAACTACTAATCTGAATTGCAAAATTAATTACACTTGAAAATATTCCTGTCTATTATTCTGGAAGGCTGGTTTAGAGTTCAGGTAGGAGCAGAGAGTAACTCAGCAGATACGAAACTGACACATTAGTCCTGTTCAGGCATGGTAGTGGTACTTATCAGCAGCTCAACCAACCATGCATATCAAGGGTGTGTGTTACCCACAATTGTACTGATATGAATAGACCCTCCAAAGATGTGTATAAATATACAGGTTATCCAGTGATGGGATTCAAATAATGTAATGACCCGTTTGCTGTCCTAATGACTGTTTTAAGTATAAAAAATATATACAGAAAGATAGTTTATTATTCGATACAGTAAATACTTAAATAAGAACAAAAAGGTGCACAAAACTAGATTATGTTATAAGCGTTTTAAAATATTAATGAAAAAACCTGCTTGAAAAACACAGATCGTCATCCAAAATCACCAGCACATCATCACTCCAGCCATTAGCCACATGCCGGAACACAACAATCACACATCCCATGCTTTGTGGTGCTACAGTGGCGCAAAAATCTGCTTGAAACATATGGATCCTCGTGGATCCTCATGATTTTTCCACTTGGTCACCAAAAATTACCTTTACATCACAGCTCATTCCCCTAGACACTTGTCTGAACACAATAATCCTGCATCCCATGCTCCGTGCCACCACAGTGGCACAAACATGTAATTAAAACACACGGATCCTCATGGATTCTCCTGATTTTTGTACTTGGTCACCCCAAAATCACCAGCATATCGCAGCTCATGCCCCTGGCAACATGCCTGAACACAACGATCACACATCCCATGCTCCGTGGCACAACAGTGGTGCAAAATCCTGCTTGAAAAACACGGATCCTCATGAATCCTCATGATTTTTGCACTAAGTCACCCCCAAATCACCAGCACATCACAGCTGAAGCCCCTGGCCACGTGTCTGAACACAGCAATCACACATACCATGCCACATGGTGCAGCAGTGGTACAAAAACCTGCTTGGAAAACACAGATCCACGCGGATCATGATTTTTGCACTAACTCACCCCAAAATCACCACCTCTCTGAAAAATGCTAGCTGAGCTAGGGAAGGGAAGGGAAGCAAGGGGAAGCTAGGAGTGGGGAAAATGGGGAGGGGGAAGGGAAGGCCTCTGCTGGGTCCCCAAGGGCCCAGCTGACCTTTTGGGGGCGGGGGTTGGAAGGAGAGGGAAGGATTCTGCCGGGTCTCCAAGGGCCCAGCTAGCCTTTTGGGGGGAGTGGGGGGGAGAGGGAAAGCTTCTGCCCAGCCCCCAATGGCCTGGGTTGTGCCACCCTCCACTTCCACTCCTACTCACTTTTTGGGGGCTCTGCTTCAGTTTAAGGCAGCTGGCAAGGCCCGGAGGTCTCCCTCCCCCTCCCGCCTGGTAAGCTCTGTTTTCCAGCCTGGCCTCCGTCCCTTCCTTAGGGCTCTTAAAGGAAAAGGTCCTCTTAAGAGAAAAGGTCCTCTTAAAGGGAAAAGTTCTGGGTTTTAAGGGGGGGCAGAGAGGTTAGGCTAGTAACAACTGATTCTTCAAACTAGAAAAAAATTAGCTACAGTTTCTAGCGAACCATTGCGAACCGTCTGAATCCCACCTCTGGGGTTATCCCATTCACATAACACAGTGACTACACATTGTATCTAGAATGCATGCTCCCATTAGGTATGATTATAATGTTTGAAAAGATCTACAGTTACTCAGAGATCTTACCACTGAGAAGGATTGTGCTGTCTTTCCAAAGTGTTATTTACACCAATAAAACTTATGGCTCGCTGGCTTTGACTTGATTCTACATAAGCAGAATTTGTTGCCATTCTGTTCTTTTAAGTGTTAGGCCTAAGGGAATATATTGCTTGCATATGCTGGCATATAAGCAGCCAGCACTGCAGACTGGGCAGGGGCTTGAACCAAATGCAACATTTTTTCCCTTCTGCTGATTGGCAACATTGCTATGGTGATAAACAGAAGCAAATGTTTGCTTGCACCTCTGTAACCACAAGCAGTGTTACACGTCCAGATGGAGACAGAAGCAAATGCTACATTTCTGTCTGGCTCCCCCTGTCCCAGTTGCCAGCAGCATCTGCTGTGTCGTCTTCTTTCAATAATAACTGTGCAGTTCCTTAAAAACAGCTGCAAAGTGGCCCAATATCGCCTTGCACAATTTTGCTGATGAAAATTCTCTCCAGCTATTCTTAATCCTGGTTAAGTACAAGACAAGCAACTTTCCCACCTCAATTAAATTAAGACTCAGATTTAGGATTGCCAACTTCCAGGTGGTAGCTGGAGATCTCTTGCTATTACAATTACAAGATAGAGATCAGTTAATCTGAAGAAAATGGCTGCTTTGGAGGGTGGATATTATGGCATTATACCGCACTGAAGTCCCTCCCCTCTCCAAACCCCACCCCTTCAGGGTGCCCCCTCAAAATTTTCTGGAATTTTCCAACCCAGAGCTAGCAGCTCTTCTCAGAGTAGATATAATGGAGCTGGAGTCATCCATGAGTTCATCTTTCATACGTAAAGAAAATGGGCTAGGGAGGCCAACTTTAAAACCTAAATCAAGCATGATAGCCTCTTCCCATGTCTTATCAAACTCCAAAGCTTTAAAGATTTTCTCCTCAGCTGACTCTAACACCAAATACAATTCTTGCTTGGAGAAACAGAGTACAATGAGGGGAAGCATAGGCAATGCACAAGAAGGGCATATTCCTGGATCCAACAACTTGAAATTTGGTGGGAGGATATCATGGGTGATGACAAGTAAAGTCCATGAGAACCTTATCCCAATTGTATGAAGTTAACAAATAATTACAGAAAAAAAACAGAAAAATGTGTTGGCTTTCTCATTTGCATTACTTTTGTTATTGGAGCCAAGCTGGGGCTGCTGACTTATAGTGACTCTGTACGGTTTACATGGCAATGGATGTTCAGAGGTGGTTTGCCATTGCCTACTTCTGTATAGCATCCCTTGCTACTCCTTGGTGGTCTCCCATCCAAACACTAACCAGGGCTAACCCTGCTTAACTTCCAAGAGCTGACAAGAAGATCAGTCTAGCTTGGGCTATCCAGGTCAGAACATTAGATAAATTCATGTCAGAAAACCCGATTTTACAGTAGAGCCCTGAAGGTGCTCACTGATGGATATCCTTAATGTACACTATCAGGATACAGAGCAAATTATGGGAGGCTCCCTTATGCATATAAACCACTCTCCCTTCTCTGCACATTCATTAAATCGAAGTGAAATAAACACTTTTTATGTGGATTAACTTTCAGAAGGAAGACTTAATCTGTCAGAGTGATGATGATATAGTTTATTAATAGAACTTTTAATTGGACTGGATTTTTTATTTTGTTTTGATCTATTTTACCTGCTTTGGGCCTTTACAGTGAAGTAGTTTATTATGTGTATAATTCTACATGGTTTTTATGACTTTACTGTTAAGCTTTATCAATGGAAAAACAAAACATTAGCAACTAATCTGAGCAATGTTACCTATCAAAATTGTGGGAAAAAAACAAGTGTTTGGATTGAGAGGTGGGATCCAGCAGGTTCTCACAGGTTCCCGAGAGTAGGTTACTAATTATTTGTGTGTGCCGAGAGGGGGTTACTAATTGGTAATTTTGCCACGTGATTTTTGCCTTAGTTACGCCCCTCCTCTCAGTAGTAGTGCACAGAACTTGAAGCAGTCTAGCAGGAGGTGCACCAGCGTGCGTGGCAGCCTGCGCCTGCGTACATTTGTTTTCCGCCCAAGGACTGGCGCAGCGGCTGTGTTCTTGCCACAGCCCCGCCCAGGAATGCCCCACCCCAGGAATGCCTGGCCACGCCCCCATTGTGCCCCGCCCAGCCCCATTGGCGCTACGCCACAGTTTGAATCCCACCACCATGGGAACCTGTTACTAAAATTTTTGGATCCCACCGCTGTTTGGATTACAAAAAATGTTGAACAGAAGTTCCTTCATGAAGGAGTCTTTCTTGTTTCCTCCTTTTGCTGCAACTGTTTGTGCCCCCCCCCCAGGTCTGCAGCATGACATGGGAACTAAAGCTGGCGAGCTAGTAGAAATCGAAGGAACCCCAGTGTGAATGGAAATCCCTTCCAAATGTCCATAGCCAATGACCAGGACCCAATGGGAGGTGTTCCACACATTCACTGAGGCTTTTTACAACTGCTTTGCCTTCCTACTTTGCCTCCCTCAGGCTCCTGAATAGCCTCAGTTGAAGGCCAGCAGTGGATGGATCACAGCTGTTCTGATGGAAAATCTGAAATCCCTCCATGTGTGCATGCAAGCACCTTAAGTGAATGGCAGGGGATTCTTGGGCTCCTGACCAAAACTCTTCTGCAGTCAACAAGTACAAACATTAATTCATTTTACGTGGCCTGGAAAAATAGTCCATTCAAGACCAGAAACATGGCAGCATATGCCTTCTCAAGATGGAGATATGTGACCTTTATAAGCTAATTTTGATGAAGAGAAAGCCAGTAAGACTCCCAGCAATACTAATAAATATAATTGTCCCCCAGTATAAGCCAGATTCTGTCAGTGTATTGGGGAAAGCAGCACTTTAAAGAGTGTCTCTTGTTTCAAAAAACAAAATATTAAAGAATTCTATATGTTTTAACTGTGCTGAGGGGAAAAATATATCCTGAGATCCTAGTCCAAAACAGGAAAAAAATAATCCTTAGAAAATTCAGTGGTAGAAATGGGGTGTGCTTGCTGTTCCCTCTTTTCTCCTAAGGATTCTATAGTTCCCTTCATTCCTCACTTCTCTCATATTACAGAAAGAAGGTAATTTTTCCTGGCCATTTACTAAAGCTCATTAAAGACCGAAGAGAACAAACAATGCCATTCCTTAGAGGATACCATTCAAAGTCACACTGCAATTCTCTGTTCTAATACTTGAGACATATTAATTATTCCTTAGTGAAAAGTGTATAATTCCTATTCTTCATTTTGCAGGGCAGGGGTGGCTTGGGGACAAATAATAGGAAGTTGCTATCTGACTGAAAAGCTGTCTGTACTGAAGGGAAATGGGGGGATGTGCACTCTGAGAAGAGTAAAAGCAATTATTCTAATAATAATTTGAGGGATATTAATGTCTTTTTAAAAAAGATTGCTTTCAAGTAAACACTGAGGGTGAGAGAAACTGTTTTATTTATTAGTCGTTCCAAACATTCTTTCCTCTCAAATGAGCCACCTCACCATCAACTTTGTTAACACATAATGGATCTAGTTAAATGGCAACTTGCAAATGTAGAAAAAGTTTTGTAACTAGAGACTAATTTGTTTAATGCATTGAAAATGTGCAGACACGGAACTACATATTAGACTTCAAAGGAAAATGCTCCTGAGACTAAATCATCTTAAAAGCAGGCATGCTGGCAACACCGTTCTATGTTGCACATAGAGGATTTTCAAGACCCCCACCTTTTGAAAGTCCAGTCATTCCCCGAAACCCCCAAGATTCTGGAATGATGTCTATATTTCATGTCAGGATGACCATCTGAAAGAGCCAAGATTTTCTTTTGTATCTCTATTAATTAGTCTTGTCTCTGTTTGCCCAGCATATATAAGTGTTGTTGACATCACCTTTTCCACATGCTTTAAAGAGTCCCGGGAGAAATCTACTGCAGAACAAAAAGTGGAGAGAGGGAGAGAGAAATACATTTGGAAACCATTTTATTTCTCAATTACCAACCAAACGTATGGAAAAGATTTATGCTCTATCTGATTTACACCATAATTATCCTTTGAAAGCTTGGAAATACATGGCATGATCCTAGGACTCATTAGTTACTATACCCAACATAATTGGTGTAAACTAATGAGTTTACTGGATGGCTGACCCTTAATTACTGATTAAAGTTAAAGCAGACCTCAAACCAATCAGAAAACAGCTTGCTTTCAAAAGCACAGGACTCTATTTTTAAAAAAAATTGCATTCCAAGTAAGCTGCTTTATGATTAGCTGAGGCACATGACACAAGTTTTTTTTAAAGCAATCACATGCAACTTCTTAACCACGGCACAGCGAGGTACTTTTTACTCTCCAGGGCTAGTGTCCATCTGACAAACATGGAATGAATTAGGGCCACAATTTGTTAGTTAGCTAAATACATAGCCTGCTCTGTTCTGAAAGCTCATATGATAACAGATTGCAAAGCACATATAAAACCACTCTAAAATATATCATGAGCACATTCTCTAGATTAAAATGCAGCTGCTGACATGAAAAGACAAGATCCATTCCAAAAGCCCCTACTAGGGCAGCCTTGCTCAGAGAGAGAGAGGCCAGTCTATGAGTAATTTTTACCACAGCCCTCCCAGTAGTTCTCAGACAATGCTTTGTGCTCTTGTTGCTGCAACATGTAGCATGGATCATTGTGGGACCTTTCTTTTTCACAAGAGGTCATTCCATGGTCGCTTCACATAAATGAAGATTCAAGCGGAGATGGTGGTAGAGTGGGTTTGGAAGCTTCCACCTGACTGCATCTGCAGGTTGTCCTCCATTCTTTTCTGTGTTTCGCCTGCTTTGATCTGATCTTTACAAAACTAGTTTTGTACAAGAAAGTATTTTGAAGGCTTCCACAGGCTGAATCAGCTGGCTGTTATGGGTTTTCCAGGCTGTGTGACTGTGGTCTGGTAATTTTTGCTTCTAACATTTTGCCTACATCTATAGCTGGCATCTTCAAAGGCATGTCATGGCATGTCAGGTGAACCGTTAGGAACAAAAACTACCAGACCACAACCGCATAGCCCAGAAAACCCACAACTTTCCAGGAAGGTTGTAACAGGTTCCACTGTGTGGATGGGAAGGTGCAGAGTTTTTGTATCACTCTGTCCACACTGGTGCCATTCCCTGCTCATGCCACCATGAGTTGTCCCCTCCCAATAACATGGTGGTATAGTGGTGGTGGGGTGGTGGCCAGTGTGATCAAGGATGGAGAGAAATCAGAGCATCTGCCTGTGTAGGTGCTCTTTGGCAGCTGCAAGTGTATCTGCACAGATAGAGGCAATGAGTGCACAATGGGGAATCAACTCCATGCCAAGGAAGCAGCCCACATACATATAAAGTTCTAGGAATGCTACTTTATTAAAAATACCACAGAATCCCTCCGTTGGGATTCCCTCTTCTGCTGAAATAGCCGCACTAGTCTGGTGTGCATTTTTTCATGCTGTTTGGCTCTGAACCAGGGCTTAATGAGAGCCAGGTCTGAGCTCTGCTACCTGTTTCTGCTCTAGGACTTGGCCTTGGAATGTAAATGGTATATTAATAATCCACCCCCTGCTAAAAGAGATAAATCTGCTCCTAGAAGTAGATTGGTTGTTATGCATTATTGTTATTGCTGGCATGTCTTCCCATGATGAGCAGGTACATTTGGCCTAAGCTGTTTACCATCTGAAAGCTGCACATCACTATATGGGTTACAAGTATTAAGCTAAAAGGTTTGGGATGCTCTTGTACCCTGAGCTGCATCTGAATCTGGAGAAATCAGTGGAGATAATCACTGGAGGTAACCATGATCACTTGCAGCTCAAACTGTTAAAGGAATAAAGGCAGGAGACAGAAAAGGGGAGGAAAGACTTCTCAGTGTTTTCAGTGAGGTTTACCGCCCCCCCCCCCTAAATTGCAAAGGATTGTAGTCTTATAACTTTATAAATCAAAGCCACAAGTTAGAGATGTGAAGTGAGAAAAACATAGTAGGTACACAGTTTCTTCTCTTTCACTTATAAGCTACCATAATTGAAGGCTACATAGATACCAGAAATAGATACCAGAGGCCTCTCTTTTTTTAATAGAAATACTGTTATACTGAACAGAAAATACCAGCTTTATTTAAATGGATTAGCTGTTTTCTGATTGGATGAAACACAGTTTAAATCTCTTTTCTGAAGCCAAGCAGAGGGCAGCTATTCAGGAAGAGTAAGATGAGCAACTGTCACTTAGCCTCACTAACATATATCAAGAGAAAATAATTCCATTCCCATCAGTCATGTAATAAAATAGAAATATGCAAAGCAATTGCAAGAGATCCATGACATGCACTTTGAAAACTATTCTCTTGGTTTTCTATAAATATCACAACTTTGCCACAGTATTTATTCAACAGCAGGAAACCAGAACAGAGAGCCAGTGAGGTACAATGGTTATAAGATTGAGTTGGGAGACCCCCCACTCAAATTCCTACTCTGCCATATAATTCACTGGATGTCCTTGGGCCAGTCACAGTCTCTCAAGTTTACCAACTACAGATGGTTGTTATCAGAATACAATAGAGGGAGCATTTTCATTAACCTTTCGTCCTCTTCATGTGTTTATTTGACTATGTATTCTGCATTAATCGCTTTTATATACTCCCCCTGTTTTTAATTTTGTTATTGTTTGCTATCTTGGGAATCCTGAATTAGAAGGAAAGGTGCCTTTAAATGTTTGAGATAAAAAGACAATGGCCATTTATACATGCTCTACTTCACAGTGGAGTTTTCCCTGCTTTTTTTGTTCGTTTACAAAGATTTCCCTCCTGTGAAATGTCCCTAGCTGAGCTGAGCTGAGCTGAGCTGCCTGCTGCTTCCTTGTTTCCATGCAACCTCCATTTGGAAGGTTTTCCTGCCGCCCCCTCCCCGCCCTGCTTTTGCCATCTTTGTCTAGCATTACTTCACTAGACCATGTCAATTTCACAGGGTTTCCCAGAAGCCATCATTCCAGCAATAGACTTTTGGCATTGAAATATAAAAAGAGAAGCCTTCTGATCATTCTGAAATGTTGGCCCAAAGAGTGGGAGGAACTACTATGGTGTTGGTGTGGGAGGAGTGAGAGCATGTCGAAAGCAAAGGACGCCACATGTGCATAAAATCCCATATAAGCCACTCTGAGCTTCCTTGAAGGAAGGGTAGAATATGAACATAGTAAGTAGATTCAAAACTATAATCCTAAAACAATATTTTTCTTATTAATATTATCTTTTAATTGTCAAGAGTTGCCGCAAGATGAGCAGAATATGATAAAATTATAAGAAACAGCAGTCTACAGGTTTTGAAGATTACATGGGAAGAATCTCCACTGGAGTGCAACCAGTTCTAGGCAGGCCATAACTTTTACCAAGTCTCTTGTGGGCTAGCACACATAGCTAATACGATGGGTGAACTCAGAGGGTTTTCTCTCAGAGGTTTTGTGTTCTTCAAAGTACAATTAATGATTTCAGACACGTTTGTCATTTGTGCTTCCAAATCCCTGAATATAGGATCACTTTCCTTGTAATTAAAAATGGCTCCCCGTGTCCCTCCATGGCCACCATCTTATCATATGGAAGGGAGGTGCTTAATGCAATGTACTCAGGGGGAACCATTAGCCACATTGCTCATGTACATGCTTGCCAGATCTGTTAGAGACCTGTCTTCTCTTCACTGGTTACAATGCAGAATCTTAAAGCAGAAAAGGAGGAACTTCTCTGTTGCATCACTTGTGGTCTTTCGACATCCAAAGTAGATTTCACATGCTGCAATGGATGTTTATAACAATAGCCAAATTGGTACTGATATACTGAGATGTTTTAACAGCTTTCCCCTTAATTTACACAGACACATAGAGGCTATAACATATTTTACAGACACCAGTTTAATAATCCTGCTTGACTAAGAAAAGGGAAAAAAGCAAGATCCTTTAAAAATGTTATTTGTGACTTGCCATTAAGCCTGGTAGAAGTCCTATGTTCCAAACCTGTGCTTTAATGTTACACAAGTAGGCAATCAATGTGTCCTACTTACTAATAGGTGCAAAGGAGGTGAGATGACACTTCAATACCTTCTGTAAATTATAGTGTTTTGAAATTATCAAAACTTCACAAGGGTGTCATCTCTACTCTTGCTAGCAAAGCTATAGTAAATAATTCATTCCCTTACTTGGCTGATAACAGGCAGATATTCTAATGATGTTTGAGAATTTACTATGGGACACAAGTGGTAAGGAGGAATTTTAATGCTGCCCTAAATATTTATCTGGGCAGGGAGAAAAAGAAACAATCCGAATGAACCAATAGATGAGTATGTATTCATTTGGGTACCATGTTAATATCCTCTTAAATTTTTTAAACTTCCTTGGCAGAAACATTTAGAAAGCCAAAGTTGTTTAACTTTTTATTCCTCCTGTGGAACAAATTATTCCTGGATGTTGTGCTTTATTAGCTACACTCTGGGCATATTTTTGAGCTTATAGCAGATTGCAGTGAGAAAGTGAGCTGGAATACAACTCTGGGAGTATCTTTAGGGGATCCTATAGAGAATAGGGGAGAGGTCTCTTTCTGGCTAATGCGATCTTCAATTTAACAACAGAAAAGTATTGTCATTTTGTAATCTCAACATCTTCAAAACAATTTCAGCATTTCTTTATCAATGTTGAAACAACTGACATATTAGATTTTGCTGCTGAGATAGTCTGAAGTCATGTCAGGCTTGAAGAAATAGTGATTTATCAAAAACAATTTTGTTAAGAAATGATTTGTGTCAAGAACTATAAATGATGTCGTTATAATGTGTACCTTGCATTAACCAAAAATACATGAAATAACTGAGTTAGCCAGTGTTGTTTTTAATTTGTTATTTTGCTCATATTACATAGATGTTACCAACAGCATACAAATCTTCAGACCAAAACATAATTTCTGAGTTAGTAATAAGATGAGAGAGAAAAGAGATTTCAGGACAGACGGGGGTTGTTTACCTGGAGGTTCAATGAATACATTCAAGATTAAATGGCAAAAAGTCAGTTTATTTCAAGAAAACTTGTTGTGGGTACTTTTCTGTTCCTTGTAATTAGCAAAATACAGATATTGCTAATGAAGATGATTTGAAGGGAAAGGCTGCTTTCTTTGCCCACCCGAAATAATGCCACTGTTTTGCACCAATCTATGCTTGATCTCGCAAAGCCAAATCCAATGCAGGTATATTCAGAAGTAAATCCAACTGATGAGTTTAATAGGATTTAACCTTAATGATCCTTTATTCAAATTGATAGAAATGCATCCAAATGAGAAATCATACTCACTGATCTAACTGAAGATAAACACTGTTGAAACAAAATCACATTAGGGCAGCCAAACCTGATTGAGTGGGGGGTGGGGGGTGGGTGGGAATCGGCTGCTGGACCTGGCACTGGGCCAATATCATTTATGGTGGTGAGGAGGACAAACAGAAAGGCAGGCTGGAAGATCTCACTTCTCAAAGAGCTGCACAGGCTCTGGCCACTGGAACAGCTGAGGGTGGCTTAGGGACATTCTCAGGAGCAAAGCCTACTTTAGTTGGTTTCTACCGGGCTTTCAAGTGGGAAATGTCCCCAACACAGGCCTCAAACTAATGCCACCCAAAAGGGTGGTCTAAGTCCATTTTTCCCTATGAAGGGCTTTCAGCTGGCTGTGAGTTTCCCAGTTTTTGTTGCCTTTTCATGCCATCTTTCTGTTTTGACATTAATCGTTAATACTTTTGAACTAGATGTAGCTGCATTTGAAGCTATGGGTACAAATGTCCAGAATATCAACAAAACAATGTATAAGTCCAATGACAATGAATATCTAATGATAGCCTGGAATTATAACTTATCTCTGCTGACATTGGTTCACCTGGAGAAAATGGTCACTTTGGAAGGTGGACTGTATGTCATTAAGCCCCATTGACGTCTCTCACCTCCCCATAGCCCAGGAGTCTGCAACCTGCGGCTCTCCAGATGTTCACGGACTACAATTCCCATCAGCCCCTGGCACCATGGCCACATGGCATGGTGGTGGGGGTTGATGGGAATTGTAGTCCATGAACATCTGGAGAGCCGCAGGTTGCAGACCCCTGCATAGCCCATCCTCAAGCTCCACCCACAAAATCTCCAGGTATTTCCCAACCCAGGCTGGCAACCCTAATTGTTACCTCTCTTCCTGAGAGTCAAACTGTACAAGAGTTTGGCAGAAATATATCTTCAAATATGAGTGGCCCCAATCATGTGGCAAGCTAGGCACAGTAGGGTGCCAGAGAAGTCCTGCGTCCTCATGCTGAATTTCTCACCACACCCATACTGTTCCCACCATCCATACACCTTGACCTCTAAAGTCATTCCTGTCTGTAAGACTTCTGGAAGTGAACCCAGCTTGTGATGAAAAAGAAAACTGGAAAGTTCAGAATCCCACATCCACATTCTTATTTGTGCCTTAAGTCACATCCCATCTTACATACCATTGGGATAGACCTGCATTTAAAGTAATAAATATATTGTCATGTGCACTGTGGCTTGAGAGAGGCAGTAGGCCTTCAGCAGCTACAAAAGAAGGAAAGATTAATCAGAGATAGTTTTCTCTGACACTGAAGCATTCATAGAATAATCAGTTTCTGAAACAGACTAGTACAGTTGGTTGTGGTGGGTTTTCCGGGCTGTGTGGCCGTGGTCTGGTGGATCTTGTTACTAACGTTTCGCCTGCATCTGTGGCTGGCATCTTCAGAGGTGTATCACAGAGGGAAGTCTGTTACACACTGTGTCCAGACTAGTACAGTGTTTTTTAGCATGTCCCTCCTTTACCCCTTAGGTGGCAGCAAGGTCCCAATGAGCTGCCAACATTTGACAGGACATTATAATATTGTCACATGAAAGGAAATGGAAGAGCCAGACCTATAACCTGACCACTGTACAGTTCAGGACAGCAGGTTGAAGGCTGAGGGAAGGAAACACAAGTGAATACCAGAAGGTACTCTACAGTGAAGAAGCCAAGAGGCAGAGCCACTAGACCAGCCTTGCCTTGGGCATCACATCCCGCTGCTGTTGTTGGCAGGCATGCAAACAGAGGTTACCGCTCAACAGCTGGTAACCCAGTGGGAGGGGACAATTTTGTGCACATCATCATCATCATCATCATCATCATCATCATCATCATCATCATCATCTGATTGATTTATTATACTGCCCTACCCCTGAAGGGCTCTGAGTAGTGTACAACAAAACTAAGAAAAACAAGCAATGTACAACATAAACAAACAATATAATCAATAATATATTAAATCCATTAAAATACTGTAGCAGTATCGCAACCCACACCACATTTATTTGCAGCGTCCGGTCCTAATACTCCTGGGAGGGGATCAGCAAGTTGCTGGAGATGGTATAGACAGATACTACATGGGGTCATCAAGAGGGGGTGGACAATCCACGGCCAGACTCACCAAATGCCCGTTGGAACAGCTCAGTTTTACAGGCCCTGCAGAACTCCCTAAGGTCCCGCAGGGCCCTAACAGCTGGAGAAAGAATGTTCCACCAGGCGGGAGCCAGGGCCGAAAAAGCTAGGCTTGGTCAATACCCTAGAAATTCGGTAAATTTCGGATTCAGATTTATTCAGGCATAAAATTATCTGTATGCCCGAAAAAGACAAATAACATATTCGGATATACCCGAAAAATTCGGGTAGTCTGATTTTTTTGGTATTTTTTGGTGTCCTTTCACATTTTGGCCTGAAGGGGGTGCATTCTTAAAGCAAGTGACAGCAACATCTCAGGGTCTCAGCAGCAGGGAAACAAAATAAGCCTTTTGGAGGCCCATAAAATTGAACCCCCAGAAGCAAAGTTCACCAAGCCTGCATACTATTACTATGAGGGCCTCCTGGAGCCACCTTGAAAGTCTGGTGTCTCTATTTTCAAAAATGTGCAGCCTGCATAGAAATTCCCCGTTGGGTACAATGGTCCCAATGCACTTCAGAACAAGGAATCTTGGGAAATTTCTTGGGTTGCCTGTCAGGGGTGCAGTTTTAAAGCTAGCAGCACCAAAATTTCAGGGTTTCACCCAGAGACTGTCCTGATGATGCCAGCTGAGTTTAGTGAAGTTTGGTTTGGGGGGGGCAAAGTTATGGACCCTCAAAGGGGTAGCCCCATCTCCAGTTAACTCCCTTTGGAAACAATGGGGGATAGGGCACCCACTTTGGGGGTCCATAACTTTGGACCCCCTGAACCAAACTTCACCAAACTTGGGTGACATCATCAGGAGACCCCGAAATGTTAGTGCCGCTAGCTTTAAGAATGCACTCCCTGCAGGCCAAAATGCAAAAAACACTGAAAAATGCCCCCCCCCAAAAGCAAGCCCTAATGCCTTGCATTTGGATTCATTCAGATTCGGGCAGAACATATTCGACCGATTTTGGCCCGAATATGCCCAAATGCACCCAAATTCGGTCTGAATCCAGGATTTGTGCACCCAAATCTCCAAGCCAAGTAAAAGCCCTGGCCTGGGTAGTGGCTAGCCGCATTATTGAGGGGCAGGGAACCACCAGTAAATCTGCATCTGCAGAATGCAGGGGTCGAGTCTGACATGTGCCACCTGGATCTAACATGTGCCACCTGGATCTACATTGAGAGAGATGAATCCAGGTGGATCCCCAGATTGCAAGCCGAAGAGGTCGGTGCCAAAGAGACCCTTCCAACACCGGGAGCTGAAAATCCCCAATCCCTGCCCTGTGACTCAGCCAGAGGATCTCTGTCTTCAATGGATTAAGTTTTAACCTGCTCTGCTTCAATCAACCAGTGACCGCCTCCAAACAATGCTGTAGAGCTGTGGGGCAGTGGCCGCGCCCCCCTCCATCAAAAATGAGCCGAGTGTCATCAGCATATTGGTGACAGATCAGCCCAAAACTCCACACCAGCTTAGCAAGGGGTCACATATGTCATGATATATAAAAAAAAGAGTGAAAAGTTCACAGAAAAGCTCATCTCAAGTTAGCAGAAAGTTTGCAAACCCAGACAATGAAGACAGTCAGTCTAGGGGCAAAAGTAGCAAAGATTAACCTTTAACATGATTGGTTAGTTTAACAGTAATTCTGGACCAATGAGAGGCTGTTGCGTGGACAGGGAAAAGTATCCTGATGCTGAGTATCCTATGCTCAGTTGAGATAGAGTTGAGTCCGAGTTAAGTTCTGTGTGTGTTGAACTTTGTTATTGCTGAAGAGTTCTGTTTAGTTTGATAGTCTTGTATAGATAGACTTGTGTAACCTTGCAACTGCTGAAGTAAAAGCCTTCCTATGGAAAGAACATCTTGAGTGAAGAGTATTCATTTCCATGAGTGGTAGGAGGTTGCAATGAGTGCAAAAAGACTAAATCTTCTCATCTTACCAGAGTGACTCCCCTTTATACTCTGCTGATAACATATAGATGTTAAACAATAGCGGGGAGAATAAAGCCCCCTGATACACCACAATGGAGCGGCCACCTCTGGGGAGCCTGTTCCCCACACCACACTTGCAGATTCCGTTCCTGGAGAAACAATCCACTGAAGGACAGTGCCCCACACCCAAGAAACGGCCAGGTGGTGGGTCGAAAGGTCATGATTGCCCACATCAAATGCTGTGGTAAGGTCTAATAATACCAGCAGCGCTGATCCGCCTTGGTCAAGCTGCATGCGGAGTGTATCTGTGATGGTGACGACGACGGTCTTCGTTCTATGCCCAGAACTGAAGCTGGACTGGAAAAGATCGAGTGCCGATGTGTCCTCCAGAAAGCTCTGAAGCTGCTCCAACACCACTCTCTCAATTACCTTCCCCAGAAACGAAATATTTTAAATGGGGCACTGATTGGCTGTAGAGCTGCGGGACCATCTAAAGATGGTCTTTTCAAGACCACTGCCTCCTTGAACCCACAAGGAAACACCCCTTACTCAAGGGAGCAGTTGATGATATTCAACAGGTTGGGTCACAACTCCTCCTGGAATGCTTTAATTAACCAGGAAGGGCACAGATCCAGAGGACAGGTAGTAGGTCTAACATCAGCTAGGGCCCTGTCAACATCGGCCTCAGTGAGCAGGGAAAACTGGTCCAAATGAGGACCTGAAGACAGCAATGGAGCCTCCAGTTCACTAATTGTAGCAAGAGTGGCAGAAAGGTCATAGTGGAGCGACGTGACTTTATCCCGCGAAAAAGCTCATAAACACCTCACAGCCAAGAGCCAATTGAATATTTTTAGAGCCCTCAGTCACACCAATGCACGTCACTTCTGGCACAAAACGGACTTAATGCCAGAAGTGATGTTGCATGTTTATGTGATGTCAAGCAGCCCTTCACATTACTGCCACCAGTCAGAAACTGATAGTGGGGAACAGTGGATATGGACTGGGAGGTGCTACAGCTCAACTTGTGCTTCATCAAGCATAATGCAGCCCAATAGTCACATGTTATGACCGCAAATCTGAAGAAACAGGCTGGTAAACACCCAGTAAGTCTTACTTCAGTTGGTCATATTCATACCCAGCTAAGTAATCTTGAAATAGATACATGGGAGAATGAATGACCAGCAGGAATGTCCAACGTCCCTATCCCTTTAAGAGCAGCCTGAACATTTCCTCCATGCCATGAAATCTACCTGCTGATGTCTACTGATCAAACTGCTCTTCAAAGTGCAGAGCAGTAAATATTCAGGTTGCTCTTAAAGGCATAGGAATGTTTCCCTCAACCATCAACCAGTGCCAATGCCAGGATTGTGGAGGACTTTCCTCACCCCAGGTGGCAGTGGCTGCTGTTCCTCACCACCTGATGGATTGAACTACAAAAGGATAAACAGGACAAAGGATCTGGGAAACATGGGTTCAAATCTACATGAAACTCACTAGATAACTGGGCCAGTTAGTTTCTTGGTCTAACCTAGCCTGCAGTTGTGAGGAGGAATAGAGGAGGGAAGAACCTCATTCACCAACTTGAGCTCTTTGTAGACAGGGCAGGACAAAAAGGTATAGACAGAACAATTAGACACAGCTAAAATTAAGTGTCCAACACCTCCTAATGGAGAAACAAAACTCATATAGATGGATGAATCAAGGTGTGACCAATGTCTGCTGCTCCTTCCTCAAAACTCTGCCCTTCTGGCAGACGTTCAGGGTAGTGGTAAAAAATAAGCTGCAGCAGCAACAGTTTTCCTTCCTCTTTCAATTCTGACTAGGCTATACTAATGGAAGTTGTTCAGTTTAGGTTTGGAGTAATTAATATATTGCATGTCAGGCTACAATTAAAAACAAACCAAAAACTTAGAACCAGGGTGAGTTTAAAAGAAAATGGACAGAAGTGCTACTTCTATCACCTATATACTCCTCCCCCCATAGAGACTGTCATGGAGTTGCAGTGAGGGAGAAAACTGCACCTGTTGAACCCACAGCTATAATGCATTTGTAGAGACAATCTGAAGTTGATAAGCAGCTTGACATAAGTATGCATAACCTACCAAATATTTTCTTTTCTTTCTTTGGGAAAATATTTTATTGGTGGTGTTAGAAACATGGAATATAGTTTGTTACCCATTACCATTTTTAGCCAGATTATTTTTTAAATCATTTCTCCCTTAAAATTATGACTTCTTGCTGAACTCTTCTTTCAGTCCGGTAAGCCTGAAGTTGCAGAAACAGAGGACACCCACAGGTGGCGCTGTGACTCAAGTACACCTAGATTTTTATTACTGTGAACTACAACCATTTATTTTCTTGCATTTTCAAAAGGGGTAATGCTAGTCTTCACATTATCATCTGTAAAGAACTATCACTGGCTAAAATCTTCCAGCGAACATATGTTAACACATTACTTTGCAGGTTGCTTTTACAGCCACAGCTTTAGAATATACTCTGCTGTCTTCAGTATCCACCCCGCCTTGTACCTAGCCACTCATTCTACTCTGATTACTTTCACATGTCATGTGAAGCCCCACACTGGAGCTGCTCTGAACAGATACTGAGACAAGCAAATACAGTTGTCTCTTTATAACACCGAGGCAATTATGGGTTGGTTGTGTGCATGTACATGATTTGTTGTGAAATAATGAGCTGCTGCGATTGTTTCTGGACAGATCCTGCCATTTCCTTAATTGGCAACTGTGTTCAATAAACACAATACAGGCTCAAAGAACCTGATGCGGCTTTGCTTTGTGGAGGTGTGAAAGTGCTTCTGGCTAACCAAAGCTTGTTTCTGCAGTATCTATATTCTCTGGGCTTTCCAATGTGACTCTAAGGACCACCTTTTTCACGTATCTCAGATGGTTTCTTCTGTTGAAGTCTGCATAGGCAAGAGGTTCTGATGAATAGCACCAGACATGGCAACTGCAGACCCAAGTATTAGGATTAGGTTGCTGCCAAATCCCTTTAATCTTGGGTGGGTGATACCTTTCCCCTCTTGGTACTACCCATGCCCAATTATGTTTTAAGGCAATTTCCTCCAGTGGGTCTGTGTGATGGCAAGGGACATGATAATGTCTGAAATCATCATGCCACAGCTCAGTCACCCTTATGCATACATTGATTGTCATATGACTTCCATAATTAATTGTTTGCTTTCATTAAATTGTATCTCTGAAAAGGTAGCGGAAAGTGGCACTCAAATATTGTAATATTATCTGAGCGATCTGTCTATAGAGGAAAAAGCAGAAGTATGTGTCAGTATGCTGTATGGATCAGTATGCTGTATGTGTCAGTATGCTGTATGGACTAGGAGTGAGGAGACCTGGTTTCCGATCCATACATGTAGCTCTCTCATTGGGTCTTGAGGAGCCAGTCTCTTTCTCTTGGTTTAATCTGTCATGTGAAGATAACACATAGGACCTGTCCAAAAAATCCTTGGAGAAAGATACAAGTATCCTGCTCTATAGATGTAGTACCCACAGGAAAGCCCCTCATCCTTTAACATTAAAACCATCCCAGAAGATTGTAGTGATAAACAGCGAAGACAGGACATGTGCTCAGGGGCACTTTTAAATAGTTCTTCACATGTTCTATGACGGAGCCATGTATCAAGCAAATCTTCACACATGAATTGGGCAAAACATTCAGCAATCTTCAAAGGCTCATTTGAGGAATTATTACAATTAAACATCAAAAACAACAGCATTGAAACTTTTAAAATATCATTTATAGTGACTGTATCAATCTAACACAAATAATACAATTTATTTCTTTTTTCATGGATGGGTTTGTACCTTTGTTATGCATATCTAGTATGTATGTTGTTACTGTGTAGAACATGCGAGTTAGCTACAAATATAGGACTACTCATATATTGTCTGGAACATGGGAAGAGGCAGGAATTTGTCCACTGAGCTCTAAAGCTAAGAGTTTCTGGGTTTCATCCATGGCACTTCTCTCTCCTTGAAAATTAACAACTGCCTGTATTAAACTGGAAACTTCTACAACCTTCACCTATTACCTAATTCTTCATTTGTCTTTAAATTCGATATACATTTCAATGTCTCTTTTGTGCAATAGATATACCATGAAATAGGAACTCACAGGCCAGACCATTAAACTGACAAGATTCCCATTATCTGCTACATGAAAATACAGCATTGTGTATACCCAAAGTTCCCTCTGCCAGTTCTTCCCCTCCCCAACTTTTGAAGAGCTTGACTATAACTTTTGCTATGCATGGGCCGCTAACTGTTCTCTGCATGGAATTAATATTTCATTTTTCCATTAGAATTTTACACTATGGATATTTAATCCCTTTAATGGGCCCTCACTCTGTTCAAGTTTGCTCAGTTGTTTGTTTTAAAGAACTATGGTATTGCCTTTTTAAATGGCACAATGGGCTGTTAACTGCCAGCTACATGTAAAACATATTCCTCTTTAAAAATTTTATGGGGTATTAATAACACTGAGTTACAGTAGCATTAATTTTTTAGCTAAACTCCCCATTGATTTCAAGAAGGAGTACTTAAAAATCAATGGCCACTGCTCTGATGAGTGGGACGCTGCTCACAATTAAAAAAACCTTTTTCAATCAAAGGATCAAATTTTGTCCTAAGAAGTATACCACATGAGGAGCTGGTGAAGTGGTAGCCGTACGAGCAAAGGGCTGAGTCCCAAGTGCTCTCTGAAAATCTTGAGGGAAAAAGAGCCAGATGAAGCCTGACCCTGTATTACCTAAATATCAACATAATCAGTGTTAATACCCCAGCTGCACTCTGGAGTAGTCCTATCCCATTGACCTCAACCAGCCTGCCCTGGAGTAAGTGGTTTAAGGATTGCTGCCTTGATGATCTACACCCTCTTCATGCTCTCCTTCAATGGAAAGAGCAATACTTATTCATTATCAATAAAGTGGTCTAGAGAAGCAGCTCTAAATACAAATTAACAAAACCCTGAGGGGGAAGGGTGAGTGGCCACAGAGAAAGACAGACACTCTTGAAGTTTTATGACTGAGATTTGTTCAGGTCTTGGATCTTCAGGCATTCACAGTCAAATTAGCCACTCATCTGGTCACCTGTGGTGACCTAAAATGAGCTCCAAGTGATCAGGAAGTTTTATAAAAGCTGTTTCTTTCATGCCACCAATGACTCTGAGCATGTGGGCTAATAAAACATTTGGTTAGCTAGTAATTTTGACACATCTGTTGGCAAGGCTTAACAGAGGGATATTGGGCAGTAAAGTTGGGAGATGGCCAGGCTCTAGGACTTCCCCTTTTGTGCCCAATACAACTCCCATCTTTTTGCTGGGAGAAAGTACACATTCTGAATATACGCCTTCTGCACAGTTGTTAAAGGCACAAAGACTCAGTCATGAAAAGAAAGTTAGGAATGTCCTCAAGTGGTCACTGGATCAGCCTATGATGTTGAAAACTACAGTTTATAGGCGCTCCAGGAAAGCCCCGGTTATAAAATATAAAATGGAAAAAGCTTTTAAACAAGTTTAAGATTATCGTAAGTATTTTCATAGTATATTAACATGAATAATGCACTACACACAGCTGGTAATGTCTTCTTCCTAGAATGTTTCTAATCCAGAGTAGGTAGCCAGAACAAGGAAATTACAGGTCTTCATACAGTTTTGATGGAATCAAAGTGGTTTGCTTAGTAGTTGTTCAGTACAAACAGAAAACGCTGAAAGTTGAGGCTATTTTCTTTTTCCTTTTAAGAAAAAGTGGGAAAGCAGAGCCACTCATACAGCTACAGCAATTGACAGTTCCTTGGGCACAGGGGATTCCACTGATACTTCTGAGTTACTCTGCACAGAGCAGAAGTAAAATGAATTATTTAAAACCTTGGTTTCCTATTCTTGACTTAGCTTACAAACTAGTCATTGCTCTGTCTAGATGAACTTCTCAACATGCCACCTTCTTCCTTTTATGCTACAGCTGTAAAGCAGAAGTAGAAACAGCTAAACCAGAACACAGCATATAAAAAAGGGTCTCAGGTTTTGGTACATTTGTGCCTTTCCACTGTGCCAAAGCCAGTCTGTTTGGACCAGCGGAAATCAGCCCAGGAAACAGTGGACTCTTTCCTGGCTTGTGAAAACGTTCTCGAATCAGCGCACTTGATACAAAAGAACCCATTCTGCCAGGAAGTGCTAGGACAGGCGGCTTAAGCCTAGAGTCAGGAGGCTAATTGAAAAGTGTTATAAGGTAGCAATATCTGGGCTACACAGCAATAACCTAACCCCTCTCGACTCAGGGCCATCTTTTTTGAAAGGGAGCCAACCCTGTTTAAACCATATAGCTTTGTGGAGGAAAAGCTGGACCTGGGTCCAAATATGTGAATTTCCAACCTGGCCTCCGTGCTTCAACATTGGCTGGGAGCACAGCAAAGGTAAGAACTGTAAGGAATCTTTTCTAGTGAAAACTGCCATGGTAGAAACCTCGATCGTGGTGGTGGAGGGAACTGTACAAGATGTTTGCAACAGATGCAAAGTAATGCCTGCCTATCCGACAAGCCTCTTACAGCAATCCGACGCCTGAAAGCTGAAACAAGTTGGTAAGAGTTCAACACGGCATACTCGCAATTAGGCGTTCCTAAACAAAACGCCCACCCACTCCGAGTATCTGAATGACCTAAAGTTTCACACGCACTTGGAAAAATACAGACTTCCACAGAAGCAGATCCTACCGCGTTCAACAGGCTTCCTTGCAAGTAAACGTACAGCCTGATTTTATTCACTTTTACTCAGAAGAAATTCCGAGGTTGCCCCCTAAATACTTGCAGCCCGACAATAAGTCCCAACTAGTTCCCTAAGGCTGACTCCCTAGTAAGCGGTGAGGAGGATTACGGCCTTCAGGGATGCTAGCGGCCGCTTTCTTAGCTACTGCACTGACTGAGTCCAGCAGAAGCGTTCCAGTCCCCGCCGGGAGAAGAATGGGCTGAGAAGCGCGCGCCCTGCCTGGTCCGCGTCCCACCTGACGCCACTGAGCCCCTCTTCCTCCTCGCCCCGCCCATTCCTTTGTCCTCCTCGGGATTGGCAGGTTTTATTATTCCGCCTGAACAAGCTGCGGGGGGATTGGGCGAGGCGCCGTGACGTCAGGGGACGAGCTGCGGAGTCGTTGGGATCTGGCTCTGTCAGTAACACATGGGGAAGAGCGAGGCACAGAGCCGCGGAGGGCGCCAGCGAGAGGGGCCTCCTCGCGCGTCCTGCCGCCGCCAGCACCTCCGCAGCTCCGCCGCCGTCACCGCAGCCTCTCCGGCTTCCCCGTCCTCCGGCTTCCCCGTGCCTCGGACTTGTTTGCAGGTTGCAGCCTCGGGAAGCCCGCGTGGGTGGAGGCTCCGGCGACAAAGTGCGGCCGCATCAACCAAACTTAAGCCAACGATTGCAGCAGCAGCCCCGCGCCTTTGCAGCCCGGGCGGTAGCAGCGACTGAGCTCTGCAGCTCCCCTCGAGGGGAAGCGGCGGCAGGGGGAGGAAGGACTGAGCCAGACGCTCCCTGGCCTCCATCCGAGCCGGGCTGCTTTCTTCTTTCTGGGGGTTGAAGGTTCCGCCGTCGCCCAGCGAGCGTGTTGGGTTGGCTGCCCTTTTTGTTGTTGCAATTCGTTGAGAGGAAGACGCCTTGTAAGAAAGCCTCCTGGTCGCTCTCCAGACCTACAGCCACGTTAGGCACGGCCTCTTGCACCGTGGAGGGGAAACAGGTAAGCCGGGCATTGCTTTCCCTCTCTTCTGCTTTGGCTCTTGTCCGCTTGGCGGGCCGCCTCCTGTCTCGCCCTTCTCCTCTGGTCGTCCGGGGTTGGAAGTAAACACGATTCACCGCCGCCGAGAACCGAGGGGTGCCCCGTAAGTCCTGGGGCCGCCCGCAGCAGTTGCGCCGTACAAAAGGCTGCCTGCCCTGAGCTGCTTCTGCCCCCCCCCCCCCTTTCTTTTCTTGCAAGTCGGTGGAGGGAGGTAGGAGGAACGATCGCTCACTTTTCTTTGTGGTAAACACTATTTTGAAACAGTGGCAGGCTAGAGAGAGAAAAAATCCGAAGTGAGCTGTTTTCTCTGTTCTTTCCCCCCCTTTTCTCTCTCTTTTTGTTTTTGTTCAGGGGAAATCTGATGCACCAACCTAATTAAAGCCAAGCCGTGAATTAAGCATCCATTTTTGGTGTGTGTGCGCTACAAATTGCAAGCTCTACGCTTGTCCCTCCCTTGGTCTCCATTAAAATCACCAGAGACGTTGTTAAAAGGAGGGAGGGGGTGTGTGTTTTGCCTCTAGCTGCCAGCTCGCTCCTTTCTGTTTCATTGCCTCTGTTCCAGGACCTAAATTGCTTGGCTGTGTAATTACCAGAGTAAGCCTATTTAAGTTAAAAGCTTTCCTTCTCTCTCCCACCCCCAAACTCCAAATGAAACTCGATGAGGGCCCGTCCTTGGTTATCAAGGGAGTCACTTTCTGGTCAGTCCTCTTGATTCATCTCTTTTAGATTTAATCAGCATTAAGGTATTGCTTGTCCTTAAGAGCTTTAGCTTAATGGGGTTACTGGATGCTTCTGTCAGGGTAACGTTTCCTTCCTTGTATATAATATTTACCTTTCAACAAATGCTAGGGGTTCAGATGCGCGGTTTTTAAAAAGTTGGTCTTGTAAAAGATCTGAAGTGGATTTACATAATTTGAAATCTGGTGGAGCGGGGTTGTAAATATTAAAAAACCCTAAAGAAATGCAGATTCATAGTGCTGGAAACAGTAACAAAAGGCCATTCCGTGAGTTAAATGCATCAGAAATCAATTTACATAAAGGTATATGATGCATTCAGAGAAATGCAATGCTAATGGCTTTTAGAGTGGTTTCTCTTTCCCAAGTCTCAGGGTTTTTAGTTACAGCCTTAATTGGTGCCGTTCGCAGTCTGGTTTATTGTGTGGTCAACTGAACACATGATCAGGAGTTATTTTGGAAGAAATGTTGTTTTTTCCCCTTTTTCTTGCTCCCCCTCCCCATTTTGTGTAACTTTGTGCTGCTGTTGTAACCGAGTTAGGCAAGTGACTGTGTGTGTGTGTGTGTCTGTGTCGTCTCTCTTTAGAAGTATGAGTTTGAGCAAGTAGCCAGATTCCTTAGGTTGAGAATGTACAGCTTAGAAAAGACAAAGGCAAAAGCATGCCACCTAATTGGCAGTAAATAACTTGATCTTTTTATAGTGTACGTGATTGAAGGGGCAGCAATCTTTGAGATCCTGGACAACTTTTTTAATTTGTTCAGTATTAATCTCAGTTGCCCTGTTTGTATAGATTACTTACTTGAAAGTAAGAAATACATTTATAGTCTCTCTTTCTGTGTGTGTGTGTATGTGTGTTTTAAACAGCCGTCTTAGAGGCAGCCATGCTAGCTGCTTCCTGAGCGGGGCACACTTGATTGTTCTGTGACTCTGTTATCACAAACTTTTTTCTTTCTTCTCTCCGCTCTCTTTTTTAGGACAACAAAGCGTTTAGCATTTAAATTGCTGATCAAGGGCAGATTAGTGAGACAAAAGTAAATTGTGTTTGTATAGGAAGTTAACAGGCTTCTTGAAGTTTAGTGATCTATTATTATTCTGTAAAGTATGGGGGGAGCACTTCATTTGATCTCTCTTTTTTTTAAAAAAATGGGGACAATCATGGTTGGGGCTCCTGTTGATAACAGTGCCATGAAAAAGGAGAGCTTGAAAAACCAGTTTCACAACCTTTAGGGATTTTTCTTTCTCTTTGACTGCTCTGGCTGTGTCTCTCTCCAGAGCCTCTCCTGTAAAAGAAAACTAAATCCCTTGAACTGTTGTGAGTTGCAGCTGTGCTTCCCAAGACGTGTGGTTAGGGAATATGGCTTCACCCAGGCATCTTTTCTTCTCTTTTTAGTGTTGTGGGGACTACGGTTTATATGGGGAGGACCATGTAGACTGTGAGACTCCAGGTGTGTGTACTTTTGTGTCTGCAAACAAAGCAGAAGGGGGGGGGGCTCCAAGTTTGACAGTACTGTTGCAAGCTGAAACTGTCATTGGGCCCTTGTTATGAGCTAGAGAGGGGAGGTGGCTAATTAACCCAGAACAAAGAGCTGGAAAGTAAACAAGTAGATGCTCTCCCACCCTTTCCTTCCCCACCCTTCTTTTCATAGGATTGTTTTAGCAAGAGAAGCTGCAAAAGGGTTCTGTACAGAATGTTAACTGTCTTTTTGTTTTTCTTATTCAGACCATGGTGAACCCCGGCAGCAGCTCACAGCCTCCCCCAGTCTCCAGTGGCTCCCTCTCGTGGAAAAGATGTGCAGGCTGCGGGGGGAAGATTGCCGATCGTTTCTTGCTCTATGCCATGGATGGCTATTGGCATAGCCGGTGCCTGAAATGCTCCTGTTGTCAGGCTCAGCTGGGAGAAATTGGTACATCCTGCTACACAAAGAGTGGCATGATCCTGTGCAGAAACGACTACATCAGGTGAGAGAGATGGAGGGGCATACATGTGTGCGTGCCTGTGAGCCTCTGTATGCTGCTGTTATATTCCTTCCCATGAAATCAAGGGGCGCATGGGCCAGAAACTACAGCAGGTGGTAGTTTGAAAACTAGAAACAGAATCTTTTGAAACAATTCCTTGTCTGAAGTACGCAGGGTGAGTTGGATAGCTGTGAGTGAATGAAACTTCTCTAAGGTGGTAGTGATCTAGGAGGGACTTCCCAGCAACCACAGGCTGTTGTGCAGAAGTTGCAGAATGGTGTAGAGCTTTGAGGGGAAGAAGGGCAAGCGCAGGTTTCACTGGGGCTGTGGTGCGAAGCCTTAACAATGAAATATCTCCTTTGTAGTATCTGATTGAAAAGTGCTTATGCAAATAATAAGCAATGAAAATAGAATGACTCATTCTCTGAGCTCATTGTGAAAGAATTGATTAACTGCTGGCCAGCTGAGACTGCCTCTTGCCACCCTCCTAGTTCTGTGCACTCTCCATGTTGTCGAAGGGCAGCTTTTGGGTGACTTTTGCTTCTTTTTCTGTTCAAAAGAAAAAGGAGGTGTGGGTGTTTGCCTAAACTTTTCAGTATTGCCTATTGCATAACAATGGCTTGATCTCTCTCCCTTTTGCACTGAGTAAAATTTTGTATGGTTTATTTTCTCTGTCATACTGGGTTTTTTAGCACAGCTAATGAAAAGAACCTTAGAGGTCTGGTGCCCATGGGTCTTTTCAGGTGTACTCAAGCTCTTTTAAACTAAGGAGGCATTTTGAAGGATTACACATTTAATTTGAGTAAATTGCTTGATAGACTGATGCACATGAGTGCTTTGAGAAGGTGTTCTAGTTGAGCAACCAGTAATTAAATGTCCCCCCGCCCACATTTTTGGCATAGGAAAAAAATGTGAATTAAAAGTTTATGCGGTGTTATCTGGGTAGCCTTTATCTTTATGTTTAACAGTATATTTGAGAAAGGAAAAAGTGTAATTGACTATTTCTGTGAATTTTTGGAATAACTAGGTATAGCACTGCACTGGCTTTTAGTTACTCTGTTCTTAGGTTGGATTCATCTTGTTTTGAAAGGATGGCGCCAAGGAGTGTTTGCTTATTCTGATGTGTCCTTTACCCTGTTTGATGGTGGTACTTTCAATCAACTAAATAGGCTATGGGAACAAAATAGCTATAGAAAGGCTTTAAGGGATTTCAAGCGATATTAATTTTGCTAAGTGTTTGGATTTTTGAAAACGTAAATTCTAGAAAATCGGTATGTTCAAGCTTACAGTGATGTGTTCTTAATCCCTGTCTGAAGCAACTGCATAGGCAAGGCAGAATTCTAATTAAATAGAGCAGAACGGTTAGTAAAAGGGGTTTGTTTGAAGTGGAAAAATTGACACTACTGTTCCGATTCTGTGAACAGTGCAGATTGTCTCTCTACTAAAACCATCAAACAAACCACTTCTGATCATTATTAATTAAAAAGAGAAGTTGTCTACTGTACCCCCTAAGGCAAGTTCAGGCCAGATTATTGGAGTCTGTGCCTCTGTTTTTTGTGTAAACTTGCTATGTTTTTTTAATGTAGGCTATTATAAATAGGATGTTTTATCAGATAGTGAAATGGAACTGATGGGGTTTGGTTGCTTGACCTTTATTCTAGAACTAAACAGTTTGCCCAGTGAAGTGAAGATTCTTGTGTCAAGGTGTGCATTTCTGGAAGCCCATCTCATCCTTAGGAATCAAGATGAAGGACCTAACTGTGTAAACTGCATCTATGACCGTGATGACTTTCAGGCATCAGTAATTGTATGTCCCAGCCTACTGACAGACATGTGGGATGCTACCAAATTCAGCAGCCTTCTGCAGTTTATGTCAGGAGTGGTTTGGGAAAGGCGCTAAGAGAACAGTCTTCTCAAGTCCTAATTTTGTTACATTCATCTTAGAAATTTGAAAGATGATCTGAAGTATATCCCACAGTGGAACATGTATAATCCTTCTGAGGAGGAAGCCGATCATCTAGCCCCTCTGAAGGGAACTGGCTGCTCTAAGCCTGTGTTAGTCCACAGACCAGTTCTATTAAGGAGCCTTTGAACTATCTGATGCTGAAATGTAGCTTTGCAGAGCCAGCCTTACTCGATCTGGCTGTACGCTGCTGCAGGTCTCATTGGCAGTTGAGGTGTGTACCCGTGTAAGGAGAATAAAATCACTGACTTTTCTCTGCCCCTTACCCCTAACCTGAGAGTACCTTGAGCAAAAGCATTTTCAGAATGGAGGAGGGAGAGGGTGCTAGGCAGTCCTCCCAGCCATGAGATTCCAGATAAAGCAGCAGCGTGGCAGTGAATCTGCGCAATTAAGAGCTTTAATTAGTGTCTCCTCCATTTTCTCTTAGTTCTGATAGGTTTTATCTAATGAGATCTCATCCCTGGTTTAGATCTGCCTGGAATGACGTGTCCGAAATGAATAAGAGCTGTGTCGCAAACAAAACATTTAATTAACAAAATTGGCCTTGGAGAGGAAGAGACAGAAAATAGGCTGGGGGGGGGGGGGGGAGAGAAGAGAGAGAGAGAATGTAAACTAGCTTTTCTTAAAGGGCTAGTACCTGAGTACCCTTTTCCTTACAACTGTGTGTTTGGTATGATTCATTCTTAAGTCTCACCTAGAATCTACTTATTTTGGAAGGGGTTGGCTGAAGTATACAGTGTTTTGGAAGGATGTGATCTTTTAAATATCTGGACTGAACAGCCTGAGTTGTAGATGGAACAGAGCATTTGTTTAGAGCCTTCCCACCTCTCCTAATCTCTAATTCTTGTGGTCCTGTGTTTTTGACATGCCAGGGCAAGCTCTTGATCCCCATTCCAACAAGATGCTTTCCTTTCTCCTTGTTACTCATTGCCATTCACGTGGCTGTCCGCAGTATGAGCCATTTGAGGAGGGGAGGGTGCTGCAGGCAACGAGTTCATTTTTCTGGTAATCAACAGCAAGCTGCTATATTCAGGGAATGCTGTCCCTTTAATTGAGCAGGCTAGGTAATTAAATGGCATTTTTCCAATAGGACGTGCTAGGTAAATCTAATAGTTGGTTATTTAATATCACTTTGAAGTCTGCCCACTCAAGCACAATGACAGCACAGGAGCATGTGAACTATTAGCTTGGAAAAAAAATCCAGGATCTCAAAAATTAATTAAATCGCATGCAATTTAGGGGGAACGTTTATCTTGATTTGTCATAACAGAATTAATTCAGGGCCTCCAATTCACTTGGGGGCAGATCTGTTACTCTGAATTAACCAAGCGTAATTTGGCTGATTTTTTTCCTCTTCCCCTTCTCTAATGCAGCACTTCCACAGCCCATTCTCCTCCCCCTTTCAAGTATCAATAGCTTCGGGTGCTTTTAAGGTGCTTGGGCTGTAGTTATGCTGAAGTAACTTTAATGGACTTGGCTCCAGGCATAATTTTCCTGTGCAGCCTTTGTTGCATCTAACACAGCTGGTGCAGAACTTGGATCCAGAATAGGAACTCTGCTGGAAAACCAGTCTCTTCTGAATCAGTTGCTTTGGATACGTATTTCTTTCAGATAGGAAATCTGGGTGTGTTTAGGTACTACTGTGAGTTTTGCACTGCCCCTTCCTTTCCATGTATTTGGAGGATAATGTAATGAAGGGGCTGGCCATTTAGTTTATTACAAGTATTGCAACACCCCATATAATTTTTTTTGAGTATATTATGCTTTTGTAGTTTAAAAAGTGTTTCAGTTGAATTTTGGAGCATTCCGGTGTGAATGTCTTTTTCCGCACCTATGTCACTATCACTGTCCTTTACTTTTCTGGCAAAGTGTGTGTGTGCTGGGGGGGCGGGGGCGGGGGAGATAAGGACAAATACTGAAAAGGAGCTGCTGTGATTAATTTAGTGTTGTACAGCATCATGCCACAAATGTAGAGCTTTCCTTTCATCCATATATGGAACATCTCAGTGTTGGTGATTGATTGTGTAGCCCAAATGTTGAAATATTAACAACCTCCTTGGACTCCAAGACCCAAAGAAAGGAAACTGAAACCACTTCTGTCATCACAATTAAAGAGTCCCCTGGCTTTAATTAGCCTGACCTGGGGTATCTCTCCCCCTTTCTCTGGAGTTAAAGAGAAAAGAGCCCATTAAAGTCCAGTCTGCGACCGATAGCTACTTAATTGAGCACCTAAAGCCTCCAGCCTTTTAAATTAAATACTGTCCTGGACAGTTTCCTTGATTAGCTAATTAACTTTCCTCTCTTGCAGAACCCATGTAAAAACAACTTTTCAGTAAGAACATAGTACTAGGCTTGGGGTCTTCTTTAGTCAAACAGAGAAATAAGTTTCTGTTGAAGCTGTTGCAAAATAAGAATATTTCCATCATTTGGAGAAGGAAAAAAGTCAAATTAGATTTCTTTTTAAAAAGTAATCTATGAAGTTTGGACGTCTGCCGTAGGAGTTGCCTTCCTCCACAAAGTAGGAAAGCTCTGTAGAATATCTCCCCTGCCCTTCTAGAAATCTGAATAGATGCAGAATCAAGGAATTGTAGGATGTATGTTTCTATTGTAGTTCAGACTGCAGAAGTTGTTAGAAATCTGCTTTAACTTATATTTGAGATGCACAACAGTCTCTGCTTGAGGAGGACTGTAAATCTCAAATGGTCTGTTGAAAGGATGTGGAACAATAAAACAGGAATGTTTTAAGGAAAATGGAATTGTGCATCTTCACTCTCCTGCCTTCTTCCACAGGGGAATGTTTGATCCCCCCCTGCCTTTTCTAAAGGGGGGCATGCATATACACCTGCAGGATAAAGAAGCATTTGTTCATTCACTTATTTCAGCTACAAGACTTTCCATAATTAGCAATGAGTTATATTTTTAAAATTTCCACTTGGGGTCCATTTGTAGAATTGTGGTTGGAGTAGTCCCGCCTGAAAATTCTTTGTGTCCTTATAGACCATGGTCATTGATAATAACTGAGTTTGGGAAATAAAACACATAGTTGAATTGGGATGCAGTCATAGTAGTTTTTTGTAAGTCCTTTGAGGTAGTACTCTTGATATTCTGCAGATGCTAAAATAGTGTTGCTTCACAGTTTTCGAGACAGCTCAGTCCTTTTTAGGCTGGAGGTCTTGCCAGTGTATTAGTTCAGCTTTCCCTTTGTACCCATTCTGACTCATAAGAAAGTGTCAGTGTGCTGCAGATCTCAGACTAATTAGTTTTGAAATGGAGTTTTGATTGAACTCTTCAAATCGATGCTGCTGCAAAATTTGTTTCTCAGGCTTCCTATTAAAAGCCATCTTAAGGGGCAGTTTTACTACTCTCCCTGTCGTTCAGTCGATACATTTAATAACAACTTACAGGCTATTTTCAATAAAGTGGCGACAGCAAATTAGTAGTTTGAACATGACAAGCCTCCCTCTGCAAGCACGGATCCTGGAAAACTGAAAGCAATTATTCCCCCCTCCCATCCTTAAAACATGGGTTTGCAGCAAACATTCAGATTATAGCATTTTCTGAAGCAACACATACTCGCACACAATCTCAAGACTTCTGTGTTGGACAAAAAGGCCAATAAAAATCCTTGGTATTTATTCATTTTGTGAATTTTATTGGCATTTCGTTTTGGCTGTGCCGTATTGGGGGAAGTGGATCAGCGTGAACATGCTGGCTGGTTTAGAATTCTTCTTTACTACGAAATGGTTGTGGGTTCATCATTAAAAATAGCTGTGAATGTGAAGAGGAGCTGCACGTGTGTGTGCCCACCTTTTTAATTCTAACAAATATGGTGGGGAAAACTGGGAGATCAATATTCATTAAAGCATTGTATCTCAGATCAGTGTGTTGTGCCTTTAAATGCATTAGGGGAATTATGTGTATATATTTCCTCCAGTCTTCTCTTCTACCTCTCTCCTCCTTTGCTTCTCCTTTCTTCTATCTCTCCCCCCCCCCCATGGCAGATGTTGTGGTCTCATTTGATTGCATAGGAAAACTGCAGTGATACAGCAAACACCCAGAGAGATATGATGACAAATGGGTCCAGATCCCGGTAAATTACTTTCTGCTCAAATCGAAATTTCATTCAGTTTGTTGCTAGCAGAGATGAAGTAATCTAAATTGTGGACTCAGGAGCAGATAGAGGGAAGTTGGAGCAAGCATTTCATTATCAAGAGAGAGAGAGAGAAGGTTAGGATGAAAGAGATGAGCAGAGGCAAATCTAAAGTGTTGACACCATGATTGAAAAGGTTAACCCATACACATTATATATCAACCTGGATAGCCGAGAGTTTCTAATGGAAACTCTGCTCTGATGGAGGTTTACTGGAGTTTCAATACACTGAGCATGATGTCGTCTTAGATATACAATCAAATCCTCTTAACCCTTTTGATGACTCATCTCTCAAGATATGATTAAAGTACAAAAAAGTTCTTCATATAATTTCAAGGACACAATGCATTTAAACTCCAGTCATGAATTCTGTCCCCTTTTTATGACAAACCCAGTAATCTGATAAAAGTATTGTACAGAATTGGTTTGTGTGACTAGAAGCAAGTGAGTATTTTATTACATCCTGGGCACCCCATTCTTGAGAAGAATTGGATGATTTTGTGGCTGTTCTGCATATATTTGCTTCAAAATGGCCACATCCCATAGTTCATAAGGAAGTTTTGAAAGAGGATTTTAGAAGTTTAAACTGCTAGCTTCATTAACCGAAAGTTGATTGCGTATGAAGATGGGAAATCACTTAAGAGTATTTATCTTTATTGTTTCTCAGAGTTATTTGGAAATACGGTGCTTGCGAGGAATTGCTTATTGGACAGTCAATTCCTTTTAAGCTAGTAGAAGGCTGGATTTATGCTGGGCACAAAGGGAGATGTGTATCATCTTAAGGTAGGAGAACTTCTCTTTTGGACATTCTGCCCTCTTAGTGTAGCTCCTCCGAAATGGTCTTGATTGTAGATGAAAAGGCTTTTTGCAATGCAAATTTGTGTCATCCAGTGATTAGTGGCACCGTGCAACTGAACTCACAACTGAATTACAAAGGTACAGGATCTTGTATTTGGACATAGTGGAAAATATAGAATAAATACATGTGTCTCTTTAACCTTGCTGTAAGCTCAAATTGTAATACTTTGGTGCTTAGAACTGTAACTGTCCAGAGGTTTTAATTTTTGTTTTCGTCATGTATTTTCAGTGTTTTACGTGCTCCACCTGCCGGAACCGCCTGGTCCCTGGAGACAGGTTTCACTACATCAATGGCAGTTTATTCTGTGAACATGATAGACCTACAGCTCTCATCAATGGCCATTTGAATTCACTTCAGAGCAATCCACTACTGCCAGACCAGAAGGTGAATACTGAGCAATTGCTAATAGTTCTTATTAGAGCTAAATCAGGGGTAGGGAACCTGCGGCTCTCCAGATGTTCAGGAACTACAATTCCCATCAGCCTCTGTCAGCATGGCCAATTGGCCATGCTGGTAGGGGCTGATGGGAATTGTAGTTCCTGAACATCTGGAGAGCCGCAGGTTCCCTACCCCTGAGCTAAATGAAGATTAATTTATGTTCTGCCTAATACTGGATATCTTTTTAAAACTTCACTGAATGTAGTCAACAGAATGTGGCTCCAAACTTGTAGGCACTTGAGCTGTAAAGTGACTCTTAGGCAGGCTGAATTTATTGCAGCAGAAATTTTTTTATCCTATCGTTTTGAAACAGAATGGAGGAGACTGTTGTGAGAGGCAAATGGAGGCTCTTTGGCAAAAACCCAGCATCTTGAACAAAAGCAAGCTAACTATATAATAGTAACTTACAAATCATTGCAGTACTGACCTTATTGGATACTGGTTTTAATGAGTTGGCTTGATTTCAAGAGAAATTATTTTATTTCCTGTTGGTTTTGTTGTCCTTGTTGTCCTTGGCTGTTGGTGCTAAAGTTATGTTGTAGCTTTTTCAGACTGGTACAGTAGGAAGCTATTCTGATCAACAGTTGTCTTGTACTTCTGCAGGGACTGGACAATATATTAGATCTATTTTAATCTACCTAATAAGACCCAAAGCTATGCAAGTGAGTGCATTTTGATAACTGCTATGCCTAATTTATAATAATTACTGTCAACCTTCAGCTAAGGGAGTGTTCATTCCACACTGGTCCAGAAAACACTGAATGCACAAGTCTTGCACATAATTTTATTCGCATCATATTTCATACTGATTATGTATTGATGACATTGATTCATTTACTCTTTACAGCGCCACTTGCATGGATGTTAAATCTTATTGACCACAGATGAATTTTAATTTCAGATTGGTGATGGATTTTTCCATCAGCTCTGATAGTATATTTGACTTTTTCATCATTAACCCAGGCAATCACACAGCAGCACTGAGTTAAGGTGTACATTTAAAACAAAGAGTGCATACTCTTACTGGTAATTCTTTTATGGATTTACAATAGGAACTTCATTAACGTCTGTTCTAAGGATAGCAAAAAATAACATTTATCTGTTAGAAGAAATTTTAAAGACAAAAGTCTTTTTAAAAATCCCTCAGGCAGGTTATGTATTTTGCAGTATCTGAAAGAGCCTAAAAATTGTCTGCTTTTAGAGAGCTAAATCTGTTTACAAAAACATGAATGTCTTGTGTGCAAATACAATCCACAAGGTTCTGCTAAGAATTTCCATTTACTTAATAGTGACCAACCATGTAGTGTTTTTAAGTGGAACCTATATACCCATTATTATTTTATCATTTAGATTTATTCCCCGCCCTTTACAACAGTCTCAGTTAATTGCATCTGCAACCTATGCATGTTACTCAGAAATTCCACTCAATTCAGTACTGCTTATTTCTATGTAAGTGAGTTTAGGATGGCCATCTTCTCTAACTGTGGTTTGAAACCAGATCCTCTCCTTTTGAGTCCAGTCTTTGGCTCCATATTTTGTGGTTTTGTTTATTACTGGAATTCTAGTTTTGTTCTGTTTTGCATCTTGCTCATCAAAAAAGCATAGTATGCAGTTAAGCTAGTACCATGCAGGACACAGAGAATGAAGCAGATGGATCTGTGCAAAGAGGATTACAAAGCTGCCTTATCCTACCTATAGCCTCAGGGCATGGAGGCCATTTCAGCAACAAATGTGGGCTCTCTTTCTTCAGTTGCCATTAACTATAGCATATTGCAAGTGGAGAGAGTAAGAAAAAATAGTGAGGTGAAAAAAGGTGCAGTTTTCAGTGGATGTTCTCAGTGGATGGCTCTTGGATGGCCAGTGTACAAAGAGAGAAAGCTTCAGTGTACAAAGAGAGGGAGATTTAAGAGTATCTATGATGTAAGAATACATTTCCTGAGAGAAATTCTGGAGTCTTGGGATCAGGAGGATTATGTGGCTTTTACTAAAAAAGCAAACAGATACTTTGAGAAGTTTGTTGCTGTAGTCAGTTTTGGCAGGTTCTACTGATGCCATGAAAGTTGTTGATAAAGAATACTGTTCCTAGCACCAACTTTTTATCTCCCCACTTGGCTGCAGTCATTTCTTTAAGACTTTCTTGGCTTATTTAACTAGTAAGCCCTTGGAGCAGGGGCTTCTTCTATTCTGAGATCCTACAATACCCAACATAACACCTTCCCTTAGATAGAAGAATAGGAAAGTCCTGTAACAGCCCACTGAAACTGACTGATCACAGTATTCTGGCCTTGCTCATTGACTTGTCGAAATTTTAAGCAGAAATTAAAGTGTTGCTTGCAATTTAAGTGGAATTACACTACATGGAGAGGAGTCTGCTTGGTACAAGATTATTACATTTCTTTCCTAGTTTGTAACTTTTCCTGCCCTCTACTTGTCAGGAGTTAGCATTAATCAACTACTGAGTAATGATAAACTGGGCCAAAGTGGTGAAGCATGATGCTATTATTAGTAGGCTTGTCAATCTCCTAGAATAACAATGTTGGCCCGATGACCTTTGGCACTCCAAGCCCAGATGTTATGGACTACAATTCCCATCAGCCCGGGCCAGCATGGCCAATTGGGAATTGTAGTCCATAACATCTGGAGTGCCAAAGGTTCGCCACCATGGTCCTAGAAGATAAAGTGATACTTGAGTAGCATTCCATGCAAAGGAACCAAATGCGAGTAGATCTCTCTGGAGCTTTTTTAACCCAGGGGTTCTTGTTTGCGTGTTTTGAAAGTCGATATTGGCTTTTGGACTCTGTGCAGAATACTTTTATTGAAAGTAGCAATTTCTGAGGAAGAGGTTTGCTTGGCCCATTCTTCTGATTTGCCTTCTGTCACATAAGGGCATACCAAGCTGCTGTTCAGCCCTGATTTTCCACATCTTTAAATCAAGCTTGAAAAAACAACTTCTTAAGCTGTGTTGATATTACAAGCAGAATGAGCACTTTACTTGACTGGGAATATGAAAACAGTATTTTTTTGGGGGGTGGGGGAGGTTGTCCTTCATGGGATGGGTTGAAGGTTTAATTGAGATTTCTGCTATCTGTACAGATTGTATTACTCTGCAGCTGCGGGACATTTCAATAGTTCCTTCATAGTGACAGTTTTCTTCTCGGCTCTTCTCAATCCTTTGTACGAAGTATAGGTTTTCCTTTCATTGGGGGGGTGATCAGAGCATTTACTTGGCTCCAAATCCTATACTTTAAAATAAAGTATGAGTTAGATTATGTTTTGCTATTCTTTCTCTTGCAGAAAATCTTCTAGTTTACATACTGCCCAGCAATTCCTCAGAATTATAGCATAATTAATTATAATATTCATAATCCAGAGGACACTTGATGCTCATTTATTAAATATGCTTGCTGGCTGCTCCCTAATCTTTGTTCTGGACAGACAAATTACCTTTCTCACACTGAGCATCAGCTCTAGGGAATTAAACCTCCAAGCTTCCACCACTTTAATTAGCTTGAAAATGGGGGTTGCAGTTACTAATAGCCCTCAGGCTTTTAGTAACTTAGGGAAAGAGTTAAAAAAAAACTATCTAGAAAGCTCAAAATGTCATTTAAAAACCATAAAAATCTAATATATATTATTTCATTTTGGTAATTGCAAACAGATTGCATTTGAAGACTGTCGATTGTTCCTACTTCATCCATGGAAGCTAGATTTCTGTCGAGCTAGGCATTTTTAATTATCACAATTCATTAACACATCACTGTGGAGGCACATGTTTGACTTCATGTATTACAGTGTTTATGTAACATTAACTAACATAGCAGATGAGGAATCTTAAATGGAAGGAAAATATTCCAAAATGTCTATATTTAGCTTTTGTGCTATGCAGCATGTTAACTAGCGTTGCCTAGGGGAGAGTATCTTATTTTCTTTAGACAGAATTTTCGTAATTTGGACGATCACTTTACTTGGTGCTTCAAAGGCAAAGCATATTATTTCATCCCTGTCCAACCCTTCCCCCCCACAATAAAAAAACCCTTAAAATTGAGTGGAGGATTTCCTACCGGAAGCTTTTCTCTCTTTTGTGAAAGTATATTTTGCTGTCAAAGCTATATACAATTATTTTTAATCCAAGCATTTTAGGAGCTTGTGCAAGAGTTACAGAATAAACCTTTCTTTGGGTCACCGTTGGAATTAACCTAATAAAATTAACAAATCTCAAGAAGGCAAGAGTGGTCCTGTTTGGCTCAAAAGAAGCATTTTGGTTAAGATTCCCGTTTTTTTTTATTTCTTTCAGGTCTGCTAAAAGGTCAGAGTACTGCAGAATGCGTGCCTTCATCTCAAACTTTGTTCATCACAGATGGATCCCATGTCTCCAGTAGACAAGTCACCTTTGTAGCTAGCATCAATGCCAGCTTCATGCCATTGCACCTTCTTTACTCTTGGTTGCCCTTCCCACATTTATTGGTGTATTAAAATGACTGAAAGCGAACATTAATGACTCCATGAATCTGGGCTAATGGGAGACTGTAGAGAAAATGGAGAAAGAAAAAAAGACTCCACCGGAGGATGGCAACTTTGGGTGGGGAGGGGGTGGGGAAAATGACTAATGAAGCTAATTAAAATAAGCCTTCAAGTCTGCTTTCTACCCTCATTAACAATTAGCAGGGCACTAGCCGGAATTTGTACCCTGTGTTTTACCTTAACAACATTCTCTTTGCTCTTTGTATATTTAAGTGTTGTAAGGAAATGTGTTTCAAAACTCAAAACATGAGCTAAAAGGAAAGATGGGGCTCTTGTGATATTCTATCACAAATGACTTTTATTGTATCTCTGTAAAATACAATGTATGTATGCATGTAAGTGTTTTTTTGTCCTAATGTTGCTACTTCCCATGGCAAAAAAGAAAAAGGAAAAAAAAGCTCATAGCAGCTACTGTGTAGAAATTTTCACCTATTCCTAATTTGCTGAATGAAGAAAAAAAATCTTTTATTTGTGATACTTTCAGAGACATTTGCTCTAGTATGGTGTATTTAAATAATAAAAACTTAAAATGAAAATGTCTTTCATTGAGTTTGAACTTGAATGTGATGAGGCAAAAAACTTTTGCCCATGAAGTCTGATTTCAAATTCCACGAAGTTAATTTAAAAACTCCTATTTACTGCTTTCAATCAGTAAGGACTTCATATAACTTAATATTAATGTCACTTCAAGCAGAGACACAGAATCAGTATTGTCTAATGTTTCAAATAGTCATTCAAATAACAGCAACATTTCATTAGCTAATGCTCATTCTTATTTACTTTGTGGCTCTCCTCAGGCTAAGTTACTAGATTTTAACAGAATGTGAACCTGCCTTTCTAAGCATTTATGTTAGTATTGTGTGAACTCAAGGATACATCTGGGAATCAGCATAGCCTGTAAAGGTTCTTCTGGATTTCAAGAACAGGTTGTGGTGAAGTTTTGGGATGAGTAGTATATAAGAGTGATCATGAATATGAATTCCGTTCTGGCTATGGTTGATTTACCTTTTGCTGTCCTGGCACCATCCTTCATGCCCTTTACTGGTCTGATTTTATCCTTTCACTATATGGCCAATCCAGTATTCACAGGTGTAAAACAGTATTATCCTGAGAATTTTTTGAAAATAGTATGTCCAGAAAGGTGAGATATAAGGAGAACTCTTTATTGTATCCAGTTTACTTATTTACGGAAATAGGTGACATACCCAAAAACACAGGCATCAAGGCAAGTGCCTGCCCCAGAGTCTACGTTTCCAAGGAAGATATGCTACTACGCATGCCCCAAATCCATGTTATGTTGTAGGGCACTTTTTTGGCCATCAAGTCATAGCTGACTAGACTTCCTTGTGGTATTCTATTCATAGTAACCAGGACTGACCCTGATATCTCACTAGCTTGGACTATCTAGTTCAGGATACACAAATTGGAAATATTTCAGTGTAGATCTTTTACTGGGAGGGGCCGTGGCTCAGTAGTAGAGTACCTTTTCCCCCCAACATCACCAGGCCTGAGACCCCAGACAGCTGCTGCCAGTCTGAATAGACAGTACTGACCTTGATGAGTCAACAGTTTGATCCAATGTAAGGCAGCTTCATATGTACCCGTCTAAGAGAATCTCATAGACAATCTCAGCCATCATATCACAGTGCCTGTTGGGATGGAAGGTTTGCTTGTACTTGTTTTACAAAACATGATTCCCATTTCCTTTTGTGGGTGATGAGTAAAATCTAGGTCAGTGATGGCGAACCTTCTGGGCTCAGCGTGTCAAAACATCTGGAAAATGCCTAACTTGACTGCTGGCAGGTCACCCTCCCCCCCCAGCACACACACACACACAAAAGAAACAATTGTTCATATACACATTTATTCTATAAGGTACAGTCAAATCATGTGAGGTGCTATGTATTATACAAAGAAATGTCAAATAGTTACAAAAATGACTCAGATGGAGAATAGTTGTCAAGTGTTGGTGAACACTTGTGTGCCACCCAGAACAACATGGTGTGTCACCTTTGGCATGTGTGTCAGGATTGCCATCACTGGCCTACGTACACATTTTAGAAGGAGCAAACTCAAGTCATGTGTGATCATCAAATTTTCCAGTGTCAGAATTGTAAATGTCTTCCTTAAAAGTTAATGTGGAACTAATAAATTTCTGTAGAGGTGTGGAGAGCCAGCTCTGAAAAATTCTTGCTGCAGTGGAGAAGACTGCATCATACTGAACTCTTAGGGATAAGCTGGGTCTTCTAAATGGTATCACATTTGGGCATGAAAACAACTTTGTTTTCTAGAACAATAGTGGACACATCTCAAGAATGTTAGAATTTGGTTTGTAGATATCTGTTTACCATGGAAATAACAGCAATGGTTCTGAATGTTGCCTGGAAGCCTACATTAATTCTCCACAGTTAATGGGATATGATTTGACAGATACCCCCCAACAGACACCTAATAGGAATAACTGGTGTTTACAGCCTTATGGTGGATGGCTAAATTTAAAGTCCCATTGAATGTTGCAGTTCTGGGATTAAAGTGTCAGAGTGTGAACTCAAGGATACATCTGGGAATCAGCATAGCCTGTAAAAGTTCTTCTGGATTTCAAGAACAGGTTAAAAAAGTGTTTTTATTTTATTTATCAATGCATCTGCAATGTAACCTTAGGTGATCCTGCATCCATGCAAGATGAAGAAACCCATTAAGTTTGATTTTTTTTAAAGATACTTTATTAGGTAGCAGTAAGAAAAGCAGAGGTGAGAACCTGCCATTCTATTTCTTGTTAGGCCAAGAAAATAGGAGGTGGAGTTTACTGCAATCCCACTAAATAATGAAGAAAAGATCACTCTACGAAAGGAAAATGATCTTGTAATTAAATACATTGAAGTAGATACTGAATTATTAATTTGTTTTAAAACACCATTTTGAAATACTAACAATTTCACTGGTTTGTGCTGCTGTGTGAAAAGCCCAGTGCGTAAATTACCCATTGCCCCATCTCCAAGGTCAAAGTTGATTAATTAACTGGAGAGTTTATTTCATTTAGGCCCTGCCTTATTATCCAATGGGGATTCACAGTGGTTTATAGTGTTCTTTCTTCAGTTTTATTCTGTTGAAAACCCTGTGCAGTGCCTGAGTTTGTGTGACTGGCCCAAGGTCAACTAGCAAGTTTCCATGGCTGAGTGTGGATTCAAACCTAGATCTTCCACATCCTAATCTAACACCTCTGTCTATTGTACCACACTCCAAATCATATATCAATGTAGTGTCTGAACCACCAAACTTTGGCTATTGATCTGTGCTAGCCCCCCCTCCCCCTGCAGTTTTCAAAACAATTCTGGTTTGAAGAGGGTTTCTAAGATACAGTTAAAATTTAATGCTAATCTGTTGTTTGGGCTTAACTGAAAATCACCAATTGACCTTGACCCAAATGAGGGGGAAGAAGCAAGCATTTAATTTAGCCCAAAGCCATTATGCTTCATCTTGATTCTTGAATGAGCAAATACACATTTGTAAGCTGCTTGTATTTTAAGAAGAAAAATGTCATTTGTATACAATGCTGTTTTCTCTTCTGTGCTTTAGCAAATATATACTTATCTGCTGAGTACTTCTTCTGTAAAGAAAAGGGGTTCTGATCATAACCTAGAGGCCAAACAATGAGATAAAGAGCAACTTTAGATAGTTCCAGCTGTGAATCCTAAAATATGCTCCTTTAAAGTGTTCAGGCTAGTATTTGTGTTCTGTGAATTATGCTGTCTGAATTCCTTTGAGAAGATCTTCTAAGGAATATAAAGCTCCCATCAGTGCTGTTGGAGATAGCCTTTTAAAATTCATTCAGGCTATAAGCACTCCTCCTGCTGCTGCTAAAGCTGTACATGCCAGGTTTACAGTTGTCTAATATAACCTAGTAGTACTAAGATGATGGCTAATAATTTTTCAGTAAGTAACATAGTGTGGCATTTAGTGATGAAGAGGATGAAGTTCATTAAAGACTTTAAATAAACTATTACGTGACTAGTTCTTAAAGCCCAGCTACCTATTTAATAGCAAGCTTAAAAGCATTTCTTAAGTTGCAGACCTGTAAGATTACAAATGTCACTCATGTTCGTATAATCCTCATGCAAGTGATGAAGCCTTGGCTTTGATGTACTAAATTGGAGGAGAACTGATGGAACTATGAAAATACAATGGAACATATTTAACTAGTATTCTTGCCTGAGGTAAAACACTTTCTTGAAATTGAAGGCATATCAAACAATAAAACAGGTGCTAATGGTGTGTGTGTGACTGAGTGAGAGAAAGCTAGAAGGATGCAGGTTTGCTGTAATGTTAAAAACTATTTGGTTAAAAACTATCCAGTTTCTTCAAGAAAAACAAACACATTCATACTATTTTTTCTAAGCATTTGCGATAGTAAAGTTCTAGAATCCATGTAATATACATTATATATTTATATCTGTATGTGCATGTAGATGTAGGCTTTCAAGTTAGTTTTGCCACATACTCACAGAGGGTGGGAGATCTCCTGCCCCAGCTCCCATTGCCTTCACTATTGAGTGATGGCATTAGGTTCCTTTTGAGGAAATCTCAAAAGTTACTCTTCTTTAGGAATGGCCAGAAATTTTGGTTTTCAGTGATTCCTAGTGCAACGTAATGTCACTTCCAGGTTTTCCTCAGGAATAAGGTAACGTTGTGGCCCAAATGTGTCCCCATGTCCGCCCACCCAAATTCCTTCCATTTGCTAGCTGCTGGCAGGCAACCTTACTCCATACACCTTTTCCTTTACCAATAGTTGCTACCCTACCCTTTCAAAAATAATTTCCGTTAAAGAAATAAAAGACTATTCTTGTAATCTGAAATTGTCCTCATGAACAATGCTCTGCTTATATCATGTAGAAATGCCTCAGTGATAAATCGCTGCTCTTGCTAATGAAACCACTTTGTGGAAAAGATTACCCTCCAAAAAGGTTTTAATATTTTTACCCTCTCCAACTGTCTAGATACAAGATCTACTCATCCCAGCAGGCACTGGGGCATTTAAGCCTTTTCAAATGAAATGCATAAGATACTATCTTCCCAATCCTTCATGATTTTTCACTTTAAACACTAACAGATTAGGCAGTATCTTATGTAAAAGAAGACAGTCACACAAAAATAAAAGTTGGAAATAATTAAATTATTAGACTATTAACAGCATTGAAAATGGGGTGTTGGCTGTATTAACAAGAATAATTAGTTTACTAGTGTTTAGGTTAAATGCGGACATAATTCTCACAGAGGTATTGCTGTTACATGATTTATTGTATTGATTACTCAGATTTTCTCAATTCTAAAGTGTGCAATACTAATCTCTAGGAAATGCATTTTTTTTTAAAAAAGAAAGCTCTCTCACAGAAAAGACTAGAAGTGAGATTGTGGCATCTATGAACTTCTTTATGGAACTGACGGCTTTGTGTTTGTTCCACTCTGCCTGACACCATAGAACGCAAAGTCCTGGCTTTCTTATTGTCTCTTTTCTTTCAGGTGCATGCCCGCATTGTTAGTGCAGCTAAGCCACAAGAAAATTTATTATAGTTAAGTGGCAATTTGTTGCCATGAAACTGCAATTAAAGTATTACCAAGTAGCCATTTTAAATTAACATACTTGCAGAGCGTAGGCAAGCAACAGTGAACAGTTCTTGTTATCTTTGCAGCATCTGAGCTCTGCCTAACAGTAAAACTGTGACACATTCACCTATGTCTTTCGTCAAGCGAAAGAATGTGAGCTCTCAATGGAGCATAGTGATCTCATCATGAACAAACTAAGAGCAAAAACAAGTCTGGACTGATCTTTGCAAGTTCAACTTAAAGTGCATAAAATTACTACCCTGTTTAGGTCACAGGGACAGGAAATGCTTTTGCTAACCTCTACCAAGGAAATGTCTACTTTCTGGAGAGAATGCTTTTGAAATAAGGCTGGCGTTTAAAATGGACTTCAAACCCAGTGTCCTTGATGTCAGTAATGTTCTACAGGTCCTGACTTGTTAGAGCATTACGAACAAGACTGTTTCTTCCCTTTCCTTGTAATCCCAGCTAAATGTGAAGCTAGAATACATCTGATTTAAGGCATTATTTAAATAAAAGCAGGATGTTTTCTGAAATGGCCATTGAGCATGTTCAAGATTTGCAAGGTTTTCTTACAAATTAGAAGTGTCATTACACTCTTTTGGACCTTTTAAGCCTACAAAAGTACTTTAACTTTTATACCTTGATCCTAAGCATGCTGACTTAGAAATAAATTCCACTGAAATGAGAAGATTCTATGTAGCCATGGGAAAGCGAGCATGGGCACAGTGTGTGGAGCCACTGAGGTATAGGTTGTGATATTAACCTTCAAAGCCTTAAACAGTTTGGGGCCTTTGCATCTGCAAAATCACCTCTCCCAATGCATTCCCCAGAAAGCTTCACACTTAGGAAATAACAACACGTGGTCCCTGGTCCGAAAGGTGTCCAGCTGTCTTCCACCAGAATCAGAGATTTTAGGCTCTGGGCCTGATAGAATGCTCTGTCAAGTGACATCTGGACCCTGCGAAATTTGGTTCAATTTTGCAGGGTCTATAAGATGGAGCTGTTCCATCAGGCCTATGGTTGAAGTAGCGGCGCATCCATCTGGCCTCCCTTTCCCTTTCCTTTCCCTCCTTTGTTTTCTTCCCTTCCCCTTCCTTAGGATATGGTATGAATTCAAATTTTATAAGTGGTATAGTTTCATTGGATTGTTTATCCCTCCGTGGAGGTCAACAGCATCAGGATATAGATTACTATGTTTTATTGATTTTATAGGTATAAACTGATGTTGTAAGCCACCATGAATCCTTAGGGGGAAGGGCATCCTAAGATAAAATAAATTATTTAAAAAAAATACACTGGCCAAATGTCAAGTAGAATTAGATGTTAGTTGCATTGAGAAGGAAATATTTCAAGGAACTCTTAGTTGTCACAGAGACAGAGGCTCATTCCGTCCATGCAGAATAATGCACTTTCAAACTGCTTTCAGTGCTCTTTGAAGCTGTGTGGAACAGCAAAATCCACTTGCAAACAGTTATGAAAGTGGTTTGAAAACACATTATTTTGCGTGTGCGGAGGGGGCCAGAGTTACCATAAACTAAGACTGCTAGGACAGAATAAAACTGCAGTTTTTGTATGGTTAAAGCCTTGATTGGTCATTAGCATTAGATTTTACAAATGAAATTTGATGTTGACATTTCAGTCCTTTTTCCAGAGTTCTATTCCTAAAATTTAGTACTAAGCTGTTGTTGGGCAACCAGAGATTAGCGTTGCCTTCCTAGTCTAGTATCAAAGCTGCACAGCTGTGTTAATAGTTCTTATTGGGTAGACACATCATTCCACAACTGTCTGTTTACATATGGTATACATCTGTCTGCAGCTGGTTGGAACCAAAAGCACAGAATATGCAAGAATAAATGTTATATTTCAAACACCCCTATTATTTCTGCATAAAGAGATAACATATAATTGTGGACATACCTAGAAAGAGATAAATATCCTCTTACTCTGTATCCCCCTCCTTGACATTTTGAAGGTAAGGTATGTGAACAAATTCTGTTAATGTCTAAATTTTATTACAAAGCACTATCTAATTTGAGTCACAGCTTGCCTTTATGAAGTTACTATTTTTGCTTTGCAGACTTTAAAATAATTTCCTTTAAGTCCCATTGTACTCAATGGGATTTCATTCAGAATACAGCAGAGAAGATCACATAAGAACAGTCACCCAAGAGTCACGTGGAAACATGAGCACGTCCTACACTAAATCAGACCCTTGGTTCATCAAGGTCAATACTGTCTACTCATGGGTCTTCAAAAGCTCAGGCTGAGGAGTTTCATATCAGCTGCTATCAAATCCTTTTTACTAGATATTCTAAGAATTGAACTTGGACTTTCTGCATGTCTAGTAGATACTCTACAACAGAATCACAATAACTCAGCAACCAGTATGCTAGCCTGGTTTCAAACCATTGCTCACCCATGCAGCTTTCTGTAGGGTCACAATGGGCTAGATCCTATTTTGCCTATACGTTACTAAACTTCCCTGCTCCTTTCCTCCTGCCGATTCCTTAATCTCTCCAAAATACTGCCTCTGGGGCATGGCTGGGATCCCATAAAAAGTGTGTGGGATGAATTAGAGGTCTGAAGAAATTGAAAAAAATAATCTCAGGGGCACTACAGCAGGCAAAGTGGGGTTTGCTATGAAAACAGGGAATCCACTGAAGTAGTCCACATCTGTCAATTATAGAAGTATCATTCTGTTGGTTGTGTTTCCAGGCTGTGTGGCCATGGTCTGTTACACTGTGTGTAACTGACTTCCCTCTGTGATACACCTCTGAGGATGCCAGCCACAGATGCAGGCGAAACGTTAGGAACAAGATCTACCAGACCACAGCCACACAGCCCAGAAAACCTACAACAACCAGTTGAATCCAGCCATGAAAGCCTTCAACAATACATATCATTCTGTTGTTGACAACAATTGGCAGGAAACAAGCCAGCGAGGTAGTTTGCGAGGTAGTTTCTCATCTAGGCTGTTCACTGGGTGACCCTCTTTAGCTTCAGCAGTAAAATAGTGTTGTGAATCCTCTGCCATTAGAACTACAGTAAAAAAAAGTCCTATGAGATGGTCATGTGAACATATCCCATTGAATTTCAATGCAAATTCTTTGTAGATTATAAAAGAAAAGTCTCCAGAAGTGCATTCCTCAGGAAAGAGGCACTCTTATAAGGCCATTGACTCCAGTGGCCTTAGAAGGGTATAATTCTACTGAAGGATAAACTGTAAATGAAGACAGAAAACCCTAACCCCCTTGTACAGCTGGATCTCTTTGTCATCAGTGGAAGGCAAACAGCAAGCATGTCTCTGCTCTTGGTACTCAAACACCACATAGTGTCACCAATAGCCTTCTGTTCGTGCAGTCTGGATTTCGCCTATGGAATTAAGCAGGGAGGGGGGGGGGTTTCTTCTAAAGCAGAAAAGCTGAACAGTAACAAACACTGCAAGTGCGTATTTACTGAGCCATCTATCATACTTGTATACTGAACTGTCCAATTCACTGATTTCATAAACAACTTTGGTGCTTTAAACTGAAAGACTTCAGGTTATTATAAGAAAGCTCCCTCTGACTTACTCCACTCAGTCAGCTTTAGACCCTCCAGCATCAGCCAATCCAACGAGGTACAGCTAACTAGGTATTTGTGTACCTGACATATTTCAAAATTATAATTCTTGCTTCATCAGTCAGCCTCTTTGGAAGGCTGGGGAAAATATTCTTGCAAATGAACTAACAGTTAGTATTTGTTGCTTTAAGGAGAGTGTTCGGTGGAGTATTTAAATGAAACAGATCATACCTTTAATTACATCCATACAGGAAGCATAGCTGATTCCAGCTCTCCCCCCCTCCCCCCATTTTTCTGTTTCTATTTTCTGTTTAATTACTGTGGTTCAAAAAGATGTTGAAAATGGAGGTGGGGGGAGTTCAGCTGCCAAAACTGTCTTGCTGGTGTGTTTATTAAAAATACAAATTATAATTCTTCCCCTCCCACACAATGGTGTTTTGAAAGAGTGAAATGGTATATCTTCTAAAATGTAGCTCAAGCATTACATTTCCCCCCCTTTATTTGAAAACTATTAAAAGTGAAGTATAAGGTAAAGGTTGTACCAACACACCTCTTGGGATTTCCACACCACTGGAGGGGAGTATCGCAAGGTATCTGGGGCATGACGAGAAGCAAGCAGGGAAAGAGTCAGCATTATTGTGGATCTTCCAGTACTATTGAGTGTTAAACAAACACAAGGGACTTGAGAGTCACACAGGCTGATTATACAGTGCTTCTCTTCTGCACAGCAAGGGAATGTTTCCTTTGTGGCAGAAATTTCTGTACAGATGCACCTACACTTGCAGTGCTGAAGATTCCAAAAGCCCTGTGGTTAGTGAGAGCAGGGAAACCTCGCTGTGGAGTCTCAGCTCTTTCTGGTCTCCCCATTCCTTGCTCCCTGCTCTGTGAAGGAGGGACAGAGAGAGAACTGTCAAAGGGACAGAGGGAGAAAGGGAGGACGGGGAGGAGGTGGCAGCAAGCAGCAGAAGTGGGGGAAGAGCTGGGAGACAGTGGAGACAAGGATCCTCTGGGGCCTGCAAGCAGCCTGCCAGAGCTCCACCAAGGCGAGTCTACTTCCTCCCTCAGATGGCAGCTGGATCTGATGCTTTTGTTTTTAAAACTCACCAGTATTAGTATAACAATATTGATATAGCCCAAGGAAAGGGCCCTATGTCTAAGAGGCCACAGATTCATAGCAGACATTGGTGGATTTCGCATGGGCCAAAAACAGTGGTGTGAAAGCGGTGTAAAATGGTTTAAACCAGTGTAAAAGGGTTCACACCATTTTCACATCATTTTCACACTGCTGTTTTTGGCCCATGTGGAATCTGTCTTAGACTGGGGTTACCACCTGGGCTTTGGACACCATTAATTGTCTTTTTTTCCACAAGTCCCTTGCACATATTTCTTACAAGGGTGACTGCTCTGCTAGACTAGTTTTCCTTGTCATAAGTCATGATCAATATGTTATTGATAGATCCAAACACACTTATTAGATATTGATATAGTGGTTTGGTAGTTTGAGTAGTTCCACTAGTGGCATGATGATGAAGGCAGAATGAAGTCCCATCCCACCTTCCATCCCCAAATTAGATACAATTGGATACAAACTGGAGGCTCAGAGGAAGACCAGTGTACAGTCACTAGCCTTGAATAAGTATCTGTGTGGCAGTGGAAAATCTCTATCTTGATGTTCACCTTGGAACTGAAAGAAGTTTGACATTTCTCTTCTCCTGCAAAGGGACCACAGAGGGAAATGGCTCAAAAAATGATAAGCTTTTTGACATAGTAGCTCTGACCTCAGATCTCTTCTGCTGGGGATAATTAGGAAAGGAATTGATAATAAAACTGCAAAGATTATCATGCCCTTATATAAAGCAGTGGTGCGACCGCACTTGGAGTACTGTGTTCAGTTCTGGTCGCCACATCTCAAAAAGGATATCGAAGAGATAGAAAAAGTGCAGAGAAGGGCAACAAGGATGACTGAGGGATTGGAGCACCTTCCTTATGAGGAGAGGCTGCAGCGTTTGGGACTCTTTAGTTTGGAGAGGAGATGTCTGAGGGGGGGATATGATTGAAGTCTATAAAATTATGCATGGGGTAGAAAATGTTGACAGAGAGAAATTTTTCTCTCTTTCTCACAATACTAGAACCAGGGGGCATTCATTGAAAATGCTGGGGGGAAGAATTAGGACTAATAAAAGGAAACACTTCTTCATGCAATGTGTGATTGGTGTTTGGAATATGCTGCCACAGGAGGTGGTGATGGCCACTAACCTGGATAGCTTTAAAAAGGGCTTGGACAGATTTATGGAGGAGAAGTTGATCTATGGCTACCAATCTTGATCCTCTTTGATCTGAGATTGCAAATGCCTTAGCAGACCAGGTGCTCAGGAGCAGCAGCAGCAGAAGGCCATTGCTTTCACATCCTGCATGTGAGCTCCCAAAGGCATCTGGTGGGCCACTGCAAGTAGCAGAGTGCAGGACTAGATGGACTCTGGTCTGATCCAGCAGGCTCGTTCTTACGTTCTTATGTTCTAAAGATCAGAGCAGAAGGGAAGCTGGGATTTCCTTTTGCCTCTCAAATCACTGTGGTGGAAGAATAAGTTAGAAAGGGGCTCAGAGTCAGCTCATCCTTTTGTACTTTGAGTTTTGCTTTTCCATCAGAAATAATTGCAGGTTGAGAAAAACGCAAGCTGCAAAATGATTTTATTCCAAACGATTGGTCTTTCATCTTCAGTGTTGGTCACGCAGACTAGTTTAAGGATCAAAGGATCCTTTCCAAATTTCCATTTTAGGTTATGGTTACCAATCCCCAGGTGGGGCCTGCAAATCTCCCAGAATTACAACTGATCTTCAGACTACAGCAGAGGTCTGCAACCTGCTGCTCTCCAATTGGCCATGCTGCCAGTGACTGATGGGAATTGTAGTCCATGAACATCTGGAAAGCCACAGGTTGCAGACCCATGGACTACAGTGATTCATTTCCTTGGATAAAAAAGCAGCTTCAGAGGGTAGATTCTGTGGTATACCATAGAAACTAGGGAAAAAACTGGATTCCCTCCCATGTACCACAGCCAAATCTTCAGGAATTTCCCAAGCCAGAGTTGGCAACCCTGTGTGGAAAGGACTCAAAGACTTGTCAAAGGACTCAAAGACCAACTACAGAAAACAGTGTAAGTTTAAAGAAGGCATGCTACATTAATTTATTTCGTATCTTGTACCTATCAATGTTCAGGTCAAACTGTTTGCCATTTTAATTTTAGGAAAGAAAATTGTTCTTTTGGCACTGATTATTTAGAATAGAGAGGTTCATTTAATGGACTGCATAGAGCCACACACTGCAAATAAAAATTAGGATTGTTTAGAGATATAGGCAGTTTTGAGGACAAACATGAGTGTGTGGACTATCCTCATCTTTCTTTACACGGTGCCCCTCCTTTTAAATGGCATTGTAGAGACACATTCTTTTCCCTCCTTCACAGTTCTTGCTGCCTTTCATAACATTTCTATTTCTCTGCTGATGCTGTTTCCCACCTGACAAAATGAGGAGTCTGGGCCTGTTCAGTAGCCTGGCTGCATTCCACAGGACTGCTTGGCAGGTTCTTTTATTTATTGATTTGTTGACTTTAAAATTGTATATCCTGCCTTTCTACATAGTGCCCAAGATGACTTTTAAAGGTACCCATACAGAAGAGAGATGAATCTGGCTGAATAGTCAGACATAACTCTAACAATATGTAACTGATAGATAAGCTCTGAGGAACACTGGTGGTCATATGTATCAAATTCACATCTGCCTGTCAAGTGTTACAAAGACTTCTGTCAGCTGCTATTTTCTAGCTCCTGGATGGATGCTCAGAAAAGTATGGTAGTTGGGAAATGCTTATTACTTCAAATATTCTAACTTTGGCTTCGCTAAGGACAGCTGTTGACCCAGTGGACTGAGGGTATGTGATACCGGTTACATTGTTGAAGCCAAGGAGGTCTATGCCTGATCAGTGCCTACGCTGAAGAGAATGAACTGGACTGGAGTTCTGCTTTCTGGTGTAGATCCTCTGCTGTTTTGTTAGAGAAAAGCAAATCATAGAAAGTGGAAGACAAGAAGCAATGGTGTTTGCAGATGTTTAAAATAGTTGTATATGTTATTTCTTAGACACTGTAGCCCCTCAGCACCTCTTGATCCAGACTGTACTTATCTCAGATTCCCCTTTTCACTGCGTAGAATAATGAAAGCCAACACAATCCATCACTTCTTAGAGTAAATATATTTTCATTTGGTTTGCACGTGAATGTGTATATATCATTTGGCGTATATATATTTAGAATATGTGATACGACATTATGGCAAACTATAAATCCTGCATGCTTACTGTATCTGCGTTATTTGCTGCAACATTAAGCTCAGTAAGAATTTTATATGTATCTTGTTCCAAAGAGAAATATATTGAAGAATTGATGTACAGTTATAAACAAGCGCATAACTTTCCTAGGCAGTGTTGTGAAGGCGGCAGCTTGGGCAGAAGGATTTTTATAAACAATTATAGGTTTTCAGTGGGATAAATCATTTTAATGTTGTTTTTAAAAAGATCCTTTTAAAAGTGTGTATATGATCTGCATCTATCGATCCTTTAGCTGATTATACAGTGGTGCTCTGTGGGGGTACGTTTCCTATGGGGCAGAGATTTTACTGCAGATGCGCTCAGTGTTATGGCTCAGTTGATCCTCAAAACCCCATGGTTAGCAAGAACGGAGTCTCTGCTACTTTCTGTCTCTCCCTCCTCCCCGCCCCCACGTTCCTCATGTGCATTTCTGGTAGATCAAAGACTGGCTTTTGTGAAAAAGAAATTTCCTGGTTATTGCTATAACCATGGAATATTGATATAACACTATAATATCAATAGAAAATTGTAGGGTTTCAAACAAAGCCGGCAACCTTGCAAGGACCGGGAGTGACCCAGAAGTGGGGGCAGGCAAGCTGGGAAACAGACAATATGGTGCCTCCTTGCATGTAAATAAAGAAACATGAGGAGACCCCACTATAACCTCACTAAGCAGCCAAGAGCCCTGAGGAAAGCATTCCGTGCATAATGGATCTTTCTTTCTTTCTTTCTTTCTTTCTTTCTTTCTTTCTTTCTTTCTTTCTTTCTTTCTTTCTTTCTTTCTTTCTTTCTTTCTTTCTTTCTTTCTTTCTTTCTTTCTTTCTTTCTTTCTTTCTTTCTCCAAGTCATAGGCTGCAATAGTATGCACATTTACTTAAAAGTAAGTCCTGTTAAACTAGCATTGACTTTTGCACAAACTTGCATAAGTTCAAGCAGTTAAGTAGTTAAGTTCAAGCAAAAGTAATATAATAATAAAATTCTTGTGTATGAACTCAGAGGAAGCCACGCCAACATCAACCCCCCTCCCCTCATTTAAGTGGCTTTCATGGATTATCTTATTTCATTACTTCCAATAAAGCTGTGCCTGGACTACCAGTTTAGTATGCTGATGTGGTACATTGCAGAGGCTCAAGATGGGCTCTTAAATACTCTAAGCTTATGCAAGGCCTTGACGTTCACAGGTTTTAGACATCAGTAGTGTTGGCAGTTCCAAAGAACTGATATGATAGCAATGCTTTACAGGTAAAGGAGGGAGATCCGGTGTGAAATTGAAATAGCAGGAGCAAATGTCATAAACAACCTTGTATTGATGAAGTTCAGGGGGAAAGATATTTTAGGCCAGATGTATTAATCCAGTAATAACTTTAAATATAATTCAGCGGCTGCTGGGACATATGAAAAGGGAGATGGGGAGGTACAGATTTCAGGTCTGAGTGTTCAAGCTTTCCCAGTTCATTAAAAAGGGAATTAATCAGGCAGACAAACACAAGCTTGATATCCAAGGGGCTAGAAATTTTAAATAGGAGTCAGGCATTATTTAAAAGTTGCAGATGGTCCTTTTTCCATACTGAAGGCTGTATGAATTGACAACTGCCTATTCCTCTGGGTGATTGTTTTTCACCTTTTTAAAGCAAGTAAAATGGGTTATAAATATAAAAGTGGAGAAAAATTTGACTGGATATGGCAAATTTAAAAGTTGGGGGGAGATTTTGCTGTGAGCTATATAAAGGTGGCATGTAATATATGTCTAAACAAAACACACAACCAAGTTTTGTTTTATGCTTTTTAACTTGGGGTTTTTTCCAACAGGCAGAAAGACAGAAGGCCTTTGCCTACAGGATCGATTCCCCCCTTTCCTTTTTGTATGCAGCTGGCATAATAATTAACTCATTATTATTAATTGTTTTCCAGCTCTTGTTGACTAAGTAATTTTCTTCAATTGCATTTTACAAAATGGAAATAACCTGTACTTGTGGCTGGCAAATCCTGTGCATCTCTCTGAAAAATAGAGCATAAAAAGACAGATTAATGGCTCCGGTCAGAAGCACAGAAATCCATATTACCCAACATCTAGAATTAATTCATTATTTTAAAGGGGAGTTATGAATGAGTGCTAACTGGAATGATCTGATCACAGGTCTGCAGAGATTTGTGCATTTAAACCCTTTAGTGAAGGTTGCAATCTCTGAGTTGTAAAATTCTTGGAGGTTTGGGGTGGAACCTGGGGAAGGCTAGATTTGGGGAGGGACTTCAAAGAAATACAGTGCCATAGAGACGGAGTTCACCATCCAAAAGCTAGGGGTGCCAGATCCAAGTTGGGAAATACCTGGAAATTTGGGGGATTAAGCCTGAGGAAGATGGGGTTTGTGAAGGGGAGCTGCCTCAGTGGGGCATAATGCCATAGAGTCCACCTTCCAAAGGCACCATCTTCTCCACGTGAACTGATCTCTGTGCCTGGAGATCAGATGTAATAGTGGGAGGCTGGTAACCCTGTGCTCTAGGGCATTTTGTTTTACTTCTAATGGACTACTTGGAATCATCCAAACCTAGATCTTTCTCCGATTCAGGACTTAACAAATTGTGAAGTGGAATATCCTTGATCTGGAACTCTAGACATTTGAATATTGTGTTTTGTTTCTTTGCTTCATTTTGATTTAGAGAAAACCACTTCTAAATAGTGACATAGGTTTGTCTTGACTGCACTTGACACACACACACACACACACACACACACACACACACACACACACACACACACACACACACACACAGAGAGAGAGAGAGAGAGAGAGAGAGAGAGAGAGAGAGATTGGGATGGGCATGGGGGCATTTAACCTTCTATTCATGTGTAATTGTTATGATCTAAGGTTGCCTTCACGTGTTGCTATTAGTGATGAACCTCCCAGTTTTGGAATATCTATTGCACACAGAATCCTTGAATGGATTTGTCCACATAACCTAGATCATATAATACTACAAACAAAGAGAGGAATCAGACAAGATTCCCAGCCATTCCAGAAGTGTTGGGAGGACAATTATATATATCCGACAACCCTTGGCAGGTAAAACAATGCTGGCCTGTTTCAGCCTACTGCTGGATTCAACATCTGTTGTATGCCTGTAGTACTATGGTTGCATTAGGACTCTATCTAGTAAGGGCTGTGTGAATACAAGCTGTACGATTTCAGCCTAAAATTCTAGATTGTGATAAAATTGTTCTTTAGCTGGGAAATAACTATTCTTTTTGGGACAGTAGTTCTTTAATGAGAGTTTAAATATTCATCAGCCCCATTTAAGCTCAAATAAGGTACTTCACAGAATAGCCCTTCACTCACCACAAGTCTGAATTTGCCACCCTTATTCACGCTAAGTACTTTCTGACCCTGCAAGTTCAAAGGGGCTTCTTGTAGAGTAACGTGCTACTCCTAGACCATAAGTGTGCTTTGGTCTGTGCTGATGAGCTTGCTTAAGCTAGCAATGTCTTTTGATAACAACTTTATCCAGACAGACGGAACCACAGCATTATCTTTTCACATTTTTCTTTTTTCATTTTCTTAAAGACAAATCTTAGGTTAGAATACATTTTAATCCCTCTTGACCTGCTTTGCTGTATGTTATTTTGGACTAATGAAAGCCTATTTTGAATATACTTATCTGGGCTGGTGAACTTTATGGCAAGGGATCGGAATAATCTATACAAAGGGTACATTAAACTTCTTTTCGACGTCCTTTTTAAATCCACAATAGAGAGAAGCTAAGGCTGAAATTGCATCAGGTTTCATGCCGCTCCTGTTCCTCTGCGCTGCAATGATTTCTGAGCAATAGCATATGAGTTACAGTATCTATGCACAAAAATGCAGTAAAGAAGATGTCAAGTCCTTCATGCTGAGTTTTTAAAGCTTTCCTTGATTTCAGTGAGCTGTTACAATTATTTCTTTTTCTAGCATGAGTTTAAGCCATCATATTAAGATCTGCTTGTATTAGCAACCCTGTGCAGTTACTTTGAAGTAAGTTCCATTGAATAAAGTGAGATTCACGTTCAAATAAGTACCGGTATGCATTGGATCAAGCTGGATGCTCAACTGAAATGAATCAAACAAGTTGAAGTTACTTACTTGTACCCTAGAGCAGTGGTTCTCAACCTTCCTAATGCTGTGATCCTTTAATACAGTTCCTCATTTTGTGGTGACCCCAAACCCTAACATTTATCTATTTTACAGATGGAGAACACTAATGCAGAGAGTCTTAGGTGACCCCTGTGAAAGGGTTGTTCGACCCCCAAAGGGGTTCTGACCCCCAGGTTGAGAACCACTGCCCTAGAGCTTTCAAAGGGGCTGATATTGTAATCCTATGCATACTTTCTTGGGTGAAAGCTCAAATAAAATAGTATTTCTGTGTAAACATGCATTGGATTGTTCTATTTGCAATGAATTGGAATGGGTTTTAATTTTAAGGTGCCATAGGATTCTGTTGCTTTGGCTGAGGGGTGCACAACACAAGGAATTAACATCTACCTTGACTGAAACTAAGCAGGCCATATTGTGAAATCATGACATTACCAAGCCGTATTCCATGATACCATCAGTCCTTGCCCCATGCATTTCACATTTTGAGATGCTGTGGATTTTTGGCAATACTTTGGGTTCAATCGGAAGAGAAGAAGATCGCCATCTTATTCTGCTAACTCTCTTGTGATCTTGACTTCTTTACCAAGCATTGCTTGGGTGACCTCTTGATCAAGCAATATCTTCTATTTTATTACCCCTATCTTCTCCAGCACTGCAGGCATTTCATCTTCTCTACACTCTGTTCCTTGGAATCATTGTATGTATAGATATGTGCTAAGGCCACAATCCTTTTCACATTTGAGTGTACTCTGTACTTCTAGCTTCTAAGCAAACATGTAGCCATGACCTGTCAGTTACAGTACAGTATATTAGATCATGACAACAGCATTATCAACCAACAAGAAAGAAATTAAAATGGACAAAAATATAGTCAAAAGCATTCAATTGTTCAAAGATAATAATGTATTGTTGGCTGTATTATTGGATGATATACGTGTTCCACAACTGGAAAAAGGAGGACAGACAGTAGACTATTTCAAATGTGTAGTTTTTGTTGGTTTTGGCCCCAAACTACTTTGATTTTTTCCCCTTTTCTACAAGTATTTTGTCTCCTAAAGAAGTACATGTATTTTGTCTCCTAAAGAAGTAGATTTGATTTTTCCTCAGCTTTTCTCCAGATTTTTTTATTACCAAAAGCACTTTTACTGAAAGTTTTTTCTCTCTCCAGCTGATTCTGAGTCACCTTTAATCAATGTGTAACAATTCTCTATTCAGGGTTTTTTTTTTCACTGCCCATTATGGGCCACCCACATCCATACACAACCTCCCTAATTGATCACTCACACCTTTCCTTCCCCCTTTTTTCCACTTGGGGCTTCCTTGGTTGGTTTTTAAAATTTTCAAATGTGAAAGATTAGTGATTGAATGATGAGGAATTTTCCTGCATACAGTGAGGCTCTTCTGTTTAGCCTCTGCTATGAAATTGACCAGAAAGTGATGTGACCATGAAACTGACCAGACATAGATACCATAGGCATTTTTTCAGTATCTCCCCTGTGATCCGGTCAGTTTCATGGTCACATTACTTTCTGGTCAGTTTTATAAAAAACTGCAATAAATATTGCTCAATTGCTGGAGCATTAAAGCAATAATCTCTGCTGGTTCTTTTTAAATATTTAAGGCCCCCTCCGCACACGCAAAATAATGTGTTTTCAAACCACTTTCACAACTGTTTGCAAGTGGATTTTGCCATTCCGCACAGTTTCAAAGAGCACTGAAAACAGTTTGAAAGTGCATTATTTTGCGTGTGCGGAATGAGCCTAAGTCTCTATCCTCTTCCTTCATGGAGTGGGGGTGGGGGGAGGTACTTGGGCCACCTTCTCTGTTAATTGCTACTAGTTGCTGAAATAGTTTTGTATCACATATTATTTTAAATGGCTATGGTTAATGCAGGTTTGGGAGCATTTTATTGAATGTTCTCTTCTCCAACTCTTCCACGTGGCCACTGATCATTCAATAAGTAAACAAAGAATCACTATTGACAACAGTTTTGGAGTAGGAGGCAATGTCCCTAGTGTTTTGGTGCAGTAGCTCTAGACCCCATGTGCAAAGCAATGTAAAAGAGGGGTTGGAACTGGGTTGCCACCAGTGATGCCACTGGTGATGCTCAATATGCTTGCTGAATATACTCCTGTTTATTTGGCCATGTGCAGAAGGAACATGCCAACTCCACAGCAGAAGGGATTCTGAGGAAAGGGCATACACGTGGAACAATTTTCCCAAGCCAATTTAAATGCTAACAGATTGACTGCCAAGAAAATCAGGAATAACTTGTGCATGCAGAATAGCCCAATATCTGCAGCTCACTATGCTGTATTGCTTTTTATCTACAGGAGTTTCCTGACCTCCTTGGAAACACTTTTTTTGGGGGGGGATCCACGGGGGGCGGTTGTGGGAAAGGGAAAGCAGGAAAAAGTCTGTTACTGCCAGTGAAAACATCAATATAATTTAGCCCAATAGGTTTATAATGAAAAGTACATAATTTAACATTGTCAGCTGAGCATTATTGACTTGTTTATGTGGGATATATAAGCAGCTAACATTGAGGGCATTTTATTTCCACTGATTATCTGTTCTTTGTTCTTTAAAATATACTATATTTAAGATCAAACAAATAACTAAGCTAAAAGGGTGAAATTGGCTAGCTCTGGACAATGTTCTTGGCAATAAGGTTTTGGTAGAAAGCTGAAATAATAATTTTGTCTACTTGCTTTAACTAGCCCCTTCTGTCTATGTTTGTCTTTCTATCTTTTCCTCACTTTTTAACCTTTCCCTTGGCATCTTTTTTTATCTCAGGCCATTATATCTTCAGTCCCCTTTCAGTAGTCATTTCATTTATGGTCTCCCTTTTTGCTTCTTTTCCTCTTGTGCCCTATTTCCACTGTGTTTTCAAATCGTCAATCAATCCCACACAGCTAGGGGCAGTAACCACAGAAGATTTTATGAGTATTCCTTTTTGCCAGCCTCATTCTCCCAACAGT